>NC_135727.1:17924442-19124442 GCF_964656455.1 Halichoerus grypus | reverse complement strand
TTTTAGTAAATTCTTCTCAGCTCTCCAATAAATAAGTACCTTACTTACTGCAGAAAGCACACGCATTTGGGAGCGTTACCCCTTCTCCTCACCCCCCAAAAAGACATCTGGAAAAAGAAAGCTAAAAGGAGGGAACTACTTTTCGCATTAAATAAGCAAACAACCCAATGCTGACCATGGTGTTTCAGCGTGGATAATCAAAAGCTGAGGTATTGATAGATTCCCAAACCTCAAAGCAAGCACCGAACACAAAGTTCATCCATTGTACGTGCAGCACACAGTAAGGAAACAATCCATCTCAGACAACGCTTCTCGTCCTCTTCACTAGAAGAAAATAAACACTGGTCTAAGGAGTGTCAAGTATTTGTAACTTTTCCCTTTCTGTATGATGAGTAGTCTCAACAGCACTTAGTTTATTTCTGAGTATCACGGCAAGCCTATCTCCAACCAAGGCCCCCAGTTTCCAATACTAGACTGACTGCCATACAAGGACACATCTAAATGAAAACCAGATAGCTTAATAAGCTGCAAATACTAGATTCAGACATGGAATTAGCCCCTTCCCTTGCCCCCTCGCTTTCTCACTAGTTATACAACTACATTCTTCCCCAAAGACTTGGAAATCACTTACAAGAAAGATACATTGCCAGCAAGATCATTATTATAAGCCTAAAGAGTAAGAGAGATACAATGTAATGGGGAAGGTGGGACAATAGGAATAATTATATCAAAAACTCCAAAACTCTAGACTCCGGTTAATTACTTCAGGGGGACCCTAATGTAGCTCGGGGCTTTCTGGCAACCACAGTAAATAGGAGAATGGGTTGAACTGCATTGTTCTCACTGCCTGATAAAAGAAAGTATACTGGTTAATAAGCACCTCTTTGTAAAAAAGACTGCTGGATACTGTGGAAGGCACACAGAAGAATAGGACATGGAACCTGCCCATGAGGAGTTTGCAAATCTTATCTCTCCCAGGGCTGCAGAGGCATGAGGGGCTCTAGCATTTGACATAATGGTGGTAGAAACCACAGAAAAACCACAGGGTAGAAATCAAAGGTGACTGAGGTGCTCCGCGTAGTGGTGCCCCCTGGAGAAGAAGGAGCGCGTTTGATTGGGACAAGGAGACTTCTCTGAGCTGGAATTCATCACAGCTCTTCATTTTGGCTTCAAGGAAAGCCAAGCAGTCTATAATGGAAAATGTGTGATGAAAAATGGCACAAATAATTCTCTCTCTGGGGGAGTGTTACTTTCTCTATTACCCCCTTTTCATTAGTGTGTTATTTTATTCATTACACTTTCATTCTGGTGTTGTTTCAAATTTATTATTGAGCTGAAGTATTGCAGAATGAAAAGCCTTTCTCAATAAGTGTCTTTGAATTTTCTTCCTCCCTCCCTCCTTCCTTCCTTCCTTCCTTCCTTCCTTTCTTTCTTCTTCTTCTGTACAATCTCTGACTGGGAAGCAATGTCATTTTTTCTTATGCATTTCTCTGGTGGGAGAATAGGAAATTTGGGGGAGCCACAAGTGAAATACGATTAAATATGTTTTATCGCTAATACTTCAAATATGGAGTAAATGTCCCATGCTCCCAGAGTGAGGTATTGAGAACTGGGGAGAAATGAGAGAGTCTCAGTTTTGGTTTTGCTGTCAGTTGCCTATTAACATCTGCAAGTCCCAATTACGGATATTATTGCAAAATATTATTGACGTCAGCTGAATGCTGCTAAATCCTGAAAATTATTAAAGTTTCCTTCTTTATTGAGACATTTTTCTAAAATATTCCAGGCACCTTCCCTGTGCTTGAAAGTAGAGTTAGATGCCCAAACCTGAATTATATCTTGATTACTGAGGATTAAACCCACAGCAATTTCTGTTCTGAAAAACAGGTATCACCAGGCAGAAAGGAGTAGAAGATGGAGAAGGTATAAGAGATTGAGCTTGACTACACAAACTCCAAGGTATAGCTCATAAGCCTAGAGAACCTTTTTAAAAACACATCTTGAAATCATTTTTCCCATTTCTTTTAAAAGCTGATTACTTGGAC
This sequence comes from Halichoerus grypus, assembly GCF_964656455.1. Lineage (NCBI taxonomy): Eukaryota > Metazoa > Chordata > Mammalia > Carnivora > Phocidae > Halichoerus > Halichoerus grypus. Next base: position 19,122,397 of record NC_135727.1, on the reverse strand, counting down.
TCAGTTCTAGCTATTGAGGGCTCTAGTTAAGTTTATTTAAAAATGTCAGTGCATGGGCTGAGAATTTTTCTTTGCCTTTCTATGCTCAAACTCTTTGGACTTTTAAAAGATCACTGTACATTCAGAGTAAGTTATTAATTAAGCTTCAAATATATATTTTTATTGGACTAGGCAGTCACTTTTTACACAGAACCCTTTTCTGCAGATCATGACCTTGTACTTGACTCAGAATGACCTTATTAGTGCTAATCATGTTTCCAAGAATACTCTGATTTGCAAGCTAGCCATCTGCTGTAAAATTCTATTTCAAACATTGTAAGGTCCCCCCAAAATAATGCTTGAATATTACTAGATTATCACACTAATTACTTTAACATAATATTTAATAGGGGCTACTCAGCAAGAATTTTTAAAAATCTATATATAGGGTAAAAGCATTCAAAACGCAACATTTGGAGAGCGTCCAACAGCATGCGGCCAAAGAACATTTCTATAGTGCTAAGGGATGAAATTAAATTTGCAAAAATCAACAATGTGTAAGCCATCAAATCTAGGTTAAAAGGTGGTTGAGTGAGGAGAGTTAGCACATGGGTGTATACAGTTTTCATTCATATTTAAGTAAAAATCAAATGGGTGGTAGAAGTACAGAGGCAGAAAGACAGCTGACAGAAGATACGGTGGTGAACAAGATGGCGTCTGATGTGAAACTGAAAAAAGTATGGCAGACCTTCACTTAAAATTCAGTGAGATCAGATATTCAGGGGAACACAGTGGCCATAGGCTGGAAGAAGAACGTCAACCCCCTCTTCCTGAATTAACCATGTTGACTTTAGCAACGCCTCACCTCCGTCCCTGGCTTTCTCTTCCCCCTGCCACACCTAGTTCAGAGTCTTACCATTTCATACCTTCAATGCTTCACCACTTTCTAAGAGGATCTCCTCCCCCAATTGCCAGTCTCTCGTACTCTACCAATTCATCTTGCAGAGGCTGATGATGTCATTTCTCTACTTAAAAACGGTCAGACTCCTCAGAGCTATGAAATCAAGTTCAAACTCCTCACTGACTTTTAGGGCTACTCCTCTGCCAACACAAGCTCTAGCTTCAGCCAGGCTGACTTAGCACGTAACTCCCTCCCCACACATCCCACCTTTCCCTCTCTGTCTTTGCTGAGGTTATGCCCTCTGCCTGGAATATCTTCCTATCCTTCCCTCAAAGAATACCTCAAACAGTACCTCTCCCATGACTGCGTGTCTCAATGCCACAGCTGGATATAATCCCAGCCCCTGCCTCTCCCCCTGGACTCTTTTAGTGGTTAGTTTGTACCTGGCTTATGGCACATACATAACACAAGCGGCTTCATAGTAAGAGGTCAGGCAGGGATCATGTCTTCCATAACTGTATCCTGCACAGTACTGAGCCCTGTGCCTAGCAAGTAATAGGTTTCCATAAATGTTTGTTGAATGAATCATTTCTTTGGGGAACTGAATGTATATAGAATTCTTAATGGATTTAACAGGACTTTCAGCATTAAATGACCCCTGACATTTGTAAAATCCTTGTAGTAAACCACAACCAATAGCCCTACAAATTGAGTGCTGCTGCTAGCTCTTGTATGAAGAGAAACAGAAGTAGAGGAGTCCTGTGTCTTGCTCAAGGCCACACAAGGAGCCCTTGTTTGAGATGTTATTACAAGGCAGCGTTTTCTCTGTTTATGCTACTTGCTGATGCCATGCTTTGTTTCGGATATTTCCATGGTTGCATCTGTAGTTCACCCAAGAAACAGACATTTATCAAGACAACTTCTAAGGCTTCTTTGAAAAAAAAAAAGGCAATATTCCAATATATATATAATGGAATACTATTCAGCCACGAGAAAGAAGGAAATCCTGCCCTTTGTGACAACATGGATGGACCTGGAGGTCATCATGTTAAGTGAAATAACAGACACAGAAAGACAAATACTATATGATCTCACTTATACAAGGAATCTAAAAAGGATGGACTCACAGAAACAGAGAATAGAGTGGAGGTGACCAGGGGCTGGGGGTTAGGGGTGACGGGGAGATGCTGGTCAAAGGGTATAAACTTTCAGTTATAAGACAAATAAGTTCTGGGGATGTAATGTACCACATGGTGACTTTAGTGAATGACAACTGAATCGTATACTTGAAAAGTTGCTAAGAGAGTCAATTTTAAATATTTTCACCACAAAAAAGTAATTATGGAAGTGACAGAGTTGTTAACTAACCTTACTGCGCTAGTCATTTCACACTATATACTTGTATCAAGTCATCATGTTGTACACCTTAAACTTATACCATGTTGTATGTCAATGATATCTTAGTAAAGCTGGAAAAAATACAAATCCTTCCTCCATTGGGGGACTGGTGAAATAGACACAGACAAGGTTTTAAAATGTTTCAGCTACTTGTATTTTAAGATTTCATTTGTTTCTACATAGAATGCTTTGCTGGCTAATAAAAAAAAAAGCGAAATAACCAAGAAATTGCAAAAATTCTAGAGGTCATGTTTCTACAGAATCTGCAAAAATTTTAAGTTTGTTTAATGGAGCATGTGATAAGCATAAAGGTTAACAACAGAGAAACAACTTCTGAGATAGGTATTCACCAAATGTTTAAAACAAGAACACAGAGTTCTTAACGATATTAAACATTCTCGAAGTGTTACTTCAGTGTTACTCTTTCACAAATACAATGAACAAAAATGTTAAGGCAATGTGCCAATGTGGCTGGTTTAAAAAGACCATCACCTTTAAAAATGGAGTCTCCAAAAAGTATTTGGAACTGAGTAAGAGCTGACTGATACTACACTGCTGCTTACTCAATGTACCTAGATGCAGAAATTAGAACCTTACTACTTTATAAGTTAGCTAGCAAATCATGGCTGACACGCAGGATATGTCTTAGCTGAGGGAATTTGTCATATTTACCACATATTTAACAGCTACATCACTGTGGACCCTACATTTTCAAACTTATGGATGGTTTTTCCGGTGTGGAAACTGCCTTCACTGTCCACTGCGTACCCATGAGAACATGGGTAGGAGCAAATTTCCTCTCTACCAATTTCCGGTGGGTAAATAAAAATTTGAGTTTCAACAAAAAACATATGCCCACGTAGGATAGAAAAAAAAACCCCAATTTACAGCAAACATTTAAATGCCCATGGCCAAGTTACACTTGCCAAAATTGATGGATCCTGCAGCCATATCTACTGTACTTAACTAAATCACAGATTAGACTAAGCAATATTATACAAACTCATCACGAACAAGATATTGAAAGAAATAATTTACTCTGACTTTGGAGACAAGATAGCCAAGTCCAAATAGTGGAGATTATTTAGAGAATAAAAGGTTGAAGAATAAATGGAATCGTTTACTGACTTTTAAGAAAGCAATATCAAGAAAGACAGGAAAATGAGCCAATCAAACTTCTAATTACATCTAGCAGTAAAACTTGACCCTGTGGTGAGAACCGAAGGCACAGAAATAAAAGCATTATTTCAAAAACCTAACCAGGATGGTAAATCTGGATTCTACAGCATCAACTACAAAAAAACCCATCAATTTAGGAAACTGAAGACTGATTACAGAGAGGAGAAAATATGGAAGAAAATGAAAAGATTACTTAGAGATAATGAGGAAAGAATGGACGGCTAAGATTCCTCTGGAATATATAACCCTATAGGTCAATAATCAAGCAGCAGACTGAGACAGAGGAAAAGAGGGTAAGCTCAGGGACGTTACAAACAGAAAGCTAATCTGTAAGGGCAAAAAAGAGCAGTAGGTAAATGATGTTCTATGAATAAAGTCAGGTTTCTCGAAAAACTAATTGCTATTTCCAGATGCACAGAAGTACCTGGCATCCACCTTTTACAAAAATTTGAAATAGAGAAAAAGACAGTATTTGTAATGATTCCAGACAGCTCCACGACATGAAGAGAATTACTTAATGATCAAGTAGGATCAGGTATATATTTCTCTAACATGTAAGAGTTTCTTCCAAACAAAAGAGTTGACATATAGTTCTCCAACTTCTGATTTTCAGATCTCTCACACTAATCGGGGGTCCCGTGGCAAGGGGTCAGTCTTAATGGCATCAAATGGTGGTTGAAAAATACAACCCAATAGCAACCTTGGCTTTGAGGTGGAGAGAAATGATCTTGAGCTATGCTCCCATAAAACAACATTTTAAATGGGTTGGGTTAGATTCCAAGTTATTTGATGAAACAATATCTGACCCACAATAAAGCTGAACTGCCTCTATGATAGTTTCAGCTGACTTGTGACAGGTGCCTCCCTAGCTAGCCGGGGCACTGTACTAATGAGTATATAACAGAATCAGATGCCAGAGTTTCATGCAGCAAAGATGTATATGATCCACAGCCAGTTATAATCCCCAATTCTAGCTAAGTAACTTAGCAACACAGGATTTGGGGGAGAGAGATAGACAAGGGAGTCGAGACAGCTTGGGGTTCCGACTCTTGGCCATTCAATAAAGCAATTAAAGAAACTAACTAAATCACTAAGTTACATAACTTTGTCTACAAATAAAAACCACCAGGTCTCTATTCCTCTTTCTTCTCCAGTGATTGTCAAAGAACTAAACATGAACCTTAATGTGAAAAGTCTTAATCTAAGTGTGGGGCGCTTGGGTGGCTCAATCGGTTGAGCGTCGGACTCTTGATTTTGGCTCAGGTTGTGATCTCAGGTCGTGAGATCGAGCCTCACCTCGGGTGTAGAGCCTGCTTAGGATTCTGTCTCTCCCTCTGCCCCTCCCCCCTGCTCAGGCTCGCTCTCTCTCTCTAAAAAAAAAGTCTTAATCTAAAAGCAATGTCATGAAACAATAAATGAGGGAGGGATTAGGAAAGGCAACGTTGGCTTCCCCCCAACCCCGCCCACCTTTTGAAGTACAGAAAGTGAAGGGGAGCCAAACCCCCACCCCAGTGTCATGTGACACAATCTGACCAAGGTAAGGGCCGGATGATTTTGGTCTAGTAAAAATAATAGCCCAGTTGATGTTTTCTCCATTTCCTCCTTCTCCGCAGGGGGAAGAACCGAAATGATTAGAAGAACACTGGAGCCCTCAGGCTCTCTGGCTACTGCTTATGTGATCTTGTGCTGGCCACTCTCCCTCACTGGGTCTCCAGGTTCCTTATCGGGAAATGCAAACAGTCTAAACTCGGTGGTCTTCCTTCTCCAGCCCAAATTCTTGATTTTCTAGGTTTGTGAAGCGCTAGTCTGGGTAGGAACGCTTTCTTAATGATTTAACTCTCTGACTCATTAAACTGGTTGGGGTCAGGCCCAGGATCAGCCATTGCACGGACATCAGCATTTTCTCATTTCCATACCGCAGGTGGAAGAAGGCAAAATGAAAAGAAACAATATTCCACTGTATTTCTGAGCATCAGGGGACAGGAAGTGCTCGTGTGAGAACACAAAAGCTAACTTTTAGAAACATTTTATTTGGAAATAACTCTAGACTTACAGAAAAATTGCAAAAATGGTACAGAGAGTCCGTGCCTACCCTTCACTCAGCCTCCCATCACATCAGCAACTTACATACCATACATAGTAGTGTTATCAAAAGCAGGACTCTAGTACAATATTAACTAAACTAGAGACTTTTTGATTTTCACCAATTTCCCCCCAAATGCCCTTTCTCTGTTCCAGGATGTAACCCATGATCTCACATTGCATTAACTTGTCAATGTCTCCTTAGTCTCCTCCAATCTGTGACAGTTCCTCAGTCTTTCTTTGTCTTTCATGACCTTGACACTTTGGCCAGTGGGGAGCTCCTTCAGACCCGCTCCTGTGTCCTCTTGTCATGCCCCACTCTTTTGTGAGCACTTACTTACTTTCTGGCACCACAAGACATTACAGGCTCACTTTTACTTTCCCTGCCTCGGTCCAGTCAGCTCTTATTCCGAGGAGCCCTGGTTCCTTTCCTGAAGAATGGTATTTAGAGATCAAGATCTGGGTGCTAGGTGTGTTTATTACTATTGAGGTGCCCTTGCTTGTATATCCTCCTAGGACAGAGCTAGGAGACATAAGCATGTATGGTGATCCATGCATACACATAGCTCTATGTCTATTTCTGTATCTGTGTTCATATGAAAATGAACATACTGATGTTTCCACTCTAATCCACACTATAGGATTAGTTCTAGCCTTCCCCTTTTCCTTATTTTTAACTCTTTTATCTGATGGTGAGGAAGCCGGCTATCTTTATCTATTCTCTATTCACCTATTTGTTCAACCCCAGCATCCATATAAAGCACTTACATGTGCCTGTGAGTAACAGATTTACTAAGTAGAGCCCAGTGCTTGTGTGCAATTCTGTTTATCCTTAATATAAATCTATATATTGGTACTATAAATATAGCACCTCCAGGTTTCTTTTGATTAATGTCAGCATGGTATATCTTTTCTTCTCCTTTTAACATTTGTAAATAAAACAAACAAAAAAAAAAAGCAAGGAGAAGAACCGTATGCTACTATTTGTGTAAAAAAGTGAGAATAGGTACATATATATTTGCATGTATGTTCAAAAACATCTATGGGAGAGAGAAAACTCAGTACATTGGTTGTAAGGTCAATAGGTTAGCTGCAGAAAAAAAATGAGAGGGAAACTTCACTGTATATCCTTTATTGGTTTTTAACTGCATACCTCTTATAATTATTTTTTATTTTTGAGATATTCATATACCATAAAGCTCCCCCTTGTAAAGTGTACACGTCAGTGGTTTTCGGTTTATTCACCAAGTTGTGCAACCATTACCACTGTCTACTTCTAGAACATTCTATCCATTAGTGGTCCCTTCCCACTGCTCCTTCAATCTATTCTCTCCTTGCCACCAATGCCCCTGGTAATACTGAGCTGCTTTCTGTCTGTGGATTTGCCAACTCTGGATACTTCATATAAATGGAATCATACAATATGGAGTCTTTCTGAACTGCCTTTTTGCCCTTAACATAATGTTTTCAAGGTTCATCCATGTTAGTACTTCATTATATAGCTAAATAATATTCCATGGTATGTAGAAAACACATTTTATCTATTCATCAATTGACGGCCATTTGTTGTTCAAATTTTTGAATGATTAAAATGCATTATCCATTCAAAAATTAAATTTTAAAAAATCAAAAGGGAAAGAAACAACCCATTCACAACATTTTTCTAAAAAGTTAAAAGTAAAAGAAAAATCATCAAGTAAATAACGTATGATAAAGAATAATATATGGAAGAGCTTTGCTTGGCGATTCGCCAGTGGACTTCTAAGACTCAGTGGCTAAGATTTATTACAGCAAAAAATACAGAGCAAAAGCAGCAGGGAAAAGATCTGTATCAGGAGAGTCTAGTGACGCCTAGCACAGGCTTCCAGGGTCCCTCCTCATCTGGGACATGCTCTGGGTCTTTACCATGATATACACAGCCCCTTACCTCTCCCACCTCATCTCCTGCTGCTCTCCCCCTTCATCCCTCTGCTCCAGTCACCCTGGTGACCCCAAGGTTCCTCACACACACCAGGCTCACTCCTGCTGTGGGGCCTTTGCTGTTGCTGTTCTCTTTGCCTGGAATGTTCTCAGAAATCCTCATAGCTTACTCCCTCACCTCCTTCATGCCTCTCCTCAAATATCACCACATTAGAGGAGTCCTTCCTGACTATTTAATCTAAAACAGCAGCCCCTGCCATTCTCTGTGTCCTTTCCTTGCCTCATTTTTCTTCACACCGGACGATGTCATTGACCTGAATATTGACTTCCTTTCTGTTTGCCCCTCCTCCCCCAACTAGACTATCTGCTTCATGGAGGCAGGGACTGTTTCTAGTTCACTGCTAGATCCCTCTGCCTAGCACAATGCCTGGCACCCAACAGGTGCTTCTTAAGTACCTATCCAGCGACTGGATGGATAAATTGCATCTATCTATCTAGCTAGCTAGCTAGCTAGCTATGTATCTATCTGTCTACGGACACTGAGTGGAGGGGAAGAAGGAAGGTATTTGGAACATGTAAGATTCCTTATTCTCAGCTCCAGAATGCCAGAATGTAGAGGAGATGCTCAGTGAAATTCTCAACTTTTCTCTCAGGATTCGAGTATGCAAGCATTATATTTAATATCATAAAACTTCTCTTATAAAGATGATTTTAGTTTCCCCTTGGAGCTTAGCCCTGTCTAAAAAATGTTTTTCTTTCTTTTTTTTTTTTTGATTAGAAATAACAGTTTTGTAGAACACATAAATAATGCAGAAAGAACTGAACTATAAGGTGAGAGTTCTCTGGACTGGAGGTCGGGGGGTGCACTGTGACGGGGACAGCGGAAACAGGCAGCTACGTCAGGTGTCAGGGCAGCTGCGTCAGGAGGGCTCACCAAAATGTCCCCAGGCATACACATCGGACTGTCTTGCTTGACTGTTTCTATCCTTCACCTATTTTTCCAGGAAAATACCATTGTTCGTATTTTCTTTATTGTAACGCTTGTTGTATATTAAAGACCTTTTTATCTGTCAAATTAGCTACATTTTTTCCCCCAAATTATTGCTTATCTTCTAACTTTTTGGTGTTTTCTGTCACTCAGCCATGATTTGTATTGTGTGGTCAGTTCTAATAATCCTTTGCTTTGATTGTCTCTGCCTTTGACAGTGTGCTTAGAAGGCCTTCCCCGCCCCCAGGATTACAGAAGTGTTCACCTACACCTTCTTCTACTACTGTCATGGTTTAATTTTATTTTTCATGTTTAAATAGGGCACCTGGAATTTATCTGGTGAACATAGACATTTCTTGAGTGCTGATAATAAGCCAGTCTCTGTTCCAAGTGCCTTATGTGGATCACCTCATTTGAATGCTCAGTAATTCCAGAGGTAGGTGCTAGTAGGTTCTTTGTTTTCACAGGTGAGGGAACGTAGGGACAGGAAGATTGGGTACTTGTTCAAGACAACACAGCTGGCAAAATCTGGCCCATCCAATGGTAAAGCCTACACAGGGTTGTGGTGAGGATTAGAGTCAGCATGTGTAAAGTTTCTGGAATACAGTAGGCATTGAATAGAAGATAAAGCCTATTATTATGATGGCATAGTTCTCATAAACATAATTTCTGATGGCTGCGTATTATTTGAAAAATAGTATCTTTTACATTAAGTATGTTTCTAAAATACTCTTCTTTCACAAGTATGAAAAGCCTTTGGAATTCCATGGAATGACTGAAACCTTTTTTTTTCTCTTTTTGAGGAAACAGTTGTCATTAAGAGAAATTTTTGAAATACGTACTGAAGAGATTCATCAGGTAACAGACTTACAGATTTGTTTCTTTTGAAATCTTTGTGACTATATTACAGTTTTCTAGAAATGATGTTTTTAATTTCTGACCAGAAAAAGTGCCACAATAAGTGGTATATTTTTTAAAAGTCTCTGAATGAGAGATCAGGCAGTATTTAGATTTTCTTTTCTTTTTTTTTTTTTTTTGGTACCCTGGGAAGAACATGAGACTGACAGGAAGGATAAATGGAGGGAGAGGTTGGCTGTCCAGGTTTGTTGGGGGAGGGAGTGAGGGAGTGAAGTCTGTGAGGATGCAGGAGGTAAGGCAAGGTTTATGAGACATATGTATAGTCATATAAAGGATAGAAAGACTGGACGGAAACACATAGAAACGTTAATGATGATATTGCCTCAGTGGGGATGATATTTACACTTTACCTACCTTTTGTTACATTTTATTCTTATCTTCTTGTGTATGATTTTTAAGATTTCTTTTTGTCTTTTCCTTTCCCTTCATAGAACTGGATAACTTTCACAATCGGGAAATATTATTTATCTTGGAAACAAAGGCAGAACACCTGGTTCCTGATGTAGGAAGATCCTAAGTTAGAAGTGGCCAGGGGCACTTACTTCATTCAGCACAAGGGTCAGCCCACAGTAGCCCACGACAGGGACACACACATCCCAAAACTTCTTGGGCTTCTCATCCTCCAGGGTTCTGTCATTCTGGGGGCCCATCACTGCGTCTTTTTCTGTCATGCCCTCGGTCTATTTTCTCCTCCCTCCCCTTCTTGATTGACCATAATATAATGAGTGATCAGATACATCAACATCATGCACTCTCGGATATAATGCACATCTTTCCTGCGGTTTTCTTGCCAAAAATGCACGACCCTAATCAAATCATAAGAAAGCATTCGCAAACCCAAACTGAGAGGCATTCTACAAAAAAACTGACCGGTACTCATCCAAAGTGTCAAGGTCAGGAAAGATACGGAAAGACTGAGGAACTGTCACAGATTAGAGGGGACTAAGGAGATAGGACGAGTAAGTGCAATGTGGGATCCTGGATTGGATCTTGGAACAGAGAAAGGACACTGGGGGAAAATTGGTGAAATTCAAATAAGGTCTCTAGTTTAGTTAATAATATTGTACTAGAGTTAATTTCCTGGTTTTAATAACTGGGCTATGTAAGGTATCTAAGTCGTTGACATTACTGGAAGCTGGGTGAAGGGTATGCAGGAACTCCTTGTACTATGTTTAAAGATTTTATTTTTAGATTTATTTATTTATTTTAGGGAGAGAGAGAGTGAGCGGGGGGGAGGGACAGAGGTAGAGAGAGAGAGAGAATCTCAAGCAGACTCCCCACTGAGCATGGAGCCCAATGTGGGACTCTGAGATCATGATCTGAAATGAAATCAAGAGTTGGCCGCCTAACCGACTGAGCCACGCAGGTGCCCCTAATCCTTGTACTACTTTTGCAACTTTTCTGTAAGCCTGAAATTATTTCAAAATAAAAAATTTAAAAAGTTAGGTTGAGCTATCAATATGTATTTGTTTAGGTTCTAATTGTAATTCCATTTTCCTTTCAAAAAAAGTTTTTTTAATGTCCGAAATAGCACTGACTTTTACCAGTCAAAGATACTTCCTTTTCAAGCTCAGTATTACTGAAGATAGAGATCTTCAAGTAAAATATTATTTTCCTGGAATCTCAGGATGACAGGTGTTGTCTATGTATCTTTATAGTGCAGGCAGACCTCTCTGATCAAGCTTAGAAATGGCTCTAAGTCTTGCATAATCCAGTGACCCTTGGGATTATGTTGCTAGGAGTCTTCTGCTCCCAGTTAGTTTTCCCTTAGCAAACAGGGATGACATAAATATTCAGTCAAATTTTAAACTCGTGAAAATGGCTGTGACTAGTGAGACAAAGTACAGAATATACAGGTGGCTCAGGACAATCTGACCTACAAGGATGGATTCACATCCGTATGCTTACACAACAGGTTTCACTTGTCAAAATATGATTACGTTTGTGATCATATGTGATGTCTGAAGACATAGTGTGGGGCTAGTTTACGTGCATTCTGCACCCAGTTTCCATCTTTTAGGAATGTATACGGGTTGACATGACTGTTCTGTGATGAGGCCCGCTGCCAAGGCCTTTGCCAGGAAATTTTTGTTACAAAACTACTCAGTGTGTTGAGGGGGGGCAGATGTAATGGGTGTTGATCTGCCATAATGAAATAATCACAGCATTTACACCCTTCCTGGATAACACGTGGCTAATGTCACCCTGCTTCAAGTATGGAGGGGAGAGATCAAGACATCATGACATCATCGAAGCAGAATATATGAAGATAACAATCTTGGCTACGGAAACAATCACAAAGATCCTAGCGTGGTATTTTTAGTGACGATCTTTTGTTAAATGTAAGAGACATACCCTGAAAGTATCAAGCTAGGTCAGTGGTAAACTGTCATAGCAAGAAACTGGCACAGAACGGGTTAAGCAATATTTTGGAGAGAAATTTTGAAATAATTGTGCCAAGCAGGCTAGGCAATTGAGTCAAAAACAGCTACATATCAATATGACATGAGACTCACTCTTTTATGTAGTTGGAAATTAATCTATGGGCTGCACTGTCTAGATCTCTATCTGAAGATGGGGCAACCTTCATCAGTGAACACTCAACATTCATGGAGTGATGGGCACAGCACTTCAGCACAATGCACAATTAGCCATCAAGCTTGCCCTCCTTATTTTGACAACATTCCCTCATTATGAGGTGAGTATAGAATATTGTGTCTATTGTGCCTATTAGGAAGGCAAAGAACCATCATCATCTGGTAGAGTACCTAGTGTTAATGAAATCCTTACAAAAACAAGACACAGAGCACCAAAAGCAGCAGCCCAAAACTCATCAAATGATTGCTTCAATTATTAACCACTCACAGAAATAGAAATAGTGCACAGATGCATTTCAAAGGTGTTTCAATTATACAATAGTAAATGCCACAATGAACACTGAGGTATGTTATTTGTGTATTATAGATAGGATCGTTGTACAATCCACATAGGTCAATTACCCCCAACTTAGTATAGGGTTCATGCATATCATGGATAAGGAATAATATAAAAGCAGACAGCCACCAAGCTCTTATGCAGACGTGGAACTGTGATGAATGTGCTGTCTAAATGGCAAATTAATTAATTGTTTGAAAGGCTTTGTGTATTTGAAATATTAAAGTTTTCATTAAAATTTGAAAATGTGAGGTTTATATAAATTGTCTTTATCCTGTGTGATTGGTCATCAAGATATTAACATAATGCAAAAATTATTTTAAAAACACTGGATGCACTGAGTAGACAGTGTATTTAAATAATTAAGTGGCTTATCAATATTCATTGGCCACTATCTATGTAGTCTCTGAATTAAACATTTTCCAACCTTCAAAGTGGTAGTACAGTATGTGTTTTATTAACAATTGCTTTGCTTATTATTTTATTCCAAATATTTCCTTTATGGCACTCTGACCTGAAGTATACCAATGATTAGGAGGATCACCTATCTCCTTCCACCAGATGTCTGGAAAGAGAGAATTAACAAAGCCTGCAAGGAACTCTCAATCAAAGAGTAAACTATAAAAACAGTGATACTTGCTTGAAGAACTAATATGACACTCATGGCAACTGGATTTGCGTATGTCCATTTGGAACATGAGTTTGTAGAATGAAACAATAAACCCTAACTAAATAGAGCTGTTTTGAAGAACTCCTCAAACAAACATCTTAGTGAATTGCAAGAAAATAATCTTCCATTTAATTCACTCTTAGAGTGATACATGAGTTTTCGTTTATGTAATCTCATGGCATCTCCATAATAATCCTGGAGGTTAGGTAGAGATAAAGGAATGTAAGCCTTACCAGAGTAAGTAGCTAAGGTCAGACACAGTAGCGAGGCTGGGACTGTCCCCCAGATCTCCTGAAACAACATATGCACAGTGCCCTGTGCTATCCCAGACCCACTTGACGGACTGGATGAAAGATATCTCCTGTTTCCACCCCAAATAACCCAGTGCTCTTTTCTGCTTCAAGGCATTGCCAGGTAATGCAGCGGAGATTTTAATAATATACAAAATAATTGTAGATGAAACTCGAATGATAGTGAAATGTAGAGAATAAGCCCTTTAATCATAATATCTGCTGCAAATAAGAGCAATTCAGACATTTTCAATGGCAAAAATTACTGGTTTTTTACAATAACAACTTTGCATTCTTGACTTGGGAGGGTCTGCAACAAAAAGTACTAACCACGAAATAAGTTAAATTAACTATCTATGGAGGATGTAACTTGATGAAATGTTTTCTGAAGAAATGATCACATAAAGGAATACATCTCTGTCAGCCAATGCAGCCATAAATAAAAATGTTAATGAGGTAAAATTGGTCATGATGAGGCTAAAACAATATCAAGAAATTGAAAAGGTTCTTATTAGGCTTAATTCACTTTGACGTATGTTGAAAAAAAATTCTCGAATGCATCGTAGCAAATCTTATTAAACCAGGAATCTATTACTATTTTTTTTACTTCTGCGCTTTAATTTATAAATCTTTATCCTTAATTTAAAGATAACTATGAATAAAACATGAAAGTCAGTGCATTTTCTTGTTCTGCAATCACATATGTTCTATTCTACATAATATCTCATTTGCCCTCATATTTTGGTTATAGTCTAGTACATAATATTCAGGTTTGATGACCTTGGCAATAAGACTTGCCTTATAAAATGTACTCACAAATCTAAAATTGGTTAATCAGTTCAGGAAGAAAATTAAGTGAACCTAGTTTGGTACCAATGTTTAAGTTAAAGTTTCAAAATATACTTTGACTAAGTATGCTGGGGGCTCTTGGCTGGCTTAGTCAGTAGACTGTGCGACTCTTGATCTCGGGGTTGTGAGTTCGAGCCCTGCATTGGGTGTAGAGATTACTAAAATAAATAAATAAACTTTAAAAGACATTTTCCTCCTGAATGGTGAGATTTTCACCTTATACTCTTTGAGTATGACTTCACTTGTCCTCTGAAAGCTGCCTGGTCCCTGCCAAGTGTATTTTGATAACATAGTTAATAGGGCTATAATTCAGTAAAGGGCTTCTTTAGGCTCTATGAGAATTATGATCACTGTACTCAACATTTAAATCCTATACAAAGAAGTAAAGTATGGCAAGGCTGCAATTTCTCACTCCTACAAAAATTCTTTAATTTTTTTTCCTTCAAATCTATCTTGATCAGTGGGCTTTGATGAGATAAGATGAACTATAGTCTGGCTTAGTTCTACAAGCACAGAGTCTACATCCTGTCTTAACAAACAAACAAACAAAACTTACACTTCCACGCTATTAACTTTACTAATTTCAAAGCACATCATATTTCAAAACACATAGACATCAACAAATTTAAATGAAATGTTATGTGCGTGTAGATGAGACTCACCTTTAAAGAATCAAAACACGCCACCACACGGCCATTTTCCACGTGGCAGACTCTTGGCGGATGGGCAAACTTGCAATCTGCATCAGCTCGAGAGCAGGTTCCTCTCTGAAATTCTCTGCAGACTTCTAAAGTCAGCCACTTGGTGTCACGAACCAGGGTGACATTGACAGCCGTCATATTGAAAGCAAGGTTAGAATCAAGTACACCCTCTCTAGGATAGTTTCGCTGCTGTTAAATGGTTAAAAGTGAATTCAAGCTATATGTGAAGAGCTAAGGTTGCTTTCGTGAAATGCTTCTTTGTTAGCACTTAGGTTTTCGTTTCAGCCAAAATTTGGTCTGGTCAAACAGAGCCAATCACAAAGTAAAAATTGTATCAGAATAGCTAAAAATTAAATTAGAGACCAACTCCTAAGAAGGCAACCAGAAAGGTTAAGATATTGAGTGTTTAATTTGCTCCTCTGCCGAAGTTACTTCAAATAACTGGCAGGCTTTCAAAAGAATTCTGTGCTCTCCAGTTGATGTTTTCAATTATTCTTGCAAAAAGCATATGCTGCTGGTTGCCCTTCAATTTGTGGAATGGTCTCAGATCAAGGGGAGAAATGTTTTTCTCCCTATTTCTTGGATTTAATGACTAAGATTGGTAAGGATGTTACAACTGTAAAAATAAATTTTGCTGCAAAATCAGGAGGAGGGAAAAAGACTAGGAAAACTGGGAATCGAAGGGGAAAAAAGAATGGACCAGTTCCTGAGACTGAACTGCAAGCACACCAGGTTTGGGGGCTGGGGAGGGAGAGGGGTTTATAAAGAGACAGCTCTAGAGTAGAATCGAAGCAGCAGTGTTCAGAAAAGGCACTTTTCAGAAACCTGCAAGAAAAAAAATAATAAAATTAGCTATTAGAATGCAATACTTCGGTTTTAAACTTCAGATTTGGAAAAGAAGTACCATATCCTATTTAAAACAGGAAGCAGCTAGATATTGACAGTGCAACATAGTACAGTCGGCCGTTGTGAATAAAAAGAGCATTTCCCAGTGTAGAGTAAAAGGAGGCAGCCATATAGATTTACTGCTGAAATACAAGCCCAGCTGGGGTGCCTGGGAGGCTCAGTGGGTTCAGCAGTGGACTCTTGGTTTCAGCTCAGTTCATGGTCTCAGGGTCCTGGGATCGAGCCCTGCGTCCAGCCCCGCGTGGGTCTCTGCGCTCAGCGGGAAGTCTGCTCAAGGATTCTCTCTCTCTCCCTCTACCCCTCCCCATGCTGGTTCGCTCGCAAGCTCTCTCTCTCTCAAATAAATAAATAAATATTAAAAGAAAAAGAAATACAAGCCCAATTAAAAAGGAGAAACGATGGTTTCATTCTGTTTGGGGGCAGAAATTCATTTGGGGGTTCATCGCACAGAAAATGCCAGAGCTGGACAGGACAGCCCCTCAGGTTCTGGAGGCTACCAAAGACCTGTCATTAACCTGGCTTTGCTACGGTCTGATCGAAGGCTTGCTTATCTGCTCTCAAAATCCAGAACACGAATTGCTAAGAAAATTTAAGTTGCTCTTAGAGGTCCTGCTGCATGTGTATTTGAAATGTAATTGTTGATGATCACATCAAATGGTCATGACGTAACTCGCCAGACACCCACTGCAGATGAGGTAGGGGGGAGGATGTAAAATGTAAAATGGGCTTCAGATAAAGAAAAAAAAAATCCTCTGAAAAGATGCTGGGTTCTTTTTCTTTCTTTTTTTTTTTTTTTTTTTTTTAGTATTTTATTTATTTGAGAGAGACAGAGATAGTGAGAGAGCACAAGCAGGAAGGAGGGGTAGAAGCAGACTCCCTGCCGAGCAGGGAGCCTGACATGGGGCTCGATCCAGGACCCCGAGATCATGGCCTGAGCTGAAGGCAGACAACCCACTGAGCCACTCAGGTGCCCCTGGGTTTTTTTTTCTTTCTGTGTATGCCCTATTAGTTCTTAGTCTCTGTAAAGGGATACTGAAACAACTCAGGAGGAGGTTTCAGCATATACAAATAAGAGAGACAGAAAGCACTGTTCAGTCATACGTTAAATACTGGGCAGCTTTAAGGCTTGCAGTTTAACCCAGCGTCAACCAGCAACAATTTTTAGCAACTCAGCCGAGAGAATCGACAAAAGGTTAATTTATTGGCATTATGCCACGGACACGTGCTGAAATAACAGGGATTTGCTAAAATAAAAGTAAGCTCTGAGTATCAGTCAAATCAACCCATGGTCAACTTCATCAAAAAAGGAGAATTCAAGTTCTTGAAGACATTTCATTTAAATTTTTGAACGAGATCTTTAACAACCCTACAGAATCTGAATCTTCTATTTGTCTTTTCGCAGTTGAGAGGAAACTCAGTATCACCTAATTGTTTAGGTATCACCGGGAAATTAAATATCTAGAAAATTCAGGCAAGCTTATCCATCCAAGGGCAAACAAGTGTTTCTCGAAGTCATCCTTCATGGAACCCTTTTTAAAATGTATTATAGGTAGCTTTGCCTTCTTACAAAATACTGAACATCTTTTGACCTCTAATGAAAGACTTGGGGTCATAAATGTCCTAGAAAGTATTATAGTTTCCCTCCTTTGGTGGCACATTGTTAGTGGTCACTTCTACTGTCACTTGTCTTTCTGCCACAGTATCTGCCATAGTGGATTGTCCAGCTCCCTTCTGGAAAACGTAACAGCCAATCATGAATGTTGAATAAGAGTTAGTTACTCACTGAATGATGGGCCTGGGGGCAAAGTGCAAGGCTTTCTGGTTTGGGGGCCCTTTTGCAATATGTTCCATGCAGGATCATGTTCTAGAGGGTTAAGGTTGTCAGGCAAATGACCTTTAGGAAAATATTTACCATATTTAAAAAAAAAAATAGCCAGATGGGGAAATGTAAATGAAAACCACAATGCAATACTGCTTCGCCAGCATTAGGATGGCTATAGTAAAAACCAGAAAAATTGGAGAAATCGGAACCATCGTTGCTGGTGGGAATGTAAAATAGCGCAGCTGCTGTGGCAGTCACCACATGACCTTGCACTGTGCCTAGGTATATACTCCAAGCAACTGAAAGGAGGGGTTCAAAGAGCTATGTATACACTCATGTTCACTAGCCATAATAGTCAAGAGGTAGAAACGACCCAAGTGTCCACTAACAGATGAATGGGTACACAAAAGGTGATATACCTGCAAAATGGAATATGATTCCATCATTAAAAGGAACAAAGTACGGCTACGTGCTACAATGTGGATGAACCTTGAAAACATTATGCTAAGTGGAAGAAGCCAGTCACCAAGGCCACATAGTATATGGTTCCATTTATATGAAATATCCACAATAGGCAAATCCACAGAGTCAGAAAGCAAATGAGTGGTTGTAAGGACTCTGGGGAGAGGAGAAAGGGAAGTAATTGTTTCATGGGTCCAGGGTCTCCTTGGGGAGTGATGAAAATATTCTGGAGTAGATAGTGATAGTTGCACCATTTTTTAATATACTAAAACACATTCATGAAATCGTACACTTCAATGGGTGAATTGGATAGTATGTGGATTACATATATTAAAAAGAAGTCTAAAGAAACATTACACCCCCCCCAAAAAAAGCCTCACAAGTGATATAACTGGCTACCCCAAGCTTTCTTTTTTAGATTCTCCCTAGACACAAATTCTACATAGTGTTCCTAAGTGGAATTTCAAGAGCAAATTAGTTTCCATACTGTAGTTGACTTAGTGTAGTATGGAAAATACCCTAAAAGAGAACATTCTGCAGGTTTGTAAGTTTATATTTAAAAATATATTCATATTTAGTCCTACAACTAAATTACATAGGCTGTCTGAACACATGTGAATACTGGGCAGCTTGCAATTTAACCCAGCAACAATTTTTAGCGACTCGGCCGAGGGAATAGATAAAAGTTTAATTTATTGGCATTCTGCCACAGACACGTACTGAAATAACGGATTTGCTAAATAAAAGTAAGCTCTGAGTATCAGATATTGAGTTTCATCTCAACTGCAAAAACACAAATAGAAGATTCATGTGAATGAAAAATAACCAAAAAGGAATATATATATATATATATATATATATATATATATATATATATTTATGAATGATTTGCTCAGAACATAAACAGTGAGGGTCTGAGGGTCTGGAGAAAGATTTTTCTACAGAGGTCCATCAAGTATAGAAACAGACAATAAATAATACATTTGAATTTTGAACTTTTGGAAAAGAAACATGCAAACAGGTGCTGGACTCTGGCCATGCATTTTATGTAAGATGGGGCAATGGGAGAAAGAATTTTCTTTTTTGAAATTGTCCTGCAACCTCTGATGGGACCCTGGCCAATTCTCAAAAACAGTCCTAGCCAGCACATGTCTTCCTGCAGACTTGGAACAGTTTTTGGAGCTGGCTCAGAAGCAGCGAGGTGCAGCGGCTAAAGGGAGCTGGTGTGCCGAGGGAGAGCTGGTGTGCCGAGGGAGAGCAGTCCTCTCAAGTTGCTCTGCTCGTCTGGCTGTGTATACAAGACAGGGAGCGCGCCATTTTCCCCTGCATTTTAAAGAAGATCAACTTTGGGAGACAATACGGCTTTATCTTCACTACCTTAAGCTCAAGTAACAGGAATACAATTTTGCTTTTTATGATTTATCGTCCTCTAATGTAGAGCATGAAGAGCTACCATTTCTTAGTACATTTGTACTTGCATAGTATTCGCTAGTTCAGGAGTGCTTTTATTTCCTTGATCTTTGGAGCTCTAAAGAACACTCAAAAGCCTGGGTGATCGCCCAAAAATGCCAATGAAGAAATGAAGCCCAAAGAGGTTAAGTAATTTATCTAGAATTACAAAGCCTTAAGTGGTGGAGCCATGACTTGAGGCAAGATCTCCTGCTTCGAAATCTCATGCTTAGATCCTGGAAGAGAAATGTCATAGAGATCATTTCTTATCTCTTATCTCTCTGGGAACCTTACACACGGAAAGCCAGTCATTTTTGCGCAGTACTTATGATTCCTTCTCAAAATTACATTCACGTCTGTTGTATCAACATCTTCATTTCCCCAAGTTGAGCTGCACCAACATTTAGCCAGCACCTACTATGAGCCAGGCACTGTTCTAGATGTTGAACAAGATAAGGTCCCTGCTGTCATGAAACTTCCTATGCTCATTTAACTAGAGAAGAAACCTAAGGCACCAGGAAGTGAAATGATTGTGAGAGTTTACGAAGGGCTGGAGGCAGACGCTAGGTCTTCCGAATTCTGCATAGGCTAATTCACCATGAATGGGACACCAAGCCCCATGACTTGAGAACACTCTTAAGCACACACTCAAATACTACTGCATCAAAATGCAACCCCAAAAAGACCTCAAAATTACACCAATTCGTACTGCTCCCTGGATTCCTCTTGGCGGGGGGGGGGGGGGTACTACTGTCCCATTTTACAGATGGGGGAAAGAGAGGTAGAGGAAGATTAATTCATTTAACTTATACAACTTCGTGTAGCTCGTAGATGATCAAACCATGGTTCAAACCCAGGCAGCCTGAGTCCAGAGTCCCCTCTTAACCATATCACGATACTGCGTCTGTCTTAGGGTACATAGCGCATTTGTAAACATTCTTCCTCATTACAGACCCTTAACTTTTCTCCCTTACTAGACTGTACCGTCCTTGAAGGTAGAGATCACGTCTTACTTAGTTTTGCTGGCTCGATCTCGTGGGAAGTTAGAGCCATGCAGCATTCCCCAGGATTCCTATTTTGAGAGGTCAAAGAGTAAAAGGGAATTTAATATTAACCCTTCTGTTTACCTTGCTGGCAAGTTTTGTCAGTTGAACACCCTCTAGGCTGGCTGAACTTTGGCCACCTCTGTCAGTTTCAAATCAATTGGCCCTATAAAGTTGAGTATTTTCTCGCAATTCTGGCTTTCAAATTGGACTGTTAATACCTGGGATTCTTGATATATGGAGCATTCAGCTGTCATCAGGAATGGTCTATTCCTGCTCATTTGGTTGCAGTGAGATCTCATCCTGGGTTTAAAGTAAAAATACGGGACACCCAAATGATTTCTGTCTATATCTTCAAAGAGTAGGTTAATCTTTGGAATGTTTTTGCCCAATAATCAGTGTGATGAAACTGAGCTGGGAGTGGGGGTGGTGATTTCCCTTGGAGCCATAGGAAGAAACACTGCCTACATATTCTTCCTGGAAAATAACAGTTCGTTTTGACTGTTCGCTAATGCTCATCTATAAGAATTCTCGAGAAGACATAAAGCAAGTACAAACGTTTTTACTTTGAAATTATATACACACGAGATTCATTATCAAGTGCTTCCTTTGAAAGAGCAGATAGCTTTTTAAAGGATTCATACCTTTTCTCATGGAAGTTTCCTTGATGGTAAAACAAAAGGAATAAATACTCTGTACTGATCTCATGGAAATAGTAACTTGTTCCAAAGCTGTTTGCAAGGCCCTTTTTCCTCCACTTTCCGTGCCTCGTCCTCTCTTTTACCTCCCGTGCACAAGCCAGCACATAACATGGAAACATTGCCAACACCTCTGTCCCGAAGATCACACAGAGACTATTTGGCACCTAAAGCACTATCTGAAGAGGCATTTCTTCCAATGCATTTATCAAGCTCCTGGATAAACAATGAAAACAATGTTTTGCTTTCCTTCCATTTTAAGCTTCCCTTACATCTGTATTAGCTCGCAATTTCTTGTGACCATTTATTTTGAGTTGGCAAGCTGACAAGGTTGAAAAGCTTTCAAGTTTTCGAGTTTGCTTCAAGTTCTATTTCCCTCACGTGTTTTGGTTCGCAGTCTACCAATACACGCCCTTTAAGGCACCGGAGAAATGCTGAGCAGCACGGATAGACTTCATAGGAGTCCTAGGGAAAATGGGTTTTCCTGTCCCAAAGAAAAGGCTGTACAAATAAGGCTATTTTGCCTATGTGCAGAACATTTTCATTAAGTTTTTTTTTTTTTTTTTTAGAGCTTCATTGCATTTTTTCCCCACACTACTCCTAGGGTAATACATTTAATATACCTTCTACAAAAAACAGGTAAGCCAAGTTATTCCATTTCATAAGGCAATTAAGAGAACCCCCCACACCTCAGTTTATACATTGGGTCACAGGAAAAAAAGTGCCACAGTGTCTCTTTTGACCATAACTTTAGCAACATATGTGACTGGCTACGTCTGTTGAAGTTGATTTTTTTTTTTTTTTATAAAAGGTATGGCTCTTTTCAATAATATACTAAATTATTAGAACTTGCTAATAAATGCCATTTAAAGAGTTTAAACAAATCCAATTTAATATAAATACACCTTAAAACCTGGATTCTAGACGCAGTTATTATTATTTTTTTTTTTTAATTTTTTTTTTTAAGATTTTATTTATTTGTGAGAGAGACAATGAGAGACAGAGAGCATGAGAAGGAGGAGGGTCAGAGGGAGAAGCAGACTCCCTGCTAGCAGGGAGCCTGATGTGGGACTCGATCCCGTGACTCCAGGATCATGACCTGAGCCGAAGGCAGTTGCTTAACCAACTGAGCCACCCAGGCGCCCTAGACGCAGTTATTATTAAACAACACTGGTTAATTACTTCCTTATGTTCATGGGACATAAGTCCAGTGCCATTAAAAGCTCTTCATTCATGAACTGGATTTGAACTTGAAGTCAATGGGAATGTAACATATTTGGCAATTCAAGTTATAATGCTCAAGCACTTGAGATGAATGAAATACAAAATGAGTCATAAGACTGATGGCATTTAATTACATGCAGGGTGATTTTGCTGAAAATTCATTTGACACATATTTATCAGGCATCTAATATGACCCAGGCACCGCCCTAGATGTTGGCTGGCCATGGATGGGGAAGGCGAGGGGCAAAAAATAAACAAAAACCCCATATCTGTTGTTCACTTTATCCATTTAACAAATATTTTTCATCATGCCCTAAAATTCAAGCAAATGAGGCCTTTAAAAATGTTCATGTGTGAGAATATCAATCAACCAACAAACATTTATTGTACACCAACTGTATGCACAGACTTGTGTCCCAAGCTTCTGGGGAATCCGAAGAGGTGAAAGACACTGCCTCTGCACTGAGGAAGCCTCTTGAGTTGGGGAGGCAAGAACAACATAATGTGAAAGAAAAGCCAACAATGTAGACACTTAAGAGTAAACTTCAGGAGCTACCCTACGACCCAGCAATTGCACTACTGGGTATTTACCCCAAAGATACAAATGTAGTGATCCGAAGGGGCACCTGCACCCCAGTGTTTATAGCAGCAATGTCCACAATAGCCAAACTATGGAAAGAGCCTAGATGCCCATCAACAGATGAATGGATAAAGAAGATATGGTACATATATACAATGCAATATTATGCAGCCATCATAAAAAATGAAATCCTGCCATTTGCAACGACATGGATGGAACTAGAGGGTATTATGTTGAGCAAAATAAGTCAATCAGAGAAAGACAAGTATCATATGATCTCACTGATATGAGGAATTTGAGAAACAAGACAGAGGATCATAGGCGAAGGAAAGGAAAAATGAAACAAGACAAAACCAGAGAGGGAGACAAACCATAAGAGACTCTTAATCTCAGGAAACAAACTGAGGGTTGCTGGAGTGGAGGTGGGTGGGAGGGATGGGGTGGCTTGGTGATGGACATTGGGGTGGGTATGTGCTATGGTGAGTGCTGTGAATTGTGTAAGATTGACGAATCACAGACCTGTACCTCTGAAACAAATAATACAGTATATGTTAATAAAAAGAAAAAGAAAAAAAAAGAGTAAACTTCAGGACCATGAACGACAAATGCAGGGAGAATTCTAAGGGGAGAATGTCACTCAGGCCTGGAGTTGTCACCAGAGCTTTCAAAGAGGAGCAAGTAGAGCAGGCCCTTAAAAAATGAATGAAGAGGGGCACCTGGGTGGCTCAGACGGTTAAGCATCTGCCTTCGGCTCAGGTCATGATCCCGGGGTTCTGGGATCGAGCCCCATGTCAGACTCCCTGCTCGGCGAAGAGCCTGCTTCTCCCTCTCCCTCTGCCACTCTCCCTGCTTGTGCTCTCTCACTCTGTCAAATAAATAAATAAAATCTTAAAAAATAGAAGATTTTTTGAAGAAACAGAAACAGAAACTGGGTGAATGAAGGCAAGAAAAGAGAACACTAGTTGCCAGGTTTCCATAGGATGGTGAGCAGGCATGGGCTGGCTAGGATGGCCAGCTGACACCACGGAAGGCAAATAATGTATGGGTAGTTTCCGAAGGACCCGGAAAGCGACCCGAGGAATATATATTTGTTATGGAAAAAGAAGCCTCGCTCAAAGATTTTAAGCCGAGTAGAAACTTCATGGCCATAAACATGCTGTGGTCACAATGATCTGCCCTTTTAAAATGGTTTTCTTTAAGGAGCCTACAACACACAGTCAGAGCCAAGTTTATGCATCCAACATACTCCGGAAGGACAAAAGATGAAAGGGAGGTACAGGAAGGTCAGAGTGCTCACAGGCTGCATTAGGCCAGGCCAGGCAGTGATTCAAGTCAGGCCTGCATGAAAAATCGGTAGAGAAACGAAATGAAAAGTGCAGCTTCTTGTTTGCATTTTGCCAACTCCCCATTTGTCAGTGACCCCAGTCATTAAGGACAAATAACTGTATTCCTATTTTCCAAATTGACTCAAATACTTGTCAATCTTAATCTCTATGACGGAAATTCCTTTTAAAACTGTAGTTGAAAGCTCCACGAGGATTTTTTTTTTTTCAGTTATATTTTGTCACACAATGAGCTCAGGCAGGGAGTTAAGTTTAAATAGTCACTTTTTGGCCCCTACTGCATCCTGTAAATTCCTGCTACAGGACTTTAACCAGCACCCCAGTGGTTTGAAAGTGCTCGTGCTCCTCCCAAAGCACACACTGAGTTGAATTCAATTGAATTTTCGGGGCCAATTTACTCACTGATAAGATTTGGTTGAACATTCACTGTTCATCAATAAACACACACACACACACACACACACACACAGCAAAACAATGATCAAAAGTTATCACTAAATGTTTATTTATCCTTTAATACTTATAAACAGCCAAGTAACTGTCTAGTCAAGCTTATGAGTCACATAAAGATGACTATTTGTCAGAGAAGTAAACTTAAGTCGCATCAAAGCGATTTAATGGTGTAAAGGAATTCATCGCTGTATCTAGGTATTATAGCCAATAAATCAAGGTTCTCAGTCTCAATACAAAACCTCTGCTCCTTATTAGAAGTGCTTACAAAACTAGTGAAAGGACAGAGGACAGAGCTTTGTGGCTGAAAATGTTGGGAGAGGACCAAATGCACCCTGATTTCAAGGACCCAGTAGTTTAACACATCAATGCCAAAACTTCTAGTAGACTTGAAGGGAGGTTTCTGGGAAAGTGAGTTTTCTAGGCACGCGTATGCAAGTGTTCTACCCTTTGTGTCTGAAGTTACTCCTGCTAGGGGCATTATGTTTCTCATTCATATCATACACCTGACTGAAATATATCTCTATAAACCAATCGCCTAGAGTTGATTGGGAAGTGGGCTGCTTTAGTAAAGGGTTAGCAGTGAAGAGTTGGGAGCACAGGACAAGAATCTTAAGTTCAACTTCTCCCAGTCTCCTCACGGGCCTGAGAGTATCCTTCCTTAAAGGCCTCTAAAATAGGAATTCCAGGAGTGCCTGGCTGGCTCAGTCGGTGGAAGGTGTGACTCTTGGTCTTGGGGTTGTGAGTTCAAGCCCCACATTGGGTGTAGAGATTACTTAAAAATAAAATCTTTAAAATAAATAAATTAATTAATTAATTAAGAATTCCATTTTTCTCTCGATATTTCAGAGAGATTTCTGCTGGATTAGGAGTCAGGGGCCTTTCTTTACAGAAAAATTTAGAGGAAAGGTAAACTAGGATGGTTTTTTAACAACTTTTCATTGCATTTTGGACAAGTAGTCAATGTCTTTGCTAACACTAAAGAAAGATGTGTAACTATCTCTCAAGGTCAGCTTCAACAGGTAGAGGGGATGTGGAGAGAAGCTTGGTTTAATTTTACCATGAGAATGGAAAGCACCACCTTACCCCGGAAATGTAATACTCATCTTCGATAAGAACAATTCTGTGGAATCTATCAATTGCAATTCCAGTTCGCCTCAAAAAATGGGGAAATAACTTATGTGCCTCCTCCTATAAGGTGTGTAATTTAAATCCAGATTTCGGGTTTTAAAAAGAAGGGTGTGGAAAATCAAGTTCACATCAAAATGACAATACTCCAAATAACCCTAAATGAGCTCACAACAGTTAGCAAAGCCAGTGAGGAACAAAGTAACCTATTGATTACTTCGACCTGGAACAGAGGCCCAGAAAGGTTCATCTACTTGGATAAAACACCTGAAATTGTTAGTGTACACATGAAGAGCTTGTGATCCAATTTCATCACATCTTACATCTTGGCGATCCATGATCAGAATGGGCAGGCAGGGTTCCCAGAAGTTTAACTCCACCATCCTGATTCATTTAGTTTCTTTCCCTGACAACTCATAACCACAGTGTTGGACTTGGATTTGTGGTTATGGAGGCATTTCACACTACCGAAAACCAGAAGGGTACTCTCTGTAGCTTTTAATCCCTGGGGAAAGGTAGGCCCCTGCCTCTGAGATTATAAAGATTTATTGACCCCTGTGAGTCTGTGTCTCCCATTAATTTCAATGCAACTGCTTTGCCATCCTCTTGTCAGAGAATACCACCTTCTTTACACACATGATTTTGTCTCAACTGCCTCTCTACTATAGGTTCCCAAACTGTGGACTCCGCTTTTCTACCACGCTCTATCTGATCCTCTCTAATTCTGAATATGTTTCAAAATCAGACCCTGCTTACCTGCCTCTAACCATCTAACCCTCCTGGCCACCGTCTGCTGCTGGCCAAAACATAGGATCTTGCCTATTTCTCCTTTAACCAAATATTTGGTTTGGGCTTCGCGTTTCCTGTTTCTGCCTACAAGAGCCCATTTCTCCTGCTCTCCTCTGGTCAGGATAAACATACATACAAAATATTCTATAAAAATATTCTCTGCATCAATTTCTCATCAATTGGGACACTGGGGAATTTTATTGAGTAAAAATTCCAAGAATGAGTTTAGGGTTCACAAAAAAACCACTAAAAACACAATGAGGAAGAAAAATTTGCTTTGCTGAGTACATTTTATGATGCATTCTAAAGCAGTATCCTGGTTATTAAACTATTGATATTCCTTGATGTTAATAATCATTAACATTTATGGAGCTCTTATTCTGTGCCAGACACAGTGTTAAGTGTTTTTTTTTTTTTTTTTTGTAAGATTTTATTTATTTATTTGACAGAGAGTGAGACAGCAAGAGAGGGAACACAAGCAGGGGGAGTGGGAGAGGGAGAAGCAGGCTTCCCATGGAGCAGGGAGCCTGATGCAGGGCTCGATCCCAGGACCCTGGGATCATGACCTGAGCTGAAGGCAGATGCTTAACGACTGAGCCACCCCGGTACCCCTGTGTTAAGGGTTTTATATTCATTATCTCATTCAACCATTCTAATGCCGTGTGAAATAGACAATACAAAGGAGCAACGTTAAGGTCTAATTTCAAAACAAAATCTGTCACAAATCTCAAGTCTCCACTTGTCACCAAATAGTGATATTGAGTTTTTCCATATTCAAAATTCTCAGATGTCATAATAATAGAGTCCTGGACACTAATTAAAAAATCTCCTGTTTCTCAATTTTCTTCCCAGCTTCCTGTAATTATAATACAAAAGCTCATTACTGCCTATCCATGGAAACCAGAGGATCCTGAATTGCTTATAATTTTTTGAATATATCTTCTCATGCATGTCTGGCAAGTAAGTTAGAAAATGCTTGATATGTTAGGTTTAAAATCACCCATTCAAGAAAACATGTGGCTCAGAGATCTGGCATCCGGCTGGCAGAAAGGAGGCATAAAAGCCTTTGGGCATACTAAATCCTTTCCCCGATAATAAAAATTCTGTACAAAAAAAAAAAAAGTTATCCAAATCAAAGTAAAAACTTTGAAGCAAGATTTAGAAATTCTGAAACAACTGTGAAGCTATCATACTACAACAAGTTAGTGAGCACCTTCAAAAACTCTTCTCTCTGTTGCTCCTTTGTAAGCTTGCTCTATCAAAATTGGGGGCATGCCAATCATAAAGAGAAGGAAAAGTAAGACAGAGATCCTTACATGAGGGCTTCGGGATGAGATCTGAGGAAGGGCCCGAAAAGAAAGCAGGGATTTGAAAACAAAACTCCAGGAAAATGCTGAAGTCAAACCAGCAAGGAAGTCTGCACATTGAGGTAAGCACCAACACACATGGGAAGTAATAAGATACCTATAGAGTACCAATCATTTAAAAAAAAAAAAAAAACAACTCAGCTTAAATGGCCAAGCAAAAGAGGAAAAGGAGAAATGGCCCCAACATTGAGTTAAAGAGAACACTTACATTTATACTAAGGTGAACAGAATGTCCATCAAAGTTGGTGACATTCTATACTATAGTTACCATGTTGTGTTCATCAATTTGAAATCATGTGAGTACACCTTATAGGGATGGGGCAGAAACTACAGTTAGCATTATACACTTGATATTAGCCAAAAGGCCGAGAAGTGATCTAAAGTTAGCATTATAACATCTATATCACCGAGTACTGAATGACTGAAATGATTACATTTGACCGCCATATAACTTACTATATCAATGAAGGAGACCAAAATGCCTTGATTCTATTTAAAATAATAGTATAACCCCACAAAAGATCATAAAGGTGCTCAGCATAAGAGAAACTCCTTCAATTCACACTAACATAAAATGGAGCTGATGTTCCCAGGGTCCGAATATGGACAGCATTATCAATCACATGTAATACCAAACACTGTTCCACCAAAAACATTCAAGCCTCAGGCACCAAAGCAGCTTTCACATTAGTAATCACTGAAACAACACAACTTGGGTTATCGGGCTTGTCAAAAGTCAGACAAAACTCTTTTATGGACCGATAAAGATTTTGAGCATTCTAGAATTACAAGTAATCCTGAAAGATCAATCTAGCTCATTACCTTCAGGCAAGTAAATGAAAGACTTTAACCCACTCAGGGTAAATGGTTCATATCCAATTACAGAATGCATATCAATAGTAGTTCTCTATAATTTCTCTTTCATAAATATATTCCCTGGGTAAACATTTATTAAGGACTAACTTGGGGCCACATACCTAGATGTCAAGGGCATAAACATGGACAAGCCAACAGCCCCTCATGTTACATTTTCTTTTCTTTTTTTTTTTTAAAGATTTTATTTATTTATTTGACAGAGAGAGACACAGTGAGAGAGGGAACACAAG
Source organism: Halichoerus grypus (assembly GCF_964656455.1). NCBI lineage: Eukaryota > Metazoa > Chordata > Mammalia > Carnivora > Phocidae > Halichoerus > Halichoerus grypus. The sequence continues at coordinate 19,093,221 of NC_135727.1, read as the reverse complement.
CAGGGGGAGTGGGAGAGGGAGAAGCAGACTCCCCGCCAAGCAGGGAGCCCGATGTGGGGCTCGATCCCAGGACTCTGGGATCATGACCTGAGCCGAAGGCAGACGCTTAACGACTGAGCCACCCAGGCGCCCTACATTTTATTTTCAAAATCTCAAACAAATTCCCCAAAGATAATTTTAGTGGATGACATAATTTTAGGAAACCAGATGTTATATACCTTTCATTTTTGAAAAACTTATGTTTAGGCCCACAAGGGTTTCTGATGAATAAGCCAAACCACAATATCATTAGGAACTCATCCATTCCTTGACCGTGATCCTCAAGTATCTTCCCACTGTCTCTATTATCTCTTAAGCTGCAATTCTGTGTCTCCCCCAAAATATCCATGTGACTTTTCCATACTTCAGTTGTGCCTCTTTCTCAAGGAAGGCTTCCTAAGCCTTCATTGCTGGAATATTCTACCCCTATACCTCCTTTTCCTCACTCTCAATCACTCTTGCACAGACTACAGACTACAATATGGCTTCCATCTCCAGCATTCTATTAAAACCATCCTAGATTCAATGACTTCATTCAAGAACAACACTAATTTGAATTAAACATCGCTAGAACCGTAGGTATATTTACTATTAACTCCCCTAGTACAATACCTGACACAACTAGGTTCTCAATAAATACGAGCGGAGTTGAATATTACATAAATAACAAAGGGGGCAGTATGCATGACATGGTAGTTACCCATTAAAGACCTTGAACCGTCAGTCGTGTACAGGTAAGAGTCCGCATATTTACAAAAACTGAGTTTTGCTTTGTTTGCTCTACAAATATGTATTAAGTACTATGTAAAAGGCATTGGACCTGGTTCCTATTCTCACGGACTTGAATCATCTAGCAAATATAACTGCAATGCCACACACATACAGGTGTTTTTAAAAGATACATAATTTGTATAGATTTATGGAAAGTGCCTCCCTTAGAAAGGGAGAAATCCCATTCTTCTAAAGCCAGCTTCTCAACCCCACCAAGGAAAAGGGATCATGGGGCTCTCAGGGCAGTGCTCAAACAGAACTCTCCACCCTGAGCCCGCTGGATCATGGCTGTGCAGCTATTTCTGTGAACTGCTTCAGGGCAGGACCTAGGCTGGTGCCTGACACTTAGTGGGCGCTCAGCCCATTTGTTTTCATTGCACATACGAGGACACTAAGGCCCAAAGACCTGCATTTGAACCTCAGTCAAGATACTTAGCCTCAGCCTCTTGGTTTCCCGACAAGATTAAATCATATGGCAGATGGGAACTCCCCTGGTGTAAGGGAGGCAGATGATAAGCCCAGGTCCCAGTTAATGGCATAGTACAGTATTAGACATGGTAGGTGGGCTGCAAGGAATTTGAAGACAACGAAAAAAATACATAAGTGAGCAAATTACAGTACTTATTTGACGTTTCGGGCTTGACTTTAGCCAAAGTAAACATCTAAAGAAATCCAGTGTGGGAGAGGGCAAAGGACCTGGATGGAAAAAAAGTAAAGAGATGCCCTCGGGACAGAAAACAGAGCTGATGTAACAGCATCCTTAGAGGCTAGAGTAAAACTTGCCCAGATATTAGCAACATCAGTTAATTAAATGGGAAAAAGTTCCATATAATCCAAATAAAGGTATAGTGCTTCCAGGTGGCAAAAACAAATAGAATAGATGATTTCCAGATCTTTAACAGTACTTTTCCCAGATCTTTAAAAAGGAAAGTTAATTTGACAATAAGTAAATAAAGTGCCATGAAAAATGGGAACCTTTCAACAACTGGGTATTTACTTATGGGAACGAAAAAGAGAAATATTGAAATGTCCCTGCTTTTTTATAAACATAGGGAAAAACTGCACTGTGGTTGAATACAGGATTTTGGAGTCAGAAGGCCTTGCTCACAATCCTACCTCCTACCTAGTAGTTGGAAGATCTTGGACAAATTACCTAAACCGTGTGAATTCAGTTTCCTCACCCAGAAAAAGGTGCCAATAATAGCATCTATCTCATGGGGTTGTTTTCTAGATTGAAATGTGTTAATATTTATAAAAGACTTACAACAGCACTTGGCACAAAACAAGCAGTAATTAAGTGCTTCGGAAATAAATCACCTCATCATGGTCAATATGGGAACAGGAATTTGACAAGCCTTATCCCCTTACTTTAAAATACTTATAAAAAATCGTTTAAATGTCTTGCTATATATTTACTCTGAAGCCATCAAGTTCCTTATACAAGTACTTTTAAAAATGAGGAACTCTGGAGATGAACAAGAAAAAATAAAAGCAAGAGGTTGACTTATTTTCTCTTTCTCTAGAAGGATCTATAGGTGAAAACTATAGAGAGTCAGAGCGAGGCACAGCAGAGGGCTGGCTGACAGCTTGAGCTGGCTCACAGGATGCTGGGCTGCTTCCCCAGGTGGTGCACTCCTCTTTGCTGGGTTTCTATCACACGGCCTGGGAAACTGGGCTAGAAACATCCACATCACCATGTCAGGCTAAGATGCCCTGAGCATAACTTTTTATTACAACATCAGCGAGCAAGGGCATCACTAACTTGTGTGCTGTGTGCATAGCACTGCATTTGGTCTTCCGGCGACATGAAATGCATATAAGACAGATTCTCTTCTCTCAAGGAGTTTATACTCTAGTTGGGGAGACAATCTCGCATCCCCAAATTCTTAGAGGTAGCATGCAAGGAAGTTCTGAATCTCCCTTGCTTTATAACTACAAACTCCTAGAACTCTACAATGACAAGCTGTGCCCTCTTAGAAGACTCTCTCTTATCCAGAAGTGGTATTTCTTGTCCATCCCAGTGACTGTGTCAATTGCTAGCGGGAGAAAGAAAGACCCACTGCAGAGTTCTAGTTTCCCTTCAACGTGCATATGAAAGTGTTCTACCTACCCATGTCTTCCGAATGCAGAGCGCTACATCCATAGCAGCAGGGCAGGGACATGCAGGACACAAGAAGGAAGAGAATGAACTTATACATTTTTGTTATGTATAATGATTTGTACTTTTTATTGCTCATTGAGTTGTTCAATCATGAACCCAAGTAAGACCTCAAGCACAGATGCATTCCCCACATTTCTGCTTTAATATGAGCCTGAGCCACAGACTCAAAATGTGAGCAGTGATGGCCTCCAGGCCAATGCCCTCATTTTTCACACAAGACAACAGGACTATAAAGAATAAGGGACTCGGTCACGGTTACAAAGAGTTAGTGACACAGGCAGCACGAGAGCTCAGTTCCAATAACCAGAGTTGAATCCTTAGTTCTATACCTTGGAGAAGTTTTAAACTCAATCTCTCAATAGTGGTCCTCCTTCCTCCCTCAGTCCCTCCCTCCCTCCATTAGTGTCTGATTAATTCTTTCTCTCTCTTTCTGTACTCTCTCTTCATATTTAAACTCTTAATTTCCATGGCATAAGAATACGTATGATTATAAGAACTGAAGCCACTGTGTCTCGACTCAAAACCTATTCTATTTCTTTGAATGGGAAGCTGAAATGAATGCTTTCAAATGTTCAGGAGAAATAGAGTAATGGCCCACTATTACAAAGCAGACTATAAAACAGCCCACAAACAGCTAGGGAAGTTAACAGATAATAGATAATCTTTACTATTTGATGCAAATTAGCTTTTAAAACAATCCAAGCATCGAAGTCCAAAAGAAAGCAGGAGTTAGAATGAGTTATTGAAGCTGGCTGGGGTGGAAGAGAGACCACCACAGGATTTTTCAGAGACCAAAGGAAGATACAGCCACGTATCTATGTATGTATGTATGTTACACTGCTGGAAACCAGTGTGTCTGTGCGTGTGTATGTTTGTGTGTGCATGTGTGTCTGTTATTGGGGGAAGGGATAGAATCTTAAGACTGCTGGCTAAAAAGGAGCTAAATCTGGTGAGACATTGTACTGAACACGACAAAATTCTTTCCTATATAAAGAGTGCCAAAGAACTAATACTTCACCTGAAACCTAGAGAAATCAGACTTCAGTCATTTAGGGCAATGTTCTAGCAGCAAAGCAATTAACTGGGGCAGTAGAAGGGAAGTCTATAAGCAGAAAACCTACAGGAAGCCGTATATAGGCATATGGCCCAGAGCTGCTTAGTACAAAGTATTTTGATTAAAAGGAAAAGTTCTCCTTAAAGGAAAAACCAAAAAAAGCGCTGAGGCTATTAACAACTATTTGGTGAGAGAAAGGTGTTAATTATGCCACCTGGTGGCAGTTCCCAGAATTGCAAGCATAGTGGATTTCCCTGCCTAAGGCTATCTTTGCGAGCATAATTTAAGAAATATGTACCCCATAAAATATCTCCAAATAGCTAAAACCATGCCTTTATAATGACTGCTTTTCTCACCCTGGTGGTATTTAAAATATATACAGATTATTACAGGAGAATCAATTACATATCAATCCCTAACAATGGATAATGTTTAGAAAATGAATGGATTTCTCATTCATAATCAATCAAACATAATCTGTATAGATAGTAAATTGAGCAAAGTTTCAGCCATCACTGTACCTAAAAGAGGTTGGCTGAAATTTTTTTAAGGGATAAGAGAAGAAGAATGTGGCATGAAATAGTGAACATAACGACCGGATGCATGAGAAGACATAGTTTTCCTTCATCAGTTTTATGAAAAGATAAAGCACGTTGTTGTCCAAAATCGGTAGATCATATAAAACAGATTGAATTAATGAAAATACTGGGAGATTTTTTTTTTTTAAATCGTGGTAACTAGAAATCACTTTTGGTGGAAATCTTTTCGATACAATCCTTTTTTGTCTTACTAAACAACAAAAAATAACCCTAATTAAATCTTTATCTCATTACTAGAGATATTATAATGCCTTAAGGCCAGGATCCCTGGACATCAATTCTTATTAAGGTTAACAGAAGCTATTGGGGTTTGGCTTCAATATGAATTGACCTTAGGCTACAAAACAGGTTATTTTTTCTTATACTTAATCTCTGGTAAATTCATATTTTATTTCTCACAACGATTGAATGCAGATAAAAAAATTCTTATTGATTATGGGTTTCAGACAGTTGAGTTCCACTTAATTACTATTTCAGTGTATTTGACAAAATGTGTCAGCAATTCATAGTAAATGGAACAATATGACGCTCCAATAGAAGTCCAATATTAAATACATCTTATACTGCTAGCTAAAATCAAGAAAACCTGCTCCTTACAGTTGCAAAGGTTGGTAATATAAAGAATGGAGGAATTCTCCATTTTCACATGTAGTGGAAACTAGAAATGAGAGTTAAAACCCAAGGAAAACACTAATTCCATACCTCATTTTCTTTACCAGGTTATTCGTGTCAATAGAAAAATCAGGAAAACCATTAGTGATCCGTGGAACAGTACTGTCTCAGCTCGAGATGACATCACACAAAAAATATCCTATTGTATTTGCTATCCAAACACACTCGTTAAGCTAAGCAGAGGTAAGAAGAACCTGCTTTAAAAACCATCTGATACACCTGAAATGACATTTTCTAAAAGTAGATGGAAGCTGAAATGATACAAGAGGATTACCAAGCAAATGGAAAGGGAGTAATGAGGGAAAAAAGGGAACCAAAACAGTTTTAGTGCTGAGCACATGGCAGCTTTTCAAAAATATATGTTAGCATAAATACGAGATTCTCATATTGAGCCTATCAAAAAGCCTCCCTCAAGTAAATTAAGTGTATATATTTGCACATAGAAAACTCTACTTAGGGCACATTTTTGTAAGGTACTCTGTATTTACTTTGTCGCGATGGTGGTAACTCTTTTAAATAAATTAGAATATTCGTTGCTCATTACACTGAACGGTACAGAGCTGACGTTAACTTTTAAAGCCATGCTTCCCAGGAAAATGATGTAGCTTTTCCCGAAGCACACACAAGCAACATTCCCATTTGTATAGTTTTCTTTTCAGGAGAATACTACTTTTTTTTTTTTTTTTTTTTTTAAAGATTTTATTTATTTATTTGACAGAGAAAGACACAGCGAGAGAGGGAACACAAACAGGGGGAGTGGGAGAGGGAGAAGCAGGCTTCCCGCCGAGCAGGGAGCCTGATGTGGGACTCGATCCAGGGACTCCAGGATCATGACCTGAGCTGAAGGCAGTGGCTTAACCAACTGAGCCACCCAGGCGCCCCGAGAATACTACTTTTAACGCAGGGTAGCAGTGAACATTCGCAGCCATACGCCATTTGAAAATCCTTGCAGGATAAGTAAAGTGTGATTGTTACTTGAAAAAATTTCCACTGGCAAACTTAACTTCCAAAAACATTTTAGAGTGTTCTTCATCTTTATCCTCTTAGTCTACATTGCTATTTCTAAATAATGCAGAAGTATTTTGAAGCATGTATGATATTGATGAAAGAAAATAATTTTTCCCTCCAGATACAAATGCATATTTATGAAATAAAAAAAAGGGTGTGCATGCAAAAATTCAGTGGTGACGCCAGTTCATTTTAGGCTCTTCTTCCCCAGACTCCCTTAGACTATTATTAGGTGAGAAAATAATTCTTCAATCAGATTTCATTAAAAAAGAGAACGCAGAAGATTAATATTCTGTATTCTACACCCCCCCCAACTCTATGAGCTTGGAAGTGCTCTTACTGAAAGTAGCAACCTCTTTACAATCCTAGTTCTGATCCCAAAATAATATTCTCAACACCGTAATTTCAATGACGAATAATTCTTATTAATACTGCTGGCCCACAAAGATATTACAAAAGTCCGTAAATTCACATTGAGGTCTTACTATATTAACACCTCATTTATTGGAACTGTCAGGCAAGGAGGGGATCAATAAAAATGAGATTTCAAAAACCAAAACTTTTAAATACTAATATTTGTCTCTTTTAATCAGTCTTGGTAGGTATCTTTCTGAAATGTTTCTTCAAACTTTGTTGCCCCCTTAGAGATAGAATAGGAAAAACAAAATTATGCTTTTTTCTAATAATTTTGGGTCATGATTAGAAACACCAATCATGTCTTGAAGGATATGTTGGGCACTTGGTTACATTTTTGTTGCTGAATCACGGGGGTGTCCAGGAAGTGTGCAGTGGAAAGGGTGTTCTGGTCAGTGTTTATGTTCCAACCAATAAGGCAGTATCCCGGTAAGTATCTTAATCTACCGAGGCATACTGTTGGACTATCACACTGTTATTTTGTGCTAGGTGCTCGCTAATGCATACCACATGTTCAGATCCCTTGACATATGCACAATGTGAAGGGATATATACTGAAGTTGATCAGGGAGAGGGAGATTTAAATTTTCCAGCGAGCCAACGAGGAGGAAGCATAGTTTGGATTCCTCAGGAAAGAAGAGCCCTCCTTAAGTCTAAAATAGGACCAAAAGGCATGCCAAAGATTAGGAAATGCAAGGGAACTGGTTAGTGCTGCTTCTGTTTATTTATCTTTGTAAAAGCTCTGGAGAGTTAGTCACCGAACATATGTTGATTTCTGGGGATAATTACAGTAGGTTATAAAGGCTGTTGGTGAATTTCTAAACCCAATCTAACTGCTTACATATTTTATGTAAGGGAATTTCTGAATAAAAATTGATAACCACCGTACATATAAAAGTTAATTAACCCATTTACTTATTGCTAGTGAGGAAGCTGGCTCGGTGGGCACAGCATCCATATGGTGCCACTTAATGACAAAGATAAAATCTTCGTCTAAATATAATGATGAGGAAATTGTAGCAGCTTGGTCTGTAAAGTGGCTCTCCCCTGGCCCCTGGCTTGAGCTGCACTTAGCATAGGCTTCACTCCTCCGTGCCATTTTCAGCCTTTTTTTCCCCCTGTGCTTAATCCTGAAAATGACTGTATCATCACTGCCCTGGAAATAATAAATGTGAAACAACACAGAAAGATGAAAGGCAAACAGTAATCTCCAGTGTTAATTCATTGTTACTCTAAACGACTCTGTATTTGTCAATTTGTCTTGGCAGAATTCTGGAGCACTGCCAAAAACAGTCATCAGCAGTAGAAGACTGAAACTCAACCATTAAATTCTGGTCCCCAGACAGCATCCTGCCAAAGATGTTACCGGTTGACTAAAGAAATATGCACATAAATCACAAGGCTGGCAAACAGCATGGCATCGATGCAGTCAAGAAGTGTAAATCCAACTCTGTTGTATGCTTTATTTCTTGTAGCTTCTAAGCTACACATCGAACATTCTAAAAGCACTGATCCCTTAGCATGGAATAATGTGTGAGCTATGGAGATTTTACCAAGCTGATAGGAGGTAGTCATGTAATTTATTGTCAAACTCTATGGCCATGTAACAGGAGCAGAAAGGAATGTCAAAGTTGGCCTCTCATTTCCAAGTATAGAGAATTGCGAACTTACTTGGCTTTTGGTGTGAAAAGACTCAAAGGACTAGAGACTCCATGTAAAGAAACCTTCACATCAATCTCCAATGATTTGAATGTCATTTAAAGTGGACTATGTATGATTTATGAAAAACAGAATAAAGCGTATAATTGCAGTCAAATTGAAAATATAATAACAGCAAATGTGCACAGTGTTTACTATGTGTCTGGCACTAATCTTAGCTTTTTCACATACATTATTTATTGCTCATAACAATCCTGTGAGGTAGGTACTGTTATTGCCCCCATTTTCTTTTCTTTTTTTTTTTTAAAGATTATATTTATTTATTTTAGAGACAGAGAGAGGGAGAAAAAGCCCAAGTAGGGGGAGGAGCAGAGGGAGATGGACAAGCAGACCCCACGCTGAGTGCAGAGCCCAATGTGGGGCTCGATCTCAGGACCCTGAGATCATGACCTGAGCCAAAACCAAGAATCGGATGCTTAGTCGGACGCTTAACCGACTGAGCCACCCAAGTGCCTCTATTGTCCCCATTTTCCAGATGAGGAAACTGAGACACAGAAAGATTAAATAACTTGATCCAGGGCCACACAGTGGATGAGTAGTAAAGTAGGGATCAAATTCAAGCATGCTCCAGAATACTTGCTGTTCATCATCACTCTGTCCTGCCTCCCGTGGGCACAAAAATGCATAAACATCACTAAAGATTTATAGGTTTATTACTAGGGATTTGGGCACATAATGAATCGAAGTACTTTTTAAAAAACTGTAAAGTTTGGGGTGCCTGGCTGGCTCAGTTGGTAGAGCACGCAGCTCTTGGTCCTGAGCTCAAGCCCCATGTTGGGTGTAGAGCTTACTAAATAAATAAATGACTGTAAAGATTATTCAAAGTTCTATGAAGATATAATTTCTGGAGGTGCCAAGCATTATCGACAACAGCTCTACTTAAGTTTTATTTACAAATGAAATCTGTAATTACATGGTATTCATAGATTTGAAGTCAAGTACGCAGACATTTGAGATTAGGAAAATGCAGATTAACTTCTTTGTCTTGTTAAGAAGTGAATACCTTCTTATTGGATGGGTTCAGATGTAGGGGACAATGCCCCAGAAGGGATGTGCATATCAGACGAGTGGATGAATTAGATCCAGCACAGAATTCTACTCAGGGTTTCAGCATCCCCATCAAACATGTCTGCCCATCTCCAGCTCAACACTTGTCCCACGATAGTGGAACTCTTGATTAGCTGTCTGCTTGACTGCGAGCACCTCAAGGACACGTCTTATTCATCTTGTCACTGGCTCAATACCTCGTGTATACTAAATTCTCAACAAATACTTGCTAAACTAATGGAAGTAGTGAGCACCTGTTGTATGCAAGACATTGCGCTAGCTGGTGGGAAAACAAAGATTTGGTCCACATGCAGGGCAGCGTGGCAAAGTGCCTAGTACATGGTGCATCAATAAGGGAGGCACCACAAAGAACAGAGATGGTGAGTGTGGGTCTTCATGTAAGAAATCAACTTTCTCCTTATGGGTGATGGAATAAGTGGGAGTCCAAAGCTGTCTCAATCCATTGCCTCTCTTTGTTTTTATTTTTATTTTTTTGCATCTCTTAAAAAATAGATCAACAACCCCCTCAATTTAGCTATTACTTTACTTTTGAAAGTCTTTGTAGAAAAACATCTAGGTTCCTTACCTTAATATTAAAACTTATTTGAATACTTGCTCAGGGTTCTATCCTCAGCACCTAGAAACATGGCTGACTCATGGATTGTGCTCAGTAAGGGTATGCTGAATGAACAACAAATGCAGAGAAGGAAAGGAGGAAAGAAAGGAAAGAAGAAAAGAGAGAGACAGGGAAAGAAAAAAGCTACAAGTGGGATGGGAAGGAAAGTAAACAGAAAAGTCCTGGGAGATCAAATATCAGAAAAATCAACCCAGGATTTAAAATATGCTGTAACCACTGCATGCATCCAGCAGAGTTTACATTAAAAACTCCTAAACAAAAGACTGCTATAAAAATATCAGGCACCACCACTATTAAATACTAGTATATCTCACCATAATATAACTTTTAAAAGTCTGGTAACTGTTAACCGACAGTAGTGTGCAGAGCAGACTTATCCTGCACAAGGGTGCTGTTAATTGAATGATGCTTTCTCCCCTCCACTTCTAAGAGGTTATGGTTCCATAACTTGGAAACTCTGCAGCTTTTGGTCATTACAGATCTTTACTTCATTCCAGCCGCACCGTCCTTATCCAGTGCTCAGTCTTAGGTCACTAACGTATTGTAAAAGAGATAGACGGCACACTCAAGTTCCCAATGAAACCTTTTTTTTTTTAATTTCCATAATATAACCATGGAGATTTTAAGCGCAGACTGTGGAGTCAGAGGGTTAAGTTCAAGTTTTGACACTGCTGTTTACTAGCAGAATGTCTTTGGGCATGCTACTAATCTCTCCAAGCGTCAGGTTCCCCATCTGTAAAAAGGAGATAAATAACAACACCGATGTCACAGGGTTGCAATGAGGAGGAGATGAGAGGATGTGTGCAAAGTGCTTATCACAGTGCCTGGCACGGAGTAAGGAACTGTTTCCATGAGAAAGGCCTAGGCGCCTGGCTGGCTCAGTCAGTGGATCATGCGACTCTCGGGGATGTGAGTTGGAGCCCCATGTTGGGTGTAGGGCTTACTTAAATAAACAAACAAACAAACAAACTTTTAAAAAAGAGCACAAAATTATATCATCTCTTCCTATCACTTCTTAATATTCCTTTCCCTTTTTTTTTTCTTTTCCTCCCTAGGAGATTGTTCTGTAGTGAGGCCTGTTCCAGTACTAAAAACTGGTGATGATTCATATTAAATTTAAATAAAAAGGTATGATTGATTGATTTTAGGCCAGATATTACGTGGGATGATACAACTGCAAAAGGTCCACGGCTGCTACAGATCTATAACACAACCGCAATCTACTACAGAACTCAGGTTTAAATAGAAGTCAAAACTACAAATGAATGAATGAATGAATGAATGTCAAAACTGTTCCTGTGTGTGTTCGTGTGCATATGTGTCAGAGGGGAGGCACTGAGCACTATAATAAACTAATAAATACGTAGCCTGTAAATATGCTTTCCAAACCAAAAGAAGACATGATGTCTGATACATTTTATTGCCAAAGCAATTTTCCAAGGCTATAAGTATAACGATTACCTGGTCAAAGCCTGCTTCGGAGGAATGCCAGGGTTGATACACCGTAGAAAGTCAACTGCAAGTCACACACAACCGGTGTACCTGATTTCTCCCCATGTATTTTTTTGCAGATTTGCTTTTTTTAATATATATATGAATTTGTATAGCTTGTCGACTGGAGTCAGATAAACTGGCCCCCTTCCCCATTTTTGCCAACTGTTCTACACGTAGAAGCCTACGGTTTTCAATTCAAATACTGGAAGAATCAAATTCTTGCCAAGAAAAGAGGCTACAGAACCTCTGAGTACATGTTCCTCTCTACCGAACACAGCTGGGAAGAAGTGGAGGCAAAAGCTTTCTCTTATCACTCACTTTTTCTTCCTTGCTGGAATTTTCCCCACTGTAAGCTCAACAAACAAGTTATCATTTCTTTGGTATTTATTACAGTGTTAATCATATATACACACAAAGATAACACGGTACCGAGTTTTGGGAAGCAGACATTTTTCTATATTATTTTCATTTTAATTATTTTCATATTAATTATTAAATTTTAATTTTAACTTCAATGTGCAAACCTCACTGTTAAAAAAATACAATTTTGCTGTGCAAAAGGACTCTGAGAAGGTATTATCACTGATGCTAATCAAACCCAAAAATGACCCATTTGCAAATTCAGTTTTTTTTTACTGAATCCAGTAAGTAATTGTAATAATAAACCAGAGAGCAGACCCTGGAGGAGGAGCTGAGATGCCTAAGAGGTGTAGTTAATTGGTAATATGGAACAAGACCTTTGAAGAGGTATCAGACTAAATTAATTAGTTAAGAGAGGCACAGAGTTCACAACTTGATTACCAAGCTGTTTGATTCCCTCAACACAATAGCCTTAATTTAAACCAACCATATGAACTTGCCTTCCTGTGCAATCCTCCCAATTATCAAGCAAAGAGTTGAAAATTGTTGATCACGGACTGAATGAGCCCACTCATGCTATCATTTTAAGTCTGGATCTGCTGAATATTTTTACTTGAACAAAGTAAAAAGATATCCTCAATAACTTAAATGTAAAACCATTCGGCTTGCTTCTCTATTTAGGATACTCTAGATATCTATTTTTTCCAGTGTCAAATGGTAAGGAAGACGTTTAAACTAGAAATCATAAACAGGAAAGTAAAAGCAAAGATTTTCCACTTGTTTTAGAAATCTATTTAACAAACATTTTTCCTAGGGAAGAGTTACTGCTGATTTTGTGCAATATCTTCTCTTGGCAGGAAGATGTTGTGCAACTATTTTGATGCATGTTGATGGAGTATTCTTAAATTCTTATCAACAAGTAGTATTTGCCCAGTGACTTGAAATGTAGCATAAAAAACAAAAGTTGAAGTTATAAAATTATATATACGTATATACACATACACTATCACATACACATTTGTGTCTAGATATTTTGGGAGGGGGGTAGGGAATATAGCTTTAATGCAATTTAATCCTCAGAATGTGGAATTCATTTTACCCATCAAATCCCAGGCATCCCACCTAAGAAGCATCCCCCCACTTGTTTTTACCTGGAACATGTGGCAAAATAAACACAGACTGGGGGATGTGGGTTTAGATAATTAGTACCTTTACAATCACTTCAAAGATTTAAGTTTTTCAACATGTCGCCAAATTTGCATCATTTTCGTCTTCAGAATAAAAAACGTTTTCAGAACCTCGAAGCAACAACCCTTTCTCTTGGACTAGAATCAACATCAACCCAGACATTAAGTACAAGGCTTATGTTCAAGATATTTTGTACCGATACCCATCAGCTGCTGAGAAAGGAAGAATAAAATATGTTCTAAAAGGGAAAACAGGGAGGGTGGCTACAGTAAGGAGAACTGAACCTGGACCCGAGGCTTATTTTTTGAATTACACGGTGAAAGAGAAAATCCACGAAAACCGGAAGTTGCCAGACGCAACACAGGGAAGGTGCTGCCCGTGTTGAAATTTCCAACTTTATGAAGGACTGACACGGGACCCTAGTCTAAAGGGAAATCATAGAGGAAAAGCACACCCTTGGCAGTTATATTCCAGTCTTCGTTATTCTTTACAGCTTTCCCCACTTGACTTTCATTTTCCTGGAGCCCCACCAATAGAAAGGTGTCAGTCACATGTGCACGAATTCAGTAGCCCCGAGAGGTCTCGAAAGCCATTTATCTATTCTTTTGGCTGAATTCCACTGTCTTTGTTTTGTTCCAACCTATCCCAGTGCTTTTTGTGACAAGCTCAATCCTATACCTTAAGGGCAAAAAGAATAAACGCGAGAGCTCCTCACGGTTTCCTTAATCCGGCGGCACAAGTACTACCGGGCGTAGGAACGCAGACGCTGCGCAAGCGGCGGGGCCACGCGGTACATTATCCGGCCGTTTACAGACACTTCGTACGTTCAAATTCTACTTCCTACGTTCAAATTCTGCTTCACGCCCGCCTCCCTGCCAGCCAGTGAGCATGATCTAAGTCATTCCTACCTTAAACGCACAACAGCACCGTTTTCTTCCCTTAATCAAAGAGATTCCAACTTCCCCTCCTCCGTCCTCCGTCCTCCTCAGGCTGCCTTGGCCGCTCCGAGAGGTCAGAGGTCAGAGGTGAGCGGTGAAGGGTGAGGGGCGAGAGGTGAGGGGTGAGAGGCGAGGGGTGAGAGGCGAGAGACGGACTCCTATGGCTGCTCTGTTATTTTCTCTGCCTTCTGGACAAGTTCAATCCAACTTGGTTCTAGGGTTATTCTACACGCCGTTTCACTCGGCATCATTGTCCTGACTCCTTAACTCTTCATCCACGGACATTTCCTATCCGACTGCAGCACCAGCCACCAGATAGCAAAACCAGGTTTTTTTGTTCTATGGGGATGAGTGAGAGATCCATGTTGGCTTCACTTCCCAGGAGACAAATGCCTTCGCTGATGGAAGAGGCTGCCCGTAGGACATGAGTTGGTCCCCGAGTAGATGAAGAGAACCGGGACCAGACAAAGAAGAAATTATGGTGTGTTGGGGGAGGGGGGTGGCATTGAAAAGGGAGCAAAGAATTGAAGATGCCGTTTTTAGCCTGGTAACTATTAGATGCCAAGGAGAGTCCTTGCCGGATAGAACCAGCGGTATTTCAGAGCTAAAGGAAACTGCGTCATAACCAAAAGAAACCACCTAGCAGAGCATCTGGCATACAGTAATTGTTCGATAAATGTCAGTTGACTCTGAATAAACACCTATTATAGGACGTTTTTATTGGGTGAGAAAACGGGGGTTCAAATTTTATTCCTATATATAAACTCCTGCCTACGGATATTAAGATTGATTTAAAAGTCTAAGACATTCCTGGAGGTGAAGGTGGTAGTAAAAGCTGCCACTCAAGAACTCCAAGAGCCCATGTCACCCTGTCTGGGCCCACCAGCATGAGGACGTGTCCAGGGAAGTCACAGGCCCCTGACATCTCACCTGGTGACCGTCTCTGCCGCTATTCCCACCGAGCAAATCAGAAAGGGACCCTTAGCGCCACAAAAGAAAGCAATGGTTGTTGCTTTTATTTTCTGACTTCCTATTTCCCAAGTCTGCTCTGCTTTAGGAAGCTAAAAGCAGGCCGTCTCAGAAGTCTGGATGTGTACTTCACAATATTCCCTTTATAGGAACCCAAGGAGACCCAGCTGATTTTCGCTTAAAAACAAACCAACCTCTCGTTTCCAGAGGGTTTGGTTTGGTTTGAATTGTTACCCACCATGAGGAACAATAGGAGCCGGGGCTCCTGTCCTTGAGCTGAGATGATCAGGCTTTTGCTTTCCTTCTGCCTAATCACGGCAGGCTTCCTGCAAAGTGCTAGTGGATGCGATGCTTCAGACCAAGAGGTTTTCTTCATGAAGAAGCCAACAGCAATATCAAAGTCTTCCTTTTCTTCTGGCCAGTAGGGTTCCACAAAAATGAGGACCATGGGATAAGGGATTATCCCAGCAAAAGACTGGCAAATCTTGGGGCGCCTGGGTGGCTCAGTCGGTTAAGCGTCTGCCTTCGGCTCATGTCATGATCCCGGGGTCCTGGGATCGAGCCCCGCATCGGGCTCCCTGCTCCGCGGGGAGCCTGCTTCTCCCTCTCCCACTCCCCCTGCTTGTGCGTGTTCTCTCGCTCTCTCTCTAATAAACAAATAAAATCTTAAAAAGACTAGCAAATCTAGCATGTCTCTCTTCCTTTCCATCTTCCTTTTTCGTTCTAGAAATCTGTTTGCCCTCACGGTCTCATTCCCTTCTGAGGGAAATTTTTGTTCACAATAAACGGAAGGGACTCGCCTGTTGAAGGTCTTAAGTCCTGTGTCTGCCTCAAAGTTTTAAATGTAATTTGGCAGATGTGTCAGGCGAGGGATCGTATTTCACAGACACACCAAGAAACGGGAGAATGCCGTATGAAGGGAACAAGAGCTTGGGGTTTAGTAGGCTTTAGCATACCTTCTTACATAGCTTTTTCTTATCACTAATCATTTGCCAAGTATTCCATAACCAAAAACCCAGGAGGCTAAAGTGAAAAAAAGAAAAAAAAGGAGCTGACTCACCAAACCAATGACTAATTTTTGTTTGCCTAAAACACACAACCAACCATATGCTTACTGCAGCTGGAAATCCTAACTAACTCACGCTCTAAATGCCCACACCTTATCACACCTACTCTATGCTACTCTGTAAATGTTGTTTATGGTGCAATCGATGCTGTAAGCAAAGTTATCCTCCGGCCTAAAAACATACATAGTGGTGCTTTCTAAAGAGCTTTAATGAACAGAATGGGAAACCGCTAAAAGCTGTCACTCCCAGGATCTGGAAATGTTTACAGGTTCACCCATCAGCGTGTGTTCGTTTTTTTCATCGTCAATACAGTAATGTATGTAACCAGGTTTTTTGGTGGGTTTTTTTTTTTTTGGGGGGGTGATGGAGTAACACTTTATTGTTGTGCTTAATTTGTTTTACATCTCATTTCATCAACTGATTGCTAATTACACAACCATTAGCTGTGTAAGTCTTTTTCTGTTCTTAAGTTTGAAATAGGGTGTATCTGAAGGGGCAGAGGAGAACTCATTTACAATGACAGAATTTAGTTACCAACTCATTAGAACTATGATTGTATTTTATTTTCAGAGAGGTAACTTAAGTTTAATATTTAAATGTCTATGATGAAAAGCCTAATTTCACTTCAAATTCTCAGAGCTGAGAAAGCAGCGGTAAGATTTAGTGACCCTGGGAGGCAATTGAGGGCGGGGGGGGGGGTGAGGGGCGAAGACAAGATCCTTAGGATCCAACTGGAGATGCCAAGTGTCCCAGAAGGCAGTATTTTCCTCCCCTCTAACAATTATTTAAGTCAAAGGAATATGAAAAAATTGTCCAGTCTTCTAAGGATGTTTCCAATCTCTTAACAGATCATACTCAGTACTTCCTGTGAGTAAATCTTTTTCTTTTCTACTACTGGGCTTAGTTCTCATTAGTATAAAAGAGTAACAAGAAAAGCTATGTGGCTGTTGTCTTCTCTATTTATATAATCATTCGCATCAATATCCTAGGTATATTTAACAGATGCTCGGCTTCTGCCTCCCATCCACAATTTTCAAATTCATTTAATGTGTGCCTTTGTTCGTTGCAGAAAAAACAACCATGCTCAGGTTTTCTTCCCAATGTATGGTAAATGTGTACTTTTATATTTGTTTAAAAATCAGCTTTCTTCTTGCAAATATGTTCTCTCTGGATAGGACCATTTTTTATTTCTAAAAAATCAAAAGCAATTTTTAAACTCTTTTAATTTACATTTAACTCTTCCTAAAATAAGGTGGGCTTTTCCTACATTTAAATTTTCTTGACGATCCTTTTCCTGTTAGAAGCAACTCAGGCCCAACTATACCAAGATTTTTAGGGTGTTTTGTTTTTTTTTTTCCTAAGATGTCCTTTTTTGCCTTGGGTTCCTAGCTAGCACTCTTTTCTGTGTCTCATGTTTTAGCAATACCACTTGGTAAATACATAATACTTATACAAAGTGCATCTCCTCAGGATTACAAAATACCATAGACATTAAACCCTATAGCATTCTGATAGCAATACGTCTCACTTCTCAGTTTGAAAAACACATGACTGTCAAGGTATTGAACTAACCTTGCTCAGTATGTCAGCACCCTAGCCCCCAGCATCCCTTGACCACCTTTCCCTCAAAAACAGACGACGAAACATTTCTGACCTAGTTAGAAATAACATCCACTAAAGCACTAACTTTCAACCTTTTTGCCAGCAACAAATAGTAAGAAACACATTTCACATCCAAAGTACATATGTGTCTAGATCTGAAAAATTCTCACCAAAAATATCTAACCTTCCTACATGATATGTTCTGATATTTTCTTACTACTTTATTCAATTTTGTTTAAAAAAGTGCTAGTCACGACCTACTAAATGGATTTCATCATGCTCTAATGAGTTGTTGCCCACCACTTAAAAACTACAATGATAGAATGAATAGACTTTTCCCATACCGCAAGGTAATGTTGGTTCCATATATAGTAGAGCAAATCTTCATTACCTTTGATGCCACTAGTACAGACTGTGATAGTTACCTGAGCCAGCTTAAAATATATTTTTGAATAACCTATAAAGAGTCTGCTAAACAAAATAATAATGTCAAGATGGAAGAGGTATGTAACCTCTTAGAACAAGATACTTCTAACGTTTTTTTGAGTCATTATTTAAATGCAGCTGTGCTAATTATAAATGAGTGTTAATTTTCAGGCCAGTAGAACATCTCCTTAGGAAAACCTTGTTTGTTCTTACTCCAGAACATTTTGTAAACCAGAATATTGTCTTTAACCTGAGCTCACAAAATTTTAGTGTATCTTAACATTCGAACTCGAGAATGTTCAAAAAATAAAAATCACGTTTTTTAAAAAAAATATATTTTGTAGTTCATCCAGTCACTCTGTTTATAAATCTCCTCGAGGTCTCATCTAATAGCAACAACGGTAACGGGTATACAGTTCATTTGTAGAGTGTTTTAAACTTCAGAAAACTCTTTTATTTTGTGAACTGGTAATGACCAGAAATCCTTGGATTACTGGATATTTAAAAAAACATATAATGACATTCGCCAGACCCAAAAATGAAACTTAATATTTGGTTCGTTGTGCATGTGACAGATTACCCAATCCCATGAAGAAAGCCAGGTGTCTGGCCTGTAATGATTGCCTGTATTTTAGAGGTCTAGCCCACCCCTTGCACTCCCCACCCCACAATGTGGAAGATATGAAATTAAAATTTCAAGGTAAAGGATCAAGCTATGTTCAGAAGTGGGGGTGTCACGCAACCTCCCTTGTGTGGCCGTATCTACTAAAGAACTGGGAACAGATGTTTATCTTTCGTGTACATTTAACATTTTGGCAAATTGAAGGCTTAGGAAGCTAAGGGAGTGAAGGACGGGCCAGGAAGTCCGGAATTCCTGGATGTGAACCTAATCTTGGTCTGACTCTGTTTTTGCTCTAAATCAATGCCAAACTCTTCACACCTCAGCTGCTTTATAGCAGGCAAGAATTACACTGGGGACAAAACTGTTTCCTGTGAACGTCTTAGGTTAAACGGTTAATATTACAGCCCTCGCCCTCAAAGGTACCTCCACAAAAGGCAAAGTGCTCCTCGTGTACCTTATTTACCTTCATTATATCAGGGAATCAAAATGGAATATTGGTGTCCTGTGAAACTGACCTTGAAAAGAGATCATGCCTTCTATCCCCAAGCTCACGTCCACTTTAGCAACGATCAGTTATTCAACCAATTAGGGAAGTCAATCATGGGATCTTACAGGTTTTCGAGGTAGCTATAACACCTGTGAGTCGAGCATTTTCCCACAGTTAATTAATACTTGGGCCAGTTCAGGGCCCTCCTCCTTATGTGTCCCTTCTCCACTGGGTCGTCAACCCGAAGGAAATGCCCTACCCACCCGGGTCTTGATTTGGCAACCTGTGGGCCAGCTCGTTGGTTCCTGTCCTGAAAAGCAGCTCCGTTTCCCATACCACGAGGCCCCACATCCACATGCGGCTCCAGGCTCCTCAAAAGGCAGAATGTGGTTTCACTTTCTCCTCACCACCTCCTGATAAAAGAGCCCTGGTCCCTTCGTGGCATTTAATGAATGGTCCTCTCCTCCTGGATTTGGACTTTTGGCCTTTCCAACCGGTCATTAACTGGCAGGAAATGCCCTCCTCGGCAATCACTATTGTGTAAATAGAGCTATAAACTTTCGAAGGCCCCGTGCAATCCCAGACCCTAAAGCTGCACGTGTGTGTGGGGGAACTCTTGATTATAAAAGCACTGCCTTCCAAATTAAACGCAAACCACATGATACAGTCCATAAAATATACAAAACATGCAGTCCAGTGACAGATTTATTGTGGCCTTACAGAATAAAGCAAAAAAAAAAAAGAGAAAGAAAAGAAAGAAAAAATCTATATGGAAAACACTGCTACTTTTGACCCAAAGCGCCCCCAAACAGGAAGCTGAAAGCAAATCAGCCAGCTGTGGCCTCACGAAGTCATGGAGACCAGGGCGCAACCAGCATTTCCTGTCACTGCTTGTCACCGTTTCTGAGTGCCTCTGAACTGTTTTCTTCGATGGCTAAAAATACGGAAATTTCTTTGGGGATAGATGGAAGGCCAGGAGGAGGCTTGACAGTGAAAAAAATGTGACTTTTACCCACCCCCCACCAAAAAAATTTACTTAGCGCAGGTCACACGACCAGTCGCTTGAATGCGTGCATTTTAAGGACTACAGGAACGGACCACATTAGTAAAATAAGCCTTTGGGACCGGTCATTAGCTAGCCTCGTTGTTTCCTGTTCATTTAGGATCGATTTCCAGAAGCACTATTTTATTAGTACGGGAGAGGACTGCAGACTCCAGCAAACCAAAGAGGAACTCACTCCTTAGAGCTGGTTTCTCTGCCGCAGCTCTCTCTCTCCCCATCCCACAACGTGACCTCAAAGTGCGAGCGTGGATGAGAGATTTTCAAGGGGATCATATTTTAGATCCTTTTATTACTATGATCACCGTCACACTCTTTGCCACATGTGGAGGTATTCTTGTCTTTTTCCAGCAGTGTGAAATGCCAAACCCTATGCCACATTGTTCCAGCCTGTCAGCTTCTCAATACAGAGGAGCTTTGAAAGGGGAGTTTTAGCCAGAAAGTAAAAGCATTTTGCCCTCCTATTATCACTACGCTGAGGCTCTCAGCGTATGTACAAATGAGTCTCCTCGGCCAAACCAGGTTTATCTGAGAAAGTGGATTCATAGGACTTGCCTAGGCAAAAGTCAGCACCCCCCCCCCCCGAAACCTAAGGTCTTTCTCAAAAAGGCCCTCTCCTGGGGGTGCCTGTCAATCAGAGCCCAGAGCCTGGCTCTCTCAGGAAGCTAGCAGTGCGCTCACTGACTGTGGCCTCTGTCTCCACCTGAGGCCACTGCCACGGGCATTCATGAAACAGATCAGGTTACTTGGCACCTGATCTTCCCCGTCCCCCACCCCGTGTTTTCCGTATTTGGAAGCCCTTAAACCTAAAATGTGACCTTACCATGTGTACAATTTTTCCACTTCATACTTCTGGGTGAGCTAAGAAGGTCTTTCTTCGTGCTATCCAATTACTTAGGAAAAATGCTCACATAAACGAGTTGCGAGTTTAAATTGTTCTCAAAATCACTTCGGAAAAGAATACATGCCTCTTCTTTGGGATCCTCAGCCCTCACAGACAGCAAGCATTTTGACAACCATTACTGTGCCTGTTAACAAAACAGCACCCACAACTGGACCATCTCTTGAACGCCAGCTTTTCGGAGGGCCAAAGGCAACCTCTACTGTGCCATGGGTCTTGTTGAATGTGTCTCCATACATTTTTAACAGCTCAGAAAAAGTGTTATATGGTACCTGAATCTAATCGTAATAAAGCAGCCACCTTAACGGCATGTGACCACCTCACTACCTCAGTTTGTAAAGCACAAAACAGGAATTATACTAAGGGAAATAGACCCAAGCTAATACTATACACAGTGCTTTTGTTTTGCATTGTTTTGTTTTCCCTCATGAAGGTTGAAGACTGCAGGACAAAAGGTGAAATGCAAGCTCTCTGGTTCTTTTACTCATTTTTTTTTTTTTTTTTTTGCTAACAGGCCACCGGCCCCCCCCCCCCAAAAAAAACCCCTACCCCCTTGTTTGGTCTCTTCATACTGCCATACAAGAGGAGAGTGCAAAGGCTGTACCTAAAGGCTGATGGTCCTCCGGGCACAAAAGATGATTGTGGGGGATCTGAAACGGCAGCTCTTGTCTCTTGTACCATGTGGACTATGCTTTTTGGATCCAGTAAAAAAGAGGCGCTGTTCATACCTGTATCTTGGTAAATAAAAACCTATGTAAATTCAACCTCCAAATGGGCAGTGTTTAACTGCAAATGAGACAGCTCCCATTGTCCTTTTGGTTTTTGTCTGTGACTTCCTCACTTTCTAAACCACGCATGGCACGAGGTGTCCGAGTCCCAGTATTTCTCATTGTGGCCTTTTTTTTTTTTTTTAATCTGGTGCAACAGTTTGGAGAACTGTTTCTACAGAACTTCTTGCTGAAGACGGATTTCCCTGGGACGGGAGGCGGGTACAGTAAAGGCAACTGCAGGTGACAGAAAACACAGCAGCCGGCTCGCAGGCCGCTCCTGGAGGACTCAGCCCTGAACCTGTTCCAGTTGCTTCTGTGGCCGCCACAGGACACTCAACCTAGGCTTCAACCTGCTTGTTGCTGTTGTTACTGATGTGGGGGGGGGACCCTAAAGATAGAGACACTGCTACCTGAAATCCCAGGAAACGTGTTCATAAAATCTAAGGACAAGTTAGAAAGACCAATCCACACTTCCGTCTATTTAACAAACTTTTACGGAGAGCCTACTACGTGCCAGGCACTGAGGATGTGAGGTCAGAAGTCCCAGCCACCTGCCTAATGAGTGACCTGGACATTCAGGGACCCCTGAATAAGCCCAAAGAAACGTTTCTCAAACTTCCGCACCAAGTGCAGGGGATGCCAGGAAGTTCAGGATGCAAAGAATCCCATGAGGACAATTTGGAGGCAATTTGAATGATCCAAAATGGAAAAGAGCCAGCAAATTGCCAGGCTCTAGGACACTCCTGTGGCCTCAGGAGATCAAATGGCCTGTCGGGAGTTTCTAGCGCCAACCCTCCGCATTTCTGTCCAGACTGCCTTTCTCAATTGGAGGCCCTTTCTTCCTGGGCCCTTTGAGTTCACCCACTGCGCAGGCATAAAACAAACTCCTGCCTAAAATGGGAAACAAATCACTCCTACTCATAAGCCAACTTAGCACTGATGGAAGTGGGCCTTGTGAGTGGACATAGTATTTAACAAGCGTGCCTAATTGATTCCTAAATCTCTAACCAGGCTCCTTTCTTCCCCTTCACACTTTGTTCTCACGGCTGTTATTGAGTTCTGGGATGACTATGCCTGAGTTTCTTGAAAAGCATCATGTACATACAGAGGGAGAAAAAAAATATATATATATATATGTGTGTCATATACATATGCATGTAAATATACATGTGGATATATATGTATATTATATTCACATATATACATATACCACACACACACACACACACATGCACATGTGCATTTAAATCAAGCTTCCTTTCATTCTTCCTTCCTCTTGAGTATCCTTTTTCCAAAAGTTAACTGCCTGGAACTGAATAGGTATTTTCCCATAATCTGCCAGGCAGAAATCAATGTGTAGCTGTATAAATTGTTCTAAAGTGACAACTAATTTGTGTATGCACACACGTGTGTGCTTCTGTGGATGTGCCCAGACCACTTGAGAATACCTTTATTTCTCACCTAAAAATAAGGTCCCTCTTACCAGACTGCATTATGCTTTCCATCAATCTTTTAAAAACACTGTCACTCCATTTAATACGAAGTAGAAATAAATGATGGATTGATACTGTGCTTTTACTAGAATGAGCTGGGAAAAAAATACCTATCTGATCCCTTTCAGGTCACATGGATGTCATTAACACTTGATAATGTCATAGATACCTTATTTATCCTAATCCTCAAAGTTGTCTTTCCAACACTGTCACTCGGCTGTCTTGAGGCGATATATAACCATTCAGGAAGATCAGGATGCCTTGGAACCATCTGGTTTCCTTAAGACCTGGAGGCCCACATGGATACAGATCTAATTGCTTTCTTTTTGGTCATACTTTGTGTTTGTCTGTTGTTTGGTTGGTAATTAAAATTAAACTCCTTGCTCCCAAACACAGTTTATTCTCCTAGAGAAAAAAAAAATTGTCACCTCATTCTATCTGAGGTACAAATTTCTATTTTCAAAGTGACAACTGTATCACACACCACAGGAGAGGGAGAAAGAGCCCACAAAGAAACACAACTTCTGATTTCTGTTTTCTGACATCACATACACTGAGAATGGGGGTGGGGGGGGTCCCTCTGTTCAGCCCAGGAGACATGGTTTAAGGAAACGCAATAGCACGCAGGGAAGAACCTGGAAGCAGTAAAGGTGACTGTAGCCTTGTGCTCTTTCAGACACTTGAGAGTCTTAACATGGCAGTGACCATTATCTACCTTTAATTACACGATCGGATTACTTGTCAAACATGTATTGTAACTTACTCTTGTGTGCTGTGTCCCAATCCCTGTTTGCCATCCTATCAGACAGCATTATTTATTTCCAAACGGAAAAAATCCCGCCCCCTTCTTGAATGTATTGTGCTATCAAGCAGGAGAAACGCAAGGTTGTAGGAATGAAAATCTTCCTCCCTGGATGGCTTCTCGCCCCCTTCCTCTCATCCCCTCCGTCTCACAGCTGAAGACAGCCAGGTAGAGAACAAAACTGTACTTCAAACTATATTGTCAGGTAGCTGCACGTGCAGGGCCGCAGAGCCTCAAAAGACAAACCCTGTTTTGTTTCCCCCAAGGTGTTGTGGTTACTTTTTCATACTGTAGAACTGGGCAGATAATCAAACACCTACTGGCCAGAAAAGCAAATGACACCAGAGCCTAGAGGACCAAGTGAGAAGCAAACAGAATGCAATTAGGAGTGCGTACCTTCTCATCTACTTTAAATTTTTCGGTTCCTCCAAGTACACCAAAATGTACTGTTGCAATTAAAAGCTGGGCAGAAATCTTCTCCTTTGTGAGTTTACCAATGATTGATTCTTCTTTTTGATTCAATATCTCGCACGTATCTACTCTGTGTGAGGCTTTGCTTAGGTAAAGGGTGGGCGCAAGGGAATACCAAAGATACTCTGGATACCAGCTCATAATCATAGGTTTTTCTCCCCCTGAAAAAGCAGCTGCTCTGAAAGGCCTGCAGTGGACAGTTGAGGAAAAAAAGATACTTTATAATAGTCCTGGGAATCATTAGGAGTGCTTAAAGCAGCAAAGGAAATTAGAGAAATGAAGTAGCTCTCAGAAGTAGAGCAAAACATGCAGTCACCACCCCTGGCCTCGCACTATATCAATTCTCTCTCAAAATAATTTTTTTTTTTTTTTCTGGCAAACCCCTTCACTGATGTTTTCATACAGGGTCTCTAATCTCATCACTATATAAAGCTGCAGAATGCTAACTGGCAATATTTTCCCCTAACGCCTCTGATACCAGTTTAGCCTGTCTATTCTGGCCCCAAGGTTTAGTGTTTTCACTTATTTATTTTTTTAAAGGATGCGTTTGGTCCAAAGTCATTCAGCAACAAGGCAGCACATCAGGAGGCCAAGTTTCTTGAACTGGGATCTAAGTCTATAAGCACTAAAAATGGGAGAAGTTGGTTTTGGTCACCCTCCACCGCCTTCCCCGGGGAACGATGCAGGATGCAGGAATCTATTTGCTCTACCTGCAGGAGCTCTCCTTTCGGATGTGAAGCAATGAATCCCCCACACACTTCTCTCAACAATGATCTGGAAACACTGATGCAAAATTTATTATATAGTAAATTCCACTGTAAACAGTTCAGTTCTTCCTTTCTAGGCACACTGCAGCACCTAGGCAGGAAAACTGCACTGTTCTTTAACAGGTGCAAAACGATCTCTTTCACCCCTTCCCAGAAGCTTGCTAAATATAATAGCAGGAAAGTCTGCCAGCCAAGTGGCTTTTATTGTTTGGAGAGAAGTAAAAAGTGGACAGAGGCAGAATAATATCAGCTGGCTGTGGGCAAAAGCCCTTTTACACTATGTTTAGGGAAGTTTCCATAAACATCAAGGCATCCCCCAAAGGTATGCATATTGGGGGGAAAATTTAAAAACAACTTTAAAAAAGTATTTAAACATTTGCATAGACAAAAAAGAAAATATAGAATATGAATATAATCAGAAAAATCTGAGGTCTCTGGTAAGCCTCATTGTCAATATGCCTTTTATCAGAAGGGGAAAAAAAAACCTCGGATGAATTGTATTAAGGATGCCTAGTCACTGGTACTGCTATTTCAAGAGTCTGCTTTCCAACCATTATATCAGTAATCACCCAGACTTATCGATTAAACCGGGGAGTCAACACAGAGAAAAATTAGCAGTCATTTCAAAATTAAATCTTGCAATAATTTTGTTTTAATTGATACTTTCCCGCGAAGTTAATACATGCGTAGAGATAGGACACCAGCTCCTAATCATAGGCTTTATCCCATATGTGGGGATCCGTGCCCAATTAAGCAATTCAGGAACATCTAGGAAAAAAGAACTCCTCTAAAACACACGACCTTAATTACGACAATACAATAAACTCACCCTCACTGTTGTATCTATACATATCAATTACTAGACAGGAGTCAGAAAAGCACACAGTAGGTCCACTACAGTAGTGTTAACACCACACAAATGAATCACCTAAATGTTAAGTTTCGTTACTCCTCTTGATTTAATGGCGTTTCCTTACCATAAAAGCTGACTGTGTGAATGCTAAAAATAAAGTTACCTTTTAAACAGTCTCCTAAGATCTATCCTCACGCCCTTCAGATGCCGGTAGTAAAAGCAAGCTGCCGAATGTGTCCATTCAGAGCGGGAAAAGACACCGCTCTGCAAGGAAGCTGTGGCACTGCTCACGATATCGCATGAACATGGGGAAATTAGTTGTTAAAGCATTTGCTGATGATATGCCACGCAAGAAATTCCTTTAAATTTATATATATATATATATATATATATATATATATATATGAAGAAGAACATGAAGGAAAAAGAAAGTAGAAGAAAAGGAAAGACGGAAGAACAAGAAGAAGAAAGGTCAAAGCCCTAAAATTACAACGAAGTTGCAAGATTACTTTTCCTTCTACTTGCCACTTGAAAAACTAAAGTTTAAAAGGCCTTTGCTTTCTGCGGCGTCCTAGGAAGGCAGCCACTCTCACAAACCCCAACTCATCTCCAGCCTTACCTTATGCTGCTAGCGCACACCCAGGGGCTAAGGGGTCCTGCTCTCTGCGGCAGCGGCGGGGGCAGCGGCAGCGACAGCGGCACATGCCATCTGTTAGCGGCAGAAGCAAAAGCAGCGCTGCGCGAGGTGGCCCCGGTGCCGGGAGAGCCTTTAGCAGGGGTGCGTACTGAATGCCGCCATTTTAAAGCGAGGCTCCTGAAATCATTAGATATAAGCAAATTAAAGCCCGCCCCACCTACAGAACTTCATGGCTGGGACGTGCAACCCTGCTCCGAGTCGCCGCTGTGGGGTGCAAAATGTCAAGGCCAGAGACACGCGCACGGGGACTCCCGGACGGCGGCGACGATCCCTGAGCTCCCCCCCTCCCCGGCGCTCCCCCCCCGCCCCGCGGCCCCCCGGGCTCCGGAGAGACTCCCTTCAGGCCCCGAGGCGAGGAGCTTTTCTTTGGCTCCCCAGCGCTGGGGGGAGGGGGGCGGGGGGGCCCAGGCCTGGCCAGGCCGGCGCGCATGGGGCACAGGGGGCGCCCGGCCCGGGCCTCCACTCTCCCCCACCCCCCACCCCTCCCGAGCTCTTGGTTCAGTCCGCGCGGAGCACTCCTCGGAGCTCCCGGCTCCCTCGCGGCGGCGGGCGTGGGGCTCCCGCCCGGGCTAGCGGCTGCCATGGCAACCCCGGCCCCAACCCCGCCCGGCCTCGCCAAAGGCGTGCCCTCCACCCGCTGGCCCGGCCGAGTCCGCCGCCGCCGCCGCCGCCGCCGCCGCCGGTCCTTCACACACACCCCCACCCGCGCCCCGCCCGGCGTCCCGCGCCCCGCGCCCGGCCAGCGGGACGCGTCGCGGGAACGGCGCTGCTGGGGGGCTTCGGGCGCCAAAAGGGCAACTGGCGCGCAACTCCGCCGGCCGGTCGAGCGGCGCGCGGGCAGCGGGAGCGCGGGGCTGGCCCTCGGCGGCCCGGCCCCGCCCCGGCCAGGTAGCGCTGGCGCGCCCCGCACCGCCGCCGCCGCCGCCGCCGCCGCCGCCAACGCCAACCTCACCTGGCTCGGCGCGCGCAGCTCCTGGCCCCCGCTGGCCGCTGCGGACCGGGCGGGAGTCCGGCGGCGGGCGGCCCCCGCTCCCGCGCCCACCGGTGCCTGTCCTCGGCCTCCTTCCCGCCGCTCCCAAAGAGCGCCAAAAGTCGCGCTCCCGCTCCGAGTGCGGGCACTTTCTTCCTGCAGGGCGCTGTTTCGTCGCCCAATGTATTCTTTGTGTGCTTCGTTCATTCGTGCGTGGTTCTCAGAGAGCGCCGCGCGGGCTTTATTCTCAGGGGGTGTGGCGCCTCTCCCCCCAACTCGGGCGGCCCAGCCCCCGCTGCAAACGCTCTTTTGTCGTTTCTTTATTAAGGGAACGGGGGACAAATCATAACCCTCAGGTTTTACAAAAGCGAAAACAAACAGAGCTCGCACACATCCCCGGCGAGGGGGGAGGGAGGCGGCAAAGTTTCCAGAGCTTCGGGAACTGGAGTGCCAGGGAGAAATGCCGTGTGGTTTGAAGCTGTACGCTTAGAGCCTCTTCAGATACGGGGAAAGTGAGACAGGTAATTTCAAAAATGACCTTAGTCAATAAATATATCGGCTCACTGAAAGCCAAAAAAAAAAATTACTCACCAGCTGCCTTCCTGGGACCTCCCTTCTATAAAAGCCCCAATCTTTTACTTCCCTTTAAGAACCTCAGACAGGGAAATGTTGGTCTGTGCCAATAGCACCCCTTTCTTCGATGGAGTTTGACGGGTAGCAAGAGCCCTAAGGTAGGGTCCCAGACACTTGTGAATGGGAAACGGACAAAGCCACTGCAATTTTATATTTTGATTAAAAAACGTGCATCTGGGCAGCTAAATTACCAGTTTCGATCTAATGCAAGTGTAATAGGAACACCAGCTGTCCCTTAATTGGAGCCCCACAATGATAAACGCGTGGTTTTATTTAATTTTATGAGGACAATTGTAGTTGATAACATACGCATATGCGAGAGCCTCGGTGACAAGCTCATAGCAATTCATGGGCTGCTCTCCTGCCATGAACTGCTTCACCCCACTACAGAGTTGTACATGCTCTCCAGAAAGTGCAGAAAAACATCGCAGGAGATGTTGGAGTTGCAGTTAGGTAGAGGAGCTGAGCGAATTCTCAGGCTGATAATATTTTTTAATTCTGCCGGACTGATCCCAGTAGAATTCTCCAGCTAATTTTAGGCAAGAAATCAATGTCTGTTTGTTAAATGCCGGATAATAGGAGTGGGATCCTAGTGGTTGGAAGGAGAACACTGGCACAAACTGCCCTTTAAATAATTGAGACACCCCTCTCCCCAACGCATTTGGCAAGCATTGTGAAAGTTATCAGGACAATGTGCAGGGACAGCGCCTGATACTTGGGTAGTCATGGGTGGAATCCTAGCCTAAGTTGAACAGAAGGCAGGATTTTTCTAGTAATTTGGGGGGGGGGGAAAGGGAAAAAAAGAAAAACTGATTCCTAATCCCCTCTGCCCACCTCCTTTCGAGCTTGCCAAATTACCTGCACTACTCTAAACGTCAAACTGGGCTGACCTGTAAGGAGTGGCTTTGGCAGTCCAGGAACTACCATAACTAAAAGCAGGAGGTGTTGGAAGGGCAAGGCTGACTTATATAACTTTATACCCAATGATCTAACAAATGAGGAACTGTTATCACAGTGAGTCAACAAAGGAGTCTTTATACTAAGCATAACTCTGGTCAACACCAGTGCGTTTACCTCTGTCCACCATTGCAAACCACATCTCCTGTGGGGCACTCCAGGTTTCCCTAATCCCACACAAACTGGCTCGATTTTATTGTGACTGCATTGGTGAAATAATTGTTTTATTATAAATGTAAGGTCATAAATAGGTCAATTTGCTAGCTCTCGGGATAGCATAGCTTCAACCTATTCTTTTGCTGGCAACGTCTGACCTGCGCAAGTTGCAAATGAGACTTTATTATTCTGTCTTGTCCACGTTGGAGAGGAAGACAGCCTTAAACAAATTTGAGCCCCGTAAATTGCCCTCCTTGTACCCAGGCTGGTACGGCCTCCACAAATGAAGCTAGGCAAATTTCCATGCCACCGGGTCCCTGGGGAGTGTTCTCAAAGACAGTGGGAAATTGCTGTCACCTCCCCTCAGCACTATAAAAGGGCTTATTTGCTCTTTAGGGTGGATTCACCTTGGAATTACTTTCCACTTTAGTAGTTGGAGCTACCCAACATTTTCTTTTCTTCCCCCTTAGGCATGATTGGGGGCAGGACCTGGGAAAAATCGAGTTGTGCACTGACTGAGCACAAGATGAGTTCTTAATGTATATACATTATAGTCTCTGAATTCTTTTTTTTTTTAAGATTTTATTTATTCATTTGTCAGAAAGAGAGAGAGAGAGAGCACAAGGAGGGGGAATGGCAGGCAGAGGGAGAAGCAGGCTCCCTGCTTAGCAAGGAGCCTGACACGGGGCTCAATTCCAGGAGCCCCGATGCTGGACTCAATCCCAGGACCCTGGGATCATGACCTGAGCCGAAGGCAGATGCTCAACTGACTGAGCCACCCAGGCATCCCTAGTCTCTGAATTCTTACACTTGTTCCCCCATTGCATTTTGGGCTAGTCTCAGAACCACTATTCCTGAGGGATCTTCAAAGGTAAGTACTCCCAACACCTGGATTTAAATTTTCAGTTCTGTCCCTCTGCCCCAGCCAGTCAAACAGAGGTGTACAAAGCAAACGTTTAAATACACTCAGGGAACACGCTCCCGTACTCTCACTATGTCTTAATGCTTGGGCATTAAGTAATGGACATTTACACAGACAGATGTAAGGCTAAAACTCTAGATAAGGATATGGCAGCCTCTCAAGTGACACATTCTTCCAATACATATAATTAACTTTGAGGCGGGAAAGAATTCTCAAAGTTACGTGACGGTTTACTAACAGAAGGATTGTTATAATGCACAACCTAACGAATGTTGCTGTGTTTTCAAAGATGCTGGATGGGTGGGGATCTTGAACTCTCAATATATCCTACCAAAGTTATCCTTTTACTCCTGTCAAGGCATATAACTCATTTATTATTCCTTTTAAAAGACTGTCAACGGATACCATTGGACATCCGGGCAGAGTCATGCTATGCCCAGAAGGTGAAGGATCTCCCTCCTCTTTAGAACCTGTAGAATTATTCTCACCAGCCTAGTACTATTAACAAATAGTTAAGTACCCTTTGCTGCTGCTCTGTTCTTGCAATGTCTCCACAGGCTGAAGCCCCACACCAGCATTTGTGGTCATTCCATACAGAACGCTTGGCCACTTAAGGGTGGTTGAATAGCTACAAGACATTGATTATTCATCCATTTCTGAAGTCTTTTTCATTCGGAGTTGGGAATTGGGGGTTTGGGATTCACACAAAGGTTCTGACTAATAAACGGGGTGGGGGGAGCAGAATTGGGTTGTCAAAAAGGTTTAGACGATCAAAGAAATGTTGGCTTCCAAGGTAAGCCCTTTGTACAATGATACAGACTCTGTTTCTTACAGAAGAGAGAAGGCAATGTGCTAACTAGTTGCACGCCAAAATCATTGCAAGCCTAGGTAATAAATTGATGAACAGTTCTCAGGTTGTAAAGAAAATTCCTGAAATTCGGATTTTTCTTTCACTTGGGCAAAATTTTCAGAATTCTCTGGACATGTTCTAATAAACACAGAAGACAACAGGAAAAACAATTATTGAAGAGTCGCATCCTCCAAACCACACTTAGGCCTGGTGGATTTGTAAAACAATTTTTCCCTCAAGTCTTTGAAGAACTTATTATACAAATTATCCCTGAGTATTGAAAGGTATGGTTTGTTTCTTAGAATTCTCCTTAGAGGGAAATGTGGTAAGAAGGAGACAGACAAAAATTATACAAAAATGTAAGGATAATACAAAAGGTAAGAATGATATACAGAAGAAAAACATAGCCTCTTATCACTTAGGAATATGACAGTTATAATAGCAACAATTTAATGTGGACCAAAGAACTAATCTACCAATTGGAAAAACAAAGTCACTTCCCATAAAAACAGGACCAAAACAAGGGAGCTTTTATTCATTTGTAAGTTCAGTGTTTCTGAGAGATTCTTATTTTGGTAATAAGGTATGAAAATAAATTTAGAGGTGAATATTGGAAAGGAAGACATTAAAGATAGAGAATATTTTAGACAACATTAGAATATACCTAGGAAAGCCACAGAATTAACTTGAAGCGTTTAGACAGAGCTACAGAGTTCACAAAATACAAGTTAAGTAATCTTGGAAAGCCAATTAAATAATCTATCAATAAGCCAACAAAAAGGAGAAGTAACACATTTACAATAAAGCAAAAACATTAAAGTATTGGGGGAAAAAGTCAATATACACAAGAGTGTGAGAAAAAGAAATAATGTGACACCATCATGGCAGAAATCAGGAAAAACTTGAGTAAGTAAAGTTACACTACATTTCTGAATGGGAAGCTAATAGTATGAAGCTGATACTTCTTCACTGGTTGATTTATAGATGTAAACAATTCAAATAAAGACATCTCTTATTTCAAAAATGATACCACATCAATTTTCAGTAACAACTGTACATGACTATCCTAGGGAAACAGATGTCTAGCAGAAGTAGCAAATAGTAGAATGTATTATAAATTAACACCGGTTAAAATGGCAGAATTCCGACACAAATCAGAAAGATCAATCAGTAAATGCCATAGTGAGACCAGGAAAAGGCTGTAACACATGCAAGAACTGAATGTTTGATGAACAAAACAATGGGGAGAGAACTAATTATTTAGTAAATTCACCTGGGGTAACTGGTCATAAATATGGAGAGAAATTAACATAAGCCTTTATCTCTTACCGTATGTAATGATTCTTTCTGCATGAATAAAAAAATTAAACATTTAAATAAAACTAAAAAAAATTAGCCATAGGCTAAAGTATGTAACTCAACTATAGTAATTTTTAGTTTTGTAGTGATAGAAAATATTACAAAGGAAAGACTGGTCAGAGTACAGCATAACACAAAAATGTAAAACCATTATTACAACTGAGATTAAGTGGTGAAAATGCTAGGAAGATTATGGGTAAATGAATAGCATCTAAACTATATACAGAGATGCTATAATTTCAAGACCATTACCAGATCCCCAAGGGACAAAGGGTCAAAGAGTATCATCTCCCTAGAAGAAATATATATAGTTCCAACTAGGAGGCACCATTTGATACTTGAGGTAATTGCCAAAGATAATTTACAAAACCCAATACTATACAGGCTCTGGAAGAACAGGCTCATTCAGGTTGCTGATGGCATTGTAAAATGGGTCAAGAATCATAACAATGTTCATAGTCCTTGAACCAAGGAGCCCAATTCTGGGAAATTATCCTAACAATAATTCAAAAGAAGAAGAAAAAAGCAGCCTTCGTTTTAATAACAAAAGCCTTAAAACAACCTAAATATCCAATAATAAGGGGAATGATTGAGCTATTTATTACATATTAATGCAGCGAAATTATTTGAACACGGTAGAAAAACAGAAAATTGTACAGGAAATAACATTAATGAAAGGTTAGGATGCAAAATTATATTTTCCCGTTGATTGCATCCATGAGTATTCATAAGGATAATGATCTGGAAAGCCCAAAGATTTGTATCTAGGTTTTTTTTTTTTTTTTAAAGCTAATACTGGGGATATTTAAAGTTTTTTTTTTTTATTTTGGCAATCTGTCTAATAAAACACTATTAAATTGGAGAAATAATTATTTTGATGTGAGAATTAGACTTCTCAAATAAACTACTTCTATTTCTCTCACCTTCTGCCATTTCTTTCTATCTCCCTCTGCATTTCTCAACAACTGCTCTTTTATGGTCTACGAATATTTCTGTGGCCCTTTGTCTCGCTTTCAGCTATCTCTCTTTCTTCTCTTTCATTGGCCCCCTTACTCCACCTTTCTTCTTTTTATGCTGAGCTCGTTTTATGCTTCTGGTCTTGGAATGGTTAAAATATCAGACAGATATGTATTTATCTGTTGAAGAAAACACTGCTTTTGTTCCTTTTAAAGTGGATGAACTGAATTCATTATTTTAAAAAGGCACCTGGATTGGATTGTATTTTAATTATTTATGCATGGCCAAGGCCAAATCAAACGCTTCTGCAAGGCCCTAAACTATGTCAAGAGGAAAGCACTTCATATCCTAATTCCATTAGATTTGTCATCACAGAAAGAACAACGAACGTTAATGTGAAAGATACATATTTGCATGTATAGGAAACCTTTGCTATTCCAATTTTCGCATTTTCAAATATCTGACTTCTAGTCATGCCAAAACATGCTCTAACCTCCATGCAACACGTTGACACAATAATTATGATCTCACTGTATTTTGCATTTGCGATATTGTGAATGTAATATGGGTAATGAACGGGGTACCCTTAATCATGGAACCAGAGAAGAAACTGAAGGGTAATGAACCAATGCTGAGAATGGGCGAGAAGTTAAAAAGTGCAGCTTGGTAGTATAGTGACCTTGGGCAAGTTATTTAATCTCTCTCAATTTCTTCCTATATAAAATGCAGGTAATTCTAGAATCTTCCTTGTAGCATATATGGTAGGATTAAATATGACAAGGTTTTGAAAGCACTTACAGTGCCTGGCACATCGTGAGTGCCCCATTAGTGAGAGAAGGTAAAGGGCATTGCAGATTTGGATTCACAGTGTGCACATTGGCTTAGAGGCAGGAATTCAGAGGGCATATCGGGGACAGAGAAGAGACTGGCTTGTCTGTAGTCTTGTGGAAGCGTTAATTTGGCAAACCTTCCTTTTCCTTTTAGAAAATAGGATTAGTCACACTTTCGGTGTTCCTCATCAAACCTTCAGAGCAGCCACCACGTTGAAGCATTCCTTCCCATTTTGGAGTTGGGGGGACAAGGGAGGGTTTTCGAGGCAGTTCCTCGTCAATCTTGTGCAACACAGATTGCTATCTGGAAGAAGGAAGAAGGTGATACCAGCCCAAGAGTAACTTAGGCTCCTATTAGCAAGGTAAGAGTGCCAGGGCAGTGGCCTGTCTCTGCCGGGGGCATGGCCCCAACATCCTGGATGTGGGACGAGAGTGTGTGCCTCGCTGGTGAGTCTCTATGAGCCGATGGCTGGGTCTGGTCTATCTGCTGACGCTCTGTGGGAAGAGGGGACTTGAACCTGAGATACCGAGGGCTATAGTATAACGATTAAGGGCACAGATCCTAGAGCCACGCTGCCTGTGTTCACTTACTACAAGCGTGACCTTGAGCAAGTTACTTGCCCTCTCTGTGCCTTGGTTCTTCATTTGAAAAGGGATGATGATGGTACCTACTTCATGGGGTTTGTGGTGAGCATTAAATAAGAATGCTGCCTACCAGATCATGAGTGCTGGCTATTTTCATCACTGTCTGAATAGCCCATTTCTCAGCTTCTCTTGAGATCGGGAGGATTTTCTTCCTGTGTCCAGGGAGGACGTAGAAGGAGAACCATGCGTTTTCTCTTTAAGCCAAGCTTGGGTGGGTCGGACATAATAAAAGCCATAAGACAGTGGCTTTGGCACCAGGGAGACTTTACAAATGACTATCGAAACCAGAATGAAGCTAATCCTGAAAGCCTGGGTCGTGGGAGGCACTCTCTTCCTCTCTGGGCTGCAACGAGACCTGAAATTTTCTGCCATCATGCTTAATGTCTTCAAAAAACCCCTCTCGAAATGAACAAATTACCCGGGAAGAATAACACATTAACCTGCTAGCTGAATGAACACTTTAGCACAGATTACTTTTATCAGGTTACTTAGCTTCCGGAAGCTGGCCCCAAAAGCCAGCAGATGAGGGATGGGTAAATGGTATTGAGAGGGAAGGAAGAGAGAAGGGGCATCTAGGGGCAGCCTGATGGCTACTGAGGACTAAAGCTGAGCAAAGCCAGGGTCTGCACGGGCCCCTGGATGGAGCATAAAACTCCTTTACCCCTACTGGCCTCCCTACCCTCTCTATCCTGTTTCATTCTCCCTGTCTTTTCACCTGTCATACATCACATAGCGCCGGGCCAGGCGCACAATAAACAGATATTTGTGAAGTACCCGCTGGGTAAATAAGTGCCTAGAGTGGACAGAAGTCTCCAATTGCTTCACAGATGTGCTATCTTGAACACAACTAGGTATGGCTCTATGACTGCCGACCAGGAGAGGTCATATTGACCTCCTCCATAGGGTGAGGCACGCACTCGAGGCTGGGGACATAACATGTCCTAAGAAAGTACTCAAAAAAGTACTCAAAAAGTAAGTGGAGTATAGTGATGGGCACTTGAGAATCAAAGCAGGGGTAGAAGATCCGAGGCAGGATTCATTCCAAGAGCCAGGAAAAAGCTGAGTTTCGAAGGGAGAGGAAATTAAGAAAAGGAGCAGCTCTTTATCGAGCGCCTTCTGTATGCTGGCCACTTTCACTGACCTTTTCTATTTTTTTGCTCATGATAAGGCCAAAAGGAATGATTGTCTCTATTTTTTCATAAATGAGAAAACTGATCATCAGAAAAGCTGGGCAGATTGTAGCATAGTGTAGTGGCTGTGTATAGACTTGGATCTGAACTACCTAGGTTTGGATCCTGACTCTGCCCCTTATTAGCAGTGTGGTCTTGGGCAAGTTACTTAACCTCCCTGTTCCTCTGTTTCCTCCACAGTAAAAATGAGGGTAATAGTGACTACTTTGTAGAATTATTATAAGGCTTAAATGAGTTAGTATTTACGAAGCACTTAGAACAATGTCTGCTACATAGGGAATGTTTTATGAGTGTTTGTGAAGTAAATAAAATAAACTTGCCCAAGGTTATGCAGCGAGTATGAGAAAGAGGCAAAATTTGAGGCTAAGGCCAAATCCATCAGTCCTAACACAATTCCTAACTCCTCCATGGAGGAGTCCCAATTTTCCTTCTCTGCAAGGACTCTTGAAGTCCTCAGTCCCCCACGGAACGTTCTTTGACCCCTCCCTACTTTAATTCGCAGCTTCATACCCAGTCACAGACTGCTGGCCTAATGATTTGAATTGTTTTCCTGCACATTATTTCGTTTCCCAAACCAGCTTATAGGCCTCTTCTTAAGGACTTCACTTAACTTGTTTTCACCCTCCAGACTGCCTAGCAATTCTCTGTGTTCTGAGCTGAAATCCTGCCCACAGCTCTTAAATGGACTGGTGGTCTTACAGACTTTTGAGTGGGACAAGCATACCGCAGGTCATAATGGTTCAGGATGTAGCCCACATTTTCCACATCTGTCCATTCATTTTCACAGCTTCGGTTTCTCACTAACCAATGGCTGAAAGTCATGATATTACGGTTTTTGATTCGTTCTATATAAAGTTTTAGCCTGTCTTTTCGCTAGATTTTTTTTATATGATTCTCTCAGCTGTCGTCATTTTAAAGCAGTTGCTGAAGCATAGTTAATAAGAGATGGAGTCAGAGAGACAGAGAAGCAATATGGCACCGCCAAAGTTCCCGTAAAAACATAATTTTCTATGTTATCCCTTTCCAGACATATGGCACTGAGTCAGAAGAAATAATAGCAATGGAAAATGGCCAAATGCACAATGGTGTACTTGAGCTAAGTACAAAAGGCGATGTAGAGTTATTTTTAAGATACAATCTATTTCTAAAGTGCTTTCTGAGTCTTAAATATGCTGTACAGTCATATCTCTGAAGGGAAAGAGAAATGTACCTAAGTTCTAAAAACACTTGCTGAGACAGTAAATGAATATGCTCGGTTTCCCTGATCAGAGACCTTCATTCCAATTCGATGCAAGCCATAAATGAAATGACTTGGCTGATTATAAGCCAGTCCCCCATGAACGTTTGTTTACCTCTGAAAAGCACTACACATAATTGCTGTCTCTGCTCAGGGGAGGCCCAGCTGGGATTACAAGGAGTGTTGCAAGGTTCTACTGAGGTGTGATCACCAGTTACGGCATGAACCTGGCACTGCGTGTCCACACTCTGCCTTGGCAATTGGATCCATCAGTCTTCCCCCTTCACACAACTCAAATTAGCCAAAACGACAGCAGAAGTATTGAGACCCCAGGTTCACTTTGCTCCTGAGTCATAGTCTGTAATTATGTGGCAGTTACCATGTTCCTTCAAAAAGCGAATGACAATATATTTTCATGGTCAGACAGAAGGACAGGGTTAGGGATAAGTCAGGATTGCGGACCATAGATACTGATTTCCCAGAAAAATAGAAATGGGCAATTTTTCTTAATCAGTTTCTTTTACCTGTTATTATTGTGAAAGTAATATAGGTTTGTTTTTTAAAAGACTTCTGGGGACGCCTGGGTGGCTCAGTCGGTTAAGTGTCTGCCTTCAGCTCAGGTCATGATCCCAGGGTCCTGGGATCGAGTCCCCCATCGGGCTCCCTGCTCAGGGGAGCCTGCTTCTCCCTCTGCCCGCCCCTCCCCCCTGCTTGTGTGCGCGCGCTCTCTCTCTCTCTCTCTCTGACAAATGAATAAATAAAATCTTTAAAAAAATAAAAGAATTCTGGAGTTACGATTGTCATAAAAAACTGTACATATTTAATTGTACACAGCTTGAGGAGTTTGGGGGTAAGTATACGTCTGTGAAACCATCACTACCATGAAGGTCATAAACATATACATCAATTCCCAAAGTTTCCTCTTTATTATTATTGCTGTTGTTGTTGCTGTTTGGTGATAAGAACACTTAATATAAAATCTACCGTTTTGGCAAATTTTAAGTATAGGGGATTGGTAGCGCTAGACAATACGCTGTATAGTGGATCTGCAAAACGTATTTCTCTTGCAAAGCTGAAACTTTGTACGCTTTAACCATCACCTCCCCATTTCCTTCTGCCCCTGAAAAACCACCATTCTACTCTTTGCTTCAGTGAGTTTGACTATTTTCGATTCCTTATATAGGTGGTATCACATGGCGCTTGTCGTTCTGTGTCTGGCTTAGTTCATTTCAGCATAATGCCTCCAGGGTCATCCATCTTGTTGCAGATGGCAGTATTTCCTTCCTTTTCCTTTTTTTTTTTTAAGTTGAATAATATTCCAATGAATGTATACACCACATTTTCTTCATCCATTCATTTGTCGATGGACAAGTAGGTTGTTTCCATGTCTTGGCTATTGTGAATAATGCTGCAACGAACATGGGGATGCGTGTATCTCTTTGAGATGCTAGTTTTTTTTCCTTTGGATCTATACCCAGACATGACATTGCTGGATCGTGGGGTAGTTCTATTTTTAATTTTTATTTTTAATTTTTAGAGGAACCTCCATACTGCTTTCCATGATGTCTGTACCGATTTACATTCCCACCAACAGTGCACAAGGATTTCCTTTTCTCCACAGCCTCGTGCAACACTTGTTATCTTTTCTTGTTGTTGTTTTTAATAATAGCACACCCCGGCAGGTGGAGGTTTTGATTTTCAGTACCCTGATGATGAGTGAGGTTGAACACCTTTTCACATTTTTGTTGGCCATCTGTATTGTCTTCTTTAGAGAAATGTCTGTTCAGGTTTTGACCATTTTTCACTCGGGTTATTTGGTTTTTGTTTGTTTGTTTGCTGTTGAGTTGTATGAATTCCTTGTGTACTTTGGATATTAACCTCTTATCAGATATACGGTTTGCAAATGTTTTCTCCCATTCCATAGATTGTTTTTCATTTTATTGATTAACCGTGCAGAAGCTTTTTAATGTGATGCAA
Source organism: Halichoerus grypus (assembly GCF_964656455.1). Classification (NCBI taxonomy): domain Eukaryota; kingdom Metazoa; phylum Chordata; class Mammalia; order Carnivora; family Phocidae; genus Halichoerus; species Halichoerus grypus. Next base: position 19,053,450 of record NC_135727.1, on the reverse strand, counting down.
TCCCACTTGTTTATTTTTGTTTTTTTTGCTTTTGGTGTTATAGCCAAAAAGCATTGCCAACACCAATGCCAAAGAACTTTCTCCTTTTGTTTGCTTCTAGGGGTTTTGTGGTTTCAGGTCTTAAGTTTAAGTCTTTAATTCATTTGCAGTTGATTTTCATATATGGTATTAGAAGGGTCCAATTTTATTCTTTTGCATGTGGATATCTAATTTTCCCAAAAACATTTACTGAAGACACTATCCTCTCCCCATTGTGTGTTCTTGGTTCCTTGTTTTAAATTAGTTAACCATATTTGTGGGGTTTATTTCTGGGCTGTCTATTCTGTTTCATTGGCCTCTGTGTTTGTTTTTAATGACAGTGCCATATTGTTTTGATTATTGTAGCTTTGCAACATAATTTAAAATCAGGACTATGTGATGCCTGCAGCTTCGTTCTTCTTGCTCAAAATTGCTTTGGCTACTCAGGAACTATTGTGGTTCTATGCAAATTTTATTTTTTCTATTTCTGTGAAAATTACTGTTGGAATTTTGATAGGGATTGATTGAATCTATAGAATGCTTTGGGTAGTATGGACATTTTAACAGTATCAATTCATCCATTCCAGGAGCATGAGATATCTTTCCATTTATTTGTGTCTATTTTAATTTCTTTCATCAACATTTTATAATTTTAAGTGTACAGATCTTTTACCTCCTTGGTTAAATTTATTCCTAAATATTTTATTGTTTTGGTGCTTTTGCAAATGGGATTGTTTTCTTTATTTTTTAGATAGTTCATTGTTAGTATATAGAAATACAACTGATTTTTGTGCATTGACTTTGTATCCTGCAATTTTACTGAATTCATTTATTAGTTCTAATAGCTTTTGGTAGAGTCTTTAGAGTTTTCTTTATATAAAATCATATCTATGAATGGAGACAATTTTACTTCTTCCTTTCCAATTTGGATGCCTTGTATTTCTTTTTTTTTTTTTTTCCCCTAATGGCTCTGGCTAGGACTTCTAATACTATGTTGAATAGAAGTATTGAGAGTGAGCATCTTTATGTTGTTCCTGATCTTAGAGGAAAAAAGTTTTTACCTTTTCACCACTGAGTATAATGTTAGAGAGTTGAGAGTTAACTCTCATCACTGAGAGATTTTTTTTAACTATGAAAGGGTGTTGAATTTTGTCAAATGCTTTTCCTGCATCTCTTGAGATAGTCATATGACTTTTAACCTTTATTCTGTTAATGCTATATATCACATTGATTTATTTGTGGATTTGAACCATCCTTAGGATTTCAAGCATCCTAAGAATCAATCCAACTTGACCATAATGTATGATACTCTTAATACATTGTTGAATTTGGTTTGCTGGTATTCTGTTGAGGATTTTTGCATCTATGTTCATTAAAGATATTGGTCTGAAATTTCGTATTCTTTTTTTTAAGATTTTATTTATTTATTTGACAGAGAGAGAGAGCACAAGTGGGGGAGCAGCAGAGGGAGAGGGAGAAGCAGGCTCCCCGCTGAGCTGGGAGCCTGATGTGAGGCTCGATCCCAGGACCCTGGGATCATGACCTGAGCTGAAGGCAGACGCCCAACTGACTGAGCCACCCAAGTGCCCCTGAAATTTCATATTCTTGCAGTGCCTTTATCTAGCTTTGGTACCAGGGTACCAGAGGGTAATGATGGCCTCGTAAAATGTGTTTGGAAGTGTTCCCTCCTTTTCAATTTTTTGGAAAACTCTGAGAAGGGTTGGTATTAATTCTTTTTTAAATGTTTGGTAGAATTCACTAGTGAAGCTATCTCATCCTGGGCTTTGTTGGAAGGTTTTGGATGTCTGATTCAGTCTTTGTACTTTTTATGTTATTGGTCTGTTCAGATTTCCTATTTCTTCATGATTCAATCTTGTTAGGTCATATGTTTCGAGAAATTTATCCATTTCTTCTAGATGGTCTGCTTTGTAGGCATATGATTGTTCATAGTAGTCTCTTATGATCCCTCATATTTCTGTGTCTTGTGTTTATAATTTCATTTGAGTCTTCTTTCTTTTTTTTTTAGTTTAGTTAAAGATTTGACAATTTTGCTTATCTTTTGAAAAAAACAACTCTTAGTTTCATTCATCTTTTCTATCATTTTTCTTTATTTTGAAGATTTTATTTATTTATTTGAGAGAGAGTGAGAAAGAGCATGAGAGGGGAGAGGGTCAGAGGGAGAAGCAGACTCCCCGCTGAGCCGGGAGCCCGATGCGGGACTTGATCCCAGGGCTCAGGGATCATGACCTGAGACGAAGGCAGTTGCTTAACCAACTGAGCCACCCAGGCGCCCCTATCATTTTTCTAATTTGCACTTCATTTATTTCTGCCCTAAAATTATTATTTCCCTCCTAACGCTAACTTTGGGCTTAATTTGTTCTTCTTTTTCTAGTTCCTTGAGGTATAAAGTTAGGTTGTTTATTTGAGATCTTCCTTTTTTCTTAATGTAGGTGTTTATTGCTATTAACTTCCCTTTTAGAACTGCTTTTGCTGCATTCCATAAGTCTTGGTATATTGTGTTTACATTTTCATTTGTCTCATGATATTTTTTTTATTTTCCTTTTGATTTCTTCTTTGACCCCTTGGTTGTTCAAAAATGGGTGCTGACTTTCCACATGTTTTTGAATCTAACCATTTTTATTGGAAGAAATGAGTCTACTCCATTTGAATACTTATGGGAAATAAATGTATAACTGTTTCCTTTATTAACAAATTTGAATTTTAAATAAACTTGTTTAACGTCTGTAGATTGGGGACATAATGTTATGTACCTCAAAAGGTAGCTATAAGGATTCAATGAGTTTACAACTTTTAGAAGTTTTAGAAAACTGTAAGTACATAGGAAGCCCTGTAAAAGTGCTTGCTATATAAATTTTAAAAATGAGAAGAAAACCTTATAAATACCATCACAATCTCCTTTTATTTTCTACTGCTAGCATTCCCATTTAAGTGACAGTATGTAAAAAGAGACTTTTGTACAGTATTCCTCTCATTGGCCTCCTATAAAATGTAGACTCATGACACATTTATTTCCATATCTTTTTTTAAAGATTTCTTTATTTATATTTGGGGGGGAGAGAGAGAGAATGTAGGGGGGAGCAGTGGGAGAGGGAGGGAGAGAATCTTTAAGCAGACTCCCCGCCAATCATGGAGCCCCATGCAGGGCTCGATCCCATGACCCTGAGAAAATGACCTGAGCCGAAATCAAGAGTCTGATGCTTAAATGACTGAGTCATCCAGGCGCCCTGCATTTCCATATCTTATACACACACTTTTACTTTCTAATTGTATAATGTGACCCAAAGAAGTTAAACCCTGGCTTGAGAGTCTGTATCATTGCCTCCCCCACTACCAATTTATTGCATATTCTTAGATAAATCATTCACCATCTTATTCCCTCTGATATTCATATCTTACCTCTCAAAAGGATATGGGCCTATTTCATAAATATGCTTTAAATGTTCAAGGAAAGAGGTGAGCTAATTATTCCTTACCCTCACCTTTATTATTAGCTAATAATGATAAAAGCAGATTACCAGATTGGGTCTGTTGTTGTTGTTTCTCTTAATGCTCAAGCCTTTGTGATATAAAACCTCTGATGAAGGCTTAAAAAAGGAGCCCTTGGAAGTTGGTCATGTAAGTAACTCCAGTAACATTTCCAGAAGGTGGCATGGTTGGGGAATGAGGCATTCAGATTAATGGGGGACAAGGGAAGATTTTTACCCCACATGCAATAAAATTGGTCCTTGCTGATGCTGCCCCAGCAGAGTGGATTCCTTTTTACTCCCCAATGAGGGTGACATGTGCACCAACTGATCTAAGCTCTCAGTTAGGGATGTTTAGAAATCCAATCCTTTACCACCCAGCCCATCAGTCCTGGTGACAGCTCACTTAGAAAGAGGCTCATGAAGACTCAAAGTCCAGGCTGTCCTGGGTGACTCTGGCTGAGCAGAAGAAGCCTGAGGAAAGGGGACGGAGCACTGAATCTTTCTCTCTGATCATTCTCTCTAGCATCCCACGCTCCACAGGAGAGGGTGATTTTGTTTCTATGGAGTTCTTTGAGGAAGTGGTTCAGGTATTTTTAAGTATTTACAGGGGCAAGGCCAACTTGTCACTACTGTGCTGAGGTGTGACTCCAAATTCCTTTATGATAATGGGAAGATGGTGTCAAATTCTGCTTCCACACAGACCGTGGGCAGCTCACTTCTGCTCTCCAGGCCTCGTTTTCTTCATCAAGAATGCTGTCGCCTGCTCTTTGGATTATTATTATTCAAACTTACTCTGGCAAAAGTGATCATCCTCCCTTTTGGTGCCCTCACTGTACACTGGACACAACTCAGTCCCTTTACTTTCTACTCTGTCTGCTAATGCACTGTTCCATCTCTGCCTTCCCCACTCGGGTGTGAACTCTTTCACAAAATGGACTATGTCTTATTTATGTTTGTATCACTAGCACCTTGAATGTAGTGAGCATTCAAAAATGTTTAACGAATAAATGAGTGAAGGAAAGAACAAATGAAAGAATAAAACAATAGTGAAAAGGGTTAGACTAGATGTCTTTGGAGCGCTCCCCCACCATAGGCTGAATCGATACCTCCCATCCCAATGAAAACAGAATTTTGTATAGATTCAAGAATAGATAATGGAATACTTCAGAAGAACCTAGGAAATTATAGGTGAATGCATTAAATCTCTCGTATTTCATATGCTGCCCCTTCCCATTTCCCCTGTCTTTGTCTCCTTTATCCTGTGGGCTAAGATCTGCCTTTCTGCTTCCTAAGACAAAGAGAGAAAAATTTGACATTGGCAGTTCTCCACCAGCCTATACCACTGTTTATTCTAAACAACAACAACCAACTAAACAAACAAAACTTCCCCAAACCTTTCTAGTTCCTTAAAGACAGCTGGTGATAAGTACAGTATTTCTTTGGTAAATGCAGCTCTTTTAAACTAACCTTGCAATCTGCATCCTTTCCAGATGCACAAAAACCAACAATGGGCCCCAACCAACAGATCAGAGCCACAGAATCCCGTCACTTTAAAATACCACTGATAGCTACAATTAGCATACGTGAAATTTTTCTCAGCAACTTCAACCTCTTTCCCACTATGTGGGAAAACCTAGGTGGCCAGCTTTGGAGTGCAGGCCTCCTGAGTAGTGTAGACTTCCCCAGAATCTCCCTGCAACTGCAACTTCTGCCAATTACTTGTAGATTCTGGTTGCCTTGGTGACAATTAAGTGGGAGTGTGACTATAATCTGTTAAAACCTTTACATTTTACATAAGGCCAGAAGAAAAAGCAACTTTAGACAAATTATACTTAAGTGGTACATTATCTAACTTGCTTTTCTTTTCTTTTTTTTCTTAAAGATTTTTATTTATTTATTTGACAGAGAGAGACACAGCGAAAGAGGGAACACAAACAGGGGGAGAGAGAGAGGGAGAAGCAGACTCCCCGCTGAGCAGGGAGCCCGATGCGGGGCTCGATCCCAGGACCCTGGGATCATGACCTGAGCCGAAGGCAGACGCTTAACGACTGAGCCACCCAGGCGCCCCCTAACTTGCTTTTCTTAAGTATGTCTGGACCTATGTGAAAGTTGAGAGGTCCAAACACTCAGGCAAAAATAGAAGGCTTCATAATGCAAGTGATTTTACAAAAAAGAGAGAAAGAGTGAGTGTGAGTGAGAGACAGAGAGAAGAGAGGGTGGAGAAAGAGGAAAATAGGGAAATATAAAGGACTGTTGGTTTCTCTTAATACTGTTTTCTATCAAATAATTCCTTTAATGAACCTAGAAAGGAGACAAGGAGAATGGTATGAGGAAAGGCAGTGGAATTTAAATTGATGGTTCATAATGATGCGTAATGAATGACTGAAGCTTAGATCAAAGCCCAAAAGGAGAAAAGCAGTCCAGCCTTGGCTGTAAAAGTCAAAAGTCAAAGCACCCATTAAGGGCGGCCCTCTCTGGCCAGTACCATCCTTCTGCAGGGCTCTCTGTCTTTTAAGGAAACGTACACCATGGCGGCGAACTCTGGTCACAAGTGGTCATCCTTCGAGATGTGCTTGCGTGCTCGTTATTGCATAAGGGTCCAAGAACTGAACTCCTGACTGTGTCACTGCATTACACAATGGAAAAACCCAAAGCTGGCGGCCTGGGGTTTGTAGCTTCCATGAATCCTAACCAAAGTCAATTTTCGGATGCTCGCTCTTGCCAGACAACACATTATAAGAAGAGGCATCAGGGTTTCTCCACAAGACTATGGAAATCTGATGACCTTCTGGAAAGGCATTGACAGTTCCCCTCCTTCTCTCTGTCCCACTCTTGCTGTGCCCTGTGCTGTGTGCAAGTGGGCTGTGTGTCCTGCCACTGAGAGTTGGCTGCATTTCAGTAGCAAAGAAGAAAGACACTACAGAACCATGACTACTCCTTGATACTCCTGAGTACGATTTCTCCTGAATTAATTCCATTATGTATTTTTCAGCATGGTTCTGTTACTGGATCCTTGTTTCAAAGTCCTCTTTAACACCGTGGTCACCAGGAATTAAAAGGATGTTGAATGTTGCCAATGACATGTGTTTCTTGGTCCTGGACTGAGCCACCATCCCTACCCGCACAGTACAACCTGCATCCAACCAGGTTCTTGACGTTTGGAAGAGTTAAGGTAACTCACCTAACTTTTAAGATTCCTCGGTCCCATCAACAGAGGTCCTTGTCTTCATGAAGATGCTTCCTACATCAGTAGGACATTCAATTCATTCTTCATTTTGATCCTAAAGGAATGCCTACTAACGGGACTGAGAAGCTAAGTGTTATTTAAGTAGGTGGGGCCTAGAGTTTTCGAAATGAGGGACCCCTGCTTAGTGGTTGAAGGCTCCATCGTGCCAAAGATGTGGTCAATGCAAGTACAATGACACTTAAATCTTCAGGGAACAGGCTGGTCCTCTACCCTCTAATAACCTTTGACTGCCTAAAAGGCAACGAGACTATTTTGATTCTACAAAACTCTCAGCATGTACAGTATCCAAGCTACTTTTATCTTTCAAAGGTAGCCTCTCCACCGCCAGTCTGTCACATTTTGGAATTCCTCCTGGGGAAATGCCTTTAAAGCCAGCATCTGAGTCAGGCAAGAAAAGCACACTCATTCCTTCAGATTCACACCTAGTCATTGAACAAAAACAGCGTCATCTAGTTTGGTCCACCCCCCATTGCTCATCAGACTTGGCTCTTGGAGATTATATGCCCTTTCCAAAAATTAAATCCACTCAAAAGACCACACTTTCATACCACTGAGAGTCATAAGAATGGGTTGTGAAGGCAGTTCCCAAAGAGGATGGTCAAAATGTTGGAAACCCCTGAATCCCACTGGAATAAGTGTGTGGCCCCAAAAGGGACAACACTTATTTCTATGTTTAATATATGGAGAGTTATTTAAAGAGTGGGGAAGGGTAAGAAAACTGAGTTTCAAGTGGATATAAAATCTAGGCTTTCTCGGGGCACCTGGGTGGCTCAGTCATTAAGTGTCTGCCTTTGGCTCAGGTCATGATCCCAGGGTCCTGGGATCGAGCCCCGCATCGGGCTCCCTGCTCGGCAGGAAGCCTGCTTCTCCCTCTCCCACTTCCCCTGCTTGTGTTCCTGCTCTCGCTGTGTCTCTCTCTCTGTGTCAAATAAATAAATAAAATCTTTAAAAAAAAAAATCTAGGCTTTCTCATTTCTAAAGATAAAAATGGGGATAAAACCACTCATTTCAAAGGGCTGTTGGGATAAATAAATGAGATAGATGGATACATTTTATAGGTCCCAAAGTGGACATTCAAGAGTAAGGCATCTGGGTATGTAGAAAAGTAAGCATAAGTAATTGCATATCTACACACTACATAAAATTAACGCTATTGTATTCCTGTCTTTTATCTATAAAGCAAACATGAGGAAGAGCTGAAGAGGATGGAAATGAAAGGGATGAATAGTTGAGCTCAGATGGATTAAAAGAGCAGAAAGGTGAACGCAGAATTATAAGTAGAATAAGGTGGCTTGAATTTTACTAATGATTCACTTTTTCTTTCTTAATGCCAAATGACTCTATTTAAAAAAGGTTAAACCCTCTGAAGACAGGACTACATTTAAATACAAAGAAAGAGGTATTCTCAGTAACTGCTAATGGTGCCTAATTACTCCCAAATTGATTTAAGATTTATTCTTATTATTCTTATACTGGAATTTCAACACAAAACACATTTAATCAAAGGAAGTTAATGAACGAATTGAGAAGCTTAATTTTAGTTCACTTGAACAAAATTTTCCTAGATGAGTTTCTTTTTCAGAAATACAATACTTGATGCCACTCAAGACCCTTAAAATAAAGTTAAATATGGAATTTATCACTGACCTTTGAGTGAGTGATTAGTTTCAATGCTTCTCTTTTCCTTTCAAAATTATGTACTCAAAAGATCATGAGGCTATTTCTCTAGTTTAACTCGACACTCAGTTATTGATGGTAGGTAAAAACTCAGTTAACTGAAACTCAAACAACTAGAACTCTCACATTACTGGAATGTTGCTGTCATTAACTTTTACTCAGAGAGAAGCAAATAACAAAAAAGCAAATGAAAGGCAGCCAATTTAGTTAACAAATACTACCAAATCTTCTGGAAAGGAGGGTGTCTTCGTTTTATATTGAGCCCCGTTTCCTACAATTTTCCTCTGACAGCTGTATAAGGAAACAGGGAAAGCATTGAAGGTTTATGAAACACTTTCTATGTGCTCATCTCTGTGATCTGGCCCCAGCTAACATTTTACACTGATTCCTTCACATATCCTCTGTTCTAGCCATCCTAAGCATCTGCCATTTTAAAAATCTTGACAACAACCTTATAAAAGATGCCATATGTTTTAATTTTACATATGAGGAAACTGAGGATTAGTGATGTTAAGTAACTTGTCCAAGGACATGAAGTTAAGCCACTTGTCCAAGGTAACATAGTTAGTAGCTCTAGGACTATATTTGGATCCAGATCCTTTTGACATCAAAGCACATATCTGAATGATGACCCTTGAACCTTGCAAAATCTTCGGCCAACATAGAAATTTTCCACCGCATGCATTAGTGTCTATGTCCTGAGTGATCCATGAAAATTGTTAGCTCATATACATAAGAAATATTTTCAGCAAGAAATGAAAAGGGAGGGGCGCCTGGGTGGCTCAGTTGGTTAAGCAACTGCCTTCGGCTCAGGTCATGATCCCGGAGTCCTGGGATCGAGTCCCGCATCGGGCTCCCTGCTCAGTGGGGAGTCTGCTTCTCCCTCTGACCCTCCTCCCTCTCATGCTCTCTCTCAAGTAAATAAATAAAAAATCTTTAAAAAAAAAAAAAGAAATGAAAAGGGACTTCCATTTAAACTTCAGTTAACTACGGTTTCTTCTAATTCTAAAATACTGAGTTAAAAGAAAAACTTCCATCAATTAGCAGAATAAACTCATTCATATGGAGTAGGTGCTCAGATCATAATGCAATAATGTCAGAAATTAATAACAAAATTCTCTCAAAACTTGATACTTAGGGAAAAATTTAAATGTCTTCACAGAATGAATCAAGAAGTGACATCAGCAAAAATGACAGAGTGGGAAACTCTGAAATGGTTTTCCTAAAAGCAATGAAAAAACTAGCAAAAACTTTAAGAATGAACTTTTTCAGAACTCTGGATTGCTGAAAGCCTTGTGTTAATTTCCAGCGTTCTGTAAAAAGATATACCATGCAAATGATAACAAAAAGAGAGCCAGAATGGCTATCTTATATCAGACAAAATGGACTTTAACACAAAAATTGTTACTGGATAAAAAGAGGGACATTTCATAATGATATATGAGGGCTAATCCCTCAATAAGATGTAATAATTATAAATATATAGGCACCTAAAAATAGAGGCCTAAGATACATAAAGCAAAATTGACAGAACTGAAGGGAGGAATAGTTCAATAATAGTTGGAGACTTCAATGCCCCTTTGGCAATCATGGATATAACAACTAGGATAGATCAAAAGAACAATAGTGGATAGATCAACAAGCAAGTAGGGGAGGAACAACACTGTAAACCAACTGGACATCTATAGAACATGCCACCCAATTACAACAGAATATACATTCTTCTCAAGAACACAGGGAACATTCTCCAGGATATACCATATGCTAGACCATAAAACAGTCTCAATAAATTAGAAAAAGATCGAAATCACACAAAGCACATTCTCCAACAAAAATGAAAAAAGTAGAAATTAATAATAGAACATTTGGGAAAACCACAAATATATGAAAAATAAGTAATGCACACTGAATAAACAGTGGGTCAAAGAAGAAATTAGAAATCCAAGTATTTTGAGATGAATGTAAATGATAACACAATAAGTAAAAACTTATGGAACGCAGGCTCCGTGCTCAGCAGGGAGTCTGCCTCCCCTCCTTCTTCCTCTGCTGCTCCTCCTGCTTGCCCCCTCTCTCTCACTCTAAAATAAATAAACAAATCTTTAAAAAACAGGAAAGAACAAAAACAAATAACCTAAACTTCCAACTTAAGAACTTGTAAAAAGAAGAGAAAACTTAAACCCAAAGCATGCAAAAGAAATGAAATTTTAAAAATTAGAGCAGACACTAATGAAATGGAGAAAAGAAAAATAATAGAGAAAATTAATAAAACCAAAAATTGGTTTGTGCAATGACAGAGAAAACGGACAAACTGTTAGCTAGATTGACCAAGATAAAAAGGAAGAAGACTAAAGTTACTAAGCTCAGGATTAAAAGAGGGATATTAACTACCATCCTTAAGAAATAAAAAGGATTATACAAGGATACTATGGACAATTGTAGACCAACAAATTAAATAACATAGATGAAATAGACAAATTCCTTAAGAACACCAACTATAGAAACTGACTCAAGACAAAATAGAGAATCTGAATTGATCTATAGCAGGTAAATAGATTGAATTAGTAATAAAAAAAATACCACAAAGAAAAGGCCAGTCCCAAATAGCTTCACCAGTGTAATCTCCCAAATGTTTAAATAAGACCTAATAGCAATACTTCACAAAGATTTTCAAAATATCATAGAAGAGTGTACACTTCTCAAGTCATTCCATGAAGCCAGTGATACCAAAACCAGACAAAGACATCATGACAAAAGAAAACTACATCATGACAAAAGAAATCTTTGTGAAGTATTGCTATTAGCTCTTATTTAAACATTTGGGAGATTACACTGGTGAAGCTATTTGGGACTGGGCTTTTCTTTGTGGTATTTTTTATTACTAATTCAATCTATTTACCTGCTATAGATCAATTCAGATTCTCTCAAAAGTTTGTTTTCTCAGGGCGCCTGTGTGGCTCAGTCAGTTAGGCATCCGACTGACTCTTGATCTCAGCTCAGGTCTTGACCTTAAGGTCATGAGTCCAAGCCCTGTGTTGGGCTCCACGTTGAGTGTGAAGCCTACATTAATTAATTAATTAATTATTTTTAAAAAGTTTGTTTTCAGTTTGAGTAAGCAAGAAAGGGAGAAAGGTGGGAAGGGGGGGGCTCCTGCATACAACAGACAAGCTCCATACTAAACCCCTCACCACCCATCCCACTCTCATGAGACTTCTATGATCCAAAATTACAACAATTTGATTCAAGAGAGCTTGTGTGTATTGAACATCCAATATGAGCTAGGCCTAGAGCAACAAGAGTGAATACAGCCATTTCTGGCCTCTGGGAACTCATAGTTCAGTGTGGGTGACAAGCCCATGAATGGATAATTACCCAACAGTGTAATTAGGGCTCTAATAGATGTGTGAACAAAGTGTTGTACGTTGGGCCCAAAAAGTACAGGGACATGACTACATCGCAGAGGGTTGGTACTTTGTCCAATAGAAAGTCCTTGAAGCTTTGTGAGCAGGGAAGTGACATACATGGTCAAAGGAGCTTAAGAGAAAATCTGGTAACTTTGTGTAGTCACAAGGATATGGGAGAAATTACAGGAAAGAACGTAAGTAGGAGACCACTTGATTAATCCCGGCATATTACAACAAAGATTTGAATGAAAATAGTACTGGTAGTAATGAAAATCAAAGAAGTCCATTAATTTAATGGAAGAATTGAAGTCAACATGGCTTGGTAGCTGAGTGGTCAGGAAGGACAAAGCAAAGAACTGTTTTGTGTCTCTAAAACTGACAGTGTGGTGGAGCTATAAATAGAAATGGAAAGCTTCTAAGAGGGGCACATTTTGATGGAGAGAAGCTATCTTGCGTTTTCAGCACTTGTGTTATTCTTTTTAAAGATTTTATTTATTTATTTGACAGAGAGAGACACAGCGAGAGTGGGAACACAAGCAGGGGGAGTGGGAGAGGGAGAAGCAGGCTTCCCACTGAGCAGGGAGCCCTATGCGGGGCTCGATCCCAGGACCCTGGGATCATGACCAGAGCCGAAGGCAGACGCTTAACGACTGAGCCACCCAGGTGCCCCCAGCATATGTGTTTTGAGCAGCAGTTGAACATCTAAGTGGAAATGTGCAGCACACAGCTGGATACGTAGGTTTGAGCATAGAAATGAAGTGGTTATGAATTATACATGTATAGTAACAGCGTTATAATATACATTATAATTGCATATCCCAAACTCAAGAGAAGAAGGGAGGGGGAAAAGTTGGGGAGTATAACAGTAATTTTTCAGTCATATTTTATTTCTTAAAAAGGAAGAGAATCTGGAGCAAATTTGGCCAAATGTTAACACTTGTTAAATCTAGACAGTAGATACATAGGTGGTTATGTTCTTTATTTTTTGTGTTTAAAAATTTTCATAATTAACTAAACAAAATAAAATAAAACTGAAAATCCTAGTAATCAAAATGTATAATCCCCAAATTTCAAGTACATCGATATTTTAACCCAGAAAGGCAGAATCTAATCCTTTGATTGTTACAATGTACAGCTAATCCAAAGTGTTATTGAAGTCAATCTATTGCCTCCAATAAATTACCACAGATTTAGTGGTTTAAAAGAATACAAATCTATTCTTTTATAATTCTGGGTGTCAGAAGTCTGAAATGCTGCTTGCTATGCTAAAATCCATATGTCAACAGGACTGGTTCCTTCTGGAAGGTATAGGGGAGAAGCCCTTTCCTGCCTTTTCTAGTTTCTGGAGGTCACCTGAATTCCTTGCATCTTGGTCCCTTCCTTCATCTTCAAAGCCAACAGAATAGCTCCTCTCTCTCTCTCTCTCTCTTTCTCTCTCTCTCTCCTTCTTCCCCTCCCTCTCCCCCTCTCTCTCTCTGCTACCATTAGCCATGTAACCTTTCTTCTTATAAAGACCCCTATAGTTGGGCCTACCCAGATAATTCAGAATAATTTTCCAATCTCAAGATCCTTAATTTAATCACATCTTCAAAGTTCGTTGCTATGTGAGGCCACATCTTCTCTAGTTCTAAGGATTAGGATGTGGAGATCTTTGGGCGAGAGGAGGGGTGCTTATTTTATCTACTACATAACCTCTTATTTTTAAGCTTAAAATAATTATTAATGACATTTAATACAAAACAATAGGAGCCTTTTTAGCATAAGGATTTTTATAGGTTATAATATTTACTTATAAAATCAACAGATGGAAATAACAATGTTTTTTGTGATCGACACAAAATGAGAAATAAAAATCTTACATTGGCTTCAACCTTAAAATTTAGATTTTAAAACTTTGGTCACACAATATCAAGGCCATTCTTTTTTTTTTTTTTTTTTTTACAGCTTTATTGAGATATAATTGACATGTAACATTGTGTAAGTTTAAGGTATACAACATACTGATTTGATACACTCAGAGATTGCAATCTGATTACAGCCATCATAGGCTAATACCTCCATCACATCACATAATTATCATTTCCCCTTTGCTGTGAGAACATTTAAGATCTCCTCTCTTAGCAACGTTCAAGTATATAATACGGTATTATTAACTATAAACACAATGCTGTACATTAGATTCCCCAGAACTTAGTCATTTTCTAACAGCAGGTTAGAAGTACTGTTTGACCTACTTCTGCTTATTTCCCTCATCCTCCAGCCCTTGGTAACTACCATTCTACTATCTGTGTCTACGAGTTCGGCTTTTGGAGATGCCACATATAAGTGAGATCATACAGTATTTGTATTTCTTTGTGTGAGCTGTTGCAGTTAGTATAACGCCCTCCAGGTCCATCCACGTTGTTGCACATGCCAGGATTTCCCTCTTTCTCAAGGCTCAATAATATTCCAGTGTGTGTGTGTGTGTGTGTGTGTGTGTGTCTATATAAAACATTTTCTTTATCTATTCTTCCACCGATGGACACTTAGGTTGTTTCCATATCTGGGCTATTGTGAATAATGCTCCAATAAACATGGGAGTACAGCTATCTCTTCAATATCCTGTTTTCATTTCCTTTGGATATATACCCAGAAGTGAAATTGCTAGATCATAGGGTAGTTCTATTTTTAATTGTTTGAGGCACTTCCATACTGTTTTCCACAGTGGCTGCACCATTTTACAAACCCACCAACAGTACACGAGGGTTCCCTTTCTTCACATCCTCACCAACACTTGTTATCTCTTGTCTTTTTGATGATAACCATTCTGGCAGGTGTGAGGTCATATCTCATTGTGGTTTTGATTTTCATTTCCCTAATAGTGATGTGGAGCATCTTTTCATGTACCTGTTGGTCATTTGTGTATCTTTGGAAAAATGTCTATTTAGGCTCCCTGCTCTTTTTTTAATTGGTTATTTCGTGGTAGTAGTTGTTGTTGTTGTTATTGAATTGGATGAGTTCTTCATATATTTTAGATCTTAACCCCTCATCTGATCTATGGTTTGCCAGTGTTTTCTCCCATTCCAGAGCTGTCCTTCATTTTGTTGATTGTTTCCTTTGCTGTGCAGAAAGTTTTTAGTTAGGTCTGTGGTTTTCTTTCCCGGTAATGGCTTTATCTGTCTTGGGTATGAGGGTAATGCTGGCCTTGGAAAATGAATTTGGGAGTGTTCCCTAATAGGAAATGATTAGAATGTTACCTAATTGCTGCCTTCTGTTCTAATGATGGTGCTGAAGAAAAAGAACTGGTAGATAGGCACTACGGGGATTCGTTAAGTTCTAGGAGAAGTCAGATCTAAGAAATCAACTTTGTAAGCAAGCAGGGACCATGCTGAATTGACTATTATTATTTTGTTCTCAGCAGTAAAATATTCAAATTACTTTTTAAAGGTTTAAAAAAAATCTAATCAGAAAATGAAATAATAGATTTATTTATATTGAAGGGAAAAGAGCTAGTCCTCTCAGATCAAAGGAGAAATAATTATGATCACATGTTCTGGAGGCAAAGACAATGATAGTGATTGGTAATAATGAACATAGTAATGAGCATTTATTGATTTATTGTCATGGGAAGGATGCTGCCAAAGGCTTTTATTTAACCTTTACAATAATCCAATGCAGTAATTAGTAAGGAAGGCCTCGCTTTTGCAGAGGAGGAAAATAAATCTTAAGCAAATCAAGTGACATATCCAAGGTCACATCACTTACAAGTGGCGGAGCTGGGTCAAGAACCCAGCAAGTCTGCTTGCGACAACATGGACGGACCCTGAGGGCATTAGGCGAAGTGAAATAAATCAGACAAAGAAAGACAAATACAAAAGGCTACCAGAGGCAAGGGGTGGCGGCAGCAGGAATTGGAGCAAGGTGGTCCAAAGGCACAGACTTCGGTTATAATATAAATAAGTACTAGGATGGATGTGATGTACAACCTGATGACTATAGTCCCCACTGCTGTATGATTGATATGAAAGTTGTTAAAAGAGCAAATCCTGAGAGTTCTCATCACTCATCACAATATATATATGTATATATATATACACACATATATATATTTACTTAAATTTCTTTTTCCTTTTTTTGTATTTATGTAAGACGAAGGATGTTAATAAAACTTACTGCGGAAAACATTTAACGATATATGTAAGTCAAATCATGACACTGTACACCCTAAACTTACACAGTGCTGTATGTTAATTCTATCTCACCAAAACTGGAGGGGGGACCCAGGAAGTTGACCCTAGAGTCCACACTGGGGATGCACTTGCGAGCCGAATCTGCCATGGTCCCTGCCCTTGTGGGACACGCACTGGGAAATGTCCTGAGAAGAAAGTGTGGAACGCCTGGGTGGCCTAAGTGAAAACCAAGCAGTTTTTGTTTTCAGAAACCACAAAGTGTCAAAGATGAACATGATTGTAGGAGTTTTCCCTTTCATACTTGAAGATGATGATAAAGTTCTTTCACATCTGGTGTCTTGAGTTGGTCTCTCACTCTAGAGCTCAATTCAATTCCGCTAGAAGCAGCTAGAAGAAATGCTGGGGCGTGATGCACTATTTACCAAGGCAAAGCAGCCCTATGTTGCTCCAGATTTTGCTACATTAATCAGTGACTCTGTCTATCTGTCTCCACCTCCACTGCCATTATGCTAGTGCAAACTACCTCCAGTTCTCTCTTGGACTTCTGCAGTGGGCTCATACTGGGGCTCCCTGTTCTCAATCCATTCCTCAGACAGCTGCCAACATTGATTATTTAAAAACATTAACTAGAGCTTATTTCCTCTTTAAAACTTTCCAGAAATTTTCCATGACACAGTACAATCAAAATCCTCGCCAAGACTTGACATCATGTATAACTTGCCTGCTTCACCATCATCTTAGACACTCTCCCCTTCCTCACTGCTCTCCAGACACGCGATCCTTCTCTCTGGGCCAACTTGGCCCTTGCCTCAGGGTCTTAGTACCTGTTGTGACCCCTGCTGGGCTGGTCTTTTCCCAATATTTCCGCAGCAGGAGCCCTCCCACCTCGCAGGTCTTAGTCACCACCGTGGAGAGGGCCATCTCTGTCTCCACTTACTAGCTGTGTAGCACTGGGTAAGTTGCTCGACTTTTCTAAGCCTCAGTGTTCTCATCAAGGAAATGAAGGTAAAGAGAGTTCTTAACAAGAAAGAAATTTTAATAAATGGTTCTGAGAAAACTGGTTGGCCATTTGGAGGAAGTTAAACTAGGTCTGTTTTTTGTTTTTATTTTTGTTTTTTTGTTTTTTTTTTTTACTGTGTGTAAGGATAAACTCTATATGCATCAGAGAAGGAAACGTGGGTGAATTCCTCTTTAAGCTGGGTGTAAGGAAAGGCTTGTAGACTGGCTTAAGATGCAGAGGCAATAAAAGAAAAGATTGATAAATTTGACTACATTGAAAAAAACAATTTATGTATGTAACCTACCCTCCCCACGAATAAGATCAAAAACCAATTAAGGGAATCTGGGAGAAAATATCTGCAACACATATAAAGAAAAGACTGATATCCCTTAAATATAAGAAATTCTTAAAAATTGAGAGAAAAGCCTACAAAACGTGAAAGAAAAATGACAAATGACACACAAGGAATATTCCCTCCAATTTTTTCAAATGACCCTTAAACATATGAAGAGATATTCAATTTCCTTCATGATAAGAGTAATGTAAAGTAAAACTACATGGGAATACCATTCCTTATGTGCCAGAGTGGCAAAAACTAAAAAGTATATAAAAAAAGACTCTGCCTCCTGTGTTGTTGATTTGAGCTATTCTGACAAGTGTGAGGTGGTATCTCACTGTGGTTTTGATTTATATTTCCCTGATGATGAGTGATGTTGAGCATCTTTTCATGTGTCTTTTGGCCATCTGGCTATCTTTGGAGAAATGTCTGTTCATGTCTTCTGCCCATTTTTCAATTGGATTATGTTCTTTGGGTGTTGAGTTGTATCAGTTCTTTATATATTTTGGATACTAGCCCTTCATCAAGGATGTCATTTGCAAATATCTTCTCCCATTCAGTAGGCTGTCTTTTAGTTTTGTGGATTGTTTCCTTCACTGTGCAGAAACTTTTTATTTTGATGCAGTCCCAATAGTTTATTTTTGCTTTTGTTTCCCTTGCTTCAGGAGACATTTCTAGAAATATGTTGCTATGCCGATGTCAGAGAAATTATTGCCTGTGTTCTCTTCTAGGATTTTTATGGTTTCAGGTCTCCCATTTAGGTCTTTAATCCATTTTGAGTTTCTTTTTGTGTATGGTGTAAGGAAGTGGTCCAGTTTCATCCTTTTTCATGTAGCTGTCCAGTTTTCCCAACACCATTTATTGAAGAGACTGTCTCTTTCCTCCTTTGTCAAAGATTAATTGACCATATAATTGTAGGTTTATTTCTGTGTTTTCTATTTTGTTCCATTGATCTATGTGTCTCTTTTTGTGCCAGTACCATACTGTTTTGATTACCACAGTTTCGTAATATAACCTAAAGTCTGAAATTGGGATACCTCCAGTTTTGTTTGTCTTTCTGAAGATTGCTTTGGCTATTCAGGGTCTTTGTGGTTCCACACAAATTTTAGGATGGTTTGTTCTCGTTCTGTAAAGAGCGCTATTGGTATTTTGATAAGGATTGCCTTAAATCTATAGTTTTGGTGAGGATGTGGAGACAAAGAACCCTCATGTACTGTTGGTGGGAATGCAAATTGGTGCAGCCACTGTGGAAAACAGTTTGGAGGTTCCTCAAAGAATTAAAAATAGAAATACCTTCCTATCCAGTAATTGCACGACTTGGTATTTGCCCCCAAAATACGGAAACACTAATTCAAAGAGATACATGCACCCCTATGTTTATGGCAGCATTATTTACAAAAGCCAAATTATGGAAGCAGCCTGAGTGTCCATCAATAGACGAATGGATAAAGAAGAGGTGAGATATATATATATCTATATGGAATATTACTCAGCCATAAAAAGAATGAAATCTTGCCATTTGCAACAACATGGATGGGGCTAGAGAGTGTAATTCTAAGCAGAATCGGTCAGTCAGAGAAAGATAAATACCATATGATTCCACTCATATGTGGAATTTAAGAAAACAAATGAGCAAAGGGGAAAAGAGAGAGAGAGAAAGCAAGAAACCGACTGTTAACTATAGAGAACAAACTGATGGTTACCAGAGGGAGGTGGGTGGGGGATGGGTGGACTAGGTGATGGCGAGTAAAGGGCACACTTATGATGCGCACTGAGTCATGTATAGAATTGTTGAATCACTACATTGTACACCTGAAACTCATATAACACTGTCTGTTAACTACACTGGAATTAAAATAAAAAACTTAATAAAAAATGACTCTGCTGTTGAAGCATGAGTGAGCAGGCACTTATACATTGCTGGCCAGAATGCAAACTGGGGCAACTCTTAGGGCAGGGAACTGTGCAGGACCTAACAAAACTACATATGTGGTGGCTTTTTGCCCTAACCATGCCACTCTACTGTGAAGGTTCACCTCCACCAGTACAAAAATAGGTAGGCACAAGGGGCTTCATCACAGCGTTGGTTGTAACTGAAAAATGTTGTAGTGGTTGAATAAACCATAGTCCATCCATATAGTGGAATACTATGCAGCTTTGTAATTTTTTTTTAAAGGGAAAGATGTCTGTGGACTGATGTGGCGGGATTGCCAGGATACAGTGTTAGGTGAAAAAACGTGAAGTGAAAAATAGCATGTGTAGTAGGCTTCATTTTGTTTAAGAAAAAAAGAGGAAATAAGAACATGTGCATGCATCTGCTCATTTGTGCAAAAATAAAACACACAGGAAACACACACTAGGTACCAATGAGATCTGTTTCCTATGGGGCATGGGTGGGAACCTGGTGTGAAAGATAGACAGCAATGAAGTGGGCGAGACACTTCTCTGAGAATTCCTCTTTGAACATTTCTAACTCTTTGAACCATGTTAATGTTTCACATACTCAAAAAAAGAAAATCAATAAAACCGACAAGGATTGGGGAAAACCCTAAAAGGGAACGACGACAAAAAAAAAAAAAAACAAAAACAAATGAACTACGCTTTATTTTTAAGTGCTGAACACAACAGCACTGAAGAGTGGAAAAAGAGAACTCATTCAAATAACTCTTTTCTTTCCCTCTTGAGGCTCTATTGGTTGTTTGAGGATCGCTACATGGATATGATGAACAATTAGTTCAAATTTTAATGTATGTGCCCCAAATCTAAAAAGCCATGTAGCTATCAGTCTTTTCTAAACAGTTTCTCAGTGACTTTGCAGCTTAGAATTTGGAAGGGACCTTCCCTAAGAGGATATGATTTGATAAGCTGCTACGTTGTAAGTTGCACTAATTTGCAATTTACTATCATGCATGCTGCCTGCATGGATTTTCAATCTTTTATAGCATAAAACAAAGTTATTAGGAAAACAAGACTACCACAACCAAATACATCACAAAGTGCACAGAATTCTGACAGGCAAAGCCAAGGTGGGAGTGTTTTTTGTTTTTGTTTTTTAATTTTATTTATTTGTCAGAGAGAGAGAGAGAGCACAAGCAGGGGAAGCTGCGGGCAGAGGGAGAAGCAGGCTCCCCGCCAGGCAAGGAACCCGATGCAGGGCTTGATCCCAGGACCCTGGGATCATGACCCTAGCAGGAGATGCTTAACCAACTGAGCCACCCAGGTGTTGTCCCAGGAGTGGTTTTCTTTAAGAAACAATTCTACTAAAAACCACCATGGAATAGAAATCATTTGAAGTGCTGAAGACTTAGTAAATGCACGATCATGACTCCAAATTACCATTTCGCATGCTTTGTATTATAGGATATCAGAACAAAACAAGAAACCCAAACAGCAAATGATTTCCCCTCTGGAATGAAAGCATTTACACTTAACACATGAGGTGAAGTACATTTCCGTCTTAAAAATATTTCTGCAGCTACTAACTAGACCACGTGCTTTTACGAAGTTGCTGATGAAGATGCTCCTGTGACCCATGCAGAGATTCAGGGACCACTAAGACACGGTACACGTCTTAATCAAACTTCGCTGCTTCTTTCTTGCATCGTTAGAGGCTGGATTCCATGTATTTTCAGTGCTCCGTTTTCTGCAGGTCAATGTTTCCTTTCGTCGTTAGCCACATTTGCCTATTTGCCCTTTGCTCCCCTTTTCCCTTTTGTTTGCACTTGTTTTGCCCAAGGATTTAGCCTTCTCTGCTCTCTTTTTGGGCTTTGTTTCTACCTTTGCAGGAGCAGGTTTCACAGACAACCTCGCAGATCCCTTGGGCTCTCCCTTCACCGCCCCTTTGACTGCGTTGACCTTCTTCGGGGGCATCTTGGCAGCGGGGAGCGTGAGAGCCAGGCGCCTGCAGGCTGCTTGGTGCAGAGAAGCTTCGAGAAGCTGGGCTGCAGGGCTGCTGCCCCTCCTCCTGTCCTCTGATGACTTTCCAACACGTATTTGGACGGTATGACCTGGGGCTAAAGACAAGAAGAACTCTAAAAACTATTGAACTCCGATTTGTAAGCTGCTTTTTCTCAGAGGCAGGGGTTAGGAGTACTGAATTACTTTCTGTGTATTCTAGGATTCACTAAATATGTTGAGATATTGTGGATCAAGCCAGCCAGGTTTCTCGTCGCCAGAGAAGGGAGTAGCAAATTTGGAAAATGGGAAAAATAGAATGAACTCGGTAGCATTGGATTGGATTTGAGGGTATCAGTGCTACCTGATGGATGTGTATAGAGACAGAGATATGGGAATAGATAGAGACGAATATGGATGAACATGTGGGTCTGCTTTCTCGCTTTGTTGGCAGAGGGGGCTTAGAAGCAATGACACCCGAGGTACAGTGGGCACGCCTAGTGTCAGATCTTGGTTTCTAAATACTCCGAGGAACCCGAGCTCCTTGAATAAATGGCTGCTTTTAAGGCTGGGGCAGGAAAAGAACACGACGGGTCTGTAATATCTTGGTGTGTCAGAAAGTAACTATTCAAAGCACAAAAGAGGAGCCGTTGTAAGGGGCTTCCACCGAGCAAATGAAGCCTAGCTTGAGCATCTAAATAAATGACAGTAAAAGATTTTATCCCATTAAATTAAATAAGAACCCATGAATCCATACTGATATAATAAAGAAAGAAAGAAGAAATAAACGGAGAAGGGGAAGGTCCCTCTTGGATACAATATACATGTATATTACATGTATACATGTAATATGATGTCTATATATTTTATACATATATGTTACATATACATATGTAGGAAGGTCCCTACCTTGCAGAGATATTGTACTAATAAAGGTACAAGCAATGACAGAGTTAGAAAAAATTATCAGCTGACAACCCTAAGAGTAATAATACTTGCAGGCAAGAATCAACTAAATCTGGCGTGTAAAATTTTGAGGATATTTACATAATTGCAAAGTATTTCCCCACATGCAGCTGATTAATGACAAAAATAGGTTTTGGTGAGAAAACCATGGTGGTATCACCTTAACCGATGACCAAAGTTAACATCACCAGTAATGAGCCTGATTTGTCTCCTGATCTAATGCACAGAGAAGAACCCGGCTGCACCTCAGGGTTACCCCTGCCCAAAAATGCATGACCTAAATATAATCAGGAGTCCACATCAGACAAACACAAACACATCTCTTTTCACTTATCTATCTATATCTATATAAAAATCCATTACATTGCACTGATACCTCCAAATCCCAAAAGTACTGTTGAAATAAAAACATTAAAAAAAAAGTCAATGTCATGGGGCGCCTGGATGGCTCAGTCGGTTAAGCATCTGCCGTTGGCTCAGGTCCTGATCTCAGGGTCCCGGGATAGAGTCCCGCACTGGACTCCCTGCTCAGCGGGGAGTCTGCTTCTCCCTCCCCCTCTGCTTCTCCTCAGCTCGTATTCTCGCCATCTCTCAAATAAATAAATAAAATCTTTAAAAAATAAAAAAATTAAAAAATGTCAATGTCTTGAAACATAAAGGAAGATTGTGTTTCAGGTTAAATGGACGTGACAATTGAATGCACCCCATGTTTCTGTATTTTATTGCTATAGAGGACATTATTGGAACAACTGGCAAAATCCGAATGAGATCCATAGATGGATAAATAATACTGTGTCAATGTTAATTTACTGATTTTGATCACAGTGCTGTTATGTCAGAGAATGCCTTTGCTTTTAGGAAATACACACTGAAGTATTTAGGGATAATCAAGGGCCATCATGTCTACAACTTACTCTCAAATGATTCCCCCAAATAGCATAATAATATGTGCATGAAAATAATAAGTATGTGTATATATGTATACATGTAGTATGATGTCTATATATTTTATACATATATGTTACATATACATATGTAGGAAGGTCCCTACCTTGCAGAGATATTTTAAGGATTAAAGAGAACTGTGCTCCTCCCCCTGCTTGTGCTTGCTCTCTCTCTCTCTCTCACGCGTGCACTTTCTCTCAAATAACAAAAATAAATTCTTTAAAGAGAACTGTGCTTGGTACATTAGAGATGCTGGATACATGTTAGTGATTGGTGTCATTATTGCAATTAGAGCTTAGTTTCTTCACCTCTGAAATAGGATTACTTATGCATCCCCTAGAGTGTATTAACCAAGATAATGTTTGTAATAGTGATATGTGAACCTTTAATGTTCTCTGAAGAAGTAAAGATGTAATTACTAAAATTATTTTAAAATTTTCTGAATATGTCGGTAGTGTTTATCGCGTAGCACTGTTGACCCACTTCATCTTCATAGCAACCGTACTGAGGTAAATACTATTATTAGCTCAGGTTCTAGGTGAGGAAGCTGTGGCCAGAGAGAGGCACTTAACTTGCCCACGGTCATACAGCTAGTAAGCTGTAGATCCAGGCTTTGAGACAAGGCGGTGTGACTCTGGAGTTGGTATTTGTAACTACTATGCTATGTGGATTGTCACTTCTTTTGCTATTCTACGTTAATGTCGTATATCCTGACCCCTTGTTCCCCAGGTTTTAAGAAGAGGCAATAGAGGGGCGCCTGGGTGGCTTAGGGCGCCTGGGTGGCTCAGTTGGTTAAGCGACTGCCTTCAGCTCAGGACATGATCCTGGAGTCCCGGGATCGAGTCCCACATCAGGCTCCCTGCTCAGCAGGGAGTCTGCTTCTCCCTCTGACCCTCCTCCCTCTCATGCTCTCTGTCTCTCATTGTCTCTCTCGCAAATAAATAAAATCTTAAAAAAAAAAAAAAAAAAAGAAGAGGCAATAGACTGGTAATATTCCAAGGTTTGGTGACCATCCCATGGTGGCCCTCTGTATACTACTTAACACAGTGTCATGTGGGGTCGTCTATAATTTTTATACCCTCTCTTTCTTTTCATATTGAAGGAGCCTTATGTAAAACTATGAGGAACCTTTCTTATTTCACTTGTGGTTTTTTTTTTTTTTTTCTGAATCTTCCCCAGATCCACACATAGTGGTCCATGTGTGACAGAATAATGATTTTATACAAGAAATGGAGCATAATGTTTTCCATTTTGTTTCCAGTCCCATTTCTGAAAATGACCAGCCTTTGGTCAGTAATTTGAAAGGCTGAGCTATTAGGCCTAATAGTTTTGTCAGACCAAACTTGTACTCTCAATTCCTGTCTCTGCGCAAACTATTAAAATAGGACTCCAAAAGTGATTTAGGGGAGAGTCTAGAAATATTTGTTTCTCTTTGGTTTTACTTTTTGCTTTCTTTGGTTGGAGCTGGATGATTATTCTAACTATTCTCTGTTTTATATGTTTTTTAAAAGATTTATTTATTCATTTGAGAGAGAATGGGGGGAGGGGCAGAGGGAGAGAATCCCCAAGCAAACCCTCACGGAGTGCAAAGACCAATATGGGGCTCAATCCCACGACCCATGAGATCACGACCTGAGCTGGAACCAAGAGTTGGTCTCCCAACCGACTGAGCGAGCCAGGCATCTCTCTCTGTTTTATATGTTTAAACATGATTTAATACATTCTGGAAAGGTGACAGTAGATACATAATAGCTACTGGAGTTTTAAAGGGACTCTGTAAGAGTCACATTTCTGACTTACCTAAGATTCTAAAATGTGAATTAAATTTTAGCAAATTCGCTTCCAAATGCGAGCTTTAGAAATCTACAGCTTAGCTCTGCTCCCAGGGGATTGCTCCTTCAGTTCACAAATTGGCAAATATACGAGGCATTCATGGCTGCAAGTAACAAACAAATCCTCTCTTGTTCTTTTAAGCCTGTTGTGAAGCAGTTGTGTTTGAACTCTTTCTCTTTTAGGAAATTGGGAAGTGTGACTATTTGTGTATTTTCATCCTCTCTTAAAGAAATAACCAGCATAAAATGAGAGCAGTGGGGAAACAATTAAAAACAACAACAACAACAACCGTAGTGGTTCGATGTACTGAATGAGGCTCCACACTTCTCTGAAGATCTGTTTGATTTTCTTCATTTTGAATTTCTCTCTGTTCAGACTGCATGCTGTGGTCCAAATGTTTGTGTTCTCCCCAAATTCACGTGTTCAAATCCTAACCCCCGATGTGATGATGTTAGGAGGTGGGAAGGGATTAGGTCAGGATAGTGGAGCCCTCATGAATGGGATGAGTGCCCTTGTAAACGAGAGCCCAGAGAGCTCTCCCACCCCCTCCACCATGTGAGGACACAGTAAAAAGATGGTGGTCTACGAACCAGGGTGTAGGCCGTCACCAGACACCAAATCTACTGGCACCTGGATTTGGACTTCCCAGCCTCCAGAACTGTGAGAAACAAATTTCTGTTGTTTATAAGCTACCCAGTCGATGGCATTTGGTTATAGTGACCAGAACAGACTAAGACATTGCACCATCTTTACTGATCCCTATTCAAGTTCACGGACTCCTTCTTCTGGAATCTCAGACCTGCTATTGTACCCCTCTAGTGAATTTTCCATGTCTATCATGATAGTTTGCAACTCCAGAATTTCCATTTGATTCTTTCAAATAATTTCTGTCTCTTTATATTCATTACTTGATGAGTCATTGTCATCATAACTTCCTTTAATTCTTTAAGCACGGTTTCCTTTCTTTGAACATATTTATAATAGCTGCTCTCATGTCTGTTTCTGCTGAGGCCAACACCTGGGCCCCTTCGGAGGTGATTTATATGGCCTGTTTTTTCTCCTGTATATCAGTCACAATTTTCTGTTTCCTTGCATGGCTTGCGATTTTTTTGGTTGGTAACTGAACATTTAGGATAATATTGTAGCAACTCTGGACCCAGGAGGTTGTTTTGTTGTTGTTACTGCTTGATCATTTGTGTATTTGTTTAGTAACTTGGCGAGCTCTGCAAAGTCTATTTCCCCTACAGTGTGCAGCCTCTGATGTCCCTGCTCAGATTTTTCCCCTTCGTTTTTTGTTTTTTCTTTTAGCCTGGCTACCTGGTACTCACCCTTGGTGGAGCTTAAACCACTTATAGGTCAAAGGTTGTGCTTAAGCACACTTAGCCAGTTACACCTTTTTTTTAAACCATTGGATGTGTGTGTGTGTGTGTGTGTGTGTGTGTGATTGGTTGCTACTCTCACAGTTCAGAGAGTTTACATTTTTTGGTCCACGGTCTACCAGGGACTAGTCGCTTAGAGTTTCCCTCTGATGGCTTCTGAGAAAGCACAGCCTTGGGCATGCAAATCGTCTTACAGACTGTCAGGGATGACTGTGATATTATTTTTAGGACTGGCTTCCTAGGAGTCACGCCTGGGTCAGAGTAGTTTGCTGTTCAGTGTCTGGTCAGAGGTGTGGTTAAGGCCCTTGCCCCAGTGAGGTTTCTGCCCTGTGTTGGGACATCTGTGTGTGGCTGGGGGATGCTTTCAAGTCTGCCTTACATTCTGCTCGGATTGGTCTGAGTGGGGGCAGCCCAACACCCACTTGCAGCCTTCCCAACCCACCAGATTTAACTATGAGGCTGGGAGGGCTTTTTTTAACTGTTTCTCCAATTTTCTCTCGTAAACTTCTGGCTGCTCTGCTTTTTGCTTATATCATGGAGTTAGCCGGTCTCCTCTTATTCACCGCCAAGATTTCCATGGTTTTCAATAGGGTTCTCCGTACTCCAGTCCAAGTAAAGGTAGTCCCCTGGAGCAGAGCTGTGGAGCTCTCTACCCTCCTGGCCTGCTTTCCCCCTGGGCAGAAACCCTATGGAGCTGGAGCGAGGGATCAACTTTTCCTGGAGGGACACCTCACCATATGAGATTGGGACTGCGCAGGGGCGGCAACCTCTGATGTTTTTCCTTTGCTGCTCCGGGCTTGGAACCTTTGTCCTGTAAGTGAGGTGGGGCTGGGATGATTCAGGCCAGTCTTCTTGGCTTTCTGTACCTGGGGTAGAGTTTCTACTCTACGAGTGTGGGCTTGGTGAGGGAAGAAGGACCCAGTCCTTTTGGCCACGCCAACCTGGAATAGGGCTTCTGTGTCAAGATGCTGGGGAGATGAGAACCACTACCATCTTGACCCTTTCAGGGTGAAACCATAGCCCCACACTGGAAACTGGGGAGAGAGGGAGCTCTTGCCTTTTGGGGTGCACATGCCCAAGTTAGAGCTTCTATAACAGAGCTGGGAAGGGTGGGCAAGTCTTTTGCTGTTCTAACAGAGATTTAGTAAATTTCCTTAACTGAATGTTCCTCCATTAGCTCCTTGTTCCATTGCTGCTCCCCTCCCTTTTTGAACAGGATGAAACTGGAACAGAAATGGAAACAGAGAAATTTTGAATGGCTTACACAGTGATGAGGCTGAGACCAGAACCCAAATCCAGTGTTTTTTCCTCTATTCCTGGTGTTTCAAGTAAAATGGCCAGTGGTTTACATTTCTGCTTGTGTCATAATTGAGTAGATGTGATCCAAGTAAAGGCTCAAAATCATAGCTAGATCGAATTACCTAAGTTCAAAATTGGTTCACTGAAGTAATGTGTTGTCAAATGACCTTACTGTTTCCCTGATGCTTTTTCTTTTGATTCTTTTGTGCCTCACTGATCCTCCTTCTCCCCACCTTATCTCCCACCCCACCCTTGCATATACTATAGGCAGTCCTTGGGTAGTTGTGAAATTTCTAGAACAATTATGCTACTGAGAAGGCACACACATACCTTTGAGTCTTTCTGGTGAGTATTGGCTTATCAATCACAAATTTTGAACTGGTGGGCTAGTGTAGTAAATGGAATCCAGGCTTTGACAGAAAACTCAGATTCAGAGCCCAGCTTGGCACATCCTGGTTGGGTGTTCTCGGGCATGTTGGCCAATCTTTCTGAAGCTCAGTTTCTGCCTCTGAAAACTGGGAATAATAATGCCCTACAGAATGTTGTGAGGAATCAACATAGTCAGGTGTGTGTAGAGCCTGGTATGGAACAGGGACTCTGTCTTGTGGTGGCTTCTTTCCATCCTCACTGTCACTGCTGTTGTTAAAGAGAAGTTGGTGTTGGGGGTTTCACTCACTACTCCTTTTCTGCAGATTGTTGCTTAGCTTCTTGTTCTCCATGGTATCTCTTTTGGGTGTTGGGTTGTTCAATTGACGCACATCCTTAGTACCTTACATAATGTTGTGCTTTACCTAATATTAGATTCAGTACTTCGCATATTATTAGAAGGGCAGAACTGCCATGGAGATAGAAAGAGTCCGGATTTCTGGTCATTTTGTCCTAGTTTCTGATTTTGGGGTTCCCACTTCCATCCAGCTTCTTGCCTGCTGGCGTGGCTGTCCCATTAACCTTGGTTATCAGAGCATCTAGAAATAGAGAAGTCATGCATTAAATTAGTAGTTTGGAGTTCAAAGGCTAAGTGTTTCATGTAAGTATTTTAAAAGATCCATATCCTTCCAAACGTAAGCAATTCAGTAAATCTGTCCAGTCTAAGTATGTTATGATTGGGCTGGATTAACCTCTTTCCCTTCCTCTTCCATGCAGAACTCTGGGTTGCAGCCAAGGGGACCTGGTTAATGTCCATCAGGGATCAACAAAGTAGTTGGTTCTAGACTGACATTTCGTTTCCTTTGGAGTTTGTTCGTGAAATTGGTATGAGCCTGAGAGTGGATCAAAGGGGTGTGTGTGTGTGTGTGTGTGTGTTTGCTTCAGGAGGAGGGGTCTGAATGAAGCTTTGGAGGTTCATAGAGAAGTCATGACAAGTCACCGTGAATCACAATAATAATTAGAAACTACATTGTGTTTGTAACGCCGAAGCCCTATTCTAAGTGCTTCGTAAGTATTAATTCATTTAAGGCTCACACCAACCCTGTGAGGTAGTTATGAAGATTATTCCCAATTCAGAGATGAGGATACTGAGGCCCAGAAAAGTGACTTGCCCACAGTCAAACAGAGTTGACTTCGAAACTAAAATGGCCAGCCACGAAATCAATACTATCAATTATTTCACTGCCTCTTGTATAATGACCTGGGCTAAGAAGCAGTCAGATGGCTTTTCATTCTTCTTAAAGCTACATTCTTACGTTCTTCTTTTTTTAAAAATGTTTTATTGTGGTAGAATCCATATACTGTAAAATTTACCATCCTAACATTTTGAGGTTCAGTAGTATAAAGTACTGCTTTCCTTTTTAAATTTATTTTTGTTTCCCCCTCGCTTTATTTAGTTATAATTGACAAATAAAACTGGTATATACTGAAGTTGTACATTCTTCACACAAGTAGTGTAGGTAGAAGCTCCCCGGTGAGCAAACAGCAAGGTGTCCTCCTCCTGAGCCTGGCCACTGGCAGTCGGAGCCTGGCTCGGTTCTGCCGGCAGCCCGAGTGGGAGAACACACACGTGCTGGACTCCCACACTGCCACGCCTCACCCCGATCAGAGCAGAGGCCACCGTGAGGGAGGCTGCTGGTGCGGTTGACTGTGGAGAGTTCTCTGGGGAGCTTTTGAGTGAATTTTTCAGGGCAAGGAGCAGAGTTCAGGCTGATAATTTAAAAGTTTCCCAGAGCAGTGCTGAAGTGACATGGATGGGAAGGGGAGAGGGGGGCAGAGAGAGCGGGGCAGGCCAGGGCCCACCCCCAGGATCATGCCGAGGCCAGGTCAGTGGGAGAGCAGCTGTCCCTCTTACAAGAACCTGGGAAGATGTTATAGGGGAAGCAGCGGGATGCTGGAGCAACACTTTCATCCAAACTGGACCTTAGGTAGGTCCATGTGCCAAGAGCTAGCCCGACTCTGGGCCGCCAATTCGACAGTCCCATGTGCTCTCCAATGCAAGATATGGCTGTTTACCTATTTAAATGGTGTCTCTAAGCATAAGATGCATTCTACATGGGTTGAATCTTTTGTTCCTGAGGCGAGTTCCTTGTCTGTGGTACAGCCACTTTGGAAAACCGTGTGGAGATTCCTCAAAAAGTTAAAAATAGAGCTACCCTATGACCCAGCAATTGCACTCTTGGGTATTGACCTCAAAGACACAGATGTAGTGAAAAGAAGGGCCATATGCACCCCAATGTTCATAGCAGCAATGTCCACAATAGCCAAACTGTGCAAAGAGCCGAGATGCCCTTCAACAGATGAATGGATAAAGAAGGTGTGGTCCGTATATACAATGGAATATTACTCAGCCATCAGAAAGGATGAATACCCAACTTTTACATCAACATGGATGGGACTGGAGGGGATTATGCTAAGTGAAATAAGTCAAGCAGAGAAAGATAATTATCATACTTTTTCACTTATTTGTGGAACATAAAGAATAGCATGGAGGACATTAGGAAAAGGAAGGGAAAAATGAAGGGGGGGGAAATTGGAGGGGGAGACGAATCATGAGAGACTATGGACTCCGAGAAACAAACTGAGGGTTTTAGAGGGGAGGGGGCTGGGGGGATGGGTTAGCCCGGTGTGGGTATTAAGGAGGGCACGTACTGCATGGAGCACTGGGTGTTATACGAAAACAGTGAATCATGGAACACTACATCAAAAACTAATGATGTACTGTATGGTGACTAACATAACATAATAAAATTAAAATAAAATAAAATAAAATAAAAACGTAGTTCTTTGCTGTGATGTAGGCTCCCAAAGAAAACAGCTAAAGAAACCAGTGACTGCAGACCTCAGAGTCAACACAAGTACATGATGATAATTTCTTGACCATCAGTGAAAGATTTTTGTCGGCCATTTGCCCTACTGGGGGCGGGCTGGAGAGGAAGACCCCTCTGAAGATCCATCCTAAATTCAACAATCAGTAATTGTACCAAAACAAATGCAAGGAGAGGTATTTTCTACCCCTAACTTGGGCCTCATGAGAGACTTTCGCTCCCTTGTCTCCCCCTTAGGGAGTGTCTTTCCTGAAAAGATATTGTATCCTATGTCTTTAAGAGGAAAGGAGGAAAAAAAAGGTGTAATAAGCTAGAGTTACACGCATCTAGTTGCCATTCTCAATGGTCAATTCAAGCAGGGGGCTTATCTAGCTCTTTGTCTAATCGAATGAAGGCATTTGATACCTTGTCTATATTCAAATTGATTTCCTCTTACAAAATAACCAGTGCAAATGACTGCTCAACACAGATTGATTGATACCATACCCCAGAGGCCGCTGACCGAAGATCCCAGTCATTGAGAAGCTCAAAACCCATTTTGGCCCTTTGGCCCTCAGTGCAGTCCCAGCTGGGGGACACGGGAACACAGGACGGGAGCACGGGAGCCTGCTCAACTCTCCCTCTTCAGAAGGAAAACGTAGAGCGTGTTTGTGCTCCCTGACGTGTTGCTGGGACCCCACCTGACCCTGTGCTGATCGGGCTTTCTGTTCTCCTGCTGCCATTGTCTATGTGCTCTCCTCTTCTCCTTTCTTGACCTTTGCCTCACTGTCTCCTTTTCTCCTCTCAGCTTCTTCTTTTCCCTTCAAGTTTTCTCTCATTGTCACGACAGAGTTTCATTTGCATTTTCCTCATGGGTAACAATGTTGAACATGATTTCATGGCTTATTTGCCATTCGTGTATCTTCTTTCCCTATCTTTTAATTCGGTTGTCTTTTTCTTTTGGTGGGGTTTGAGAATTCTCTCTCTCTCTCTCTCTCCCTCCCTCCATATCTATCCATAGTTAGATAGATAGATAGATAGTTAGATAGATATCTAGATCTGTAAATAGGTATCTAGATAGATATAGGTATCTAGAGATACATATACTGGATATAAGTTCCTTGGCAAATACTTGATTTAAAAATATCATTTTCTCCCAGTTTTGTATTTTCATTTTCTTAACATTTTTCTTTCAAGGAACAGAAGTTTTAAATTTTGATGAAGCGAGATTTATCCCTTTGTTATTTTATGGCTTGCGCTTTTCCGTGTCATATCCAAAGCTCTTTGCCTCACTAAGATCTCACTGGTTTTCTCCTATATTTCCTGTTAGAAGTTCTTATAGTTTTACATTTCACATTCTTGCTAATGATTTTGAGTTAATTTTTATGTATGGCACAAGGAATGGACAAAAGTTGACCTTTTTTTTTTTTTTTTTTTGCGTGTGGCTAATTTTTCCAGAACTATTTGTTGAACAGTCTATCTTTTCTCCACTGAACTGCCTTTGCACTTGTGTCAAAATCAGTCCCGTCTATGCGGGTAGGTTTATTTCTAGATTCTCTATTCTGTTTTATCGGTCTATTTGTCTGTCTTTATGCCAATACCACACTGCTTTCATTGCTATAGCTTTATATTAAGACTTTAAAAACAGGTAGTGTTAGCTCTCCAACTTTGTTTTTCTTTTTCAAAGTCATTTTGGCTATTCTAGGTCATGTGAATTGTAAAGCCGCTTCTCACACTCTGCAAAAAGCCTGCTGGCAGTTTGAGTGGGATCACCTGAAATCCATACGTCGGTTTTAAGAAATTTGACATCTTAATAAACTCAAATCTTCTGACTCATGAACATATCTCACCATGTATTTAGGTCTTCTAAATGTTTTATAGTTTCAGCGTTAGATTTATTCCCAAGTATTTCATATATTTTTTTTAAAGTTTTTTTTTTTTTTTTAGATTTTATTTATTTATTTGACAGAGAGAGAGAGAGCGAGAGCAGGAACACAAGCAGGGGGAGTGGGAGAGGGAGAAGCAGGCTTCCCGCTGAGCGGGGAGCCGGATGTGGGACTCGATCCCAGGACCCTGGGATCATAACCTGAGCCGAAGGCAGACGCTTAACGACTGAGCCACCCAGGTGCCCCCCCAAGTATTTCATATTTTTGATGCTGTTGTGATATTTGAAATGTTTGATTTCATATTATCTGTTGCTAATTTATAGAAAGATAATTGTTTTGTATATTGATTTTATACTTTGCAGTCTTACTAACCTCACTTACAGTTCCAGTAGCTTGTGTGGATGCCACATAAATGATTATGCCACCTGCAAGTGAAGACCGTTTTGCTTTCTCCTTTTCTAATCTGTGTACATTTTGTGTCTTTCTTGCTTAGTGTACTGAACAGAACTTCTAGTACAAATTGAATAGAAACATGAGGGTATACATCCTGCCTTTGAAGTAGTCTGTTACCATCAGTTATAATGTTAGCTATAGGTTTTTGGTGTATGCTCTTTTTTTTTTTCAGTTTACAATAATAGTTTTATTTTGGTATTTTTGATTTTCTGTTTACAGCAAAACAGAATTGCATGATTATCTTGTTCAACAATCAAAATTTACGGAAGTAAAACAGGTAATTTACTGGCAGATAAACCCATATTTCTGAAAATGTTGATAATTCTTTCTAGCTCTAAAATTCTATGAATTATCAAAGAATTAAAAAATAATGAAATATGTTTCAGATGTGAATTAAATATAGAAAAATCCAGCATAAGGTATATTCAGTGGGAAATGGTATATGCTCTTTATCAAGTTGAAGAACTTCCCTTTTATTCCTCAGTTTGTTCAATATTTCTATCAAGAATGGATGTTGGCTTTTGGCAAATTGTTTTACTGCATATGTTAACATGAGCATGTGGTACTCATTTTTGGTTTAAGAGGGTGAATTACATTGATCATTTTTCAAAGATAAAACCAAGCTTGCTTTTCTGAGACAAATCCCACTTGGTCATGATATGCTATCCTTTTTATATATCATTGGATTCAGCCAGCTGAAGATTTGGAAATGATGTTTCTATTTATGCTTATGAGAGACATCCGTCTTTACTGTTCTTCTCTTATAATGCCTTTGTCTTTCAATATCAGGGTAATGCTGGTCGTGTAGAATCAGTTGAGAAGGATTTTCTCTCTTCCGTTCCCTGGAGGAGGCTAGGTATCATTGTTATTATTTCGTCCTTAAATGTTTGGTAAAATTCAGTAGTGAAGCCATCTGGGCCTGGAGTTTTCTTCATGGGAAGGTTTTTAACTACAAGTTCCGTACCTTTTATAGATACAGGGCTATTGCAGTAATCTGTGTAGCCTTGAAGGAGCTTTGGTAGTTGGTGTCTTTCAAGGGATTTGTTTATTTCATCTCACCTGTCAAATGTATTGACATAAAGCTCTTCGTGGCGTGTCCTTGTTATCTCTTTAATATCTGTAAAATCTAGAGTGATGTCATCTCTCTCACTTTCGATATTAATCATTTATATCTCCTCTTTTTTGCCTGATCGGTCTGGCTAGAGATTTACCTGTTTTGTTTCTTTTCTCAAAGAACCAGCTTTTGGTTGCATTCATTATCTTCTTTATTGTTTTTCTGTTTTCTGTTTTAATTGATTGATACCCTGATCCTTATTACTCCCTTTGTTCCCTTAACTTTGTTTTCATTTGCTTTGTTTTTTTCTACTCTCTTAGAACCAGAGATCATTGATTTGAAGTCTGCTTTCTTTTCCAATGTAGGCATTTTGTGCAAGAATTTTCTCCTGAAATCCTTCTTTAGTGGCATCCCACACATTCTGACCTGTAGCGTGTTTATTTTCATCAATGAGATTGAATCTGTAGATGGCTTTGGGTAGTACCGCCACCTTAACAATACGAAGTCTTACAGCCCACAAGCACAGATGTCTTTCTGTCTATTGATTTACATTTTTAAAGAGATCAAGCATTTCCAAAGAGTATTTTATGTGGGGAAATGCTTTAAAATTTTAGCTCGCTACTACAAAATGCACTGTATAAATGCATGTAAGAAAATGTAGATACATGAATGCAAAACCGAAATGTCCTCTGGTGCCATAACGTCTAGAAAGCCACTGTTAATCTTTTGGGATAGGTATGGATCCAAAATATTTTCTATGCATTTACACCGCTAAGCATATGTTCCATTTTAAGAACTGGAGTCACTTCTAAATGCTGTCTGTATAACCTGGTCCATTACTTAACAAAGATCCATTAGTATATCTGCATATCAGTAAATATACATTTATGCCATTATTGTCATTAGCTGCAGTGTATATTCCATGTCACTGTCTCACCACGCATCTTTGATTCAGCCTTTATTTGGGGCATTTAACATTATTCCAATTGTTCATTTCCAAACAAATCTGCTGAAAACATTTTTAAAATAGATTTGACTTTACCTACTAATAATAGAGAACAGGACTCCAAATGCATTTGCATCTCAGAACCACAACCAGACACATGCACATGTTATCAAATGCACCACATAATTGTGTGCCTTTTTTCTGGCATTTAGCTCTACTCTGCCCAGGTTCAGAGAATCTCCCCGATTAGTATGATGTGAGCACAGCGCCAAGTCTATGAAAAAAGAGATTCTAACGCCCTCCACTCCAGTGGAAAATAAGTAAATACAAAGCATAGATAATCCTACTATCATTCATGCAATCCTGAAACATGCAGTATAGAGAAGTATTGTATAAGAATAAAAACATAGGTGGCTTTTACTATTTTATTTTTTAAAAACCCTCTCTTAGTTCTTCCATGGGTTTGATTCTATTTCAACCTATGTTCCATTATTAACATTTTGTATGACCCCATCTCATAATTTTTAAAAGGGGGATTTCCAATCCAGGTTAATATCATGACATTAATATTTTTCCAAAGCACAGAAAATACAGAGATTTACCCTGGGAATATAAGGTTAGTTTACCACTTAAAAACCAATCATTATAATACACCATCTTAATAGAGTTAAAGAAACATTTATACAAACTTAATAGATGCAGCAACATTACTTAACAAAATTCAAACCCATTCATGAGTTAAAAAAAAAAAACCCACAACTCTGAAAACTGGGAATAGAAGGGAACTTCTAGAACTTGTGGGAGATTTATGCAAAACCTCAGCTAACATCCTACTCAGTAGTAAAAGACTAAATGCTTTCTCCTAAGATTAGGAGCAAGGCAAGGATGTCCACTCTCAACACCTCTGTTCAACATTGTACTTGAAGTTCTAGCAAGTATAACAAAGCAAGAAAAAAATGAAAAAGCATCCCAAGTGGGGCACCTGGGTGGCTCAGTCAGTGGAGTGGCCAACTCTTGATATAGGCTCAGGTCATGATCTCTGGGCCTGGGGACTGAGCCCTGCGTCGGGTTCCACACTCAGCAAGGAGTCTGCTTGAGGGTTCGCTCTCCCTCTGCCCCTCCCCCTGCTCTCTCTCTCTCTCTCTCTCACAAATAAATAAATGAATCTTTTAAAAAAAAGGATCCCAACTGATAATAAATTAAACCATCTTTATTCATACTGAACATAATCATTTGCATAAAAAGTCCCAACTAACCTACAGAAAAAATTGTAAGAGCAGTAAGTGAGTTAGCAAAGTCTCCATACAAGGTCAGTATACAAAAATCAATTGTAATTCTGTATACTGGCAATGAAGTACTGGAAATTTTAAAATAAAATTTGAAGTACCATTGGTCATACCTTCAACAGTGGCATAATTAGGAATACATTTAACAAAATAAGTGCAAGACTGTATGCCAAAAACAGTAAAACATTGCTGAGAGAAATTTAAAAAGATTGAAATAAATGGACAGATGGGAAGACTCACTGTTGTCAAGAAGTCAGTTCTCCCCAGATTTATCTCTAGATTTCACACAATCCCAAAAAAAGTCCTAGAAGGTTTTTTTTGGTACAAATTTACAAACTGATAACTAAAATTTTTATAGTAATCAAAGGATCTAGAATAGCCAAAACAATTTCAATAAAGAAGAACAAAATGTGAAGATTCACACTACCTGATTTCAAGACTTACAGGAAATAAGTAAATAAGAGAATAGACATTCAGATCACTGGGATAGAATAGGGAGTCCAGAAAAGGCCCAGACTTATACGATCAATTGATTTTTCACAAAGGTACCAATGTGATTCAGTGGGGACAAGATCGTCTTTTCAGCCATTGGGGCTGAAACAATTGGTCATCCAGATGCCAAAAAGAGAGAGAGAGCCTCAAACCTTATTTCACGCCATATATAAAAATTAATGCGAACTATATCATGAACTAAATGTAGGAGCTAAGACTATAAAAACCCTGTAAGAAAACATAGGAGAGATTTTTTGTGACTTTGAATTAGGTAAATAATTTCCTAGGCCACAAAAACCAAAACCATAAAAGGCTGTCAAAAGACACATTGAACTTCATCAAAATTAAAGACCGCTGTCCTGCAAAAGTCCCTGCTAAAGAAAAGGCAAGGATTAACCACAGACAGGGAGAAAATATTTGCAATACACATACGGTCAAGGACTTGCATCCAGAACACCTATAAAACTCTTATAATCAACAGTTGGAAGACAACCTTAAAATTTAAAAATAGGTAAAATTTTTGAATAGACACTTAACCAGAGAAGATATACAGGGATGATCAATAAGCGCATAAAAAGATGTTCCACTTCATTAGTCAATAGGGAAGTGCAAACGAAAACCCCTACTGCAACGACGAAAACTTAAAACACGGCTGGTATAGACGCGCAACAGCTGCGACTTTCTCATACACTGTTGACGGGACTGCAGAATAGTACGCCATTGGAAAAAAAAGCAATTTGGCAGTTTCCATTAAGTTAAACGTGTAGCTGGGGTGTCTGGGCGGCTCGGTCGGTGAAGCGTCTGACTCTTGATTTCAGCTCAGGTCCTGATCTCAGGGTCGTGAGATGGAGCCCTGCCTGCTTAAGATTCTCTCTCTCTCCCTCTCCCTCTGCCCCTCCCCCCACTTGCGTGCACACACTCTCTCTCTCTCAAATAAATAAATAGTTTTTAAAAAGCATATTGCTGTGACATACACATACACATGCATACATATATATATATATATATATATATATATATATATCTCCTATCAATCCAACTGCGAGGTAATTACTCAAGAGAAATGAAAACATATTTCAAAACAAAGACCCGTGTGCAAGTGCTCCCAGCAGCTTTATTCATAAAAACGACAAATTTGGAACAAATCAAATGTCCATCAATTGGGAATGGGTGAACGACGGAATACTACTCAGCAATAAAAAGGAATGAACTACTAATAGGACAAAAGAAAAAAAGATCAAAAGCTTAGTGAGTAAAAGAACTCAGAAACAGAAGACTACATGTTATGGGATTCCTTTTATACAGTGTTCTAGAAAAGGCAAAGCTTTGGGACAGAAAACAGATCAGTGTTTGCCAGGGGCTTAGGTTGTGAGGAGGGGCTGGATTTCAAAGGAGCACAGATGAACTCTGGTGTGATGAAAATATTTTGTATCTTGGTTGTGGTGGTACTTCCATGATTGTGCATTTGTTTCTCAAAACTCACTGGTCTGGGTAGTTTAAAAGAATGAATTTTACTTTGTGTAAATTACTCGTCAAACAAACGGATTAAAAAAAAAAAACCTGTAAAGTACATAGGTTTGGTTTGGGATCCTGCTCTCCATTTCAGGCCTCTCCTGCCTATCGGTCCATTGTACCTGACTGTCGAAGGCTCACCGGGTGAGACTCCCATCATCGTGTTGACGGAGTCCAAGCCTATCCTGTGGAGCGCTCTGACCCTCTCTCTATCAGCCTCAGTATCAAAACTTACCTGCCTCATGTCTCCTTCCCACATTCTCTGGTTCTTAGCTAGCTGTTAAGGTGGAGATTTTTACCTCTGTTTATTTTTCAGAAAGGGATCCCCTAGTGAGCCCTTGGTGGTAGCTGCTTCTTCCACATTAAGGGAGGTCAGTGGACCCTCCTGAAGAACACACATTCAGAGAAGATACTAGCTCTGACATAGGCAAAGGAGTAAGTTGTGGGATGGTCTCAGGACTCCTTTGAATATGTCATTCCGAAGACGATACTCTAGGTGCATTTTCCGTAAAATATGAGTAAATGGTCTCTGACTTCAGATGTGGAAGGTACACGTGAGGAACATCCAAGACGGGCTATGTGTGGAATGTCATTTTCAACTTGACATATAAACAAGTTCTTGCTTTCAATGCATCGTTTCACCTAATGATGGATAACTGCAGCCCTGCTTCTCTCTTAAATTCCCAATGGAAACTTTGCAGTCCCACATTTCTTTACCCACCTTCCAAGGACCTGTAGTCGCTTGAGTAGGAGCTAAAACTTCTATTTTAGGGGGGAGAACGCTAGCCTCTATGTGAAAGTTTAAAAGACATCTCTAGCAAATAACAAAACTTCCATTACAAAAATTTCAAAGCTTCAGCCTTTAAGGATACAATATAGCGTATTATTAATGACAGGCGTTATACTGGGAGTACAGCTCTGGGACTTCCTCATCTCGCATAACTGAAACTTTGCACCCTTTGACCAAGAGCAACCCATTTTCCCCTCCCCAGAGCCCTTGACAGCCATTTTGCTTTC
Source organism: Halichoerus grypus (assembly GCF_964656455.1). Classification (NCBI taxonomy): domain Eukaryota; kingdom Metazoa; phylum Chordata; class Mammalia; order Carnivora; family Phocidae; genus Halichoerus; species Halichoerus grypus. The sequence goes on along the minus strand of NC_135727.1, from coordinate 19,013,918 downwards.
TGCTTTGAAGAGTTCAACTATTTTAGGTGCCTAATAATACTGTATTCTATACTTCAAACTTTGCTAAGAGAATGACCCTTATGTTAAGTGGCCTCATCAGCCAAAGAAATAAATAAGTAGGGTGGGAGGAAACTTCTGGAGGGGATGGAGATGCTTATGGCATAGATCCAAACTCGTCAAGTTGTACATACCTGGTGTATGTACGGCTTGTTGGGTATCAATTATATCTCAATAAAGTTTGTTTTTAAAAGCTCCAGCTAGAGCTTATTTATTCCAAACAACAGCAGACAATAAAAAGACTAGACCCCCTGGTTTCATTACCATTAGATTTGACCTGCATGTTTTCAGGACTGCTCTGAGAGAAAGGAGACTATTCCTGAATAAATTACTGGATTTCTCTGGAATGCAAGGAAAAATCTTAAAGGGGAATATAACTATTTTCTCTGAAATTAAGATTTCCAATAAGAGTGATTCCGTGCTAAAAATATCAAAGATTATTATGTTCGTTAAAAAATTTTAAAAATAGGGGCGCCTGGGTGGCTCAGTCGTTAAGCGTCTGCCTTCGGCTCAGGTCGTGATCCCAGAACCCTGGGATTGAACCCCACATCGGGCCCCCTGCTCCGCGGGGAAGCCTGCTTCTCCCTCTCCTACTCCCCCTGCTTGTGTTCCCTCTCTCGCTATGTCTCTCTCTGTCAAATAAATAAATAAAATCTTTAAAAAAATAAAAAAAAATTTTTAAAATATGTACATATGTAATATACATACTATCTATATAATACAATATATGTACATATATATGTGTGTACATACATATATATTAGATTAGGATTAACATACTAAAAAGCAAAACAAAATCCAGGCTACTTAACATACCTTAACAATTCCAGCAGCATTAAACACCAAGACGTTCAGTGAACATAATACAGAGGATATTTATGTCCCATTTTATTTGATGTCACCTCATCCTGTTTACATTATTCTTTGATGTATTCATAGGATATATATTGCCTTCAAACATTCTTGTCAATAACATTTTCTAAAGAGAAGCCAGCGTTCTAGGAAATCACTATTGTACCTCGAGTTGCAGGAATGTTTTAATATCTTATGACTGTTCGCCTCTGATCAGAAACTCCCATATCTTATGGAAGCAGACTCTGTGCAGATTCTTCTTTTATATTAAGATTTTATTTACTTATTTGAGAGAGAGAGAGAAAATGAGTGGTGGGGGGACGAGGGACAGAGGGAGAAGGAGAAGCAGACTCCCCGCTGAGCAGGGAGCCTGACTCAGGGCTCCATCCTAGGACCCCAGCATCACCACCTGGTCCGAAGGCCGCTGAACAGGGAGCCCTACTTGGGCAGGATCCCAGGACCCTGGGATCATGACCTGAGCCGAAGGCAGATGCTTAACCAGCTGAGGCACCCAGGCGCCCCCTGTGCAGATTCTTCTTATGCCATTGTTCAGCTCGCACAATCTTCCAGCCATAAAAAGTAAATTCCTTTTTTAGGGTGAGTGAATAAACATGTATTTCTGCTTAATTTACTCAGCAGTTCTACAATTAGTCCAAACATATCCCAGTTGCAGTTTTACAACCTTACCGATTTTTGTTCAGTTTATAAAATTAGTATAAATAATTATAAACATACAATATAGCTTCAGAAAGGATAAATTTAGTATTTGTCAGTTGTTTACTATGCGAAAGGCACTGTGCTCTGCGCTGAGATGGGTGTTACAGAGGTGCATATACCATCCTCCCTGGGATCAAAGAGTCGTAGGAGAGAGAACATGTATGCAAATACGTGTAATAAAAACCCTGAATTGTAGGTATAGCCCCAGTGAAGCACGACCGAGGTTCAGAGAAGGGATCAGGAAATGCCTACTGCAGGATGTGGCCTTTGTTTGGGGAATGGTAGCAGCACATTGAGGCTGATGTGGAGGTCGTGTGAAGGTGAATGGATGGCAGGCAGGCTAGAAATTTAGGTTGGTATCCGAATATGAAAAATCTGGGATACCACAATAAGGAATTTGGCGCTTCAAGAAATGAGATGCCCTGCAGGAGGGGAGATACTCAACCCCTTCTGCTGCCATTGGCCACGGTCTTCCTTGTTCACTGGAGACTTCGACTCACAGCCGCCTTCTCCATTCCAAGCCCCTGTCACCGTCATCCTTGGTGATTTCAAGTGTCCACAATGGACGACCTTTCCAATACCCTGGTCTCTCTATTTCTTAATCTTTGTCCAATCTCCACTTCGGCTACCCACTTGCATGTCAACACTTTGGACTCTGCCATTACCCAAAATGGTTTCCTCTTTGAAAGCTTACATTTAGATTTCCCATTCTAACAATGGCCGCTCATTTTTCCAGTTCTTTCATTCTGTTGCTCTCATTACACCTGTACTTTGGCAGCATCAAAACCTCTATCAGTCCTCTCTCATTACTTCCACTTCAATGTAGCTTTGATCCTATTATCCATAACTTTTATATTCTTTTAGTATCCTCAGTTACTTGTACCGTAATTTTTTATTCACACCTCTTGGCAAAAATTCGACTTTTAGGTCTATCTATCTATCTGCTCTCTCTATATCTATACAAAGGTTGATGAAAAAAAATCTCTCCAAAATACAGAATTACATGACACCTTCCTAATTTTCAGGAATTATGGGGCTGGAGCTCAAATGGGGCTTCCACACTATTCAGCAGACCTGTATTTCACTGATCCGCTGCTTTTCTCATTTCTGTTCCAACCTTGTGCTCTCATTTTCAGAATATGACCTCAACTTCTGCTTTACAATACAGAAAAACTAGAAGCCGTCTCAAAGAAATTTTCTCAACTTCCTTGTATGCTAACTATAAACTCACCAGCCTCCATATCCACTATGTAGCTGGTACCTGAAGCCATAGGAAAGATTGACATAGTTCAATAGATAGTGTCCATATAGAACATTGATTTTCAGTATTTAGAGTCTATCTGGATCACCTATTTTAATGCAGCGTCGTGGGTGCTGTGAGGTTCTGAGACAGTAAGGGGCAATGACATTTACATTTTTACCGAGCACTTTAGGTGGCGATGACGCACGACCCACATGTGTTCCCAGAACCAGACTTTGAAAAATAATGATGTAGACTGAGAATAGAAGAGGGCTAAGAGCAGAACCTTGGGGCATACCACCACTTAAAGAGGAATCCATATGGGTGATCAAGAAGGGGAGGAGAGGGAGGAGACCCAGGAAAACATTATACCACAATAAAAGGGGGGGAGAAGAGGGAATATCAAGTGGGCAGGTGAGATCAATAATACCAACTATCCCAGAGATATCAACAAATAAAACCAAATAGGTCTATTGGGTTTATACTTAAGAAAGTGGGGGAGATAGCTGGGGGAGATTTCACTATGAGGGAAATGGTAGACTGCAGTGGCTCATGGATGGACTGGGAGATAAGGTTCAATAAACTTCAAGAAATGTAACTACAAAGGTGAAAACATTAGGGCAGAAGTTGGAAGAGATGATATTCTAGACTGAAGACTCTTGGAGGGTAGAGGTTGCATATTTGCTTTTATCCTTAGGACCCAGTCCAGTCCCACCAAATGTTTGTTGAATGAAATAATTCCTCCAATTGTATGTGCTTATGTGTTTCTCTCCACAGTAACAGTTTGATTTAAATAGTTCTCGAAGACTCCTAGTGGCAAAGTCTGAGGAGGCAATTGGTTGGTGCTCCCTAACTGCTTAAGCTTAGTAGAGGTCGGGGAAGGAAGAAGAAGGAAGGTGTTTTGTTTTCAACAACTGAGAGGCTAACTAGTCGAGCCCCGACTGCTTTTTTTTTGTTCAATTAATAATTTAGTCAGAAACTATGTGAGAGTTGGAAGAAATGAGTCTAGAAATGTGGCTGGGGACAGATCGTATAGGGTTTTGAATTCCAGGTAAGAAATTTGTTATGCCAGGCAATTAAAAGTTTTTGAGTAGCGAAATGACAACATTCGTAGGTATTTAAGTGGATGTTTCTGACTTAATTATTTTAAAGCCTACCTGCCTGATAGGAAGTATACCTCTCTCTTTTGGCTCATGGTATCTCTAGCCATTTGCTGAGATGCAGTGGAATGGACTGGTTAGTAGTCTTGTAATAACTTTGTATAGTGACAGATGGTGACTAGACTTATGGAGGTGAGCATTTCATAATGTATACACATATTGAGCCCATACGTTATACATGTGAAACTGACATAATATTGTCAATGATAATTCAATTAAAAAAACCAGAAGCTTTCAAATCTGCCTCTACTGCTTACTCGTGGTGTGTCTTAGCTGTGTCTTGCTTTTCTCATCTGTAAAGGCAGGTTGTGAGGATTCAGGGAGCTAATGTTGGCAAAGTATTTGACACAGGTTAAGCACAAAATACATGTTGGCCATTAGTAGTGTTATTATGGAGAATTATGGGGAAGTCTTACTGGTGTTCTCTCTCTCCGACCAAAAACAAAGATTTTCTTTTCTTGGAGCTTTACACCTTTGGAGATGGCAATAGTCAGATCCTTTTCACTGTTATATTAAATGCTTTCTGGAAATAGCAACCCAGGCAGCATTGGCCACTGTTACTGTCCCTATCTCTGCGGACACAGACATGCACAAACTGAGAAAGTTCTAATGCCATCTTGAGTCATTTTGTTGATTGTTGGATAAAAAAATACTCTCCTGCAGATGGGCTGTGCACTCTGCAGCTTGAGATTGCAAGGTAAGAATCCCTAGTGCCTTGCTTCCATATTAGTGACAGAAAAGGAGGCTGGATCTATCTTTGCATTTAGTAGGACTTTAAAGAATCTGCTAGTTATCCATTCCTGTCACCAAATTTTATGTAATTTTTCAGAGGATTGAGCTATAAAATGCCTTTTGGGGGCACACAGCACTTAAAGTGAGCGTCTTGTTAATGATTTGTTTAGCTGATTGCCTTTAGCTAAGATGACATTACCCATCAGGCTTTGTTTCAAGCCCTTGGACATCAAATGGGAATTTTTCAGCAATTAGAATAGTAGCACCTCTTGCTTTTGAGATCCCTGAAGCAACAAATTGATGTTTAAACTATTTATAATTCAGTAGTAGCTGAGAGGACAATTTGCTGTGTATTTCTCGTAACACAACTACATCAAGTTTTTTCTTTAGAAATTCTTCTGTTGTGTTAGGGTGGCTCCAACCATTTCTATTCCTGGTGTGGACTCTAAATCCTCAAATAGTACTTAGTGAAAGAATTGATAGAGGTCTTTTATTGTAAATCCATTTTCAGTACCAAAATATTAGAAACTGGATTTTATGATGTGACTCATAAAAACAAACAAAACAAAACCTCCTAACAGTGAGGGAATGGGGAAATCTCAGACTAAGGTCTTTTCTCTGGGATGACTTTTCTAACACATGGACCATTAGTTTCAAGAACTGATACAAAAACCAGAACATAGGAATAAGAGCAACTTTCCATCACTTTTGTACTTACTAGGCTGTGTTTTTCTCCTTTTCCCCATTTTCAAAAATTCCTTGGGTATGAACTTAGCCAGGACAGCTCTATAATTTGTGCGGCCCAGTGCAAAATGAAAATGTGAGCTCACTTGTTCAAAAATTATTAAGAATTTCAAGATGGCGGGGCGCCTGGGTGGCTCAGTCAGTTAAGCGTCTGCCTTCATCTCAGGTCATGATCTCAGGGTCCTGGGATGGATCCCCACATTGGGCTCTCTGCTCAGTAGGGAGTCTGCTTCTCCCTCTCACTCCCCCTCTGTGCTCTCAATCTCTCTCTCTCAAATAAATAAAATCTTTTTAATTTCAAGATGGCAACAGGCAAACATTAAACCAAGTGCATGGCTCTTCCAAGTGTGAAGCCCTGTGTGACTGCACAAATCACACGCCCATAAAGCCAGTCCTATTCCCAGCTTGATAGAATCCCAGATGGGAACCTTTGCAGGTAAAATATCACCTTTGTCTTGAGTCAGTGGTCCAATGGTCTTCAAAATTTTACAATGTCTAGGACTTTTGTCACCTCTTTCATTTCCTGTCCTTTTCTTAACATCTTTCATGCTATATCTTGAAATAGAGCAATGTGCTTATTTTGGTATTGTAAGAATCCTCTATGCTTTACTTCCTTTCAGATTTTGTCTTTGATCCTTGCTAAAATATCCCTTGGGTGTGCATTGAACTTTGATGATAAAACGCCCACTCAGTGTTTACTCTCATTGGGACTGGTCTTCCTCCGAGTTGCAAGGTTTGTGTTGACCAATTTGATATTAGAGTGCATATATGTTTTTTCTGTTTGTTTTTATAATCAAGAAATATGCACAACTCTTCCTTTGTTTATGATTGTGGGTTTTTAAACTTGAATCTTAGAGCTACTTCTCTCACTTTTAACTTAGGAACTTCCTTTTTTTTTTTTTTTAAGATTTTACTCTTAAGTAATCTCTACACCCAACATGGGGTTCAAACTCACAACCCCAAGATCAAGAGTCACACTCCTGACTGAGCCATCCAGGTGCCCCAGTTAGGAACTTCCTTTTGATACTAATCCTATCTCCATACCTAGCTTGATTTGCTCTCATTGTTACAGCCCAAACCTTTGAGTTGATTTTCATCAATTATTCAATTGTTGGATTGAAGATCTGCTCAACTTTTCATATAACAGATTGGCTTCGCCGAATATCTTTTTAAGGTTGTGTTCATTCTCTCATGAGGAGCTCTTGAAATTTGTAGGTTTGTCCACATTGGTATATTCATTTGGAGAAGACTCTGACTGCATTGCTTATCAAGAAAATAGGAGTGTTCTTCATTTCCCTACTAACGTGTTTTCCTCATTGATCTTTTTTTTTTTTTTTACACATTTGTTTTAGAACTTTATTTACTACTTTTCTACTCCATTGTTATCTTCACACACACTACCTTATCATGTGTCTCAAGGTCCCTGAAACTTTTTTTTTTTATTAAGTCTCATTTATAGAAGTGCCTAGTACAAAGCTATACCTGTAGAGAGTCATCTGGGAAGATTTCTCTTAAGGTATCCTCAAATTATGCAGTGATGCTCTCAAGACAGTCCTTTTGTGGGGACACTACTTATGAGAAGATGGGGTTTCTTGTTCTTCTTTGATTTCATAGCAAAGAACCCAGACTCCCCCTTTGCTTCAAGTCTGAGACCAGACTCTGTAGGTAGTTAAGAATTCGTCATGCCTCTGAAGTAAAATCTTACTCACTGGTATTTCTGAGATGAACTCCATCACTTTCACTTCCCAGCACCACATTTCTCCCTACCAACAGAAGAAACTCACTCGTAGTAGAGGTAGTAGAGCTTGGGCTGCTGGTCACAAGGGTGGAATACAAAGCCCAGCAGAAGTGGTGAGGTCTACAAATAAATCAGCCAGGGATTGAAGCTCCCTGTAAATGTTATGTGGCCCTAATTAATTGCTTACCAAACTCTTACAGTACACTTGAGGTCGTTTGCTTCCTTGCTGGCTGTCAGTTCAGCTCAGGTTCTGCAAGGTTCACCATACTTTTGGGAAGCAAGCGGGTCACAGCACATCATAGAGCGAGTCTGATATTCTTCTAAGGCTGAATATACATTTGGCAGAAGCCATGTATTTGTGTCATCTAATAGCAAAGAAGCAAGGACTCCAAGTTGCCCTTTGAAGATGATCCACCCCCCACACCTTCTTGCTTTCCCTGCCTGCTAAGCTCAGGGCTTGGGGTGAATGTTCGGGTAAAGATTGATTACACAGGAATTCCATCCATTGAATTGATAGCAAGAGCAGTCACCGAAGGTCAGGGATTTTCAAATAGGTATGAAAGATTCAGAGAACTGTTTACTACTCTGATTTTAAGGCAAAGCTACTGGAAAATGTCTAATTCTTATGACACTAAGTGAGATGCGGCATTTATGGTTCTACCTAATGCAATTTGTGGGATAAGCTGTTTGAGAGGGCTCCCAAGCTTGGCTCAACAGCTGTTGCTGATCATCCAGTGGAGCAGAGATGTCTCCATGGTGATCTTCCTGTTTCAGCCAGAACAGGGATTCCCATAGGGTTTAATGGCCTGGCATAGTTCTAGCATCCTTAATAAATAAAATACTGTATCACATAAGGGAAAATGTGAAACTTCCTTTCAGAGAGAGGTGACAGTAGTGATTTTTGTTATTTTATGTCAGTAGGAGGTAGATAGTGAGAAGAGATTCAAATTGGAGGTTATTAAAACACCTCTATTCTTTGAAGTGTCTCATTTTCTCCATTCTTCAATCATGTAAATGACCAATGAACAACCTTCCCGGGGGTATGCAATTGATTGCACATTACAGATGATGAGAAGGATGCTATGTTGAGGGAGACAAATAGTAAAATAAGCAAATTTTATGGAGAGGCATTTTCTCATTTAATGTCCTGTTAGTTTGGGAACATTTAGGGGAGGGGGAAAATGACAAACATGTGACAATTTAGAGAACATCTGTAGCTGGGTATGGGTGAGTGTAGGCCAGGGATTTGATGATTTAAAACATAATGAGAAAGATATTAAATCTTTCTCTCCCTCCCTTTCTCATCTATTCTATGATCTATTTCCCAGATGAAGCAACCAAAGTGGTACCGGTTTTGAGAAAGAGAGAGAGACTCTAAATAAAACGCATGGTCATTGGAAGCCTCTGCAAAAGGAACATGTCCCGTGGGGGCAGAGGGGCAACCTACTGACACATCTCAGTGACGGGTTGTCTAATTGCTACCTTGAAGAGCACGGAGGCTTAGCTCTAGAGAAGGGAACAAGAGACACTGCATTGGGGGTAGTAACAGGACGAGTCAAAGATGGCAGTGGAGAGCAATGGGCAGCGGGCACGGAAGAGGGAGCCCAAACTGATGGAGTGCTGACAGGCTAGAAGCCCCAGAAATGCAGTAGAACTGCAGTGAAATAAAAGAGTCACATCCATGGCCGATAAAGAAGAGGACAGAGGCTCCTTGGAAGGGCATTAGACCCCAAGATAACAAAAGAGGTCTTGATGATGTCCATGAGCCATTCTAGTAGGGCCTGTGGAACCGACAGAAGCAGCGCTTCCCCACCCTGGAGTTTTCGATTTAGCGGCCATGGATGGGAATCAGCAGTCCAGATTTTTTAAGGTCTTTAGGAGATTCTGACACTTGTCCAGGCTTGACAACCACTGTTTCTAGAAGAAAGTAATTACTAAAATGACCTGAATTCTATCTAGGATATATTATCCTGCTGTTTTGAAAACAGAATTATATAATAGATAAAGAAGTTACAGATAATTCATATTTTATTATTTATTTATTTATTTTTAAAGATTTCATTTATTTATTTGAGAGAGAGAGAGAACGAGTGGTGGGAGCGGCAGAGGGAGAGAGAGAGAGAGAGAGAAGCAGACTCCCCGCTGAGCAGGGAGCCCGATGTGGGGCTCAATCCCAGGACCCGGAGATCATGACCTGAGCCAAAGGCAGATGCTTAACTGACTGAACCACCCAGGAGCCCCGAGAATTCGTATTTTAAAATCTGTGATATTTTAAAATAAATAAATAAATAAATAAATAAATAAATAAATAAATAAAACCTGTGCTATTTGAACATAAAGTCCCCTCTCTTTTCAAGACAAAGCATAACTTTAAGACCTTATAGTTTAGGGCGCCTGGGTGGCTCAGATGGTTAAGCGTCTGCCTTCGGCTCAGGTCATGATCCCAGGGTCCTGGGATCGAGTCCCATATCGGGCTCCTTGCTCCTTGGGAGCCTGCTTCTCCCTCTGCTTCTCTCTCTCTCTGTCTCTCATGAATAAATAAAATAAAATCTTTTTAAAAAAAAAAAAGACCTTATAGTTTAACAGGTACCCACTGGGTCTATTCCTGTTTGGTGATAGAACACTCAAATATTCAGGGTTGGTTTTGCTTGTTTGTTTGTTTCTGTTGGCTGCTAGTGGTGGGATTGTGTGTGCGCGTGTGCATGTGCGTGTGTGTTTCTGTGTATGGGTTGTTTACTTAAGAGGGGAAAAAACCAGTTTTGAACAGTTAATCCTCTATCCCTTGAGTTCAGAAAGAATAGCAAACGTTGTATGTGTTTATATAAATGGATTAAGCTTCAGACCAAAAATACAAGTCAAAAACATTGACAGGCTGTATTCACAAGACCTACCTAAGAGGTGGAAGCAGCCCAAATGCTCGCCCTTGTATGAATGGATGAACAAAATGTGGTATACACAATGGAAGATTACACAGCCTGGAAAAGGAAGGCAATCCTGTCACATGCTATGATATGGATGAACTTTGAAAACCTTATGCAAAATAAAATTAGCCAGTCACAAAAAGACAAAAACTGTGTGATTCTACTTATATAAAGTATCTAACATAGTCAAATTCATAGAAACCGAAAGTAGAATGGTGGCCGCCAGGGGTTGTGGGGCGGAGGAAAAGGGGAGTTAGTGTTTAATGGGGGCAGAGTTTCAGATATGCAAGAGGAGGAAGTTCTGGAGATTTTTTACTCAACCAGGTGAGTATACTTAACATTATGGAACTGTACCCTTAAAAATGGTGAAGTTGATAAATATTATGTTATGCCCCCCTTTTAAAACACAATTAAAACAAAAACAAAAACACTGGCAGTCTCTCACAACAAGCCAGCCCGGGCTTTCTTTCCAAGCATGTGATAATTTTGAACTCTGGCATACATTTGTTCTGAGCTTCCAATAAGTTGTTTTAAAATAGTCTTCAGACATCCTGTAAGTTATTACATGTACAAACTCCTCCATTCAGTTTTTTCCTTGACGTCCACAGTTTTTCCATGGCTCCCCTTTCCAAATATTGAATGCACAATGGATTTATTTCTTTGTTTTTTCTATTCTGAGTTTCATGGTGTCGTGATTGCTATGAAATAGGAAGTACCTGTGGGAAATGCAAATTTCCTGCTTTTCCCTACTTTAATCCCAGATCGGCCACTTTTAGCTCGTATGCAGCAAAATAATACTTCTGTATTCTTGGCACTTACATCTCCTAGGTAATCATGGAGCTCTCAGCCCCTCCCTGTTTCTCCCCTGCCGGTGCTTATTCAAACTCGTGTCCACTTCCATTTTCTTTGTAAGAAGTCTCTGTAATCCATCTCTTATTTAATCATGTCATCACGCTTTTCAGAACTCTCTTTCTGATGTGTTCTGTCGTTTTGAACCTGAAGATCCCTGAACAATTTATTTGCTATTTCAGGGGTGGGAGTGGCTCCTGTAAAATTATTCCGAAATGCATTTCTGAGTGAGAGAATATTCTTTCGCATAAGGAAATGTTGTGTGACCGTGTAGTCCAGAGGTCAGTGGCCTTTTAGAGTGTGAGCATAAGAAAAGTTGTTGTCACTCTCCATAATAACACTTTGAACGTGGGCTATCTGTTAAATGAGAAAATGCACAATGACAAAAAAAAAAATCACCTACTATAAATTCAGTAACAACTGTTGAATCAGTCACAACATGTAGATATATTTGAAGAAGAAGAGTATACATATGCGAGAGACGTATTGTTTATTCAATCGCCAGACAACAATTACTGGGCATAGAACTCCAAGCAATTTCCCTACCACCATCCCGCCCACCACCCTCCAAGAGCTCTGTGATCTGAACTTCCCAGAGCTGCGGCGTGGACTAATTCCAGGTACATTTCACTTCCGGAACTCCGGAGAGAGGCTTATGTAACTGAGCCTAAGCACCTCCAACCAAGGAGATCGCGCGGGCTTGTACTTCCCATTCCACAAGCTAATGGGGCAGCACTTCCTAACTCCTCTGTTTAAGGTTCTCTGCCAGCCTCACACATTTGTGTCAGCCAAAGGCAGTGACTTGTGGCAGTTCTTCATTTTTCCTGATCTGCGGCTTCGCCCCAGCTAATCTATGCACTCAGGTCAGGGCACGGCCGAGGGGTCCCGCCCCCGTGTTGCAGAGGTGAACAGCAGGGAACCAGTTACAGGGGTATGGATTTAGAGACACGCTGTCTCATGTCAAATGCTATTTCATTATCACTTCACGTGTTAATCTTGGACAAGTTGGTTAAGCTCCCTGAATTTCTTTTTTTTTTTTTTTAATTTTATGTATCTGATAGAGAGCGCGCGCACAAGCAGGGGGAGCGGCAGAGGGACAGGGAGAAGCAGGCTCCTGGCTGAGCAGGGAGCCCGCCGTGGGGCTCGATCCCAGGACCCCGAGATCACCACCGAAGCCTAAGGCAGACGCTAAACCGACTGAGCCACCCAGGCGTCCCAAGCTCCCGGAATTTCTATAAACTTTTTGGGTAAATGGAGGCAAAAGCAGTTGACAGGCTACTGTGGGCTTAGCTAATTAAAATAATGGCTCTAGATCTATGTTTTCTAAAGCCTTCAAAGCTGAGGAATAGCTGCCCTCCTCTTTAAAATCATTAATAAAGCTATTAAAGAAATTGTGCTCAGTGCCGACCCCTTGGTGGATAGCTTATACTCAGGTTAGAACCAAAGTGTGTAGCTATTAACTGTGCTTATAGTCTTTGAGGAACTTTAGAACTCACAGTCATTTTCTTTATTCAAGTATTTTGATTTAAAAAGTACTGTATTATGATGTGTGTGTGTGTGTGTGTGTGTGTGTGTGTGTGTGTGTGTGTGAAGGAAAATGTAGCAAGTAGCACCAGATCATGAAAATAGCACTGGACAATGCTTATTGCCACATTATTTACAAGAGCCAAATTATGGAAGCAGCCCAAGTGTCCAGTATCCATTGAATGGATAAAGAAGAGGTGGCATACACACACACGCACACACACACACACGCACACACACACACACACAACGATGGAATATTATTCCGCCATTAAAAAGAATGAAATTTTGTCATTTGCAACTACATGGATGGAGCTAGACTATAATAATGCTAAATAAGTCAGAGAAAAGCAAATGCCATATGATTTCACTCATATATGTAATTTAAGAAACAAAACACATGAGCAGAGGAAAAAAAAAGAGAGAGAGACAAATCAAGAAACAGACTCTTAACTGTAGAGAACAAACTGATGGTTACCAGAGCGGGAGGTCGGGGGATGGGGGAAATAGGTGAAGGGGATTAAGAGCACACTTACCACGATGAACATTAAGTAAGGTATAGAATTGTTAAATCACTATGTTGTACATCTGAAACTAATATAACACTGTATGTTAACTATATTAATTAAATTAAAAGAATTAAAAGAAAATAAAAAGAATTAAAAGAAAAAATAAAAATAAAAAATAAAATAAAATAATAAAAAATAAAAAAATAAATAATAAAATAAAAATTAAATTAAAAAATAACACTGGACAGCAATCAGATGATATCTACTATTGGCTGATTTTATGATCTTAGATAACACTCTTACCTTGTCTGGGCTTCAGCTTCTTCAGCTATAAAATGAGGCGATGGAGTAGCTAGTCACAAAGGGCCCTTGTAGCTCTGCTTTCTCAGATTCTGTGTGTAGGTCCTCTTGCAGTCAATTGAGATTAATGGCATTATTTTAGAAAATGTGTGTTAAAAATATAGTTTGTGGTAAAAACTATACCATCATATTAGGCAGTCACTCTCCAAACAGATATTTTAGACTGAGCATCTAGAAACTAATGATTTGTGAGATAATAAATACTGGAGGGGTGCCTGGGTGGCTCAGTTGGTTAAGCGTCTGACTCCTGGTTTCGGCTCGGGTCATGATCTCAGGGTCGTGAATTGAGCCCCATGTCGGGTTCTGCGTTGGGTGTGGGGCCTGCTTAAGATTTTCTACTTCTCCCTCTGCCCCTCCCCCTGATCAAACTCTCTCTCTCTCAAATAAATAAATCCTTTAAAAAATGTGTTTAAAAAATAAATAAATACTGGAAATTTTTAAAAATCTGAGCCCAAACCCTGGTGTATAACATCATTCTTCACCTAAAGGCACTAGGGAAACATGAAGAAATGGTTGATTCCAGGGCTAGGACAGGGAAGGGACAAGGTGAGCCTGGGACATCTTGTCATGTCAGAAAGCAATGAATTGCTTAGAACATAACTGGGTTGGGGGAAACTGTCATAAAGACACAGGCGCTCGCTTGGAGGAGCTCCCACCAGCCAAGGGACAACTTGAGCCTCAAGATAATTAAGTAATAATTATAAACTGTTGTGGGGAAAGTAGAAAATTATGAGGCCATATCCATAATAAAGAACTCGGGAGGAGGCAAAGCTCTTGCCTACAGTCGAATGCTGAATGCTGACTGCTAAATGTGGAGGAGGCACTGGAGTTGAAAAGTCCTCACAATTAAGATTGGATAAAATGAAAATCAACGGATGTTAAATCTAGGCGGAAATTTTGGCAAGGAGCAGGATATTTGCATGGAATTAAAGTGTCCCCCTACAGGCTGCTTATTAGTTGAAGGGGGAGAATCGTAATTATGTAGTGGAGAAATTGGACAACTATTTGGCCAGGTGATCAATATTAACCTCACTAATGATGGACAGATCATTGTGTACCTTTCATATGATGCCCCAAGAAGATCACAGTGCCTATGTAGTATTTCAGCCTAGAATGCATAGCCTGAAGATAATCATGAGTCAGACAAACCCCCCAAAAAGGAACACTGAACGTGTCAATGTCATAAAAAAATGAAGAAAGCTTGTGGAATGTTCCAGATTAAAGGAGGCTAAAGAAACATCACAACTAAATGCAATACCTGATCTTAGACTAAAGTCTGTACTAGAGGGAGGGAAATGTTATAAGGATGTTGTTAGAGAAACTGGAAAAAGTGCAATGTGGGTATATGGATGGTAGATTGGATAAAAATAGTATATCTAGTATATCAATGTAAATTTATGAAGTTGATAACTCCCGATAGAAGCATACACTGAAGTATTTGGGGTTCAAGGAACATGATGTATGTAACTGACCTCCAAGTGGTTCAGGAAAAGAGGGGGCAGGGTGGAGAGAGAGAGAGAGAAGTAAATGATAAAGTAAATGAGGTAAGACGTTGACAAGAGGTGAAGCCAGGTACAGGTTGTTATACACATACGCTTTACACTACATTTTGCAACATTTCTGTATGTCTAAAATTATTGCCAAATAATAAGGTAAAAAAACTTTACGTACTCAAAGATTTCTTGGATATAATCCCCAAAACACGATCCATAAAGATATTGGGAAATTGGACTTCACCAAACATAAAAACTTCTGCTTTGGAAGGACATTCTAAAGAGAATGAAAGGACAAATGGTAGACTAGGAGAAAATCTTTGCAAACCATATGAAGGACTTTGAGCCAAATAAAAGACTCACATCCAGAATGCAGAAAGATTTGCAAGGTAATAAATGTTGAAAACGTTTAAAAAGCTGAGCCTCGATCTTGTTCTCTAACACTTAAAGGAATGAAGGTAAGGCAGAGAATGGCAGAAAATACAGAATGATGGAGATACGGGGGAAGAAAGTCTCAGAACGAAATAATGAAACCAAAACCCCGATAAAAATGGCAAAAATGTTTGAGCAGATACTTCACCAAAGAACATATACACATAGCAAATAAGCACATGGAAAGATGACCAATCCCGTTGGTTGTTAGGGAAATGCAAATGAAAATCATAATAAGACACCATATCAAGGGGAGCCTGGGTGGCTCAGTCGGTTAAGTGTCTGCCTTCGGCTCAGGTCATGATTCCAGGGTCCTGGGATCGAGCCCCCCATCAGGGTCCCTGCTCCGCGGGGAGCCTGCTCTCCCTCTCCCCCTGCTTGTGCGCTCTCTCGCTCTCTCTCTCTCAAACAAATAGATAAATATGTCTTTAAAAAAAAAAGACACCATATCAACTGTTGGTGAGGATGTGGAAGAACTAGACCTCTTACATACACTGGCAGGAATTGAAAATGGTCCAACCACTTTGGAAAATGTCTTGACATTTATTAGAATTCAAACCTGAACTTATCATAGGATCCAGCCACTCTACTCCTAGGTATTTCCCCAAGAGAAGTGAAAGCGTATTTCCACATAAAGACTTGCATGGGAACGTTCATAGCAGCTTTATTTATAGAGCCAAGACTGGGAAACTACTCACATGTCCACCATCGGCTTAAGGGATGAGCAGAGTGTGGTAGCAAAACACTCAGTGGTGAAAAGGAATGAAGTGGAGATACAGGCACCAAGTTAGATCATTTCAAAATAATTACGCAGAGTGAAAGAAGCCAGACGAATGCGAGCTCAGACTGCATGATTCCATTTATACAAAATTCTCGAAAACGCAAACTAATCATCAGAGACAGAAAGCAGAAAAGTAATTGCCTGGAGCAGGAGGAGAGGGGGTGGGCGGGAGGGAGGCATTCAAAAGGCGCTTGGAGAAACTTGGGAAGGTGGCTAATAGGGAGTATTAGCTCGATTGTGTTGATGGTTTCATGAGTGTAGGCATGTGCCAAAACTCATCAGAACGCATGCTTTAATTACGAATGGTTTATTGTGTGTCAATTTTGTCTCAATAAAGTTGTCTGGAAAAGGGGCTGGCAGCATGGCTGGTCCCCAGGCTGTGTTCACTACAGGAAGGTTCTCCTCTCTTTCTTCTAGAAAGACCCGCCCCCTGCTCCCTGTAGTTCCTGGTGCCAAATAACATCAGTTTTTGTTAAAGTAGTTGTTTTTTTTCCCAGAAGTTTAAAGACAAAAATTAAAACAACAAAACACATACACAAAAGCCGAGCATCAGTCAATTCTGTACACAAAGGGGAGTGACAATTGACCACTTTTTTTAGACTTTAAGATAGGTAGATTGATAAGAGATAGATGCCTTCTCCTTCCTCCTCCTTCTTCTGACAACTAGGCTTTGCAAAGATTTAATAGGAACAGTGGTCACAACCTTGGGATAAGAGCTTCTGGGGTGATTAAAGAGCAAAAACAAACACAAACACAAACCACTCAGATTCCATCTCAAAGTACCAGCAACTCAAAAATTCCTGGGAATATAGGCAGCGACGTGTCTAGTAACAACAACCACGCATCGAAAAGGAGCTGTTTCTTATTTCTTCTTCACACAGATGGAGATTCAAGGAGGCAGCAAATTATCTCTCCTTCTTTAGGGAATGTATTCTCACATGCTCATTTGAAGTCCCGTTCTCAGCTGAAGAATGGGATGGGGTTGGATAAGATGGGTTTGAGGTAGGAGATCAGAGAGGGGATCCCCTTCAAGTCTTGATTTGAAATGAAAATAATGTCCTTGCTCCCAGACTTGGAAATTGCTTTAAAACCCAGGCATTTATGATTTATTAAGTTTTAGGCTCAATAAAATATTTGTTCTCTGCAAATATTGACTCTCTTCTGAGTAGGAACTGACATTTGTACTGAGGAAGAGTTCCTGTCTGCACAGGTTCATCAGATACCACTGAGCAGATCCAAAGATGGATTACTGTCAACATTTCTTCTAACTCCTTAGATGGGTCACCGATGTTGTCATAGTAACGTGTTTTGTTAATGAGCAGCAGAAGAAAGGCAAAGGACTGAAAGATAAATGAATGAGCAAAAATTGTAAGACAAATATTAAATCCAAGCTTTAACTTAATTCCGTCCAACCAGTGGGTCAGGTACCCATGAGCAGAATGATGTAGGCCTATTGTGAAGATATTCACTAGAAAATATGGTTTAAAATATTTTGGTGTGTTCAAGTAATCCTTTTAAAGATTTTATCTATTTATTTGACAAAGAGAGAGAGAGAACATGAGCAGTGGGAGAAAGAGGGAGAAGGAGAAGCAGGCTCCCCGCTGAGCAGGGAGCCCAATTCGGGACTTGATCCCAGGACCCTGAGATCATGACCCCAGCTGAAGGCAGACACTTAACCGACTGAGCCACCTAGGTGCCCTGGTTTGTTCAAGTAATTTAAAAAGCCTGAAAAACAAAATTAAAAGGTTAAGCTCTTTTACAGCTTATATGATTTCTCATAACAGAGACAAGTTTTAAAATGTTCATGTAGTACAGATCAGTAAACCAGGCCTTTCTCTCAAAATTCCTGTAACTCTTTGGATATTGAGTGGAATTAAGAGGGAATATTATGACAGCATGAAATCAGAGGGCCCGAAATGAGTACACAGTAGACCCATGGAAAGACTAGAGTAAGGCAATTTAAGGAATGGCACCCTAAGTAAGGCAAAGTAGGCATTTACCAGATGTGGATGTTCCTAAAGCAGGCAAGGTTTTTTCTCCGTGTGAATAGGAACACTTAGAGTTGGGATTAACCATGGTAGGGCTCTGAGGCGATCCTGAGTATAAGACCAAGGTGAGTTTAAGGAGGCTGTTGCTTAGCCAGGGAAGGGAAACCAGGGTGGTATTAATGCAATATTTGGGACTAAAGAAAAAGTCTACTATTTACCTATGGATTTTGTATCTTAAAATTCAGGTTCTTATTTTTATATTTATCTTCTAAAGGTAATAGCCACATTGTTAGTTTTTGGTCAATGGTTTTAGAGAAACAAAGAAAAGAAAAGGAGCAACATTTGATTACATTGCATCTTTTTAATTTGCTTCTCAATTCTTCTCTCAAACCTATGTTCAAGCCTATGTTCAGTTTTCTGAACATAGGCTTCAGCTTTCTGAACATAGGCTCCTCTGAACATAGGTGGCACTAACAGGACAGTGACCTAAATAACAAATGGGGTACCAAGGAGATGCTAACCTGGCTCTGGAGTGTTGAGTGTTCCGTACATGTCGCCCAATTCAGCGAGGTCTTACCAGAATGAAGATTTGCAATTCATGGAATCCAGACTTGAAAAATGCCTACTTAATCTTCAATGTAATTACCCGGTGTTTTAGTTCATTGCTGTATCATGTTTCTCCACGGGTGTCCAACTAGAAAAGAAAACAAACAAAAAAAGCAAATAAAGACATACAAATAGAAAAAAAAGGAGGCTAAGAAGTTAACCAGGCAATTTCTTTTGGCCAGAATAACAAGGTGTTGGAGGCCTGGCTAGGAAATTTAAAACACCTCCAAGATTCCAAAAAAAAAAACAACAAAAAAACCCCCAGCTCAACACATTCTTTTTCATACACGCAAAGCCTTTCAGATCCTGTGACAAAATAAAGCCTTCTTTTTAAAATTTTTTAAAAAATATTTTATTTATTTATTTGACAGAGACATGGTGAGAGAGAGAGCACAAGCAGGGGGAGCGGGAGAGGGAGAAGCAGGGAGAAGCAGGCTCTCCGCCGAGCAGGGAGCCCGATGTGGGGCTCGATCCCAGGACCCCGGGATCATGACCTGAGCCCAAGGTAGATGCTTAATGACTGAGCCACCCAGGAGCCCCAATACAGCCTTCGTTTTAAACTCAATTTTGAAATTTGAAAATAAAGGCGGAAATGTGATCTCATAATGCAGAAAAGAGAGTTTAAGATTACTAGATTTTTTTTTTACCTGCTAAACTGCTCATCCACTTTTCAAAGGCCAGAGTCCACACCAAGACCCTCAGAGAATCCTTCCACCATTGGCCCCAGCGGTCTCCATCCCCATCTTTTTACCTCATGCCTTTGTTACCGTGCAAATATCCATCTCTTTGTCTTTCTCCCCCAGTCCCTGTTCTAGTGTCATCTTCTCTGTTCCCTCCTTCCTCCTTTGCCCGCCTTCCGTTCATTGGCTATCACACAGAACAAGGTTGAGGAAAAAAAGGTCATATGCAACGTTTTCATTTAAAAACCAGATGAATAGAAAATTCTACGTGTGTTCCTCTTGGGGAAGAAAAAGATCGCTTTTTATTTAGGCGACCTTGAATTTTTTTTTTTTCTCCTGTGGGTCAAGGGTTGGAAGAAAAAGCTCTCCGCCCTTGATTTATGGAGGCTGCTGGGCCCTGACAAGGAGAGCAGGATGAGGAAGCAGCAGGAGTCCAGGAAAACTTCTGTTCCATTCCCTGTTGCGAAGGCTGTTTCTTTATTAAACTCCTGCCTTCAACACACTTCCTGCACCATGAAGAAACCGGTCCTTGGCATTGCGATGCCGCTGTTGCTAGGGAGAGCACTCACTACCGCTCTTAGGGGGGGATTGGGCCCCTCGTGACTGCAGCACGCTTTGGAGATGGAGCAAGACGGAGCCTTTACATGCCAAAAAAACAAAGAAAAGAAAAAGCAAGCAAGCAAGCAAGCAAGCCTGGTGGGACTGGCTGTGGGATTTCCTATCCAGCAGCATCTGGGAGAGTTGCTAACCCTCCTGTTGTTTTCCTGGTCTCTCCACCTAATCCTCCGGCTTCCCCGCATCCTGTTGCTGTGTTGCCGACAATTCTACAGGCCCCGGGACACTGACCTTGATTGAAACGCCGTCCTCCATGTGCTTGTTTGGGCTTTGAAGGCAATGAATGTCACATGGGGCTTTGCAATCAAGAGACGCCCGGTGGATGCTGGACATGTGAAAAGACAGCATTCTGTATTTATGCGGTTCTTTCTATAGGTGCCTGTGCTCATACTCCCCTGCCACCCCGGCTTCCTCGCTCTCATAAGGCTTATCCTAGAGGCTGACTCACTACTTGAACTGAGTATTCTTAGATTTAGCTTATACTTGCTCCACTTAGAATTCTAACCAGCGCCCCACACTGCCCTTTTAACACTTCGTCATCATACGCGGTGAACAAGAGACAGAGCATTAGTTCAATGGAAACCTAAGGCTTTAATAATCAGAGTCTTGAGGTTACACGAGACCTGGTGATGGTTGCTGGGCAAGGTTTTTGAAGAGACCTCAGAGCAACAACCATAGGGCAGCTGATGGCCTGTGTGAAATGGCCACGGGATGAAAGATGCCTTGGTTGTTTCTCCTGGCTTTTTCATCCTCAACTCTGATTTTTGGGAGGTATCCCTTCAATTTGTACCGTGGCCTTTCCTAGCGACCTCTGGATATGGACCCTGGGTCCCTTTCCAACCCATCCTCTGAGACCACGGACTGCGCCTAAGGCGGGCTCATCCCTTGCCAGTGCAGAGCCCTCTGCTCCGGATTTTGAGGCTGCCTGAGGGGCCCCCGGGGTCTCAGGCAGGTACCACCATTTAAAATGCATGCATCCTAGACCCCACCTGTAATTTCGTAGGTCTGGGTGGAGCTCAGAAATTGGCATTTTAACTCCTCCTTCAGGTGATCTTGATAGAGTTAGACCTCACTTTGAGAAACCACAGTCTGCTGACGCTGCGCTCGCATTTCTCCCCTCTCCCTCAGTCTTCCCTCTGACCTTTCCTTTTGGTATCCACTCTAGAGATAATGAGTCCTCAAAAATATAGCTTATAATCTCAAGGGTGGGCCTGGAAGTCTGCCTTTGAAGACAACCCCTCAGGTAATTCTGATGCATGTTTTCTACAGACCACATCTTTACAAAGATTGTGTTAAAATGTCTTAAGCAGGGAAAGGGTGGAATTATATTTGGATTTTGAAAAACCACCCTGGTAGCAGTGTGGGGAGCACCAGACAGGGCCGATGTCTGAGCTTTGTCACTTCTGACTCTGTTATCCCTCTCTTTCACTGCCTTTTCCCTTCCCTCCCCTTCCTAGAGGAATGAATTCTGAGAGGCTCTGCCCGCAGCCTTTCTCTCGTCTGTGGATGAGGTAGCCAACTTCATGCCTTCAAATATTAGTGGCATAAGGATGGTTCCAAAATCTCTACAGCTATCCTTTTTGCCATGCTAGAGGCCCTCATTTCTGGATGCCCCACCAGGAACTCAGATGCAGAACATCCCCACATTAATTCAACATCTTTTCCCTAGAAGGCGCTCATCATCCTGTTGGCTCTCTCTTTGAATGCTCTTCTAGTTACCGCGAGTCCTTTTTTATCCCTTCCTATCTCTTGTCCTTCACATTCAAATCTTCTCACTTCTACCTTCTCAAAATCCCTGGTTTTGATTCCTTTCTCTGTGCTTGCCATTTCCTAGTGCTAGTTCATTCCTGTATTTCAGACACTTCCATGACTGTTGATTTTCTTCATCCGCTATATTTGGTAGGCAGGCATTCAAGACCTTCCTTTATTTGGCCTCAATCTACTTTTCCGACTGCGTCCTACTACTCTGCTTTAGGACTCTCTAATGACAATCCAGTGAGATTACTCCTCCTTCTCCCACACAAACCTCGCCCCATCCCTAGGAGATGCTTTGGCTTATGCATTTCACCCAGATCATCCTTCCCTCCATTTCCAAGTCCTTTCACAGCCAGCTCCATAGACACCCAACAAAAACTTTCCCACCCAGGGCATTTGATCCATTCCCATTCTCTGCTATTTAACACTTTCAACCATAAGTTGTCAGTAATTTACCTACGTGGCTTATCCACCGTGGAATACTTTGAGTTCCCTAAGGACAGTACTTGGGTTTGATTTTTCTTTTCTTTTCTTTCTTTTTATTGTGGTAAGATATACATCCATGAAGCTTACCATGTTAACGATGTTTAAGTGTACAATTCAGTGGCATTCAGTACATTCACACAGTTGTGTGACCGCCGCCACCACCACCATCCATCTCCAGAACTTTCATGAACCCAGACTGAAACTCTGTTCTCCTTAAACACTAATTGCCCATTTCCTCTTCCCTCCAGCCCCTAGAAACCACCATTCTACTTTCTGTCTACGAATTTGACTATTCTAAGCACTCATACAAGTGGAATTATACAGTAATTGTCTTTTGTGTCTGGTTTATTTCACTTACAATAATCTCTACAAGGTTTATCCATGTTGTAGCATGTGTCAGAATTTCATTTCTTTTTAAGGCTAAATAATATCTGTGTGTGTGTGTATAAAATACATATAATATATGTATATCTATATGATATATAGATATACATACCACATTTTGTTTATTCATTCTTCTGTCAATGGGCTGTGTCTGAATTTTTAACTCCTATGCCCTCAGTACTTACACCAGTGCCTGTGCCCAATAGACACTTACGTTTGTAAATGAGATGACCAGTCTTTGTTAAGTTTCTTCCCTTCTCTAGGCCTTAGTTTATCTATGAAATGAGGAGTATGGATTACAATACCTTTAAGGGACACTCAGTCTCTAACATTTAGTCAAAAGGTGTTTTGACTAGGAAGGCATTGGAACTCTAATCCTTCTGGAGAGTACAATTAGGAGATACCTTTTTGCCTCATATTTATTTAGATTAGAAATTCATTTAAGGGGGATGCCTGGGTGGCTCAGTTGGTTAAGCATCCTGCCTCAGGATCTCAGGGTCTTGGGAGCAAACCCTGCATCAGGCTCCCTGCTCAGCGGTCTGCCTCTTCCTCTCCATCTGCCTCTCCCCCGTTCATGCTCTCACTCTTTGTCTCAAAGAAATAAATAAATAAAATCTTAAAAAAAAAGAAATTCATTTAAGTAAAAAAATGAATTAATGGAATGATATAAAATAACTCATAGTATCAATGGAGAACCAAGCTTTCAAAAAAAAAAAAAAGAACCACTAAGAAGCTTCAGGGGTGGGAATCAGGAACTACTGGATAGTCTTGTCAAAATAAGCACACTGAAATAACTGAGTTTCAGCCATTTTCCTACCATTAGGCATTTCTTCTCAAGATTAATATTCTTGGGAAAGTCCAATTGGCTCAACTTGGGTTACACGCTGACCCGTTGGGCAGAGGACACCAGGATAGCAGATCACAGGGGAAGAGATAATTCTCCATAAGAAAATCAAGACCCTAGGTAGCCAAAACTCAACAACACCTTTTAATCACAGGAACTGAAGAGCCTACTAAAGGAAAATAAATTAACCTGTGTCCACCTTCTGGGTGGTCTCAAAGACCGGAATGACCCTAACTGAGGCCATATTGCAGGGAGAAATAAAACAGATTCTCAGAGAGATCTTAGAATGAAAAAGTAAAGAATCTCTACTGATGAGCAGGTCCCCAAAAGGTGCCTGCTTTTCGAGAAGAGGGACCATTGAAGATACTGCCCTGACAGAATCTGTGTGCCCTAGGGGAGTGGAACTTTGCTGTGGGTAGCTTCTCTGATTGAACTTAATAATGGAGAGAATGTTCTCACATTGCAAGAGTAGTGATAGGAATCTTCAGTGTCAGGCTGCCATATTGTATTTCAGCATTGCCCACATCCGGTGTAGTAGATCTCCATCCCACCAATATCTCGGTGGGGGGGGGGGGAGGTAGTGATGACAGTGATTATAACAAACGGGACTAGCTTGTCATCAGCTGTCAGCACTCGTGGGGATTCTCAGAAGAATTTGAGGTATCTGTCAAAGACTCTATTGGATGGATGGTCAAGTAAGTGGGATCTGGGAGAGCTTGCAAGATTTTTGGTGCTAATGATACAATCTCAGGACAATCTAGTTGGTGAAATCTGGGGGAAAATAGCCTATGTTTTGGTGAATCTTTAAATCTAGGAGGGTTACAGAGTCTCTTAACAGTAAAGATGTAGGGGCGCCTGGGTGGCTCAGTCGGTTAAGCGTTTGCCTTCAGCCCAGGTCATGATCTCAGGGTCATGGGATGGAGACCCTCATTGGACTCCTTGCTCAATGGGGAGCCTGCTTCTCCCTCTGCCTCTGCCAGCCTCTCTCCCTGCTTGTGCTCTCTCTGTCTGTCAAATAAATAAATAAAATAAAATAAAAAACAGTAAAGATGTAGAGCAGAGTGAGAAAAGGAAACCGTTTTTAGTCCACTCTCCTTTTTTTAAGGTGATGGAACCAAAATATAGCTGATATGTAGGGTTCACACCTTTCTCACCCAGCCTGAGAAGGAGCTTGCCAATTTTTCTCATATGAGTTTCTCTGTCTATGAGTTTCTCATAACTCAGATATGTCACGTCCCTATCTGAGATTTTCCTTGTTTATTTATCTATTTGATTTATCGTTTATCTCCCCCTGCTAGAAGGTAAGCTCTAGAAGAACAGGAATTTTTGTTACTATTGTTCACTGCTTTATCCCCAACACCACGGACAGTATGTAGCACATGGCAAGCACTCGATAAAAATTTGTTCCATGAGGGTATAAATGAATATAGTGCACTCTTTGAAAGTTTGAGCAACATTCAGCAAAAATAATTTAAATATTTGATGGGTGGCCAAAATATGTCCCCCAAATTCAAAGTAGTGGGTTTTTTGGGGGGCAGGGATACAATGAATTCTACAAGTATTATTTTACACTCATCTGACATTTGTGTAGGGTTTTTTCTCTCTTTCTTTCTTTCTCTTTCTTTCTTTCTTTCTTTCTTTCTTTCTTTCTTTCTTTCTTCTTTCTTTCTTCTTTCTTTTGTATCTCAGCAACTAATGCTTCATAAGAGTATCACATAATCTGGATTTCAGAGAACTAGGTCTTCTGAAGCATGAATCACCCTAAGCCTGACAAACTTTAATTAAATTTGTGTGTCTCTTGTTTCCACAAAGGTATTTAATAGTTCTTTTAGAACATTAACAAGAATTAGCCTTGCATTAAATTTCCTTGTACCTTCCACAGCATCTTGCATAGTGTTATGCATAGAGAAATCAACAGTAAATAATTGTAGAATGAATGAAGGAAGGAATGAATTGAACCTACCCTAGCACCAAGTGAATTCAGATTATTGTGCTAAAGAAATTGAAATAAATAGATAACCATGCATCTGATCTAATAGTAGCCCCCATTTGCTCTGGTAACCTCAAAATTGAGGTTTTTGGTAATACGAGTTATGTATTCTTCAAGTTTTCCCTCCCTCACTCCCTCCCTTCTTTCCCTTCTCCCTCCCCACTCCGTCGCTCCATCCTTTCTGTCTCTCTGTTTCTTTCATTTTTCTTTTAACTAAACAGATCTTCTAGGACTTTTTTTTTTGCCTGTGTCTGGATACCTTATTATTTTTTAAATTTTATTTTAATTCCAGTATAGTTAACATACAGTTTTAAATCAGTTTTTGGTTTACAATACAGGGATTCAACAATTATATATATTACTCAGTGCTTATCAAGATAAGTGAACTCTCAATTTCCTTCATTTATTTCACCCATCCCCCATCCTACTTCCTTTCTGGTCACCATCCATTTGTTCTCTATAGTTAAGAGTTTGTTTCTTGGGGGGCACCTGGGTGGCTCAGTCGGCTAAGCGTCTGCCTTCAGCTCAGGTCGTGATCCCAGGGTCCTGGGATGGAGCCCCACATAGGACTCCCTGCTCAGCAGGGAGTCTGCTTCTCCCTCTCCCTCTGCCACTGCCCCTGCTTGTGCTCTCTCATGCTCTCTTTCTCTCTCAAATAAATAAATAAAATCTTTTAAAAAAATGAGTCTCTTGGTTTGTCTCTTTCTTTCTTTGTTTTGTTTCTTAAATTCTACAAATTAGTGAAATCATATGATATTTGTCTTTTTCTGACTGACTTATTTCGCTTAGCATTATACTCTCTAGATCCATCCATGTTGCTGCAAATGGCAAGATTTCATTCTTTTTTATGGCTGAATAATATTCCATTGTATCTACATACATCTTCTTCACTTGATCTTAGCCAAAAGGCTGAGAAGCGATACCACATCTTCTTTATCCATTCATCTATAGATGGACACTTGGGCTGCTTCCATAATTTGGCTATTGTAAATAATACTGCAACAAACATAGGGGTGCACGTATCACTTTGAACGAGTATTTTCATATTCTTTGGGTAAACACCCAGTAGTGCAATTACTGGCTTTTAGGGTAGTTCTATTTTTAACTTTTTGAGGAACCTCTATACTGTTTTCCACAGTGGCTGCACCAGTTTGCATTCCCACAAACAGTCCGAGAAGATTGGAAGAACAAATATTGTTAAAATGTCCATGCTACCCAAAGTAATCTACATTCCAACAGAGGGTTCCCTTTTCTCCACATCCTCATCAACTCTTGTCATTTCTTATGTTTTTGATGTTAGCCATTCTGACAAGTGTGAGATGATATTTCATTGTGGTTTTGATTTGCATTTCCCTGATAATGAGTGATGTTGAGCATCTTTTCACTTGGCTGTCTGTTGGCTATCTGAATGTCTACTTCAGAGAAATGTCTGTTCATGTCTTCTGCCCATTTTTAATTGGGTTGTTTGTTTTTTGGTGTTGGGTTGTACAACTTATTTATATATTTTGGATACTAACCCTTCATCAGATATGTCATTTGCAAATTTCTTCTCCCATTCAGTAGCTTGTCTTTTAGTTTTGTTGATTGCTTCCTTTTCTGTACAGAAACCTTTTATTTTGATGTAGTCCCAATAGTTTATTTTTGCTTTTGTTTCCCTTGCCTCAGGAGACACATCTAGAAAAATGTTGCTATGGCCCATGTCAAAGAAATTACTGCCTGTGCTTTCTTCTAGGATTTTTATGTTTTAGGTCTCACATTTAGGTTGTTAACCCATTTTGAATTTCTTTTTGTGTATGGTGTAAGAAAGTGGTCCAGTTTCATTCTTTTGCATGTAGCGGTCCAGTTTTCCCAGCGATATTTGTTGAAGAGACTGTCTTTTTCCCATTGCATATTCTTGCTTCCTTTGTCAAAGATTAATTGACCAGATAATTGTGGGTTTGTTTCTTTTTTTTTTTTTCTTTTTTTTTTTTTTGCCTCTCCAAATTGTTTTTATTTTATTTTATTTTTTTTTAATTTTTTTATTGTTATGTTAATCCCCATACATTACATCATTAGTTTTAGATTTAGTGTTCCATGATTCATTGTTTGTGCATAACACCCAGTGCTCCATGCAGAACGTGCCCTCCTCAATACCCATCACCAGGCTAACCCATCCTCCCAACCCCCTCCCCTCTAGAACCCTCAGTTTGTTTTTCAGAGTCCATCGTCTCTCATGGTTCTTCTCCCCCTCCGATTTCCCCCCCTTCATTCTTCCCCTCCTGCTACATTCTTCTTCTTCTTTTTTTCTTTCTTAACATATATTGCATTATTTGTTTCAGAGGTACAGATCTGAGATTCAACAGTCTTGCACAATTCACAGCGCTTACCAGAACACATACCCTCCCCAGTGTCCATCACCCAGTCACCCCATCCCTCCCACCCCACCCCCCACCCCAGCAACCCTCAGTTTGTTTCCTGAGATTAAGAATTCCTCATATCAGTGAGGTCATACGATACATGTCTTTCTCTGTTTGACTTATTTCGCTCAGCATAATACCCTCCAGTTCCATCCACGTCATTGCAAATGGCAAGATCTTATTCCTTTTGATGGCTGCATAATATTCCATTGTATATATATACCACATCTTCTTTATCCATTCATCTGTTGATGGACATCTTGGCTCTTTCCACAGTTTGGCTATTGTGGACATTGCTGCTATAAACATCGGGGTGCACGTAGCCTTTCGGGTCCCTACTTTTTTATCTTTGGGGTAAATACCCAGTAGTGCAATTGCTGGATCATATGGTAGCTCTATTTTCAACTTTTTGAGGAACCTCCATACTCTTTTCCAGAGTGGCTGCACCAGCTTGCATTCCCACCAACAGTGTAGGAGGGTTCCCCTTTCTCCGCATCCCCGCCAACATCTGTCATTTCCTGACTTGTTAATTTTAGCCATTCTGACTGGTGTGAGGTGGTATCTCATTGAGGTTTTGATTTGGATTTCCCTGATGCCGAGCGATATTGAACACTTTTTCATGTGTCTGTTGGCCATTTGGATGTCTTCTTTGGAAAAATGTCTGTTCATGTCTTCTGCCCATTTCTTGATTGGATTCTTTGTTCTTTGGGTGTTGAGTTTGATGAGTTCTTTATAGATTTTGGATACTAGCCCTTTATCTGATATGTCATTTGCAAATATCTTCTCCCATTCTGTCAGTTGTCTTTTGGTTTTGTTGACTGTTTCCTTTGCTTTGCAAAAGCTTTTTATCTTGATGAAGTCCCAATAGTTCATTTTTGCCCTTGCTTCGTTGCCTTTGGCGATGTTTCTAGGAAGAAGTTGCTGCGGCTGAGGTCGAAGAGGTTGCTGCCTGTGTTCTCCTTTAGGATTTTGATGGACTCCTGTCTCACATTGAGGTCTTTCAACCATTTGGAGTCTATTTTTGTGTGTGGTGTAAGGAAATGGTCCAGTTTCATTCTTCTGCATGTGGCTGTCCAATTTTCCCAACACCATTTGTTGAAGAGACTGTCTTTTTTCCATTGGACATTCTTTCCTGCTTTGTCAAAGATTAGTTGACCATAGAGTTGAGGGTCCATTTCTGGGCTCTCTATTCTGTTCCATTGATCTATGTGTCTGTTTTTGTGCCAGTACCATACTGTCTTGATGATGACAGCTTTGTAGTAGAGCTGGAAGTCTGGAATTGTGATGCCGCCAGCTTTGCTTTTCTTTTTCAACATTCCTCTGGCTATGCGGGGTCTTTTCTGGTTCCATACAAATTTTAGGATTATTTGTTCCATTTCTTTGAAGAAAGTGGATGGTATTTTGATGGGGATTGCATTGAATGTGTAGATTGCTCTAGGTAGGATTGACATCTTCACAATATTTGTTCTTCCAATCCATGAGCATGGAATGTTTTTCCATTTCTTTGTGTCTTCCTCAATTTCTTTCATGAGTATTTTATAGTTTTCTGAGTACAGATCCTTTGCCTCTTTGGTTAGATTTATGCCTAGGTATCTTATGGTTTTGGGTGCAATTGTAAATGGGATCGACTCCTTAATTTCTCTTTCTTCTGTCTTGTTGTTGGTGTATAGGAATGCCACTGACTTCTGTGCATTGATTTTATATCCTGCCACTTGACTGAATTCCTGTATGAGTTCTAGCAGTTTTGGGGTGGAGTCTTTGGGATTTTCCACATAAAGTATCATATCATCTGCAAAGAGTGAGAGTTTGACTTCTTCTTTGCCAATTTGGATGCCTTTGATTTCTTTTTGTTGTCTGATTGCTGTGGCTAGGACTTCCAATACTATGTTGAATAGCAGTGGTGATAGTGGACATCCCTGCCGCGTTCCTGACCTT
This sequence comes from Halichoerus grypus, assembly GCF_964656455.1. NCBI lineage: Eukaryota > Metazoa > Chordata > Mammalia > Carnivora > Phocidae > Halichoerus > Halichoerus grypus. The sequence goes on along the minus strand of NC_135727.1, from coordinate 18,984,130 downwards.
AGGGGGAAAGCTCTCAGTTTTTCCCCATTGAGAATGATATTCGCTGTAGGTTTTTCATAGATGGCTTTTATGATATTGAGGTATGTACCCTCTATCCCTATACTCTGAAGAGTTTTGATCAAGAAAGGATGCTGTACTTTGTCAAATGCTTTTTCTGCATCTATTGAGAGGATCATGTGATTCTTGTTTTTTCTTTTGTTAATGTATTGTATCACGTTGATTGATTTGCGGATGTTGAACCAACCTTGCAGCCCAGGGATAAATCCGACTTGGTCGTGGTGAATAATCCTTTTAATGTACTGTTGGATCCTATTGGCTAGTATTTTGGTGAGAATTTTTGCATCCATGTTCATCAGGGATATTGGTCTGTAATTCTCCTTTTTGATGGGGTCTTTGTCTGGTTTTGGGATCAAGGTAATGCTGGCCTCATAAAATGAGTTTGGAAGTTTTCCTTCCATTTCTATTTTTTGGAACAGTTTCAGAAGGATAGGTATTAATTCTTCTTGAAATGTTTGGTAGAATTCCCCTGGGAAGCCATCTGGCCCTGGGCTTTTGTGTTTTGGGAGATTTTTGATGACTGCTTCTATTTCCTTAGTGGTTATAGGTCTGTTCAGGTGTTCTATTTCTTCCTGGTTCAGTTTTGGTAGTTGATACATCTCTAGGAATGCATCCATTACTTCCAGGTTATCTAATTTGTTGGCATAGAGTTGCTCATAATATGTTCTTATAATTGTTTGTATTTCTTTGGTGTTGGTTGTGATTTCTCCTCTTTCATTCATGATTTTGTTGATTTGGGTCATTTCTCTTTTCTTTTTGATAAGTCTGGCCAGGGGCTTATCAATCTTGTTAATTCTTTCAAAGAACCAGCTCCTAGTTTCGTTGATCTGTTCTACTGTTCTTTTGGTTTCTATTTCATTGATTTCTGCTCTGATCTTTATTATTTCTCTTCTCCTGCTGGGTTTAGGCTTTATTTGCTGTTCTTTCTCCAGCTCCTTTAGGTGTAGGGTTAGGTTGTGTACTTGAGACCTTTCTTGTTTCTTGAGAAAGGCTTGTATTGCTATATACTTTCCTCTTAGGACTGCCTTTGCTGTATCCCAAAGATTTTGAATAGTTGTGTTTTCATTTTCATTGGTTTCCATGAATTTTTTTAATTCTTCTTTAATTTCCTGGTTGACCCATTCATTCTTCAGTAGGATGCTCTTTAGCCTCCATGTATTTGAGTTCTTTCCGACTTTCCTCTTGTGATTGAGTTCTAGTTTCAAAGCATTGTGGTCTGAAAATAGGCAGGGGATGATCCCAATCTTCTGGTACCGGTTGAGACCTGATTTATGACCTAGGATGTGATCTATTCTGGAGAATGTTCCATGGGCACTAGAGAAGAATGTGTGTTCCGTTGCTTTGGGATGGAATGTTCTGAATATGTCTGTGAAGTCCATTTGGTCCAGTGTGTCATTTAAAGTCTTTATTTCCTTGTTGATCTTTTGCTTAGACGATCTGTCCATTTCAGTGAGGGGGGTGTTAAAGTCCCCCACTATTATTGTATTGTTGTCGATGTGTTTCTTTGCTTTTGTTATTAATTGCCTTATATAATTGGCTGCTCCCATGTTAGGGGCATAGATATTTACAATTGTTAGATCTTCTTGTTGGATAGACCCTTTAAGTATGATATAGTGTCCTTCCTCATCTCTTATTACAGTCTTTGGTTTAAAATCTAATTTGTCTGATATAAGGATTGCCACCCCAGCTTTCTTTTGGTGTCCATTAGCATGGTAAATGGTTTTCCACCCCCTCACTTTCAATCTGGGGGTGTCTTTGGGTCTAAAATGAGTCTCTTGCAGACAGCATATCGATGGGTCTTGTTTTTTAATCCAATCTGATAGCCTGTGTCTTTCGATTGGGGCATTTAGCCCATTTACATTCAGGGTAACTATTGAAAGATAGGAGTTCAGTGCCATTGTATTGCCTGTAAAGTGACTATTACTGTATATTGTTTGTGTTCCTTTCTGGTCTATGTTGCTTTTAGGCTCTCTCTTTGCTTAGAGGACCCCTTTCAATATTTGTTGTAGGGCTGGTTTCGTGTTTGCAAATTCCTTTAGTTTTTGTTTGTCCTGGAAGCTTTTTATCTCTCCTTCAATTTTCAATGACAGCCTAGCTGGATATAGTATTCTTGGCTGCATATTTTTCTCATTTAGTGCTCTGAATATGTCCTGCCAGTCCTTTCTGGCCTGCCAGGTCTCTGTGGATAAGTCTGTTGCCAATCTAATGTTTCTACCATTGTAGGTTACATATCTCTTCTCCCGAGCTGCTTTCAGGATTTTCTCTTTGTCTCTGAGACTCGTAAGTTTTACTATTAGATGTCGGGGTGTTGACCTATTTTTATTGATTTTGAGAGGGGTTCTCTGTGCTTCCTGGATTTTGATGCCTGTTTCCTTCCCCAAATTAGGGAAGTTCTCTGCTATAATTTGCTCCATTATACCTTCTGCACCTCTCTCTCTTTCTTCTTCTTCTGGGATCCCAATTATTCTAATGTTGTTTTGTCTTATGGTATCGTTTATCTCTCGAATTCTGCCCTCGTGATCCAGTAGTTGTTTATCTCTCTTTTTCTCAGCTTCTTTATTTTCCATCATTTGGTCTTCTATCTCACTGATTCTTTCTTCTGCCTCATTTATCCTAGCAGTTAGCGCCCCCATATTTGATTGCACCTCATTAATAGCCTTTTTGATTTCTACTTGGTTCGATTTTAGTTCTTTTACTTCTCCAGAAAGGGTTTCTCTAATAACTTCCATGTTTTTTTCAAGCCCAGCTAGTATCTTTAAAGTGATGATTCTGAACTCTAGATCTGACATCGTACTAATGTCCGTATTGAGTAGGTCCCTGGCAGTCGGTACTACCTCTTGTTCTTTTTGTTGAGGTGATTTTTTCCGTCTTGTCATTTTGCGCAGAGGAGAATAGATTAATGAGAGAACAAAATGCTAGCAGGGTAACAACGTCCCCAGAAAATATACTCTAAACAAATCAGAAAAGACCTGAAGCAGTGGGAAAAGAAAGGGAAAGAGAGAAAAAAGAAAAGGAAAGAAAAAAAGAAAAAAGAAAAAGATAAAGATAAAAACAAACAAAAGCAGAACAAAACAAAACAAAACAAAAACAGAATGTGATCAAATATGATCAGGCTGGATTATAGATCAGTGCCACACACTAGATTTTGGGTGTATTTTGGTCTGTTAAAAGAAAGTCCCTCCCAAAATTTTAAAGAAAGAAAAACTTATATATGTACAAAAATAAGGGTTGATATGATGAAGGGATGGAATATGACTGTAAAGATGGAAATTATAAAAAATTTTAAAAAAGGATTTGATAAGTTGTTTGAAAAAAGAAAGAAGAGGATTAAAAAAAAAAAAAAGAAAGAAAAAAGGGAGAGAATGTGATCAGGCAGGGGAGTAGAAAAAAACCATACACTAGAGATTTAGAGTATATTTTGATCTGTTAGAAGAAACTATCTCAAGATTTTAAAGAGAGAACAACTTATATATATATGCCAAAAATACGGGTAACTACTATGAAGGGATAGAATATGACTTCCAGAAAGTGGTCGCTTTTCTGTTCAGAGAGTTGTTGCTCTTCTTTTCTTCGATCTCCTGCCATGCGTCCGCCGATATCCCGGGAAGGAGCCCGAGGCTGTGGGTTTGTTTCTGAGCTTTCTACTCTGTTCCATTGATCGGTGTGTGTATTTTTGTGCCAGTATCATACTGTTTTGATTACTACAGCTTTGTAGTATAACTGGAAATCTGGAATTGTATTATCTTCAGCTTTGTTTTTCTTTTTCAAGATTGTTTTGGCTATTCAGGGTCTTTTGTGGTTCCATACAAAGTTTGAGGATTATTTATTCTAGTTCTGTGAAAAATGCTGTTGGTATTTTGATAAGGATTGCATTAAATCTGTAGATTGCTTTGGGTAGTATGGACATTTTAACAATATTTGTTCTTCCAATCTTCCAGGACTTTTTGAAGGTTGTGCTGGTTTCCAGGATATTTTATTGGGAGAAAGTAGTTTGTAAACACTATTGAATATTTTCCTTTTAGAATTAAAAAATCACAGCTATTATCTTAGAACCCTTAGTGATTTCATTAAGTCACTGGACCAGGTACCTTAAAGAAAAAAAAAAAAGACAAGATCACACCTGTCACTAATAACATCAGAATTCTTTTCTTTACATCAAGAAGAATATCTGGTGCAGAGGAAGATGATCCCAATAGGAAGATATTTGATGTACATGGTGGCATTCTTATTTTTGGAAAAAAAAAGAAAAATAAGAAATAATTGAATTGGAATGGAAAATCAAGCACCCGTTGTCCTAATGTTTTTTATTGAGAGCCAGGGACAGAGACATAGAAAAAGAGGGAGGGAAGGGGGTGGGGAATAAGAGCAAAAGTTAGTAACACATATTATATGAAAAGGAAAATGATAAAAATAATAGTTTTCAAAATTAGTGTTCATGAAGAAACTACCACATAGTTACATTGTTGATCTGATCTTAGATGGGTTTTGGTACTGAGAGTGGTTTTAGACGAACAGAATATTAAGGATGAGTTTTCTGAATTGGTTCTGGGGTTTCTGGAATTCACTCTCTAATCTGATTTGATTTAAAGATGTTAATGACTCTATTTTCAGTAGCAGAACACCGTCCATGGTGTTATCTGGAGAGAGAGAGATGCCAAATATTACCACTGGATACTCCTTATCAACCACTTGGAAGAAGCACAGAGCTAGGTGACTGTGTATATAATACTTCTGAACAATTTTTGAGAACTGGAAAGTATAATAATGTTGGTTGGTTGCTCCTAAGGTCCCTGGACAAAGTGGTGAAAGAAAAGGATGAACTCAGGGATTCGAATTTCCAGCTCAAGTGCCCTGTAAATGACCTCCAGTCTTCAGTGTGTGCCCTGAAGGAGCACCCTTCACCTCCCCTAGCTGCAGGGCTGGAATTGCTGACAATCAAACACAGAACTTCATTGCGCAAATGGCTGAATGACAGCACAAGTTGAACTCTCAGTCTCTTGGGGTGTTTACCGTTAAAGTGAGGGCGCAGATTGGGAAAGCATGGCCTCCTAAAAGTTGAGATGAGAATGTGTGGAAAGACCTTGATGACGCTGGAGCTATTGGGCCCCTAAGCTCTGGCGAGTCTTTTTTGCACCAGCGGGCTAGATCACCCTCCCTCCAGCGGCAGTGGCCTCCCCCTGCTCTACCTGAGGAAACCTCAATGGCATCCCCTGAGGCATTGTCCTGCCCCTCAGGAACTGGGTGCTCACCAAGCCATATAGCTGATGGCACACAGCAGTGCTCTGTCATCAAATGTGATTGGGCCTGAAGGCACAAGGAGGAATAAATAAATCTTTAAAAAAGGGGGGGGCGCCTGGGTGGCTCAGTCGTTTAAGTGTCCGACTCTTGATTTCAGCTCAGGTCATGATCTCAGGTTCCTGAGATTGAGCCCCGTGTTGGGCTCCGCGATCAGTGGGGAGTCTGCTTCTCTCTCTGCTCCTACCCCCATCCATGCACTCTCTCTCTCTCACTTTAAAATAAATAAACAAATCTTTAAAAAAAAAAAGGCACAAGTAGGTTGTATGAAGAAGTAGACCCCACTCCTGCTACACTACTTTCCCTCTCCCAGCCTGCACCTATGGTCTCCTGGAGAGTTCTCTACAATCAGTTGACAGAGGAAGAGAAGACTCAGGTCTGGTTTACAGATGGTTCTTTTTTTTAAGATTTTATTTATTTATTTGTCAGAGAGAGAGAGCACAAGCAGGGGGAGCAGCAGGCAGAGGGAGAAGCAGGTTCCTCACTGAGCAAGGAGCCCAATGCGGGGCTCGATCCCAGGACCCTGGGATCATGACCTGAGCCGAAGGCAAACGCTTAACTGACTGAGCCACGCAGGCGCCCCTGGTTTACACATCGTTCTGCACGATAGGCGGGCCCCACCAAAAAGCAGGCGGCTGCAGCACTACGGCCTCTCTCTGGGACATCCCTGAAGGACAGTGTAAAGAGAAATCCTCCCAGTGGGCAGAACTCTGAACAGTGTACTTGTTTGTTCACTTTGCTTAGTAAGAGAAAAGGCCTGATGTGCAATTACATGCCTCTTCATGGCTGTATCCAATGGTTTGGCTGAATGGTCAAGAATTTGAAAGGAGCATGATTGGAAAATTGGCGACAAAGAAATTTGGGGAAGAGGTATGTGGGTAGATGTCTCTGGATGAGCAAAACGTGAAGATCCTGATGTCCCGTGTCAATGCCCACCAAAGGCTGACTTCAGCAGAGGATTTGAAAAATCAAGTGGATACCAGTGAGCCTCTCTCCCCACCCATCCCTGTCATTGTCTAATGGGCTCTTTAATAAAATGGCCATCATGGCTGGGACAGAGGTTATGCTGGCTTAAAGATGGAGGGTGGCCTCTGGAAGCTGAGAATGACTTCTGGCCAGCAGCCAGCAAGGAAATGAAGACCTAACTCCTTGTGAACACTTGGCAATGAATTCTGCCAACAACTTGAATGAGTCTGGAAATGGTTTCTTCCCAGAACCTCCGGAAAGGAGCACAGATCTGCTGGTGCTTTGGTTTAGGAGCAGGGAAATGAGTTCAGCCCATCTGGACTTTTGATTTACATAAGCGTGAGATAGTAGATAAGTGTGGCTTTAAGCTACTAATTTTGCAGCAGTGTGTTACACAGCAACAGAAAACTAACACAGATTGGAAATCTGAAGGCTGACTCAGCCTCAGCTGGGTGGAGGATGCAGGAATGGGGGAGACAGAGTTGTTATACGCCGATTGGGTAGCATGCACAGTCCTGGGAAGGAAGAAGGATGGAAAGGTTAGGACTGAAAGCAAACCAAAGTGAGTGGATCAGAGGGAGAGGCAGGTGACTGGGACATGAGGTCAGGGAGAGAGGTGGAAGCCAAGTCGTGGGGGGGCTTTGTGGGCCATGGTAAAAAGTTCAGTCTGTTTTCTAAAACAGTGGTGATTCTCAAATTTTCAGCCTCAAAACCCCTTTATGCTCTTAAAAATTATTGAGAACCCCCACCACTACCACCAGAGCTTTTTTTTTATATCCATAGGTATTTATTTTTTTAGAATTGAAAGCTGGAAAATGTTTAAAAATATTTACTTACGGGGGCACCTGGGTGGCTCAGTAGGTTAAGCATCTGATTTTGGCTCAGGTCATGATCTCGGGGTCCTGGGATCGAGTCCCGCATTGGGGATCCCCACTCAGCAGGGAATCTGCTTGTTTCTCTCCCTTTGCCCCTCCCCCTGCTGGTGCTCTTTTTGTCTCTTTCTCAAATAAATTAATAAAAAATCCTTTAAAAAATATTTACTTACTAATTCATTTTATAACAACAGTAAACCCAGTACACAATAACATTTAACTTGCTGTATTTTCTAAAATAAAATAAGAATAGTGAGAACTGTGGCATTGTTTTACACTTTTCACACCTCTCTTTAATGTCTGGCCAAGTAGAAGAGAGCTGGTTTCTCTTCTCTCCTTCTGCATTCAATGTTTTGTGCTCTGTTGTCTTGGTGGAAGTATATGAAGAAAACTCGCTTCACAAAGATACATAGTTGGAAAACGGAGACGTATTTTAATAGCCATCTCAGATCATTGTGGATATTCTTCTTTGATATTACACCAGATTTCAGTTTCTAAAAAGTTAGCTGTGATGTGAAATCTGAAACCATGTCAACGAAATTTTTATACTTACTTAAAAAAATATCAGTCTACCTTGCACTTTGAATGGGTCATTGACCCACACATGATTTGCAACACATTGCTTTGGTCATTTGAAAGATATTGGTTCAGTGATTTATGCAGAACTTGCAAATGTTGACCTCATATAATATCAGAAAATCACATTTGTTGATATGGCTACCAATCTCATTGGAAAAGTCTTATGTATTGGAAATCTTTCATGCTCACAGTGGCAGATGTAAGTTTTCCAAAGTTCTAATGTCCACTTGAAAGCAGGAAGTTGTTATCATTGGCAAAAAAAAAAAAAAAGACTGTCTTTTCCTTGAAGTGACAGGCTCATTTATTTCATTTTTGAAAGAATGTCTGCAATACCCAAGCCTGAATAACCATAGTGTTCTGCCAGTAACTCTTTGATGTACAAATGGCATTCCATGGGCAAGAGTGGCTAGGTCAGCTCATGACTCAGTTACACAGGTGCTTTTCCTCAAGGCAACCATCATACTTGAGGATAGAACAGAAATGCATTTTGCATATTTTTCATTTTCTAACATTGAATATTAAAAAGATATGTACTCAGGGTCAATATTTAATAAGAGTAATAATATTTACCGATTTAGCAAAGGCACTCTTACGTGAAAATGGCTGTTTTTTAAACATACGTGTGTGGTGGTCAAGAATACAATTCCTAAGTAGCATAGTTTGATGCTCCTGCCTTGATTTCCGCTTCTGTTGCTTTGGCACCATCAGTGAAAATGTCAACAAGTGAAAAAGGCTAATATGCCTTAGTGTTACTATGAATATAGTTTTGACCTAGTCAGCCCCATGAAAGGGTCTCAGGGATGCCCAGGCCTCCAACAACAACACTTTGAAAATGCCTGTTTACAAAAAAAACATTGTCTATTGTCTTTTAAGCAAGACAGAGATGTCATTAGAATTGACTATGACATAGAATTGACATCATTAGACTCGCCCACGTTGACCCAAGCACCCAAGATTGTACAGTAGTAGGACATATACCATAAATAGTACAATGGCATCGGGTTCTCAGAACCCTTGATTTCCACTGGATGTGTGCTTGCCAAACACCTTCTGTTATTTGTGTTTGGAAAAACAAAGGTGTAAAAAAGAAATGCAAGACTGAGTAGGGGTTTAAGACCGAAAAATAACCATAATGCTAGGTGAAGAAAGGCAAATTCTACTAAGAAAGGTACACAGTAATTTGCGTGTTCTGAAGAAGGAGAGAGAGCGATCATATCTAGCTAGGATTGCCAGGACAGGCATCATCAAGTAGCTGTCCCTTGAGATGAACCTCGAGATGCGTAGACCGGACACAGGTGGAGGAATGGGGTGTGGGGAGAGTCTAAGCTAAGGAAACATTATCAGCGAGGAGGGACTGTATGACAAGTACGGGGAATAACAGGAGCCTGGGGTCAGTAGAAAGGAAGCATGGGACAGAAGACTTGAAGGAGAATGAGGTCAGATTGTGGAGGCCCTTGAACTCTAGGCTAAGGTGTTGGCATTTAAGCTGGCTGTCAAAGAGACCCATCATATTTTCTTGTGTCTTGCTTTGTGTGGTAGGCAGCAAGAGATGTGATTTTTGTACCATGCAAAGTATCGCAGGACTTGGCTGACATGCTTCATTACCAGGCAAGGGTACAGTGAAAAACTTGCAGATGTGGAGTGGTTTTGTAACTATCAGGAAGTCAAGGGGAGGGTAAGGATCTTTACCAGGGTTACTTAGAGTTATGTGTAAACTAAGACAGGTAGCAAGTTATTTAACGACTGGCTCCTTCATTAAATGAATGAATCCTGCCAATGCCTGCTACCTCATATTCTTTGAAGAGAACGTTCTGGATGGATTCTGATTTTCCTGCCTTCCCTGGAAGGTAGTTATAGTGAGAGTAAAGTCTTTGAAGTGACACCTAGATTGGAATCCCAGCTGTGCTGTTCTGTGGCTGTTAGAGATCTGAGAAGCTGTTCCAGTCTCCGTTATCTCATCTATGAACTGAAGATAATAATAGTACTGACGCTATGTGCTGATTGTGAAGAACAAATGTAATAATGCAGGAAAACATGCTTAGAATAGTGTCTGGCTCATAGCAAGCACTCAATAAATGTCAACCATTATCATTATCCCTGGTTGAAAGTTCTAGGTCTTTTTATTTATTTATTTATTTATTTATTTATTTATTTGACAGAGAGAGAGACAGCGAGAGAGGGAACACAAGCAGGGGGAGTGGGAGAGGGAGAAGCAGGCTTCCCGCTGAGCGGGGAGCCCGATGCGGGGCTCGATCCCAGGATCCGGGGATCATGACCTGAGCTGAAGGCAGACGCTTAACGACTGAGCCACCCAGGCGCCCCGAAAGTTCTAGGTCTTATCAGACTGAAAAGCCTGTTGAAGTGCACTTTATTCATTGGTGAGATATTAATTGTGCACTCACCATGTGAAAAATCATGCACAGGTGGCTAAATGCAAGTGATAAGATGTTGTTGTCTCCTAGAACTTTGTTTAAGATGAGGAAGAATGCTCCCAAGTATCTGAGCCGACTCTTCCCCTCCTGTGAGCCCAGACGTCTGAGTACGGTACACAATTTCATGGATACATCCATTTTCTTCCCATTAGAGAAGAGATTCTGCAAGCCTTTATGAAAGGCATAGTTTATATATGCGTGTCATGGCTTGTGATGTAAAATATATTTCTTACTGGAAAACCATGAAGAGATTTTGAAAGCTACTGGAGTAAAGCACGAGCTTCCTGAGGACAAGGACAGTGTCCTTTTTTAGGGCTATAGCCCCAGGGTCTAGACCATTGCATAAATATATGTATGGACTCGATTAGTGTTTGTTGACTGTGAAAACAAAATAAAACAAAACAGGCATTTTTTAAAAGATTATATCATAGCTACATGTTGAATCCTGAAGCAGAGGGCAGGAGTTCAACAGACCTGGGTTATAAATTCCCGCCATCTTACTTCCTAGTTGATTCATTCTGGACAAGCGATGTAACCTAGCTGGACCTCAGGGCTTTTTTCACCTGTAAAATAGGAATAATACTACATACATAGTAGAGCTGTTGTGAAGGCTAAATAGGATAGAGCTGATTTGGCAGAGAAAACAGCTAAATGTGCCGGCCCATTCTGTCACCAATTGGATTCATGAATACTAGGAAATCAAGAAACAAGGCAGTTTCCTGAGGTTCATAAAATCTCTAATTCAAATCCATTTTGTTTTCCATTTCCGCATAGTTAGGGACAGGTACATTTTGGCCTGATTTCGCTGGCGAATGGTGATAGTTCTCTGCAAACCCAGAGACACCCGGACTTTGCTAGAAACTTCACTGTCCCGTGTTTGGCCTCACAAAATAAGCAGTGTTCTCAATGTGTTGGCCAGGAGCAGATGTGAAAATAGCATCTGACTTAAATTCTACAGCCCAGAGTTCTTTCCGAGGGACTCTTGTTGAAGGTTATGTATTCTGGAGCCACAAAACTGGTACTTTGATTTATCAGGAAGGATCTAATTAGAGCTTAATACATAAGTCTTCAATTTATAAAACTAATGATCTAATATTATTTGTAATCTCCTAGAATTGCTCTTTGCTTTGTGAATTAATTATGGACATTTCATCATGAAGGATTGTGCAAGGCAGGAAGTACAATACGGAGAAATCGAAAACGTGGAGACAGAGACATTCAATCTTGCTTTCTTAGCCCTGTTCGGTCCCGGGTCATTCTCAAGCCTCCTACCCAGCACTCTTTTTCCAGAGAAAGTAAATAATCAAGTGAGTCAATCTTCTCCTTTTATTTTTGTTCATTTTAATAGAAACTATAGATTCTCAGACTCTTCTATTAATGCATAGTTCATCTGTCAAAAAAATTTTAATATCTTGAAATTAGTTCTAAAAAAATTTAAGATTTTTTTTTTTGAAGCCTTGGTTTTGTTGATTTAATATCACGGTCAAGATTCTATCTAAAAATCACTTTATGGCTTTTCATAAGTCAGTTGGACATACGCCTGGTGCCATAGGGTGCAGCCTGTACTTTGTGCACTTTTAAAGCAAAAGGAGAGCCAAGCCTTTTGGGAATTTCCTCGGCTCACTTTGTGCAGGGCTGCCAAACTCTGTAACAATTCAACAACCATTGGTTCATTGATAGCGAGAGTTGTGTACTGCCCATGAAGTCACGTTTGGGCGTGCAAGAACACGACCCCTATCTATGAGTGCTCGCTCCACCCCACATGCATGGCAAAACCTGCCCGCTTCTACCTGCAGGCAGTTTCTGCCAAGAAATACACTTTTGCAACTGTGTCAGTGAACTTAAAATATAGACTTTAAAACTGAGAGAAATCTTAAACTCACACAAGCAACCTCTTCGTTTTGCGATGAAAAACAGTGAGGCCCAAAGATGACGCTGAGTTGCCCAAAGACACAGAATAATCTAGAAAGAAGTAAAGCATCCTCCTAGCTCAGTGCTCATTCTCTTTTTTAAAAAAGGTTTTATTTATTTACTTTAGAGAGAGAGGGGGAAGGGAGAGGGGGAGGGAGAGGAACAAGCAGACTCCAGGCTGAGCACAGAGCCAGATGCGGAGCTCCATCCCACAGCACTGAGATCATGACCTGAGCTGAAATGAAGAGTCGAGCGCTTAACTGACTGAGGCACCCAGGCGCCCCAGTGCTCATGCTTATATGTAGGCTCCGTGAATGGGCCACGTCATGACACAATATTCAAAGTCGGTAAAGGACAAGAGTTTTATAACCAGTAGTATTCCAAAGAAATACTAGTATTCCATGGAAATAAAAAGTAGCAGCATTGTTATGGCATGTTTGCCAAGAAACAAGCTAAAAAATGTCAATAAGGAACTTGAGGAAAAAGGGAAAATGTCTTTGGATAGTTTTTTTTGTTTTTTGTTTTTTGTTTTTTACAAGAGCTGACCAGTTTGGTTACTACTTCTCAGGCGCAGTTGAGTTTTCTGAATCATATAGCATGCTAGACTACATTCTTCAAATTGGTCATTGAGTTCTTAGTCTTATTTTCTTGATTACTAAGTAAAGAAAAAAGTAAACCTTGAAAGATAGTACGGATTATTTGGCCAAATGATTTATAACTTCCTGGTGACTATATTTCTTTTGAGAAATATGATAAAGCCACATTGCTGGCTATTTTCCCAGGATGAGGTTTCATGGCATTTGGGCACATCAAATATTATACAACGATTTATATATTGTCAATTTAATTAAACATCATATTCTGTAGTTGATGGTATGGTAGCCTGTGGGCTGATGAAAAATCTTGAAATGGTATTGAAAAAAAATCTTGAAAAGTTATTGCACAGAGATTCTGAGTGTGCTATAAGATTCACATGTCTGCGTGCAAACAGAATTTTCAATAACATTCAAGTGACTTGCCAAAACAATTTTAATATGGGTGTGATCTAATGTAAATCTGAAATTATTTTGCATAAAAAGTTCGACTTTGGTTTATATGTATACCAATGTTAGAAGAGGAGCTAAATATTAGACATGCCAATTACAAAGTTAAATTTTGTTTGGGACAGAAATTACCATTGAACCTATACATAGGGGCTAAGTTAAGTCTGTACACATCAGAATGCTGGTATCTTTTAAAAAAAATTTAAATAAGTAACATTTTTATTTTCACTGGCATACAGAGAAAGTCTAAGTTGAAGGTGAAGGAAAAGGAAGAATTTTCCAATATATAATATGGAAACAAATAGCTAGTCATTGGGGGGGCAATTGAGTTAAATTCTACCTGGTGCCTCAGGGCAAAATAAATGCCACATAATTTAAAGATTTAAATGTAAAAAGAAACACCGAAAGTACTTGAAGAATTTATAGGTGAGTATTTTTATATATAATCTTGTAGTGGACAATGCTTTTCCAAAGATGACATAAAATGCAGAAGCTATAAAAGATTGATAGATGTGAATACATAAAAATGAAAAACATTTATATATAGTAAAAACACCATAGTCAAGCTAAATGTCAAACTTGGGGGAAATTATCATCACATAAAACAAAGGGTTGCAAAGAGCTCTAACACATAAATGACAAATGAATATCCCCATAGAAAGTAAGGAGACAATGTAAATAGCAATTCCGAAAAGAAGATACTATCCTGTTTCATGCATGAAAAGACAATCCCACCAGTACCTAAGACTTGGGGGAAAAAGTGAGGTTTTTTGTTTTGTTTTGTTTTTGTTTTTTTTTTGGCTTACCAGAAACTTTAGTTTGTTTTTTATTTTGAAACACTCGTGTTTGCGAAAGGGAGTGTATTATTTGGGTTCCATTGTCATAGATGTCATCATTTTCATTTCATTTTCCATAAATAGCCAGTTATCAGACTCACTGAAGCCTGTTGTTAGGTGTCTGAAAAACTAAAGGCTGTGATTATTTTGCCAAAGCAACTTCTCTAAGTCCTCTGAGTCCTGTGATATCGTGTAGAGCTGAGGAGGAGATGTTTCCAAAGTCTGGACCTTCAGTTGGCGTGCACTCTGCATACCCATGGAACGATGTGCTCACTGGGGAATGAGAGAGCTGGCATGAAATTGTGAAATTTCCCTCACTGGTAGCTGGAGAGACTGACATTGATAGTTCTACAATAATACTTGAGACTTAAACACAGTCGGGAATGTGATCGGTCTCCTCACAAATCAGCAAACCCTGTGATGGTGCATATACCCCACACCAAATCTTAGTCATCCTAGGCAACTTTTTTCTTTTTAATTTTTATTGTTAGATTTTTCAAACATACAACAAATTTGAAAGCACCATGAACATCTGCCACTTCCATTCAACAACTGAGACTACCATATTTTGAACACATTGGAGGCCTGTTTCTAAACACCTTTCTAGATCTAAACACATACAAATATGTGGATGCAAAAGTGAGATCATACTTTCCATGTTGTTCTGCAGTATGTTTTGGAATTTTCATTTAAAATATATCATAAATACCTTCTCAAGTTTCACTGAATACTCTTCTACAAACTCAGGTCTAATGGCCCCTTCGTATCGGTTATATGGCTTGATTATAATTTTCATAACTAATTCCCTATGTTTGAAAAATCTAACAATAAAAATTAAAAAGAAAAAAGTTGCCTAGGATGACTAAGATTTGGTGTGGGGTATATGCACCACCACAGGGTTTGCTGATTTGTGAGGAGACCGATCACATTCCCAACTGTGTTTAAGTCTCAAGTATTATAGTCTCAAGTATTACAGTGGTATAGTTTCCAATTTTTCAGTATAATGAAAGAAAAGATTGGTGAAATTCATGTGTCTTTTTGCTTTTGGGTGAAAATCTCCTGGTGGGGCGCCTGGGTGGCTCGGTCGTTAAGCGTCTGCCTTCGGCTCAGGTCATGATCTCAGGGTCCTGGGATCGAGCCCCGCATCGGGCTCCCTGCTCTGCGGGAGGCCTGCTTCTCCCTCTCCCACTCCCCCTGCTTGTGTTCCCTCTCTCGCTGCGTCTCTCTCTGTCAAATAAATAAATAAAATCTTTATAAAAAAAAAGAAGAAAGAAAATCTCCTGGTGTAATTCCTGGACTGGGATTTGAGGTGTCAAAGGACATATGCATTTTACATTTTGCTTAGTCTACTATTGAGGCAAAATTGATGGCAGATAACTCTAAAGGTCTGTTTGAGATTTGATGGCATCATTTAAATGCTACCATTGAGGAATTAGTAGTTTCTTGTAAATAAATAAAATTTACAAATACCTGAAGCATACCTCTTTTGATACCAAATAATTTTTAGCTATTTGGGCTAAAACACATCTTTAAAAATGTTTCGCATATCCCCCTGATTTCTTTTTATTTTATTTTATTTTATTTTTTAGAGAGAGAGCACGTGTGCGAGCAGGAGTGGGGAGGAGCAGAGGGAGAGGGTGAGAGAGTATCTCAAGCAGGCTCCACACTGAGTGCAGAGCCCAACGCGGGGCTCCATCTCATGACCCTAGATCATGACCTGAGCCAAAATCAAAAGTCGGACGCCCAACTGACTGAGCCACCCAGGTGCCCCTATCCCCCTGATTCCTTGCAAAAACTATGCTCAATAGAGTTTAGTCCATATTTGGTTATGTGAAGATTCAAGTCATGGTGAGTTTTTCTGGACTTTTGCTCCCACACTAAATGGCCCCAGATTCTCCTATCTTCCTTGCATTATCATATCCTCATGCGTGGGATACAACAACCCCTCTTTCCTTCTTTCCTCTGTCCCTCTCCTTACATCAATAATCGAATATAATATTGCAAGAACTGAAGAAAAAACAATAATCAAACTCAGTAAGCCATAACTTATATCCAATTCCAAGTCAATAGAATCTGATCCGAGGCCACTCTCACTCCAATATTGTACATCATTTCTCAGAATCCTTTGACATTGACTTCCTGGTTGACATCTATGTACAGCTGGTTGAGATTGGTAAGAATCTGACCTGAAGATTATCAAGGTGTTTTCTCTACAATGCAACAAGTTCTTATCAATATAATTATTCAGTCAAGGCCAGGTTTACAAGTTTATATGATTTGTCTTAACTCAACTTTGTCCCCAAGCCTAGCCTCTCCAACAAAAAGAGGAAACTATTATTAGAGGCAGAAATGTCCACTCCTGAACAGAAGGTTTCATTAAGCCATTCCTTTCCAGTAATTGTTTCCCATTATATATTAAACAGCCAGTTCTATATTTTTATTCTATAAAGTGGTGGTTTTATCATTGAAAAATTAACTTGCAAACACCATGTGCAGGGCACATTTTATAGGAGGAAAAGCAAGATGTAAGGAATTATCTGAACCAGGAGCAATAATGGTTGCTTAAATTCACTCACACTCAAGCATGAGCTGGGTCTACATAATCAAAGTGAAGTGGAGAATTAAAGTAATTTGAGATAATTCAGACCAGAAAAATCTACCGCAAACCTTTCACCTAATTGCATCAATTACTTAATTGAAGCAAACCTTGGGGAACTGGGGCTTGAATTATTCTGATAATTGATTTAATTTTCATTTAGTTTTGTGTATGAAAATACACCCACATACACTCTACCTTGAAGCTTTCTATTTAGTGACAAGCTAATGCAGCCCTCACCACTGCAACTGACATCATTTGTCACTTGTCACTTCCTCACACTGGCATATCCCCACCATCAGATTTCATTGACATGGTCATAATACAGCTCTAGGGGAACGTTTCAACTTTCTACAACTTCCACTATGCCACTGGATGTTGTCGCTTTGGAAGTGAGGAACGGAAAATTCCTACATTTCTGATACGGGCTTGTTTATCAATTTTTGTTCTATTTTTGTTTTTTACAACATTATTTCGTACTTTTTTGGTCTGACATGTTGCTGGAAAACTTTAGTTGGAAAGAAGAGGACCAGGGGAGATTTTCACTGCTCAGTTCTGCTAATTCAACATGAAAGTATTGATATACTATGGTCATACAGAACTCAAAAGATAACACACAACACCAAATGTACAACTCCCCACATTAACTTAACCCTCTGAACTGGCATAGGGGCTCACTAGTTAGTCCCTTAGCTCTTGAAAGCAAAACATTCTCCTGTTTCCTTGCCCAATCACTAGCAACTTTGAGCATTTCAGAAACGTCAACCGTTTGCCTCTTCAGACTTTGCCACTGATGGATACCTAAAGACTATTCTATCTAAACCAGTATCACAAACAGAAACACATAAGTACAGAAAATTGTAGGAGTTACTTCATTCAACAAACATTTAGTGGAACTGAGCGGGCCCTAAAGATAAATATAGTCCCTGCCCTCTGCAAGTGTTCAGCATAGTCAAGGACAGAGACAGGTACACTGGCAAATTTCAGTCCAAACCGAAAAAGTGTTCTGAGAAGGTAACTGATCACAGGGTGCTAAAAACACACACACAGGGAGGCCCTGGGGGTCGGGAAAGACATTCCAGGCCATAGAGTTGGGCTTTTGTTTTAGGGCAATAAAACGCCATTCATGGGTTATAAATGGGGAAATGAAATTATGAGATCACTCTGGCTGTGTGTCAAAGAAATGGGTGGGGAGTGAAAGAGATGGCAAGAGCAGTATCAGGAAGACCAATTACCAGGGCACTTCAGTGGTTCAGGTAAGAGAGGATGCAGTAGAAGATGGAGATGAGTCGAGAAGGGTATTAGGAGTCAGAATCAACAGGATTTGGTGATTGACAGAGATGTGGGCCGGAGGAAGGAGGAGAGGTAGGGACCCACTAAAGACTCTTTGGCTTCTGGCCGGGGCAACCGGGTGGATGGTGGCACCATTCACGGAGCCAGGAAATACAGAAAGAGAGGATTTGGGGTTGTTTTTTAAGATTGTTCAATGGAACATTGCTTTTTAACAGAAAAATCTTTAATATGACCTTAGGCTCACACAACCTTTTAGATGTCAATGAAGACTCACAAGAATCAGAGGTTTTATCCTGTATCAGATTTGACTAATACTTCAAAGGATGGCAGGTTATCTAAAGGATAGAGGCAAATATACTAGCAAAGCAGAGACAAACATGAGGTCAGCAACCCTCTAGTGTAAGTGAAGAATATTTCTTTAATACAAATAACTGCTGACTCTGATTTATCCATTTCATAAACCCAGATTTTATCACCTCAAATTTTTCTTAAATCGGGGTCCACTTCTAGTTATATCCACAGCTATTGTTAAAATACATGAAAGAGTATTATTGATGCCATATTTCTTTTAAAGATTTTATTTATTTACTTGAGAGAGAGAGAGAGAGAGCAAACAGAGGGAGAGGGAGAAGCAGACTCCTCACTGAGCAGGGAGCCCAATTCGGGGCTCGATCCAGGACTCTGGGATCATGACCTGAGCCAAAGGCAGATGCTTAACCAACTGAGCCACCCAGGCACCCTGATGCCATCTTTTTACTACCACTTTTAGGTAGATTTGTGGTCAAATGGATGTTTAAACTAATTACTATAAATATTGCTTGCTAGTTATAAAATAATTGAACCTTTCTCTCTCTCCCTTTTCTACAAACATTTACAAATTTAGCCTGTCATGACTGAACCCTTAAAAATTAGCTAGAAGCCCCAAGGAAATCTCGCCTGCAGTGTTGTTAGTATTTTTGGAGTTGCAGATGATCACACTGGCTAATGTTTAATAAAAGGTAAAACATGAATGTAGCTTCCTGAGAGCCCTTCATGGTTGTGGGCAATTGGTTCACCTGCTGGTCAGGATACCCTGAAAAGAGACGAATCTGATTCTAGGTAGTGAGTGGAGAATTAAATACAGATTAAAAATCAAAAGAAAATGAACTCTCTGCTTCAGTGCAGGAAAATACAGCCAAGGCTGGATAAGACCAGATCAAGAATGATAGCACAGAACAGTCATAGATGTTTGAAGAAGGTAATAAGGTGTTAGCATTCCTTTCTCAGATAAAGATACATTGACAGTTAAACAGGAATTGCTCCCTGATGTATTTAATTAGTTAATTGCTCACTAATGTAATTAGTGAGAAGCTAGATGTAGAATTCTATGTGATTATCCTAGAGGAGTCCTCAAGAAAACAAAGTGATTAATGTAAACATCTTATTGCTGTGGTTAGCAGAATGACCTTATTCTGAATGACATAACCAACTCTTCCTGCTAAAGAAAAGCATGGAAAGTAAAAATACTTGGAATGAAGGGACCACACAGAAGAGGTGGTTTGGACACTGAAATGTTAAAATGTGGGGAACATTTCCATTGGTTTGGAAGGACAACAGACTTGAACTTGGGAGGCAGCTTGATGTAGTGGACAGAACATGGGCCCTGCGGGTCCGATGAGGCATTAAATTCTGGCTCTGCCAATTATGTTTCTACCTTGAACACAGTCTGAGGAAGAAAATGGAAGGGTGGCTTTTAGTAAGTTAAAGGAACATAGTTCCATGGTTTACAACAATGGACGTGGCCTAAGATGACTTCTTATTTTGATAGGGAAAAAAAGCTGAGGTTGTGCTAAGTGAGTGCAATATTCTACGTCAATATAAACTCTTTAGAACCAAGCTGATGGTATCCAGTGATGCTTCAGAGATCATAAACCAGTTCCATTACTGCTTGATAGAATCAGGTGGAGATGTTCAGTGGCATCAGAAAGGGAGTATAAGAGATGTTTAGATGCTTTATCTAAGCATTAACAAGGACTTCTAAAAGCCTCTGGGCCTTTCCAATAGCCCTTGCTTACCAACTGGATGATGCAGATAGATTCTGGGTGAATTAAGGAATATTAAATTCTTTAACTAAAACTAATCTTATAAAAGTATTGACAGTAAAGGGTAAATCACCCATGGATCTCTATTGCTATCTTTTGCTACATTCCTAGGCTTTGTTTTCCACGCTGATAAGAAGTAGAAAGTCATCTCTTCTTGTCTTTGACATACACAGTGAGGCGATCAGTCTCGGTCTAAGACACTCAAAGATAGAGCTTCATAAAGAATGAGGTCTTGACTTCTAGCTAAACGTCTGTGACCATATTCACAAAAATACCAAATAAAAGTCAGGATATGCTATATGACAGAGGTATTGTGAGCTATGTCTAATTGTGAGAGAACAAATAAGAGAAATAACTTGTACCTGGGAATGTTGGAACTTGGGGACCATTTTCATGATATATGGCCACAGAGAACGGGTCTTTGAAATCCAGAGTCTGTTTTCTATGGTAGGAGACAGTAAGGGTACATGGACAGAGCCAGACTTTGGAGTCTTTGAGGGCTGGGTTTGAATCCCAGCACTGCCACTTCCTAGCTGAGTAATCTGTACTTCCTTCACTTATCAGCAGTGACATATAGTTACATATCTTACAAGTTTGTTTTGAGGACTAAACAGATTGATATTTGTTAAGGGGCCTGGCCTATAATTGGTGCTCCACAAATATGAGGTCATTGATTCATTCAGCAAACACTGATTGGATCCTTGCTGTGCTGGCAATCATTGTGCCAGGTATTGGGACTACAAAGACAAGCGAGATGGAGTGCCTATTGTTACGGACATCACCATTAAGACAAGGAAGCCCAGAATCAGCCAATTAAAATACAGTAGGGAAAATCTGGCAATATAAAGCTATGGTTAGGCTATTATGAAGGGGTTGAGGAAGGCTTTTTGCAGTAGATGATGAATCTTAATGGTTGATTGGGAGCTCTTCCAGGTGAAGGGGAGTAGAAGGGCATTCCGCACAGTAGCTGCAAACTGAGCAAAGGCCCAGAGGTGAGAAAGGTGAGAAAAAGCATGGTATGTGAAAGATACCATGGCCATTTGGGTATTGCCAAAGCATAGTGTATGAGGGAAGGAGTTGCTAAAGGTGAGAATGGACATGTGGGCAGGGAACGTATTGGAAGGTCCTCTTGTCCTCTTCCCCTTCTTCCCTTCTTGAAAAAATCCAGAACATGTGTCTACTTTAGCTATCACCAGAGAACCAGAATACTATTCCTTTCCAAGCTATCTATATGGTACATCTGGTAAACAGAAGGGCCATTTTGAGACCCTAGCCTCCATTACCACTTGGCAATTGGAGTGTTTGGAGGAAAAAAACCAAGCCTCTAAGGCTCTTGGGTGGGGCTAGAAGACTCTAGCTGTGGAGTTAGGCTCTCATTGCAATAGAGCTTCGGTGGTTGTGGGCTCTAGATTCAGGCAGACCTGGGTTTTGAATTTTACTTGTTATAAGTGTTACCTTGAGTTAGTTACTTAACCTCTGGGCCTTAGTTTCCCCAGCTGTAAAATGGGTTTAATGAAATGATGGACGTAAAGCACTTAGCACAGTGCCAGGCACATACAAATGTGTTACATAAATATGCTAGTGCTATCATCTGAATACCAGCCATGAAAATTGGCATAAAAGAGCGATGAGCCTGAAATTTGGCCCCATTTTTCCCCAGTGATTATTTTCGCCGCCCCCCCTTACCACTATTGCTTTGACTTCATTCCATTTGAATCTGACTTGACTACACTTCAGCGGGGCCCCCAAGCTCCAATCTTGTCACACCTGTGACCATAATGACCAGGAACATAGCAGATTACTTAGCTGTCAAATGGGAGAAGCTAGTTTCTTCTTCCTTCTTCCCCAGGCTAATTCATGTTAAGGGAAGAACATCCAGGGAATCATCAAATTATCCCATGCCTTATCACGCAAATAATGGTCTTGTCTTATAGACAATGTATCTGCATATGATATTAAAATGTACAGATAGGAGCAATCATTTAATCTGGAGGCAAATCGGAGGATTCATGTTTTTGTATGAACTTGCTTTGAGTTTTAAATTAAACTTCACAAATGGTATCAAGAAAAAAAATTAGCCTTTGTAGCATATTCATCTACAATCTCTTTAAATTCAAATAAACTTAAAAAAGAATGCTAAAAACCATGGCTTAAGAACTCATTGGCCAAAATGTTAAACATAGAGTTACCAAATGAGCCAGCAATTACAATTCTGGGTATATATCCAGGAAAAAATGAAGACATATGCCTACACAAAAACTTGTACACAAGTGTTCGTAGCAGCACTATTCACAATAACCAAAAAGTAGTAATAACTCAAATGTCCATCAACTAATGAATGGATAAACAAAATGTGGTATATCCATACAATAGGCTACTATCCATCCATTAAAAGGAATAAAGTGCTGATATAACATGGATGAGCCTTGAAGATGTTATGTTAAATGAAAGAAGCTAGACACAAAAGGTCACACGTCATATGATTCCATTTATCTGAAATATGCAGAATAGGTAAATCTATAGAGACGAAAAGTAGATTAGTGGTTGCCAGGGGCTGATGGGAGAGGAGGTAGGGAAGTTACTGCTTAATAGGTATGGCATTTTTAATTGGAATGATACAAATGTTCTATAATTAGATAGTGGTGATGATTGTACAACTCAGTGAATATACCCCAAACCGAATTGTACACTTTGATGGTGAGCTATATCGTATGTATGTAGTATGAACTGTATTCTATCTCAGTAAAGCTGTGAGAAAACCCCATTGACACATTTCATGTTTACTGTGGACCATCTGGGGATTTAGAATGTTTATTTTGTTCCTGAACAGCTCCCTTCTCTACCACTTCTGCTAACCATGTATGATAACATAACCAATCGAGCAAATGAAGGCAGAAAGGCTAATCATTGTTATTATGCTTGTAGGCTATAAAAACAATCCCTTTGCCTTCTGTTCAAAGGGCTTTCAGCATAAGTTCCTTACAATTTGTCTTTAGCTAGGTTAATTAACTTCCTGCATATTCCTGAGTGCTAGCTCACTCCAAGTGCCTTCCTGCTCAGTTTACAATTATGCCTAGATCTGTTACCACAGCCTACCATTACTTCTGCAATCAAGTATTAATGCCACTTTTCCTCCATTTAGCAGTTGAAGAATTTCAAATTGTTACTAATTACCACTGTAACCATTTCCTAAATGGGTATAAATAAAAGGCATGTGCTTTAATGTTAAATGAGAAATTAGGAGACTGGGGTATCTGGCTCAGGCAAGCACTTACCATTTCCAAGTTGGGGCTCAAAATTTTTTTTCTCTCCCAAAGCTAGGTTTCAGAAAGTTCTACCAGATCACCATAGGACTGAGAACATCAGAATACAGTAAATGAAGTGAGAAAGGTTCATTTGTGGCTCTTAACTTTAAACGTCAGGCAAGGTCATGGTCGCCGAAAAATTTCTTCTCCCTTTTGATGAAAAGACTACCTGTTGGTGTTATGTAGGACATGACTTAACAGTTCGCAAATCATTTATCAGCTGATAAATTATAAAAAAGTAAATTATGACAGGAAGGGAAAGAAACGAAAGCTAACATTTTTAAACCTAGGCTGCCAGTTTAAAGGGCTCACATTTTGACACTTGGAGCTGTCCAACGGCCACGCCCTGTGTTTCGCATTAGATAATTAAGAGTAAAATCCTAACTTTAATTAAACCCTTTTATAGGAGAGGGGTAGATTATACATTATTTCATACATTAGCCTGAACCAAAAGAGCTGCCTAAAAGCTCTGTTATCTCCAGATCGGATCCAATAAGATTAAGAAAAGAGACTTTCTGGATTCAGAGGTAAAGGCATGTTTTTAGCAGAGGGAAGAGCAGCTCACTCCTTAACTCCATGTGTCAGGACTTGTCAGTCTACCACCATTATGCTACAACATTCACAGGCTGACACAGGCATGTGCCAAAGGGGTGAGACTTCACAGTCTGGAACTCAGACCTGGGAATCTTCAGGATCTGGGTAGAAACTCAGATAGGTCCCAATATCTTAATAATGACAATGCCTTTTAGGAACTCTCAAAGTCAGGTTTTTAAAAGATGCTTTGAACAAGGAGGTAGGGGGAGGATAAAGCAAGGGATCCTTGTAAGTGAGTAATCCTCTGGTGTGTGGAGAGCAAGGTCCTTTTTTTTCGCCCAAGATTTTATTTTTAAGTAATCTCTGCACCCAATGTGGGTCTTGAACTCACAACTCTGAGATCAAGAGTCACATGCTCTACTGACCAAGCTGGCCAGGCACCTCACAGCCAGGTCCTTAAAATAAGGACCAGCAGGAGAATCTAGAGAGATCAATGCTTCACCTTTTGTAAATGGGTCTGTCTCTTCCACTGGACTGGGGGCTCCTTGAGAGCAGTCTATTTCCATTTGATTAATTGCTGAGTTCCTCAGTATATACCACGTTGGAGGTGCTCTTTAGATTCTTCTGACCCTTAATGCATCAGCAGAAAAGAAGCTTGAGAAGGGTTAGGAGTCCGTGTACCTGTGCTGTGAGTAGGTACCTGTGCTTGAGTAGCCCCCTTGCATCCCAAGGGGAAGTAGGGGAGCAGGCCCTACATCAGGGTTCCCAACCCTGACTGAACACCTAAAATCACCAGAAGAAGCTTTAAAAATGCAGATGCCAGGGCCTCATGCCCAGAAAACTTCATTTAATTGGTCTGGGGTAGGGCTGGCCATAGGTGTTTTTTATTAGTCCTCCAGGTGATTCTAGTGTGTGCTGGGGGCTGAGAACCACTGCCCTGTAGTAATACAGGAATGGGAACCACTGGTGATTGTGGGTCACATATGTTAGTATTCTAGAGAGTCATCTTTTTGTTTAACATATGGCTTTCTCAGTCATACCCCAAGAGATCCTGAATCAGTGGGTTTGGCAAGATGCTTCGGCCAAGAATCTGCATTTGTAATAAGCACGTGATTCTGATGTGGTGGGTCCAAAGTACCACGGAGCCACTGAAGGCACCTGGGTTAGCTTTGAGACTAGAAACCAAGTAAAGAGCATGGGTCCTATTCTTAAAACAAAGTGGAACTGTTTCCGTCCTCCAGCCATCAAACAAGAGTATTCATTTCTCCGGGAGTGGTTCTATGGTGCCAAATTTTCACCTGCTGGAGCACTGCTTAGCTCAAGACCTATCTGAAATGCAGGCTAAAAACAACTAGTTGCTTTTTCTGCGGTACCATTGGTCCTGTTAAGGTAATTGTCTCAAATATTTTTGATCCAATGACATTAGAAGAAACACAGTTGTTTCTTTTGTACCTGGCAGCCTTGCAAAGAAGTATGAGAGTACAGTATTCCCATTTTGAAAAATAGACAGTTTGAGCCAGAAACTGACCCTAAGGCAGATCTATATTAGATCGGGGAAAAATCAAAGCCTTGATTTGATTTGTGTCAAAAGCACTTTAACATCTGTGACCTAATTTTTCCTTACTAATCCCCTTATGAAGCAAGGTGGGGCAGGTGTCATTCTCTTCCACTTTGAAGCCTCAGGTTCCAGCTTGAGCAATTATTCCTTTGGGCTAAGTTTTGTCCTCTCCATGGGTTCTTTCATGTGAAGATACTCTAGCAATAGGTTACATGGCATTGGATTTTTTTTTTTTTTTTAAGATTCACCTATTTATTTGAGAGAGAGAAAGAGAGAACGAGTGGGAGGGGCAGAAGGAGAGGGAGAGAGAATCACAAGCAGACTCCCTGCTGAGCACAGAGCCAGATGCAGGGCTTGATCCCACAACCCCGAGATCATGACCTGAGCCAAAACCAAGAGTCAGATGCCCAACTGACTGAGCCACCCAGGCGCCCTGGCATTGGATATTTCTAGCAGGTTTGTTTGCTAGGGGAGAAAACAGGCAGGGAAAGAGCAATGAGAACCAGGTAAAAGGGGATCATTACTCAAAGGGACAGGAGCCCCAAAAGAAGTAACTATGGAAGAAGGATGTTCTAGATCAGCCTTACTTATTTCTCAAGTCACCTGGAGCAGGCCTTGGTACCCAAGGGCAGTTGAGGCGGTTTGGAGATTTGGCCATGTTTGTTAGGGCTGTGTTCAGGGACACATTTCTCATTGATAGCAAAAATATTGAGATTTGAGAGAAAATAAATTGCCTTCAAATTAAGATACTATCCACCTACCATCTTCTCTTTTAAAAATGTTGACCTTTGGGGAACCTAAAGTTTTTTAATACTAAATCAATCTGGATGATACTGAATTACGCCCTTAACATAGGGAAGAGGCCCTCTTATTTTCCTCTTTGGAAAAGGAAAGCTGTTCTCTATAACTAACCCCCTTTGTTAACTTGAAGATTTATCTTTGCTTTCCAGACTTTCTTCTTCTCATCACTGTGATTTGTATATTCTCTGAAAAACAAAAAAAAAAAAAGAGAGAGAGAGAGAATGGTCAGGATCCAACCTTAGTAATGTGAGATGGAGTTTGGATAGAACCAAACAGAAAAATCTAGACTCAGAGTCCAGAGCTCAAGTAGTTTCTAGACTCTGGAAAAGTCTAAATATGGGTACCCCACTGTGGAATCTGCTTTATGGGGGATGTTTACATGGAGACATGAGTTCACATGCCTAGTTCAAAGCAAACTACTGGACAATATGTGCTCTTCATGGAGGTCAAGGTAAGATACTATCTTCTTGTCCCTCCCTCTCCCCACTCTGTCAGTATTGACCCCAGATATCAGGCTTTGATGTGTCTGCTGGTGGGGCAAGTAGGTGTGGAACTAAGAGGACAATTGCCCCAGTCTGACCCCATATGCCAGTCCACTTGATGGTGTGCTGTATATAATGTGTGTCAGCAGTCCTGATTCTGGGTTCAATGATCTCACTAGCTCTTGGCTTTGGTGGCGTTCCTTGCTACATCAAATTGGTGGATAGGGTTGCCAGTGACATCCACTCTAGAGAGATTCATGGGGTGGGGGAACCTGTTTTCATCGGAGAAGCAGGCCCTTAAAAGAAGAGAAAGAAACACTGCTGGGGAGAAAGGATGGTCAATCCATTTGGGAAATTTTTCCAAGATTTCTAGCATGAAAATATCCATCTCACTTTACCTTCGTGGTTTCATGAATAACCACTTTCTGTCTTAGACAGTGAGCCCTCCTTGTTCAGCACTGTCTACCCAGGGCCTACCACAGCACATGGCACAGAGCGGGTGTTCAGTGAATATGTGTTGAATGTATGACTGAATGAATGAACCAAGCAGTCAGAGCTACAGTTTGCTTAAAGGAAACTTATGGGGAATTCAGCAGGAGGAGCAACAGACCAGCCGGAGGCAGAGAGCAGGGAAGCATGCACTGATTCAGTGCCCTTGTAGTCCCCTTTGTTGTTCTGTAATACACAACAGGATGCACCTGCCCAGACATGGGAACTCTAGCTGGGCCACTAGGAAAGCTGATACAAAACTCCCGTTAATTAAAAAGCCTTTGCAAATGGAATTGTCTTCTGGCAAACACAGAGTGCCCTGCCTCCTGACGGATTTAATGTCTACATGTGTTGAGAATATACAAGGGACAGTCTCAGCATCATCTCCTAATCCTGAAGCCAGCAAAGGAAGCAAGATGTAGCAAAGTCACCCACCGCTCTGCTCTTTATCATGTCAAAACAAAAAAATTAACTTAATGAACAGCCAGATGGTCAAGGAAATCAGGTATGATTTTTCTATGGGTTTATTAATGAGACTAATGTTTAAGCTTTTCAGCCTAATTTCCTCTGGTTTCTTATTCCTTGGTCCTACCTACCTCTGAATTTCTAACCAAGTATTAGCGCCAATGCCCATGCTAGAACTTTCAGAATGAGGTACTCAAGCAATTTACACCAAGCTTTGCAAACTCTAGGGGGCTTTCCATTTTGGAAGAGGACACTAATTAAACCAGTGGAATGGATAGAAGGGAAGATGGGTGGGGACAAAGTGGAGGGGGGCGGGAGGGAATGCTCACGGATCGTACCTCGAAGTCATGTGGGTAAGCCACCACACTTCTCTGCCTTGCCTGTTTACTAGGACCCATCTAGCCCCACTATGCAGATTTGCCATCAGGAGATGAAACCTACGTGCCACGGCCAACCCAAATCCAAATGTTCTACAGTTGCTTTTTGGAATTAGCCTTGGAAAATCTCTCCGGCTGAAATACGGAGACAGACGAGAGCTGGTGGCTGTCTGGCTTACAGGAGGGCACCTCTGTGGCCTAGCCCTCAAGTCAGACAGACCGAGGTCCAAAAAGACCAGAGAAGCCGGCAAGTGTTTCGTAAACTTTCCATTGAGAGCTCAGCGTGCTCCCCTGTGACCAAAGACCAGACTGCAGCCACAGGGGAGGAGCCCCAGAGCTGTGGTTCTTCCTGCTAAAGCCTCCCCATAATTACTGTGAGGCTCTTTTGTTGTCCAGGGCAGAGGCGAAAGGGGAGGATATTTAGAAGAGCTTCAGGGTAAAATCTAAATTCTGCTCCCAGTATTACTAAGCTTCCCTTTTGAAAATTAGCAACTCTTTAGTAAAACCCTTGATAGAGCTCCATTAGGGTTTATGTGTGACAAAGAGTAGCTACTAATGGCCCTTAATGATGAGTAAGTGGGTTGCTCAGAATATTACTTACTTAATGAAAAGTAATGGCTGTCTCACTGCAACGAGGAGAGAGATGCTAAGTGGCCTCTTCACATGTGTGTTCCTTTTAGTGCTAGGCTTGTCAGAGCATACACACTTGAGAGACTCTAAACAAAAAAGACTCATCTTCACCTGGGAACAGCCACTACAGATCGCTCCCAGAAATTGCTTTCAGTCCATTTTCCAAATGCTCCTTGGTGCTTCCAACCAATTCTCCACCTCTTTGTGGTTCTAAGGGTTGGACACCATTGATCTAATGAAAATGGACCAGAGAGTGAGGAAGTCTGAGTTTTTTTCCCCCCTCTGAATCAAATCTCCGCTAATAGCAGGATGATGTCAATGATGACATCTGTATCCTCATCCAGAGAATGAGAGGCTTGGGCTCAAGGGCCTTAGAGCCAGTCCTTGCAAATTCAGTGTCGCATGTTCATGAGCTTCGGCGCAGTTTGTAAATGGCAAGGTGAGATTACTGAAGCTCACACTTGAAACCTGAAAGCGATTTGCTGATTGAAGGCAAAAAACACTTGAGAGGCCAGCTGGCTCCTGCACGGATTCAGCAGGCCAGGGTGAGGGAATAGCACCCTGGTGCTCTTCTTGCCCAAGAAGGATTTGTGAGCTGCTACCCCTCCGTTATCTTATTGGATGATTCATGTCCTCATAACATAGCTTTCCTCAGTTTGGTGATATATGTGCAAACACATTTTATCAAAGTATAATAGGAAGACTACTGAAATGGCTTCAAAGTCCAACAATAGGGAAATTATTAAGCAAATTATAATATATCAGCTTGGTAGAATAGTGGGCAGCCATTGAAAATGGCGGACAAGAAACTGTGTAGCAACAGGAAGGAGTATTTATAAAACATCAGAAGCTTTCAAAGGGAAAAGGCAGCATTGTGGATTTACCATGATTATCACCATAAATTATGAAAGTATATAGATAAAGTTTGAAAGGGAATGAGGGGAAATGAAAATAATTGTATTTAGTGGGTAGAGGTCGACAACATTTTATTTTAAAATGTCCTTTACTGTGGTTTTAACATTATTTTAACAATTTTTTTAAAAACCAAATTATAAGTGGATCCTATCTTAAAAACAGATTACAAGCCTGAGATTCATTTGTAAGTCAGATGTCGGGCCCACCAAAATATTATTCATAGTGGTTGTAGGCAGTGTCCAACGATTGCAAAATATCCTACTGGAGTTAACCAAAATCTAACCCAAACACTATGAGTTTTCAGTTGAAAAATTTATATAAAACTACACTGTTGCAATAAAATGAAAAGGAGACATTTTTACTTCTCTTGAATACTGGTGGCACTTAAGAAAAAGGAGGTTTAATTAAAGGAAGATGAGAAAGGTAGGCAGGTGCTTCTGTTGGCATTCTGAAGGGGTCTTGGGATAGTTTCAAGGACATTAGCAGCTTAAGGCTCTGGTTCTTCGTATAATTTCATATCATAATTTATAAATTTCTCTTTGATTCAAGTGCATCACTGTCGTTACTCTTAAGCATTTTAGACCTGATGAAGGTCTTTTCTTTTTCTGTTTGACACACAAATGAGATGAGTATGGAGGGAGACCAAAAAAAAAAAAAAAAAAGAGAGAGAGAGAGAGAGAGAAAAGAAAGTTTCCTGAGATAAACTCAGAGTTGAGAAAGAAAGAAGCAACTAAAAGCACCTAAAAAGGTGATTAGGTGGTTGAAGCAGATGTACCCAAAAATTCAAGTAAGAGACCGAAGTGAAATTGCATAGATAAAGACAAGGCCAAGTTTATTTCGGGTGATCTAGCAGAGCGGAATAACTATCTTGACTGATCCTCCTGCCTTAAAAAAAAAAAACACGTGCACATACTAAACTAAAAATGTTTAAATATTCTAAACATGTTAAAAGCATCAAGGAGCTGGAAAAAGAGTCAGTCATTACCAGCCCCAAATGTGAGTGAAGGTTGGAACACAGAGGAGTGGAGGGAGCATCCTTTGTAATTCTGAACTAAGGACATTTACTGAACTTGGAGAATCTGTGTGACTTTTCATGGCTTCCTGAGGTGTGGGTGACAGAAGATTAAGCTCAGAGCCATCCAAGGTGGACAGTCTAATACTGATTATATAGTTACAATGCCTTGTGGAGTGAAAAGAACAGGACAGAACTAAAAAATATATACAGCAAATATTTCTTGATCACTCTCTATCAGAAGGAGAAATGTAGTTAGTGTTAGGAGGTCTAGCGATTGTCCACAAAAGTAAGAAAATGATCAAAATATTTTTGGTAGGTTAAGCCTGCACATAGCCACTTCAAAGATAACCATTAAAAGCATCAATTAGAGCCCATAACTTCTAAATTAGAAGAGAAAATGGAATGATAAAATATATTAAATCCATCTAAGATAATGGAGAAAGAAACAGAACAGGTGTATGATAAAAGAAACAAGATCTGAGACCACTGGAAAGCACAAAACAATGTGGTAGATAGAAATCCAAAAACATCATTAATTATATCAAATGTAAGTGGGCTAAAAGCTCTAGCTAATAAGAAAGATGTTCAGGTTAGATTAGTAAAATGATCAACTAAATGTTGTTTATAAGAGCCACATAAGAAACATAGAGACAGAAAAGTTGAAAGTAAAATATGGAAAGCTATGCCACGAACGTGCTAAAACAAAGAAATTTGGTGTAGCTAGCTTAATATCTGTTAAAATAGACTTTAAGGCACAAAGTATTTCTAAAGATGGAGAGGGTCACTTTGTAATGACAATAAGCTTAATTCACAAGAATGAAATGACAGTTGTAGATTTGGATCTCTTAAAGTCTCAAAAATATAAATGACTTATAAAAACAAATCGAAAAAAATCCACAATAGTGGAAGATTTTTAAACACATCTCTCTCAGTAATACATAGAACAAGCAGACCAAAAAACAAAGGAATATAGATTTAAATAATACACATAACAAATCGTCCCAAGAGATGGATAGAGATTGTAACACCCCCAAAACTGCAAAATACACATTTTTCCCAAGCATATGTAGAATATTTATATAAAATTATACCCTCGACACATTTTCAATCTTCAAAATCACACAGTTCACTTTATCTCATGGCAAGGCAATCAAGCTGGAAATCAATAGCCAAAAGATCATTGGAAAATACATTTGTAAAGGAAGAAACACGTTAAGTGGGTGAAATCATAAGTTACAATGAAACTGAGAAATTAATTTGAACTGAAGGGTAATGAAAGCCACAATGAGACACTGCTACATATGCATGAGATTGGCAAGAAGGGAGTAAGTAGTCTGACAACACCAAATGCTGGTGAGTCCCGGGGGAGCCCTGGGAACCCTCCCACGCTGCTGATGGAAATGTCAATCGGTACACCAGTGTAAAAATGAAACAGTCACCTACTTGGACACAGTCTGGGTCCCAGTGATTCCACCCCTGGGTATGTACCCTGGAGACCTGAGGATCTCATGTGTCCCAGGAGATGAGCACAGGAATGTGCTTAGCACTGTGGCTCGTAATAGCTCAAAACTGGAAGTAGCCCAAATGTTGTTCATAATGATGTTGACAGTGATGCTGCTGATAATAATAATAATGGGGATGAAGACATTGTGGAATATTCTTAAAATGGAATGTCGCACAGCCAGGAAAGGGAAAGAACTCCCTGTACGTGCAGCAACATGGATCAATCTCACAAACAGAAAGAGGGAACCATGCCATTCATAAATGCATACTGTATCATTCCATTTACATAGTTTTTTTTTTTTTTAAGCAGGCACACTAAACTTTAGAGATGCATACCCAAGGGGTACTACTAGAAACATAAGCAAGGGAATAATTAGCACAAAGTCAGCATGGTGGCTCCCTCTGTGAAGAAGGAATGTGATTGAAGCAGAGGGAGCTTCTGAAACATTGGCACTATTCTGATGTCCGGTTAGGAGATCCAAATCTACGACTGTCATTTCATTCTTGCGAATTAAGCTTATTGTCATTACAAAGTGACCCTCTCCATCGTTAGAAATACTTTGTGCCTCACAGTCTATTTTAACAGGTAGTAAGGTAGCTACACCATATTTCTTTGTTTTAGCACGTTCGTGGCGTATCTTTCCATGTCTTACTTTCAACATTTCTGTCTCCATCTTTCTGATGCAGCTCCGAATAAGCAACATTTAGTTGATTGTTTTACTAACCTAACCTGAACATCTTTCTTATTAGCTAGAGCTTTTAGCCCACTTACATTTGATATAATTAATGATCATTTTGGGTGTCCTATCTACTATATTGTTTTGTGCTTTCCGATGGTCTCAGCTCTTCCGTTTTTTATTTTTTTATACACCTGTTCTGTGTTTCTTTCTCCATTATTTTAGACAGACTTAATATATTTTATCATTCCATTTTAACTGGGGTGAAAATTGCATGGGTGTTCTCTAGGATATTATTCTTTAAAATATGCTGTTTCACATGAACTTCTGCAAGTGTGAGATACTTCATAAAAATTACATCTAAACAAATATATAAATTTTTAAAAGCATCAAGAAGGGGTCATTTCCTCTTTAACTTCCCCTTTCACTCATCCATCAAGGACTCTCTGAACAAATATGGAGTTCTGACTCCATGTCAGGTGTTGTTCTAGAGAAAACACTGGAGATACAACAATAAAAAAGATGAAATCTCTGTCTGAAACATTTGTGTTGCAAATGGCAGAAATACCTACCTCAAACCGGCCACGTAGCTGAAATGCGTAGAGGCAGATTTAGTCTCCAGTAGGGCTTGATCTAGCCATTCAACAATGTCACCGAGGTTCTTTCTGTCCCTCTGTTCTATCCTCTGCAGTATCCATTTGGATGTCCCCCTCCTGGCCATAAATGGCCTCTTCCCCGTCACGGAAGAGCAAATGTCCTGAGGTTTACCATAAGTGGACTAGTTGAAGCCTGGGTTATATTCCTATTTCTGAAACAATCAGAAGAACTTCAGGAGGGGGAGCAAAATGTGCTGCTGGGCTTGGAGTAGGTAATGGGGTTCAACGTCGTAAGTCCAGGCACATCGCCAAACATCGTATCTGTGCTGTTCCCCAAATCGTGAATCAGAAGTTGTTGCCAGCAGAATGGAAGTTGGAAAGGCTCCTGAAATCATTCTTGATGGTGCCTGGATTGTGGAGCACACATCCTTTTTTTTTTTTTTTTAAAGATTTTATTTATTTATTTGACAGAGAGAGACACAGCAAGAGAGGGAACACAAGCAGGGTGAGTGCGAGAGGGAGAAGCAGGCTTCCTGCTGAGCAGGGAGCCCGATGTGGGGCTCGATCCCAGGACCCTGGGATCATGACCTGAGCCGAAGGCAGACGCCTAACGACTGAGCCACCCAGGCGCCCCAGGAGCACACATTCTTGGGAGGGGTGGGGAATCAGAGAAGAAATAAATAAACAAATAAACAAGATAGAAACAGTGATAAATGCTATGACAGTAATATAATAGAATGTGGTCTCCAAGAAAACAGAGATTTGTATCTGCTTTGCTCATTGCACTATCCCACCTGCCCAGTCCGGGGCCTTGCACACGTGGGCCCAAAGTAAATATTTGTCGAGTTGAATCGAATTGAATCATAAGCAGGGTACAATGATAATCACACCCTTGCTGCTCCCAGCCACCTGTTCTCCTTGGGTTCCTTGCTGTTCTTCCCACCAGAGCCCTCCCCCTTTTTCCCTCTGTGTGTCCAGGTCCTAAACATCTTTCCACACTTCGCTGAAATTCCATCTTCTTCAGGGAGTCCTCTGTGACATACCTGCTGCTCTCTACCTGCCTCCTGACCATCCTTTTAGCCCTAGGTTTTCTCATGCTTGGTCATTTGCCAAATGTTCTTTCATAACGTTGGCTGAAACGATTTCATCTTTACCTGTTTTTAAACCCCAAACAGAGGAAGATTTACCTGTAGATAGGCATGGGCTTTGTTTGTTTGTTTGTTTGTTTCCCCTCGCTTAGCCATTTACTAGTTATACATGAACTTGGGTAAATGGTTCGCTGCTCTGAGAATCAGTTTCCTGATCTGTAACACGGGGGTACCGCCTCCCTCGTGAGGCTGCTCTGAATACCGAGGTTATGTAGGCCGCTACCACGGGGTAGGTACTTGATAAACAGGAGTGATGATGGGGAGGAGGAGGTGGAGGAGGAGGATGAAAGCAGCAGGCTTGACCCCTCTTGCCGGTTTGTCACTGGTGTGGATGGAGAGCCAGCGCAAGCCCACGCTGACCTCGGCGTCAGCAGGAGGGAGCTGGCTGAGGCAGGCCCCGCTAAGTCACCGCGCTGCGGAAATAAAGAAGCGGGGAAGGAGGGGAGCAGCTGGGGCGGAGCAGCCCGTGCCCTGACACAGGCATCCCCGAGGGCCACGGTGCTCACGCCGAGCTAACAAGCACCCAGCATTAGCGTGGGCTGGGCGGCTGAGGACATCCTCCACTGTCGTTTCCTAATTGACTCAAACGAGGGTATGTGCGTGCCTGGGTGCAGGCGGAGCTGCCCCCCGGGGGCGGAGGCGCTGCTGTTATGCTAATTCTTGTGCACCCCATGGGTCAGAAAAGAGCAGATACTTCATCTGCCACGGGAGGAACGGCAGCGATTAAGGCAGTCACGATGCCATGAGGTGGTATTAGCGAAACAAATGAGGACCCTGTCTCTGGTCTTTTGGGCGGGGGGAAGCCCTGCCGAAATAATTTCTGTTTACTTTTTGTGCTCGTAGCCCATGACTGCTCAATTAGATCATTCATGAGCACAGGGTCCCCAAATGTAAAGAGCAAAATGGACAGGATTTCCTCTAATCCCAGCTTCTCCACCAGCTGGCTCGTCGGGCTTAGAGTACACCTGCTGCCTTCTCAACTACAAACTTTCCAACCCCTCAGCCAAGTCCACCCCATCCAGCTCTGCTTCCCACCCCAGATGAGATCTGGGGTTAGGGGAGGTCACTACGGAGCAATCAGGTCGAGTGAGTTCATGCCTGAGGTCCTGATCTGCTCCTATCCCTGGCTGGAAGAGCTTTCCCGAACGTGTTCCGGGTGTGCTCATTCTAGTAGTTAAGAGCATAGATTGTGAAATGACATTGACCCGATTTTAAGTTTTCCCATTTAGGAGTTATGTGGTTTTCAGCAAACACTTAACTTCTATGGTGGGAAAAAAAAATTAGACCTACCTTACAGAGGAGCTGTGAGAACCAAATAAGATAATGCATGCATGGCGTTTGGCATGGTGCTTGGCGCAAATTAAGCGTCAATAAATGTTAGCTTTTATTATAATTATGGCAGGGGCAGTGGTGACATGGAGAGCAATGGCTTTGACCCAAGAGCTGGATGGACTGATGTCATCATCCGGGTGGGACTGTGGCTCCTCCATCAGGCTGGCCTTCAAGGAGAACTGGCTAGCTTCATGGACCACAAGGGCGCCAGGACACCTGCAATTTAAAAGAGAAAATTTTACTGCAAAGCCTTAGTTGTCAGCATGGGAGAAGTAGACTTGGTTCCTGGCAGCCCCAGGAGGTTAGCTGGACCACATGGCTCTGACCAGGTATAGGTGGATCAGCACCCAGCGTAGTTCAGGAGCGGCGCGGGTCGGCATCCTGGTCCGACGGCTCAGGGGTGACTTTCAGGGAGACTGCTCACATGTAGAGTAGGCCTCTGACCCCAGCCTTCACCTGCTCCCCCGTTAATCAGTTTGTCAGTTGGGTCCTGCAAGAAACAGATACCAAGATGGGATTCAATGTGCCAGGATTGCATCAGAGGAAACACCTGTGAGAGAAAATGGGTGGAGGGGGTGGGGGAGTGGAGCCGGAGAGGCTGGAAGCAGCCTCAGGTGGCGATGTGAGCCTGACCCCACCAAGCGACGGAGAGAGGGCCAACTGGACAAAGGATCTCAGAGCACTGCAGCCAGGGCCCTGGGCCAATTATGTTCTCTGTAGTTTGAGGTCTGTGATGCACGTGATCGTGGCTGCCACGGTCAACGACAGGAACAATATCTCAAAGGCAAAATGATCAGATTTGCAGATGACACAGGTGCAATGCTCGGAATCCTGTCCTCCCCGGGTTTGAATGCATCGTTTTTTCGAAGTGAGCATATTCACGAGCTCCCCGCAGGAATGCACTTGTTTCTTGGGGTGCCTCTCTCTCTTCTTTCTCGTCACGACCATTTGTGGTTGTACGATCAGAATGACATTCTGACAAGGTATAAGAAAGTATATTGTGGAGGAATACACACTAACATGAAAAGCTAGTCAAGGTGTATTTTTCATTTAAGAAAAACAGGTTATAAAACCTGCATTTACAGCATGATTTCCATTTTGTTCAAAGAATATACTGGCATCGGAAAGAACATAGAAAGAGATAAGCATAAGAATATTAACAGTGGTTATATATATATATATTTTTTAACTTCTTTTTGTGTCTCTGTGCTTTCTGTTTTTCCGCAGTGAAGGCATCTTACTTCTGAGGCATCCCCAGTGCTCTGGAACTATCTTCTGAAGGCCGGGACATACCTCTCACTGGCTTGGCCTCTTTGTAAAGCATGAAATGACAAAGTGGTTTCTCTCAAGACTTGTCACCATTTTCGACTACCTTCTTGGCTTTTGGACTCTTTACCTGCTGGGACCACTGAGGACTGCTAACACCCAGCTTTGGTCCCATTGCCCTCCTAGCAT
This sequence comes from Halichoerus grypus, assembly GCF_964656455.1. Classification (NCBI taxonomy): domain Eukaryota; kingdom Metazoa; phylum Chordata; class Mammalia; order Carnivora; family Phocidae; genus Halichoerus; species Halichoerus grypus. Next base: position 18,946,887 of record NC_135727.1, on the reverse strand, counting down.
CCAAACCTCTCACCTGACTTAACTCGAAGCTACTGTGGGATTATTCCCCTTTGGAATGATTAGCAGTAATAATATTATTAGTAAGTTTGCCCCCACTTCCTCTGTTTCCTAAAAACAACGCGAACATGTACTGAGTGCTTACTATGTGCCAGGTACTATAAGAAATATTTTAAATGGATTGACTGAATTCATTTTCTTGATAACTCTGTGAGGTTGGTACTATTACTACACACAGTTTGCAGAGGAGGGAATGCGGCAACAGAGGTGAGTCAGGTGGGCCAACGCACGCAGTCAGTGAGGATATTTGCCCACCTTTGCTGATGTTTCTTGGTCCTGCCTCCAAATGGCTAATCCCTATCAACTGCTACTGACCCACACGCAAGTGTGAAAGATGTATATATACAACTTTTCTTCAGGCAGGGCATGACCTAAAGCGTCCAGCTGGGACTTGGGACAACTCATTAAATCCTCTGAGCCTCAGTTTCCCCATCTGTAAAGAGGACTCATATACCTTTGCAGAGTTCTTAAGAAGACTGACTAGAATGAGGTATGGGAGATACCTAAGGCCACTTCCCAGTAGAGGGAGAGCAATCCCAGAGAGGGAGGTAAAGAAGAAGTAGGAATTTTTACGTTCAGTTAATGGAAAAGAGGGGACTCTAATATGAGCGCTTTGAAACATTCATCTTTTGAACATGAAAAACAAAAAGAAAGATTGTGTTCAGAATGAGTTTTCAGGGCAGTGGCCTCTAGAATTCAGGCCTTTGAGAATTTAGTGGAGGAACCATAGGACTAACCCCTTGACAGGAAAGGTAGGGTGGCTCCGGTCAGCCCAGGGTGCGATGGAGGTGTGAAGGAGCTTCCACGAAGGAGGGGACTAGGACACAGGGCCTAGGAAAATGCTGTGGAAGAGGTGGTGTTCACACTGCCCAAGAAAGGGGGTTAGGGCATGCCATGTGGAAGGAACAGCATGCACGATGGCCCAGCGACAAAAAGGCCATCACCATCATCATACCATTCTTTCAAGTATCTGCTGGGTTGGACGCATACAGTAGGTGCTTTCTATGTGTTATTTCAAATCCCCACACAACCCCGTAAAGGAGACATCCTTATACACATTTTCGAGATAAGCAAACTGAGCCTTTAGAGGTTCAGTAGAGTCGGGCAAGGGGTCAAGTGGGACCCGGAGAGCCCGGGCATGCGGACTCCAAAGCCCAGGCTCATTCTGCTGCCCTGAAGCTCTCCTTTGAGATCCTAAAAGCCAAGCCGAGTTCAGGGAACCATGGAATATTCAGCGGGGCAGAGACCTGTCTGGGGAGTTGGAGAAACGAGGCTGGACGAAGAAGCAGGACCCAAGTCCCACAAGGCTCTGACGGCCCTGCTCAGACATCCCTGCTTCATCCTGAGGGAATGGGGGATCGCCAAAGTGCTTATGGTGTTGGGGCTGGGTGACGAGACCGGTTCTGTGGTATAAAAAGACCGCTTTGGCTGAAGTGGGGGGCACTGAATGAGAAGATTGATTTCGGAGGTAGGGATGCCCCTGGAGAAGCTGTCGCAGCAGCTCCATGATGGCGCCTGAGGAAGGGGGGGCATGTGGCATTGATACACCTGCTGCTTTACTGAAAGGGTTCACTAGAAAAGTTTCAGAAGTCTGAGTCACTTGTCTCCAGAATCTTCCCCGAGTCTCTCCTGCTTCCCTTTTCCTTTCTTCTATCTTTGTGCCCGTTCCTCAGGATGGTTCTAGATTCCCAAAGCAGGAAGCCGTCTAGGAAGCAGATCATAAAGGAAGAGAAAGCTATTACTCATTCACGTTTGGAGGCCAGCCCCCACCATGTCGTGGCAAGAAGGAAAATGTCTGTTGATGACACGGCGGGGACGGGAGAGCCGTGGCCGCCAGCAGCAATTCTGCAGTGCCACGGATAAGGCCATGGGGCCCGTCCGGCCCAGGGACGGGGGGCGCCTCTCGGCCTCGCCCGGCTCTCTGACTCAGATGCTTGCGCGGTGATAAGGAAGCCGTGGGTGACACAGGGATCCACGTCACTTTAACAGGAAGGATGCACGTTTTGGTTGGTTACCTGCCAGCACTTTGATTCCACTTAGCTACTTGAATGCACCAAAGGGCACAGATACAATGAGAAGAAGGGAAAGCTCACTTACGTGGATGTTAATCACAAGTCTGGTCATTTCCTTGTTTCCGGGCCCGGACTTGCTCACTCGCATGCAAGGAGCACCGTGTGGGCATGACTGCTTGGGTTCAAACGCCACGGCAGCACTTAACGAGGTGTGTGACCCCGGGCTAGTTATCTGATCTCCCCATGTCGGAGTTTCCCCGCCTGTAAAATGGGGATCGTGATCACAGGGTTGTGATAAAGATGAAACAATTTAGTATCTGTAAAGGACTTAGGATAGTGCTTGGTTAGTTTTATTGAGTCAGTGAGGCGCATGGACCAGATGTTGTCAAGTGTTTCTAGAGTTCTCCTTCCCTCCTACCTGAGCGTCTCCCTGACCATGGCTGGGTCCTCACCATAGGGCCACCCAAACCCTCTTAACGTAACTAAAGGGAGAAGGCCTCCTCCCTTTCAGCCCATCCCCACCCTGCCCATCTGTTAAAGGTTCATTCTCCTCAACTCCTATGCAGAACTTTCTCCACCTACCCCCACCCTAAAATTTTCTTATAATTATTCATCATAATTATTTATGGTATGCATTCTGACATCTCTGTAATTTTGTCATGAATACAATTCTTGCTTTCTCCACTCCACTGTTAGACCTCCGAGGGCAGAACAGTTTTCTATTTCTCAGATACCCGCAGTAAGCCCATGAAAAGAACCCAATGACTGCCTGACGTCAGCAGAGGAAAGCTAGAACCCTTTCTGAATACAGTCATCCCTGTGGCAGGCTACGTGGAGGAACCGGCCATGGCCAAGAATTCACCATCAGTGATCCATGGATTCTTCCCTCACCAGGGCCAGGTACTCACCATCAGTGATCCGTGTCTGTGTCTTAGGCTTTCCCCTTTCCATAACCCTTTGAAACATGTAAATACTCGTGGGATCCTTGTAAGATGGAAATGGTGGCAGTATTCAGGATGGGAGTACAGGGAATGGTGGTGGAAAAAAACATGTAACTGGGAAGTCAAGTGCCCCTGTTTCAATTCCTGGCTCTCCTTGTAACTCCCATGGAGAACTTTCCCGAACCACAGCCTCTTTGTGTTTCTGTCTATACACAGAAATATTGTAATATATAGTTCTCAACATCCCTTTGGGCTTTAACCTTCTGTAATTCTACAAAATCAAGTAGTGAAAATTCAGACACACCTTCAGGCAACTAGGGAAATATTTCTTGCTTGAAACCCATTGCTCATGCGCTGAGATGGTTGACTGGTGAAACCAGCTCGGAAATCCATCGTGACAGCATTTATCAAAAACTTTAAAGAGGTTCACATTCTTTGATCCAGTCATTTCATTTCTGTGAAATCATTCAAAGTACAGCAGAGCCTTATGAACAAAGACTTTAAATGCAGTGATATTTATAATAATGAAAACAGAAACAGCCTAAATGCTACATCATATGGAAAAGGCTAGGTACACCGTACATTCCATTCGTTTGGGTTGATTGATTCTTGGATTACCAAATAGCCTTTAAAAAAGAATACAGCAGGGACAATATTTGTGCTATAAAAATTTTAAGGTAGTCAAAAATTGCATGTAGAATATTCTCACAACCATGTAAAATAAACAAATCATTAAAAATTATGAACAAAAGAAAGATCAAAAGGGAATATATACAAAAACAATGGGACTCAGGTGTGAATTTTTTCCCTAATTTTCTAATATGAGCATATAGTTTTTTTAATAATAGAAATGACAATGTTTCTTTAAAATACTCTAACAGAATTTAATATGCCATAAATTGTACTATGGATGCTGATTTCAAGGACAATAAAGTGTCACAAAAGTTATCTAAGATCCTTAGACTACCCAACTACAGTCCCACTAAAGAGTAGCCAACTCTGTGACTCCTTACCTGTGTGACTTTGGGCAAGTCACTTAACTTCTCTGAACGTCCATTTACTCCAAGTATAAAAAAGGGACTATTTGCATAAAACAGCTTAGTGCAAACCTCGGGTCATAGTAAACACTCAGTTAAAGTTAGATATTATTGGTTGTAACAGTATTATTACGTTTTTCCCTCTAATTCTGATAGAGAGCAAAAATGAGTAGAGAAACCTTCCAGCAAGATTTATGGGGTTTGCTGGGCTTGGGGTTTTTTGTGTGTTTTTTTTTGTTTGTTTGTTTTGTCTGCCAAAATATGAAGATGGATTGAAGGTATGCATGCATCCACAAAACTACTTCTCTAATTTTTACACTTTATTTGCATTAATGAAAACGTAATCATAATACAAAGGAGGGGAAAATCTGAACAGCAAAGGCCAGACAACAGACTCCTATTATATCTTTATGTTAAAAAACTTATTGTACTTGTAGAGAAAAAGCATGGGGTTTATGTAACTGAGGATTAGTCATTTAAACTCTGAATGCCAAGCCCCATTGTAGGATTAGAAGAGGCTTTCTCAGGCATTATCCCCTCCTCAGCACTATTTCCAGGAGCTAACAGTTGCAGTCCTTGGCATAAGTGGATTGTAACAAAACTACCTATGTGAACATTTAGGAAGTGATTTATTTCTTAATACCCTTCTCCTGCCCACAAAAGATGTGAAACAGCTACATTTAAAGATAAAATGGGGAGAGCCAAAGTGAGGAACAATAAGATCCTGCTAGCACCAGATGTATAGGAAAATATTATATATTGTATGAAAGGAAGAGAAGATAGGGTGGTTCTTTGATCGTGTAGGAAGGTAGTTGAAAACATGACACTAAAGTAAAAGGAAACTTTAATGTGCACGCATGCGCGCGCACGTGCGCGCGCGCACACACACACACACACACACACACACACACACACACACTTATAATCACATCAGGCAACATGGACTCCCTAAATCTCCAAGTGCATAGAACTGATACTGAGTAAACTGAATTGATACTAAACATTAAAAACAGTCTCCTAGGACATTCATCTTAAAGTGTTTAAAGAGGGGCCCCTGGGTGGCTCAGTCGGTTAAGTGTCTGCCTTTGGCTCAGGTCATGATCCCAGGGTCCTGGGATCAAGTCCCACGTCAGGCTCTGCTTCTCCCTTTCCCCCTGCTCCTGTGCACGCTCTCTCTCTCTCAAATAAATAAATAAAATCTTTAAAAAAAAATAAAGCATTTAAGGAATCATCTTGATTCCTTGAAGAGCTACTGTACCACACTGGGAAATTCTTGGAAGCCAGAGTTCTGGGAGGTCAACAAAAGGACAAGCACCACATACCTTTTATGAAATGGTACAGGAGCAACATAGACATGAAAGGTAAAATAAACCTATTTTTCCTTGCAGGACAACATTTAAAAAAAATAGTTTGATAATAAAAAGGAAGGCAAGAACAGCACAGGATGATGAGTAACAATCAACACTACATTATGAAGAAGCAAATCCTGCTGACCCAATGTCATTTTTGTTGGTAACAGATGACAAGCCTAATGGATTTGGAGTAGCAAACAACATAATATGTATTGACCTTAGAAAGGCTTTTGATTCTGCTCCTGGCCATGACCTGCTCATTAACTAGCTTCAAAACTATGGTTCAGACCATATACAATTGGCACTGGAGGATGATATCAACAGACTAGTTTTGATAGTTCAATAAGAATAAGAGGGGGGAAGCACACTGTGTTGGTTTCTCAAGGAGCTGACCTAAGGCTGACACTACTTAATATTTTCATCAATACTTCCGTGGGTAGAAGACAAAATCTGCCTGCTAATGACAGGAAAATGCAGTAATGAAGAGTTTTAACCCAGAGATAAGAAGTTGCATGATAGATGATAGGTGGGAAGCTGTTTTTCATCTCTACCTCCAACAGCCAAAGAAAACAGATCTAGAAAAGTGTATGAAAGATGGGCAGAGAAAAGACAAAACACTAGATCGTTGACAAATGCTATCTTTGAGGATAAGACAAAAAGGAGGTCACAGAGAGTTAAGGTGGGGGTGCAAATAAACGAGGAGGATCACTGAGGAGTTATTTATAGATATACAGAACAGGGAAGATAGTGGAAAAGGCTGAAAAGTCATTTACAAATATAACTGCAGGTCAGAATCTGATGGTGATGTGTGACTAGCAATCTATATGCCTGTTGGAAAAAAGTACACCAGGCCACAAATAGCTCAATATGCCTTAGGAGTGTGTTTAAGGCAACCACTCAGCAAAGAAGGTGAAATAATCGGCTCGAATGGATATCATTCATCATGGCAATTTTTCCTCTGAGGGTAAATAGTTAAGGAGGTGAATGTAGATAGAGCCTTGATGGATGCAAGAGCATATAGGATACTCCGAAATCAAGAACATTAAACAAAATGCAGTCTAAGAAGGTAAATGTTTTTAACAAACCAAAACCAGGATAGAAGGCCCCAGGTGGTCGAGAGGGAAGTGGGAGGTAATTCTCTGGGTCCAGGAATGGATTACATCATTATCAGTCCCTGGGAAGAAGGGAGAAGAGGGAGAGCGAGAGGTAGAGTTGGCTGGAGTAAGAACTCCCCAAAGCCCTGAAAAGCAAATTGGAATGCTTTTGACAAAAAAAAAAAAAAAAAAAAAAATCCTTTTACAAAAGTCCCAATCTAACCAGATCACGAAACTCTAATGACAAATAGTAAAAGTGCATGATTGTGTATAAGTGTGATTTGGAAAGCCCTAAAATAAAAAAGGATACAAAAGGTAAAGAGGAAAACATTCTTCAATTAGTTAAGGCAACAAAGGAGGCCGAAGGAAAGAAAGCCCCCAGCCCCTCACATCATCCATTTGAGAGTTCCTGCCTCATGACAGCCTGGAGAAACTTGTGAGGAAAATGAATTCTGGGGGCCTGCAAAGAACAAAATTAAGGGGTATTAGGAGCACGCAGTTGTTAATCCCCATCTCATGTAGGTCTTAGCTTTTTGATTTGTTATTGAGGATTATTTGGGCACCTGCAAAGCTTTGAGAAGAGAAATTATAACTTTTCTAATCCGAGGAATATCTTTTAAAATAAATTTATTTTTAAATTTCACAATACGTTAATACCTGCTCATTATTAAAAATACAGAGAGGGGTATAGAAAGCAAAATCTGGTAGCGTTCCTTCACATCGCCTACCCAAATCCCCTCCACAGAGCTAGAGCTAATTAGTATGTCAGGTTGGAGTACGTCTTTCCAGATCTGTTTCTGTATATTTGCACGTGCGTGCGCGCACACACACACACACCCACACACCCACACCCACTCCTCAAATACATAGACTAGAGATTGGCTCACGGCAGAACATGTAGTTCTGCCTCATTCCTGGTAGTGGGAATGTAGTTTCTCATACCCCATAGTGTTGAGATGCCAGCTTACTGTTTTCCATCTTTTCTAGCATAAACAGTCCTGTGACGGTGTCTCTATATACATAAATTGGAGCACTTATGGAGTCTTTCTATAGAAGAGAAGGCAATATCCTAAAAGTGTAATTTCTTGGGATACACTTTAGAAGTTTTGATAGAAGCTGCCACATTGCCACCCAGAATTGCTGTCACAATTTCCTCTCTCTGGAGTGTTTGAGGGTATGTCGTTCCCTACACCATCAGAGACCCGGGATGCTATCGCCTCCACTCCCCATTTCAGAAGCCAAAAACAAAAACAAAAACAAAAGCTATGTTTTGTTTGGATTTGCATTTCCCCATTACCACCCCGAGGGACTATTGTCCATTACCCAGTGAGATTGAGCACCTTTTCATATGTTAATTACCCATTTTATATTTCTTCTGTAAATTGCTTGTTCAAAGACTTTTATTCATTTAGCTATTGGTTTATCTTCTCCTTATTGGTTTATACGAGTTCTTTGTACCTTATGGATATTAACCCTTTGTCATATAGGGTATAGCTATTTTCTTCTAAACTGTCACTGGTCTTTTATCTTTTGTAACAACTTAAAACTAACTTCATATAGGGGTTTAATGAAGATTACCAATACTTTTTAGTATCATTAAGTCTTTTTTTAAATTTTTATTTCTTTAAAGATTTATTTATTTATTTTGAGAGAGAGAGAGAAAGAAAGAGAGCACGTGAACAGGAGGAGGGACAGAGGGAGAGTGAGAATCCCCAAGCAGACTCCCTGCCAAGCATGGAGCCCGACATGGGGCTCGATCCCAGGACCCTGAGATCATGACCTGAGCTGAAATCAAGACTCGGATGCTCAACCAACTGAGCCGCCCAGGCGCCCCTAAGTTTTACTTTTTAATCCAATAAAATTTACCCCATTTTACAATCTCTGTTGTATACATGTAGTTAATCTTTCTGCTCAGTGTATAAATTAAAGCCCAGTCAGGCCTTACCTGTTGGGTTGTGCTTTCTTTTCTAAAGCACTTAAAGCTAGTTTGCAATCACTTAGAAATCCTATCTTTTATGACGTTTTAGCCAGGCCCTCCAGGTCACATGCCAACTCTTAGGAATCAAGCTGTTAACAGTACTAGGAACCCATCCACCTTCCTTAAGCCCCAAACAGACGAGACAACCACACTTAGTTGAACTGAGACTCTTAAGCCAACTCGGACTGCTATTATTTTACTGCCGTGTACATGACATAAGTGGCATACACTAAATGAATCTCATAATTCAGACCTGAAGAGAAAAGTCCATGGTTAGAGGGCTACAAACTCTTACGTCCCATTCTACCCCACAGTCCATTGTGCGCGTCCAGTGGCAACAGGATCTGTTCTATAAAAAAGTGCCAATTTATGCCCCAGTTTATTAGCTTGCTGTAGAACTGAGAAAGCAAAGAGCTCATGATTAGCTGACAGATTGACAGACTGCATAACCGGTACCCATCTCTAGGATTTCAGAGCCAAGTATGGCTGTAAATAGGTTTTCTTCATTCTCAAACACAGAGGATAATATTTGGGAAAACATTCAAATTCCCTGGCTCCCTTCCACATTTGCTCTCTTCCCAGTGCGTAGGCCCCATGTGAAAACACAAGAAAGCTGAGTATCTGTAGGGCCTTGATTCTCTCCTCCCCGCTCCCTCCCGCTCCCGGTGCACACCATGTGTGGTCACTACACCATCTTGTGGCCATTCGTGTAAACTGCACGTTCCCCGCCAGGAGGCAACTTGCCAAGATCCTCTTTGCTGCCTCGCAAAAGGTCCATCACCATCCTGTCTTCTCATTTCCTTTTTTCCTGCCACCAAATTGGAAAGGAAAGGCCATGCGAGCAGGGCTTAGCCTCTGTGTTTCCTTCTCTCTGTCTGCCTGCGTGCGTGCGTGCGTGCATGCATGCGTGCGTGAGCGCATGCGCACGTGCGTGTGTACATGCGCGCGTGCGTGTGTACCTGCGCGCTCGCACACACGTCCTACAAAGACCACCTCCACGCATCAACTAGCTCTCAAGTTTCTATCAGAAATCCTGAAAGTCAGATAAAGGGACTTCCAGAAGAAATTCTTCCGCAAAGTACTGTTTCTTTCCATCACCGATATCACCTACTCCAAATAGCAAGTCTGTGTTTGAGTTTTGAACAAACAATACTGTAAACAATACTGTAATATTAAGTCTCTGATGAACTATTAAAAGGTACAGGCGGCCAGATATATTTTGCTTCATCAGTGAAACAACCCAAGAAAGGGTCTCATTAAAAGCAACAGCAAGAAATCAATTAAAATCAGCTTAGACACTGTGGAAGGAAATGACTTTGTCAGGTTAGTAAAGTGACATCTCTCCAAAGGAAGTGATAATGTGCCATATTTAAAGGAGTACCAATGTTTGGATCAAAGTCCACGGGGGCTGAGTCAGTCAAAGGGGTGACTCTGGCACACACCAGCAGGGTTGACGGAGACAGGCTATGGTTTTCTGCCGTAAGGGAGTCAAGAGCATTTGATAGCCTATAGGATGTGAAGACCGAGGGCGAAATTGAGGCTTCTGTGTTGGCTTTATAATGAGTCTGCTTGCCTACGTTTCCCACTATTCCCTTTCTCACGTTTCAGTTAAAGTGGTCCGTGAGAGATTCTTGTGGGAGATTCGGAGGGCAGAAGGGAAGCCGAAATCGTGGCGCAGTTCACACGTCTTGTTGCTTATCTGCTGGCTCCCCTCGTTGGTGTGAGGGTGTGGCCGGGCCTGCGATGGCTTCACAGTCCTTGTGTCCTTCTTCAGCTTCTTAAACTTCTGGACCAGACATGTGTGTGTTTAGCTCTGTGACAAAGTGTTTTGGCCTCTGCAGGACACTCGAGGACCCTCGTGACATCAAGGTCAAGGCAACAGGTATTGATAGGGGTTTCAGTTCATCCTCATGGGGTCCACAGGGTTCTTAAGAGTCCTCCCCCACTTCACATGCATCTTCCCTTCCCGACTGCTCACCCTGAGGACCTCAAGCTTCAGCATCAGGCACAAAGACAACTACCTTTCAGAGGCAGCTTAACCAGTGCCCACAATTGTGTGATGTCAGATCCTGGAAACAAATCTCTTTATGGATATTTATATGTCCTTATGGATCTGCTTCTCTGAACCCATGACTGATACAGCCGCATACAGATGGGCTGCACACAAGGAAAACCTATGACACCACAAACTGCCCTTGGACTTTAGTGAGGTTTTTCCAGGAATATAATTCAATGATGAAAACCCCAAATTTCCTCACAGGAAAAATTTAATCCAAACATGCAAGCCTGGAGTGTCCATCATGGGCAAGTCTAGAACGGAAGACAGAGAATGTCTAAAAAGCCTGCTTTCCACTAAAGAATATATTTATAGTTCAGTAAGGGTGATAAGGCAGGCATGCAAAAAATAAAATTCAAGGCAATCTGTGATAAGCTTTGCAAGAGAGGTTCAAAGGGTTATCAGAGTATCTTTTCCACCAGGGATCCAATATCTAACTGTGTATAGAAATGACCACAAGCATCCTTGTTTATCACCTCCATGGATATGTCTACTGCTCTCAAGTTTTCTAAAGTGTGTATAAATCAGATAAAACATCTTAACTAGTCACACACAAGGGTTTTCATTGCTGGAATAGCGCTCCTAAGAGAAGGGTTGCCAGGTTGGGAGGCTGCCCAAGGCCAGGGGCCAGGGCGCTGTGTCACGTGCATTGGGGATGGTAAGCGGGCTGAGTCAGGGCCCTCCCCGCCGTAAGCATGTGTCCTCTAATCCCAAAGGCTACCAGGCCAAGGACTGATGTGAGACCCCTGGTAGTCCAGGGCTACCTATAAAGGAAAATCCAAGATAGAGAGCATGGGGTGATTCTGTCCACAACAAGTGGCCCTTTGTGACAAAAGCCTTTGCAGGAGAACGCAATTAAATATTCATCAGTCATTCATTCATTTAACAAACATTTACTGAGTAACTAATATGTGCTTCCTCTCTCTCCACACCTTGCCACTTCTCACCCTTCACATTGAAATGTCACCTCTCAGAGTAGCCCTTGTTGTTGACCCTAAATACTTCCTCTTTATCACTTTCCTCTGTACGTTTCCTTCATGGCACTCAGCACGGTTTGGCCTTCCCATTGACTGGTAAGATATTTTGATTCATGTCAGTCTCCAATAGTAGACCAGAAGCTCTACAAAAGCAGCTCTCCTATCTCTTTTATTCATATCCGCTATCCACCATGAGCACAGACCCTGGCACGCAGGTTAGGTATTCGGTAAATATTTGCTAAACGAATGACGACCAAGATGCTGGAACTATGAAGATGACAGGGACAGGCCACATCCCCACTGTCCTGGAGCTCACAGTAAACCGGGGGAGGTAAGCAGGCAACCAAAAGAAGAAGTGATGGCAATGACCTCAGAAAGCCTACCTTGTCACCTCCCAAAGAAACCTCTCCCCCTATATCAAGTTTTGGGAAGTGTGTATAAAATCAAAGAGGACAAGATCCTAAGTGGTCACCTGAGGGGCTATTTACTGTTCTGAGCTGAGCACTGGGATGGGGGTGGACACAGGGGCTGAGGTGAGTGCAGAAGAGAGGTTAACAATCCAGTTTGGAGAGGATCAGGGAAGACTCACCGGAAGTGGTGACACTGAGTCTGAAAGAAGAACAGGACATGTGTTATTTGGTGGCAAGTATGCAGTGCTAACAGAGAAGGTAAGAATGAGGGGGATAAGCAGCAGTAGCATTTAAGGCAGAGAACGGCATGTGCAAATGCCCAGAGGTGAAAGGAGAGTCATGGGGAGGACTCGGATCACTCTTCCTGGCCGGTGCATGGGGTGTGCTGAGAGCTGACCCAGGCAGATCGGCAGGGGCCAGATCATGAAAGGTCGTGAATGCCAGACTCAGGATTTTGGAATGACACTCAAAGACCTTCACTGTGCTTTATTTACAAAGAGACCATTTCGTTGGTTATACACCAGGGGTTACAATGAAATGCATGAAATCATGCTAACATGCAGTACTAATAGTGAAGCTAACCATAGTTTTCAGATACAAAACTGGAACATATGGACTGACAATGGAATAAAATTGTAGAAATCGTGATCGCCATGGAAAATGCAGAGCATTTGGCTGATGTGTGGTTTTCCTGTATGGTATTCAACACACAAGGAATTCTGAGTACCAAGCGGAGTACGTCACATATGTCTGCTACATAGTGATTCCTAGTATTGTTGAGAATAAATAGACATTGTTCTTATCTATTAAAGCAAAGGATATCTGCCAACTTTAGACAGATGTTACTATGTTCAGTGAAGTGCCCGCTACGTGTCAAATCCAGCACTGGACCCCATGAGGAGAGAATGGAAGAAAAGTATAAAGCAAAAAAAAAAAAAAAAAAAAAAGTCTAGTTTCTGTAGGGATGGAAATATGTCCATTTAGGATCGTTTATCCAATTACCAAGTAACTTACCAGAATACAATGGATGAGACGGGGGGAGAACATAAAACATTACTAAGGAAAACAGTGCCGGTGTTTCATAAAAATTTACTGAACGTATTAGTCAAAAACAATAATCAAGTGCTTCAGTGCTAGACATGTTTCCCTGTATTAATCCAATCAAATCGTAAAACACCAGAACTCTGTTCTAAAACACTTGGCGTGATTTAACTCATTGACTCATTACCACAAATCTATGGAGTAAGTACTGTTACAATTGCAATTTTAGAAATGGGGAGAGCTAGGCTCAGAAAGATGAAGTCATTGACCCTAGGTCACATGGCTTATAAGGGGTCATGCCAGGATCATGAACCCAGAGAGTCTGATTATTATAGTAGGAATCCCAGAAAAGATTCTGCTTTGGGTTGAAGGCCCATAGGCAATAGAACTGAGCACAGTAGAAAAGGAAAGTGGATGTTCTCAAAGTTTCTTATGAAAACATTAGGGTATTGCTGGCTACGCCAGACCCAGACAAACCTGAGATGGAATCTCAGCTCTGCCACAAATCACCTGTGTGACCTTTGGGAAGACACTTGCTCCCCCTGGGCCTCAAGGTAAACCTGTAAAATGGGGGAAGGAGGAATAGAAATGTGATATGGGTTTGCCCTGGTGGTGTTAGAGCTGGAACAAGTTTTTAAAAAGGCTTTCAGATGATTTCAAAAGCAGTTTTGCTCTTCCAGATGCATCTTACCCACCAAGTATGGAAACCACACGCTTTCTTCAATTTACACAAGCGCCGTGTATATGTAGATTGTGTACGGTGATGGTCTTTGATAAGAAATGCAGTCTATGAAATAGAGAGGGCCCAACATGGACAGGAGGCCAAAACCATTTTGTTGGACATCGAAAATATTTTCTAATGCCCCAGAGTGGAATCGGGAATTATGCCTGTGGAAATCAAAGCACAGAACTTATGGTCAAAAGACCTGAGACCAAGGGCCAAGTTTGGCTGCTTCCATCTGTGAGATTTAGAAGAATATTTATGGGTCTAGTAATACTGAGTTTAAGGGTGAGGGGATCTCAGGCTGCCTCTCCAAGGGTAGAGGTACCAGGCTGTGAACTGGGTGTCTGTGGGTCCAGGGACAAGTGCTGAGCAGAGTGCAATCCGAAGAACCAGAAGGAAGCCAGTTGCTTTGTGAGTACTGCTAACAGGAAAAGAAACCATTGTTAATTAAGTTTCAGAGAAGCCAGAAATGGCTTCCTAGCTTGTCTGTATCGGGAGCTCAAGGCCCTCAATCCCCAGCTGCTGTTCTGGAGGAAGCTTCTGCTAGAGTAGTTGTGTGGCCAGGGACCCACCTCTCTGAACTTCAGTTTGCTTCTCTCTATAATGGGGAACTAATAAAATGCACTTGTCTGTGTTTTTGGAAAAATGAGATGAAGCTTTTTTTATGTCTGGGAATTGCTTCAAAATATTACAGATTGTAGGGCAAGTGAGTGAGGACATGGATGAAACAAGATTGGCCGAGACTTGATAATTGCTGTAGCTGAGTGATAGGGAAGTGGGGCTTCATGATGCTGTTCTCTCTATTTTTGTAAAGGTTTGGATCTTCCCATAATGAAATGTTTCAAATAATGAATAAAGCAGAGAGATTGAGCCCTGGAGTTCCAACGAGGTTTGATTTGGGCTCCTGCCTGTAAGTATTGAGCATGTGAATTAAGCTCTCCTGAGCCTCAGCCTACTCCTCTATAAAATGTGGGAAGTAATTATTCCTGCCTCACAGGGTAGCCGTGAAGATTAAGTGAGGTTGTGCATATAAGCGACTTAGTACAGCATCTGAAATATAATACAGTTCCAAAGATATTAGCTACTAGTTCTGCCATGGTTGTTGTTTTTGGTGTTACTATTATTTTATTGTATGAAGGACCAGGAAGAGCTGTAGGCATGCAGTAGGTGTTTAATAAATGGTGTGGCTCATCATGATTATCCTCACTATCATTAGGAGTTGAACTCTTCCCACCTGGTCAGAATGTACCATTAAGCTGTGCTCCTAATCTGGCGGGGAGATCGGCAGATGTGGGCATTGAGGTCTCCGGGCTGAATAAGAGCTCTTTTCCCTTAGTGGAGTGGAGCTGTTATGTAAAAGTTCAGAAATTTCCACCCAAGAGCAGGACCAGCTAAGTAGCCTCAAGCTGAGCTGTCAGAACCTGCCTCTGCAGAGCTTCTAGAAACAGGAGGCGGTTGGAGATTAAAGACAGCTGGAGACAGGCAGCTCTACCAGGGGTTTCATTCATTCAGGGGCTTAGAGCAGGCTCTCGGTCCTGGGAAAGGGACTCAGCTGGGAATCATTTTCTTTTCTTAAATTTTTAAAAGTAATCTCTATCCCCAACATGGGGCTCGAACTCACGACCCCAAGATCAAGAGTCACATGCTCCCCCGACTGAGCCAGCCAGGCGCCCTAGGAATCATTCTCTTGGTCAGCCTTCCCTGACCTCCCCTCCTGGTTTCCTAACTCACAGTAAAGTGCTCAATGCAGGTTAGTCAGATGAATGGGCTCTAGGACAGAAATCAAGTTGCCAGAAGCTGGACATTGGGTCAGCAAAGCCGAAGCTGGTTAATCAAATGCCTCCAGACTCAGGACAGGCTTACTTCCAGAGCCTGGGGCTGGCCTGGCCACGACGTGGGGGCACCGTGACCCAAAGTAGGGGAAGCAAGTAGGCAATGAGAGAGCGAAGCTTGCAGCGTGACCCAAATGACCCATTTATCTTTATACCTCACAGAGGCCCCACCGGCTTGAACTGGTGCCTATCTGGGGTTGGCTTCCTCTGCTCTGGACAGACGCTTTCAGGGTGGAAACTCTCACCTGCTCAACTTGCTTGCTCTAATTGATTGCCACTTGCTTTTGACCCTAGGCTTATTAGAGTTCATTAAAACTCTATTAAGATGGCAATCAGCCGACATAGGATTTTATATATATAGCTTTTTTAGAGTCAATGATACTTCAAAAACTCCTATTCAAATTCATTTTGGAAAGCTCCTGCCCCGGACAAGGAGTAAAGAACGTTCGCCTGAAGCAAAGGTTCAGATCCAAGTAGGGTGGCATTCAACGGTGAGCCTCGTGAGCCTCGGAAGAGTGGAGGTCAGATTATCGAGCGCGTTGTGCATTTAGCTGAGGAGTGTGGACTTGATCTGCAGATAGTGGAGAGCCGCCAGTGCTTTCTGAGAAGGGCAGTACAGTGATCAGACCTGTGGTTTAGGACAGTAGCTCCCCTATTTACCTAACCATGTTCGAATCCCCATTGAATCATCTTTGAATTTCACCAAAAGGCAGAATCCCTTGCTTTGCACCCGAGATTCTGATTCAGAAACTTGGCAGTGGGGCCAGGGAATCTGCATCTTTAAAGAAACACATCACAAACACATTGTGAGACCACAAGTCCATGGATGACGTTTTGAGACGCAGTTTTAGGAAGATGAGTGTGGCGGTCAAGAAAGAGGCTCAGGACAGGAGAATAGTATGGAAACCTGACCTTGAGTGGGAGTGGTGGAAATCAAAACAATGACCCATCCTGCCAGGTTCCTGGGGGCTTGGGGGAGAGCGTGTTTTCAACTGCAGTGGGCTCTGGGGAGCCTTGGGAAACTACTGATGCCTGTTAGAGGTCAAGCTCACTCTTGATCCATCCTATTCATCTTGACTAGTCAGTGCTGAGGCTCCTTCCTTAAACTTCCTTCCTACCTGTTCAGGGTTGCAAAGCCTAACTCTGCCTCTTTGATCAAATGCATGGAGTCTTTACCATATAACCCCAAGGACCTTGATGGGCACATGAGCCTGCTCGAACTAGTTTCAGGTACAGAAGGCCTCTCTCGGGCTTGAGACAAAACCACTCTTGCGTTAGAATTAAGCCACAAAAAGGCTGGTTAGGGTTGGCTCCAGCTGGCTGGTCAGGCCCCATCAAGTTATGGTATAGCCTTCTCTTTGAAGACTTGACTGTTCCCCTCAGGTCCTCTTGAGTCACATGAAATCCAGGAGAGCATTTTCAAGTCACAAAAACTGTTAAAGTTTTCTTAGGTCCAGTTAGGCATCATTAAATCCTACCCAGATTAGTGAAGTCACAAGATCTCCCAGGCATAATGAGAATAGAATTTATAAAACTTAATGAGAATTGATGAGGATTATTGAACCTTGTCCTGCCCTTAAGGCAACAAGATCAAAATTTAGAAATTCAAATGGGAATAGAAGCAAAGTATTCTTTTGCTTTTCTTTTTTTAAAGCCAGGCGAGCTACCTGAAGTTACAAGACTTGCGTGGGCCCTTTGTGACTGCTAATCTTATAAACTAGTATGAGCCAACTTTTAATGGGTTCCTCTCCCTCCTCCCTTCCAGGTGGCATATATGCATTTTAATAGGGTCTTCTGAACAGGCTGCTTCCACGCCGAGTAGAGACTTGGAGTGTGGAAATTCCAGGTGCCAACCCAGACCCGTGAGACCGGCAGCTAAACTTTTGGGGCCCTCTCATATGTCATGCAAATAGGCCCACGCAGTGGCAATGTCAGGTGGACAGGTGGGTGGGAGAAGAAGGGGGCTGGTGAGTGAGTCATCCTTGCTCAAGTGCAATAAGGTAGGTCCCAAATCAGCCAGCGACGTCGGATAATGCATTTTCGTTGCTGGAGAGAGTTATCAGTGACTCACTTGGCATTTTGTGGATTAGATCTTTCAGAATACTTCTGTCAGTGGCTGCATTTACTCAAAAGCAAACCTCAGGATAGGTCTTTATATAGTTAATGATGTGACTATTGTAATATATATACATATATATTATAGTTTCAGGGAAGTTTTGAAAAATGAGTCACAATGGGACATCACACTACTTTTTGCTTAGTTTCTTGCCAATATTTTAAATTCTTGATCTCGGAATCAGTGTAGAGCTATTAAAGACATGGGCATTCTCAGACAACTGGCCCTTCATCCTAAAGGCAATGATCGTGATCATGATAATACTATCCAACACATGTAAGGCTTATTCTGTGTCAGGCACTGTTCTAAGTGCTTTACAAATATGACCTCATTGAATGCCGACAACAACCCTCTGAAGTGGGAGCTGTTATTTCTTCCACTTCCGGGGTGGGAGGTGGGAACTGAGGCACAGAGAGGTTTGTGACTTCCCCAAGGTCACAGAGCTGGTAAGTGGTGGGGCTGGGATACAGACCCAGCCAGTGTGGACCCAGTTTGGGGGCCTAGGGTTAACCATCCACTGCCAGTTGTGCAGGGAAAACCATGATATGCCACTGAGCTTTCCAAAAAAAAAGGGAAATTGAATAATGAGGACGACGTAGTTTCATTTTTGTTGTCAATATTATGTGTGTGTTGGAGACACACAGACACACACACACAGAGGTGGGGAGACAGAGGGAGATTAGATTTGAATGGGAATAAGACAAGGAGGTCTGGAAGAAATCACGTAATTATACTAGTTACTTGGAGGGAGAGTTGTGTAGGTAATTTCACTTTTTCCTTCACATACGTCTATTGTTTTAGATGGAACACACACACGGAGGAACTAATTAAGCTTTTAACTTAATGCTGCTCTCTGACACAGCACTTGCTTTAGATTCCCGTAATCCTGAGAGAAAAGATCAGAGTGTTCGCTGTTCTCAGGCTTAATGCAGTGACTTTCATGTAGTAAGTATTCAATAAATGCTGTTTGCGGTGTTGTATTATTGGGCAGCGTGTCGTTTGTATCATACCCCTCTATTCTCTCCGACGCTGGGCTCATTATAAACTCTGCCAGGATTTCACTCTTTAGGACATTTGGACTGTTCTTTAGCTCAGGGGTTGCCCGATGTTTTCTCTCAAGGGCAAGGAGAGAAGTATTTCAGGCTCTTGGGGTCATCGGATCTCTGTTGCAATTTCTGCCTCCGTCGTGTGACAGCAGCCAGAGGAGATATGTAAAGAAACGGGCATGACTGAGTTCCAATAAAATTTGATTTACAAAAGCAGGTGGAGGGCTGCCTTTGGCCCCAGGTTCGCAGTGTTCGGATGCCAGCTCTAGCTGGTCTGAACAGGGTCACTGGCCCCGAGAAACAAGTTGATTTACTTTGTTCTCAGGATAGTTTTCTCCTGCAGTTCTGAGGGCTTTGCACCTACGCAAAGGTCTGATTGGGATGGATTAGAATTTTTCACCTGTTGATGTAATTGCTGTCGGGTTGCCTCATTCTTGCCATGTGAGAGATTAGGATGGCCTTATACCACTATCCCATGGGATTACTCTTGGAGTCGGCATCCACTGTGTCTTGTTATACTTTGTACAAAACACCGGGGTTTTGTTCGTTTACTTAGTTGAATCCCTAGCGAAGATGAGAGAGAAGGAAGTCTTCTTTAGGACAGGGCAGGAAAACTGTGGGTCCCACACCACCACCCCTGGACCACTCTCTCACTCTTCTGTGTCTCAGGAGTGGGGAGACTAGGCTTTTTCAGAGCCCCCACTCACTGCCTTCCCCCACCCCCAAAGGTAGCTCCATTCTTACTTGGTTATAACTCCTACTGAGAATCCTAAGTCCTTAGGAACTGGGCCAACTAGTCTTTTCTTCAGTATAGTTCCTCTCTGGGCAACCACGATAGTTCATTTCCTACGAAGCCAACCCTGATCTTGTGCCCTGAGCATAGCGCAGGGCTCCTACATTTTACTCCCTTCAGTAAGAGTGTCCTGCTCTCCAAGAGTACCCTTCTCAAGGGCAAAGGGAAACAACTTTTATTTCCTAACTATTTCAAGTTCTTGGCCTCTATGTTCCTGTTCACAGTTCCTCCCAAGGAACTTAGACAATCAGGACCATTGGCCACCCAATTCTTGCTCAGTAAATGGTCGATGGGAAACATTTTCTAAGTATGAATAGTTTGCAGACCAAGTAATAATTAAACCCTCCAGATTAGTAGCTTTCTTTCCCTCTAATCCATGCAACCAATATCTAAATTCTCTTTAGGAAAGGGCAAAGGCAAATCATCCCCATCTATAGTCCTAACCATAGGTTTGTTTGGCAAACTACGTACGTCACACAAAACTAGATCATGGTATGCCCCTGACTTTAAAAGCCAATATTTAGGGGCAGAGCAAGATGGCAGAGGAGTAGGAGACCTGGATTTCGTCTCCTCTCAGGAATTCAGCTGGATAGGGATCAAACCATTCTGAACACCTACGAACTCAACAGGAGATCGAAGAAAAGAAGAGCAACAACTCTCTGAACAGAAAAGCGACCACTTTCTGGAAGGTAGGACGTGCGGAGAAGTGAATCCGAGGAGATAGTCGGGAGGATAGACGGCGGGGGAGGGGCCTCCATCAGCCGCTTCTGGCAAGTGATAGAGCAGCAGAGCACAAAATCGGAACTTTTAGAAGTCGGGTCCGCTGAGGGACGTCGCTCCGGTGGCTAAGCGGGGGGTGGAACCCTCGTGGGACAGTGTGGTCTCAGGACCCTCGGGGTCACAGAAAGACCGGGGGTGCCTGAGTGCGGCAGAGCTCCCAGGTATCGGAGCGGGGAAGCCGGCTGCAGAGACGGAGCCGAGGCGTGGGCTCTCAGCTCGGGGTTGTCATAAACCATGATCCGTGGCACAGTCGGGCCACTGCTCCTCCAGCAGGGACCCAACAAGCGGCAGATCTGGGGAGACTCACCTTCTTCCCCCGGGAGGAGCGGCGCGGGAGCGCACCGCAGGGATCTGCTGGGTTTGGAGACTCCACACTGAGTCGGGTGCCAGAGATAGAAACGCTCGGTCACAGGCCGGGTGAGCACGGAGTGTGGCCGGAGACCGGGGAGACGGGAGTGACTGACTGCTTTTCTCTGGGGGCTCACTGAGGAGCGGGGCCCGAGTTCTCGGCTCCTCCGGGGCGGAGATTGGGAGGCCGCCATTTTCACTCTCGTCCTCCAAAGCTGTACGGAAAGCTTGCAGGGAACAAAAGCTCCCGAGAGCAAACCCGAGCAGATTACTTAGCCCGGACCGGGCAAGGGCGGGGCAATTCCACCTCCGGCAAAGACATTTGGGAACCATGGCAACAGGCCCCTCCCCCAGAAGATCAGCGAGAACAGCCGGACAAGACCAAGTTTACCGATCAATGAGAACGGCAGAACTCCAGCGCTAGGGGAATACTGCACATAGAATCCATGGCTTTTTTACCATGATTCTTTAGTCTTTCAAAGTTAATTTTTTTTTAACTGTCTTTTTTTTTTGAATTTTTCTTTTTCCCTTTTTCAACCAACATCTTATCATTCCCTTTTTTAAAAAAAAAACATTTTTATTTTTCATTTTTATTTTTCATTTTTAGAGTCATATTCTATCCCTTCATAGTAGTTACCCGTATTTTTGGCATATATATATAAGTTGTTCTCTCTTTAAAATTTTGAGATAGTTTCTTCTAACAGATCAAAATATACCCTAAATCTCTAGTGTATGGTTTTTTTCTACTCCCCTGCCTGATCACATTCTCTCCCTTTTTTTCTTTTCTTTTTTTAAATCCTCTTCTTTCTTTTTTCAAACAACTTCTTATCAATTCCTTTTATAAAATTTTTTATAATTTCCATCTTTACAGTCATATTCCATCCCTTCATCATATCAACCCTTATTTTTGTACATATATAAGTTTTTCTTTCTTTAAAATTTTGGGAGGCACTTTCTTCTAACAGACCAAAATACACCCAAAATCTAGTGTGTGGCACTGATCTATACACCAGCCTGATCATATTTGACCACATTCTGTTTTTTTTCTGTTTTGTTCTGTTTTTGTTTGTTTTTATCTTTTTCTTTTTCTTTTTCTTTTTTTTTTCTTTTTTCTCTCTTTCCCTTTCTTTTCCCACTGCTTCAGGTCTTTTCTGATTTGTTTAGAGTATATTTTCTGGGGACGTTGTTACCCTGTTAGCATTTTGTTCTCTCATTAATCTATTCTCCTCTGGACAAAATGACAAGATGGAAAAAATCACCTCAACAAAAAGAACAAGAGGTAGTACCGACTGCCAGGGACCTACTCAATACGGACGTTAGTACGATGTCAGATCTAGAGTTCAGAATCATCACTTTAAAGATACTAGCTGGGCTTGAAAAGAGCATGGAAGTTATTAGAGAAACCCTTTCTGGAGAAGTAAAAGAACTAAAATCTAACCAAGTAGAAATGAAAAAGGCTATTAATGAGGTGCAATCAAATATGGGGGTGCTAACTGCTAGGATAAATGAGGCAGAAGAGTAAATCAGTGATATAGAAGACCAAATGATGGAAAATAAAGAAGCTGAGAAAAAGAGAGATAAACAACTACTGGATCACGAGGGCAGAATTCAAGAGATAAGCGATACCATAAGACGAAACAACATTAGAATAATTGGGATCCCAGAAGAAGAAGAAGAAAGAGAGAGAGGGGCAGAAGGTATAATGGAGCAAATTATAGCAGAGAACTTCCCTAATTTGGAGAAGGAAACAGGCATCAAAATCCAGGAAGCACAGAGAACCCCTCTCAAAATCAATAAAAATAGGTCAACACCCCGACATCTAATAGTAAAACTTATGAGTCTCAGAGACAAAGAGAAAATCCTGAAAGCAGCTCGGGAGAAGAGATATGTAACCTACAATGGTAGAAACATTAGATTGGCAACAGACCTATCCACAGAGACCTGGCAGGCCAGAAAGGACTGGCAGGATATATTCAGAGCACTAAATGAGAAAAATATGCAGCCAAGAATACTATATCCAGCTAGGCTGTCATTGAAAATAGAAGGAGAGATAAAAAGCTTCCAGGACAAACAAAAACTAAAGGAATTTGCAAACACGAAACCAGCCCTACAAGAAATCTTGAAAGGGGTCCTCTAAGCAAAGAGAGAGCCTAAAAGCAACATAGACCAGAAAGGAACACGGCCAAATACAGTAACAGTCACCTTACAGGCAATACAATGGCACCAAATTCCTATCTTTCAATAGTTACCCTGAATGTAAATGGGCTAAATGCCCCAATCAAAAGACACGGGCTATCAGATTGGATTAAAAAACAAGACCCATTGATATGCTGTCTGCAAGAGACTCATTTTAGACCCAAAGACACCCCCAGATTTAAAGTGAGGGGGTGGAAAACCATTTACCATGGTAATGGACACCAAAAGAAAGCTGGGGTGGCAATCCTTATATCAGACAAATTAGATTTTAAACCAAAGACTGTAATAAGAGATGAGGAAGGACACTATATCCTACTTAAAGGGTCTATCCAATAAGAAGATCTAACAATTTTAAATATCTATGCCCCTAACATGGGAGAAGCCAATTATACAAGGCAATTAATAACAAAAGCAAAGAAACACATCGACAACAATACAATAATAGTGGGGGACTTTAACACCCCCCTCACTGAAATGGACAGATCGTCTAGGCAAAAGATCAACAAGGAAATAAAGACTTTAAATGACACACTGGACCAAATGGACTTCACAGACATATTCAGAACATTCCATCCCAAAGCAATGGAATACACATTCTTCTCTAGTGCCCATGGAACATTCTCCAGAATTGATCACATCCTAGGTCATAAATCAGGTCTCAACTGGTACCAAAAGTTTGGGATCATTCCCTGCCTATTTTCAGACCACAATGCTTTGAAACTAGAACTCAATCACAAGAGGAAAGTCGGAAAGAACTCAAATACATGGAGGCTAAAGAGCATCCTACTAAAGAATGAATGGGTCAACCAGGAAATTAAAGAAGAATTAAAAAAATTCATGGAAACCAATGAAAATGAAAACACAACTATTCAAAATCTTTGGGATGCAGCAAAGGCAGTCCTAAGAGGAAAGTATATAGCAATACAAGCCTTTCTCAAGAAACAAGAAAGGTCTCAAGTACACAACCTAACCCTACACCTAAAGGAGCTGGAGAAAGAACAGCAAATAAAGCCTAAACCCAGCAGGAGAAGAGAAATAATAAAGATCAGAGCAGAAATCAATGAAATAGAAACTAAAAGAACAGTAGAACAGATCAACGAAACTAGGAGCTGGTTCTTTGAAAGAATTAACAAGATTGATAAACCCCTGGCCAGACTTATCAAAAAGAAAAGAGAAATGACCCAAATTAACAAAATCATGAATGAAAGAGGAGAGATCACAACCAACACCAAAGAAATACAAAAAATTATAAGAACATATTATGAGCAACTCTATGCCAGTAAATTAGATAACCTGGAAGAAATGGATGCATTCCTAGAGATGTATCAACTACCAAAACTGAACCAGGAAGAAATAGAAAACCTGAACAGACCTATAACCAGTAAGGAAATTGAAGCAGTCATCAAAAATCTCCCAAAAAACAAAAGCCCAGGGCCAGCTGGCTTCCCAGGGGAATTCTACCAAACATTTAAAGAAGAGTTAATACCTATTCTTCTGAAACTGTTCCAAAAAATAGAAATGGAAGGAAAACTTCCAAACTCATTTTATGAGGCCACCATTACCTTGATCCCAAAACTAGACAAAGACCCCATCAAAAAGGAGAACTACAGACCAATATCCCTGATGAGCATGGATGCAAAAATTCTCACCAAAATACTAGCCAATAGGATCCAACAGTACATTAAAAGGATTATTCACCATGACCAAGTGGGATTTATCCCTGGGCTGCAAGGTTGGTTCAACATCCGCAAATCAATCAACGTGATACAATACATTAACAAAAGAAAGAACAAGAATCATATGATCCTCTCAATAGATGCAGAAAAAGCATTTGACAAAGTACAGCATCCTTTCTTGATCAAAACTCTTCAGAGTATAGGCATAGAGGGTACATACCTCAATATCATAAAAGCCATCTATGAAAAACCTACAGCGAATATCATTCTCAATGGGGAAAAACTGAGAGCTTTCCCCCTAAGGTCAGGAACACGGCAGGGATGTCCACTATCACCACTGCTATTCAACATAGTATTAGAAGTCCTAGCCACAGCAATCAGACAACAAAAAGAAATAAAAGGAATCCAAATCAGCAAAGAAGTCAAACTCTCACTCTTTGCAGATGATATGATACTTTATGTGGAAAACCCCAAAGACTCCACCCCAAAACTGCTAGAACTCATACAGGAATTCAGTAAAGTGGCAGGATATAAAATCAATGCACAGAAGTCAGTGGCATTCCTATACACCAACAACAAGACAGAAGAAAGAGAAATTAAGGAGTCGATCCCATTTACAATTGCACCCAAAACCATAAGATACCTAGGCATAAATCTAACCAAAGAGGCAAAGGATCTGTACTCAGAAAACTATAAAATACTCATGAAAGGAATTGAGGAAGACACAAAGAAATGGAAACACGTCCCATGCTCATGGATTGGAAGAACAAATATTGTGAAGATGTCAATGCTACCTAGAGCAATCTACACATTCAATGCAATCCCCATCAAAATACCATCCACTTTTTTCAAAGAAATGGAACAAATAATCCTAAAATTTGTATGGAACCAGAAAAGACCCCGAATAGCCAGAGGAATGTTGAAAAAGAAAAGCAAAGCTGGCGGCATCACAATTCCAGACTTCCAGCTCTATTACAAAGCTGTCATCATCAAGACAGTAGGGTACTGGCACAAAAACAGACACATAGATCAATGGAACAGAATAGAGAGCCCAGAAATGGACCCTCAACTCTATGGTCAACTAATCTTTGACAAAGCAGGAAAGAATGTCCAGTGGAAAAAAGACAGTCTCTTCAACAAATGGTGTTGAGAAAATTGGATAGCCACATGCAGAAGAATGAAACTGGACCATTTCCTTACACCACACACAAAAATAGACTCCAAATGGTTGAAAAACCTCAATGTGAGACAGGAGTCCATCAAAATCCTAAAGGAGAACATAGGCAGCAACCTCTTCAACCTCAGCCGCAGCAACTTCTTCCTAGAAACATCACCAAAGGCAAGGGAAGCAAGGGCAAAAATGAACTATTGGGACTTCATCAAGATAAAAAGCTTTTGCAAAGCAAAGGAAACAGTCAATAAAACCAAAACACAACCGACAGAATGGGAGAAGATATTTGCAAATGACATATCAGATAAAGGGCTAGTATCCAAAATCTATAAAGAACTTATCAAAGTCAACACCCAAAGAACAAAGAATCCAATCAAGAAATGGGCAGAAGACATGAACAGACATTTTTTCCAAAGAAGACATCCAAATGGCCAACAGACACATGAAAAAGTACTCAATATCGCTCAGCATCAGGGAAATCCAAATCAAAAGCTCAATGAGATACCACCTCACACCAGTCAGAATGGCTAAAATTAACAAGTCAGGAAATGACAGATGTTGGCGGGGATGTGGAGAAAGGGGAACCCTCCTACACTGTTGGTGGGAATGCAAGCTGGTGCAGCCACTCTGGAAAACAGTATGGAGGTTCCTCAAAAAGTTGAAAATAGAGCTACCATATGATCCAGGAATTGCACTACTGGGTATTTACCCCAAAGATACAAAAGTAGGGATCCGAAAGGGTACGTGCACCCCGATGTTTATAGCAGCAATGTCCACAATAGCCAAACTGTGGAAAGAGCCAAGATGTCCATCGACAGATGAATGGATAAAGAAGAAGTGGTATATATATATATATATATATATATATATATATATATATACAATGGAATATTATGCAGCCATCAAAAGGAATGAGATCTTGCCATTTGCAACGACGTGGATGGAACTGGAGGGTATTATGCTGAGCGAAATAAGTCAATCAGAGAAGAACATGTATCATATGCTTTCACTGGTATGAGGAATTCTTAATCTCAGGAAAGAAACTGAGGGTTGCTGGAGTGGGGGGTGGGGTGGGAGGGATGGGGTGACTGGGTGATAGACAGTGGGGAGGGTATGTGCTCTGGTAAGCACTGTGAATTGTGCAAGACTGTTGAATCTCAGATCTGTACCTCTGAAACAAATAATGCAATATATATTAAGGGAAAAAAAAAGAAGATAGCAGGAGGGGAAGAATGAAGGGGGGGAAATCGGAGGGGTAGACGAACCATGAGAGACGATGGACTCTGAAAAACAAACTGAGGGTTCTAGAGGGGAGGGGGGTGGGAGGATGGGTTAGCCTGGTGATGGGTATTGAGGAGGGCACGTTCTGCATGGAGCACTGGGTGTTATGCACAAACAATGAATCATGGAACACTACATCTAAAACTAATGATGTAATGTATGGGGATGAACATAACAATAAAAAAATTTTTTAAAAAAAGCCAGTATTTAAAAGCTTACCTTTAACCTCTATCCTGTGGACAGAGGTGATAGAGAAGAAACAAAGAGCCCCATTTTTCCTTCCTGCCTGCTTTTAGACATGCAAATATCTATTTCAATAACTGTTAAATTAAAACTCACACACATTTCATTTGCACTGAGTAATGGACTAAATGTTTGGGTTCTCCCCACATCCATATGTTGAAACCTTAACCCCAAGGTGATGGCATCTGGAGATGGGGCCTTGGGGAGGTAATTGGGTCAGGAGAGTGGAGCCCTAGGAATGGGATCAGTGTCCTTCTAAGAAGAGCAACCCTTGTCTTTCCTTGACAACTTTTGTCTTACCCGAAAGAGGAGACAGTGTGAGCCCCCAGAAGGAAGCCCCCAAAGCGAAGGCCATTTTAGCCTGGTAGATTAGAAAGGGGTCATCTCAGTTCCACACCTGGTGGCCACAAGTTCAAAAGGAAACTCCTTGAGAGAAGAGAACTCGTCTGCGGTGTCGTGATGCCTAGCAGCTGCAACACTTGAAATCACGAAATTACTCAGAGTCTGTAATTTAAAGTTTATTTCATATCTGTTGTTAAATTACACAAAATCAGTGAATTGTTTGTAAAGCCACACCACTGAACGGATGTTTACAGTTGAAATCATGGGATTTATAGGATGATGACAAAAACGGGTATTTATAACATCCCTTATATACAATAATCAGTATAGACAGAGAAAATGCACGTAATCTCTGCAAGCCATGCACACCACAGCAATAACACAAAAGGTCTTCCTTTTTTTCCCCCTGTAACAGACATTTCCACTGGCTCGGGCTTCATCCTGCTTTCCAAAGGTACTTATCCGTTTTAAGAGCAAATGTTGTCAATTAAAACTAAACAAAACTGAGATACCACAGTGATCTACAGGATCTTTATTTTAAAAACACAATGTACACAAAATAGTTTCACTCTAAAACACGTTGACTTCAAGGTATGTTTGAGTTTAAAAAAAAAAAAAATTCCTTTCAGTTCTTCAGTTCTCAGATTTCCCAGGACTGCAATACTGTCAGATAAAACACATTTCAGATATTGTGATACAAGCTCAGCGTCAAGAAAATTTATTTTTAAACCCAAATACGCAGCTTCTTGTCTGGCTTGTGGCCATAAGTATTACAGATGAGACTAGATCATGCATATAAGCAGCGGATTGTACAAGATGTGACTTTATCATCACACTTCTAAGCGTGTCGCTCCTGAAAACATCAATGCTATTTCCAGTTGTCTTGTTGGCTCGACAGCTAGGGGGTTAGCGTAGGTCCCTACAAAGTATAGCAAAACCCATAAAATGGAAACTGCCCAGAATCACGACGCTTGCTAGCACAGTGGGTGCTAGCATCTTTCTTCTCGCCCTGCTCGATTCATAACCGATCGCCTACAAGTGTTTGTCCAGAGACTTAATATGAAATCACTCTCCTCAATGCATATGCTCCTGAGACTCAACCTCACTGCAGAATACTCTTTCTCTTCTTTCTTCAAACAAAACCGGGTAGAGGGTTAACCCAAAGTATCGAGATACAGCTTTTGGTGTTACCGAATAACTGGCTATCCTAATGCTTATTCTACCATTTTTTTTTCATCTCGTAATTGTCTACAATCTGTCAACACAAAAAAGAACAAATGGGCTAGAAGCAGCCAGCCCAACTGGAAATGGCACAATAAGAATGTACAAAAAGTCAATAACAATTCATTCACATTCAGGTTCAATTCTATCTGATCAAGAATAACTTCAATATTTTTAGACACGTTATCCTGTTCAAGAGTTTCTTGATAAGGACCTCACTACACAAACATTGATAAGACAATTCTATAGAAGGAAAGTCCTGACTTTAATCCAGGATTATATATCACAAGAAACTCAGCAACACACCATTTAGATGATGAAGAAAGATTCTATAAATGGGTTATTTTGGAATGAGCACAACTTGGAGAAGCCTTCAAATGAATGAGAAGCAGCGCCAACAAGATTCCAGAATTGTTGAAATTACAGTGCCCAGAGAGCGTCTGAAAATTAGATCTCTACACTGGTATTTCACTTGGGAGAAAAGTGTTTTTGTTAACTATGAGATACACCCTGTTTAAAACCTTTAAACAGTAGAAGGTAGAAAAAGTTGAAAATTCTAAACATCTCTTAAATAAGATACGAATCCTGTTCTACTTGAAAAGCCAATATTTCTTACATAAAACTGCCCATGTTTGGGAGAGAAAAATCTTCATTTCTACAGTTTGGTAAGATTTACCATCAGTTCTTATTCCATTTAAATAGATTCCTGGTTAAAATCAGAAGAAAATAAAAGGTTTTGTGGTTAATTTTGGTTTTTTAAATGTGTATATTCCTGCTTACCCCTGGGAACAACTGTTTGCTTCCAAAAGCAAGTTTTAACAGTGTATCATGAATAATTTGGAGACGTTTCTTAGCCAAAGTTGAGTGGCCACATGTTATGTTTTCATTTTGTCTCTATAGCTAATTTAAGCATTTCTTAAAATATTGAAACAGCAATTTCTGGCGAGTCTGGTTTGGCTTTTGGATTTTATAAATACTCCAACGAACCCAAAAGAGGCAATTTAATTACATGCTGAAAGTTGTTTTACCCACGCACAGTATAACATTTAATTGAAAGGCAACTGTAAAGGCAACATCTTCACTTTTTTTTTTAACTTCCAAACTGAAGGAAGCAGGATGTGTTTGGAAACTCTCATGTTTTAAGATTTGCCATATCTCTACTGGCGCTTTGGGACAAGTGCGCAAAGGCCTCTGGGAGCCACTTAACGCCATTTCTCTACGCTGCCTATGTAATCATTGGTGCTGTTGCTGGAGCTGCCATCGCTCTGCTCTTGACCTGGGTTCTGCTTGTGGCTTTCACGGTTCTCCTTCTGGCTCGAATTCTGGGTCAGATTCTGAATCAGATTCTGAGTCACATTCTGATTGGCATTCAGATTTGGGTTCTGACTCGGATTCTGACTCGGATTCTGCCTGTGGCTTTGGCTCTGGCTCTGGCCCTGACTCTGGAAATGGGTCTGAAGGAACCTCCCCTTCAGAAATTTGCGTTGTTCCTGACGCTTCTGCCTAGCTTCCTGATGCTCCTTCTGCCTCATAAACTGATACCTTTGCAAAAAGAGGTCTTTTGCATAGCTGTACAATTCCATATCCAGAAAATTCAGTCCCTCAATCCGCTTTTGGATTTCCTCATTGATCTCTACGCTAGAGGCCCTAGTGGTATTGTATTGGGTAAATGGCGAAATAAAGTTCATGTTGAAGGTTTTCTCAAACAGGTACTGGGTCTTCCGCTGAAACTCAGTGAGGCCGAAGAATGCCATGTGCTTCAGATTCGATTTGGCACTTTCCAGGAGGACCTTGTTTCTTTGCTTTTCAGGCATGACGGAGAGGTTGTAGCAGCCGACCAGGGTCAGGTCGGAGAGCATGCGCACCTGGCGGTTATTGGCTAGATTATAGGGACAGTCCATGAACTCTTTTAGGGGGCAGCCAGACCAGTCATCCCCAGTGTAGCAGCTGGGCAGCTCTTCGGAGGTTGGGGGCCTTCCATCACAGACGTGCAGGGATGCTTTCCATGTTGCCCCTCTCTGGACGTGCCTCCACTCACTCAAGTACCGGGACACTGGGTCTCGGAGGATGGTGATGTAGTGGAAGTTCCTATGGGCAAAGCACAAAGACCAACAGTCAGCGCTGTGGGTGACATGAGTGCAGTCAGCGAGGTGCATGGCGTATGTGATGTTCACTGATCAGTAAGGAGGGCAAAGGGGGAATGATGGTGATCTGGTAGCATTTGTCCTGTGAACTGTGTTGTAGACCACTGTCTGAGTCCTACGAGCCCGTCTGGGAAGCTAACACTTTCCCCCAATTTGCTGGTACTGCAGCTAACGAAAGTAGGCCAAGTATAGGCCCAGCACATCGTCCTTGTCATTCTTCACTCCCTCTTCCCGCTCCTCCTGTTTCTCTTTCTCCAACCAATGACAAAACCCTCCTGACAACCTCATTCGCTTAAGCAGGCAGCCATGTTATTTCATATCCCCCATAATTATTTCATATCCCCATTAACTGATCACAAAATTCTAACCTTTCTTACTAAATATATGAAAGCATTTTCCCAATATCCAGCCTAATCAGGATACCTTATTAAAAAATAAAACCTCACTGAAAGAGTGTCAATATGATGCTTTGATTCTGGCTGTTGTCCTAACATCACGGCTCATTGGTTCTGGAAGCGGCGGGCAGAGATCGGCAGAGCAGCCCGGGGCCTCCAGAAATAAACGTTGTGGTTAGTCACCGACTGAAATAGACATGGTAACTGCCAACGGCACATATGCAGGCTACCACCTCGGTTTCAGCCTTAGCTCGCGTGATAATATTCCCGGCCCGGCAAAGTTAACTCTATCCCCTCCAAAATGCTCCCTTTCTTTACCTACTGAAAGGATACCTGGGTGTCAACAAGTGTGAAGGCTCTGCCGTATGGCTATCTTCACTTTAAAGTTGCAAACTGAAAAAGTTCTTTGTTCAAATAGTGGACTAGCGAGCACTGAACCCATGCGTGCACGCACGCACGGCGGGTGCACACGCACGCACTGCACCCCAGAAATGTCAAAGCCTAAGATGTGATCAGACATACTCAAGGGGAGAAACGACCCTGGGGTTGTGCTTTTTAATTAAGAAATGATTTTTTTCCCCCCACTGAGATTCAGTGGATGAAGGCTGAGGTCAAGGAAGGGCATATTGTAGAAGGAAAACAATAATGAACACTGACTACTAGCATTTCGTTTCTTACAGAAAACCTGGGGAATGGCTGGCGGCTTTTGTGAAATCTATTCATTCCCATCTGAGAGAGTGGTGGTTCTGTACGCCTGCCAAAGGGAACCAACTCAACCACCGACGGGCTGGTCTATTGGCGGCAACGTTTCAGACCCAACCACCGACAGGCTGAGTCTGAAACGCGGTAACGTTTCTCCCGAGTCTCGGGCCTAAAGCAACTCAGGCACCCCAGGGTCTATCCTGTATGCTTCTATTCTGTGCATGGTGTTTCTTCTGCTGGGCATGACCTTCCTTCTGTGACTGGAAAATTCGAAACATCCTTCAAGTTGTAGTCCAAGTACGATCTCTCCTCTGAGAAAACGTAATCCCACCGCCTGCTGTCAGCCCTCCCTCTTCCTCTGTGGCGCCATAGTACGTCCACAGTTACTTAGCCTTTGTAAAAACCCTTTTGATACTGAACTGTGACTGCTTGTTTGTATTTCTGCTTAAACGATGTTTTCCTGGACAGGGACTCTGCTCTTCTTCTAGAACTTCTAGGGAAGAGGAGGGAGAGAGCTGGGGACCGGGAAGGCCATGCCCCATCCTACAAAAACTCTGGGGAATCTTCTAAGTGCCTTGCAAATATCACAGAAAGCTTTTTTTTTAAATTACTTTATATATTTTTTCCAGACTAAACAAGCATGGGGCACAGCAGGAGCCTCTGGGAGTGAGGATGGAGAGGGCGGAGTGCCTACATCACTGCTTTTCCTAGGACCTGACCTTGCTAGGGCCACGAAAACTCATGTCTGCGAAGACCCCTTGCTTAAGGGCCGGCAGCTTCTGGTGCCCCCGTAGCCGTTACCAACAAAGGTGACCACTATTCCCACGGGCTTCCTCCTTCCGCCCCTTGCTGTGGTATTCATTCACTCCTTCGTTCAACACATATTTATCGAGCCTTTATGCGAGGCCGGAGGCGATAGCTTAGTGGCAATTACTCTGATTATTTGGAAAAAAAAAAGAAATTTATGAAGTCCAGTGACACATTTGGATTAACCTTTCAACCAGCTTTAGCAGGCATGCATTATAATGGGGGCTGTCGGGTAGTTGAAACCCCCATAATAAAGTCACCTTCATGCTTAGCTGACAGTCCTCCTGCCCCGCCTTGTCGAACTGGTTTAAGACGACAGTGACATCTTCTGGTAAATCCTAGAGTGCAGCCCTGTGCCAGTCGGAGGCTCTCCTTCCTCAACACGCTGCCTTGTCTTTGGGAACAGATAGATCTCCACCACCAGGGTGAATGTCATGACCAGTGTTTTGGAAGCACCATCCTCACGTGGAAAGAGAGGAGGCACCCCAGGGAGGCAGAGACAGACGCTGCAGGGATGGTCATGGCCACAGAGAAATGAGAGGCGCCCACACGCACACATGTGCACACCCTGCCCGCCCTGGTGACCGCAGCTGTCCTACCCTCTGAAGATAACAGGTCCAGGGATTGCCCACAGCCCACGTATTCCAGGGAAGACAGGCCTGACTCCCAGGTTGCCTCAACGGGAAACACTCGATGCTGCTGGAAAGAACGATCCCGGGGGTGGAAAGGCTTAAAGGTTGGTGTCCGGGAGTGTCCAGTGGCCTCCCGGATACCATAGTGTGCTGGAGGTGGGAAGGCAGGTGACGGTAACACGTGGGAGGTTTGGTTGGGCAAAGGATCCAGGAGGCTCGTTACTCTGAGGAGAGAGCTGTTAGGGAACTGTCAGAGAAGCAGTCTCCCCAGCCAGGCCACCTGAAGATGTGACAGCCCAGCCCAACGGGAACGTGCCGGGGGTGGCGCTCCTCCCGTGGCCAGTTCAGTGCAAGCACCTCACGTGTGCCTGGCACGGGGTGCCCGCAGCACCAAGACATGGCATTTCGATAGAAGGTGTTCTTTATTTAAGATTATTTATTTATTAGAGAGAGAGAGAGAGAGCACAAGCAGGGGAAGCGGAAGGCAGGGGGCAGAGGGAGAAGCAGACTCCCCATTGAGCAGGGAGCCCGATGCGGGGCTCGATCCCAGGACCCTGGGATCATGACCCGAACAGAAGGCAGATGCTTAACCCACTGAGCCACCCAGGCGCCCCAACAGAATGTGTTCTTAATGGTTGGAGCAAGCACAAGGTACGATGAAAACACCTCGCTAGCCTAACAATATGGGCAACAGCTTCTGCCACTTTATTTTGAAAACAAGTAAGAATGAGAGGAGGCAAGAAGAGAGGAATGGAGTATGAGGCAGAAAGTTGAGCATGAGCAAAGTCACAGGACACAAACTAGCCTGTTGTGTGTGGAAGAAGTGCATTGAAAACCTCTTACAGGGGGTGGGGGGTGGTGCCTGGGTGGCTCAGTCAGTTAAGCATCTGCCTTGGGCTCAGGTCATGAGCCCGGGGTCCTGGGATCGAGCCCCACATCGGGGCCCCTGCTCAGCGGGGAGCCTGCTTCCCCCTTTCCCTCTGCCTGCCGCTCCCCCTGCTTGTGCTCTCTCCCTCTCTCTGACAAATAAATAAATAAATAGATAAACAAGTAAATAAATAAAATCCTTAAAAAAAAAAGAAAAGAAAACCTCTTACTGGGAATGAAGGGGAGTGGCAGGGGTTGAGGATGGAGGGGTAGCCACAGACCTGGCTGTGGAAGGCCTTAGGACCCCCCAAGAAAGGATTTAGACTTCTGTAGCTGACAGGGAGGCCCCTGAAGGGGTTTAAGCAGAGGAGCGACATGATGAAATCGGTGTTTTAGCAAGCTCAGAGGGTATGGAGTGCGGAGATGGAATTAGGGAAATTCGCCTAAGGTTACTGCAGAAAACAAGGCAAAAGAAGGAGTGCAGCCTAGAGACATTTTTAGGAGGTAGCATTAACAGACTTGGTGTCAAAATGAACACAGGGGAGAGGAAGGAGGAGGGTTAAGGATGCCTCCAGTTTCTGGAGGAAGGCCTCAGGTCCTCTGGGACACCCAAAAGAGAGTTGAATGGACAGATACAGCACTCAGGGAGTGATCTGGCCTTAAGATAAAGATGTGGCGTTAACAGCAAAAAGTAGTCATTTCAAACCATGACCGCCTACTTGCGGATCGAATTTTAATTCCACACGTGTGGCTTCAGCGCTTTGAAGACCGAGTTTAAGTACCCCGGGGTAGCCCAAGGTTTCCCTTCTTAATGCTAAATATGGTTTTCAACTATTCTGGACACTGCTTCAAGTTCCCTCACTGTCCTCTTGTTTCCCCTGAATATATTCCACTTTACTGGAACGTGTCCTCCAGGCACAGTCTGACAAGTGACAAGTAGGGACAGTCTGTCACCTCCCTCATTCTCGACACCATTTCTCTTAGTGTGGCCTCGTATATCACATTGGCCTTTTTGGCAGACATGCCATCCCGCTGACGCACAGTCAACTAAACTCTTTCATTCTTTTACACGTACACCATTTTGAAACCCAATCTACTTTATCCTGGACCTGGATGTAGTTTACTTGTGGCCCTGTTTAATTTCTTCTTGTTAGAGTAAGTCTGAGCCTGTCAAAACACATCTGGATTCTGATTATATCCCCCAGTATCTTCACCATATCTCCTTATTCCTTTTGGCAATGCTTGTATCCAGGCATTGATAAAACAGAACAAGATGGGGGCGCCTGGGTGGCTCAGTCGTTAAGCGTCTGCCTTCGGCTCAGGTCATGATCCCAGGGTCCTGGGATCGAGTCCCACATCGGGCTCCCTGCTCGGCGGGAAGCCTGCTTCTCCCTCTCCCACTCCCCCTGCTTGTGTTCCCTCTCTCGCTGTGTCTCTCTCTGTCAAATAAATAAAAAAAAAAAAAAAAAAAAAAAAACAGAACAAGATGCAGGCAAGAGCTGCTGGAAATCTACCTTCAGGTGGACATTACTCCGAAGGGTGCTGCTGAATGGATTGATTTAATTTTAAATGAGTGAGCCATTTAAAATGGCTCAACCCCAGGAAAATCACACTCAGCCTGTTTTGGTTAGTGGTAATGGGACAGGAATATCTTAGGACAAAACTTGTCACTTAATTAAGATGAACAGGTGTCACATCTTTAAATTGGAGTCATGCCTCCCCATCAGTTACCTAGGTGAATTTAATGACCGTTGTTCAATGTGTCTGTATACCCCTGGCCCCTTACAGGCAGAACAACATGAAAGGTCAAGTCCGGGCCAACTTTTTCCTGTCATTGCTCAGTAATTGTAGAAACAACAATAGCAACCAATGAAGAGTTGTCCAAGCATGAAAACTGGGGGCCACCCTGGACTCCTTGATCTTGCTCACTGCCACTATGTGAACTTCCCCCAAGACCCTTGCTGATTCTAGATCCTAGGAGCACTCAGGTCCATTCTTTCTACCACTGCCTGGGGCCAGGCCCTTATCATTTATCTACTGGGTCACTGCTGCAACGTCCTGGACTGCCTCCCAGCCTCTGGTCTCATGCCTAGGCCCCTCCCCCCCGCCCATATGGCACACATCTGACCTGTCATTCCCTAGTTAAGACCTCTTAATCCCTATCAACTTGGACATGAAGTCCAAGCTCCTTCACACGCTAGACACAGCCTCGTGGGACCTGGTAACCACCACCTTTCTTTCCCTCCAGCCTCATCTCTATCAAGCTCCTTCTACACAAGTCTTCCTCAATCACGAGGGATTTTGCATCTCCCCCTCTGCTCCCCTGACTCTAGCTCATGTGGCAATCTCTGAAGACATTCTGCTTGTCACGGGGGGGGGGGGGGGCAGGGGGCAAGGGGGCCGGGCAGCGCGTGCGACCCGCATCTAGTGGATGGCGTCTAGCGGTGCTGCGAGACATCCTACTGTGCAAAGAATTATCCAACTCCAAATGTCAATAGTTGAAAAACCCTGCTCTATTCTATATGCTCCAGGTATAGAGAAGTAATTTCGATTTCCAAATCTGTCCCAGGCAATGACCCTACAGGCCCCTTTCCTTCGGATATAGAATGCCCACTCTTTTGAATGGCTTGCATATTTTGTAGGTACCTGGAAAACTCCAAAACTCTGAGATTGCTTCCTCCATGAAACCTTCCTTGACCTTCCTGGGCAGGGTGAAGGGCCCGTATTCCTCTGTTCCAGCTGTGCTGGAATCCTGCTATGTGCTGTGACTGTCTAGTGATCCGTCTGCTTCCTACACTGGACTCTGAGCTCTGGGAGGGCAGGGACCGCGTATCATCGATCAGCGTAAGCTCCTCTGGGCCTGGCACAATGTTTGACAGAAAATTAGTGTTTAATAAAGGACTGCTGAATGAACGTCTGCAGCAGGAGCTAATAGGAAAGGCATCTTTTTCTTTGATAAGGAAAAGCCACTAGATGTCAGTATTAAATAACAGATATACCACTTTATCCCCGTGATGGAACATTTTAAGGAGATCTAGTTATACTTAGCAGTTGTCCCTGACTTTCTGTGCATTAGCCCCACGTGAAAGAAGGCTGGAAAATTTAAGGATATTAGACGTAAGTAAATGGAGAAAAACGAGTACCATATTTTCGTTTTTAACAGTTTATCCTGCAATAAGGACCCGAGTTCTAAATCACAGCATCCTAGGCTCCTTAGAGCAAGAAGAAGCCTTTGAGATGGCAAATCACCTTGGTCAAACGCTTCTCTCTTGAGGGGGGGAAATCAAGGCCCTGAGAGAAACACGGATTTGCTCATAAGACCCACGTTGCTAACAGCCCTTGGGAATGGATCTAAATGCAAGGAGTATTCCTGGGCTGAAGGCCAATGTTTTAGCAGACCCTGCTCTGTGTCTGTTAGTTCCCTCCGACGGCACAATAAACCAGGCCGGAGAGAACCCTCAT
Source organism: Halichoerus grypus (assembly GCF_964656455.1). Lineage (NCBI taxonomy): Eukaryota > Metazoa > Chordata > Mammalia > Carnivora > Phocidae > Halichoerus > Halichoerus grypus. The sequence continues at coordinate 18,909,154 of NC_135727.1, read as the reverse complement.
GAAGAGGAGACGTTTGCTGCCGAGAAAGGGCACAGCCGGGAGCTGGGGGCACTCGGGCCTGGTGCTTACACATGAACTCCCATCCCCACCATGGAGCTGAGAAAGAGAGATGATTTGGCCCAGTGTCACATGGCAAGTGAAGTAGGGGTGCTGCGACTGAACACATTTCTTCCTAGAACCTGTGCTCTTCCTGTCCTCGGGGCGGGACCCAAACCCAGGACTTCCCCTTCTGGGAACAAACTAACATCGTGGTTCCAGAACCAGGAGCATCAGCACCACTTAGGAACTTGTTAGAAATGCTCATTCTGGGGTCCACTCACTGAAGAGAAACCTGGGGGCTGAGACGCGGCCATCTGTATCTTAGGAAGCCCTCCAGGAAATTCTGTGGCACAGGCACACTCGCGTCTTGAGAACCACTGTCCAAGAGCACACCCGAGCTCCCTGTCGCACTCCAGACAAGCCTAAGGATGCCCACTGCTGTCCAGGAAGAGCCCAGGGCACTTTGCCTGAACAAAGCTAGGAGGACCAGGCTGTAAACATTTACTTCCCTTTTAGGCCCCTGGTTCACGAATAAGGTTTTTCCTGCACTACTCAAAGGAAAAATAAATATCAAAGCCATTTCTTTTACGGAAGAAGGCCAACAAAACCGTACAAGGGAAGGTCACAGGAGTGATCAATAAAAAGTTAATTTAAGAAAGGAAACAGATTCTTAGCCCAAATCAATGAGTGAACATATTATTATACCTGTAGCTTAATTTTGTACTTTTTTTTAAGTTCAGCCTTTGTACATCTTGTTCTTGGAGGAATGATGAGTGGCGGAAAAATAGGAACCATGACTGGCGGTCCTACGCAAACTCTGCAAACGGGGAGGCATATGGGACAGTGAGTCATTAATGCCGAAGGTCTGGTCTCCTTCCTTGGTTAATGATGCCTAAACCAACGGCACAGACCCTCCCGTTGCACGTAAGTGGCTCTGGCAAAGTGAGGAGGACGGCGCTCAGATCAAACAACATTAATATGTGAGCGCAGACTAAAAGTCGAGTTAAATGAATCAAAGGCAAATAAGCCTCTGACGGGACTGGATCCCTCAAGCCCCGGAGTTGTCATTTTAACTGCTTCTCTTGGGTGACTCAGACGCTGGCAGTCCCCACAGAGGAGCTCCATCAACGTTGTGATCAGTGGTGGCAGCAGCCTCGTAAGGAGATGTGGGATTTCCAGAGGGGGTGACTTTGAAGTGGGTGGGTGCTCACTGAAATGTGTTGTGTCTGGTAGGTTTCTCAAGACCCCCTTGTGGCTCAGCGGTCGTGCATTAGCTGGTGAGCAGAGGGAGCCCTCACATTTGTGTAGAGTGACTTCTTACAGCAGTGGCACCCGGGACTTTATCTGATTGTCCCCCCAGCATGAGGGAGACCTAAGCGATCTGGACGCGAAACAACTCCCTTTACCCTTCAGATTGGTGCCGTGGGCTCGTGACAAGGCCAGGCTCTTCTGGGCAACGTGACTAGAGTCCTCGGCAGGACAGAAGCATTCCAGGAAAAGCACCTGCTGGACGTAAAAACAACTCGGAAGAGACTGAAGATCTCACCCGCCAGACAAGCCATTCAGTTCCCCATGCACAGACGTTCCTGCTGTTCTTCACACCTCACCCAAAGGAGCAGTGCTATGTATATAAAGTAATACCTTAATTAACACCTTAATTAATTGAGCTTTTTCCTTTGGCTAAGTGAAGGCTTTTTTTTTTTTTAACGTGTCTTCCTTGTATTTATTTTTTAAAAAATAAATCTCTTTTTTTCTGCTCTGTGGCTCTCCCTCTGCCCCCAGTTCTCCCACCTTCCAGAAGGGTCAGCCTGGTGAGGGGGAGCTGGCCTGGCTAGCGGAGGAGGACCTTCTGCCCTGTGGCCCCAGGTAAGGCTGGGCCTGCAGCTGTGTGTGTGTGTGTGTGTGTGTGTGTGTGTGTGTGTGTTCTGAGGGCACACTGGAGTGATGGACTTTCGTTAAGCAGAAGGATGTTTTTCTAAGCCATTCTCCTCTTTCTTTCACCAAAGAGCAAAATGATGTTTCCTTCTTTGTCAAAAAGGAAGAAAAGAAGATTTCTAATGCCTGTAGATTCAAACCCAACGTGAAATTCTTCACACAATCAGTCCTGGTGGTATTTACTTCTTTTTTAAAAGAAATCTAGCGCCCTTCCTTCCCAAAGCCCAGTCGGCTCCCAAGTACGTAAATCTAAGGACTTCTGCAAACAGTGAGAAAACAGAGTTCTTTAACAAGATGTGAAATTCCAGGCTTTATGACCCATAGTCACCAGCCTTCACCCAGGGTCCACTCAATTGCTTGGTGGCATGAAAATCTCTGCAGCTTACACTGCCCCCCGCCGACATGTTTTGCATTCTCAAATTATTCTGTGCGTCTCGGCTCATTAATACTCAGTGTGTTTTTGAGGTGTAAAGAAGTTTCAGAGAAAAACCCCCTTCAGTGTGTAGATGAGGGAGTGGGGCCCCATGAAGGGATATGCTCTGCTCACGTCACAGGAAGACCCATTCTGCCTTGCATTGCAAGACACGCATTTACTCAATCCACAATCAGTGTACCATCTCTGGGTGACCTAGAAGTTGCCATAATTAAAGCTGTGGGCAGAGTAGTGAGGAGGCCATATGTATACGGGCCTCTGCTCTCAAAGAGCGTGAACTTTAGTTGGGGAGACCGAAGCAAAGTTCAGTGGGGGGCGGGGTAAAGGTTGAACATAGTGAAGCACTAATTGTGTCATACAGGGTCTAAGTGCACAATGAGTCAGAGAGGAGAGAGGTTATCGTGTGCTAGAGTCATCAAGGAAGGCTTCGTGGAGGAGGAGGAGGAGGAGAAAGCTGCCCAAGCCCTAAGGGATAGAAAGGATTTAAGCAGGTGTGTGGTGTGGAGGGTTGGAGGCATTCTGACACGAGCAAACAGCATAGCAGGGGGATGCTCAACAGTGTCTGAATCAGTGGGTGTGGGCCAATTGCCAGGCATTGTGCTGGCCGATTTCTCACAGAACCCCACTACGTAGGTGCCAATGCCCGCCTTCATTTTAGGCCCAGTGTATGCACTGATGAAGAGGGTCCGTTCTCGAGCTGGACCGTCCAAGATAGCCACCGGCCCCCTGTGACTGTTGAGCCTCTTGAAATGTGGCTAATCCAAAAGAAGTTGGACACTAAGATTTCCAAGCCTGAGGGGGAAGAGAAAATATCCCATTAATTAATTAGGATTTATGCAGCTTATATGGCTGAGATGATAGCATTTTTGGTACATTGGGTTCAATACAATTTATTATTAAATTTAATTTCACTCTATTTTTTCACTTTTAATGTGGCTACTAGAAGATTTAAAACGACAAATGGGTCTTCCGTTGTATTTCCGTGGGACAGTGCTATTCTATCTATAGCCAGACTGCCTGGGTTCAAATTCCGGCTCTGGTGGGCCTGGGCAAATAACTTAACCTCTCTGTGCTTCTGTTTTTCTCATGTATGGCCTGGGGGAAAACCATAGGGTCTCACTGAAGATAAAAATTACACACACACACACACACACATAAAGCCGTCAGAACCGTGCTTGGAATATAACACTCCGCAGATGTTAACTAATAGGATTATTGTTGTTGTTATACAGGTAAGGGTATTCAGCTAAAAGGTGTTAATTGAACCTTCCTAAAATCACAGAGCTAGGTAGTGACCGTCTGTCAGGTCTGTATGACTCCTGAGCCCAAACTCTTGCCCACCGCCCTGGTCGATGCCCTGTTTTGGGTCTGCACCTTCACTAGCAGGGCGGTCTGAGCCATCGCACAAGGGCACCACTGGCCTGTCTGGAGCAGAAGTTCAAACCAGGAGGTACCAGGGCCGCCTGGGTGGCTCAGTCGGTTAAGCATCTGGTCTGCCTTTGGCTCAGGTCATGTTCCCAGGGTCCTGGGATCGAGCCCTGCATCGGGCTCCCTGCTCAGCGGGGAGCCTGCTTCTCCATCTCCCTCTGCCTGCCGCTCCCCTTGCTTGTGCTCTCTCTCTCTCTCTCTGTGTCAAGTAAATAAATAAAATCTTTAAAAAAACAATCTATAAACCAGGAGGTAGCTGAATATGCCAGGATGTGAAGGGAGGTGCAGATTTCGTGGGTTCTGTAGGGCCGTTACTGAGCCTTAGGGATGGAAATGGCCACATGAGACATGGGGGCCAGGGCGAGGGGTCCAGCTGGTGACCATTCTGGCCCCAAATTCCCATTGCGCAGACGAGGAAACCAGATAGCCAGCTCCCTTGCCATCCCCAGATGGTGACAAATCCGGAGACACATGCAATCATTCCTTTAGGGACCTTCACGAAGACAGGGAATCAAGTAACAGGGCTTTTCCACATGGTAGACAGTCAATAAATACCACCGAAGGGAATTCTGAGCAGACGGTAACCAGTTGCACTCACTCACCTGGGCCTGCTGGACATGTGCTGTCTGGGAGGCGGCCACCTCAAGCGTGCTTTGGAGAAATCGTTAGAGGAAAATGAGTCAAGACAAATGCCGGCTCTCAGCATTGTGCGATTTTCCAGAACAGCGTGGAGGGAAAGTTTCCCCCTAAATGAAAGCTGCCCTTCTCGAGCCCCGGGTTGATTTTAATGAGCTCTAATATTGTTTTAAGGCGCTGAGAGAGATGAAGTGTAAACCCTGGCTTTTGGGGTGGGGGGGGAAGTAGATCTCGTTAACCATTTCAACTGGAAAGAACTGGAGCCATTCAGAATTTCACGGGCTGGCAGGGTCGTGCCTCCTTTCCCCTGGGAGAGGTTTTGCTGCAGGTATTCAGGCTGCAAAAGGCACAATTATTGGATAACATCGCCGTGCTGTATGTGTGTGGAAATAAGCGTTACAGCCTTGTTTCTTTATCATGATCACACTGGGAATGGAAAAATAACGCACTAATCCCACCCCCCCCCCCACCAACCCCTCTACCCGCAGAAGAATCTGGTGTCACGTTGGAGTGAGTACAAGAAGGGGCAGCGAAGCCACAAAGATCCTGCCTGAGCAGAAGGAACTTTTTTGAAGGTTAGGTTGGCGCTAAGAGCTTACAAGAGTTCTCTAAGTTCTGGGTGTCACTGGGTTTGTTTTTCATGGTGTCGAGAGACTTTGGAGAGCCGTATTTCCCCTTTCGGGCAAAAAGAGAACCTACTGTGGAATTGGTGGTGTGGCACTGGGGAGCCCAGGGGCCAAGTGTCATCCCTATCTCCTCCCAGCTCCTACAGGTTGCCAGTGAGTATCATATGGGAATGTCCTGAGTCCTAGAGAATATTTTTGTACCTGTCCACAATGTGACAGAGTGGAAAAACATAGTACGGGAAACCCAACAACTATGCATGTTGTCAAATCTACGCCACGGTTCCAGTTTGGCTGGTGAAAGCGGAAACATCCCACCATTTTTGACGGAGCAGAAGCTCTTTTTTTAAAAATGGCGCTTCACGGGGCGCCTGGGTGGCTCAGTCGTTAAGCGTCTGCCTTCAGCTCAGGTCATGATCCCAGGGTCCTGGGATCGAGCCCCACATCGGGCTCCATGCTCCACAGGAAGCCTGCTTCTCCCTCTCTCACTCCCACTGCTTGTGTTCCCTCTCTCACTGTGTCTGTCTCTGTCAAATAAATAAATAAAATCTTAAAAAAAAAAAAAAAAGGTGCTTCACAAGCACCATCTTGGGCAAAATGGGGCCCGATTTTCTGAGAAGGAAAAGAACCATCTTCGAGTCACGGTGGGGAGCAGGTCACAGAGTAGGGAGCCATGTCCCATGTGTGTAAACCAGCCCACCTGCTAGAAGGCAAGGCCCCTGTAAAGGGAACTGATGGAGGCCATGTGCAGACGAAGGCAACAGACCCATAGTTGGCACAGAGTAGTCCAATCGTTTTACCAAAGAGAACACCCAAGCCCAGAGATAAATACGGGCTTGTTTGGGGTCCCCTGGCCAGCCTGTGGCAGAGCTGAGATCCAAAACTAAGTCTCTGATTCCTTCCCCAGGTTTCAAAATTTCATGTTCGAGGTGACTGACAAATAAGAATCAGCTTCAGGAAAAGGCAACCCCTCTGGGTGACCCTCACTCATGTTCCACTGCAAGATTGGAAAGCCATAAACAAGGACTAAAAGTCAAGAGAGATGTCTGACTTGGATTTTCCAACTTAAGGTAAACCCTTGGGGGTGACACCACCCTCTGACTCTTCCGTTAATCATTCACTCTGAAGACATGTCACTGGGGAGTCAGACTCACTAACGTGCTGCATGGGTCACCTCCACAGCCTTCCCTTCTGGCTTGGCTTTTCTCCCTGGAAATGAGGTTAATTCTCTGAGATAGTGACCCACGGTAAGTTGGATTTAAGGCCACAGATGATTACTCTAAATGACATTCCCCTTCCCACAGTGACTTTTCAGAAAGGTCATCTGAAGAAAAGCACTGGTATCACTGGGAGAAGGAGAGAGGGAGGGCGGGAGGGAGAGAGGGAGGGAGGGCTAATAACAATCGGAAGATTCATGGGACATGACGAATGGCTCACTGTCCTTATATTTTTAGTTCCTCACACAATCCCTCTAAGTATACAGGACAAAAAATAGAACTACCATTTTACAGAGGAGGAACCTGACCTTCAAACAAAGGAAGTGACTTGCCCAAGGATACGCACCTTGTCGGCAGTGGGTCTACGTAGGACCAGAACCCGGGTCTCCTAACTCCCGATTCGATCTTTTCCTCGTGATTCTCTGTTGCCCGTTAAGCCCCCAAAGGATATCTGAACAGTCCATTTCTCTTGTTTTATCTTTCTAACCAGGCTGTACATTCCTCTCGTCTCTCTCGGCACTGGGCCCAGCTCCTTATGGGAACACAGACTGGTGGGTCAGCTGACGGAAGGTCTACCGTGAAGCTTTGGAATTGGCTGGGATGCTCCTTTTTGCCCTGTCCTATGGGCCCCAGTGTTGGCCTTCCCCGGCCGGGAGAGACTGTTGCCCACATGAAGCCACCTGAAGGGTGAAGAAGGCCCCTTCCCCTCAAACATTTCCCCCCTGAGGCCTGAAATCCCACTCTTATTATTTCTTTTGTCCTCCATCCCCCTGTCCCGCATCTCCCCCTTCCTCCAGCCTTTCCCTGCCAGACTCTTTCTGCTTTCTGCTCGAAATCTTAGATCTAGAAAGAAAGCGCTTAGAGAGACTCCTTTTCATCAAGGGGTCTGCTACTTGGCACCACCAGAAGGATTTCCATTTTGGAGAGGCTTTCCCTGAGGAGCAAGGCGAGTCCTCTTCACTTACGGGAGGATTCCTGGCAGCAGCCGGGCCAGCACTAAGGGGCAGGTGCCTTCCTGAAATCCCAGCAGCTAGGCGACTGGCCACTAGGGGCCGGGGAAAGTCACAACCAGGATGCCTGATCGTTTCTGCTCAAAGAAAGCGCGGGAATTGAAAATGAGGCCATTGGGTGACAGTTTTGATCAAACGTCTTTTCCTTTTCAGAATCATGAATCAGTCAGGAACACACTAAGTTAAAACAAGGTTTGATCTCCCTAAAGCTATTTTTGAAATCCTGTTGTTCCCCTAACACACCTCCTTCCATTGAGCATTTCACGAGTCACGGTGTTACTAGAAACGGGTGCGGGAGAACACACCGACCTTCACCTTGTGCGTGGTGGGAAGAATGTGTTGACAGTTGAAATATGGGCAGCTACCTTTCCGAGAGGCCAGTGTGGCTGCATTTCGGTGAAAAAGCACCCGGCAGGTGACAAGTGAGTCACCTCCGAGGCTCTCCAATAATGCAGAATATTTAGATTTCTCAGTTCGTTCTCAAGGATTAAAGAGCTATTATCCCAAGCCTTTTTGAAGGCATAACACCCTCTGTCTTCTTCTAAAAAGTTCTCTGTGGCAAAGATTCTTTTAAAAAAGCACCTTTTCTCCCTCTCTTGTTAGAGCCTGCCAACGTGCCAGTCCATTTCATAGATGCAGATATTACTGCTCAGAGGGGAAAGGTCACACAGCTAGTAGGTGATCGAGTTACATACGTCTGAGACTCACGTCTAGACATCCAGACTCGTTTTGCTACCCCATGCCACTTTGCTCATTTATTCGAGAATGAAAGGAATGTTGCTCGCAGCAGTGCAGGGCTTTCTGCAACGTCCTGCGGGGTGTGCAACAGGGACCAGCCGTGTGGGGTGGCAAGATTTTCAGGGGTGCTGGGGAGCACAGCCCCTCCCTCTCACAGTTGGCCAGGAAACCAAAACGTAAAGTTTACTCCTTTGGCTTAAGGATCTGCCCTCTTTGTGTGCGGCGGGGAGAGGGGGAGAGGGTCCTAAGTTGCGAAGACTTAGCAGTCATTTAGATGGGGGCGGCTTTAATAATCAGCTCCCGCACTGCGGAGGTGGAAGAGAGTGTGCAGAGACAAGCACCGGGTCCTGAGGAAGGAGAAGGAGGCTGAGAACAAAAAAGGAGGACACCAAAGGCAGATTTGGCTGCCTTATAATTTTGCTGGGGCTGAGGACCTGTCAAGAGTCTCTGGTTTAAAAGTCAATGTGAAGCAAAAATAGAAAGGGTAAAGCACAAGGCTTTGCAGAGAAAATTAGCAGACTGAGTTTTAGGTGAATAATGGCCATGATTTATGGCTCAGTTACTGGTCCAGTTGTATGTTCCATCCTGGCGCTGGCCCCCTGCACACTGACTCCCACACTCTGCACACCAGACTCCTCCCCTCTGTGCCTCATGCCTTTGCTTCTGCTGCCCACACCAGGCACAACATCACCTGTTCCTCACTACTCCCCTCTCCAGACAGGGCTGGAGGGCTGTCTTCTCGAGGCTTCCTTCCTCCTGATGCCCACAGCTGAGGCAGCCATGCCTTCCTCTGAACCTCCAGAAAGGATTGTCTGGACTCTCAGGGGACCCCGTTCGTGTGATGTATTCGTGTCTAAGGGTTCTCTTCCCTCCAAGGCTGTGGGCGCCTCTTTGTATCTCTTCTCCTCTCCTCCTGGACCAGCTTAGTGGGCCCGGAGTCTCGAGAAACAGCCAGCCATTGATAAATGCTTTGTAGTTAAGAGCTCCGTCTCTGGAGCCAGAGAGTTCTGGAAGCCAGCCCCAGCTTCTGTACCTTAGTGCAAATGACTTAAGCTCTCTAAATCTTGGTTTCCTCATCTGCAAGCACCCACTTCCCAGTGGTGTGCTTTTTTCAATGAGATGACCCATGCAGAGAGAGGGCTTAGCACGGTGCAGGACGCTTAGGTCTGCATCCCACAATGAGTGGCTGTTAATATTATTTTTTTCTCTTACTGAAATGTGCAATCCTCTCAGGCTCCCTTTATCAATAACCCCACAGAGCCGTTTTCCCAGAAGGAAAGGGAATCGTGGCGGGGGGAGTTGTTACAAGCCCTGACTCCCACTATTTTTACAGTGACATCTACCCCCCATCACCATGCAGGGAAAGACAGTAACTGGTTTCAACTTGAATCCAATATTTCTGTGGCCCGCACACCGAATGCCGCCAAAGCCTCCGTTCCCTGAGCAGTGGTTTGTGGAGATGGAATAGCGGCAGTTTTTCATTTTCCAGAGTCCACTCACCCTTCCAAGAATCTCAATGCCTCATTGATTCATAATACAGTGCATAAAGATTTCATTTTTCCTGCCCACAGTGATACATTATGGAGGCAATCTGTTTTGCCACTGAAAAGTTTGCTTAGTAGAAAAATTTGGAGTTTTGACATTCAGGAAATTACAGTCATCTGTAAAACACGACTGATATGCCAAGGCTAACATTTTCATTGCACTCGCAGAGCCAGAATAACTACGGTAAAATATGTGTTGCCCCACACACATTTTGAGATCTTTTACGGAAACATTAGCACCGAGAACCCCTCCCCGGGCTCCAGGACTGTAATGACTGTGCGATCCACAGGGATACCGCCATTGACCAAACCAAGACTCTGGTTCTCAGACAAAGCAATGGCCCGACGCTTCTGACCCGGGCTTGGGTTGGAGGCTGGAGCTATGGTTTTGCGTGCCACCATGTTAGGCGTGAGAAAAACCCGAGAAAAATGAGTTCCAAAATTCCACCTCCCTTGTGGAATTGTCAGGCAGTCGTGAAAGGTAGAGCGAGCAGCTGAAGGCTTACAATAGAGAAATCAGGGGCGCCTGGGTGGCTCAGTCGGTTAAGCGTCTGCCTTCGGCTCAGGTCATGATCCCAGGTCCTGGGATCGAGCCCCGCATCGGGCTCCCTGCTCCGCAGGAAGCCTGCTTCTCCCTCTCCCACTCCCCCTGCTTGTGTTCCATCTCTCGCTGTCTCTCTCTGTCAAATAAATAAATAAAATCTTAAAAACAAACAAACAAAAAAAAACAATAGAGAAATCAGTGTTCTATATCTGCTTACATTTTAAATGTGCTCTCTCTATTTTTTATGCTCCTTGTCTCTTCCTAGGTACACTTTTCAGTGTTCAGTGGCCTCAGCAGACCAAACCTCTGGAGCTATCCACCTGTTAAAAACTGATTGCATTTATCATTCTGAAATCAAATGTTGAAATCAATTGAGCTGGGGAGTGCGGATGATCTTTATGACCATATTGAGGGAGCTGTCCATCCAGAGTCAGGTTTCGCTAGGTTATGGGCAGTTTTTCCTTGGTCCTCGTCCACTGAGACCCATAAGTATACACGCAAACTGTGTGGTTCTGGGGACAAGGAGCCAGGTGCCCACTGCCCTTGACGTTGGAAATGGCTTAGAGTGGTTCCCTACCCAACCGTGGGTCAGCTTCTTTAGGTGTTGGGAAAAGCATTCTGCACAAAACAGGTAAGTCTGACTCATGGATCAAGCACCCATAATCAATTACAGCAAGGGCACACTGACCCTTTACTATGTGGCAGGCACGAGTCTCAGTGATTAACCTGGGGTACTTCATTTAACGATTATCACCACTTATGGGGCAGGTGACAGTATTATCTTCTTCTTTTTATGGATGAAGACACTGAGTGGACAACTCTCCCAAAATCACACAGCTCGTAAGAGGTAGAGCTGGGATTCAAACCTCCCAACACGGTGACTTCAGAGCTCGTGCTCTTAACCTCTGTGCTATATAATGCCCTGCTTCAATGTTTTTTTTGGGGGGGGTAGGGGGAAGCCATCTCCTATCAGACACATGGCCTGGATTCTTCAAGTGTCCCATGCCTGTCCCAAGCCTGTGGCTTTCTTGTCCTCTTGGAGCTCTTGGCAAAAGTTGATTTTCATATTTACAAAGCACTCTCCTCCTGTCTCCTGGGCCCCCTTAAGCTTCTTGCAGCTAACAGCTTAGCTTCATTTCCTAACAGTGGTTGAACAGATGTGAGAGGGGCAAGGCTAAGGTCAAGGGTGGGGGGAGGTGGAAAGATGGGTGCCAAAGACACAGTTTGGCAGAGAGCATGCCTGCCTTGGAGCATTTGGACCCTCCAGCAGGGGAATCCAAAGGAAAAGTGACTTCTCAAAGGGGTGTTGAAGATTCACTTGTCCCCCACAGGGCTTAAGTTTTAGGTACCCCATATTCAGGGTTCCTGGGTCCCATTGCTCCCCTCTAGGCCTTATTTAAACTGATCGGGCAGCTTAATTGAGGGAGATTGAGAGATAGCAGAGCAAAGAGAACTCCTCAGAAAAACAGAATGAGGAGAAGTAGAAGTAGGGAAGAAAGGGGAGTCCAGGGGTCAGTAAGGACAAGAAAGGATGAAGGGAGTGTGGGGGAAAAGAGCAGAGAGGGAGGATACCATAGAATAAAAAGGAAGAGGTGACGTCAGGGGTGTCAGGGATGACAGGGATGTCTGAAAGTGATGTCTCATCTCCTCTCACAGCTATGCTTGACCACTTGGGCACCACCCAAAGGCTCTTACATTGCATGGGGCTCCATCTAGATGACCTCGCTCTTTCCCTTCTCTGAGCCCCAAATATACTTATAGAGTGCGTACTTGACTCTTTTCCTTGAATTTTTACACGTGTGGTTTTTTGTGTTTGTTTTTAGTCTGGAACTAGGCTGTATGCTCTTAGGGGTTGGGGCTGACTCTTACAGCGTGATTTCTGTCCCCAAATCTCTCTCCACCATTTTAGGAAATCCTCTGTGCGTTAAGGTAACTGACATATTAAGCCTCTTAGAGTCACTAGTTCTTATTTATTAGCCCGTGTTCTTTTAGAAAGTAAATAAATATCCTTACAGGTATGGGAAATCTTCCATGGGAGGAAGGGCACTGTTTGGAGAGAGCAGATGCGGGGGGAGGGAACTCAAAGGACACCCAGGGAAGAACGGAATAAGTGCCCCAACGCTTCACTCACCTAACTATTCCCCCAGAGTTTACCTATTGTATAAACCAAAAGATCCCAGATATATTCAGTCCTTATATAATCATTTGTCTCTATTTATATGATACACATGCACTCAACTTTAAGAAATAGTGCTTAAATACTCCTAGGCATGAGTTAAGAAAGCCTTTTGGAAGTCACTTCAAATCCTTTCTGGAAGTAGGCAGGATATTTAAAAAAAAAAAAGTGCAAAAATAGAAAGCCTTTCCCCCTTTGTTTATCTTCAGGATGCCTTACAAATTGATTGAGAGGGCTCTATGACTCTGTGACTCACACATTTGGCTTACAGCAGGTTCTGAGATCCAGAATCCATAAAAGGACCTCACATACTATGAGAAAATGGCAGGGGCCCTCTCCCCCAGAGGGTTCCCGTGCTCACCACTGGGCTTGCCGGCCTGCTGATTCCACCAGAAGCATCGAGGATGCTGCCCCCCATTCCAGTGCCCGCTTCCTGTAGGGTGAGGCACGAGACTGTCACCCCCAAGGGGCCATTTTCAGATAAGACTCTCACAACTGCTAGGGGTTGTCCAGAGGGGGAAGGATTTGGAAGACAGGCAAAAGATAGGCATCCATAGTGCCCTGATCCCACTTAATTAAGTCTGGCTTTCCTTTTCAGTCCCTCCTGCCCCAAACCTACACTGACTGGGCCCATTGCTCTTTCATGGGTCTTCAGGACCTCAAGAAAGCAAGGCTTTTGGAGGGCTCTCTAGGTGCAAGCCAGGGGGCTGCTCCAACACGCCTCTCCCAGGAGCTTCCAGGCTGTTCTTTCTATCCCATCCCCCTCCGCAGAGTCTCTAGCTTCATAGATTCAATCCCTCCCTTACGCACTTAGCAATTTTCTCCATCCCGGTCCCTAGATGATTTCTTTCACACCTCCTCCCCTTATTGTTCCGTTTCCTCCACCCCCAGGGTGATCGATGACCCAACAGGCATTTACATTTACAAAGCAATTGCATTTACATAAGATGACTCTTATCTACAGCCAAAGAGGCACAAGTGAAATACATATATAATAGAGAGAACACCTATTCATCACCCACATTTACAGTACCTTCCAACAGGATAGACTGTTCTAGGAACTGGTGTATGAGGGGAGAGAGCCCTGTAAAATTTATCACTAAAGGTAATCAATGACTTCCAACTAATGCGCTCCACGCCTCAAGGTGAAAATATACCACGAGTATGGGGAAAGCATATTTACTCCTTAAAGTTTGCTGAATTTCATTTGAGCTTTCATTGATTTCATTTAATACAGGATTATATAATCAGGAAGTCAGTAGCCACTGAAAATACCAAGTCTAGTCTTCACCCATCAGGGTATTTTGGTAATATCTAGTAATGGCAGGAGACTCTCATTTAATTGAATTGGAAATGCAACATATATTAGCTTACAGAAACTTAATCAGTGTGATCAAATTAAAACGGGCCACTCAGACATACCATCCTGATTAAGGCACTTGCAAACACTCCACAATTATCAGAGATTTGTGGTGTTAATGATTTACACTCGGGTTTTTTTCTCTGGGGATTCAGCCTTGGAACTTTTTTTTTACTAGACAATTAGAAAACTCCACCTTTATTTTGAAAAATGTTACAATAACATTATTGACATTAATTCTCAAAGAATGCAGAATAGTAAATAGCATGTGTTGGGAATTTTTTTTTTTTCTTTTAACATTCATTGCCTTCTCTTTGGGATGAGGATCATTAATCTCAAAGCTTTAGCTCTTAGGAGTGGTAATGAAGTTTGGCAATGGTGAAGTGACCATTTTTAAATGTATTAGGGGAAAACTCCACTTTTCTGCTTTGTGCAAAGCAGCTCTGGGTTTCCCTGAAAGGGGTTTGCTGGGGTTTGTTTATGGCCCTATTTGAAAACCACTTTGGTTGGACTGGCCTGTTGTCCTGGTGGAAGACTACAGCATTAGGCTATTTCTTTTAAATGTGTTCTTAATAGACCATTATAAACACTAGCTTGGGAGATGTGAATTACCGCTCCCCCCAAAACTCATCTCCCCAGCCCACTGCCCTTAAAATGTTGCAGTAGTAAATTACTGGGGAAGGATCTCGTGTTTCTAGCTCCATTATTTGTGCGGAGAGTGGTGATGGGGCGTTGCCCAACTACTTGTTTCTACTTTAGTCAGCAAAACCAGTCCCTTCATTGAAGGGCACAGAAAACGGAGCTTCAGAGGGTGACTTTCTCAAGGTGGCAGGAGTTAGAGAGGATCAGTTCTGAGGCTAGACCCCCAGTCTTTCGACTCTGTGGGTTTTATTCCCCACTGCTGCTTGTCAAGTCCAGTTCAGTCTCGATGAGGACAAATTCCAAATCACTGGACTCTGCCTTAAAAAGATGGTATACTATTGACTAAGAGACTCAATTAATGAAGCTCAGGGCTACTGTGGGATGAAGGGGAGAGGAAGATAAAGAGGAGGAGGGGGATCGTGTGCTGAGATGGGGTGGGGGGATCTGACTCCCCACTGCCCTGGCAGCAGTCTGCTATGGCAAGATGGTTAGAAATGAGATGGTTCTGACATTCACCAAAAGCACAATTTCCCAGAAACTAGGTTTGGAAAGGCAGAGACAAGTGGTGGGTTAAAATAAAGAGGCTTGTGGGGTTAGGAGCTTTCTGGAAGTGCTCCCTGCACCTGTCTGTAATATCATGGGCTGGGGGGGTGGTGGTATGCAATGAGCCCTATGCTCGGTTCAATACTAAAATCCCCAACACAATGCTCTGTTTAAAATAAGCCCAGTGATCTTTAAGGCTCAAGGAGAAGAATTTCTTTATTTTTTATCTATTTATTTAAAAGTTGGGCTAAGTCATTTTAAGGTCTTCACCTCTTGAGTTACAGTGCATTCACTTTCTGCTCTTGTAATTCCATGAAACACAAGAATAGGTGGTCTTTCCTGAGGTGTGTTGAAGACACTTTATTCTGTTTACTATGAACAATTTACAGAAGTGTCTCACATCAGTGCATATGCTGAGAGCCCATGATGTACCCTGGTACGCTCTATGGAAGATAAAAGAATGACACCCACTCTTCCCTAAGGAGCCATAGCGGTAAGTTAGCTGGAGAGATGAGCCAACGGGGAAAGTTAACAATAAGAAAGAGAGCTGCTGTTTCCAGAACTTTCTCCTTCATTGCCCAGCAGCCACAGTGCTCCAGCCATGTCTCCAGTAGCCCCTTCCTTGAAGAGCATTCCACTTTGTTCCCTGGATTCTAGTTATCTGTGTACATGAGCGTTTTCTCTACTAGAAATAAGATGCTTAAGAGCAGTGACTGAATTTGTGCCTGTTTCAGCCCCCTCTCTCCCCTCCCTCCTCCTCTCGTGTGTACCTTGGCTCCCACTCCACCCCAGCATCTGGAACTCTGCCCATCGCATACTAGACACACAACAAGCACTTGCTGACTGACTTAATGAACACATATCAGTACCTGATTAAATGCTAAATGGATACTGTTCAAGAAAATGTCGGGGGGGTGGTGGCGCCTGGGTGGCTCAGTCGGTTGAGCATCTGACTCTTGATTTTGGCTCGGGTCATGATCTCAGGGTCCTGGGATCGAGCCCTGCATCAGGCTCCCCACTCAGCAGGGAGTGTGCTTGAGGAGTCTCCCTCTCCGTCTGCCCCTCCCCCCTCAAATAAATAAATAAATTTTATATGAAAAAAAAGGAAAGGGAGGTTGCTCTCAGGCTGCATCAGGAGAGACACAAAGGAAGGAATGGCATATTAATGGTGTTTTGCGATATAAGGAATAACAATAATGCCATTTAATGAGCTTCAATAGGGACCAGAAGATTTGCTTAAGTTACCTCACCCAATCTCTAGTAGAGAGGGCGGTCCGATTATTATCCCCATTTTCCAGATGAGGGAACTGAGGCTTGAAGAAATTAAGTAACTTGTCCAAGGTGCGAGAGCTTGGATATAAACCCATATTGATCTAATTCGAAAGACTGAGTTCTTTCCAATAAACTAAGATTGAGACAGGTGTAGTTGAAGGATGGAGGTCACTGCAGTTTAGTATCAACTAAAGGGCAGTTGGCAGACAAAGAGACGAGTATAACCAAGGGTGGGGGGTAGGGGCTGATGGTGACACAATACAGTTGGTGATAGATAGGGTTGAATTAGTGAACATAAGACACTAGAGAGGGAGTTGAAAAATCATAACAAAATTGGGTATAGGATTATATAAAACACCCACAATGAAGAAATATTAGGAAACCCATGGGCTTTCTAATGGCATTCAAATGAGCGATATGGACTTTTCCGGAACACCCCACCTGACTATTTTCCACGAGAGGATGGCTTATGCAACTAAAATAATCTCCCCAAGCTCATGGTCTTTTCTTTTTCAACAGGTTTCATTACTACCTAGTGCAGAGGCCAGTTTAAGAAAATAGAGTGGAAATAGTGTGTGGTCATTCAGCCTTCAGAGCAGAAGCCAGTTGGGGGGCATCACTCAAAACCTGTGCACTATTTCCCCTCTGAGTATTTCAGGATGGGCCTCAGTTTAGGCTGTGGAGTCAGGGAACAATCACCTGTCGGTCTGGTTCCTTTCATCTGCTCAGAGCAACGTGGCCACACAAGGGAAAATATTTCGATTTTTCTTGGCTTCTCCTTCTTCTCCCCCAACCCCTTCCTCTTCCTCCTCCTCCTCTTTTTTGTTTTTAAGAGCTTGCAGAATTGAGAAGGGGGGCTTCCAGACTACCCAACAGTCAGAGCTGCTTTGCCTGTCCTTGCGGAGCCGGGCCATGGTGCCTAAAGTCTGCTGTCCCACACTACGCACCCTGAGTATTCTCAGGCTGGGTCTCTCTCAGTGGTTATCAAACTCATGCTGAACATCAAGGTTTTGAAAAATGCACTCTAGCCAGACCTCAATATATATAACAGACAAAAATGGAGTCACTCCGAAAGACATGGAAAGGAGGCCTGGCGTCCCATTATTTACCACTTCAGACTCCCCATCACCCTTGTTTTCAGCAGGCTCTGAGGTCCTGCTGCAGAACCTAGATGGAAAAACCACTGATCTCCACAAAGGACGGGCATGGTGAATCCACTGCAATGACTCTGTGAACCCAGGTAGCTCCCTTAGCCCTCTTTTAGCCTTTTTTCCCACCTGGTAGAAGCCAGAATAGGAATGGAGAATGGTGCTGGGCAGGCAGACCCCAGGAAACATTTGCAGGGCGGGGAGTCGGGGTGGGGAGGGAGGAAAGAGGGAGGTTTTTTTCCTTGGTACTCCGATGCCAGCGAAAATGCCTCATCAGCCTTGTAGGCATTTGGAAATAAACGGTAACGCGGACTTCCATATCACAAGAAAGAAGAAAAAATAAACAGCCATCCACAATACTATGCATTTCTTCCTTGCCAGCAGGTGGGTGATAGAGACCCGGATACTCAGGTAAAGAAACCCACAGTCTCCAAAGTGAACATGTTTACAAGGACAGAGCTGGTTATGTCTAACTAGTCCCTGAAATATGAATGCCCAAGGAGACTGGAGAAATGAGTATCAGGGGCAACCACTGCAGACTTGGCGACTTTCTCAGGGAAAGACACAAGCTCGTTGACTTCCTTTACGTGGACTCACACTTTCTCCTCAAATTCCTGAAAACCACTAGAAAGTGTATATGTGCCTAGTTATTTTTTGCAAGGCCTGTGGAGGTAGGATATTGCTTGTTTTCCTACCCTCCTGGCAATGCTGGGAGAGATGACAAGGATGATCTGCACTTCACAGAAGGAGGAGGAGCGGTGCGGGGAGAGTCATGTGCGTGGGGTTCCAGAAGCATGAGGAGGGGAAATGGAGGTAAACATGCAGAGGCTGGACAGAGCATCCCATTAAAGCCCGGGGAGCATGCGTTTCCTCCCCAACAGTGACGAGAAAGAGAGCTTGTCTCTGCCGAGGAGCCTGGACATCCACCCTGAGGGGAACTTGCCAAATCGGGTGTGACCCATGCCATGTAAGCACGTGATCAGTTCCTGAACCAAGGTCATGGGGCAGTTTCCAGATTAAATGAGAAAATGCCTGCATTTAAAGCACTTCAAATAGGGCCTGATGCATAGAAAGCACCCAATAAATGGTCCTGCTTGTCTTTCCATTCCTGGCCCTTGTTACAGCTGGCAGTGTTTACTTATTTCTTTTGCCGGGAAAGAATTCTGTAAGTTTGCTACTTGCACATAAAGTATGTTTTGCTGGTTTTTTCTTTTTGGTTCTTTTTTTTTTTGGTCAGGTACCTAAAATTATTTGATTCTAATTTCCGAGTAGCCTGCTCTTGAGCTCTATGGAGGAGGGAAAATAATTTAGGATTTAGAGAAAAATGGGCCCTGGGTTCAATCATGGCTCCGCTACTTACTATCTCCGTGGTTTTGGGCAGAATATGTCATTTCTCTCAGCCTTAGTTTTCCCATCTGTAAGCTGCAGATATAATTTGTGCCTCATAGGGTTGTTGGTA
This sequence comes from Halichoerus grypus, assembly GCF_964656455.1. Classification (NCBI taxonomy): domain Eukaryota; kingdom Metazoa; phylum Chordata; class Mammalia; order Carnivora; family Phocidae; genus Halichoerus; species Halichoerus grypus. The sequence continues at coordinate 18,890,407 of NC_135727.1, read as the reverse complement.
GAATTACATGAGGTAATGGATGAGAATGCTCTTAGTGCTCTACGAAATGCTATACAAGTAATGATTTTTTTTTTATTATGAGGCATTTCAGGCTTACTCAGACTGGCTTCCCTCCTCCCTCATATGTATCCCCCAGTTCAATCTGAGCTTGTGCAGACAGTCATGGCCAAATATCTATCAGGTCAGCCAGACTGTGCAGGACCAGCTAATTGATCATTTTGATTAAATTATCCAGTCAATTCAAATAGCCAGTTTTCTCAATTGTCCCGATCTCCTGCCACATTCCACCCCACTCAAGTGACCCACACAGTGGCTTGGGACATCATACACACATATCCTCCGAGCCACATGATGTTCCTCTTGGACCATCTTCCCCACCCGCAATCCTTCCAGGGATTCCAGGTACCGCGCACTGAGAATTTGTGCTTCAAACGTATCTGACATCTTAGTCATCTGGTCCAAACGCTACTTGAAGCAAGCACTGACAGATGGTGGTCTGGATCTTCCGGCATCACCAGCATTTTCCAGACAAAATTTACAGTTCCATCATCAGTGAGCTGAGTTCTGGCTGCCTCATTTTTCTTTGTCATTTAATCCTTAGTAAGCAACCATCATGAAAACCCAAGGCATGTTGGGTAATGAAGTAATGGTCATTGACCAATGATGTAGTTTTACGTCTGCCTTCCCCGCTCACGATACAGAGCACAGAGTCATGGAAGGGTCAGTGAGAGGTGCTGGTGGCGGAGTCCCAGGCAAAATCATCCTTATCTTCAAGTTGGAATGCTGAGGAGGTGAGATTTCACCACATTTCATAGCCACTGCAGAACCTTCTACCTGCTCAATACCCTTCCCCCTGACTAAGGCTCCAACAGCAGGATCAGTCTTCCCATCTTTGTGAACTGAGGTCTACTGCAGTCTCTAAGTACACAGGGCATCTCCAGAAAGGATGGACAAGCGCAGACATGGTCAGAGTCTTGGCCCCATCACCTATAAACTATGTGACCTGGAACAATCCAATGTCATCTCAGATTCCTTGTCAGTAAAAGGAGCTAATAATAACCTTTGTTTTGTAGGCCTACTGTAATGATTAAACAATATAATATTATGTAAAGAACCTTACACAGTGTCTGAAACATTGAGAGCACTCAATAAATTGTAGCTAATAAAAACATTCTTACATATTTGCAATATGTGAGGAATGATTCTAATTCCTTTACATGGGTTACCTTATTAAATAAGTTAAATCTTTCCTCAAATGTCTCCTTCTGGTGAGGTCTTCCCCAACCACTTTATTTAAATTTATACATTTCCTGCCTGCACCACTCCCTATCCCCCTGCCGTGTCCCTTTCTCCACTTATGACTTAGTCCCTTTTAAAATACTGTGTATTTTATTTGTTTGTTTAATGACAGTCTTCCTCTACTAGAATGGGTAAAGGCAGGGACTGCTGTCTGTTTTGTTATTTGCTGTATCCTCAGAGCCTATAACAGTACCTGGTACCTAGTAAGCACACAAAAAATGTTTGAATGAATGGAGAATTTCATCCTCTAGGAAATCCTATGAAGCAGGCACTCTTAGTATCCTCTTTTTACAAGTGAAGAAACTGATACACAGAGAGATTAATTTGTCCAGGGAAGTGTTGGGATTTTAAAGCAGCAACTGGGCTCCATCTTAACCATGATACTATACTGTTGTTTTTCAAGAACTCATGAGGGAGAGAGGGGGCAGAGGGGAGAGAGAAGAGAGAGAGAAGGGAGAGAGAAGGGAGAGAGAAGGGAGAGAGGAAGAAAGCACAAATGAGAGAATGAGAATAATGGGAAGAGTGTATGAGATTCTATGAACTTTAGGGTTTATTTTTCACTGTGTTTTTTGCTTTTTGTTCTGGACCTCCATGAAGAGGATCTACTCTCTTTCTGATGCCATTTCTGTGCAGTAGTGTGGGAAACTAGCTTTGGTCATGTGATAAAGGCAGCAATTGATCATTTGTCCCCAAAATAGCATCTTTAGAGAACACTATCATTGTTCAACTATCTCTCCATTGTTAGATGTGTCTTTTTACAATGTTAAATTGGTGGAAATTATTTGCACAACAACAACAAAAAATCATACCCAGTCAACACTGTACTAGAGGTTCTAGCCAGTGCAATAAGGCCAGAAAAAAAGGCATCCATATTGGAAAAGAAGAAGCAAACTGTTTTTATTTACAGATGCCATGATTGTCTATGTAGGAAATTCAAAGGAATCTATAAAAAGCTCCTGGAACTAGTAAGTGAGCTTAGCAAGTTCATAGGACATAAGATTAATATAAAAAAATCAATTGTACTTGTATATATGAAAAATGAGCAATTAGAAATATAAAAAACAATACTATTTACCATAGCATCAAAAGTATGAAATATTTAGGGATACATACAACAAAACATATGAAAGACATGTACACTGAAAACTATAAAACACTGTTGTGTGAAATAAAAGAAGATCCAAATAAATGGAGAAATACCCTGTGTTCGTGGCTTGGAAGACTCAATATTGGTAAGATGTCAGTTCTTCCCCAATTATCTTAATTAAGGTATAACTGACATATAACATTATGTTAGTTTCAGACCTACACCACAATGATTTGATATTTGTATACACCGCAAAATGATCACCACAATAATTCTAGATCCCCACATTACCATATGAAGTTACATAATATATAATACAATATTACTGACTATAGTCACCATACTGTACATTACATACCCATGTCTCGTTTATTTTATGATTGGAAGTTTGTACCTCTTGAACCCTTTCTCCCATTTTGCGTGCCTCCAAAACCCCCTTTGCTCTAGCAACAACCAATATGTTCTCTGCCTCTATGAGTTTTATTTTGTTTTGTTTATTTGTTTTGTTTTTTTGATTCCACATTTAAGTACAATCATATGGTATTGGTCTTTCTCTGACTTATTTCACTTAGCATCATACCCTCAAGCTCCATCCATGGCGTTGCAAATAGCAAGATTTCATTCTTTTTGATGCCTGAGTAGTATTCCTTTATACAAACATAGATAGCACATCTTTTTCATCCATTCATCCATCAATGGACACTTCGTTTCCATATCATGGCTACTGTGAATAATACTGCAATGAACATAGGGGTGCATATATCTTTTCAAATTAGTGCTTTTATTTTCTTCAGATAGAGATGCAGAGGTGGAATTGCGGGATCATATGATAGTTCCATTTTTACTTTTTAAAGGAACCTCCATACTGTCTTCCACGGTGGCTGCACCAACTTACATTCCCAACAGTGCATGACAGTTCCCTTTCCTCCACATTCTTGCCAACACTTGTTATTTCTTGTCTTTTTGATAATAGCCATTCTGACAGGTGTGAAATGATATCTCATAGTGGTTTTAATTTGCATTTCCCTAATGATTAGTGACACTGAGCATCTTTTCATGTGCCTGGTGGCAATTGAATATGTTCTTTGGAAAAACGTCTATTCAGATCTTCTGCCCATTTTTTAATTGGTTTTTTTTTTTTTGTAGTTGAGTTGTATGAATTCTTTGTATATTTTGAATATTAACCCCTTATCAGATGTATGACTTGCAAATACCTTCTCCATTCAGTAGGTTGCTTTTTCATTTTGTTGATGGCTTCCTTCACTGTGCAGAAACGTTTCAGTTTGATGTAGTCCCATTTGTTTATTTTTGCATTTGTTTCCATTGCCTTTGGAGTCAGATCCAAAAAAAAAAAAAAATACCACCAAAAGCAATGTCAAGAAGCTTACTGTCTATGTTTTCCTTATAGGAGTTTTGTGGTTTCTAGTCTCATATTCAAGTCTTTAATCCATTTTGATTTAATTTCTGTGTGTGGTGTTAAGATAGTGGTCCAGTTTCATTCTTTTGCATGTAGCTGTCCAGGTTTCCCCAGCACCATTTATAGAAGAGAACATCCTTTTCCCACTGTATATTCTTGCCTCTTTTGTTGTAAATTAATAGACAATGTATGCATGGGTGTATATCTGGGCTCTCTATTCTGTTCTATTGATCTAGGTGCTGTTTTTATGCCAATATCATACTATTTTGATTACTATAGCTCTGCAATATAGTTGGAGATCAGGGGGTATGCTTCTTCCAGCCTTATTATTCTTTCTCAAGATTGTTTTGGCTATTTGGGATCTTTTATGGTTTCATACAAATTTAAGGATTGTTTGTTCTATCTCTGTGAAAAATGCCATTGAGATTTTCATAGGCATTGCATTGAATCTACACATTGCTTTGGGTAATATGGATACTTTAACAATATTAGTTCTTCTTTTCCATTAGCATGGAATATATTTCCATTTATCTGTGTCTTCTTCAAATTCTTTTATCAGTTTTCAGGGTACAGGTCTTTCACCTCCTTGATTAAATTTATTTTTAGGTATTTTATTCTTTTTGATGTGATTGTAAATGGGATTGTTTTCTTAATTTCTCTTTTGATAGTTTATTGTTTGTATATAAAAATGCAACAAATTTTCATATATTAATTTTGAATCCTGCATGCAATGTTACCAAATTCATTTATTAGTTCTAACAGTTTCTGGGTGGAGACTTTAGGGTTTTCCATATATAAAATTATGTTATCCCCCAATAGTGACAGTTTTACCTCTTCCCTCCGATTTTGATGTCTTTTATTTCTTTTGCTTGACTAATTGCCCCAGCCAGGATTTCCAATACTGTGTTGAATGAAAGTGATAAGAATGGGCATCCTTGTCCTGTTCCTGATCTTAGAGTTAAAACTTTCAGCTTTTCCCCATTGAGTATGATGTTATCTGTGGCCTTGTAATATATGGCTCTTATTATGTTGAGGTATATTTCCTTTATACCCACTTTGTTGAGAGTTTTTTTTAACATAAATGGATGTTGAATTTTGTCAGATGCTTTTTCTGCATCTATTGGATGATCATATGATTTTAATCTTTCATTTTGTTAATGTGGTATGTCTCATTGATTGCTTTGTTGATGTTGAACCATCCTTCATTCCTAGAATAAATCCCATTTGATCATGGTGTATGATGTTTTTAATGTATTGTTGAATTTGGTTTGCTAATATTTTGTTGGGGATTTTTGCATCTATGTTCATCAGGGATACTGGCCTGTAGTTTTCTCTGTTTTGTGGTGTCCTTGTCTGGTTTCAGTATCAGGGTAAGGCTGGCCTCCTAAAATGTTTGGAAGCATTCCTTCTTCTTCAATTTTTTGGAAGAGTTTGAGAATAGGTGTTAAGTCTTCTTGAATGTTTGGTATAAGTCACCAATGAAGCCATCTGGTCCTACACTTTCAGTCTCCTTGCTAGTAATAGATCTATTCAGATTTTCTTTCTTCATGATTCAGTCTTGGAATAGTATTTGTTTCTAGGAATTTACCTATTTCTTTTAGGTTGTCCAATTTGTTGGCATATAATTGTTCAGAGTAGCCTTTTATGATCCTTTGTATTTTTTGGTATCAGTTACAACTTCCCTTCTTTCATTTCTGATTTTATTTATTTCAGCCCTCTCTCTTTTTTCTTAGCGAGTCAGCTAAAGTTTTATCAATTCTATCTTTTCAAGAGCCTGTTCTCAGTTTCATTGATCTTTCCTATTGTCTTTTTATTCTCTCATTTATTTCTGCTCAGGTCTTTATTATTTCCTTCCTTTTACTAATTCTGTGCTTTGTTCCTTTTTTCTAGTTCCATTAGATTGTTTGAGATTTTTCATGTTTCTTGAGGTAGGCTTGTATCTCTATGAACTTCCCTCTTAGAACAGTTTTTCCTGCATCCCATTAATTCTGGTATGTTGCGTTTTCATTTGTCTCAGTGTATTTTTTGGTTTCTCCTTTGACTTCTTTGTTGATCCATTGGTTGTTCAGTACCATGTTTAATCTCTACATATTTGTGATTTTTTTTTCCAGTTTTCTTTTTGTGACTGATTCATACCATTGTGGTCTGAAAAGATGTTTGATATAATTTTAATCTTCTTAAACTTATTGAGACTTGTTTTATCGCATAACATATGTTCTATCCTGGAGAATGTTTCATGGGCACTTGAGAAGAATGTGTATTCTGCTGTGTTTGGATGGAAAGTTCTATATGTATCTATTAACTCCATCTGGTCTAATGTGTCCTATGTATCCTTTAAGGTTGAAATTTCTTTACTGATTTTCTGTCTGGATGATCTATCCATTGATGCAAGTGGGGTGTTAACTTCCACAACTATTATTGTACTGCTGTTGATTTCTCCCTTTAGGTCTGTTAATATTTGTTTTATATATTTAGGTGCTCCCATGTTGGGTGCATAAATATTTACAACTGTTATATCTTCTTGCTGGATTGACCTCTTTAACGTTATACCATGCCCATCTTTGTCTTTTATTACATTTTTTGTTTTAAAGTCTATTTTGTCTGGTATGAGAATAGCTACTCCAGTTTTCTTTCCATTTGTTTGAAACATCTTTCTCCACCTCTTCACTTTCAGTCTGTGTGACCTTCTATCTGAGGTAGGCAGCATGTAGATGGATCTTGTTTTTTTAATTCATTCAGCCACTCTATGTCTTTTGATTATAGAATTTAGTCCATTTCCATTTAAATTAATTATAGATAGGTAGGTGCTCACTGCCATCTTGTTAATTGTTTACTGGCTGTTTTGTAGTTCCTCTCTGTTCCTTTCTTCTTCTCTTGCTCTCCTTCCTTGTAGTTGACGACTTTCTTTAGTGTTATGTTTAGATTCCATTCTCATTATCTTTTGTGTATCTACTATAGGTTTTTGCTTTGTCATTATCATGAAGCTTACGTATATCAGCCTTTATATGTATCAACAAAGACTGATGATAAGTTAAATTTGAACACATTCTAAGACTACATTTTTACTCCCCCATACACATGTGACACAATGATGTCACATTTTACATCTTTTATTTTGTGTGTCCCTTAATTAATTGTTGTAGTTTAGTTATTTTTACTAGTTTTACTAGTTTTGTCTTTTAATCTTCATCTAGCTTTATAAGTGATTAGTCTACTACCTTTAATACATATTTACCTTTGCCAGTTAGATTTTTATTTTTGTATGTTTTCTTGTTACTAATTAACACCTTTGTTTTCAACTTAAAGAAATCTTTTTACATTTCTTGTAAGTCTGGTTTAGTGGAGGTGAACTCCTTTAGTTTTTTGGGGTTTTTTTTGTCTGGAGAACTTTTTTCTCCTTCAATTGTGAATGATAACCTTGCCAGGTAGAATATTCTTGGTTGGAAGTTTTTTGCTTTCACCCCTTTGAATATATCATGCCACTCATTTCTGACCTGCAAAGTTTCTGCTGAAAAAAAATCAGCCGACAGTCTTACGGAGGGGGGGGGGTTCCTTGTACATAACAGGTTCTTTTTCTCTTGCTGCTTTTAAGACTCTCTCTTTAGCTTTAACTTTTGAGTTAAACTTAATTTATAAATTTTAATTTATAAAATGTCTTGGTGGTGGCTCTCTTGGGCTTCATCTTAATTTGGAGTTCTCTAAGCTTCCTGGATCTGGATATCTGTTTCTTTCCCTAAGTTGGGGAATTTTTTAGCCATCATTTCTTCAAATAAGTTTTCTGTCCCTTTTTCTCTCTCTTCCTTCTGGGACCCCTATTATGTGAATATTGTTCTAGTCGATGTTGTCCCATAGGTCTCTTAAGCTATCTTCATTTTTTTTAAATTCTTTTTTTTTCTTTTTTTCTTTTATTTATTTGACAGAGAGAGAATGCGAGAGAGGGAACACAAGCAGGGGGAGTGGGAGAGGGAGAAGCAGGCTCCCCGCTGAGCAGGGAGCCTGATGTGGGGCTCGATTGCAGGACCCTGGGATCATGACCTGAGCCAAAGGCAGACACTTAACGACTGAGCCACCCAGGTGCCCCTTCTTTTTTCTTTTTGTTGCTCTGTTTGAGTGACTTCTACTCCCCTGTCTTCCAGCTCCTAACCCTTTCTTCTGCTTCATTTAATCCATTGTTGAATCCCTCTAATGTACTTTTCAGTTCAGTTATTGTATTCTTTAGTTCCATGACTTCTGTTTGGTGCTTTCTTATATTTTTCTGTCTCTTTGTTGATGTTTTATCTGTGCTCATTCATTCTTCCCCTGAGATCGGCAAGCATCTTTATAACCATTTCTTTCAACTCTTTATTAAGTAAATTACTTATCTCCCCTTCATTAAGTTTTTTTTTCCTCTGGGATTTTATCTTCTTTCATTTGGAATATACCCCTTTGTTTCCTCATTTTGTTGGACTCTCCGTGTTTGTCCTATGTTAGGCAAAACACCCATCTCTCCCAGTCTTGAAGGAGTGGTCATAGGAAAACAAGAAGTGTGTCTCAGTCTGTTGTCTGCAGTTCCCTGGGGGCAGTAGCCTGCCAAGAACTGTCTCTTCAATTGCTTCAGTTCTGTGGGGCTTAGAAATGTAAGCATCCTCCCCGGCCACCAGAGCCAGGTGTTCAAGGGGTATTTCCTATATGGACTGCATGTATCTACTGGGTTTGGCTGGGCCACGGGGGAGCACATGGCCGTGGCGAGCCCACCCAACAGGTTTGGTGAGGCAGGGTCATGGGGCACAATAGTCCAGGGCATGCAGCCCTAGCAAGGCAGAAAGAGAGTGCAGATATGGCATCTTCAAGTGACTCCATCCCCAGAGAGAGTTCCAACACATCCCTGTGCCTTTAGCAGACACTTTAAAATTAGCCAGTAAATCTCCTTCACACATGGTCTAGGCATTTTTCAATCTGCTGCTTTTGCCATGAGTCTCAGGGCAAGTGAGTCTATACCTGAACCTGTTAAGAGCAGCCTCAGTTTCCTCCAGCCCTTTGGGTCTCCTGGACATAAGCCATGTTGGTTTTCAACAACCCAATGGCTCCTGGACATAAGCCATGTTGGTTTTCAAAGTCAGATGCTTTGGAGGCTTGTCTCACTGGTGCAGGTCCCAAGGGTTAGGGTTGTCAGATGTGGGGCTTGAACCCCTCACTCCTCGGGGATATACCCGATATTTGTGAGATCCCACCTGCCCATGGGTTGCCATGCCAGGGGTGGGGTTTTTGGCAAGACCATGTCTCTGTCTCACTCATCTCAATCTGGTCTTTTTACCCTTTGCTGTGAATGAGCTATTCAGTGTGTTTTCAGGTCTTTTTCAAAGAATTTTTCTATATGTAGCTGTAGATTTCGTGTGTCCATGGGAGGAGGTGAGTTCAGGGTTTTCCCATACTGCCATCTTAAACCACCCTCTCCTAAGATTTGATATATAAATTCAACACAATCCTTTCCAAAATCCCAGCAGACTTTTTTTCTTTTCCTGTAAATGTATAGGCTGATTCTAAAATTCATATGAAAATGCAAAGGACCTAGAATATCCAAAACAACTTTGAAAAGAAGAATGAAGTTGGGGGACTCACACCATCTGATTTCAAGACTCATTATAAAGCTAGAGTAGTCAAGACAATGTGGAATTGGCATAAGGATAAACATATCAATCAATTAAGAATCTAGAAGTAGACCCATATATATATGTAGACATATATATAAATGTAGACATATATAGAGAGAGACCCATATATATATGTAGATCCATATATATAACATATATAACTGATTTTATGGATATAGATCCATATATATATATACATATATAACTGATTTTCAACAAATATACCAAAGTAGGCCAATGGAAAAGATACTCTTCTAGTGAAATAGTACTGGAATGACTGGATATCCATATGTAAAACAAAACAAAATTCGATCTCAACCTTGCACCATATACAAAATTTAACTCAAATTGAATAATTGCCCTAAATGTAACACTTAAAACTATATAAAACATCTAGAAGAAAACACAGGTAAAAACCTTTGCAACTTTGGGTTAGGCAAAGATTTTTTAGATATGATATCAAAAACATAATCCAGAAAAGAAAAAATGATAAACTGAATTTAATCAAATTAAAAAGTTCTACTCTATACTCCAGATTTTTAGCCACTGATGGGTTCATAATAATAATTTAGATAGCCCATTGGTTTTGCCCCATGCTCTCATACTTTCTTAGTACTGGAAACCAAAGTGGGACACGTTTAATAGGTTAGTTTTCTGAAAAACACAGATTTGGCCTGGAGACGTTAGAAGATGCCATTTATTTAGCCTCTGTAATTCCCTCAGCTCAGAAAGAACTGGTATGAGAACTAACAATATGGGGGTGAAAGGTCAGATGTAGCATTGACAGATGGATGAACGGACAGACAGATGGGAGGAGGAAGGGAAGGAGAGCAGAAGAAAGAGAGACAGAGACAGAGATTTATTACTTGGAGGAAAATAGGGGAGTCCTGTTTAACATCACTCTTCCTTGCTTGCCTGGGCTTTCTTGAGTGGGAGAGCAAGAGTGGAATTCTAGCCAGTACCTGGGAACTGGACATAACTCAGCTGTGCCAGAACAATGCAAGGGAGAGTTCTCAATCTTGTATATTTCAGAGGGGAAAAAAGTTATCAAGGACCTGTGTTCTAGGGAGCAACATGTTGGCTCCATGATTTTGTATGGCAGGCAAGAAGGTAGAAAGATGGCTCCTACTTTCCAAAGCTCCATTAGCAGAATCCCTCTTCCTGATGAAGCTGTAGAACCATGACCAGCAGGGACAGTCAGGTATTTGGGGGGCATCTATTATGTTAACATGTATACTCTTCATCTTAACCATCACAGAGATGCATGCGGACCTGCTAGAAAATGTTTCCATGGCCGAACTATTTCTTCCTGGATCTACTACTAATTTCTTGTCTAACCTAATCTGCAGGAATTATTTAGGTGATGCCGGTGGTGCTCAGGCTTCTGCTTTCCCATTTCCAGAGCTGGCAAAGCAGATAACCAGGCAAGCTGCACCACCCAGAGCTCTCATTTGGTCAGAATCATACTGGCCAGGTCACAGTGTTCCCAGCTGCAATAGATTGGCAGCTGAAGCAAGCATAATCACTAGGTGACATTATTAAGCACTTGTCCTGTGCCAGGTACTGGGAGACCCTCACTTAGATTATGGCATTTCATCATCACAATGGCCCAATGAGGTTGGTACAAAATTAATCAGTGGTGGAGCCAGGATTCAAATCCAGGTCTCTCTGATTCCAAAGCTGATGTCTTTTAGAATACGCACAAGGCTACATGGTTAATTTACTTCAAGCGATCTTTGGACAGCCCTGTGCTGCAGCCATTACCTCTGGGTTAAACCTCCAAGTGTGTCCAGCCTGTGTGCTATTTACCCCTTGTTACTGGAAGTCTTTTTCAAATGTCTTAGGCTACTTTCCTGCCTTATTAATGAATGCACTCTCTGGAACAGATCTGACTTTCTTTGTTATGACCAAAAGTCTCACACTATTCCGGACGGGGAATATTGGAGGAAAAGGCAATTAGGCCACAAACGACTCTCGGGCACACTCAAAGCCATTTTTAGGAATTCATTCTGACATTAGTTTATGTTTTTGTCATTTGTCTTTTTCTAGAAAGGAGCAACTGCAGATAGAGACAGAGATGGAGAGAGATAGAAGTCAGTTCAACACTTCGGTTTGTCACAAGCCTTTGTGATACGAGACTTGGCCTCATAGCAAACTAAGGCACTACTGACATCATCAGCACGTAGAACTACAGGGAATATTTGACAAGTTGAATATTTGGCCACCTGATGGTTACATCCATATCACACACAAACATTTTGAAGTGAATGTATGCATGCACGCACACGCGCGCACACACACACACTTTCATATCAGAGACAAAACTGGGGGTGTTAGCAATGGCCACAGACTACTGTTAAAAGAGATGCATGGCTCTCAACTAGAGGAAAGGACATAATCATGAGATCATGGCATGCAGGCTTCGACCCCAGGAACGCATGTGTAACAGCTGAATCTGCACCATATGCCGAGTCCATATAGAACAAGCAAGACTTCACTTCTTTTTAAAGCAGGAAAGGTTTTCATTTGGCTCCTGCCAACCAAAACCAAGAGAGTGTTGGTGTGTTTATTTATGAAGCTATGTGCTCCTAACTGCTCTCATCTAGAGACTGCTGAATAGATAAACAGGTCTGCTCATCATGAGACGGTTTTGGCCAAGACAGGTTGGAGTCCGTCTTCCTGGGGCATCTGCTACTAGGGTCGGCTCCGGGCAGATTTGTGAAGTGAGCAAGGTCGACTTGGTCCTCATATTCCCCTTCTGTCCTCCTTTTTCTCCATTTTAGCATCCCTGGCTTAATTCATTTAAGCCAACATTTATGGTACTTAATTTAACATTTACAGCATCATTTACCAGGCACTGTGCTTGGGGTTCTCAGCCCTGGTCCTATAATATTCACGGCCTTCACTAGTATTTGAAAATGGAACTTGATTCTTGTCCTTCCATAGTCTGAGCCTATGTGGAAAGCACTTCAGGCTGAGGGGGTGATTAATTTCCATTGTCGTCTGCAACTGCTTACGATCTAATTTTTAAATTGATGCCTCTGAATATTACACACACACACACACACACACACACACACACACACACACCCTCAACCTTGGTTGGCTGATTTGAGGGAGATCTATGAGTTCTCTTTATTGCTTCCTTGAGGAAGGGGTGTTAAAGGCTCGAGATCGCTCAAAAATAATGTTGAGAATGGGTGACTGCCCAAACACAACCAGAATGATGTTAGTTTAGGGCAAAAGGAAAGTGTTTGAAAAGTGCACACTATTTCCCTTCATCATCACTACATTTTTTAAAAAGTGGAATGATTTGAATTTCTCCCCAAAGTCTCCATTTTCACCGGGCTGACAGAACCCACCCACACGGGTATCGTGGTAAATGGAGGGCAGAGCACTCAGCTGGACATCCTGAGACCAGGCTCCGAGGCTCGTTTGGTGTGATTAGCTGAAGTACCTTGCTATCTGGGAGAAGAACTGTAACATACATTGTAGTAAAAAGAGGAGGGGACAAATGTTAGAAGACTGGGATTCCAGGCTGAAGTCTGCTACTAACTAGATGCATGTCTTTGGGAAAGTGGCTGACCCTTCTTGAGTCATAGTGTCCTTATCTGTTCAGCAAAAGAGTTGGTGTCCTGTAAAGTCTGTTTTGATACAACATGAAAATTCATAACGTCTCCTTGCCACTGCCATCTATGCTCAACCTTGACAGTTTAAGTGCCGGCTAGGAACAACCCAATGGGGTCAGCAAATGGGTTGGTTCTGGCGTGATGTGTTCAACAGAATAACAGATTCGTGTTGCCAAAGGGAACCAAATCTGTGGTTAAATGGAGTGGCCCGGCCTGGCTAGTCACGGGTCAACCTCTGCAAAACCTATGCTTCCTGATACCAGAGTTATGGCTCTACGCTGAGTTTTCCTTTCTGCCTTGTCAATTTGGCTCACTCTTGGCATAGAAGAAAGTGCATGTATTTCCCTGAAAGTCATTGCCAGGGTAGTCTGGCTCTGCTGCTCAGATATATCCCATTCCATCTGTTCCTGCCTGAAACACAGGGCTGGCTACCCAGCTTCAGATCCAGGCAATGAAACAGAGCGAGCAGAAGCTACACAACTTTCAAGCTATAGGTTTCTTCAGCTACTCCGCATGCTTCCCTCCATCTCAGTTGGCCCCCGATGCACTGAAGTCCCCCCAAAAGGACAGAATTGGCCATGCGGTTTTAGTTTTGACCTAATTCATAGCTTCAACTTGTTCTTATCAACTTTAGGGGATTCTGTCTACCTTTGTGACTACTTTGCATTTTCCTCTTCTGACCTAGCCTGGCTACCTGAGGGGTAAGTGGGCAAATGAAAGGGGTCACTTCTCAGAAGCCTTCATTGATATCCCCACATGACGTCTTCCCCACCACAACCCTGGCACTGGTTAGGGGTGACTATTTGGGCTCCAACAGTAGTAGCCTGTGACCCCTTGTCATCCTGTCTCCTCTCTTCTCCACAAGGAGACTGTGAGCTCCTTGAAGGCACATATTGTATCTTGTATTTGTCTATGAGACCCCAGGGTTTGGCACAATGGCACAAAATAAACGTTCAATGTATTTCAGTTGTCTTAAAGTAATTAAATTTTAAAAATTAATTTACCGAAATTGTCCATCTGGAGACCCCCATGGAGGCACATACTATCCTCTCCAATTTCCTCATGTATAAAACAGAAATAATAATAGTGCCTATTGCATAAGCTTCTGGTGGTTGAGGATTAATGAGACAAAACTGTCAAGTGCTTGGTTCAGAGGTTGGCTCAGAGCACTCACTCAACACATATTAATTATGATTTCTCATAACCAAGATATGTATCAGAGGCAGCTTGAATTCCGTATTTTTTGTTTCTTCAAAAAAACAGGAGACCTAATTTCTTTTCAGAGAAGAAAAGGCCGTGTCTTCTATCTCCCAGCCCGTTTCTGGCCTCAAAATAAAAATTGTCCCACATCACACTGTCATTAAGTCAAGTAACATGAGAAACCCAGGAGAAGAGCAGGCTGGATGCTGCCTGTTGTGACGGTGCATCATGGGAAAAGCTCATTGTGACAGAGCATCATGGGAAAAGCTCCAAGGTGCAGAAATCTACCTCCCCACACCGCCCCCCACCCCATACTCCCAAACCAAGGAGGTACATAGAGAATAACTACGTTCTCCGAATTACAACGAATGGCCTAATAGCGATACATGGGTGTAGAAAGTGTGGAAAAGGCCCCCAAACAGTCTCACCATATTGAGACTGTTCTCTACTGCTCCTGTTAACAGAGACAGCCTGAGATGGGAGAAAATGTGCAGAGAAATCATTTTTAAAACCTCCTGAAAGCTGATGGCACCTAAGTCGGATCAAGGGACCCGACACACATATCCACGAAGAGGATATTGGAGAACTTTTAAGTTCTCATTAATAATCAACAAAAATAACGAAGAATTACAAGGAACTACCTCAATCCGTGAGTCAGGTACACGGCCAATAAAAGGCACCTAGCTCAGAAAGTGCAAAGAGGGAGGCCCTCATGGTGGCAGAAGCTTGGGATGTGTCCAAATACAGCAAGTGTGCTAGAAGATCACATTTATCTACTTAAGAATGTATTTATGCGGGCCTCCTGCTGTTCACAACCTGGGTATGGTATCAGGTATGTATTCTCTGTGTCATCTGAACTCAAATTCGACCAACGCTCCCTTTGTGGCTCACGCTGAGATTCTTCACTCAAAAGGTAAGAGACTAGGTCCCCGCAAAGCCAAAAGAAACCAAACAGTGCCCCTTTCAAAGTGTAAGAGCAATCACAAGCATCCATCGCAATACATCAGGGTCTAAGAAACGGAGACTGTGCCCGGCGGTTGTCAAGGAGACAGGTGCGTACAAGGGGCCCAGACTTGGCCTGCCATTTCTGCAAGCATGGTGCTAAAAGCGATTCTCCAATGTCCTATCTGCTCACTGAGAGTGCACGCTGACGATGAATCTGGAAACGTTCATCTGCTTGGGACTGTGGGCATCAATTACCTCTCTTCATAATTTATACAGCATTTTGATTGTGGTGTGTGGTGATAAATAACTGAAATGAGTTATAAGTGCTTGGAGATTTGGTCTTATGTCTTCGCCACTGCTTTTTATATTCTCCAAGATAACCCACATTCAACTTTATATGCAAACCTGAAATGGTATTCAGGAGGAGAAGAAAAGGAAAAAAAAAAAAAAAAGGCAGCCAGTAGATCTTTCACTTTGGGAACTGAATATAAGATCATATTCAAAGTGCAGCATTTATGGTCCAACACTGAATACATAAAATATATGACCATTACAAATTCAATTTTCATTGCAAAGCCATGTTCTTGTAGTGACATATCGTATTGCTAGATTAGAGCTTTTAGCATGATGAAGGCATCTTTCATCTTCTCCTAGATGCAGGCTGGGTACTCCTTCTGGGCTGTATGTCTACCTGTCACAATGCCCTACGCCCCTGAGAGACGTAGCCTACAGAGAACCAAGTCATTCTCCAAAGGGCTGCAGCCACTTTGGAGGGGAAGCACCTAATCGGAGGTATGTCCTCTGCATGGGACCACATTATTTCAGCCATGCTCTGCTGAATCCAATTGGCTGGATCAGCCAATACTGTTTTCTGGAATTAACCCAAAGAGGTCAATCTAACATCACAAATACTCAGCCAGTACAAATTTTGGCAATACCACAAAGACAGTTGCATGTAGGACATGGTACATGCTGGTTACTAGGAAAAGAATATACATACCACATAAATCAGTGATATGGTTACAGTGGAAATGTACTTAAACCAGGACATTCATGGAATGGCTTTCCAGGTTTTTCCAACTCAATCCTAAACCTTAACATATGGGTCAAAGACAGATTTTCATGGATTTTGCAACTCATATAATGATGAATCAGTGCTGCTGCTTCTTTCTTTAATTTTTGAAACACATAGTCCAAATCTTGCATTGCTTTAACTCCTTGACCTTCACACTTAGCCTGACTTTCCCGTCCCTCTCCTCCCACATTTTTCGTCCTTCATATACCCAATATTCTTGACACATGCTTCATTCATTTACATTTCTCAGTGACTGCCCAGTGCGAGGCACATGGAAGGCATTCCACAAATCTTTGTTGAATGAGTATGAATGAATGACAAAATGAGGACAGCACAAGGCTTGGTGATAACTATGTTAAATGCACAGGGACACTTTTCACTTACTTCCCACTCTTAGATGCATTCCGGGCCTTTGTGGATGATGGAGAGTTGGCTCCTGGATTAATGTTTGGAGAACCCCGTCTATCCTTACTATACCCACAGAAAGAATAGAAAAAAATATATACAACAATGACCACAGAGACAAAAAGCAATTAGTCATTTCATTTAAATACTTTCAAGCTCGGTCTCTCTCTTTCTCCTGTCAAAATAGAGCAATGATCTTATCCAGTGGTGAGCCCTTCAAAGGTAAAGAGAGTGGGAACCACTGGTCAAGTTCAAAGAAAGCTATCCTTTTGGCATTCAAAGCTTGAGCTGGTGGATTCCATTAATGATAACACCATAACCCAGGCCCCAAGGGAGGCTCCAGTAGAAAAAAAAAAAAGTGTAAAAATAACTAGTCTTTAACATAAAATCCTTTCTTTTCAGTCTCTGGAGTGTCTGTATTACAAGTTCAGTTCTGAAGCTGCTGACTTTTAGTGAAGTATGTGGATGCCAAATGACTTCTAAAAGTCTTTGGGAGATACTATCAGATGAATTAATAATTTTCGCTCATAATGTTAACATGGGAAGGCCGTGAATTCAGATATTCTTTCAGGAAAAGCACCACCTGCTTCATGAGTAATTGAATTTAAATCTCCACCTTCAATAACTCCACAGCTTATGTCAAACCTTGGAAACAATTACGAAATAAATCACTAGGAAGGTCTGCTTAATCTCATCAGGTTAATAAACGCAGACAAATTAATCACTTGAAGGTAAACAAAAAGGAATAATTGATTGGAGTCTTCTTGATTACTTTATTCTATTTTCTTTATCAAACTATTTTTACCATTATCTTCAATTCAGCTGCTCTGCCTTGAAATTATTACTTTACTTCATCTTCAGATTTCCATGGAAACCAATTCAAAGCCTTTCTTTCCACTTGATGATGTGTGGAATTATTTATCCCGATTTCATCAGAAAGATTTTTTTTTTGTTGTTAGTCAGATCTACGTCAGCATAACCTTTTTTGAAAAGTGAAGGTAAAAAGAAAAATGCATATGTTGGCTTTCAGTGACGATAATAGAGCCTTCCAAAGGCACAGAATATTGTCTCAGAGAATGTCAAAGAGCTTTCCAGATACTTACGAATCTTTTTAGTCCCTCAGAAATAAGTACCTGCAAGTCACTGTATTTATGTGTGGGGTGGCATGGGGGTCACAAAAGATGGTCTGCCCTGCACTCATCAGCTTTAAATGGCGACACGGATGTGACTGGAACAAGAAAGAATCATAGGGGATCGGCAAGGTAACGCAGAAGGGTGTGGGCACGGACGAGGGCTAACCAGACAGATAGCAAAAGCCCCAGCAGTTCTTTGGAGTGGGAGACACGAAGGTAAGCTCCCATCCTTCTGCTGGAGGGGGCAGACCTTCTAGAAAGAGTGAGCACACATTCCATTCTGGGGGAGATATCAGAAGCTTGCCAAGACAGAGTGCTGTGATTCCCGCAGAGTTGCAGGGACCATTTCATTGTGCTGCTCGTGGATTCACCAGACTGTGGCTACATTCTGAGTGGGGTCTGTGGACTCCATTACGCCCCGGCCTATCTATCTATTATGACTTTCCAGCAAAAGAACTCCTTAGCCACACCTGGGACCATACCAGCTGCCTTCCTCATCCAGAGCCAAGCTCAGAAACTAAGAGATAATAACCAATGGGGCAAGAGACTGTAACTCAGAAGAATTCAAAATGGCCTCCTCCAGCAGGTTGGGGCAGTCCGATGCAAAGGACACAATATGCTATGGGTAGCAGAATTCAAGCCGGGCTCAATTTCCTCACCTCCACATCCTGGTCCCTGGCCGCCGCGCCTTCCTCCGCCTCGCCCCTCACTCAGACAGGAGGGAGTGGGGAACTTCAGGGGAAGCATTCTGAAACAAGGGCTCTTTTGATCTTGCAAGTTACCGGCTCGGCTCGGACTAAGTGGTCATTTAAAGCTCCCTGAGTCACTAAGTTCAGGCATCCGCGTCCTCTTCAATGCAAGAACACCCATTCTCACTGCTCAATTCCCATGCCTGTGCCTTGGGCATAGGAGTCCTTTATCATCTGCATGACAAGTGACTCCATCTAAACTCCATGCAGGGCGTGGCAGGACGTCAGGGAAAGCCAGGAGCCGACAGCTTTCTTATTGTTAACTGCTGCTCTAGGTGTGGGGGGGTGGTCTGCGAGCAGTAGTCCTTTAAAAGATGGGAATACGGACCCCTCTGACCGCCTGCCAAATCCTGGACATGGAGATGTGCAGGGAACAAAAACAAAAACTTTCTCAGAGAAAAATCACATACGGAAAGTATGGCACCATGACCGGGAGTGAAAGTAATCAGAATGTAATCAGAAAGAACTCAGAATGTTTCTTCTGGACAAATGGCTGATCCATTGGCAGTGATAAAGTGTATCCGAGAGTGGTGCAGGGACCAAGCACAGTTTTGTGGCAGGCTTGGATCCCAGGAGTTTCATCTTGTAGATCCACCAAGGACTCTTGTATCAAAAGGCTTGGTGGACACTGAGGGAAAAGAGTCACCAGTCCGCCCCAAAGTCCCAGGCTCAGTAGCTAAGTCTGAACAAGATGCTCTAATTCTGAAACCTCGAGACTGCAGGACCCTGAGTTTTCCAGAAGTGTCCTGTGAGCCAGAAAGAGAAAATCCTGCAGCCACTGGAACATCCAGCGATCTCAGGGGCGTACAGGAATAAGCCCTATCTGCTTGGGGTATACGGATGATAATGTGGGGCATATGAGATGGGAGGGGAGCTGCGTTGACTCCGAGCTGGTTTCCAACCCACACATCCGAAACAGACCTACTCCTGTTGTCATTATTTTGTCTCTAGACCGCTTGTCAGATCTCTTTACTCTGAATCATCTCTTCGGGTTGCGATCTTAAGGGCTGTGGCCTGAAATCCCTGAGAGTACGAATCCGGGCTTCCTCCACTCCTCCCGAGGAGTTATCCTCCACCGAGAAGATTCTTTCCTCCCTCCTCCCACCCAGCCTCATCAAAGGCCTATGAAAACTCTTCCAGGTGAGCTCCTGATAGGGAAAGTTAATGAGTGCCAGCACACCTGTCCGCCTGGCCGGCTGTCCGTCTCCATCCATCAAGGAAGCCATTTTCCACAGCCTCCACAAATAATGTCTCCAACACCAGAAACTTGGGGAAAAATCTGCAATATTACGCACATTGTATTCAGGTGGGAAAACTCTGACTAACCCAACTCTCCAGCATTTTCAAAGTGTTTCTGATTGAATAATTTGATGCTGAAACAGCATCCAGTGTACTTAAACCCAAGATGGCAATCAGATCCACTCCAATCTGGATTTTTCTCTTAGATCAGAGAGGTCCTTGAGGGAGGAGAACCTAGCAGTTTCAAACACACTCAACTCACTTTCTTGATGGGCAGCATACAGAAACTTCTGCATTTCCTATAGTACTTCGTGGGCTCTTTTTAGAATTAATTCATCTCAGACCCATGAAAATGAGTCACGCCGCTCTAACCACAACAGCAGTGAAATTAAAAAACTTAATTGTCAGGGTCTTAGGAAATTGAATTTCAGGAGCGTCGGGCTGTCATACTGACTGCCTATGTATCTTTTATTTGGCGCTGAGCATATGGTGCTTGTAGTGCTGTTTATATTTCATTGTTTATCTATCTAGCTCTTCAGAGGGCACTCAGAAAGTATTTGTTAAACAAACAAATGGAAAGCGCTGCCTCTGGGCTCAGTAGAAAGGAGTGCCGCGATCGATTATCAATGTCTGGCACTGGTGGGAGAGAAGAGATACTGACACACACGTCACACATTTTCCATTCCTAGAGAACAATGGCCTGGGCGGACTGTATTCTAGTTGGATTCTGGTCTGGTTAGAATTGGCTTGATGGTTGATCATCACGTGGATCACAAGGACAGGTGAGCTTGGAAAGGGTTCTCCGGCAAGCTTGCCTGAGTAGTTGGCTAGTGTCTACTGCATTTGTACAGCTCTTCATCTTTTCCAGTGTGTGTTCTCGGAAGTGGTAACTGAGATGAAACCCAAGCTATCTTTAAGGGGTTACTTCAAATCTATCCGGGGAAATGGTAGCTAACTGCTCCCTAGGGATGACTCCAGGCTCCTTGAAGCTCACATGATGAGGAAATGCACTTAAAATATATGGATTCTAACCAGGGATAGAAGCTCGTCTGATCTGCTTCCCCAACAGGTGCTTGAGCTCCCTGTATAACATATCCACCAAGCGGTTGTCTTTTGAAGGGCTTTGAAATCATGATCGCTTCCCCATCATGATTGCTTCCCTATGCAAACCGGCTTTCCTATTTTCTAAGAGGCTCACATTTCTGAAGTATTTTTGCTCTTGTTCTGTTACTGAGCAAGACATCTCTTCAAATATTGATTTCCTTTAATTAGAGCTGATGAGGCTTCTATATTTCATTTTTCTATCTTGCTAGGTTATGTCCTGAGTGCTTTTCTTTCTTTGCTCCAAACCTTTTTCATTTTCTTCCACCCAAAGTGTCTCAATTACTGTTCAGACCCCTTGAAGGGTCCCATTCCTATTATCTATATTTCTGTGAATCATCAAGCAAAGAAAGTTCAGTTCGCTAACCTGTGCTTTCAGTTAGCTTCCTTCCCTAGCTTTTCTTTGCTTAACTGCGGATAATGACAGGTTTTCAGGGACGAGAACAGCTCATCTGTATTGCTAGGAAGTGCAGTGTTAACTGTGATCTCTCCAGAGCAACCTCATCCACAGAGCAGAGGGAATTAAACTGATCGGGTAAACCATTCACACATACGCTCACAATTACTTTGTAATTGCAGAGCTCTTGGAAAAGGCAGCCGGGACGCTCACATTATTTTGCCCTCTCCCCTTGCATTAACTTTTCACTCTTACAACTCCCCACAGGGAGATCGGGGCCTGGAGCAATATGCTTATTGATTATTGTTGCTGTTTTGCTCTCTTCACCTCTTGGCACACACTGTTCCTGTCCAGGGAAGCCAGTCACAACCCTGAATGCCTCGCTGGGATCAAGAAAGAACATGAATCGGTTCCTAAATTATATTATTTTCTCATTTAAATTGGCTATTCACTTATATCTTTCCCAAGAGCTTGGACCTGGGTTACAGACCATTGGAGGTCACTGGAACTGTGTCTTAAGAGCGGTCGCATTCACATCTAGCTCTGGTACTGTGAGGTTTGGGGTGATGGAGCCCTGAAATATAATAGGAGCCTGGACCAGAACAGTAGTTATGGGAGAAGGAAGAAGGAAACCAGGCAGGGCATGGCAAAAAAAAAAAAAAAATACAGAACCTGGAGACTGACTACATCTGGAGAATGAGAATAAAGTCTACACGAAAGCTGCTGAGGTCTGGAAGTTGAATGGCTAGGAAAACAAAGGTGCCAGTGAAAAAGACAGATTGGCTGGGAGGGAATCTGGATGAGAGAAGATGATGGGTTCGGTTTGGAGCATACTGAGTTGGGGTGTTGATGGATAATGTCCAGCAGGTGATTAGAGAGATGGCACTGCAGCTTAAGGAGAAAGACAGAGTCAGATTTATAGTCATTGCTCCGAAGTGGTAGTCAAAGCTATGAGGCTAGGGAGCAAGGCCTGATGGGACAGTGCCCCATCGTGGTTAATAAGAGGATGTTTTGGGGGGCCTGCTGGGGGACGGTCTATGCCATCATCTGCTTACATCCACCCTAGTTGATGGGGATTTACAAGTGTGTTACAAAGTCTTGTATCCCAGGGGTCCAAACAAAAGGCCCGAGCCAGTTGACTTAGTTATGTAGAGTTCAATGCTAAGCTTAACGTGGGAAAATGCAGACCTTGTCCCTTGTGTGGGCCAGTGACTTTCCTCATCCCATGACCATAGCTTGGCTTCTCCCCATCCTTCTAGCCCAGCCAGACGGCTTACAGATGATAAGGTGAGCTGGGCGCCAAGAGGTGAGGTGGGTGACAATTGCTGTCAACACATTCCCATAACAAAAACAGCTCACAAAGTACGGTCCATGCTGGTGGCAATGAGCAAAACTGAGCTTGAAACCTTGGTTTCAGGGCGTCTGGGTGGCTCAGTCGGTTAAGCGTCTGCCTTCGGCTCAGGTCATGACCTCAGGGTCCTGAGATCGAGCCCGGCGTCAGACTTCCTGCTCAGTGGGGAGCCTGCTTCTCCCTCTGCCTCTGCCGCTCTCCCTGCTCATGTGTGCTCTCCCCCACTACCCCTGCTCATAAATAAATAAAATATTTAAAAAAAAAGAGAAACCTTGGTTTCACTTGCAGCTCACATCTTTTCCTTTTGGCTCCCCTTTACCGAGGACTAACCAAACGTCAGGGACTGGACCTCTGATAATGCTAAAATCTATTCCTATTTTTTGCCACGACTCCCTTTCCCGTGCTCAGTCTCTGCACTGTGCCTCACTAACTGGCACCCTCACCCACCCTCTCTTAGCATCCGGGTGGTACAAGGATGTCCCAGCTAGGAACATCACCACAGCTTGGTATAGGAGTGGCCTGTCTGGGAGCAAATCAAGGGCTTTGCCCTTGAAGAGCCAAGGTATCCCAGGCTTCGTAAGTTGAGTTCATGAGGGCAATATTTAGGGGCTCTGACCATTACCTTTCCCAAACTGAGGCAAGCTGTCGCCTTTAGCTCTGGGTCTGTAACCCACCCACCGAATCACTTAACTTCTCTGGATCTCAGTTCCCTTGTCTGCCAGTCCCACTTCTTAAATCCCATGGTTTTGAAAATTATAAAATGCTACACAATCTATTTACTCAAAACCCATTTACTGTGTCTGTGTTTTCTGTGTGCCCTTCATCGTGCTGGGCCTTGGGGAGACAATGATGCCTGTGACAAGGTCCCTGCCCTCAAGGAGCCCAAAGGCTAGTGGAGGAGGGGAGCATGTTAACAGGTACGTGACACAATGTACCCGCTCAGATGAAGCAAGTGTGAAAAAGTGCTAGGGAAACAAATCACAGAGGAAAACTGCCAATGTTTGGGAGAATCGGGGAAGAAAAAGCTGAGTTACCACTAGGAAAATTATGATTTTCAGCGTGTGTTTAAAACACATACCTACGCAAAATAGAGTGAAATTATGCCTATCCTTACTTTGAAACACCTCCCAACAGTGGCCTGTAGACTGCATCACAACAGAATCACCTGGAGAACTTGTAAAACGTCGATGGCTGCGCCCCAGCCCCAGAGTTCCTGATTCAGCAGGTCTAGGCTAGAGGCTGAGAACTTACACTTCTAACAAGTTTCCAGGTGACGGGGAGGCTGCCGGTCTATAGGGCTCACTTTGGGACCCACTGCCTCACAAGAAGCATGAGACAGTCCCACTTAGTTGCCACTAAGTGAAAGATAACAGTCGGCCGTATCCATTGTCCCTGCTTTCCAGACAACACAATTAGAATCTGCTCGAATGAAGTGCCCCCCAGTCTACTGCTCCTTAGTCAGGAAAGCAGAGGACGCAAAAGGGCTGCAGACATCCACCTCTGGAGAAGCTCCCCCTTCCTGAGGAAGTGGCAATTACTCCACAGAGTGGAGCCCGATAGCAGGTGAGACAAAAATTGGATCTGACAGCATTAATTGAGCTTGAGGTTCTATTTACTGAAAATGATCTGGCATAATTAAAAATTCACAACTGGAGCCTACTTGGTGAACATTATACATTAGGGAGTCCCCAGAGTAGGCCAGAAAAGTCTCAGTGAACTTTTTAGGAAAAGCCGGAGGCCAACTGCTGTGGCAAGAATTCATACACAGAGAAAAAAAAAGGAAAGTCGGTGAGCTCATTTATTTGGAAGTGAGATTCTGTCTTTCTACTGCAGAATGATATGAACCAAGGGCGTTGGCGAGGGAAGGGCCGATCATTTAATCATTTCCTTTTCTCTCGTGAATAATCACTTTGTTTTCACTTCCTGCTAAGTCTGTTCTTACAGATTTTCAAGAATGTCCACTCTGCCTGCACATGATATGTTAAATTCTTTGAGGAGACAAGCAAATTGTATTCATATCTGTTCATGAAGGTTCCTGTAACATCTGTCATATAGAAGGTTATCAATAAAGAGGCATCTGGACAGCTCAGTCGGTTAAGCATCCGACTCTTGATTTCAGCTCAGGTCATAATCTTAGGGTTGTGAGATCGAGCCCCGCATCAGGCTCCATGCTGAGCGTGGAGCCTGCTTGGGATTCTCTCTCTCTCCCTCTCCTCTGCTCCTTCCCCCCCTCACACACTCTCTCTCTCTCTCTCTCAAAAAATATTAAAAAAAAAAGGTTATCAATACCCATTGACCAACCACCATCCTGGTAAATCTGACTTCTAACATATGTTTGTTGAACTGAACTGACTGACTAACAGACACGTGGCTTTGGTTTTTTGTTCAAATTTCTGTATGCCTAGAAACATGGCGGTGGTAACTGCCATTTCTGAGCTCCAGTGCCCACAGATATGAAACTCCAGCAGGGTAAAAGCAGTGGGAATCATCAACTTGGGAGAATGGCATTGCCAAACTAACGGAGGGCAACTCTGAAGTTGTGCAAAGAGCATGGGTGCTGGAATCAGGCAGAGCCGGGTCGTCTTCTGTCTCTGTAATAGCTGGAGGATCTGGGACAAGTTGGGTCATTGGGCCAGTGATGGTCCTGCCCAACCAAGGCCTCAGATCTAAACTCTAAGTCAGAGCTTTGGGACACCAATTCTCTAGCTACATGTTGGTGTCCAAAGGCAGGAGCATTCACAGATATTCTTGTTGCTGAACTGGGCATCATAAGTGCTTTCTAAGGGAGTGAATATATTCAAGATTTAAAAGTGTGGCTGTCTCCTTAGCAGGTAGAAGGACCATGGCAACAATGGTGCTGCTCATGCTTTCTGGGCTAGTGCAGAAAGAAAAGTTCTCTCAACTGTGCTCCAATGTGTCTCTTAATAGTACCAAGCCTGTAAACCGAAGGTTCTTACACTTTTCATTTATATTTAGAGGTACAGTTAAAAACTTGAGAATATTTTCATTTTTAAACTGCTCAAATATCACTCATTTAGATATTTGTTTGAGTGCATGCTATTTCTAAATAGGATCTCCTTTTCAAACATTATCCATTCTATGATGTGTAGAGACCATTAAGTTTCTTTCTTTTTTTTTTTTTTTAAGATTTTATATATTTATTTGTCAAAGAGAAGGAGAGAGAGAGAGCACAAGCAGGGAGAGTGGCAGGCAGAGCAGGCAGAGAGAGAAGCAGGCTTCCCACTGAGTAGGGAGCCCGATGCGGGGCTCGATCCCAGGACCCTGGGATCATGACCTGAGCCAAAGGCAGACGCTCAACTGACTGAGCCACCCAGGTGCCCTGAGACCATTAAGTTTCTTTTCTGAATAAAACCTAACAGTCAGCTTCTCTCTGTTGTGTTAAGATTTGGAAAACTGAGCATGATTTTACAGGGTATGTTTGTGGAAGATTAAAATTCTGACAATTCAGGGAAACAAAAACATATCTTGTTTGTATATCACCCACTAATCACTGTTAAATGCTAGGCCTTGTATCATGTATACCCATATCCTTTTCTCAGTGAATATGAGCTTTTAGTAACAGTCCAGTCTAACCCAAGACACGTAGCTGAGGCTCTTTGTTGAATGTACTCCACCCAGTCAAGGGAAAGCCTCGTAGAAATAGGGAGTTAGAAGAGCACCTCAAGACAGCAAAGAAAGGTCCTGAGAAAGGAAGGGATGACTCCAAGGGAAGTATCCAAGGCTGGAACACAAAGTTAATGAGAGAACTTGGCTAGCACCTAGCAAACAGGGCCAGAGCCCCCACAGAGTCCAGAACAAGAAAGAAAGGCTTGGGGCCAAAGATGAAGTCACACGAATGAGTTGTGGCTCCATTTGCCAAAATAAATAGTACAAGAAAAGTGGACAGCCTTTTTGTGTGTAGGGAGAGTATGAAAGACATGACAGGTTCGTTTTGGGTTCTGTTGAGTTTTGTGTGCTGTTGAGACCTCAAGGCTATGACTTTGGTTGACAGTTGGATATATGGATGCAGAGCTTAGCTGGATAGCAGCTAAGCATCTCCACTGAAGAATGGTCTCCAGAGATCTGGGAATCTTCAGAATATTAGTGGTGGTTGAATACCTTAGAGGAGAAGAGATTACACAGGGAGAGTGTGTAGAATGAGAAGAGCAGAGCCTGGGAAGAAGATTAAGGACAAGCTAGAGTGGAGAAAGTAGGCTCATGCAAGCCAAAGAAGAAACTGGATCTAGAGCCATGAGTGTTACAATCATAAGAGACCCATTTACTGATTATAAGACATTTGTGTGTCTTTTTTTAAAGATTTTATTTATTTATTTGAAAGAGAGACAGAGATAGCGAGAAGAGAGCATGAGTGGAGAGGAGAGGGAGAAGCAGGCTCCCGCTGAGCAGGGAGCCCGACGTGGGGCTCGATCCCAGAACCCTGGGATCATGACCTGATCCATAATTATAGGCTTTAGACATATTTTTTTTTTTCAGTCTGGCCTTATTTATTGCAACAAAGATCAACAAAATAAGAAATCGTTTTAGCGCCTAAACTAGATAAAGCAACTGTACTCAAGTTTATGCAAATATATCTCCCAAAGAAACAATTCGTTGTAATCTCCCAAAGAAACAATTAGTCTGCTTTTCATTATTGGTCCTGTTGTTTACTTCCTCTATTACATACAAAATCAGAAATGGGACTTACTGTTCTCCTCTTAGCTTCAAAACTTCAAGAAAACCTTGGCTCTGTAATCATCAGAATTTGGGTCAGCCATATGCCAAACCCACTTGTTTTGCACTTGGGAAAGCCGAGGCTTCCTGAGAGTCATGCTCTCATCTCTGCCACCTCTTTGTCAGATAGGCTCCGTGCTTTGAATTAACCGCCCTCTGGTTCTCCCCAGCCACTAACTATCAACTTCCTATTTGACAAATTCTTTAAACCTGTATGAACTGAGTGTCCGTACATTGCTCTTCAGCAAACACTGAAACCACAGTGTGAGGTCTCACTGTTTGGGAGTACTTCTTGACTTAGGGGAAATGGAGAAATGGTTGAGGGACATAAAGAAGAAGGCAGACTCTCCCTGTAGGATCTGCTCCCGGCCACTGTGAAAGCCTAAAGGAAGGAAAGAATAAAGTCCTTGTGGAAAATGTCCTCATCAGTGGCTGGGAGCAGAGCCTGTGGGAAGAGCCTGCCCTCTTCCTTATGTCCCTCAACCTTTGGGAGAAAATGGCCACCTTCACTGTTATTCACACTGTCTATGAAGGGAGGCCATGAATGTTAAACCATATTAAGCCACTTCCAGATCCCTCTCAGTGGGGGATATATGGGTCAGGACACCCCATTGATGAGGTGTAAAGAATGACTCTATGTGAAATAGATAACTTAAGCTGCAAAGGGCTAGAACCTTCACTGAGGCTCAAGAACGTCAGTTAATCATCATGCCCATGGGAAGAAGACCAGTTCTTCAGATTGCATCCGGAAAGGGAGGGTCCTGGAAGTGGCACAGAAGATTCCAACCAGGGAAAGCAGAGTTGACAAAGGGAAAGAAGACAGCATTTACTTCACAGAAACCTAGCATTTAGAGGAGAGGCACCCAGCTAGCTGCCTAAAAGGGATATGAACAAATCATTTGTGGGTTAGGGAAAAAAGAAATGTTGAAAAACTTTTTGAAAAACTGTTCAGTGTTTCCCTTGGGATTCTTAGAATTATGGATTTTGTGACCCCGTCTACTCTATGCTAATTATGTTTTCCTTCTTTTGTTTTCTGTGTGTTTTATGAAATTTACCTTTGACATTCTTAGCTTGTCTAGGGCTCAGGGGAGGGCAGTTAACATTAAAGTTCCAGAAACTCAAGAGGGAGAGGAAACCCCGGACGGAGAGTGTGACCCTCTTACTCTCAAAAAGTTCTGTCATTGTTGTTTTCTTTGAATTTCTCTTAGGAGCTTTGGCTCTACTCATCCCTTGCAGACCTGGGTGGGAGTTTTATTTAAAGTAAGGGGACATGTCCTTTACTGCCTGCTTGCCAGGATGTCAGAACTCAGCCAGGCCTTGTCGAGGCACATTGTCCAACTGCCCATGGTTCTAGAGAAAGGTCACCCATGGCCTATGCCCTACCATGGACTGCAGGGAGCCAATTGCTTGCAGGCCTGGGCCCTGACCCACCCAGTTCTGGCTTCTGGGCACAGTACAGAGTCTTTGTTTTCTGGAAAACGCCTCCTCTGGGACAGGCTGTCCCTTTCAAAAAAAGAGCAGACAGAGCAGAGTCAAGTTTTCATTCTGTCAAGTGACGGCCATAAACTGAAAGTCAAGTAAGGCACCAACTAAAACAATCCTAGCATCGGTAATCGCCACAGGTCAGCTGTCCCCATGCTGGAAGGTTCTGGTTTAAGTGGAAATTTCCTTCTTGCAGTTTTATACCAACTGGCTCCAGAGATAAGGAAGAAAACAAACAAACAAACCAGCAACAGGCAGGTGCATGCTGCTCTGTGCATCCCCCCGTTTTCTGATATTTGGAGGCATATAGAAATGATGATTACAGATTTATATAGGGGGAAAAGCATCCAATCTAGTGTGAGAAGGGAGGCTGTGACTAACAGAAACAGAATTAATTCCAGGGAGCACAAAGTCAGAGCCAGGAGCATGGGCCACGGAGAACACGGGCTGGTGTTCGACCATCACAGATGAGTCCACAGCAGTATTTCTTGTAATTGATGACCCACCACTACCCCAAATTCAAGGTAGCTTGTCCTAAAGGACACCTATAATATGACCCTGGGGGAAAAAACCAGGATCAATAAAAAATACTTCAAAAAGAGGAGACTCATTCTCAAAATCTTGGACAGCGGGGTTCCCAAAATTGAGTGTTAGCGTTCGCTCTGAGTTTCCTAGCAACCAAGGCCAGAAGGGGAACATGCTGGGTAATAACCTTCTCAACGTGTGATAAAAAGGAAGGTATCATTTTGTCAGGAGAGTCAAACTTATTCCTGGTGCCGAGTCCAACACAGATTTTCCTGGAAATCCAGAAGCATTTTCCACAGGACGGTGTCTTATATGGACTTTTTAGAAAAGTCAGGTTGAATGGAGCGTAATTTCCATACTGTCAAGTTCACCCACGTTTAGCAGCTGAGGATACCACGTTAGAAGGGAAGCCAGTGACGGCAACCTGCAGCAGCTAAGTTAGGTGCAGCTTTCCTGGGGATCTAAGCTGATACTAGAGAAAAGCGTGGAAAACCTAGAGGCATGCATTTGGACGTGGGCCTTAGACCAATGGTTCTCCAGACCACCCACTCACTGGGCAGCCGGAAGGACTGCTCCCGTTGAGCTGTCCTGTGTGAGTGGGCTTGGGGGGCTTTCCATGACTTTCCTTCCCTAGCCCCGCTCATCTGCTTGGATCTTTCCCCCATATCAGCAGTTGTATCTGCTGTTGACATTCTTTTGGGAACTATGGAGACTTGGCCAAAGGCTGCAGAGAAGCACTTCTGATTTCCCTGGGGCCTCTTTCTAATTGTTTGTTCAGGATTCCTGGGGCATTGCTCTCTTGTCAAGCTCAATCACCAGTGATGGTTATCACCGTCCGCTCCTTCTGTGGGCAATTCTCCCTCTACGCCTCCTGTCAGTTCCTCAGGGCAGGGCACTGGCTCATCACCTGAACTGCAAATCCAATGATTTGATGCTCTTTGCAGGCTCGGAGGCCACTTTTTTTCTTTCCTGCCCATAGGTTACCAAGGAAGAGGGGAAGGAAATAGATATCTTTCCCCAGCGGCATATTCACTTGTAATCAAAGAAGACATTAAAAAAAGGCACCAGGGTGAACAAGAAGGCTCCCTCTTCTAAGACCTTGACAAATTAAACCCTACATTAATTAATTCTTTAGTTCTTTAATTGTTCCTGGATTAAACGTACTGGGGTGATTTTTCATTCCAGCCCAGGTTGTCACAAGCTCAATAATTCACTTAGAGAATTCTGACATCACATATTTGGCCCTGCTTGTCTATGGAGTCAAAAGGAGTAACTCATTACCAAGTAAGAGGTATCGGTTAGATTTTCGTAAAATTACACTCATGAAAGATGGTAACTCCATCCAGACTGTCGGAAAGAGAACCAGGATCAGAGTTACCTGGCAAATGAGAAGTCAGTGTAGACGGTGTGACAAAGTCTTGGAAACAGATCTTTAGCAAGTGTCAGACGTAGTGACCGACGCAGCAACACGGAAAGCTCGACTATGTTGAAGAAATGAGCCCCATTTTCCCATATGTTCGTTCTGCTGTGTTTGTTAAAAAACAAATCTGCTCCTTTCATGTATTCACTACAGCGTTCTGGCATCATTCTCCTTTTGATTAGAAATGATACAGAAGGAAATAGATTCATATGTCACTGCTTTCAAAGGTCCATTAAACATCATGTTATTTAAAAGCACATTAACTATCTTAACTGGCGCCAGACACCAACCAGGGCAGTGCGGGAGTTTGAAGACGAACGCAGAGTTTTAGGATGCCAAATGAGAATGTAAATCACAAGTCTCACTAATTAAAACTTTGGCCCTTGGATTGCTCCTGGATTAAGTTCACCGGGGTGATTTTTCATCCCGGCCTGGGTTGACACAGGCCCAATAATTCACTTGCTTGGCTCTGCTTGTCTACGGAGTCAGGAGAAGCATCTCATTAGGGAGTGAGGGGTATTAATTAGGCTTTTGTAAATAGTGGCCGTGAATGATGCTAGCTCCTGGTTTCATCCAGGTTGTTGAGAGGAGCGCCACATGGAGAGTTGGAGAACTGGGGTTCTTGTGCCGAGCCATCACACTGGCAGGCACCTCCACTAACTCGTATGCCTCGATTCCCGTAAGTGAAAAGTGGGGTAACTACAAGGCAGTCCTGCTACCTGACTTCACGGAATAATGACGGCGAGAAATGGGAAATGACAGATTGTAAGAATTCGATTATTTTATAATTAATCTGTAATGATGATTCTGATCTTCTACTCAACATAGCAGTCTAGGCCTTAATGTCCAAGTTCAGAGCTCTAACCTACTAGTGACTCAACAACGAGCCACTGACCACCGGCTCGGGGCAAAGCTCTAGGTGATACAAAAGTATCTGTCACGTGCTCCCTACTCTCAAAGAAATTACTGAGTTGTCATATGGAATTCTAGGACACTCAAATGAGCCCTCTTCCTTACCCCTGGCAGCTCAGTCACGGTACGTTTAGGAGCAATAAAGGACTCCTTAATTCACAAAAAGCTGGCTCTCTGCATCCCTTATATGCCAATACAAGTGGTCCGTTGTACCCGCCATATTGGAGGTTCTCCCTTCTCTTCCAGTCTTGGGCTTCTTTGCCCTGCCACCTGGATGCTCTCTCTCCACCCGTCCTCTCTCCTTGCGCGTCATCTGGAATAGGAGTTGAGGACGGGTCTCTTGGGGGCACTCAGCACTAGGGGATGGGAGGAGAGGGTGCCATGAGCCCCTGGACTTACTGCTTTCTCCCGAGAAGAAGCAGGATGATGCAAAGGGAGAGCCAGGGAGCCAGGGCTCATTTGGATGTAGAAGTTCCACTATGTTAAAGCAAGCCTCATTCCCTCATATTGTTGCTTGGTTTAATGAAGGCCTTTGCTGGATAAACAATCGTACCTAGAGGCAGCATGAACATTCCCGGCCCATGAAGGACACTATTCTGTTGGGGGAGGCAGGAATCGATGTAGTGTGATGGCTGAGGGATCAATACTTCTCAGAATGAATTTCATCCTAAGTGACACTCCTTGGGGATAAGGAACAGCCGACTGGAAATCATTCAAGGTTATCAACTGAACAACGGTACCTAGAGTATGCAGGCGAAACATTTGGAACTTAAACTGGGTGGTCACACAAAGCACTGCGACGAAAGCTGCATTGTGTGTAATGTGCCCAAACGAAGACACCCGCTGGCCTTCCCGCTAATCCTCACGCAAGTCTCTAGTCTAGCAGCCAGACCATCAGCAGATGGCTCTGTTTGGATTTTAGACAAGCCTCCCGAAACACAAATTCAAGCTGGCTCTGATGACTTTAGCGGAGCCTAAGAAGCAAGGGATGGGGAGGGGAAAACTTTCTCCCCGACTTCACGAGAACCCAAAGCAAGAGAGCCATAGAAACCTGAGCAAAATGGCCAGATCTCCAGAACACAATGTGATCGGAAACGTAAGGTCATAATTGTATGAAACTACAGACTACAACTCTAAGAAGCGAACGGGGAAATGCTAAGGTACGATCCTCATTAAAGAAATCTCGTTTCAAGGGACAGTGGAGGGAAAGCGAAGCTGAAAGGCCTCTGACCCTCTTAGCTGTGAGAAGACATCATTTTCTCTTAGATCTAAGCCTGCAGTGAATACAGGTGCTCAGGAAAGAGGCAGAAAGCCGAAAACTGCCTTCACTGTGCAGGCTTCAATGACAGCTAGTCAATGCAAAATATGTCTTTAAACTGCATGAGAAATGATGCGTAGGTCGAATGTCCCAATGTGAAAAATGTGCCTTCCTGACCTTCCAGGGCTGATCCTCAGCCTTTTCATTTATCTCCTGAGCCTCTGTTTCAAGCCAGGATCAGCCCCGCTCCATCCTCAGTGATGGGATCCAGAACAAAGCTCTAGGTGAGTATTTAAATTCCTGCTTGAATGCCATTATTCCAAAACGCGCTTGGAAAGCCCGGCTCTGTATGGCATTTTGGTGAAAGATGCCACAACGAGTAGGTGAGGCGTTGGCCAGAAATTGGTACAAGCAAATAACGGCCCGTCCCCACAATCTGCCCAATAGCAAAGCTGTTGTTATAAAGGCATTAGAATCTACAGCTTTCCTTTTTTTTAAAGACTCAAATTGCTGACTTAACCATTCAGGCTTGAGCTACAGCTAATCAATACAAAATGTGTCCTCAAACAGCCTGCAGACCCCAAATTGCCTGCTGCTGGTTATATGAAGCAGGTCATTACAAAGGGCAAATGAAAAAATGTCCTGTTAATCTCATTTGGAATTATCAGGAAACTTAATATTACATTTTAGAAAATTTAAACATCTGATGTACCTCCACAACATATAATTTCTCGTTTGATTGTAAGCCTAAGATTCCATTTTTCTAATTTGACTCTAAAATATGGTGATTAAGAGTGCAAGTCACTGAATTAAGTCATATTGAACCAGAATATCCCAGTGTCTGAACTCCCTTCTGGTTAAGAGCTGGGGACCAGAAGCAGTTATTTAACCCTTTCAGACCATGAAGCTACTTCCATTTAAAGGAGGAGGTGGGGGCGCCTGGGTGGCTCAGTCGGTTAAGTAGCTGCCTCTTGATTTCAGCTCAGGTCATGATCTCACAGTCCTGGGATCAAGCCCCACATCAGGCTCCACGTTCAGCGGGGGAGTCTGCTTGAGGATTCTCTCTCTCCCTTTCCCACTGCCCCTCCTCCCTCCCTCTCTCTCTCAAATAAATAAATAAGTCTTAAAAAAATATAAAGCAGGAGGTGACTCTTCTTACATAAAGGGCCAGACAGTAAGCATTTTCGATTCACAGACTCTGCCATTGAAGCACCAAACCAGCCACAGGCAACATGTACATAAATGCGCGGCCGAGTTCCAATGAAACTTCCTTTACAGACATTGAAATTTGAATTTCACGTAATTCTGAAGCGTCACAAAATATTGTTTGTAATTTTTTTCAGCCATTTGAAATAAAAACCATTCTTAGCTCACAGGCCATGCAAAAACATGCAATGAACTGGATTTGTCCCAGGGGCTGTAATTTGCTGACTCCCGATGTAAAATCCCAAATCAGCAAGTTCCCGAGAAATGGAAAGAGTCTTCAGTTTCCCAAGACACTAACTTCCAAACAGCAAGCGCTGAGAGATTCAGGTGCTTTATTGTTCAGATATCAGCTGTTTACCCGAGTGAATGCATGAGTCGGGAAAAAAGAGACACAACTTTTGTTAGTTCCAATCTCCAACAAAGGTTCCTCCTCTGCCTCTTCTCCCTTTTTCACCCTCTCACCTTCACCTTCTCTTTTTTCAAGGTTTTATTTATTTATTTATTTATTTGAGAGAGAGAGAGTGTGCACGCATGTGTGCGCACAGGGGAAGGGGGCTGAGGGAGAGGGAGAGAGAATCCTCAAGTGGACTCCGTGCTGAGCGCAGAGCCCGACACGGGGCTCAATCGCATGACCCCAAGATCATGGCCTGAGCTAAAATCAAGAGTCGGACGCTTAACTGACTGAGCCACTCAGGTGCCCCTGTATTTCTTTCTTCCATTTTGCTCAGTGACCACAGTTTCTTCTCATGTTGTTCTGAGAGTTTAAGAGAAGTATCTGGAAATCTTTTAGCAGCATTTATTCCTGACCTAGAATCTTCCACTGCCTTGTTTCCTAGAATGACTCCCTATACCTTCAGTCCATTCCAATCCTGAGGTAATTTGGTCTCACACACAGACTATTTTATTTTATTTATTTATTTATTTTTAAGATTTTATTTATTTATTTGACAGAGAGAGACACAGCGAGAGAGGGAACACAAGCGCGGGGGGGGGGAGAGGGAGAAGCCCGATGTGGGGCTCGATCCCAGGACCCCGGGATCATGACCTGAGCCAAAGGCAGATGCTTAACGACTGAGCCACCCAGGCGCCCCTAGACTACTTTAATTTTTATTCACAGATCCTGTTGGAAATGACAATAACATAAATGAAAACCTTCCCCAGTCCTCTTTTTTTTGTTTTTAAAGCAATTTAAACTCCTCTTCAGAAAAACGATCCCAGTCTACAACATACTATCATTTAAAATGGTACCAGCAAAGCCGTTGATAACACTAGCAGTCACACTCCAGAGGTCATGGTGGAAAGCACTGTCCAAACTGTAAAGTCCTCTGCCAGAGTTAGCTCTAGTTGGTGGGATAGTTATGCCAAGTGTCAAATGAGTTTTTATGCCAACTTGTCCAAGTGAACTTTTGGGAAAGAGCCAGTGTAATTACTGGGCTACTGGAGCTGTTCTCAAGGGGCAGATGAAGGCCTGCTCTCATCTAACAAAGCAAACCCCTGGGTTGTGGACCCGACTGCAGCTCCGTCTCGGCGGAGGAGTAGTGGAGGACAAAGTGGAAGTCGCCGGACTTCTGAGTCCTTGTTTTGTAAAATGGAAGGGTTTGGAGAGATCCTTAAAGACCCTTCCCTGTTACAACTTCTAAGTGTTTTGAGCTGGAAATGATGACAAAGGAGAAAAGGGAAGCTTGCTAGCTCTTGATGTCAGAAAAATGACCAGAGAAACACCTCAGGCTGCTCCTGTCTGGTGGTCTCCGGGCATCATGGAAACAGGACAGTCGTTGCAATTTTCCCGCACAGCCTCATGGGACATCACGACCTCGTTGCTGCCAGTCCCTCCAAAATGAAATCTAGATCTTACTTATAATTTACGACAACTTATTCCATGTCTGGAAGGTTAAGCACGGTGCAGTCCCAGACAAGAAAACGTCCTAAGGTTGTTTTACAGAAAGACGTATCTCTACGGGCTCTAGTGTTGGAATGCCTTTGGCCTAGAATAAAACCCTTCAGGACAAAAATGACTTCCAACAAAGCATTCGAACAGCAACTGTCTCAGAGGATTTTCTCTTTAACTGTTCTTCATCTTGAACTCCAGGCATTTTCTCTCCTCAGTTCCATTAAAAGTAAACCTCTTCCCCTTCACTAAACGAATCTTAATAAGTTGCCTCTTTTTTTAACAGCTCACTCTCCCTGGGTGTCTTGTCTCAGTCTGACAAGGTAGAACACCAGTGGTCCATATGTGAGGGGAGAGGGGGCACCGTGGCCTGCAGGCCTGGCTCTCGGACTTGTGGGCGGCTCAAAAACACCGGCTAAAACCCCCGGGAGGTCAAACAACAGGAAAAGCATCTGTTTTCAGGTTTGTTACGCGGGCTGGGGGAGGCAGGGGGAGGCAGGGGGAGGCAGGGGAAGCTGGTTGTTTATAGAACAATTTATGGTTACAATTTCAGGGGTTGATTACTTGATTTCTTAATCCAGCTCCTCATCACAGATCAAACACAGGTTCCAATAATGAAGCAATTTTAGGCGTGATTACAAGCAGTCTCCTACTGAGGGCTTTTTGCCTCGGAACACGGAGCTCCCGTCCCACGCTCGGTGTCACAGGCAGCGAGGGGGACAAGTGATGGGAGGGCAGGCTCTTCTGCCCAGGCACGGGTTGCC
Source organism: Halichoerus grypus (assembly GCF_964656455.1). Lineage (NCBI taxonomy): Eukaryota > Metazoa > Chordata > Mammalia > Carnivora > Phocidae > Halichoerus > Halichoerus grypus. The sequence continues at coordinate 18,853,564 of NC_135727.1, read as the reverse complement.
CGTGGACTAGAACGACGTCCTCTTTCCCTGCTCATGGTTGTCTCGGGGTGGTCAGCGTGCTGGTGGTGGGAGGGTGTAAGAACTGTCGCGGCCCTGAGCCATCCCCTCCAGCCTTCCTCGGGCACCATTATCATCTTTGGACAAAACGGCCATTTTAGCCCTCCCTGCTGGCTCATTTTTGATGGCTTCTGATGGCCGACCGAATCAGGTCTGCATCTCGGCCTGGCATCCGAGACCCTTCATGACGAAACCCCAGCCTCACACATTCTCTACAGGGCACCGCACTGCCCTTCCTAGACCCTCTGTGCTTGTCCTTGCTTCCGGGCCTTCACAAAGGCTCCCTCTCTGCCTGCGCTGCGCTTCTCCAGCTTCTCCTCCCGGCAAACTCCTGCTTCTCTTTGAAAACCGACAGTTGTTGCCTTTTGGGTCCTGTCCGCTGCTCTCCAGCCCCAGGCAAAATCAATCTTTTCCTCGTGGCTCCACTTTGTTCAGATCTGATTTCATCACATTGAATCGTAAGATCTGTCCACATGTTTATCTTTATTTCCACCTTTTGCGGATTGTGGGCGCTTTGTGGGTGTGTGGACTGGGTTTCATCTCTGCATTTCCCCCATCTCCTTCCCATCCAGGCCGATGGACACTTGGCAAATGTTTGCTGAATGCATCTGGATGGCATACAACTGTTTAGTATGCATTTTTTGTTTGCTTTTTTAAAAAAGATTTTATTTATTTATTTGAGAGAGAGAGACAGAGAGAGCATGAGCCAGGGGAGGGGGAGAAGGAGAAGGAGAAAGACAAGCAGACTCCCCACCTCCCCCACTGAGCAGAGAGCCCGATGTGGGGCTCGATCCCAGGATCCTGAGATTATGACCTGAGCTGAAGGCAGATGCTTAAACGAATGAGCCATCCAGGTGCTCCTAGTATGCATTTGAATTAGAGCAGAGGGAGTCACAGAAAAATCCTCTTTTGTAGGGGTATGAAATGACCTCAAAGGGTGGTAGAGTGACTACCTATTCTTGGCCACACTCGTGATCCTGTCTTTCCTCCCCTTACAGGTAAAAAGACTTCCCAGCCACTGACCGGGAGGAACCATACACAGTTCTCAGACAGCAAAGGAAAGCAGGCTCTAGGAACAAAGGGTTTCGGGAAAGGCCAACCCTCTTTAACTGGTGTTTAGGGAAGGATCTCAGAGGTCAGAGCCTGAAAGAGGGAGTAGCATGTGAGAAGAAAAGCCATTCCCATGCTCCTTTTGAACTTCAGCACTGCTGCTAAATAGAGGAGGGAAGATAAAGGAAATGAACTTTGAACCCGGTCTAAATTATTGGGAGAATGTATTTAAATATATATATATTTTTTACCACCAGCTGAGTGTTAACTATAAGAATGCTCCTAAAGTCATTAAGATTTTGCTTAACCCCTGAGGATAGCTCAGGAATCTAAACAACCCTTCCAGTGTGTCTAAAAGGGGAATTTTCAGGGGCACCTGGCTGGCTCAATCGCTTAAGCATCCGACTCTTGATTTCGGTTCAGGTCATGATCTCAGGGTCCTGGGATCGAGCCCCGTGTCGTTGGGCTCTGTGCTCAGTGCGGAGTCTGCTTGAGATTCCCTCTCTCCCTCTCTCTCTGCCCCTGCCGGGCCCCCCCCCGCTAAAATAAATAAATATATAAACAAACAAATAAATAAATAATAAAATAAAAGAGGGGATTTTCAAAGGGAAGTGAGCTAGTTCATACACAAACAGAGACTGATTTTTCTTATCTCCCTAAGAGACCTAGGATGGTCTCAGCCTCCACTTCCCCAGCCCCGTGTGCACCGACCACCTCTGAATCATGTGCTTAGCACCACATCACGTGTCGGTGCTCGGGGAACGGGGTCTGCAGTGAAGGCGCAGGTCTTCCTTTACAAACACATTCCCTGAAACAAACTGAGGCAGCCGTCACAACATTCAGCAATTTAGTGTGTTTTCATCGAACCAGTTGTTTCAAAATAAGACTTGTGCCCTCCTTCCACACATGCTGGCTGAAACGTACTGGGTGCCAGGCACTGTGCCCAATGCTGGAGACGCCAAGGTGAATGAGACAATGGCAGGGAACTCAAGAAGCACCCAGTCTAATAAGAGACGCCGATGGTTAGAGAGCAGCCTGTCTCCTCTTCCAGCACCGGACGCAGCTGTTCTCTTCCAGATCAGCAGTGGCTGCCGGCTGGCCAAGTCCAGTGACCTCTTTTTAAGGATCAAACTTCTTGCCAATCTTAGTCCTGTGACATCTGAGGAAAGACCTGATTCAATTTAAGGCGTGAGCCCTGCCAATATCTAGGGGAAGAGCTTTCCAGGCCAAGGAAGAGGGGGAAAGGCCCTGAGGTAGCAGCCCGTCTGGTATACGTGAAGGAAACCAAGGAGACCGGTGTGAGTGATAAAATATGAGGTCTGACCGGGAACAGGGGCCAGACTGGGCAGGGTCTTGCAGGCCTTGGGGAGGCCTCCATCTTGGATGGGTGTCACAATAGGGTTTTGAACAGAGGAGTGACAAGATCTGAATTAACATTTTTAAAGGATCATCAGCTTGGTTGTTGGGAAGAGAACAGCCTGCAGTGAACCAGTGGGGGAAGCAGGGGAACCAGCCAGGAGCCTTTTACAGCAACCCACGTAAGAAATGACGGCGACTTGGACGGGGACAGCAGAGGTGGTCAGACCCCAGCCGTACCATGAAAGCAGAGGAGACAGACTTTGCTAATGGATTACATGTGGCCTGGGAGAGAAAAAGAAATGTGAACAATCCCAAGGAATGTGACCAGAGCAACTGGAAGGACAGAGGTGCCATTTACTGAGATGGGAAAGATCAAGAGAGGGACACGTTTTTGGGAAAAGTCATGAGTTTGCTTTGGGGCAGGTGAAGTGTCAGATCCCGATTAAGCTTCCCAGTGGAGATGTGGAGTAGGATGTCGGTCAGATGAGTCTGGAGCCCGGGGAAGAGGGGAGGCCGGAGACACACACAGGAACCAAGGTTGTCCCCAGCCTGTCAGCATCCCGGCCAAGCAGGTTCCACATGGCTCAACTGACACTGTCACCCAGATGGTGTAAGAGTCTGCAGCCGGCCTGGCCTCTTCACCATCGTCCTTTGTTCTTAGGACTCCCTTGACCTGCGAAAGTGGTGGTTCTTGTCATGGCAAAAGCTGGGTAAGAAAATACTATAGTGCTGGGTATGATATAGATTTCGTTATCCTGATAAGCTACCTTTCACCGAGGAAACACATTTTTGATGGAGTTGCTTTTCTTCTAACGTTCGCTAGAATCGGAATGTGACGAGCGGCATAAATACAAGCTTCTCAAGAGATCAACATCGAATCAGATTCACCTGGAGGGGGACCTACTGTCAGGCCATGCACCCTCAAGCTAAATTCTTGGGCTATTATTTTAGGGGGAGAGGGTAAATTGTAAGCAAAGCAAGAGAATAGCAGTGTTTTGTTTCTTGCAGAAACTAATGAAAGTAGAAAAAAAAAAAAAAGACCAGATACTAAAACCTGCCCGAAGCCTCACCTTTTAGCTGCAATCCGTTTGTCTACTGGGTACATTGTTAGCTCCTTACTGAAGTCATTCGCTGGCTGGAAGCCTGACAAGTACTAATTATTCTCATTGCTTCCCTAACCCTGCAAGTAAAATTCACAAAAGTTTAAAAGCGGTACAATTTCAAAGCCTGGGGAACACAGTGTGCTCAAAAATTATCCGTCGAGCTTTAGAAACATAGACAGGTATCCAGCCAGAATGCATGGTGGGTTACTCGGGTTTCTTCATCCTGAAGCCACTTTCTACCCTTCCCTCTGACAGAAGGTTCGCTGGGAAAGCTGAGGTAATGGTCACAATGTACAAAGCCTGACATCCGAGGCCTCCTTCCATTTGGGCGTGAGGGGTCATTTACAGAGCCTCAAAGGAGGAAAGAGGTGGCCAAACCAGTCAGAAAATGACTCTGGTGGGCCCCAGAAAACGAGGCCGGCGCCACGCAAGGGAAAGCTGCCAAGTCCTCAGATGGCCATAGCGATAGCAAAAGCCATGGGACGATTTTGTGGCACTGGCCGGTGCTCTTCGTGATTCACGGTCCACTGGTCCCCCATAAGTTTTGGTCTGCTTCTGTTCTTAAGCTAGCCTATGCATGTAGGCAGCCAGTCTGTCTGTCTGTCTGTCTGCATGCCTGCCTCTGTATATTTGCTGTCTACCCACCTGCCCACACTTTCATTTCCCTAGCACTCCCCGGGGTAGAACTAGAGATTTGGTAAGTTCTCCAGAATGATCTCCTAACACACCCCTTATATGACAGCTGGAGAAGCTGAGGCCCAGACAGAAGTGACTTATCTGGGGTCTCACAGTGAATTTAACAGCAGAGTCAAAATGTGATCCTCGCTTGGCTGGTTTTTCAGCTCCTGGTCTCCGTCCATCTCTGGCTCAGCCTCTTGCTACTTCATTGGTCTTTCTCTATCTCTACATTTCTGCTCCTCTCTCAGTCTGTCTCTCACGCCTACACACAAGTTTGGGGAAATTAATCTTAGTTTGGCACATGTCCTACTTTTTTAAAAGATTTACTTGTTTATTTCGGGGAGGGGGGGTTGGTGAGAAGCTGAGGAAGAGGGAGAGAGAAACTCAAGCAGACTCTGTGCTGAGCGCAGAGCCCAACGTGGGGCTCAACCTCACAACCCATGAGATCACGACCTGAGCCGAAACCAGGAGTTGGACGCTTAACCGACTGCACCACCCAGGCGCCCTGACATGTGTCCTATTTTTGCACCATTTTCTCACAACTGATCACATCCTCATAACATAAAGACTTAGCTCCCGTTACTTCACTGCATTGCCTCAGCTCCAAGCTTTGGTCATGTTTTGGTAATATCTCCTTTTGCTAAAAAGGTCAAACTAAGTGCCTTTATTATTCTACAGATGTTGCTTTCACCTGTGGGATTATTACAACTAGGAAATATCTCAAGGCTAGTTCCTTAAATTAATTTTTATGATACCTTTTCTACCTCCACTTTGACCCTGACCTTAGAGTATTTGAAATACAGCACATATTTCCCCACAGCAAATTGAGAATCCACTTTTAATTTGATCCATACTTTCCAGTGTAACTTGTTGATAGTAAAAGAAAATAAGAAGAAAGAAACTGCTTGCTTGTTCATCCCCAATTAAAAAAAATAACCCTATAATCTATTGCATATTATATACTAAATAGCTTTCAACTTGCAAAGGCACAAAAAGAGAGAGAATACTCTTCAGAGGCTTTACAAATCCTGTAGAATGTGACATGCCACTTTCTGTTTTCTTTGAATTTATATGAGAAGGGAAATGAGCATATCAGGTGTGATGGATATTCCTTCCAGTTTGTTGTCTGTTTCAGATTATAAGCTCCCAGAAGACAGGGCTATCTTAATCCTCTGCTCAGGGCCTATTTACTGTCTTAGGTAAACAGACAATGAACGTGTGCTTTCGGCGGCAGTTGCTGCTAGAAATGGAGCTGGTGTTGCAAAAAGAAAAAAAAAAAGAAATGAAAATCAAGGCTGGCTCCTCACCACAGGTCAGCTGAGAGTTATTCTGACCCAGCTTGATTCCACATTCAAGGAGAAACACTAGAATATTCCCTCTAAAACCTACCTATTTTGAAGCTAGGTCACACCATTCTAGCTGCCTTTGAAAAAATGGCAAATAGATTTAATACAGATGCACGTGAATGATGCCAAGGCTGCAAAGAGATTTATTGGAGGCAAAGAAAATGAGCGTCCCTGCTCCATCACTTGCTATAGCGACTCAGAAACGAGTTCCCCCACTAGCCCCTGACCCAACAACCTCAATCTAGGGCAGACTCTCCGAGGAAGCAACCGCGTACCTTTGGATTAGCATGCACCGGATTCCATCATGTTTATTTGTCTCCCCAATTCAGCTGTGAGTACCACAGAGGCAGGGTCTCTCTCTGATTCACCTCCGTACCCCCAGGGCCTGGCACAATGTCTGGCAGAGCAGTTGCTCAAGTAAACACCCAAGGAGCAGATCAGTGCTTCTCGAAGCAGGGGACTAACATCACACGAAAGATGCGATTAAACAGCAATCACTGGCTTCCTCCCATCTTACAAGACCGTCTTTGCTAGCTCTCCTTTACGGGGGACACACTGTTGCTTATAAACATTTTCTCTTTTCATACACTCAAATTGACTGCATCTCATCCAAATGGTGTATTAGAGCTCTACAGATTTATTTGATACGAAATGGCATAAATGAAGTGTCACTTTATGTGGACGAATAAAATGAAGGGACTAAACTATAAGCTGTCATCATCAAATTTCATCTATTACAGCCATATTACATAGTTTGGGATATCTCTAAATGTTTATTTTATGCCCTGCTCCTAATCCTATGATAATTTTTACCAACATAATAGTTAAAGCACATTTGCCCTGCTGACAAGGATTGGCCAGATTTAAGGAGAGTCAGGGTAATAGTGCTGTGGATAGCTACAGATGCCTAAATGTTCATTGAAGGACATCACCCATTGTCCCGATCCTTCCGCTGCATTTAAAAACACAAAAGTGCTCATGACTACTCAGCATAGTATACATTTCATCGGCACTCAGAAATATTACATTAATTACATGTAACCCTCATTTGGCCCAAATCATTATCAATCAATTTGATCTTCTACTTTATTTATGAGACCTGGCTCCATATCATTTTTGATGATTCCAAAAACCACATACCCCCACAAAGGACAAACTTTGTCCCCACCGAGTTTATTCCAAAGGCTACACATTCTCCTTCTAACACTCTGCTTATTTCCTTCATAACATCGATCACAATCTGGACATGCTTTTCTGACTTGCTTGTTTTGGATGGTCTATAGCTACCACTAGACTGTAAGCTAAAAAGAAGAAAAGGAACATCCTTGCTCCATCACTTAGCACTAAGAACAGTGCTGGGTTATGGTAGATGCTCAATAAATAATCTATCTGTAATGACTGAATGGATTAATCAATTAATAGTAAATCTTCAATCACAGTACAAGATAATCACCCAAGTTGGAGGTTCCCTCCTGGTGTCCCCAAATCTATTGAAGGCCATCACCTGTTTCCTTCGTCTCGATATGATTCAGTGCCAACCAACCTATGATTGCAGGCTATGAAAAACCACGAACAAGAGTTCTCATTGCCAAGATGTGAAACTCCTCCTCCATAAAAAGAGGAAATCAGAGTTCTTGTGCTTTAGATTGTTGAAGGATGGAAGGTTGGGATAGGGGACCATCCCCTAGTTATTCTGCCTTCACTTTGCATTCAGATTAGAAATGCAGTGCTCAGGTACTCACATTAAACTGTAGTTCATATGGATTGAATTTCAAATCAACTTCAAGAGTATTCTTTTATTTATAAATATTTTACTAGCATTGTGAAAGAGACACTGAAAGTGCTCATATAAAAAGTAATCAATGAAGCTTGCAGAACTTTCCTGGTGGATGGTTTAACGTTAGATTTTATGATCACTGAGTGTGAAATCGCATGGCTCTTCAATGGTAGAGCACTGTATCCTTTTCAGAGGGTCTTCACTGTACAGCTCCCATCCTCCCATCCTATTTCATTTTCTCATAAAAGATACCAGCATTCACAGTTATCAGTAATTACTTTTTTGAGCTCTCTTAGTTTATTTCACCCTTATGAATTTCAGAAAATCCTCTGTGTATCCTATGTACCCAGAAAGTAACTCCCATTAATTAGCCAAGAAAGGTTATTTGTGCCAAAGAATATCACAATGACCCCTTTCCTCTGCATAGGTTCAGAAAGGAGGCTATCATCTGAAAGGTGTGCATGAGTCAGAAGACGGCTTCTGCCTAATGCATTACATAATGTTCATTTCTTCTCTGTAGCTTGTATTCCTTTTCATGCAAACAAGCTGCAATGGGCTTAAGAGACTCTTTATTTTGCCTCATGCATCATCTATGACATTGTCAGATCAATTCATATGGGAAAAAATGAGGGAAAGACTACGTACAGGCTCTTCATAAAGTCTTCTGTGCATTTCCATTTTAATATAGAAACAATCAGTAAAGGCCATTTAAAGGCCCATTCATGCCAGTTTAGGATGACTCTGACATTCCACGGCTGTCCATGAGCAGCCTCCTTTTAGGGCTCCTGACAAATGAACAAGAGCTCCCAGAGATGAGAAGGGAAACTGTGCCCTGTGGCGAGCGAAATCAAGTCGGAAATTGTAGAAGCCGTGAGAAGAAAGACCAATGTGCTGCCAAATGCCATTTACACACGGTCTCTAGCATACCTACGGCCCAAAGTATGAAAGTTTGAAAAGTTTTCAAACCACATAAGGCCTTGATGAAGCCCCTTATAATTCCAGTGTCTGGCTGATGAGGCAATTCTGAGTGTCTGGAAAATCAATGGAGCAAATTGGACGATAAGCCAATGAAAGTGAAGGGACAGGGAGCCCCATGGTGCCCCGGTGACAGTCATTTTTTTTCCTAGAGCAATTTTAGGATTTCGAAGAAGGGCCATTTGCCAAGTAGGAAATATTTCAACTCTGAGAGGGGAAAGAAATAATCTAGTAATTTCTAACTTGTGAAATAGTGTTCTCCATTTTACGTGCACATAAGATCGCCGGTGATATATAGCTGTATTACAAATGCCCTGGATAAGACATTGAGACCAAACTCAGGGAAAATATTGCAGACAAAAAAAATCTAGAATAGTGAAATAGAAAGGTAAGGCAGAGGCAACAAATATACCTGGAAAAAGGATTTAAGGAACCAAGAATCTAAAATCCAAGACTTCTGCATCTTTTGATGGAGAATGAGCTCCAGCTGTAATCAAGAATGGGTGTTAAAGCAGCGATGTATACGTTTAATTGCGGATCCCCAGCCTATAGCCACAATCTCCCCTTCTGCATTTGTTTCTAGTGAACCTCGAGTCTTAGGCTCCATTTGCAATCCAGCCAATGCTTCCTCAATGGCACCTTCTATCAGCTGACCCCAAACCCTCCAAAGCAAAACGTGCTTTACCTATCGCTAAGGGATTTTGCTCAACCTCATTGATCCAGTTCTTTGAGAATAACGAATTACAAGTGCTGTGAACAGAAGTAGCACCAAGGATTAAAGAGCAGAAGCAAGCAAACAAGTAAGCAACCAAGAATAGCTAGCATAGGCAATTGCCAGTCAAGGGGCCTGGCTGGACGCAGCTGACCTGTGTTCTTGTCTCGAGTCTGCTGCTAACCATGTGTACTTAGGTGAGTCCTTGTCTTGGTGGGCATCTGTGTCCTCCCCTGCACAACATTACAGCCTTTTAGATTGGAGCCATATGGGAACTCCCTGCACTGTCTTCCTCGCCTTTTCCCATAAGCCCTTTTTCCTCTTCTATGTCCAAATCCTGTGACTGGAAATTACACAGGCGCTTCCTGGAGTTTCTAAACCCTCTTGGATCCTCTTCTCCTTCAGACTCCCTTGCCACAAAATCACGGCCAGCTTCTCTCCAGAGTTTTAAGAGATGGCACTCCCCGCATCGCACAGTGTTTGGAACATGGCGGAGTGTCGGAATCCTAAGTGGGAGAGTGACAACAGAGAAGGGAGTTCCAAGGGTACTTCGGATGGTGGTGACTTTGCATTTGGTCTGCCTTCTCTGCAGCCACCCTTCCTGCTTCCCCATCCTCACTCACAAAGTCCAGGGCAGCAGATGCACGCAGGTGTGGGGAAGTCTGGGAAGGCAAGCCTCCCAACTTGTACCTCAGTTCCTCACTGAGCCTCACCGGGAAGACAGCCCAGTGATGGCTGGAACCATCCCGAGGGGCTTCTTAAGAGTTAACATGCTTTTCTTGGCACCTAACTCACCAGTGGGCAACACCTGCGTCATGTCATTTTGAAGACAATTTAGCACGCTTTCCTTCATTTTAGTGGTATTTGGTTCTTTTTGAAGATTTCCTGTGGGCAAGCTGAAAAGACAGTGAACTTTCAGATATTCACATTTAAGAAGCTGACAGTTGCATCTGTGGTGTTAAATTGCTGCCCTAGCTGGCAGAGGTTAAAACAAGAAGCAATGTTTTAACTTCTTGTGACATTTACAAGAATTGTAAAGCTGCCTTTTGCCGGAAAACTTATGCTTAATCTAAGCAATTTTGATTATACTAGAAAATGTTCCTACATATCCACTTTACAAAATTACACAGAATGTTGGAAAGAAATCTTGGCCCACGTCTCTGAAAACAACTAATTGTACCACTTTAGAGCTAGAAAGAACCTTAGGGGCCATCAACTTTGAACAGTGGTTTTATAGACGAAAAAACAGACTGAGAGAGAGGAAGTCATCTGTCTCGGGTCATACAGATCATTTGTAGTGGTCTTCCCATTCCCAGTCCAGGGCTCTTCTCTCTGCAGAAGTGGACAAAGCCAAATGCCACCACAATTACTAACTTTCAATGCTTGTGTTTTTCTTTTGATGGGTAGTTTGCCTTGAGTAACAAAAATGCTTTGAGTGATCAAGTGAAATATCCCTAAGGGATTAGTAGGCCCACTGACGTTCTATGACAGGGGAGAGGGTGAACCTGCAGAATTCTAATGCTGACAAGGACAAGAGAAGTATGGAACAGAAGTCTAATAAGAGGGTATGCTGGGTTATATTTCAGGACTAGCTAAGGGAAGGTGGTCCCAGGGATAGAGTAACCAGAAGCAGCAAAATGAGAATTAGTACCCAATCCACTATGAAATAGAGGAAACCAAAGGGCCCAGACAAAGTATTAGTGAGGTCTGTACAAAACAGACACAAGCAAAGAGCAAAATTCACCCTGATCACTCCCCACCCATCCCATCATCGTCCATCCACTTTTTTTTTATTTTCTTCATTGCACTTATCTCTCTCTGAGACTAGCTTGTTCATTTTCAGTTTCCCTCCAACATATGCACATATACCCCTTAAGAAACACAAGAACAGTGGGGCACCTGGGTAGCTCAGTCGGTTAAGCATCCAACTCTTGATCTCACCTCAGGTCTCGATCTCGGGGTCATGAGTTCAAGCCCCACATTGGGCTCCACGCTGGGCACGGAGCCTACTTAAAAAAAAAAACAAAACACAAGAACAGGGACAGTGTCTTATTGTCCCCAGTGCCTAAAACATGTAAGTACTCAGTAGATGCATACTGAATGAATAAATCTGATCAAGGTAAAAGAAGTCTGACTATGGTTGATGCAAACCATGAGAACAAAGACATCCAAGACTATAAATTCAAGTATGGTTTTACTATTCTTACTTGCAATCACAACAAGAGAAGTATACCAATGCTTCTAACTAATTTAGGTCAAAAAAAAAAAATAACACCGGTCAATATATGCATCATTATTATGAGAGCTTTCATGCCACGAGAGCCCCAAAGGCAGGAGGTGCTGACATAATGAAAGGCAGTGGTGCCATCTACATATCCACAGCAGGAGGTCTGGGGGCATCAAAGTAGGTTTTTGGGATTACAAATGCCACAAGGATCTTTGAGAATTAAGAATGATCATGAAGGGGACTTTGAAATTGACAAGTGGGACCAAGAACGCTTGGATTTAAGACTTGCAAACAAAGGGTCACGCTAAATTTCAGAAGAGGAGGCTGGAGTACACCGATGAAGGCCAAGATCTCAGCTGATGTCAGAGACCATTACAATTTGGAGGCTAAGATGGCCTCTGAAGACGCCATAGGGCAGTAACTCAGCTGGAAGGATGTCAGTAATTTGGGGAATGGGGTCACCCTTCTTCAAAAGGAATACCGTTCCCTGTGCTGAAGCTACAAGCTGGGTCAGTAGTTGCCGTGAGAAAAGTTCATTTACAAAGAATTCTCCTACAAAGAATTACAAAGAATGCTATATGTATTAACCAGGATCTATCTATCCCTTTGCTCTAATTAAATTTTAGAGTTAGACATAATCATTCTTACTCTGGTCTGAAACACTGAAAGCTGGCTAAAAATGTAAAATCCCGAAGTAATTCAATATTTACTAAATTTAAAGGAAGTAATCAATTTCTAATTCGAATTTATGCACGTTCTTTTCCCACTTTAGCATTGTCGTATTTCCCTTAAGTTCCTCTTTAGTCATTAAGATTGTCTGCAAGGCTATAGTCATTGAACAGTTTGTTGTCACATGCTGCAGATATTTCTAGACCAAATTAAACTCTCAATGTACTTGCATATAACTAAAGAAAAATGTATTAGGCACTTAAGGAAGATACCTTATATGTTCTACATTCACACCCCCATTGGTCCACAGAGAACGTGGCATCTCTACTAGGTATGCGGTAAATATTTGCCGAACGAATCCAAGAAAAAAAATTATCTACCTTCTGATAGAATTATGCTCACATATTCCAAAATCTCAGGCCCATCTGACCCAGCACGTGCATACGTATCTATGCATGCACGTGCTCTTCAAATTCCCACATGCTCATCCGTCGGGTTGAATACATTATTCTTCCTCCTGGCATGCGTGTCTGTGTAACAAAACACCGAAGCAAGATTCACCATGAAAATCGTCCCTAGAAAGATACTCTTAATTAACATTTCCCTCAAACATGCCATCCTTCCAGCACCTAAAAATTGAACTCAATTTTCATGAGGGAAGCTGTTCCCTTCTCCCTAGAAAACATATACTTTTAAAGTTTGAGCTCCAATTTACATCTCCAACTTCATCATAACAGCAAGGCACAGTTTACTTGTCATGCTTTCCCTGGAAAATTCATTTTGAACCACTTTTCCTAGCATAGCCTCCTTTCATGTCTGCTTAGACTAATGTCCAGCATTTCTTCCATGTTTTCAACTCTTACTACTTCTTGAAGCCAGATTCCCCCATCTGTATGCCTGAGGCAGGATGACAAAAGCCAGACTACACTTCAGCCTCCTAGGATATCCTGCCCTGGAGATGCTCAGCAGGCAACTGGAAATTGGAGTTACCCTGGAACTCCGGAACGAGTTAAGGATTGGAGAGGTCAATTTGGGAATCATTAGTGTAGAGGTGAAAGGTGAAGCTATGTGGGGAGATGAAGTTACCCAGAATGAGAACATAGCAAGAGAAGAGAAGCAGATCAATGACAGGACCTTGGGAATTGCTCCATTTAAATGTGTGAGGGGGAGGGAGAGGCTGTGTGAGTGTGTGTGTGTGTGTGTGTGTGTGTGCACATGTGCGCGCGTGCACTTAAAAGAGATCCTAACAAAGGAAACTTAAGAAGCATTGAGAAGAAGAGAGGAGGTGAACCGAGATAAATGATGAATGCTTTCAAGCTAGAGAAGATGTGCAAAACACCAGAACCTCCGAAGAGTTCAAGAAGACTGAGGCCACAGAAGCAGCCACTGGATTTTGAAACCTGGCAGTCATAAATAACCTTTAGGAAAGCAGCCTTCCGATGTCACTCTTGTGAACTCTCTGTGCCCACACGCGGATGTGGTTACGTGTATATGCGTGTACCCCAAACTACCATAAGATTAAATATTGGACGTGAGTAAGACTGCACTGGGTGTGTCAGATAACGGTAGTAATAACCACTACCACGTACTGATGGCTTATAACGTGCCGGGAACAGTGCCAAGTGCTTGATAGGCCTGATCTAAATTTAATTTTTGCAGCAAGTCTATAAAGTGGCTACATTTTACACGTGCAGAAACTGACAGCCCACAGAAGTTAAGTAAGTTACTCAAGGTTGCACTGCGAGAAAGCGGCAGCGCCAGGACTGGACTGGAGGACGGACCGACAGTAACACTTGAGCCGTGCTGACATGAGCTGGGTCCTCTGTGTGCGGGGAGGAAAGAAAGAGCTGATAGTGGGTGACGGTCTCCCATTGTCAAGTGCTTTGCTTAGGACATCCCCTTTCACACATATACCATCAACACGATGGCCATGTTTAGGGTAACCTTACAAAGGCATATTTTTAAAAACTCTGATTCAGCTTTTTAGAAAAGAAGCTGAAGCCATAGGATTCTAAAGCATCCCGTTATAATTCAAATGTATTTCCTATAATAGTTCCCAATGGTTTGAACGTTAAAAAAAAAGTGTGGCATCATTGATTCGGTGGTTTTTCCTGACACCCAAATGACTGACAGTCCAACTCATTTGAAAAGTGAAGGAATTTGACAGGTGATCTAAAGGCCTCCTCCAGCCTTGAGCTTCTCTGATTCTCATGGGCGTGTCTCATGCCAATAACTTTAAAGATATGGAGTATGGAGTGGAATGTCAAGTGCAGCAGCAGAACTGGCTGGTACATCAGCACCCTTTCCTTCCTTAAATGTATAGAGGCCTACGGTTAAAATCTTACAAAAACAGTCTTTGGTTGTTTAAACCATTGATTGCTAACTTAAGCAGAAACTTGGAAACTCCATCACAAAATGATACACTGAAAATCCAGCCAAATCATTTGCTTACAAGCAACTGCAGACCTTATAATATGGCTGGCTGTAGGAAAAAGAGAGAGAGAGAGTGGCACTCTGACAATTAATGTTTTTGCTGTCTATAGAAAAACAAATGAGGTTCTGGTCTGAAACAATTAGTATCACTGTTAATTGTGCATGTGCGTAGCAATAATACAAGGCATTTGGGATGGCTTCCACTGATTGTTCCCTTCTTTCTCTGGATTACAGAATCCATTCAGACAACTAAATAATAGCAAGCATTTATGCAAATTGTTAATTATGAGGCAGAGATCATCATAATCTTGTATATTTCTCAAACTGCATGTGCAGTGGGGATTACCAAATGAATCGTTACTTTATTATTTTACTAGAGGATGAAAAATATACTAGCCTTGCAAATGGTTTTATGTATCATTCAGCCCACCAGCATTAAAAATGGCCCCAGCGACATTTACCAAAGCTGTTTCTTCTCCATCTCCCCATCTGTACCTCTCTTCCTTTCTCACAAATGAAGAGCAGGTGTAAATTTCTCTGAGAATAACTTCTAGTCAAACTGATCAGCACCATAATCAAAACAGAGCACGTCAAGGTTCACTCTGTGACACAGCAAAACGAATTTTAAAACAAAATGAAAACAAAATTCTCAACATTTCCCCCGTTAAAGCAATTCCTGGGATAATAGCCTGTATGTTATTGGCCATTATCTTAATGATCATCTACTATTTTATTTTACAGATGAAGAAATCAAGGCTCACAGCAGAGATGGGGCTTGAGCAGAGTCACTCCACTCGTAGTGGCTTCTAGAATCTCATACTCTTGCCACCATGCTACACCCAGTCTATGATCTTTAAATGCCCTCCCATACTCATACTGTGTGATTAGGGGTCTATGTGGGTCTATACCATTTATCCCTGTAATCTGACCACAGAATTAAAGACTGAATTTACTCTTCTCAGCTGTTGACTCCACTGAGGCCCTAATGAGAATATGGAAGCAAATGAGGTTCTGTAGTAGTAATAACCACTACCACGTACTGACGGCTTATAACGTGCCAGGAACAGAGCCAAGCGCTTGATAGGCCTGATCTCAATTTAATTTTTGCAGCAAGTCTATAAAGTGGCACTGGGCCAAACTGGGCATTTAAGAAGTGGCCCATCTATTCTATTTGAATGATAATCTGCCCCTAATGGAGGAATCCCAAGTCTACCACCTTTGCTGCCTAGCCCTTTTGGCCAGGGAGTATAGGATGGGAGTTAGGTGGACTGGAAGAGAAAGCAAAGACAATGGTAAATATTTCTGGTGCCAATAAGCCTATAATAGTCCCAATACAGTACCGGTGAACATCGTGATCTTAGAAAACCGTGTGCCAAGCGACTAGTGCGCACATTTACAAAGAGCTAATGATTCTCATTAGCCTCTTCAGCCTTGGTTGCCATATGAGGGGACTGCAAAGGTGCTGTTCTGGAGCATTCTCGATACCCCTCCACCCCCACAGTTAGGAACTTTCCTGTGTTTGGTTAGATTTGCTCTGCTGCAGAGTTCCTGTCATAAAGGCCCCTCGCCTATGGGATTATTCTACCTTGCAAGGCTCCATATTTACATACTTTAAAAGCCCTGATATTTTCAAATAATTGATTTTCCCTCAATGAAATGCTGACCTAGTTGTTCCCTAAACTACCAACCAGCCTAGTGACAGGCAGGCGTGCCAGAAGCACTGAAAAACACTTTGTCGATGGTGACATGTTCTTCGCAAAATACTCTACTAATGACCAACTGCCCAACTATCTGGAGTGCTGGCCCTGAACATCCATCCCACTTCTGCACTGGGTCAGCTTTACAGACCTGAGACTACATGCCTGGGTAGTTTCAGCTGTTTTAGACTTAAAAAAAAAAAAAAAAAAAAAAAGAGCCCGAGAAAGAATTTGTCCAAGCCAAAACCTAACTATTCATTGTACTGAAATCAAACCAATAGGCGACTGTAGAGTCTGTTTATTCTAGCTTACTTGGGTTCAGTTCAACTAAAAATACATTGTCACTTACCTTGCTGCATCTAGAATCTGAAAAATCCTCCACCTGTTAAAGGAACAGTAAAACCAGGTGCTAGCAAGAGCTTGGTAAGAGATGAGTTAAAATAATAAAAGTTTTCCATTTTGCTTTGCAAGTGTATATTTTTCCAGTTTCCTAAACCACAAGGGAACAACTCATGGATGACTCCTCCACATTGCTCCCTATTTGCTTCTCTCCAGGAGTGGGGGATTATGAATCAGGGGCCTCAGATAGGCAAGGCAACGTGAGAGCCAGACCTCTGGCGAGGCTATCAGCTGAGAATGATAGATCCATCACTCGGTCGTGCTCGTTCCTTGCCCCTTCCCTAAAGTGATGGCAATCTAAGCAAAACACAAACGTCAATAAACCAAAAACCAAACCAAACCCAATGCTATGGCATCACTAACATGGAAGTACCTGGTGGAAAAGATCTAGGAGGAATTTCCAGGATTTTTTTTAATATTATCAGTAATATATGAAACACAAATAGCAAAAGGAAAAGAAAAGAATGATTAGACTTTGCTGATGCTCTTCAAAAAGATGAAAACTCAAAGCGCACACACAGTGATACATAAATCGTCACTCCGGTCCCTTCCGCGCAAATACAAGACATCCACCAAAGTAAGCAATGTTTCTGCATGCAAAAACAAAACAAAACAAAACAAGGCTTAGCTGTTTTCTTAATATATGTCTTAAGAGTCACAAAACACTAATTCTATTACAATGAATTTCTGATATTAGCAGGGACTGGGAATCTGTGCACACGTCAATTGCTAATTTGAGGGTTCAAGTGGACTCAAATTAGCTTTTCATTGTGTATTAAGCCAGAACAAGGGATATCACAATGTAATAACACATTTGTACCCAAAGCGAGTTATACAGCCTGTACATTTTCTTGGGACAAGTGCTTCTTCACATCGGATATGTCTGGATGCTCTAGAAGTGAGTTAAGAGAGACTTTTAATTGCTTGGCCAGCAGCAGAGCCTTTGCCTCATCATTTGAGAAACAGTGTAAGACTCTTATCATCAGTTCCTGGCTAAGCCCCCCTTCCCTGGTTCTTTGAGTTAAGACTGTGGGAGAAGCTAATGTTATGAGAAACAAAAGCGATGTACTTGGTGAGCTTGACAAAAGCTCTGTTAGATAAGATACCCCCATTAGCTGACTTACCATCCAGGGCCCAATGTGCTCCTCTTCCATTCCAGCCGCAAGAAAGAAGTAATCTAGAATGTTCTGACCTACCTCATGACCTAGATTCCCTACACGGTGAAGAGAGGCTAGGACCTCTTCCACTGCACTCAGCCTCATGAACAAAAAATAACACAACTTTGGGTGCAAAATTAAGAAAAAAAAAAAAGACAAGGAAACACAGGGCTGTATGTTGATTCTCAGTCCTAGAAAATTCCAAAGTCAAATATGTAGCACATTCCAGAACCATAATTTTCATTCTACTGCAGTAATAGAAATCCTCAAATAATAGAACTATGTACATAAATGATTTATTATATGGGGACTAGACCAAATTTAACTCTGACCAGGGGAGCTATTATCTCTTGAGATTTTAAAAAAATTTCTATGTAAATTTCTCAACTGCCTATGAAAGTTTGCCTGATGACTGCACTGAGAAGACTTTTGGGAGTTCATTGCCTTACCTGGGAATCCAGGTTGCCAGAAGTGGAATATTCAATGGTGATCCAGGAAGATGTTACAGGTGCATCAATCAAAAGGGTGGGCAGTCATCAGAAGTGAATCAAAGGCCATGGAGAGAAAATGTAAAAAAAAAAAAAAGGAAAGGCATACTGATTAGAAAAAATGAATTAACTTTATGAACCCATTTTACTCGTGTGTGCACGTGCGCACACACGCACACACACACACTCTTTGGGAATGTTCTTAAATGGAATCTTTTAAAAGGGCTCTTTAAAAAAAAAAGATTATTTGCGGGGGAGGGAGAGAGAAAGAAAGAGAAAAAGAGCAGAGAGCGTGAGCGGGGGGGGGGGGGAGAGGCAAAGGGATAGGGAGAAAGAGAATCTCAAGCACACTACGCTGAGCGTAGAGCTCAAGGACTCGAGGCTCAATCCCAGGACCCTGAGAACATGACCTGAGCCGAAATCAAGAGACAGATGCTTAACTGACTAAGCCATGCAGGCGTCCCTAAAAGGGCTCTTTAATAAAAAGAAGGGGTAATTATAAAATGTGACAGAGATGCTAGATATGACTACAATGGCAATCACATTACAATATATATAAATGTATTAAATAAACACAGTATACCTCAAATGTTGTATGTCAAATACATTTACTAAAGAATCACAGCACAAACAAGTTTGGTATTTCCTATGTGCCAGGCATTATTATAGGTATTGAGGATGCAGCAGTGACTAGAACAGACACAAATCCCTGCCTTGAGGAAATTTACAATCTTGTGGAAGATTTTATTTTATTTTATTTTATTATGTTATGTTAATCACCATACATTACATCATTAGTTTTTGATGTAGTATTCCATGATTCATTGTTTGCGTGTAACACCCAGTGCTCCATGCAGTACGTGCCCTCTTTAATACCCATCACCAGGCTAACCCATCCTCCCACCCCCCTCCCCTCTAGAACCCTCAGTTTGTTTCTCAGAGTCCATAGTCTCTCATGGTTCATCTCCACCTCCGATTGCCCACCCTTCATTTTTCCCTTCCTACTATCTTCTTTTTTTTTTTTAACATATAATGTAATATTTGTTTCAGAGGTACAGGTCTGTGATTCAGCAGTCTTACACAATTCACAGCACTCACCATAGCACATACCCTCTCCAAAGTCTATCACCCAGCCACCCCATCCCTCCCACCCCCACCACTCCAGCAACATTCAGTTTGTTTCCTGAGATTAAGAATTCCTCATATCAGTGAGATCATATGACACGTCTTTCTCTGATTGACTTATTTCGCTTAGCATAATACCCTCTAGGTCCATCCATGTTGCAAATGGCAAGATTTATTTTTTATTTGATGCCTCCATAATACTCCATTGTATATATATACCACTTCTTTATCCATCCATCTGTTGATGGACATCTTGGCTCTTTCCATAGTTTGGCTATTGTGGGCATTGCTGCTATAAACATTGGGGTGCATGTACCCCTTCGATCACTACATTTGTATCTTTGGGGTAAATACCCAGTAGTGCAATTGCTGGGTCAGACAGTAGCTCTATTTTCAACTTTTTGAGGAACCTCCATACTGTTTTCCAGAGTGGTTGAACCAGCTTGCATTCCCACCAACAGTGTGGGAGGGTTCCCCTTTCTCCACATCCTTGCCATCATCTGTTGTTTCCTGACTTGTTAATTTTAGCCATTATGACTGGTGTGAGGTGGTATCTCATTGAGGTTTTGATTATTTCCCTGATGCTGAGCGATGCTGAGCACTTTTTCATGTGTCTGTTGGCCATCTGGATGTCTTCTTTGGAAAAATGTCTGTTCATGTCTTCTGTCCATTTCTTGATTGGATTATTTGTTCTTTGGGTGTTGAGTTTGATAAGTTCTTTACAGATTTTGGATACTAGCCCTTTATCTGATATGTCATTTGCAAATATCCTCTCCCATTCTGTTGGCTGTCTTTTCGTTTTGTTGACTGTTTCCTTTGCTGTGCAAAAGCTTTTTATCTTGATGACGTCCCAATAGTTCATTTTTGCCCTTGCTTCCCTCGTCTTTGGCGATGTTTCTAGGAAGAAGTTGCTGTGGCTGAGGTCGAAGAGGTTGCTGCCTGTGTTAACCTCTAGGATTTTGATGGACTCCTGTCTCACATTGAGGTCTTTCATCCATTTTGAGTCTATTTTTGTGTGTGGTGTAAGGAAATGGTCCAGTTTCATTCTTCTGCATGTGGCTATCCAATTTTCCCAACACCATTTGTTGAAGAGACTGTCTTTTTTCCACTGGACATTCTTTCCTGCTTTGTCGAAGGTTAGTTGACCATAGAGTTGAAGGTCCATTTCTGGGCTCTCTATTCTGTTCCATTGATCTATGTGTCTGTTTTTGTGCCAGTACAATACTGTCTTGATGATGACAGCTTTGTAATAGAGCTGGAAGTCCGGAATTGTGATGCCACCAGCTTTGCTTTTCTTTTTCAACATTCCTCTGGCTATTCGGGGTCTTTTCTGGTTCCATACAAATTTTAGGATTATTTATTCCATTTCTTTGAAAAAAGTGGATGGTATTTTGATAGGGATTGCATTAAATGTGTAGATTGCTCTAGGTAGCATTGACATCTTCACAATATTTGTTCTTCCAGTCCATGAGCATGGAACATTTTTCCATTTCTTTGTGTCTTCCTCATTTACTTTCATGAGTATTTTATAGTTTTCTGAGTACAGATTCTTTGCCTCTTTGGTTAGATTTATGCCTAGGTATCTTATGGTTTTGGGTGCAATTGTAAATGGGATCGACTCCTTAATTTCTCTTTCTTCTGTCTTGTTGGTGTATATAAATGCAACTGATTTCTGTGCATCGATTTTATATCCTGCTGCTTTACTGAATTCCTGTATGAGTTCTAGCAGTTTTGGGGTGGAGTCTTTTGGATTTTCCACATGAAGTTTCATATCATCTGCAAAGAGTGAGAGTTTGACTTCTTCTTTGCCGATTCAGAGGCCTTTTATTTCTTTTTGTTGTCTGATTGCTGTGGCTAGGACTTCAAGTACTATATTGAATAGCAGTGGTGATAGTGGACATCCCTGCCGTGTTCCTGACCTTAGGGGGAAAGCTCTCAGTTTTTCCCCATTGAGAATGATATTTGCTGTGGGTTTTTCATAGATAGCTTTTATGATATTGAGGTATGTACCCTCTATCCCTACACTCTGAAGAGTTTTGATCAAGAAAGGATGCTGTACTTTGTCAAATGCTTTTTCTGCATCTATTGAGAGGATCATATGTTTCTTGCTCTTTCTTTTATTAATGTGGTGTATCACATTGATTGATTTGCAGATGTTGAACCAACCTTGCAGCCCAGGAATAAATCCCACTTGGTCGTGGTGAATAATCCTTTTAATGTACTGTTGGATCCCATTGGCTAGTATTTTGGTGAGAATTTTTGCATCCATGTTCATCAGGGATATTGGTCTGTAATTCTCCTTTTTGATGGGGTTTTTGTCTGATTTTGGGATCAAGGTAATGCTGGCCTCATAAAATTAGTTTGGAATTTTCCTTCCATTTCTATTTTTTGGAACAGTTTCAGAAGGATAGGTATTAATTCTTCTTTAAATGTTTGGTAGAATTCCCCTGGGAAGCCATCTGGCCCTGGGCACTTGTTTGTTGGGAGATTTTTGGTCACTGCTTCAATTTCCTTAGTGGTTATGGGTCTGTTCAGGTTTTCTATTTCTTCCTGGTTCAGTTTTGATAGTTTATACATCTCTAGGAATGCATCCATTTCTTCCAGATTATTTAATTTGCTGGCATATAGTTGCTCATAATATGATCTTGCAATTGTTTGTATTTCTTTAGTATTGGTTGTGATCTCTTCTCTTTCATTCATTATTTTATTTATTTGGGTCATTTCTCTTTTATTTTTGATAAGTCTGGCCAGGTGTTTATCAATCTTATTAATTCTTTCAAAGAACCAGCTCCTAGTTTCATTGATCTGTTCTACTGTTCTTTTGGTTTCTATTTCATTGATTTCTGCTCTGACCTTTATTATTTCTCTTCTCCTGCTGGGTTTAGGCTTTATTTGCTCTTCTTTCTCCACCTCCTTTAGGTGTAGGGTTTAGTTGTGTATTTGAGACCTTTCTTGTTTCTTGAGAAGGTTTGTATTGCTATATACTTTCCTCTTAGGACCACCTTTGCTGCATCCCAAAGATTCTTCTTTAATTTCCTGGTTGACCCATTCATTCTTTAGTAGGATGCTCTTTAGCCTCCATGTAGTTGCGTTCTTTCCGACTTTCCTCTTGTGATTGAGTTCTAGTTTTAAAGCACTATGGTCCAAAAATATGCAGGGAATGATCCCAATCTTTTGGTATCGGTTGAGATCTGATTTGTGGCATAGGATGTGATCTATTCTGGAGAATGTTCCATGAGCATTAGAGAAGAATGTGTATTCCGTTGTTTTGGGATGGAATGTTCTGAATATATCTGTGAAGTCCATCTGGTCCAGTGTGTCATTTAAAGTCTTTATTTCCTTGTTGATTTTTTGCTTAGACGATCTGTCCATTTCAGTGAGGGTGGTGTTAAAGTCCCCTACTATTATTGTATGTTGTCAATGTGTTTCTTTGATTTTGTTATTAATTGGCTTATATAATTGGCTGCTCCCATGTTAGGGACATAGATATTTACAATTGTTAGATCTTCTTGTTGGATAGACCCTTTAAGTAGGATATACTGTCCTTCCTCATCTCTTATTATAGTCTTTGGTTTAAAATCTAATTTGTCTGATATAAGGATTGCCACCCCAGCTTTCTTTTGGTGTCCATTAGCATGGTAAATGATTTTCTGCCCCCTCACTTTCAATCTGGAGGTGTCTTTGGGTCTAAAATGAGTCTCTTGCAGACAGTATATCAATGGGTCTTGTTTTTTTATCCAATCTGATAGCCTGTGTCTTTTGATTGGGGCATTTAGCCCATTTACATTCAGGGTAACTATTGAAAGATATGAATTTAGTGCCATTGTATTGCCTGTAAGGTGACTGTTACTGTATATTGTCTCTGTTCCTTTCTGGTCTATGTTACTTTTAGGCTCTCTCTTTGCTTAGAGGACCCCTTTCATTATTTCTTGTAGGGCTGGTTTCGTGTTTGCAAATTCCTTTAGTTTTTGTTTGTCCTGGAAGCTTTTTATCTCACCTTCTATTTTCCATGACAGCCTAGCTGGATATAGTATTCTTGGCTGCATATTTTTCTCGTTTAGTGCTCTGAATATATCCTGCCAGTCCTTTCTGGCCTGCCAGGTCTCTGTGGATAGGTCTGTTGCCAATCTAATGTTTCTACCATTGTAGGTTACAGACCTCTTGTCCCGAGCTGCTTTCAGGATTTTCTCTTTGTCTCTGAGACTCGGAAGTTTTACTATTAGATGTAGGGGTGTTGACCTATTTTTATTGATTTTGAGGGGGTTTCTCTGTGCCTCCTGGATTTTGATGCTTGTTTCCTTCCCCAAATTAGGGAAGTACTCTGCTATGATTTGCTCCAATATACCTTCTGCCCCTCTCTCTCTTTCTTCTTCTTCTGGGATCCCAATTATTCTAATATTGTTTCATCTTATGGTATCACTTATCTCTGGAATTCTGCCTTCGTGATCCAGTAGTTGTTTATCTCTCTTTTTCTCAGCTTCTTTATTCTCCATCATTTGGTCTTCTATATCACTGATTTACTCTTCTGCCTCATTTATCCTAGCAGTTAGAGCCTCCATTTTTGATTGCACCTCATTAACAGCCTTTTTGATTTCAACTTGGTTAGATTTTAGTTCTTTTATTTCTCCAGAAAGGGTTTCTCTAGTATCTTCCATGCTTTTTTCAACCCCAGCTAGTATCTTTAAAATTGTCATTCTGAACCCTAGTTCTGACATCTTACTAATGTCCGTATTGATTAGGTCCCTGGCAGTCGGTACTGCCTTTTGTTCTTTTTGTTGAGGTGAGTTTTTTCATCTTGTCATTTTGTCCAGAGGAGAAAAGATGAATGAGAGAACAAAATGCTAACAGGGTAACAACGACCCCAGAAAAATATACACTAGACAAATCAGAAGAGACCTTCCAGAAAGTGGTCGCTTTTCTGTTCAGAGTTGCTGCTATTCTTCTCTTCGATCTCCTGTTGATTTCGTAGGTGTTCAGAATGGTTTGATACTTATCTAGCTGAATTCCTGGGACCAGAGGAAATTTAGGTCTCCTACTCCTCCGCCATCTTGCTCCTCCTCCGGAAGATTTTTTTTTAAGCCATCTTTGTGGAAAAGAGTTTCATAGAAATATACTGTATGTTATTAGCCTTAGAAAAGAGCTTCTCCCCCATTTTATTTACGTCTTTATTTATGTACAGAGAACATATCCAGTGGCATCGGATTCAACAATTGTATTAGAATGGATTCTCTTTTTGATTGGAGGGGCCGCCGATATTTGCATTCGCAAATTCTCCTTGTGGAAGGCCCCCCCTAAAGGCTGTAAGACAGACTTCATTTCAGCTAGGCCATTTGCTGTCCACAGAACTCCACATGCTTGCACTTTGCAATGCTGTAAGAACAAGAAGGCTCTAAATGGCAGCTTTGTAATACTGCAGTGTTATAGAGTTTTTCTCACTGGACGCTATAGCATTCTGTGACAGCTAGCCTGGGTGACACTCTGAGATCGGACTCATCACCCCTCAGCAGGTCACGTCTTGGGAAAGCAACAGCGGTTGGTGGACAAAAGGAGCTGTGGTTCTCATGTCCTCATGAGAGGACACATCCAGACACTGGATGTAGAAGAAGCAATAAAGATCCTCCTCTGGGCTGGGGTTGGAGAAGATGCAACTAAATATTACTCAAGTGACGGCTATGGCCTAAATGTCAAATTAGCAGGGAAAGGAAAAGACGAAAATGAAGGGAATACATATATGTCATTGGAAAAATGGGAACTGGAGGAGACGTGGGGGCCCCGGAAACCCAGATGGTGATTCATGTTAACCAGAAACCTCCAATGATAACACCAAGCCCCCTGGGATTTATATTCTCAGGGTAGGTGCCTAGGGCTTCAGAAATTAAAAAAAAAAAAAAAGCTATCTATTCACTTTGATCTTAACGATCTGAATGAAGACCTAGAAAACCTGGAAATCTGAGATCCCTGGCCTGAACATCAGGATCCCCAATCCTGGTTTTACCAAAGACCCATTTGATCATGGGCAAAGTCTCTTCTGTAATTCTCTAATAGTTTTACCGTTTATTTTGGTGCCAAGTTCGTTAAGAGTACAGCAATCTCTAGTCGCTTTCTCAGTGCAACATGCCATTAGGAGTTCAGAGAGCCCAGAGTCCAGCATTCTGAGCTGATGCATAAATGAGAATATGGCCAAAACAATAATAGCTGTGTTGAAATGCAGCTGATCATCATTCTGTCCAGGGAAACAGCTTTGTTTATGTGAAATATAGAATGGCTGCTTCCTTAGGATGGAAAAGTTGCACAAGGAAACTTAATTGAAAATCTAACTGATGCACAGTTGACCCCCCATTTCTCTTTCTGCTCATGCAGCTTCTTCATCTGCCAGGAGCCTGGGCTATTGGTGATTGCTGTCAATCTCAGCAGAAAGATCCACACACTCCCAGATAAAGGCTACACAGATGCTCCGATTTTGCAAAGGGTGGTTTGAAAAAAAAAAACCCACACATACCGACATTGTTTTGGTCTGATTGCAAATCTGTGGCAGATAATACACTCTGTGGGAACCAATTACCTATCACTGTTCCAGAGCTGCCAAGCAAATGGTCCATTCACCCATTCCAGTTTCTCACACTGGATTGGTTTTCTCACCCTCTTGCCAACTCCCACACCTGGAGTTGCTGGGCCCTTGATTTGCCACCTTCTCCCCACTTAGGGTGCCCCTCTGCTCTCATCCTGATGGGATCTAGTATACTGTTGCTCAGTTACCCTCCACCTCCATGCGAACCTCAGGCCACATCCTCATTTGAAGGCCAAATACAGTATATCCTAGTGAAAAAAGCTTATTCTGCATCCTAAGTTGGGTCCCCTAAATGGGAAGGGGGCCCAAGGCCACAAAGCCCCAGGCAAAGGATTCCTGTTCAAACCGGGATTCCTGTTCAAACCTGCCAGAAACCCTATGTATTCCAAGCAAGGGAGCTCTCTGGGTCGGCTTGAGGATACCAGAATCCAGGACATTCTTTCCAACTTTGATTTTAAGAGTACTTGTTTCACCCCTGAAAGTCAGCCCTTGCCACAGCCATGAGGTTTCCTGGGTTTGTCTTGACTGCTCCTTCCACAGTGTCCCCTTCCCCCAAGATACTAAACCTCGCTTCCAGGCCCATTTTCCTGGCCTACTTTCTCTACCAGTTGACAAGGATTTCAATCCTATCCTTGCCTTTGGGCAACAGTATTAAGATTCAGAGTCTTCCAGACCCACAGAAATGACCTAATGGTTCAGTCTCCATTCCTAGGACATTTAGAGAGGACGCTTGTTTTTTTAAAGATGTATTTCTTTATTTTAGAGAGAGAAAGAAAGAGAGCACAAGCAGGAGGGGCAGAGGGAGAGGGAGAGAGAACCCCAAGGAGACTCCGCGCCGAGCACCACGCGAAGCTCCATCCCACGACTTTGAGATCACGACCTGAGCTGAAACCAAGAGTTGGATGCTCAACCGACTACACCACCCAGGCACCCCAAGAGGACACATTTTTGATAAGGGTTTGTCCCTTCCGTTTATACCACCTAAATATAATATATACAACATGCAATATATGACACAGAGCTATTCTAGCTATATCAAAAACCCTTTGGTTAATAGCTGCCGGTCTCTTATTCCCTGGAGTCAGTGTGGGTGGGGAAAGCTACCTGCAGCACAAGGTAAGAGAAAGAGGCCTGGACTAAAAGTCAGAGGACTGTCCCCATGACAACTCTGCTGTGTGACCTTGGGCAAGGCCATCCTCCCATAGGGAAGGTGGCTCTCCGTTTTCCTATCTACACAGTGAAGGTGCTGGACTAAGTGCTTTCCCAAAGGCCCCTGTTCATTATAACATTTTAAGACTTTATAAGGAATTTGACTCAGTCGGGAACATTCCTATGAAGTATAGCCTGGGTCTTACAAACGGAGGCCTAGAGAGAAACACTCTTGATTTGCTCTAAGAAACTCTGGGACCAAAGACAGAGTGGACAAGTTTGTCTTCAGTGGCCCCTTCTTCCCATTAGATCACCAGACCTCCCAGTGGCTCCTCAGGAAACTGCCCAAGGGCATGCCAGAACGATTCTGGCCAGTGCTCAGCATGCAAGACAGGAGTCCCCTCACTTGGGTGTAATAAGCCAATTTGGGGGTGCGGCACTAAAGAGGGCTTAAATGTAGTAACTGAGGTTTCCTTTGGACTGGCAGTAAACCTAAAATAAATAGCTAACATGGGCATCTGAGCCCTTTGGGCTGGCAAATCCTTTGAGTCCCATCTCTACTGAGAGCATGGATCACCTTCTACGCCATGGTTAGATTTAGATCTCAAGTGGCCAATAAACAAATGATAGTGGAAATTCTTTCTGCGATCATCAACTACAGACTCTGAGCCACTGAGAGATGTCTTTCGGTGATCTTGTCGGGACCACTAGTGTCGCAGGGCCAGGGACTTGCCACAGATCACAGCACACACGCGTGGCAGAGCCAAGAGCGGGACCCAAGCCTCTGGGTCCTTTCCCTGGGAGTGCACTCCCCACCCTGCGTCTCCCCCCCCCCAAAACCACTGCCTGGGGGCAGCTGCAAGCAAGCATCCACACCACACTCCAGACACAAGCACACAACCATAAAACCCCTCAAGGATGTTAAATTCTTCTTTCAGTAGCTGTTAAATTGTAAACACATTTTCCTAAGCCACCCTCTCGCGTTCTGTTCTCTGCCTCGAGGCGCTCTTACCGCATCACGTGGTGACAATCAGTGATTCTTAACATTCTTTTCATTTGAGAAATAATGCCTAATACCTGGGTCCGGCATTGCCAAAAACACTGACCACATTTGGGAAACAAAGTGGATCTGATGAGGAAGATTGCTAAAACAGGGTTTTTTCAAAATAGTGTTTTCTCGTCTGTTGGTGAGCCTGTCCGCCCTCGGGTAGGATGCTTTCTCGTTTGTTCCCTGTCTGCAGCTCCTTACTGAACCGACCCCCTCACCCCACCCCCACCTCCGCCCACCGGTTTGTAGTAAAAATTCTCCCATTTTGGCATCATAAGAGTGCCCTCTAGTGCTGATCTAATTAAGAATCTGGAGACCCAGGGATTCCTGTTTGGGTGGGAAATGGGTTTAACTATTCATTTGTCCTTAGCTATGTCAGGATATATTCTTTCTGAAGGAATCTCTAAAGCACCTATTTGGCAATTTAGTCTTGTAAAAAGCAGTGAAAGGAGTGTTTTGCCATTGAACAAACAAAACAAAATACCACCCCCCATGGAAGGCCATAAAAGAAAATCTGACTTGTTCTCCCTCCTGAAAAGCATTCCTACTCATGATGTGGGGGCGCGGTCTGAATTATAAAATAAGGTGCACAGACAAAGGCCAACTCCATCAATTGAAAGTTGACAGCAATTTTCCAATGTGTTTTAGAGTTCCCGGGATGCAAACACCTGCATTTGTATGGAAGGTTCCAGGAATATATTTCCTCAACTTGATCATATATATATACTTTTTCTTTGAAGGAAAGATAGACCATTAAGAACCCCTTAGAGATTTTGGGGGGTATAATGGGGCTTGCTTTCTTGTTAATAAGGGTCTGAAAAAGTTTCACTTCTAATATAAATATAAATGTATGTGTGTGTTGTTCGTTTTATCTCATTTTGTTTCCATTTTTCAGATTTTGGGGTCTAGAAGGTCCACAGTGAAAGCTAGTTCAGCACTGGTTCAAATCGGCAGGGAAGATTTCCGCTCTACCTTTTACATTCAGCTCCATAAGGGGCTACTGCTCTATTGAACCCCGCGTATTTTATGCTGACACAACAGATGATGGCAAGCTGCCAACGCGAGATATAACTGCTTTGTTCCCATTGTAACATGTTTAAAACACACAGCATGAAAAAGTCCCTAACAAGTAATGATTTAACAAGTGCGAAACTAAGGATCGAGATTATTCTTCGGAAATATTCAACCAAGTCCCTAATGGGATCAGACGGTAGAGACAGGTGGAACGGCATATTCTGGATCATTCTGGACCAACATGTCACCTACTCTTGGCAAGGAGCTTCCATCTCTGCTGAAGTTGAAGTATGGCAGGAGCCACTGGATTTAGCCTGAAACTTCCCTGGAGCCAGCCCCAAAGAGTGAAGTGGCAGGTCGGTGGAGGGGGGACGTGCTAGAGGGGAGGGATGCACAGGCTCTGGACTCAATAGAATTGTCTGTGAAGCCCAGCTTCTCCACTTTTCTTGGGTCGTTTCTAACCTGTCCGTTTCATTTTGCTCAACAAAACTGTGATCTCCAATAACACCTCACAGAGGGCGCAAACCAGGCGCTCGATTAAACCTGCTGAATGGAATATAACCAACAGTTTTGGTGAAAAATGCCCCTAATTATCCAGATATTCCAAAAGATCTAAGTGTCTGGGGTCTAGCAAATGAAACATCTGTAAAATGGACTTCATTGTTAAAAATCAGTGCTAAGTAAGCAAAATATGTCAGAGAAAGACAAATACCATATAATTTCACTCATATGTGGATTTTAAGAAGCAAAACAAATGAGCTAAGGGGAAAAGAGGGAGAGAGAAAGAGACAAAGCAAGGAACTGACTCAACTCTAGAGAACACACTGCGGGTTACCAGAGGGGAGGATGGTGAGGGGATGGGGCAAATAGCGGGTGGGGATGAAGGAGGGCAAGCACAGGGCATGGATGAAAGTGCTAGATCACTCTATTGTACTCCTGAAACTGACATAACACTGTATGTTAACTAACTGGAATGAAAATCTAAAAATTAAAAAAAATAAAAATAAAAAGTAAGCCTAGCTTTTAACCTGTTCATGGATATGCTGCTTTTTGAAACATCATGACCCACTCAACATTTTCGTGGGCTGTGAACATCTTTCAAGGTGAAGGCCGAGAACCGCTGTTAGGGCAAATCCTCTGTTTTCAAGAGGACACCGATCTCCTTTTATTGCAGGATTCTTAGTTTCATGTCTTACCTGAAGTGTCAAAACCTGGTACCAAAAAAGACCCTGTGTGCTTCTGCCCCAAAGAATACAAAATACAGACAAGTTGGCCAAATCGCCAGGAGGAGCACATAGAGGATCTTTTCTAGAATTACTGGAAATGATTCCTAAGTGGCACACCATAACAATCATACTATTAGCTAGCATTTAATGAGAGTTTTCTAAATACCAGACACATGCACTTGACAGCAATTGTCTCATTTTATCCTGAACCAAAGTCCACACTCATTGCATAGATAATGGAGCCTCCGAGGGGCTCGCCCAACTCCTAACTCAAATCCAGAGCTGTCGGATGCCAGCACCCAAGCTCATTAGCCGCTAAAATGTACTGTGCCTGTGAGGTAGGCATCCTTCTTCTCATTTTACAGGTAATCTGGTGCGGCCCAGAGAATACTCAGTCTGCCCCGATTCTGCATCTTAGGGCTTCCCCACCGCGCTGCGCGCTGGCCCTCCGCAAGGCGCTGATGAAGGAAGGGTGACCGTATAGAAGCTCTCTGTCCCGCGAGCCCGGTGGCACTCCAGTTCCTGCACCAGCCTCTCAACTGCCCAGAAGTGATGCCTTGTGCACCTCTTTTTAACCTTCTCATGGGACCGTTTTTCATTTTGAATTCCAGGATAGACTTGCAGGCTGTGAGTGCCAAGCACTTGAATACACGAGGAAGAGAGGTCATAGCTCATTTGAAGATGAAACCCTGCTGTAAGTCTTCACCGTGGCTCTGCTGCGCCCCTCGGACATAAATCAGGTGGCGGTGGGTGGGCCGGGGGCCCGCGGGGAAAAGGGGAAGTTGGCAGGCAGACCAGGCATCTCATTCTAGGGCAGAAGTGAGGGCTGTTTCTTGCTCTTATGCCTACATATATTTTTTTATCTATAAGGAAATGTGGTTAAATTAGATGTAAACAGAATCCAGAAAGTCCAAGATGACCAACGCGGGGGCGGAGGGGGTGGAACCAGGAAGAGGTACAGTACATGCCTCATTCCAAGAAGGCCCATGTAATTAGGGTGGTAAGGGGAGAGTTGTTGCCTTGGGAAAGAATCGTGTTCCCTGAACGATGGAGTCCATCCTCAGGCATGGTGAGCCAGGCTGTTCATAATATGACCCTGACATAGCTGAAAGACCTATCAAAGTGGGAAAGTACTCTTAGAGAACATCAAACCCAACCTCTGCATTTTATAGGCCCTGAGAGAGAAAGAACTTATCCAAGGTCACACAGTTCCTACGGCCATGGTGTTGCTGCTCCCCTCGGACATGGAACAGGTGGCAATAGGTGGGCTAGAGGGATGCAAGTCAAAAAGCTAGTTGGTAACCAGCAGCAGGAGATCCAGGCATGAGGACTGGGCTTTTTGTTTAATGAGAACAATAATCTTGCAGGATGCTCTTTGCTATCTCCTCGTACAGGTGAGGAAACTGAGCCTCAGAGACAGGAAGCCACTTGCCAAAGA
This sequence comes from Halichoerus grypus, assembly GCF_964656455.1. NCBI lineage: Eukaryota > Metazoa > Chordata > Mammalia > Carnivora > Phocidae > Halichoerus > Halichoerus grypus. Next base: position 18,821,869 of record NC_135727.1, on the reverse strand, counting down.
TCTTGCAGCTATTTAGATGATGGGACTTGGTTGATCTGACTCCAAAGCCTATGTGCTTTTCACCCTATGTTTTGGCTCCCTCCTTCTCTGTAGCCATCTGCCAAACAGAAAGGAGGTCCCTCCAAGTTCCAAGTGAGTTGTGATGTGCTCATTTTTTTGCAGCTGTAAGTGAAGTGGGGTGGCTCCCATCTGCAAACCCACATCCAATAAAACTTTGTCCAGTGCCTGATTCTTGGCTTCCTGGGAGCACCTTTGGACTGTCCTTGGCCTTGGGACCCAAGGCACACAGGAAGCTATCAGAATAACCTATCAATTTCCTCATAATCACTGGCAGTTTCATAATCCCTATGCATGCACGCGCGCGCACACACACACACACACACACACACACACACACACAAACTGGTGGTCCCACCTCAGGCTAACTGAGGCTCCCTGCCTGGGATCTAAGGAGCCATGGACCATGGCCTCCAAGCTGTCAGCTAAGTGGGATGATGCTGTGGGAGTTTCTGGGTGCCTAAGGGCAAGGGAAACAGTGAAGTCTGAACGTAGCACTAGGCATTGCTCATCTCCACACACAACTCCCCTCAGCCCCACTATGGGAGCCCTGTAGCAGCAGATTGGTGTCTCTTCCTTTAAGAAAGCTGATAGGCACTGAAATAGTAGGGATAGACCCCAGGAGTAGGAGGAAGAATCTGGAACAACTTATTTGAAGCTGGGCTTGCTGAATTGTTAATTGTCCAAATGGCACATCATTAGGCTGCTTGCTCATTCCTCCTGATCAAAATGGGGGTGGGGAGGTGGGCAGGGTCTATCCCAGAGGCAGTGGAGAAATCACCAGGCCGCTGGGTTCCTGTCAACTGAATCCTGGTTTGCCACCGACATAAATTCTGATCAATCTCTAACTCCCAACAGTTGGCAGTTGCCCTTCACACTCTGGTTTTAAGCTATTCTGCCCTCGGCCCCTCATCAGGTAGGTAATGATCTGGAAACCCCCATGAGCTGCTGCTGTAAGGGAAGCCCAATGCAAAAGAATCTTTCTCAGGAGAAACCCTCTGAATGCATCAGGAAAGTTATTTTAGGTCTTGGATGGAGATCTCTCCCCCAAACAAGAGCACATCTGTCTTGGATTCACATTTTATTCTTCACTCCTCCGACATATATCTAAATTTTTAACAGCTTTGTTGAGATGCAATTCACATACCACACAACATCCTTCAAGTGGACAGACAAATCAGTGGCCGTCAGTGTATTCACAGATTTGTGCAGTCATCACCACAATTTTAGAACATTTTCATCCCCTCGAAAAGAAAGCCAGCACCCTGTGACTATCATCGCCATGTCCCCCTCTCCCTTCTAGGCCCTGGCTGCCACTGATCTACTTTGTCTCTGTGGATTTTCCTATTTGGGACCTTTCAAGTAAATAAAATCATATAATACGTCGTCTCATATGCCTGGTTTCTTTGACTTTAGCAGAATGTTCTCAAGGTTCATCCTTGTTACAACACGGATCAGTACTGCATTCCTTTTCATGGCCAAATAGCATCCCATTGCATGGATATCCAAACTTAAAAAAAAATAATAAAATGCATCAAAACAATTTCATCCCCATGCACTAGACAAGTCTACTGATCTGTCCTGAGCACTGGCTGTGGTGGATCTATTATCAGCATCATGGGGGTACATGGAGATGAATGAGAAGATGCAATGGACACATCCAATCATTCGATCGACAAACATCTACTGAATGTCTCTGGCGTGCCAGGAATGTGTTAAGGCACTTGGAATGCAAGGATGAGCAAGACATGGCCGCTGGCTTCCATGAGCCACCAGTGGGGGCAGCAGTGTGGAAGGCCATGTATCATATACAGTCATCATTTACATTTTCCACTCAGGAGGAGTTCATGGCCCAAGATTGGGTTCCTGATCCCACAAACATTTGGGAGTGAAACCAGCCCAAGAGAGGGCAGCACCAGGGATCCAGATGGGGTTTTTTTGTTTTGTTTTGTTTTGCATTGTTGTTACTGGCATGAAATTCACATAACATAAAATTAACCATTTGAAAGTCCACAAGTCAGCGGCATTTGGTGCGTTCACAAGTTGTGCCACCACCACTTCTATCTAGTTCCAAAACATTTTCATCACCTTAAAAGGAAATCCGGACCCTTTAAGTGGTCACTCCTTCTTCCCCACTTCCCTCAGCTCTGCTTTTTGTCTCTCTGGATTCACTTATTTGGATAGTTCATAGGAGTGGAATCATACAATACGTGGTCTTTGTAGTCTGGCTTCTTTCACTTAGCATAAAGTGTTTGAGGTTCATCCATATCGTAGCATGGATCGACACTTCAAAACTTTTTATGGCTGAACAATAGCCCATTGTACAAATACATCACAATTTGTTTATCCGTTCAACTGCTGATGAGTATTTGTGTTGACTCTACTTTTTCATTATCATGATTAATGTTGCCGTGAACATTCATTTACAAGTGTTTGTGTGGACATACGTTTTCATTCCTCTTAGGTATATACCTAAGAGTGGAATTGCTGTATCATATAGTAATTCTACGTTTAATTTTTGAGGAACTCCCAAACCATTTTCCACAGCAGCTGCACCATTTTACATTTCCACCAGCAAATTGCAAGGGTTCCAATTTCTCCCAGAGATTCAGTTTTATTTCTTACTCCAGAGAAGAGTTCCATTAAATTGGAGGCACCCAATTAGCCCAAATGATTGACCCTAATGCTGGGCATTTGGGGCTGGGCTTCTTAATTAATGCTTAGGCTGGTGGAAGAAATAAAGCAAATGAGGACAGAGAGAAGCGTCCCCTCTGCCCTCCCCCCTCTGGCTCTGGGAGTGCCTCTGTGCATGCTCACAGCCTAAAGGGAAAGTGGGCAGGTTGGCAGGATCGCTGTGGAACTGTCCTCTGACCCACATCAGTGGGATTCACAGCATCTTGCCCAGCACAGAAATGGGAGGAGAACATTCTCAGCTATAAGCCAAACCCAGCAAAACTCGGGAGATGATTTTATGAAAAAAATGACATGAAATCAATAATGCTTCTGGCAGTAAGGGAAAGAACAGCACGGCCTTCTCTATTAGACAAGAAATTGGAAGAAGTGTCAATGGGTTGTGAGGGCACTTAGATCCTGTGATATTTGGCACCGGCTCTTGTCCCCTGGAATAAAGATCTGACATAAATCTAGGAAATAAATAATGATGATGAATGTCTAGCTCTAAAGATGACAACATATAAGTATATTACTGAAATTTGCCCTTAGGGCCTCTCTCCCCTCAGTGATGAGACAGCTCAGCAAACAGTGATTCCACTCTTCCTTCAGCCTGTATCACTCCCTGGGCAGGTCAGCTCCATGCTGAGGTGGCGTTAAATCCCTCAAGCCATATGATGCCATTTTCCTGAACTGAGACTATCAGTATCAAGGTGACATGTTACTGTGTGGGAAGAGCTGAAGCATGATCTCAAAGCCCCCTCTTCAAAGTCTGGGGGTTCGCAATCTCAGGGAAGAGGAAGCCCAGGGAAAGGATCTCAAAGACCCCAATCACCTCCCAAATCCTTGGGTCTTCAGTAACCTAAGACTGAGGTGGGTGGGTTTCAAACACTTTTAGAAACAGAACCCTCTTTTCAAACAAAGTCTTCTAATACCTCTGTTGTATAAAACAGATAAAAACCAAGAGGCTCTGTTTGAAGAGGGGATGGGGTGAAGGCAAAGGGGGAAGAGCAGAGCCGCCATGTACCGCTCCACAGGATGGGCACTGCACAAATCCAGAACTACCATTCATGTGGAGCAGCAGTTCTCAAAGTGTGGCATGAGGACACTGGTGGCCTCCAAGACCCATCCCCGGGAGTCCCCGAGGTCCTCCATTTTTCCAAATATATATTCGTGTGAGGCTGGATCTTCTTCACATACTTCAACCAGAATAATATATTAAAACAGCTCAAATGCAGATGCTGGTATGAGAATCCATCTGTCTTCAATGAAGCCAGATATCAAAGAGATTTACAAAATATAAAATATTCCCACTAATCTTTTTTTTTTTTTTTTGCTTTGGAAATCAGTGATTTTTCATAAAATATATGTTACTCGTGTTACTCTGTAGTAGGTGCCTTCTTGTTATTTTAAATGAGTTAGTACCTGGTTTTGACATTTTCTCCATTTTAAATCCAAATACAGTAAACAGCAGTAGCTAGATCCCACATAAGTCAAAGCTCTTCGGGGTCCCCAGTGGTTTTTAAGAGCATCAAGGTGTCCTGATACCGCAACGTTTGGGAACCACTGACCTCGAACAGGACGTGAATGGGAGGCGTGCGAAGCCCTGTGACCCTGAGGGCTGCCTTGCAGGGGCTGCGTGCTACCTGCGGGGCGTCTGCTCGCCTCCTCCCACATGTCCCCCGCTCCCGAGGCAGCTCTCCGGCCACCTCCTCGGAGCCCTGCAGGTGCAGCTGGTCAGTCCAGCCCCCTCAGCTTAGAGACCAGGAAACTAGGGAAGGCAGGGTGAGGGGTGCCAGCCGGGTCTTCGGCCCGCAGCTCAGGGTTCAGATTCTCTTCCCTGACGCCGGGCTGCCGCTAACCTAAGGACAAGCAGCTAGCGCTTTATTGAAGTGCCGGGGACTTTATAAAATCCAGGCCGGGCCACCCCCTGGGCCTCGCTTCCACGCTGCAAGCACAGTTGGCCTGTCGGGCTCCAGGGTTGCTGAAGCAACAGAGAGAAGAGCAGGCACCAGGCGGCCCTCCGTCCTCCACCGTCCTCACCTCTGAAGCCGGCCGGCCCCAGCCCCCTCAGTAGGAAGAATTCAAGTTGGCACCGCTTTCCTCGGCACATCTTGAGAAGCAGCATGCAACCCACCGGAGGGGGGATGTTCGAAAAGCCAGGAATCAATTAATTTAATCAGCTTCCTATACAGTTCGAGAAAGACCCACATGGCAACGACCGAGAAGTTCAGAGCAGCGTCCTGGCGGCTTGCCACGTGGGGACCCCACAGAGTGTGCCTTGGGGCCCCTCGCCCTCCTGCCCCAAGGGAAATCCTGCTTGAGTCAGCCAGGGCTGGATGGCGAGGGCGCACGGCTGGCGGCGAGCCAGTGAGGGCCACAATCTCTCACTTAGCAGATGGGGAAACTGAGAGACAGAGAGGGAAAGAGCTTTACCTGGAACACACAGAGCTCAAGAAACAGCTGGGATGAGAATCCACATATCCTGACTCCTAGTCCAGTGCTTTTCGCCCAATTCCAGGCTATGCTCCATCGAAGGGGAAAACTACTGTGTGTGTGTATGTGTGTGTGTGTTGGGGGGGGGGGGGTTGAGGAGCATTTAGAAATAACCCAGCCATTTTTATTTGATTCATGCTTTGCATTTCACATTCTCTTCCTCTTCTTCCAATTTTATCACTGGATCCAAGCCTCTCACTACATTTATAGATGAGGAACCTGAGGGTCAGAGTGGCTTAGCATTTGATTCTGCCCTGGGTCAGATTTAGGATGTGTATCTCTGCGCTTTCTGGCCTGTGTTCCTTCCCACTACGTTTTGACCCCTAAGTCCCACCCAAAGAGAAATATATTCTCGTAGATTGTATCTCATTATCATTCCTCCTACGGAGAGGTAGACTTTGTTAGAAGCCAACACACTCCTTTGGCTCTATATCGCTACCCTGCCCTGGGAGCTGCTCTCACTGCTTATTTCCAATCTAAGCTCATATTTCAGGGCCGCCCTGGAAATATTGGTAAAGCCAGCTCTGCTAATCTAGACAAATGACAGCAAAACTAAAGGGTAGTATTGCAATGAAAGAAATTATTTGCATAGGTGGGACTTCTCTTTTAATTTTACTATTTTAAGATTACAAATTGTTTTCTGGCCTTTATGTATAATTAAATATAGATGTTCTCTGAGCTTAATGTCAGTTTAAATTTCAGCCCTTGGAAAGTAATTTGTTTGCGTGTTCCGTGAACAAACCATTTCTTATCGGTTTCAAAGACCCGGGCTCATGCATCATGAATCAAGGGTGCCTCTATCAAAGCTATAAAGGTCAGGCAAAGTGGGCTTGCAACCCCAGCTTAGCCACTCTTTCAAAGAGAAAAATCAAGCTTTCTGTTCTCTGTCTTAAATACACAAATGTCTTCATTTCATTAGGCATGCGAATGTCTCACCTGTGCCTTCCCCACCCGCAAAAGCCGGGGACGTAGTGTTCATATGCCATCATGGACTGGGCCACTGAGAGGAAACTGAACAATTCCCTCTACTCTCTGCGCCTCAGTTTCCTCTTACGTATCAGGGTCTCTCTTCTCCTGTCAGCCCTAGACATTGACAGGCAATCCCTAGAGGTGATTTTAAAGGACACTGATTTGACCTAGAAAGCAGTTGATAAGGCTGGGGGTCCTTTAGGTTAAGAAATCAGCAGGGAAATTAGATCCGTGGGTCCGTAGGCAGTCTTCTCCCTCTGGCTTTCCTGCCTCTGTCCTCTGCCTTTCTCCTCATCCAGAAAGATGGCAGCCCTCCCAGCCCCTTTCTCAATAGCTACAAGATGCTCCCCACTCCTTTAGACACCCCTGTAGTTCCAGAAATCTATTCTCTTAGTGTTCCTCTAGTAAATCTGCACACAGACTAGGGCTCATGAAGGGGACCCTGCTCATTGACAATACATGACCAAGATCTTTTATTCATTGGAAATCAGAGCAGGTTGTTAAATAGAAAATGTGGGAGGATGCTAGTGCCCCGATCCCTGTAAGTAAACCAGTCAGACCACACTTTCTGATAGGGCAGAAGTCTAGACTAACTAGGCTCTGTGGTACTTCCCTGTCCAAGCTACCAAAGGAGAATTCTGGAAGTTATCCTATAAGTACTTACTAATGGGTTCTCTGTTTTATCTTTCTTTGCTCTAATCCAAGGTATTAACATTGACAGAAACTCTCTTTTTGAAACTGTGTTAAAACTCCGATTCGATTTGCCTGAATCCCCATAACTATATGCATGTACCCCATACTAACATTTCAATATGGGGATTCTGAACCAGAAAACACAACGAATGAGAAATGTTCAGGGTCCAAAGCTTTCCTTATCTTCATAGTTGGATCTTCCTACCTTTACCTGAACTCTTAAACTAGTGCTTGGTTTTATAATTAAGTGCTGGACACATCTGTCTCCCCAACTGAGTTTAAGTTCCTTGAAAACAAATTGTTTCTTTTTCATCTTATATCCCTTAAATTGCTCTAATTATTAAAGGCCCCCAAACAAACGAACAAAACACTAGTTAGATATGAATTCCTTAAATGATCAAGATAATAGAACTCAGAGCAGGAAAAGAACTTTGCTTCCAAAGGTTCCATATTAGAAAGACTAGATAAGATTTAACGGAGTGTGAAGAGTTCCAGAAGAGTGTCAACAGTGGTTCTGGAATCGAGGTGACAGACTCAAGCCAATACTAAGTGCTTTATGATATATTTCTCATTTAATTCTAACAATACCTTAAGATAAAGTATTATTATTTCCATTTTACCGATGAGGCACAGAGAGCTTAAACTATTTGCGCAAGGTCAAATCTAGCGAATGGCATAACTGAGTGGAGATTTGAACCCAGTCATTGGTTTCTAGAACTGATGACCTTTAGGTAATATGTCAAAAAAGCCAAAGCCTAGGTATCTTTAAAACTGGGTTCTAGGGGGGCCTGGGTGGCTCAGTCATTAAGCGTCTGCCTTCGGCTCAGGTCATGATCCCAGGGTCCTGGGATCGAGCCCCACGTCAGGCTCCCTGCTCCCGCAGGAAGCCTGCTTCTCCCTCTCCCACTCCCCCTGCTTGTGTTCCCTCTCTCTCTCTCTGTCAAGATAAATAAATAAAATCTTAAAAATAAATAAATTAATAAAACTGGGTTCTAGTCCCCGCCTTACTCTTGACCCTTTAACTCTGCCAACTGATTAGATACGCAGACGGCAGAGAGGCGGTGGTGATGGAGAGTCCAAGATGACACGGAGGTTTCTATCTTGAAAAAAAATGGGGGCACTCCTTTAACAAAAAGAAAGGATATGATGATGAGTTTGATTTGAGATTGGTGGGTGGTATTGGAATGTTGGCAACGCATGCTTATGGGAATGTCCATGCGGCCTTTGAACCGGAACTTGGGACCCGGGTCTAGGCTGGAGGCACTGAGGCTTTCCTCATAGCAGCGACGGTCAAGGCAACCTTGAAATGAATGTAGACAGAAAGGCAGAGGGCACAGAACTGTGCCTCTGAGAAATCCCAGTTAGACGTATGGACATGGAAAACCTTCAAATGAACAAACAAACAAGAAAAAACCAGAGAAAATAGCACAATGTCAATCTAGCCAAGAGAAGACAAGATTTAAACATGGGAGGAGTAGTGAGGTGACCAGAGGTGGTGAAAAGCAGCTGAAAAACAAGTCACTCCCTCTTTTGAACCCTCAGGCTCTTCCCCCTTCTCTGAAGACACCTCTTTCCCTACACGGGCTCCCAGGGTGAGGGGGAGGCTCCACTTTGCCCCGGATGCCCTGCATGTAGTAGACACTCAGTGTTCTTGCGCTGGACTGAGTCACACTGCCATGACTTGTTTAAGTGACCGCAGTCCTACAGACTGTCTCTCCACAGGCCAAGGCGACAGGCTGCCTGAAAAGCATAGAAACAGGAGCAAAAGCAGCTGCAAACCAAAGCACAATTTTTCTGAAGGAATATGCCACGTTGGCCCTTTCAACCAACCTGGATACCATTGTTAGCTGTGTCTTCTATGAATGAGAACAGAAAGAGTAGTGACAGAAAGACCTGGAAAGATACAGTATGTGGGAAGAGGGCAGCTCTCTGGGGTGATTTCTTTTCCAGAGAGAACGTTGGTGGGGTGATGGCAAGGGGTGGGGGAAATAAGGAGAGGCCTGAGAAAATATGAGAACAACAAAAAAGTAACTAAAGAAAAAGGCGATTTCATTATCATTTCAATTCGGGAAACCAAATTGTATTGTTTTCTTGCTTTTTCTCAAACACACCTGAAAGATGTAAATACAAGAGCAAAAAATAATGAGATCTTGTCAATGTCTTGAATCAGTAGTCAACTGAGCCACTCCTCATACACAGCTGTCATTTGGTGCTTCAGTTTCCCAGGAGGGAGGCCTGGATGTGCCCAGAATGGTCACTGTCACACTGAAGGGGGCTGGTATCAAGGCAGCAGAAGTAAGGCAGACTAGGAGGTGGGCTCCATAAGCAAGACACCTGTTCGAGAGCCTGTTGGGCAAGACGTCAAAGCAGAGGTCAAGAACATGTAAAGACTCCAGGAAGTTCCAAAGGAAAGGGTAAGATATCAAGTGGCAGAATCCAGTCTGCGACAAGGAATTCAGGCAGTCAATCCTGCCTTCGGGGTCGGGCAGGTTGAAAAGGTCCGAGCACACGAGCAATCTGGAATAAAAGTATGTGAGGGGAGTTCTGGACATAATCATCAGAGCTTAAAGAGGAAGCCTCCTGCCATGGTTTCTTCCTCTGTTGACGCATTCTATGGACGTCCAAATGGAATTGGGGTATGGCTGGGCTTGGGCCTGAGGACACGGCAAAGAAGGAGCAGTTGGAGCTGGGCAGTGAGGGTCCCGTGGGTCTTCCTGATAATTCAGGACTGAACACCACTTGCCATCTCCCTAAAAAGAAGGCTTTGAAGCACTTCAACCATGTTCCGAGCAACCACATACCACATTAAAAATCACATATGGTCTCATTTTCCCTTCTGTGAAACGGGTAAGGGAGTAGGAATTAGAGGAGCAGGTCATTGACAGTGTCTGACTCCACGTTTGATCTATTGAATCCAAAGACAGGAGAATAACCCCATTAATACCAGGTCCGATACTTAAAATCTCCTAAGTGAGATAGATACATAGCATCAGATTTCACCATGGGAATGAAAACACACCCAGGTAGCTTCTATTAGCTTATTTGCACACCTTTTCCTATGTTTTAGGTTAAACATTCTTCGAGTAATCTCTACTCCAGTTTGCTTAGGCTATAAATTAATTAAATATTAAGAGTATTTGCAGTACTCTTAAATGAAGTGGCTGACTGTATTCCTAACGATAGGCTGTAGATTACAGGGTCTCCCGATTACAGACTCCAGCAGCGTTCATGGAAAATCACCTCCCATCTGACAATACTAATGGTGTTGCACGTTCTTATGCATACACGTTGCCCAGCCCAGCTCCAGCCACAAAGTAGGCACACCATTGATACTGCTGAGTGAGAGAATGAATAAATGAATATGCAAATGAATGAATGACCAAGCAAACCTAAGATGGAAGATTGGTATCAGGTGATGGGTCTGAGTATCTTAGATAAATACAAGATTCCTCCTTGCCCTTCTTGATAGTAAAAGCAGAAGACTCACTTTGTGAAAGAAACAAAAAAGGACTCCTATGTCCAGATTGGTAGGGGGCAAGGAACACAGAAAGAGTTGAGTTTAAGAATATGAGAAGGAGACAAGACACTTGAAATACAGTTTGGACCAGAGGAGGGCAAATCTCAACCCACAGAGTGAATATCTGAGCTGGAAAGCACCACAGAGCTCATTTGACTTGACTCTCTCAATTTCTGGATAAACACTGAGGCCCAAAACGGAGATGCCACTTGGCAAAGATCAAGTAGCTGGACTCTGAGGGTGGCCATGGAAAAGCATCAGACTGAGGATAAGCTGGGCTCCAGGAAGCTGGACAAACCGATGGAACAGAGTGAAAAAAAAAAACATGGCTCCAGAGCGCATCTCTCGGTCCACACCTGGGCCTGAGAGGCCCTTCTCCTCAAGTCACTTGGCCCCTCGCATACCCTGACATCTGCTAGAAAACTGTTGCTGGCGCTTTCAAGAAGAGACACGCATTGCTGTCATGACAACTTGTTGAGCAGGGTTGGGGCTCATGGTGAGTGAGGCAACAGCTAGCAGCTGGGTGCTTGCAAACGTTCTCGAAGCTCTTTCCATCTCCATTTTTCATCGGGAGCCCTCCCTGTGGCTCCCGGCCCCTTCCACCTTTAGCAGCACGGTGGGCGAGGCGGTGGTCAGCCCTCCGAGCCCACCTTCCATCATCGGTTCCGCCCAAACACCACTGTGACGAACTTTCTAATTGAATCAACCAATCGTTTTTCTGAATCATGTCAGCGAGTCCCTGAGCTCAGTTCTGGGAAGAGAGTCAAAGCGGCGGAAGGGGCGGGCGCAGGTGTTTGGGCATTTCTCTGGATAGAACGTGCCCTTGCCCCTGGGGGAGAGCGGCGGCCCCAGACCCGGGCCAGGGCAGTGCAAGCTGTGGCGGCCAGCAGATGAGGCACCAGAGGGCAGCCGGGGCCGCCTGCCGAGTCCCAAGACGGAGGTCGTGGAAGGAGGCCCCGCTGCACCAGGCAAGACGCCGGCAGGGTCGGAGCCGGACCTCAGCGTTGGCTCCCACGGCCGGTGCCTGTCCTGTTCTCAGACCCACTGAGCGAGTTCTGCGCGGACCCGAGCCGGCAGCCTCGGTGACTTAGCTCTCTTGGAACTCTCATTGCACACTGAGGAGTCGGTCTATACCGTCTCTTCCGGCTTGTTCTTCCCTCCTTGCACCTGCCTGATGGCCCCTGGGAGGGGAGGGGATGGGGACCACCTGTGCATGGGATAACCTAAAACGGACCGACTTGGCGCGCTTTGCCTGAGTCACAGACGCCCTCCCAAGGTCAAGGAAAGTTGTCTTCCTGCCTGTTGCTTTCTGGTGACCTTGACAAATCCGGATCCGTGACCAGACCTGGCCGTGCAAGCGTACAAATGCTGGCCCAGGGCGGGATGCGGGGCTGCGAGGAAAGAATGGAATCAGCCCGCTGACAGCAATAAGGGGACCTCTGCATTTGGATCTCAACAGTCAATCTACTGTGTCACGTCTCTTAGGAAACGAAACGAAGTGCGGTTACTGCCATGACATTGAAGCCGTGTCACAAAAACGACTTTGTAGAGCAAATAACTATCTTATACTGGCTACTTGAGGCCTTATTGAACAACCAGCAGTTTATGAAAACAACGTTTCATAAATACGGTCGCAGGCTCCTGAGTGGGGATGCAGCAAGGGCAGGTCACTGGTGTCCCCAACCTCCCTCTGAGCTCGTGCCACCTTTGCCCTACGCCGGGCCGGAGGGTAGCACGGAGCCCGCACCCAAGCGCATCTTCCCGAGGTAGCACGGGGGAAGGGTTTGGGTTCTAGCAAGGCCGACGGAAGTTCAACCAAAGGAGACACTTATATGAAACGAAACACCGGATCCTGCGGAGGGATGGAAACAGCCTCCCATTGGGGAGGCAGGACACCTGGTTTTCTGTCTGGTCTTTGCTACTGACCTGCGAGAAAACAAGTCACTTTATCACGGGGAGTCACTGTGACTCAGGACGCTCCTCCGGAAAATGCAGTGCGGGTAATTGCACTTGCCCCTCCCACCTCCCCCCGGTGGCGAGATAAAATGGTAACTGTGAGAGTCACTAGATGCACAGAAGGGATTATCACCATTGTTCAACCCTGAAGAAGCAGCTGCCAGAGGCAGTGGACGGGGTTTTCTCAAGCACGACGTTTAAGGCGAGGCTGCCTAATAGGTGTGCCAGGATGTCCCGGAGGGGCTTTTGGGGTCATTGGTGGGGTTGACACTGGATGCACTCCAAGGTCCTCTGAAGCTCTAACTCTGTGAGTGGGGAACGTATAGGCTTCTCATGAGCTCCTTGCGGTGACCAAGTGTTTGAGCTGAACGATCATTCTCCAAGCTTCGGGGTTTTGTTTTGTTTTGTTTTTTTCCTACCAGGTTTTTTTTTCTTTTTTTAAAAAAAGATTTTATTTATTTATTTGACAGAGAGAGACACAGCGAGAGAGGGAACACAAGCTGGGGGAGTGGGAGAGGGAGAAGCAGGCTTCCCGCTGAGCAGGGAGCCCGATGTGGGGCTCGATCCCAGGACCCTGGGATCAAGACTTGAGCCAAAGGCAGACGCTTAACAATTGAGCCACCCAGGCACCCCTCTACCTGTTTTTTTTCTAATTATAAAATTAACACACACTCTTTGTAGAAAACTTGGGTCATATAGGAAAGAGTAGAGAAGGAAAAAAAAATCACAGGCAACCCTCTGTCTTACAGATGATTGCTATTTATGTGGTATATTTACATCCAGTCATTTTTCTGTGCATTTTTTTCTTTTTCAAAATTGAGATAGTTTACAAAATGAGGCTAGGATTAGTTTTGTATCCTGAGGATTTTTTAAAAATATTATACCTAATAAGCACTGTTCTAGAACCTAAAGTCCTTAATTATTCCCTAAGAACAGGGTTTTTGATAAATAGCTAGGTAAAATTCTAGCCGATGATTTAATTAACAAACACTTTTTAGACCTTCCGAGTCTTTTTTTCTATTAGAAGTAATGCTTCAAAATAGATCCTGATACAGAAATATTTGTATCTGATTGTTATTTTGGTGAAATTCCTAGTCGCAAAGCTATAGAGCCGATGCATATAAACGCTTTTAATGCTCTTGATCACATCACCAGCATGTTCTCCAGAAAGGCTGTGAGTAATCCGTGACTCCTACCAGCAGTGTATGGAAACATCCACTCCACTGTGTCCTCTTCAACCCTGGGAAGTTTTATTTTAACATTTCTCACCCAATTTTACGTAAAAATAATTTCCATTGTTAGATTTAATTTGCAATTCATTGACTACTAGGCGAAGTTGATATTTTTGCCTTTTGTTTATTAGCTATTTTCTGTACATAATCCATTGCGAACTGTCTTTTCTATTAGTCCCGTTTAGAACCTACAGTTCACATTGGTCTGCAGATGTAATCATTTCTGAGTCATCGGTACCAAAGGAGAACAGGGGTGTTTGGAGTGAGCCCAACCCCATCAGAAGCTCCTAGAGCTTCTCTGCCTACAAACCACTTACAATGGGGTGGGGGGGGGCTGTGGTTAAGGGGGGGTGGGCACTGAAATCCATCAGTGATTTGTGTTCCCCTGCCTTTGTTTTTCCTGCTCTGCTTCTTGTATAAGAGCTAATGAGTAGCAAAACTGACAAAAGACTAGGAAAAAAGAGAAGAAAGGGCATGGTTAATCCCTTAAGTAGGACTGAGGAATGGAAGGGGTTTGCCTTTAGAAAGGGGAAAAAAAACACTTTTTCTAAGCCATGCAGTTCCCAGTATGTACCACTTGATGGCAATCCTCCATTGGTTAGGCAAAAAGGTAAGTGTTCCCAAGGCTAGGGAAACTGAGGAAGCCACTGTTGAAAGTGAGAGACAAGCCCGTCGAGGCAGTTAACAGTTAAATACAGGTGGCCTTTAGACACCACCGGGAACTTGGACCACTGGGGTGCAAGGGGATGAAAAGCAAAAATTCTGTATTATAAACAATGAGACTTTGGGGCGCCTGGGTGGCTCAGCCGCTAAGCGTCTGCCTTCGGCTCAGGTCATGATCCCAGGATCCTGGGATCGCGCCCCGCATCGGGCTCCCTGCACGGCGGGAAGCCTGCTTCTCCCTCTCCCACTCCCCCTGCTTGTGTTCCCTCTCTCACTGTGTCTATCTCTGTCAAATAAATAAATAAAATCTTAAAAACAATAAACAAAAAACAATGAGACTTTGCGGACATTGGCTAACGAAGATCAGAACGGGGGATGGGGTGGGGGAATGCATTTCTTCCTACTTCGCTTCTTCCTTCTTTTCCTCTGCTCTATTTTAAGTATTGTTTGATTTACTTCCTCCTGCCTGAGAAGGCAAAATTATCTGCTTTGGCCTTATAAATGTCAGTAAGTACTGCATGCTTGTTGGGGGTCATGGGGGGGGGGGGATGCTGCACAGCAGGGACTCAGGCTGGGCTGCTAAGGGTGTTGGCCAAAGCAGGGAACTAAAATTCCTTGGAGCAGAGAATGGAAAGTGAATTCACAAGACCCTTTAAGACTTGTTCTAACCCCAAAGGAAGACTAATAGAGGAGAAACAGCCCAGGTATGGAAGCAGGCAGCCTCTGGTTCATTTCAGCTCGGATGCTTACAGGTGTGTGATCTTTTTTTTTTTTTAAGATTTTATTTATTTATTTGACAGAGAGAGAGCACAAGCAGGGGGAGCGGCAGGCAGAGGGAGAGGGAGAAGCAGTCTCTCCACCGAACAGAGAGCCCGATGCGGGGTTTGATCCCAGGACCCTGGGATCATGACCCGACCTGAACGAGGACGCCCAACTGACTAAGCCACCCAGGCGCCCCTAGGTGTGTGATCTTGAGCAAGTGCCCACACCTCTCTGAGCCTCCGTGTCCTCCTCTATGAAATGGAAGATAACTCACAGCATACAAGAAAAACTATTACAGTTATGATGATGATGATGACGATGTTCCAGTTCCACCCAGGATGCAAAAAACAGAATATGTAATAGTCGTGGAGAGCCTCAGATTTGGGTCCAACAGTCCTAGATCCTAACATGGGCCCACAACCTATGAGCTGTGAGTTACGACTCCCACAACCAGTGGTAAGATGGAATAGTCTAGGAGCTAGTACGGGACCCAGTCCTGAGATGGAATCTATTTCAAACCATGTGCCATTAGCTACAACGTGCTTTGTTTTGTTTTGCTTTGTTTTCAAAGGCTCAAAGTTGAGATGTAAGTTTGCCCGTGGATGCAGCTGTTTCTCCTGAAGTCACTAGAATAGCCAAAGATCAAATCTGAAGGGGGACCTCTGAAGCCAAACTCCCCTGGAAACTGAGACCCAGACATAGGCAATGGCTTGCCCCAAGTCACAGAGAGTTGGTTGCATTGTAGGAAATGGGTTCCAGGCTCCAAGGCTATCAAGAGGGGCTCTTCTCACGGTAGGCCACCATATGGCTGGTCCTTTACAGATCCCATCACATAAAGGCCAAACAAGGATCCTCCCAAATTTGGGTGAACTGCTGTTGTGTAACCTCATCTAGTTTCAAAGTCACCAGCCAAAATTTGCTCCCATGGCAGGTGCAAACACGGGTTTTGTCTGTGCTTCTGTTCATCCAAAATTTGACTTTCATTTGGTTAGGCACCAATTTAAGGAAACAATTATATGGTTAATCCAAACATCACACATGGACATCGGGTTTTCCATGACACTAAATAATTTTCCGAACTGTATGAAGCCTGGGTCAATATTGAAAATCACACATATTTCTCACGTTCCTCAACACTTAAAAGATTCAGGGGTTCAAGGCAAGCCCTCTGGAGTCCTGTCTAGACACCATGGTAGCATTTCAGGTATTAAATGCCTATCTGGGGGTAGAGATCCAGGTTTAAGTAGAAGCCGGGGAAGATCTGGCTTCACAGCAGTCCCTACGGTAGGATCTCGGAGCTACTGCTGACAGGAAGCTCAGCATCAGTGTGGGGATGCATGGGCTAGTGTCACAAGGAGGCCAGGCTCCGGAGCAGTGCAGTTCTAGGGTCCATTTTGTATCCCACACTCCCCATGGGAGAAAATGACACGCTGGAGCATGACTGAATGGAAGGGACTAGAATGGCGAGGAATGAGATGTGTCACGCTGAGGAGTGGCTAAAGAAGTAGGGCAATTTCTTAGCAATGATCTGGATGACAATGGTGACTGATAATCATCGTAACCATCATTTATTGCCCACTTATGTACCAGGCACAGTGAGAAATGCTCACATCACCTCACCCTGTGGCTGTGACAGAGGGCGAGGGAAGTGGGACCTGCCGATAGATTTTAACCTGATTTGCTCAAGCTGCTTCGTCAGGAAGTGGTAGAACCTGGACCATCTGGCACCAAAGCTTGGGTCCTGTCCACTGCACTCACTGCAGCATTATTTTTAGTAAAAATCATCAAGGCTTCCACCTGTTAGATGCTTTCAATGCATATGCACCAAGTGTTTTTCCTAAGCATTTTCCATCCCTAGTGTCATCGAACCCTCCTAATGGCCGTATGAAGCTTATAACGCGGATAGAGGCAGCAACCAAAGCTCAGATAGGTTAAGCTAAGAAGCTGCAGAGCCTGATTCCAGAGCTGTGCTTTCCCCTCTCCTTTGCTCAAGAGGAAACGTTGGGGGTAATGAGCTGCAGAGCCCCACAGATTTGAAGGACTGCAGTATGATGGGGGAGAAAACTCATCCATTCTCATGGTGCCCCAGGGCATTGGATGTCACTCCTCCAATCTGGTTCCCATGGCTTGAGCCAACCAGGCTCCAATAATTGTTAAGCAGATGCTTTCAGCAACAGCTGGGCGTCTGGCTTCCCAGGCTACAGTGCTTTGGTTCAGCCTTCCTGAGTGACTCCAGCAGCTCAGCCAATCAAATAACCTATCTGTCAGACACTTGGTTGGCTGGATTGTTTTTTCACTCCCCTGACCTGTTGGACTGCACAGAATACACTGATGGGCTGCCTCAGGGTTATGTAAACACCGCCCCCTCGCCCCACCCTGACCAAGAGCTCTCTCTGTAAGCCCCAAACCTCAAAAGCCCCAAAGTCAAAGATCTGCTTCTACCATGTGCCCACCACACATTCAGATCAAAGAGATGAGTGAATGGAGGGCAGGCAACAAAGAGAAACTCACCCACAGTTTAAAATCACTTAAAACTGGCCAGAAAACTGCTTTGGCCATGCTATTCTGAACGTAGTTTGGAAACAGTTTTCAAGTACACGTGAGGTTCTGTAATCTGTGAGGACGAGCCAGATGCTCTGATGAACCCATGGAGTCAAAGACAAAATCATTAGTGCCCGGTGGCCTTAGCTGGCATGACGAGAAGAGAATTGCCTCAGCCAGATACCTTTACCTTTACCCACATGCCTGATGCTGACTCAGACAAAACTCAGACTGAAGCAAAGCTCCAGGTGAGAGCAGACTTGGCATCTCTCTCAAACTCTGCAGTGTCTCAAACCTTCACAGAGTTGGGGGAAATCCTGAGAGTCCTAGTTTAAAGGATGACCTCTTTTTAGAACCCTCTAGAAAGTAACTGAGAATAAGGAGTGAACGCATTATCACCTTCTACTTAGGCGGGTGGTTCTCAAATCTGGCTGCACATTAGAATCATCTGGAGAGTTTTTCAAGAACTGATGCCCAGGCCTGACCCACAAGATTCCAATGTCACTGGTCTGCATAGGGCCCGAGCACCATTTTTTCCTATTAACTCTGGTATCAGTTTTTAATATTTCTTGATAGAAATACTAAAATATTCTTAATAGAATCTTAGCTTAACTCCTGATTTTTTTAATAAAAGGCTTTGAACGTGCAGTTAAGTGTTAAGGATGACAGGCACAGATGAGTAAGAATTTGAAAGCAAGCTACTTGTCTCCTGTGGCCCATCATCAGCTGTCCCTCCTCCTACAAAAGGAGGCATTATGGGGGGCGACCCGATGACACAGCTAAGCTCCAGTGCAAAAAGGAGATGCTTCGCCCATTTCCCTGAAGCAAGTGAATCTAAGCCAAAAACACTGCCTCCAGTGACCCAGCGTCCTGCAGGTACATGGCTTTTAGGAATAGCAATAGCATTAAATGCAAACCTGTAGAGTTCACCAGAAGGTCAGAGAACCCATACCTCGTGTAGTTAAAAGACAGAATATATTCTGACCTAAAGCTCTGGCCTCCTCATAACCAAGCCACCCCCTGCCCCACCACCTCTGCCTTGGAGGATGCCCCTCTCTCCTGGAATGCTTGGTGAAGGATGATAGAATTCAGCCATATGAACTAGCCCCATCCCATGTCCTGAAGTCTGCAATCACAGGCACCTGAAAGAAACACACCGTAAGACTGTACTGGGGACCGCCACAGAGAAAGCTATTCAGGATTTGAGCTAGCAGCATCCCAGGAAATGATCATGGCCAATAAGTAACAAAGAGCTCATTTGGATTTCCTATTTCTCCCCCTAGAGTGCTTGGTTTTCTAATTCACCAGGGAGGAAACAAGAGTCAACCTTGGTAACCATGGGCAGCTAAGTCCTTGGTCATTCAAGAAACACTGACGGTCTACTTTGGGCCAGACCATGCGCTATGCACTGGAGACATGCGGAGGACACAGTCCCTGTCTTCAAGAAGCTCACAGTCCAGCGAGGGAGACAGCTTTGTAAACTAGGACACACCGTGGAATAAGGGCAAAGGTGGGGAAGAGGTTGTGCTGCTCAGTCTCGGAAATCAGGAAATGCTTCCTGGAGGAGGTGATGCCTAAACTGAGCAGCCCCCTTCCTCCCATGAGGGAGGTTTGAGGACAAATCCTGTGCCAAAGGAGGGCTTAGCTCAATAGTAAGACTTTGTCCACCTGCCTCTCCTCTGTAACTGAGGAAGTTCACTGACGCTCTCCTTAGAAGGCAGAGGAAAGAGGCAGCCAACTCCTGGGTAGGGAACGTGCCTAGAAAGAACCAAGGTGGGGTACCCAGGGGAGGGGAACGGCAAGAAGGCCTGCCACTCCTCTCCACACCTTTCCCTACTGGCGGCAATTCCGGCACTGGCCTGCCGGTCCGGGAGAAGAATCGAGGCTCCTGGCCGCATCTGCGAGGGCCTGCAGCACCGGAATGAGAGAGCCCCAACTTCTCCTCGGATTGGAGGCTGACGCTCTGTCGCCATTACCACGAGGCTGAGGAACCGGCAGGCCTGCCGGGTTTGGAACATAAAGCCTCGTGACAGTCCTGCCATCCGTGACCAAGGTCCTACAGTATTTTCACTAGTCTAAAACAAATCGGGGAGGGAGAAAAGGTCGACAGTTTTCAGAATAAAGCTGCTTCTCTGCCACGCTGCCCGGGCCGGTCAGCATGGCCGTGAATCGGACATCCAATATTTCCTTTCTTCCCTCATGCGGCCCCCTCTGGGGCGAGCAGAGTCCCGTGTCAATAACGGCATTATGGGGGGCGACCCGACGACACAGCTAAGCTCCAGTTGCAAGCTGTCAATCAGAAAAAAAGCGACTCCAAATCCCCTAGCCATGACTGTCTCCCTCTTTTCTTTGGAGGCACCCTTGGATTTCTTTCTTCCTTTTCAACTTCTTTGGCTTTTTAAGGCAGCCCTGAACACGTCGGTGATACTGAGTTCATTAGGAGCCTGCCTCTTGTTAAGCCTCACTCAGAAAAGGAGCGCCGGGAATGGGACCAAAATAAAGCTTCTCGGGCTGAACTCCTCTCTCCCACAAAGCTGCTGTCCTTGGCTGCCACCACTGTTGCCACCATGTCAGGGAAGGTGGCTCCGTACCAGCCTCTGGCGCCCAAGGAGGAGCCGTCCACGCCTACACGCCCTTGACTACCCACAAATGCCGACCAGGGCGGGTGCTGGGTCCCGACGGATCACGTCAGCGGGGACGAACCTTTCGACAGCCGGCGGCCCCGCATTCAGTCCATTCCCCGGGAAACCACCATCCACGGGGGGCCTCTCGTCTCTCACCTCAGGCTCCCCCAGTACACCAAACGTGTGCGTGCCTTTCCTGACACACTTCTCCCGGCTTGGAACAGCTTTCCCACCTGACCCAGCTCAAATATCGCCTCCTCTGTGCGGCCTTTCCTGACCCTCTCCCTCCCAAGCACCAGTAATGCTTTCTTCCTTTGGGTGATCGTGGCACCCTTGGTTCTTGCCCCTATCATGGGACTTCCTGCATCGGAGCCCCCTGGTGACCTGCCTGTCACTCCTGAGAGACTGTGAGCTTCTTGAGGACAGGGCCTACAGCTGATAGTGGGCCATTTCACTCTGGGCTCAGCCCACAGAAAGTTTTAGAACTTGAATCGAAATGGGGGGCGGGGGGGGTAAAAGCAGCCTTCAGCAGTGAAGTCACAAAAGCTGTAAAATCCTATGCCTCTAAAAATGAAATGCGGACCCACAGGCACGCTTGATCTTGGGGCTTGGGAAGGTACGTGTTCTGGCCACATGAGACCATTAGATAGACAGGGGACCGGGCATAGAAAGAATGAGTCCCTCAACTCAACCCACCAGATGTTTTGCAAAGAGGCTCCAGCACACGTTAGTTCAGGTGGACCGACGGGGTGCGTCCGTGCTAGGCAGACAGCTGACGTAGGGACAGTTTGGAACTGGGCGATTCTCTACCATCATGGCAGCCTGGTGGGGGAAGTGCCCCGAGTTACAGTTGCTTGCCTGTAAATAAAATATCCCCTGGAACGAAGCATCTTAATTTGAAATGACTCTATGAGGAGAGCTGACAAACCTCTCAAGGAAAGTGGCAGTGTTAAGGGGAACCTCTACACTAATAGGAAAGGGGCCTAGAAAGGAGCTAATAAAGTTTTAGCAGTAGCCCTGAACATGAGCGAGGCCCGTTAGGATCCTGGTCAGTGGGTTTCAGCAACAAAGCAAGTTAACCAGGGTAGGGGCTTAGGAGGCCACACTGCCCAGCTCCCTTCTTGAAGTTTCCTCTGAGACACCAGGGGCCAATGGCCTCTTCCCCGCCAGCCCCCCACCACAGTCTGTGGGGACCGGGACTTATGTCCACACTGGACACGTATCCCATCTGGGCCTGTGTTCTTGTAACACCCTTCTCCAATTCCGGGGCCTCATCCGGGCCCCTGAAACTGGTAGGTTCTCAAGAGATGTTGACGGACTTGAATTTTTGGAGGAGGTGTTTTGTTCTTTGGAAAGAAAGATGCCACTCACCAAAAAGAGCCGAAGAAAGCCTGCAAGCCACCTTGCCTGGTGGGTATCAAGCCAACGGGAAACAGGGTAAGCAGTAAGCTAGTAAACCAAAAGCCACAGAATCTATTTTTAGAACTGTAACACTGTGTGGGCTGCACAGTAGTACTGCAAGCTTTGTTTTTATCTACAGACATCTGTTTGGGGTTTCTTTGGCTTCGGTACTTGATTTCTGTGGTATGAGGGGCTGAGGGGCTGAGAATTGGGTAGAATAACTTGAATGTGTAGGCACAGTTCCCCAAACAGACATACCACTGCGGAAGGAAAAGGGAGCTCTCAATATGCTGTGATTTAATAAGAACCCGAGAAAACTCCCCCGTCCCCAAATTCCCACCCCCCAACCACCCCCAACCTGCATCTGGTACCTAAAATTATACCAGTAATGCATCAAGCCTTTGGCTTTAGGTATTCGTCCATATGTTTGGAGGCTTCATACAGATCTCTTGAATTGTTATTCAGTGACGACAGAGAGTAAATAATAAGCCACAGACACCAGGTTGCATGATCTTTTGCTACTCAGCTCCCGGAGGGCATGGCAACCAGCTCCGAGCAGGCTGTGGAAGAGATGGTGGGCTGGCCGGAGGATGAGGGCCACGACACAGACACTGATCTGCAAGTGGAAAGGAGACAAATTGCAGGTACACGGGGTCCTCGTCGGGCAAGGCAGATGGAGCTTTCAAAGGCCAAGGATTTGTTCTGGAAATGCTCTACATGGTATGTCTCTCCCTTCCTTCCTTCTTTCCTTCCTTCCTTCCTCTTTCTTTTTCTTTCTCTCTTTCCTTCTTTCTTCCATCCTTCATTTCTTTCTTCTTTCTTTCTTTCGTTCTTTTGTTCTTTCTGTTCTTTCTTTTCTTTCCCTCTACATGGTTTCTTAAATCACAGTCTACTCACCCACAGCTCAGCCCACCCTCGGGGTACACAAAGAAAGATCTGGGTGGAGGACAGCTGCCAACCTGGATCCATCCCATCCCCAAAGAACCGTTAAGAGGAGTGTGCCCCACAAAGTTGTTTCCGGTGGCAACAGATGCTTCTATCCCCCACTTTTCAATGAGGTCATCGGATCTTCAGCTGCACAATCCAAAAAAGTAAAGAGCGAGCCCCTTGAGTTACGATTGTTATTAAAACGAAACTCCCATCAGCACACTCTCAGGACTGCACCTGGGAAGGCAGATGCAGGATGCCGCCCGCTCTCAGGGCTGCCCCTGACTCCTAGGGACCAGAGTGCAAAGCCCAGACTGGGGTCATCACACATTCCGAATGCAAAGAATGCAACATACAGCCTGACCAGGCCGGGGAGAAAGGAGGGGCGAGCCCCCCCTCCTCCCCCGGGGGGCTGCTCTCTTGTGTCATCCCCTTCGTGACCAAGGAGCCCTCCCTCCCTCTTGTGGGCCCGGAAAAGGCAGGACAGCAACCGAGCTCCTGTGGGATACCGCCTTGGAATACCAGTATTTCCACTTGCTGTCTCTTCTAGGATTGTCCCAAGAGCAAGATTCTGTTCCTGAGCTATTTCTCATTTACGACTCAGCAAGAAGGAAACAGCCCTCCTGCGATATGTCTCCAGAGTACCTCCTGGGTCCGAACGCTAGCGGAAGCGCCCCCTCCCTCCGCCCCAGGCGACAGAGTTTGGGCGACGGTGACCACCCTCCACGAGGCACCTCTCCTACTCCAGGCCCTGGCTCAGCATTTGAACGAGCTCCTTGAACCTCGTGGCAACTCTGCTGCTGTCACCAACTGACAAAGGAAGAAAAGGAGGCTTCACGGGGCCGGGTGACTTGGCCAGATCACACCGTTAAGAAATTCTGGAGCTGGGATCCAAACCCGAGTGCGCCTGAAAGCAGAGCCAGTGTCCCTGCACATGACATCGGATGAGGCGTCTGGCAGCCGCTTTCTAGCACTTGCCCCGCTAACCCCCCAGCGGCAGAGCCGCTAAAGAACAGACAGCAGATCCAGGCCCTCATTCCACCGGGGATCACGCTGCCTGGCTGTGCAGGATCTTCTTACCGAGATGCCCGTCAGGTATCACGCCACTGGCTCGCCGATCCCCATTCCCCTCAAAACAAATCTTTCCACCAAAGTCAAGGCAGCTCGACATCGGGCTTTCATTGCTGCGGTTTCCGCCGAGGGAATACGGGGAAAGCAGCATCTCTGCCCAGCTCCCTGCCCCTGGCTGGCAGGCTCTCCGTCGCCCGGGAACCGGCTGGGGGCGGAGGGGAGGTGTGGGGAGAGGGCTATACCTAAGACAGCATGTCCTAAATGGATGCGTGTCCTCTCTTCTCGGTCCTGAGGTGCAAAAGGAGAAGAGGAAAGACAGGGACACGAAGGACGAGACCTTCTGGAACACGGGGCCCAGGCTTCCAGAGCTCTATGTGAGGGGCAGACCCAGGCAGCGAAGACGGGCTATGCCTTTTTTGAGGACAGCTTTCCTTGGCGGAAAGAAAGCAGCCACGGGAGAAAGGCTCTGGCTAACTGGCCACAAAATGACCACCCTTCTTGGACTACACGCTGTCTCCGTGGCTTATGCTTCCAACCACTGCCCATCCTTGTCACGGGGCCGCATGGCCGCAACCTTTGGAGGTGCACACTCAGCTTTTTCTAAAGCTGGTCCTTGTCAGAAGCCAAGGGGTGGAATTCAGTTTCCTCTAAGGAGAAGTTTCTGGAGGGAAGAGTACTATGGTTTTATTCGTATACAAATAAAGAGAATGCAGGCCAAGAGGGCAGTGAGCAGGGCTCGGACCCAGGAAACCAAGCACCAGGAAGTGGGTTTTGCACTCGAGAGCCGGGCAGGACTAGGGTGAGGTGAGTGAGGTGCTCACCTTGGGGGTACGATTCGAGGGGGCGTCAAAATAGCGAGTAATCAAGATACTTTTTAAAAAATAAATGTATTTTAGAATAGTTTCCGATTTACAGAAAAATTGTCATGAGTACAGAAAGTCCCCACGCACTGTGCACCCAGTTTCCCCATTATTAACACCTTAGATCAGTAAGGTACCTCTGTCACAGCCCATGAGCTAATACCGATATGCCATTATTAACCGAAGCCTATACTTCATTCAGATTTCCCTTAGCGTTGCCTTTTTTCTATTGCAGGATCCCACATTACACTGAGCTGTCAGTCTCCTTAGGCTCCTCTTGGCTGTGACAGTTTCTCAAACTTTCCTCATGTTCGATGACCTTGACCATTTTGAAGGGTACTGGCCAGGTATTTTGGAGGCTACTCCTCTATTTGACTTTTCCTGATGTTTTACTCATGCTTAGACTGGGGCTCTGGATTAATGGGCGGAAGACCACAGAGGTCAAGTGCCATTCTTATCCCATCATAGCAGGGGTACGTGCTATCAACATGATTTATGACTACTGGATTTGGTCTTGATCCCCTGGCCGAGGTAGTGTTTGCTAAGTTCCTCTACGGTAAGATTGTTCTCCTTCCTCTTTCCACACTGTACTCTTTGGGAGGAACTCACTCTTCACCACTGTTACCTAAGGAGCTCAGATTTAGGCTCCATCTCCTTAAGGGCAGGGAATCTACACAAATTATTTGGAATCTTCCTGCACTGCAGATTTCTCTTCTTATCCATTTACTTAATCATGTATTTATATCAATCTGGACTCGGATAATTATATTATTCTTTGGGTTATACTCCAATACCACTTTATTTATTTTGTTTCTCAAATTTTTCCGGTTTTGGCCATTGGTAGCTATAGCCATAGCCCCCTCAGAGTTTTGCTTTTTGTTTTGTTTGTTTGGTTTTTAGCCCTTCTTTACTTTCTGGCACTAGAAGATGCTCCAGACTCTTGTATATTTTCTGCCCCAGATCGAGAATCAGCCATTTCTCCAAGGAACCCTGGTTGCTTTCGCTGGGGAACAGTATTGGCAAGTAAGATATGGGTGCTGGTCGGATCACTAATGTTTTAATGCAATATTTAAAAAAATCAAATCTGCAAACTCTGGCCTGCAGGTCTGTCTGCCTGTTTGGTTTTTTTTTTTTCCAAAAACAAATAATACACCCTTTATTCCAAAGCAATTCACAGTCTTATTCATTTAGGGAATATTCTTAAGATATGTGCAAATATTGGGGTATAATAGGAAGTCTATGAAACAAAATCTTCTTTCTCTTGAAAACACATATTTAAGAACCCCAAAGTATATTATTTGTTGATATATTACTGATGTAGAAATAACTGCACTGTTTTACATTTGTTGTAAGAATCAAGAAACATTCCATCTTGAAGGGTATAAGTAATAGAAAATTTCAAGTGCAGAAGAGAGAAAAAAAGTTTATTCCTTAGATTTGCTTTTGCTGCTGGCTTTCTATTTTCACAGGCAGAAGATTATATCTGGTCACATGCGGAAAGCGGAAGTAGGGAAGGAGATGGTATCCACCTAGCATGTGCAGAATAATCTTTGACTCTTGGTGGCAGCTTCTGGAAAGAAAATGCAATGGTGGGATGGGCTTCTCTCAGAATTATTCTTCAATGTGTGTGAGGAAAAACTGGTTGGATTTTTCATTTCTGTATAAACATTGACTGTTTGTCTTCCCATATCTAAATGAGAGAGGAAGAATGAGGAAAGGATGGATGTGAGGAATTAGCATCATCTGTCTGCCTGTTTTTGTAAATAAAGGTTAACTGGACCAAGGGGTAACACTGAGGTAGAGCGAGTGAGGCAGGGGTGGGCAAACGCAGGGTTGGGGATCGTCTTTATTTAAACACTTGACATTTTGCTCATCATGGACTTCTCTGCATTCATTTTGAGTCTTGAAAACAGATCCTTAAAATAGTCTTCATTTGGATTCCTGAGATTCTTGGCAAACCCTTCAAGTTTTGTACCCAAGGCGAGTGCCTCACTCACCTCACCATAGTCGGGGCCCTGCTAGTGAACAATCAGGCTTAAGGTCAGTGACCCAACTGAATTTGTGATTGCTACCAGAAATCCACAGATTTCCAGACCCCAGTTTAGCCTTCCTCAATCATACTTTCTGGGAGAGGGTTTAGGAACCTGCGATTTTCACAAGGAGTCCGTGACAATCATCCATTGCCATACCAGTTCTGATGCTTGGGAACCACTCAAGTTCAGCCATCTAACACAGGTCTGTGGGCGGGAAGGTGGTGTGGCAGAAGCATACTCTAAAATTCTCATGCTCACCTTTGTGTTTAATGATGACGTTTGTTTTATCATTTCACATAATATGAATGGAGTGGGGAGGGTGTGTACGTGTGCCTCCACTTGCGATCTGGGTTTTTAAAGTGGTTGTCCCATATTGATCTTGAGCGCATACGTCTGGACATCCCGGAAGTTCCATTTTGGGTTTCCGGAAGCTGGACTGAGCCTGGGGCCTAGGCGTCTTCTCTTCCCCTCTCACTGACTTACCACGTTGAGGGGAATGGCTGCTCACTTTGGACTTTCTCTTCAGCAGCCCACGAATATGTGCTCAACTCTCTTGCTGACTCATGTGTCCCTGGAGCACGCACTCTGCCTTCCCTTCTGCCTCCTTTTGCCCCCGCCTTGCTCAGCTCTGTGGCGCTTGCCCCTGTTTCTCTCTTTGCTCTTGCAGGCACTCTTTTCTCGAGGTTGCTCGCCCTCTTGGGTGTGCTCCTCCCTGGGCTTCCTCTACCCTTCCAGTACTCTTTCTCTGCCTCTCCCACGGCTAGCTAGCTTCCAGCTTGTGCACGCCCGACTATGATGTCGCTTTCTTCCTCGCTCTCTTGTGCTCTCCTCTTCCTCCCCTCCCTTCCATGTGGCTCTCTCTCGCACACTCTTGCTCTCCCATTCCCTTTTGCTTGTGTACCTGTGTGTCTCTTTTCAGAGCCAAAGAGTCATTTCCCTAAACACACAGGGTGCCCCAGAGCAGAAGGATTAGAGCAGCTCCACGGGGGGGAAAACAAGAAAGGTTTTTGGGGTTTTTTTGTTTTGTTTTGTTTTGTTTTTCATCCACAACAGGAAAAATGCCACTGCGTCCCAGGCTCATAACAGTGATCTCAGAAAAGTCTTAAAACCCTCGGGGCAAAAGGTGCCGTTAGGGATGTAGATGCACAAGCTAGCATTGTCTGTGATAGACAAACCAGGCAGCCTCATTAGAAGCAATCAAAATTACCAAAGGGGAAAACCACTTCACAAGGAGTGTCCCCCGGGAAGCCCTAACAGCTGGGGCTATGTGAGACTAATTGTCAAACTCACCCTTAGGAGCAGGAAGCTGAGGCTGTGGGCGGAAGATGTTTAACTCACCTCAGATGTGTTAGCAGCAAAAGAACTTCCTCCAGTAGAAAAGCCAGAGTCTCTTGAGAAGCAGCCAGCAGAGAGGAGAGCCCTAAGTAGAGTTGCTAGAGGATTTCGGAAACAAGCCTCAAGGATGGAGTCACTGGATAAGCCTTTGATTTCTGGCACCAAGACAGGCTGGAAGGCTTGCTTAATTACCTCTGGAAACTTCTCTCAGAGGCCACTCTCTGCCAGGAAGCAGAGAAGCATGGTTTGTGGCACTTGGGCAGATGCTGGGTGGGGTATGGGTGTGAAGAGACTGCAGAATGGGGTGGGGACATCCCTGGACAGCAAAATGGGGACGAAGGGGAGGGAGCCCCAGGTGGAGGCTGGCCTACTAGGGATGTGTGCCAAGGGGTGTGTGTGTGTGTGTGTGTGTGTGTGTATCTTCGTCTTCCCTTCTCCCCTCCATAAATGAAAAGTTAGCTAACGACCCAGTTTTAGAAAGGGGAGATTTAGGCCATGCTCCAGTGTTTTTACGATACTTCTAAAAGTCTTTTGAGACAAACACACACCAGGGGCCAAAATAAGACTTGGGCTGTTCAGAAACTTTCCCCTTTGTTTGGAATATTTGCCTTTTAAGAGAGATTTAACCAGTATGTTTGTGGCTCATTTATAGGAATCTATTTAACTGTAGCAACATAAAAAAATCATTCAATTTCCAAAATGCAGTCTAATTTATATTAAGCTCTTTCCTCCAGGACCAGAAAGGGCTGATTCAGTGGGAGTCACTAAAATCTCCTGCCCTGTGAATAGGAGGCAAAATTCATTCCTCCCCAAATGAACGAACAGGAGAAAACAAAATACCCTTGAGCGTGAAACCTTCGGAAATTTCTATTTATTAAGATCCAGCGATGGGTCTTCAAAAACACGTTTCAAATTTAATCTTGTGGATGCAGTTAAAACTAAAAAATGTTAAAACTAGTCCTACAACTTGATATTTTCAATAAAAAACAATGGCCACTTACTTAAAACTGTCTCAGAAAAGCAGGAACTACGTATGCATAAACAGAAATGCATGTGAAGCCCTACTTTGGGGTCACTCCTTCTCAGTATAGCTTCCTGATACAACTTTAGTAAATAATTGGGTTATTCTGCTCCCTCCTCCCTCTACAGGACTCCTGAGGCCGGTGTTTCTCCAAGTTTGGTTCAAAGACCAATCACATCAGAACCACTTGAGCTGCTTGTTCAAGAGGTGTTTCTCTGGTTCCACTATCATTCTGATTCTGGAGGA
The DNA here is from genome assembly GCF_964656455.1 of Halichoerus grypus. NCBI lineage: Eukaryota > Metazoa > Chordata > Mammalia > Carnivora > Phocidae > Halichoerus > Halichoerus grypus. The sequence goes on along the minus strand of NC_135727.1, from coordinate 18,792,795 downwards.
GTGGGGCCCAGGAATCTGATTTTTGAACAGACACCCCGGGCGATTCTAATGCAAGGTAAAGTGTGAGGATCACTGACATAGAGCAAGACCTGATAGAGAAAGCACATTCGATTTACAAGCATCTCTTAGGTGTCTACTTCTAGAATTAATATGAGAGGTTGCCAAAATATGTTTGTCTTCCCTACTGCCTTTTCTGGTCTTATAAGCTATGGCAAAGTTGCTCAAGGCAGGGACATGGTCTCTTAGAAAAGATGATATAAGTGTCCTTCCACAGATGAATGGAAAAAGAAAATGTGATGTATATAACCCCCACACATACACACTGGAATACTAGTCAGCCATAAAAAATAAGGAAGTCCTGCCATTTGCAACCACATGGATGGACCTTGAGGGCACTAAGCTAAGTGAAGTAAATCAGACAGAGAAAGACAAGTACCATAGGATCTCACTTACATGTAGAGTCTTTGAAAACAAAAAACTCACAGAAACAGAGATCAGATTTTTGGCTGCCAGAGGTGAGGGCTGGGGGTGGGGGGAAGGGGGTGAAGGTGGCCCCAAAGTACAAACTTCCAGTTAGAAGATGAGTAAGTTGTGGGAACATAATGTACAGCGTGGTGACTATAGTTCGTAATACTGTATTGTTTATTTGCAAGTTGCCAAGAGAGTAGATCTTAAAAGTTCTCATCACAAGAAAAAAGATCATAACCATGCAAGGTGACAGATGTTAACTTATTGTGATTACGTACATATATATATATAAAATTCTTATGTACACCCTCTATGTCGATTGTATTTCCAATAAAACTGGAGAAAAATTTAAAAGTATAGCAACCAAACGGACCCGCCTAGAAGTCCTGAACCCCACACAAGGAGAAAACCCATCTTCGTGGTGACTGGAAAGGGCTCTCTCCTTTGGCTCTCACGGCCCCATAAGGCAAAGGAGCCAACATACAGGGCCTTCACATACACTCGCCATATCCAAGAGCCCTTCTGCCAGTGTGCCTTCCTAAATGTTTGTCCTTCTTCCCACTTCTTGCTTGAGTACTGAGCCAACTGGAGCCCCCCTCCTTCGTCCTTGGCAGCTGACTTGCCAGTGCTGTCCCCTCCTCACACAGCCTGGTATGGGGGAGCTTCAGTCCTGTCCCAGTGCAAGGAAGCAGCTGGTCAGGCTGCACCTCAGTGCTGACAAACTGGGCCTCTCCAGCTGCAGAAACAACCAGAAACTTCAAAGGGTCGCGTTTTCCCCGAGGGTTATCTGGAACATAACTCCCAAGACTAAAGTTCCTCTCTTGGAATGTGGCAGGATGGAAAGTAAATGCAAAGAGGCTGACCTGCTAACCCTCTTCCTGGGCTTCTGCCATAATTTGTTTACGGGGTTTAGAAAGTCTAGCCCTCCCGTCATTCCGAGTTTTGAGCCCCTTTTCTCTTGCAGTCACCAGACAAAGAAAATAATGTGAAGTATGATGGACAAGCATCAAAGGGACAATTTCTAAGCTGGCCACAGTGAGAATAGAGTTCTTCCCGGCTTTCACACTGTTCTCTAAGAAGTCAGTCCTACAATAATCGAGTATATTTCTCCTATTTGGGAATGCATTTCTGATGGACTTTTGGCAAACTCTCACTTTCCAGAATTCACCTTCCTGAACTCCTCAGATTTCTGGAACGGCTTATGATCTGAAAGAAACACACTGAAAAGCAAATAATTTGGCTGGCAGGGGTGGGATGGGGAGTGAGGCATGATTGCTTAATGGGTACGGGGCTTCCTTTTGGGGTGATACAAAAGCTTTGAACTAGACGGTGGTGATAATTTTGCAAAATTGTGAGCGTACTAGCTACTGAATAGTATAATTTAAAATGGTGAATTTTATGTTATGTGGATTTCACCGTAATAAAAATAGCAAATGATCTGGTAAAGGAGAAGCTCGTTCTGAGTCCTGAGCAGCACAGAAACAGAACCAACACAATGCAAAATCTTCAACAACAAAAACAGCCAAGACCCCAAAGCCCTGTGATAACAAGCCCACATTTATGGATTACTACGGGCTGGGGACTATGCTAAGTTAGCTGCCATATTTTATCGGATCTTCACACACCGGTCTTCTGAGGTAGGTTCTGTGAGAAAACTGAGGCCCAGAGAAGTGAAGTGGTAAGCTCAAGATCACACAGCTAGTAAGGAAAGACTTGGCTCCAACTCATGGCTATCTGCCACCAGAGGGCACACTTTCCAAGGGAGCATGGGACCCGAGGGTTTGCGCACGGAAGAGTGTTCTCTCTACCCATAAAAATTAATTTTTTTTTAAATTGAAGCATAGCTGACACACAATGTTACACTAGTTTCAGGTGTACAACATAGTGACTGGACGAGTCTATACGTTATGCTGTGCTCCCCACAAGTGTGGCTGCCCTCTGTCCCCATACAGCGTCATTACAGTGCCATTGACTATAGTCCCTATAAAGGTCAGGTTCTTCAGATGAAAACCGAGTGTAGGGTGAGAGCCTTGAAACGGCGCACACCACAGAAGGCAGTGGGGTGGGGTGGGGGGGTGAGGAAGGAAGGAGGATATGTACTCTAAGTGAAGAAAAGTTTTAGAAAGGAAAGCGTGTGTGTGTGTGTGTGTGTGTGTGTGTAGAGAGAGAAAGAGAGAGAGCATGAGTGTGAGAGAGAATGACATCTGTTGGACTCCACGGAGTGGGGCAGGGTTGGTAAATGGCCACTTTCCCACTCCGCTCTCAATACATACAACTCACTCGCTCTTGAAGCCTGGACATCCCTCACTTCTAAGTGTGTCTGTGTGAGGGCAAAGGCAATTTGAGGCCCAGGCCAAAGGCACTGGCTTTTTAACAAAACGTTCCACATGTAACCAATAGAAATAAAATAATAAAACTTTGATAACTAACAAGACTTGCAATTATTCCATTTGGGGTGATGTGGCTGGTATTCAATTCAGCTTAACTAATAAAATAAAATAAAATAAAATAAAATAAAATAAAATAAGGACACTTTTTCCTAGAGTAAGATCTGAGGAGGGGGAAAAAACCCCACTTTCTAGCTAAGAATCTTCCATCTTATACAAGAAATAAGGGGAGAAAAAAACCCTTTGCCTCTGCTTTGGAGCTGGGAAGCCTGCAGAGCCCAGGCTAACTGACCCTAGAAACTTCAGGAAAGATGCAGGAAAAGAAGCACAATTACCCTTTACCTGTCTGGGCACAATTCACTAAATTAAAGCCCTCTACAGGGAAAGTACATCTGTTCTCCCTGGTGCGGCGCGGTCTGCAGACTTCCAGAGTGAAAAGAACTTGTGCTTCTTTGGGACTGAAAGGACCCCGGGAAGTGAGTGGCCGAAGTCCACAGGCCCGCTGCTGCTGTGGGAGGGGACAGGCTGCCACTGGGATGCCACTGAGAGAGAAGCCCCGGGAGCCGGCTCCGGCCGGGGGCGGGGGGCGAGCCAGCACCAGAGCATTCTGGAAAGCCAATCCTAGAAGTGGGCATGAAGTTCTCTGACCCCGAAAGTGTGGCTCTGCCGCTTCTCAGGCCAATCATCCTCCAGCGGTGTCCCTACCTCCCCACGGGCAGAGGCAGGTAATGAAGGGCCCGTTCGGGCTCCCACTGCCGCTGGACAAAGGGAGCGTTCCGGTAATTGGTGCGCGCGAGCACAGTTAACTGCATCTTCTGAACCGCTGGGTCCCGGATGGCAATCCCGAAGCACAATGGCTGCAGCCACCACCTTTGGAGACAGTGTATTCACAGCTACTTCCCGCAGAATGGCAGGGAAGCCAGAAATGGCAGAGCGACGCGGGCACCGGACTTAATGAAAGGCGCGTCTGAATCTTCTGCAGAAAATCCATTAAAGATACCACTGCTTTTACTGCCTTTGAGTCCACACGGTAATTCTACCTCACCTTAATTTCCCGGTCTGTACAATGGGGGTCATTATCCACACGTCATGGGGCTATCGGCGAGGACTGAAGAGTGAATGCAAAGTGCTTAACACGGTGGCTGGCACATGGGGAGCTCTCCAGGAACATGAACGGTTATTGACATACATGATAATTTTAGGTCAGTGACTATGCGGCATTTTATTTTATTTTTTTTAAATATTTTATTTATTTATTTTACAGAGAGAGACACAGCAAGAGAGGGAACACAAGCAGGGGGGAGTGGGAGAGGGAGAAGCAGGCTTCCCGCTGAGCAGGGAGCCCGATGTGGGGCTCGATCCCAGGACCCTGGAACCACGACCCGAGCCGAAGGCAGACGCCTAACGACTGAGCCACCCAGGCGCCCTGACTATGCGGCATTTTAAACAAACTTGCCTCTTCTCAAGAACGGGCATAACTCTATTTCTCAGATGAGCACTCACCACAGAATCCATCAAGTAACTTAATAGACAGTTTTTATTGGGAGTCCCCTCGGGTCCCTTTTAGAAGTAAGCAGGGAATAAATAATACCACAGCCCTCTGCATCTCACCTAAAAGGGAAGGGGTGCCTGTCCCGAGAGGGGCGACAGTGTTCCTGAGGATCCAGAGGGATAGAACCGTGGAGCGTCAGGGAGGGGGGCCAAAGTGGCGGAGGCCACAAAGGACCCAGAAATGGGCCTGTGGACATCCTGGTCAATACCGGGATCGTGTCAGCTCCCGGTGGCTCTTTCCAGAAGACTGGCGTGAAACAGCATTTCCCTTGGGCCCCTGTTGCAGACATAACCCAGGAAGTAAAGAGAAAAGGTTCTGATTCTTGATCTTTTTGGAAAGGGCAGGGCACACGGAGTTGCCCACACCATCGTGGTTAAGAACCTGAAGTCGGACTGACCGGGTTTGAGTCTGAGCTCCGTCACTCACTCTCATGGAACCCTGAGCAGGTGTCTTAACCACGCTGAGCCTCCTTTTCCTTCTCTATAAAGGGAGGATTACAATAGTAATATTGTCCTCAGAAGGTTGTTGGGAAGACTCTGTGAGCATTCGGTAAAGCGGCTCTGGTTACTGGGTCTGCAGGCATTAGCTCGAGGCTTGGACACATGAACTGCCCAGAAAAGCAGAAAGAACCCTGGACTAGGAGCTGTGTGTTCAAATCTTGACAAGTGGGGGGTGGGGCCAAGGGTCAGAGATGAGAGCGCATGGCTAATTCCTCAATTAGTAACATGGTAAAAGCACAGCCTCTATTTCCCATGATTAAAGTTCTAAGAATCAAATGAGCTGATGCACGTCAAAGTACCTGGTGAAAGGCAAGCATTCTGTGCAAATGTAAGTGGTATTCTCCCTGGGCGTTCCCAGAGCGAGCGAAACATAGCTCATCAATACTTGGGTTTTAATCCTTCTGGGGCTCCTCGGCTCTCACGCTGGGGTGCGGAGAAGCAGCACCCAGTCCGACCCCAGATGTCCTCTCTGCGAGGAGCTGCGCTCCGCTCGCAAATCTTTCTGGGTCCCACCCTGTACAGACGCTTTTAGAGGAGCCTGCCGTGTTGAAAGATTCTTGCCACCAAGCCATCAGTTCAGGAATCAGCTCGCAGCTGTGACACATCTAATCTCGCTTGCTGTGAACCATGCCTGGGCCACGACAGTGTGACGGAGGGTGCAGAGCTGACTGTCACAGCTAATGTCTCAGCCCACAGGACTTGGAAGCTGCCTGTGTCACCCCCTGTCCACTCGGCAGATGAAGTGGTATAGAGAGTTGTCATCCATCACCAAATAGAAAGCAATCTCTCCACATAGAGAGAAAACAATCAATACGTTTGGATTTCAATCAGAGAGAATATGTTTTCTTGGACCAGGTCTTAATCAGTGTATGCTCTGCCAGACAGCGTGTTGGTGTGGAATGTGAGCTGGGCAGGAACCCATGTCACTCGTCACCAAAACAGATTTAATAGAGGAAACATACTTCGGACTACATCCTCGCTTCCTACCTCCTCACAAGACTCTGTGACACAGTTCTTTAGCATGGGTCCCCTGACTCGCCGGACTGCCAGCATTTCAACGTGAGGAAAGACTGGATTTTCCCAAAAAAAGGGGTAAGCACAATTCTATTTGTGGTAGAATCTCCTGAATTCAGAGCTAAAAAGGACCTAAAGATCTTCCAACCCAGTTTGCTCCTTTTAGAAAAGGAACTGTGGCCACAAGAGGGTAAGTGACACACCCAAGGTCACATGGCCTGTCCATGGCAGCAGAGCTGGGGCTTAAACCCAAGAAATACTCACCATTTTGGAACAGGACGTGATGCAGGAAACCAGCCATTCAAGGCACTTGGGCAATGACTGAGGTTCTTGTAGACACGGTAAAAGAACACGGCGTGCGCTCTCTGCCTCTTATTCTAGATGATTGCTAAACTCTCTTCACAGACGGCAGTCCAAGAGTTGATGATGTGACACTTGCATTCCCCCTCTCAGACACCAAATCCCTGTTCTGTGAAGTGTCGGATCTGGAGGCACACGTTGTCCACAAACCCTGAAGCAGCCAGTCGAAAAGTAGAAAACTCAACTGACCTCCCATTTCATGTGTCCTGAAGGAAAACATCCCTCCTCATTTAATTACCTGTTGAATTCTGCCGGTGCAGAAATCCCCCACCCCCAAGCCAAGCTGTCTCCCCGACCCACCGAGTATGGGCTTTTTCCTTCCTTGGGAAAACCAGAGGTGCAATTTCAGGAAATGTGCTCCGCCTGTGATTTTAAAAAAAAACAACAGTAATTGTTGGGGTGCTTTTAAGTGACGTCGCTGCCAATTCGACTTTTTGTGGGCGTTTCCTCCCGATCCTACTGCAGAAGAAACAAGCCAGAGAAGACCCAACATCTCCCAATCCTATTCTGCCAGCCCTGATTTGCTCCGGCCTCGAAGAGGAAAGAGGTTTCTGGTCTGGTCTCTTTCCATTCCGGATCCTCTCACTTCAAGAACTTCAGCAAATGTGTTCTTGAGAACTACTGAGTATTGAGTACTGCGCAGGAGCTGTGGCCGCACCAACTGAGAGTGCTGGTGTGGAATGACCACGACAGCACCTCTGTCCTAAAGCAGCTTGCAGGCTGGGGAGGGACGCATGCGTACTTCTTACTAGAATCTTCTGCAGAGCACAACGTCTTCTGTGGGAGGTACAAATGGGAGGGGTATTAAAGGGAGGGGTATTAAAGGAACGATGATTCTAGTTGGTTGGAAATCGGAAACACCTCGAGAACAACAGAGTGTCATCACTAAGCTTCAAAGGGTGACTCAGTTTACTTGGAGATGTTAATGCAGGGGCGATCTTCCTTTAGTACTAGTTACCATTTATTAAGCAGCAAACCACCTCGTAGATTTTAAAATAATGCTAGCTAATATTCCTTGAGTGCTGCGTGCTCAGCACGACACTAAGCGTTTCACATGGTCTCCTGTCACCATCATAGCAGCCTCGTGTCGCCTGGCAGTACTGTTATTCTCTTGGTAAAGTCGAGGAAACCAAAGGCCCCAGGATGTCCAGCAAGTCAGTGGCACAGGAGTTAGCCTGACTCTAGAGCTAAGCAGTTTCCTTGACAGCATGCTCTGCATACTCTTAGAATCGCCTAGAATCACTTGGTAAAAGCATGGATCCTGAGCCCCAGCCTGGACCCAGGATCCAGAATCCCGGTATGTCAGGCCCAGGGATCTGTATTTTAAACACGATTCCCCAGGTGAAACAGAGGTAACTGAAGCTTGAAAACCACCGCTACAGAGCATCTGTTGGTACCAAGAGAGCTGGGATCGAAGACCCAAGCACACCAACGGCAGTCACTACTATGGCTAAATGAATTGTTTCCTCATTAATTCACTGAGTCCTTTAGATTTCACCCTGAGATGCTTGATGTCACATCGAAGAAAGGCAGCATGAAGAGGCCGACCATCTGGAACTTGAGGGGGAAACGAGAGTGATAAATGGATGGCAGCCACTAGAAAAGAACGGATCGGGTTGCAGAGGCAGGGGCTCCGGAGGACAGTGTCAGGAAGTGGAATGCGGGGGCCTCAGTAGTCTAATCCTGGCCCTGCCACGAAGCAGGCCATCCGACCTGGAGCAAAATGCAGCTTTTCGAGGGCTCACTCCCCTCTTGGAAAAGAACATTACATGGTAATATATAACCCCAGAAACTGGAGCAGTGTAGCAATCAGTTAATGGTGATGTGGACATGGTGCCAATAAACACTGTAGCAATGACAGCCTAGGACGTGAAGCTGATCACCTAGGGATCTTCTCTGGTTCAGGGGAACTGGGGTGGGGCCTTGGACCCTGCCTCTCTCCCGCGGTCTCACGTGATGCTCATGTGGTTGGCATATAGACCACACTTTGAGTAGCAAGGGTCTGGCCCAGTCTCTCATGAATACATAGACCTTAATGGGCTATAAGGAACTCCTCCTTGTCCCTATAGGCTGGAAAACGAGCAGTCCTGAGCCAGAGAACATTCTGTGGTGATGTGGTTGCCGTGTACATATCACTAATTTTCACATAAATTTCATGCCAGGAAACGCACTCAATTCTAACATGATACTGCATGTTGTGAAGTCTCGCTTCCATACCTTAGAAGGTAACTTTGTTGGGCACTTGTCATGTTCCAGTGACACAGTGAAGTACCTTCACATGGATTAACATATTTCAATCTCTCAATAACACTATGTAGTAGATAATTGTTCATTACCATTTTACAACCGACAACAGTGAGGCTCTGAAAAGTTAAGTAACTTGCCCGGTGTCTCACAACTGGAAAATGACAGAGCCGGAACTGGAACTCAAATCTGTCTGACCTCAACGGCCTGATTACCAAGGCCATCTATTGTAGTCAATGCAAGATCAGCAGGTTGGAGGCGGGCAGAAAAAGCCAGGGACTGGGAACGTGGCCTCCCTCAAAAAGAGCGCCAATGGCACTAACTGCTCCAGCTGACTTAAAGATGGCCGCTCCTCCCACCTGCCCCCTGATGAGCCTCCATACCAGGCGTGCTGCTCTGTGCGACTTAGCATATGTAATCTCATTTAATCCTCACTGTTCCCTTTGTATTCACACTTTTCAAATGATGAAATGGAATCACAAAGAGGTTAAGAGACTTGCCCAAGATGACACACCAAATAAACAGTAGAGCTTGAATTCAAAATTACTCCTGCCTGAACACAAAGCCTTTTTTTAAAAAAACCACGACGTGGTGGTGTTTCCACTTAAATGAGTAGAGCCAGCTGGACTCTCCTAAAGATGAAACATCTTCCTCTTTATCCAGAGGGCTTTGGTAATGACCCAAGGCATCCACGCCTACAGTGGACTCCGCTCAAGGTGAGCATGGGCTACTCGGTAAAAGAGATGTCAAATGCTTTATCACACCCACCATACCTCTGGAATTTAGACTCTAGTTTGAGGACATAAATAATTTTAAAAATATAAATAACATGTACTGGTCAGTGCTATAAGAAAAACAGAAACAAATAAAATCCTTACCATCCCAATCCTCACAAACATCTTTGGAAGCAAGTATGACTAGCCCCATTTGACAGATGAAGAAAATGAGGACCAGGACATTCACTAGACCAACAACTGAGCTACGCATACCCAGGACTCTGTCACCAAAGCTGGAACTTCTTCCACGGAAGTTGATTGACAATCCAGAACAAGGCACAGCACTTCAGCTTCCTTATCATGTTCAACCTTCCATTTCTCTCACTTTCATTAGGCTTGTCCATTGGTGTGATTCTGGTTTCTGTGGACCTTTATTCTAGGACATTCTAAGTTTTCTTTCTCAGAAGAAATGTATGCACACATAAATCCAAGCCATGGCCTTCTTCTAAGCGCTCCTTAATATTTTACTTTTCATCAAAATTCTAGGCATAAGCAACATTCAAATTTGGTCCTTTTATGTGATGTGATTAAAAGTCCTGAATAGTGTCTGTATGAATCATCAAGCCTTATGAAAGCTTTTCTATAATAGCATTCCCCCTTTGAATAATGTGCTGATCCACTGATTAAATCAGTTCCAAAGGTTGAATCAGTGAGGTGAAATTGGCAGGCAGGAAGGTATTACCAGACACTAACGCTCCTTCCTCGGGGTAAGCTCCATAAATGCGTAGCAATAGAATAGCTTTGCAATCTTCAGGGAAGTCTATGGTGCTGAAATGAAACCCATCAGACAAAGAATACCTTTTCCCAACCACGAATTACCCTGTGCTTTATGAGCAACAGGTAAACAAGTAACTTTTGAAAGCAGAAAGACAATAATATTTTCCATTCGGCAAAGGTTTTATTTCACAAAGGCTTGCAGCTTTAGTATCTTAGAAGAACGGTTAATTTGTCCTCATTCTTCTTAAACCTGGGGGCTTTAAATGTGTGGGCTTCGGGAGGGGAGAAGTCAGTGCAAATCATCGAAATAGACCAGCTTCCACCCCGTAACAGAGGAGTGGCTCAGGGGGAAGAGTGTGCTCATCAATTGCATTCTGGAGACATCTACTGCAGCTTTTCCAGCCGCTGACTTCTTCTGTCAGACACTTAGAGCTCTTGAACGCCCTGTCTAATTTCAAACTCCGAAAGCTATTCTTTACTGATGGCACAAGACGAATACCATCCACTCCTGAAAAGTTTTGGGCTTGGTAGACAGTTCCAAGCAAGCAATAAGCACACCCTCAAAACTTCACAGAGACCAAATGCACTCCGGGTGCCTTGAACGAAGATGAGTGCAAAAGAGAAGAGAGGTGATCAACAGCTGAGTGGATCAGAACTGGCAATGACTCTGAGCAGCTGACCTTCCTAAGTCTTGGTGTCCTGGGACTGAGACAGCCAATCCTATCTTCAGCGATATGTTCCAAGACTCACCCCTCCGGGTGCTCTTCTATGACTGGTGTAGCTTACGTATGATATGTTTTCTTGATCTTCCCCCAAAGGGTTGTCAATATCATCGCTACCTTGATGTTGGCACAGTACTAAGTGTTTTGCATTTATTATTTCATTGAATCCCTGCAAAATCCTTGGGAGACAGGAAAAATCACTACCAAGCAATGGTAGTTAACATTTCCTGAGAGCTACCATGTTCTCTGCCAGGCACCCCGGCAAGCACTTGACACACATCATCTCATTTCCTTCTTACAACAACTCTGTCATTGACCCCATTTTCCAAATGAGGAAACTGATGATCGGAGACATTATGTAACCCCCCAAGGTCGCTGCTAATAGAAGTAGCAGAATCAGAATCAAAACCTAGGTCATTCTGATTCCAATGCCCACACCTTTCCCTGCTACTGGATTTTAACTTTTTGAGGGCAAGAACTGTGTTCAGTTCATCTCTTTATCACTCACAGCACCTAACAGGCTCTGACACATAATAGAGAATCAATAACTATTTGGATTGCCTCTCTTAGTTTACGCCAACACCATCTCTCTAGCTCATGCCAACACCATCACTCTAGTTCACTCCTAGCTCTGTAAAGGTAATCCATAAACTTACATAAACAGCCTGCACCATTGCCTCTTCTTAGCTCCAAATCACAATGCCACTTAACTGGGAGAGCTCTCCCAAGGGGTGTTCAATTCTCCTAAGCTAACTGGCCTCCCCCCCCCAAGTGGTGGTAGTCATTCTGACTCTGCTTGCAGGCAAAGGAACGGACTGGTAAGTCTTTCACTTCCTTGAGTCTGCCATTTTGTAATTCCCTTTAGCTGCATTTGAGAATGCACTACTGGTAGGTGCTTAAATTGGTAGAGATTTTCTGAAAGGCAGTTTGGCTAATACAACAAAAGCCATAAAAATGGGTATGCCTTTTGACATGATGTTCAAACTGTGTTAATGATAATAGCAAAACATGTGAAAATATCTTAAATGACCAACAATAAGGAAATAGTAAATTGTGGTAGAACTAGGATGCGGCCATTAAAAATATCATTTACATAGACTATTTAATGACTGGTAGGTGGTCACAGTGTGGTGTTTAGTGAATACGATGGTCCTGGAGTTCAGAGATTAGGAGGGGAGATAGATATTAAACTGACAAATATAAACCAAATAATTATAAATCAAATTAGGACCATGGGTATGCACAGCACCTGGCATATTGTAGATGTTCAGGAAATATTTGTGAAATAAAGAATGAACGAATGAACGAAAGTAAACACAGAGTGTAGGAAACTAAGTCAAAATGGAGCTGTCTGGGTCGTGAGACTACAGGGGATTGTTGTTTTCTTTACATTTTCTGGGCTTTTACATTTGTTTTCTCATGTATTACTTTTAATATCTGAAGAAATATCTTCCTGAAGAGATAGATATGATCTATAAAGGAGGAGGAGGAGCCAAAGCTGTTAGTGTGAAGGGAAAATGGGAGCGAGAAATGGAAGACCCGTCTGCAGGACCTGGGGATATTTTTCAGATCACAAGTTTTTTCCATAGAATGACAAGAAGCAGCTGTTGAAACTCCTTCTTTGTACTCTGCGTATAACTTTAGAAAGAAAGACAACTTTTAATTCTTCAGTTAGTCCCAAAAGAAAAAAAAAAATGGAAGCAGATCACAAAAATGGGCTTCTTGTCTTTCATTCAATGAAGAATCAGATCTTAGGGTCTAAGTTGGTTGCTGGGGCTTGGGCCCCACGGAACCCTGCTCACACTGGAAGCCTTTGGCGTGTGAGACTGGCAAAAGCCTTGGGGGAAAATACTGTCACCAAATCATCTTTTAGAAGTAGCTTTTACAATGAGACTTCAAGATTTTTTATTTGCCTAAAAATAAAGTGTGGGGTGGGTTCACCATTTGTAATTTATGAGAGCCTTCGGCATATATTTGACATCTTCATTTTGATCTCCTCTTTGATGTGACATATAAATTGATTTTCTTTTCCACTCTCATTGTTCTTGGATTTGTACAACAGAACCCTTTATTTTCAGAAAAACGATTAGCATGAAATGTGACTTATGGTGGCCTAAACTATGTGTTCTATAAATGGTAAATGGTTGTAATTACTATAAGATGAAAGTCATATATTGGATACATTCTTGTAATTATTACAAAGAAATGGCATGGTCATGGTCTCAAATCAAATTAAAGAGGCATAAAATTCAATTGCATTTTCTCAAGATCTGTGTAAAAGTTGAGCACATACAAAATGTGGTTCCAAATGTAACACACTGGCACAGAAGCAGTCTTTGCACAGACGTCATGAAATGACATATTTCTAGAATTTACCATGCTATCTTGAGGCCCAGTGTGTGTTCTCTTATGACCACCACACTCTGAATCAGAAAAGTGCTAAAATCTGGTTCAGCAGATCCCCGATCTCTTTTTCATTTCCTCTATAAGGAAATACAACACCACCACCTCAGAAAGATGCGAGAAGGAAAATATAGTATTGGCAGGGCCATTTCCGATGCAAAGAAATAACAGTTTAAGCCTTTCACACTTTTATCCCATAGGTATATTTATACCATACATTTATAATTCAAAAGTCAACATTAATCTAAACCACTAGGATGGCTATACTAAAAAAGAAAGGCAATAACAAGTACTGGCAAAAATGTAGAGCAATTGGAACCCTTGAGCATTGCTGGTGGGAATGTAAAATGTTTTCCATGTGCATGCACTATGGAAGACAGTCTGACAGTTCCTCAAAAAGTTAGACATAAATCACCATAGGACCCAGCAACTCCACCCCTAGGTATATACCCAAGAGAAATGAAAGCACATGTCCACCCAAAGACCTGTGCATAAACGTTCACAACAACACTATTCATAATAGCCAAAAAGTAGAAACAACTCAAATATCCATCAATGGATGAATGGATGAAGAAAATGCGGTATATTCATGCAGTGGAATATTATTACAGTCATAAAAAGAAATAAAGGACCGATATGTGCTATAACACGGATGAACCTTGAAAACATTGAGCTCAATGAAAAGAGCGAGACATAAAAGACCACATATTGTACGATTGCAGTTATATGTAATGTTCAATATAGGCAGATTTGTAGAGACAGAAAGCAGATTAGTGGCTGCCAGGGGCTGGGGAGGAAGAAATGGGGAATGCCTGCCATTGGGTATGGCGTTTCTTTCTGGCGTGTTAAAATGTTCTGGAATTGATTGGTGGTGATGGTGGCACCACTCTGTGAAGACTAAAAACCACTCAGTTGTACCTTTCAAAGGGTGAATTCTATGTCATGTGAAATACATCTCAATAAAGCTGTTACTTTTAAAAACTTGATATTAAACAGCCAAGCTGAAAATAAAGATGATTATTCAAATAACACCCATGTCAAAAGTTGAAAATTCATAAATTCAGCAGCACATTATTCAAAGGGGAAAACGTTGACGGTCTCATGTGTGCCAGACCCTATTGCTGGTGCTGGGAATACAGAAATGAGCTTAACAACATCCCTGTCTTGACGCAGGAGACATTCTAAGGACGCAGCTTTACACATTCTGGCAGATGGGTGTGATTTTAGGTTTGGAAGAACTCCCAAGGAGAAGGTTTTGGGGGCTGGGGGAAGCGTTCCTGGGCCCCCTTGTTCACTTACAAAACAGTGCTATTTTCTCTCTTCTGTTCTCCACCCCATACATTTATTTTTAGCACCAAGTGCAAATAGTCCTGCTTCAAGAAAAACAGCTCCTACAGACAGTGGCTCAAAACTGCTGTGAAGCCAAATTCCAAGGACACCTTATCTGTATGGGGGAAGCCGTAGAATGAGTCACTAAAGGCATGGACACTTGAACTTGAGGTCAGTTTCAAGTACCTTCAATGAACTGATCAGCATGAGCCATAGCTACAGGAATCACCACAACTTATTTAAACTTGGGTTATAGAACTCTCTAGAAGTACTCCTATGTAAAAGGAGTTTCTCCCACAAAGTATCATTTTCTTCACGGCCCATGTCTGCACCATGGACTACACAGGGCATAGTCTTTCAAGGCCCTACCTTTGGAGTTAGGGGCATCCTGTCCATCCAGCCTCTCAATATACTACTTCTCTCCTCCAACCAGGCAGAGCGTCCAGTCGTTCCCTATAGACACCATGCTAGCTCTCTTCTTCTGTGACCCAAAATGCCCAGACCCTTCTCCGCATGTTACTTCCCAAGGCCCAGTAGACGTCTGACCTCCTCTAGGAAACTTTCCACAGCCCTCCAGCCCATACTAGCCTTGGTCCGTGCCACGCAGGACTTCTCAATGATCCCAGCTCTGCAGTGGGCTCCCTGAGGGCAAGGATCACCTGCTTGGCACTTTTCCTCCACCTCCCTTAGCACAGCAGAAGGCATGGAACAGATTCAGGGCCAGCGCTGATACTGTAAGCATATTCTACCTCAGATACATGAAAGGGCCATTGGGGATTTCCTTTCCTAAGTGAAATTACTAAAAAGATTGCCTTATGGGATACAATCAAAGAGAGTGGGGTATAGTGTCTTCTTCTTTCCTAAGTAAACAGAGCTTGAATAATGCTGAGGCCTTCATGACACACCATCTGCTCAGGCCACATCATTCCATTATTATTATTTATTATTATTTTTTTTAGAGAGGGTGGGAGGGGCAGAGGGAGAGAGAGAGAAATCTTAAGCAGGCTCCACATCCAACACAGGGCTTGATCTCACAACCCGGAGATCATGACCTGAGCCAAAATGAAGAGTTGGATGCTAAACCAACTGAACCACCCAGGCGTCCCATGTCATCCCATTATTTAAATGAAAGGCCGACTGAGCTCAGATTCACGGAACCACCAGGCTTCACTCTGTTCTCGTGCCATTTTCTATTTTCACTTTTCCATTTTAATAACTTTGTGCTTAGTTGTGATAGAAATCATCTCTATCCTGTTTTGGCTAATAAAACAAGTGAATTTTTCTCTGTCAGCTAACACATGCTTCAATGACACGAGCCATAGTATAGGGCTCTCTCATTTTCATTTGTCACAGGTCCTAAAAGAAAAAGTCCTGGGATTTTATTGCTGCCCTACACTTTCATATACTCACATGTAGCTGCTGATTACATATAGATGGGCTACCAGACTAA
Organism: Halichoerus grypus; assembly: GCF_964656455.1. Classification (NCBI taxonomy): domain Eukaryota; kingdom Metazoa; phylum Chordata; class Mammalia; order Carnivora; family Phocidae; genus Halichoerus; species Halichoerus grypus. The sequence continues at coordinate 18,776,873 of NC_135727.1, read as the reverse complement.
CCCCTGAGTCATTAAAATGTAAAGGCACACATGATGTGCCTTCTGAATGCCCTACATGCCATGAAATTGTTCATCTCATCAACATGAATATTAGACACTTTTGACAAAAACAAGATACGAAAGACAAGTTTTTTTCGGGCACGCTTTACAGTAGTATGATCACAATGGTGTGATCAATGGATCTGAACACAAATAACGTGTGTTCATATTGTTGGAAGGAAGACAGAGTAGGTCAAATTGATTGAGAAAATTCCGGAAAAGGAGACAGGTACAGCATAGCTGGAAAGAGAATTGTTGGAAGACACATTGCTGAAGAGAAACCTGTCTGAAGACTATGGATTTTTGCCCCAGGAGCTAAATCTAAAAGATCTAGCGAAGTATACGAACGTGAAGAACAAGACAATTCGTTTCGGAGACAAATCTGCAGCATCTACATCTTCTGAGCTCCAGCACTCAGGCACAGGAGAGAAAGATAAACATATCTGCAGAGCCCATCCTATGACGTCAGTGATCTGATGCCTGGCGCTCACGCAACTAAGAGACGCCACTGCTGCCTTCGGAGTCCGTGCTATTTCCACTTGCTTTGCCTTCTCTCTTTGGAAGAGTAGGGATGACGGTGGTTAGAGGCCTGCTCCCATCCGTCCTCCCTCCCACCCATCCTACAAACTTCAGCCAGAGTCAGATGTTTCCTGTCACTCTGCTGCCCAGAAATCCAGTGGTTCCCACCCATCAGCCTGTCGTTCAACCAACCAACCCACCCCATCAGCCTGTCGTTCAACCAACCAACCCACCTCATCAGCCTCATCTCCCACAATCCGCTTTACTCCCCCATCCCAGTCAGGCAGTGTACTCACCAGGCCCTCCCACAAACCCATCAAGTGCGATGCCCTGTGTGGACAGCTTGGGCCATTTTCTCCACCTGCAATAACCTCTCTGCTTACGGAAATCCCACCTAGCTTTTCCTCAGGTCCAGTTTAAGTCTCTGACCACTCCAGCCTCTTCTTGCCAGCGAATCCCTGCCCTCTCTTTTACTTCCTTGTTTGGCAGTCACATACTACTTTGCATGACAAACCACATAAACCCAGCTGTCTTCAAAGGGAGGTATTTTGCATCCCAGGGGAAATGGAGCAATGGCAACGTCTAGAGATATTTTTGGTTGTTATAGCTGGAGGGGCCTGCTGCCGGCATCCAGTGGGTTGAGGCCAGGAATGCTGCTGAACATCCTACAATGTGGACATCCTCCTGTTGAGTTATCCCACCCAGAATGTCAAGAGCACCAAGGTTGAGAAACCCCAATTTACCCATGTGGAAGTGTTGTCTACTCAACTGGATCGGAAGCTCTCTGAGCAGGAACATTGTCATTCAGCGTCTAACACAAGGCTGAGTACCTGTGATAACATCTTTGACAAATGCATGTTGATTATATGTCACCATCTATCTGGTTGAGTCAAGAGAAGAAAATTTCATCTAAAATGATGGATTTGGTTTTATCCTACTTTTTTATCTAATGGAGTTTAAATATCACTTTTAAAGAATGTCATTCTAGGGCGCCTGGGTGGCTCAGTTGGTTAAGCGACTGCCTTCGGCTCAGGTCATGATCCTGGAGTCCCTGGATCGAGTCCCTCATCGGGCTCCCTGCTCGGCAGGGAGTCTGCTTCTCCCTCTGACCCTCCCCCCTCTCGTGTGCTCTCTCTCATTCTCTCTCTCTCAAATAAATAAATAAAATCTTAAAAAAAAAAAAGAATGTCATTCTAATGTTTAGTGTCCTTTCTTCTTCAGCCCTTTCTGAGATAGATGGCTCTTAGTAAGGAAAGGGGAAAGCAGTAGTTACGGGGCTTGTCTAAAATTGTCAATTATGATAAAGTAGAGAGAACAGAATCTCAATCTCTCATTTTCCACTCAGTTGTGGCTGAGCAGATTGTAGACAATTCACCCATTGGACAGACATGTAGGGAACTCCTATTATATATAGCAAGCACTGGGCTAGGCTCATTTCTCAAGTTTTGGTGTGAGGCGTTCATTGCTAGAAGCCATGTCATTGTCATGGCATACATTTTCCCATGGAAGCAATGCTGTCATCTTGACTGGAGGTTCAGCATTAAGTACACCGTAGATATGACTACGCATATAATATAAAGGCGATCATAACCAAATCGTAAGGTAGTCTCTATAACAAATTCACATAGAACACTGTTCTCCAAGTTCTTTAAATAAAGAATGGCCTCTGGATACAGTGATGTATGTATTCAACATACAAAATACAACTCCACTGAATTATAAAGTCAACTCGAACATAATACAGTAGCTATAAAAATGGATATCAAGGGGCACCTGGGTGGCTCAGTCGGTTGAGCATCTACCTTTGGCTCAGGTTGCGATCCCGGCCATGTCAGGCTCCCTGCTCAGCAGGGAGCCTGCGTCTCCCTTTCCCTCTGCCACTCCCCCTGCTCCTGCTCTCTCTCAAGCTCACTCTTTCTCAAATAAATAAATAAAATCTTTTAAGAAATGGATATCAAATCTTGGGTTGAGCAATAAATGTATTTACCTTCTAAGAACCTGCAAGGACTTAGGGAGTGGTGTGCAAAGCTGAATTTAAAGTCCTTGATCTTTTTGAAAAGTTGTCTTAAGGAAGCTGGAGTTGGCCTTTTCTTGCTCTCCAGAACGTTCTTGACACTTGACAGCTATCAGAATATTTCACGCTTCTGGAAGAACATATATACAATCTCCCACATGTGGAAGGTGAGGCTGATGGAGTGGGTTGGTTGGCGTGAGGGCCAGGCTGATCGGTGGGAACCACTTAATTTTCTGGGTGGCAGAGTGACAGGAGACATCTGCCTCTTGTTTGCAGAATAGGTTGGAGGGAGGAGGGCCAGGAGCTGAGCCGTACCCCCCTTCATCCCCGCTTTTACAAAGAGAGGGTAAAATCAACATATAAAGGAGTGATCATCAGCGCCGCTTTTCTTTTCTGAACCTGCGTCAAAACACTTTGCAAAAAATCATAGAAATAAGGGTAAGGTAGTATCCTGGGGCCGAAAGATGAATGCAGAGAGAACTGCTGTGTGGGTGGGGGACTCAGCAGCTGCCACGTGGCCCAACAGCACAGGGGGAGGTACAGGAGAACAGAGGTGCCTGCAGGGAAGGGGTGGGGGGGAGGAAAAGCCTGCTGGAGCTCCTGTCAGGATCAGCACTGTGGGGAGCTGGGCAGTGGCTGGGATTTTGCAGCAGTTCAATCCATTCTAAAAACAAGAGACTCCATCCTTCAAAACCTGCTTCACACCTCATTGATGATACTTTACATCCTTTCCCCAAACCCACGAGGACCATCTAGTAAATGAAGCTGCTCTAAAGTAGATTAAATGTGCAGGCTGCATCCTCACAGTTAAACCCCATCTAATCTAAGAATTAGTGAAAACTCATAATTTTCACGAGATACAAATATCACATTACGATCATTTCAAGGAAAATGCCCGAAAGAGTACGGTGGAACTGTCAGATACTGATATCTTAGAGGATGGTTTTTAATTGGATCAAAACCTCTATAGTCTTTCAAAAAGCTCATTAAGATCTGAGCCACAAAATAAACTTGAAAGGAAAAAAGGCAAAGCTTCTTTTAATTAATGGAGGTAAATGCAATGTTTGCAGAAGTCGATTTAGAGAAGATTCATTTGGGATTGTTTCCACAAGCTCTCTGATCATCCATGCTGGTCCCCCCCACCTGCCATCTTCCCCCCACCCCGCCACATCCAGCACACCCAATGATGATGACAATGACTGTAATTTCTTAAGCCCTTACCTTGTACCTGGTCTGCGCTGAGTGCTTTACGTGGATAAATTCCTTTATTCCATCCAATAACCCTATAAGCTAGGTACTCTTTCTCCAGTCTACAGAGGGGGGAGGGAACTGAGCCTCAGAGAGGTGGTGGGTAGCTCAAAGTCACACAGCTAACAAGTGGCAGAGTCACAGTGCCAACCCAGGCAGACTGACTGCATGTGGTAAGTACTCTATAAATGGTAGCTATTATGGGCTGACATCATAGTTCTGCTCCCCTTTGGCCACCCACTTGCACCTGCACCCCTTCCCCAGATGGCCCGTCCATATTTGTCAGCTGTAGCTCTTAAAGGAGTGGGTGCAGCTACCCATATAGGGAAGGCATTACAAACCAACATGCACATGCACAGTTCAGCTGCCCGGAGTACACACCCGGCCCATCCCTGATTTGCACTGGGGCTGAGATCTACCAATCTGTTCCAGCCCCTACAAGGCTGGCCCTTTTCCCACCAAGAGCTCTTGTGCCTGGCTGACTTCTCCCCCACTGCCTTGAAAATGGAGCCTCTTTTTGCCCCTTGAGAAGTGTGACCATCAGCCATTTGGGGAAGGGATCGCTCTTTGGTTCGCTGAGAAGTGTGACCTTTTCATAGTCCAAATAATCTCTGGGCTCAAACTCTCCTTTAACACAAAATTGCTCTCCTGTTTCCCTTCATCTTGGCTGAAAATAATGTCTCTGATGTCAGCCCATAATAGCTACCATTTATAGAGTACTTACCACATGCCAGGCACTCCGCATACATCCTATCACTGAAATCTTATGACCATTCCACCAGGCAGGCACACGTGTTCTTCCTATTGTGCAAGTGAGAAACTGGAGACTTGGCTAGAGTAAGTGATTTGCCCACGGTAGCAAGGATGTGCTGCAGACAGGATTAGGGCCTGAAGCTGTAAAACCGACGTCGACAGGCCATTCCACTTGGCTGAACCCTCATGTCCTCATCTGCAACATGAAGCTAGTAAGAGTTCCTATCGGACTGAGTCCTTGTAAGGACACAGTAAGATCATGCATGTAAAGACTCAGCACCGTGCCTACACAAAGAAAGCTCTCCATAATGGATATTTCCCTTTCTTTGTTGAGGAGTTGTCTTCATGGGGTGGGCTGCTGCTCCCAGGCCTCCAGGCCCAAGACGACTGGAGAGAGATCCAGGCTAAGTAGCTGCAGGTAGGCCTTGAACTTCTCTCACGGGAGCGTGGGCTCAGGTGGCTTTGGGTTTCATTTCTGCACCAAGGCATTATTATCTACTTTATACCTATAGTCAAGCCCATCACTTTACTGTCTAGGGGAGGCAACACACAGTGGGGGCATGTCATGTAGCTGAACTCATTAGCAAGGACACTGCCTTTAGATGTGCTCTAGACCTGACCTTGTTATAAGGTTTCTCACATATGCTGTTTTTCCAAAAATGAGAAAGGATGGGACTGTTTTCCTGTTGGGTTAGTAATGAGAGCCCAAGCTCCCTTCAGGAGACAAGGATGGTGTTAAAATGAAAAGATATAGAAAATAATCCAACTGGTTTGGATTATTCAATATTATATTATATATTATATATATATTATATAACATATAAATATAATAAATACATATAAATATTATATAATTTCGACTGGTTTGAAACATGCAAAGCTACAAAGCAATGGAATGATTTCATTTGTTCTAAATGTAACGTTCAAGATGTATACAGACATTAGAAGTAAAAAAAAGAGAAGTGACCAATTCTCCCTTGGAGAGGGTCAGAACTCTTCATAGAAGACAGCTGAGTCTTCAGTGATGAGTTGAAGGCAGATAGAGGTGGGGGTGGGGGGGGGAGAAGGGCTTTTTAGGCAAAAGAAAAGCACAAAAACAAAATGGTGTGTGAGGAAGAAGGTATTCTCAATAATGATGAGAGCTGTGAGAGTTTAAGGGGAGGGTTGGCTGGACAGGTGAGCAAAGGTCAAATGAAGAAGAGCCTCATAAGCCATGCCAAGGAGCAGAACGTACAGACTGTGGTTTCAGAGGTGTTCTGCAGGTGGTTGTTGGCACGCCCTACGCTGAAAACTGTGAGCATGGGGAGGAAGGGTGATTCCATGATGAAATCCATTTGGGATGCTGAATCTACAAAGTTAAACAGGATTTTAACTGGACAATTTCTCGGGACATCCAATATGAACCTCCAAGGGGAGAAGAGCATAGTATATAGGCTTTTCCAAAGCTACTTGACCACACTCCCATTTTTCACAGAGCATCCTGTAAAACCAGGGTGCAATGGGATGTACTTTGGGAAATGTGGGTTCAACAGTTTAAAAAGGGCCTTGAAAGATCTGTCAGCAGCATGAAAACAGACTTGTGCAGTAAAGTAGAATTGGAGAGACATATTATGAAGCTCTTGAAATACTCTAAGACATGCTCAAGTAAAGGAGTCACTGGCACGGAGAGAAGAGAGGTCATCTTTGAGAACAAGTGGAATCCATAGAACTTGAAGGACTGATTTAGATGAGTGGGTGAGGGGAAGGATGTGCCCAAGTTCCCGGCTTGGTAGAGCATATGGAAGGCAATATCACTATTAAACCATGATAAGGAATATAGAGAGAAGTGCAGAATCGGGGTGGAGTGGTGGTTGGTGCTGGATTCCATTTTGGAGTGCGTGGAGTTTGAGAAACCTATAGGATATCTGAAATTTAACAAGTCCAGCAGGTAGGTGGATGGATGGGTCTGAAGCTCAAGAGAAAGGTCACGGCTGCAGAGGTTGATTTGGGAGTTGTCATTATATAGATGATACATCCATGGGAATGAATGAAATTGCCCGACTGAAGAAAGAGAGTGGTCAGCATTAGTGCTACATGCTATGAAGACAGGCTGGATATGGGTTGATTAGGGTTAGGTTTGACAATCTGGCCATCAGTGACCTAGGGGAAGATAGTTCCATTAGAGTTGTTGGAAAAGAAGCCAGATTTCAGGGAACCAAGGAAGAATGGAAGGTGAGACTCTGGAGAGGGCAAATCTAGGAAACATTCATTAAAAATAATCTGAAGAAACAGAAGGTGATTATCTTAAAAAGAAGATATGGGGGAGGAGGGTCTTGACAGATGATGTCAAAGAGGCAAGAGAGTTATTCTGTGTTTCCCAGGAAGGAACCAACTTCAATTACATGTTACACTGACCTGGGTTCTTGTCCAGTCTGTGTGACCTTGGGCAAGTCATGTCAATGATCTGAGCCTTGGTTTCTGAATCCACAAAATGATAATCATAGGTCCCTCATGGGGTACTGTGAGGATTAAATTAGTTACTAAAGTAGCATATGGGTGAATGTATGTATCCCACTGCTTGGCATGTAGTAAGTGCCCCAAAAGAGTTCCATCTCGCTTTTTAGGTCACAGAGATAATGAAATAATGCCAGTAGTGCTTTGCAAACTCACAATCATGACACAGACGTCTGTGGAGGGCGGGGAGCACGTCGGTAAATCTCTTGAAATTTTCTCTTTGTCAGGAAGCTGAAACCTGCACAGACATGTGCTCACTCCTTCCGAAGCCCCAGACCTTGTTTTCTAATGTCATTCACCGCCACCTGAAGCAGCTGGAGATGCTTTCCCCTTCGTCTCCTCCCTCACTCCCCCAGACCGGGCCCTGGGGTCCCTGGCAGAGCACAATCCTTCCACAATAGCTTTCTTTCACCTAGGTGCGCACCTGGGCTTCCCGAGGGGATTCCCAGGGAGCCGCCAAGATAGAATTTAGTCTAGAATTGCTGGTCTCCAGGAGCAGCCCCCCTCAGGCCCCACGAGCTCTGCCTTCAGAAATCCTCTCCAGGACGGCTGGCCAGGGAGAGCAGAAGAAGGCCTGCATTGTTGCAGAGGGTCCTGGGAATGGAGCCTTGAATGGAAGGAAGATGAGGGCTTCTTTCCTTGGGGCCTCCTAAAAACCCCTGCTCCGCAGACTTTTTCCACACTGGGAAGTTACAAAGGCAAGCGATCTCTCTTAAGGTGTACAGAAGGCGGGGTTACCAAAAATGGGCTTTGGCAAACCTGGAAATACTAGCTGGAGAAAGAAGCACGAAATGGAGGCAATCCAAACCAGTGGTCGAAGGTTCCAAAGGGATTTGGCGCATGTATTCTGAGCGCTGAGGCCACCAGACACACTTCTCACTCTCATCACAATAAATAATGGGATTCTCCCCCCTAAATTGCAAAAGGGTGAGTGAAGCAGAGCAGGAAAATGCCCCCCAAATTCAATGAGACCCTCTAAGTCAGGGCTTCCCCACATGGGTTGCCCCTTTGAATCACCTGGGGAGATTTTAAAATTACAAATGCCCACCCCCACCCTCGACCAAATGAATCAGAATCTTAGGAGATGGGGCATGAGTCTGAGCACTTCTGAGAAGCTCCTGGGTGATTCCGATGTGCATCCAGAGCTGGGAGCACTGCCCCGATCTATGTGAGGCACCCAAGCAGAGTCTAGGACACAGTGTGGGTGGGAGAACCGAGAGAGCCCTTTCTCCACGCCCGCAGCAGACACCAAGCCCAGCACTGAAGGAAACCACATTTGCGCGGGCTGGCATCACACCAAGAAACAATCCCACAAAATCCCGCCGTTGGCAACATGGTTAGACCTTGAGGGCATTCTGCTCACAGAGATAAGTCAGACAGAGAAAGACAAACACTGTATGATCTCATGTATGTGTGGAATCAGAAAAAGCGAAACTCACGGACAAACAGACGGGAATGATGGCTGCCAGGGGCTGGCGGGGGGAATGGTGAGATCCTGGTCAAAGGGCACAAACTTCCAGTTAGAGGATGAATGAGTTCTGGGGCTATAATGTGTATATAGCAAGGTGTCTATAGTTCTCAATACCGTATTGTATAACTGGAAAGTTGCTAAGAGAGATCTTAAATGTTTTTACCACACACACACGTGCGCGCGCGCACACACACACACACACACACACACACACACACACTGTAATTATGCAAGGTGACAGATGTGTTAACTAACCTAATCACACTAATCATTTCACTATATATGTGTATTAAATCATCACATTGAACAACTTAGACTCACGCAATGTTATAAGTCAATTATATCTCAACAAAGCTGGTGGGATGGTGGAAGAAACAACCACACGGACCATCAAACAAGGTCCTAAAGAAATGACCACATGACATTTGAAATGTTTACATAATAGACTCAGCCACCCACCCGGCAACAGACACCCCCCTCGGGAAGGTTCTGCGGTTTCTGTCCTTTTCACCCCCCCCCCCCCGCACCTCCTCCCTGGCTCAGTTCAGAAAAGGGAACATCTTAGGCTTTCAATATCTGATATAAACCTTCTCATTCAGTTACACTTTTCAATTTTAAGCTGCATTTGAGTCTTTTCAACTTAATTGAGGCAGAAGAAAATGATTAAATGTTGTATCAAAATCAAGCGTTCCCATGTGGCTCGCTACATCACGCGCAGAGTGCCCTCGCACGGCGACTCCATCGTACAAGACTTCAGGCTGATGCTGAGGCCCAAATGTGGCCCTCGGAAGTGTTCAGAAGACAGAAGTATGGAGAATTGAAGCATGAAATTGCTTCGAAATGATGAAGCAAAGATGTGTTTTTCTTCCCAATCAAATCTTCTCTGGAAATCCTGACAGCAGGTTTACTCAACGCCCTTGAGATCCACTCTGTAGCATTGTTTTTCAGACCTTGGTCTCCTGTTCAGCACATCACCCTCTCGTGCAGCCCATTTACCTTTAAATCACTTACACAGAGCCACGTTAACATTGCCGGACACTTGGAGGATGGCTTCTGACGCGAGCGCGGAATTGAACTGAAGGGGTAGAGACACCTTCTGCCAGCTTCAAATCACTCACTGTCCAAACGGCAACGCCACGTTGGAGGGCAACGTTCTGGGCAGCCCAGCACCACCCCCCCGGGGGTGGAGTAGGTGGGGTTCACCCCCTCCCAGAGGTACAACCATTCAAAACCAGACAGGGAGAGTGAAGAGTTTGTTTTCATACTTGTGGTCACTGTGGGATTATAATGTTATTTGGTCCATCGATGCTCCACTGAGGGGGTACCACAGAGTTCTGGTTAGCACAGGAGAAAGGACAGTGAACTGGGAGCCAGAAGACCTGGGCTCCATTCCTGGAACTGCCCCCCAGACATCTATATGCTTTTGAGAGATGCAGACCAGTGATTATGCCCAAGGTCTGTGGCACGACTTATGAGCTGTGTGACCAGAGGGAGGTCGCCGTACCTCTCTGTGCCTCAGTCAGTCCTTCGTCTGTAAGATGGAAATGACAATGGTTTCTACTGCCCGGCGTTGTTCTGAGGATTCAGTGAGTTAATACAAACACTTAGAACAGTGACCGGCATATGGGCATCACTTTGGAAAGTTTAACTACCGATACTGGTTTCAGCTGCAAAACAAAACGTGTCCTAAATGACTCTTAAGTCAGGGACCATGTTTTGTTTATCTGTCATCTAGAACCTCTGTCAGATGTCGAAGTGGAAACAGCAGCATGAGTTGAGAATGTCCTGGGCCAGTCTGCTTGCTTTTCCAGTAAAATCCTGGATTTGTGGCATAATTGGGGAATGAGTCACTGTGGTTAACCAAGTTCTCCAGATTACAAAGGTTTAGGACTTCAGACTTTCTCAGGAGTCACCAGCTGTCCCCCATCCGCCCTCGGCTTGCTGATTCTCCTCCCTACCGCCCTGCCATCCTCACAGCTGCGCCCTAATCCTTATCATTCTCTTCTTCACTCTCTCTGCTTCCTGTCTGTCTTTCTCTCCAATATTTCCTTATTCCCTTTGCCACATAATTGCCTCTGCCCAGACCCTCTCCCCAGCTTGGCTTGTCCTAGCTCCTAGTCACTTGCAAGCCCCGGCTGAAACATGCACTTGATTCTTCCCTGTCAGAGCACTCATCACCGCTGAAATGACGTTCTCAGAAGGATTTCTGAAGGACTGGATGATATTTATTCATCTGTTTGTTCATTCTTTCATTCAGTCATTCAATTCATCCTTTCAATCTTCCAAAGCATTCTTTTCTTTTTGGTCATAAAACTAATTATAGGGTAATCCTTGGAGTCAGTATTTGGCTCTTTTTCATGCTGTTTGCAGAATCATTCTTTGCAGCCACAAATGAATTAAGAAAATAGATACATATCTCTAAAAATACCACTGCTTTGGGTACCTGAGGGCTTTGAACGAGTGGCTGAGAACAAACTTAATAATGTATACTGATTTTTTTTAATTTGGTTAAATATTTTTTTAAAACCCTCTTCAAAGCAAATCTTATGTTAGGATATGTTCAAGTCCAAAAACATGGAATGGTGACTATCACTTGTCATTATCTAAGTACTTTTGGTAATCTATTCAGGGAACTACCTTAGGAAAAACGGGGGTTTTTTGTTCTTTTTTTTTTTTTAAGGACTCATACCATAAGTTTATTTACAAACATATCGGGTCTGTTGAATTCAAGAGTTTGATCCGTTTTTCAAAGAGACTGCACCTCTTAAAATGCTCCTTTTCACATCTGTTTAGTGGACTAATTAAAACATCCTTATTTCTTAAGCAGTTGGTGTCTTACTATTAAAAAAGGTGCAGCAAATCCAGATCCAAAGTACACAGTCACCGTAATTAGTAACCACCACTTGTGTTCCACTGGAAATGACCTGTTCTTCCCTGGGCCCTCCTCATAGTGGTTCCTACAGAGCACAGAGGTTGTGACCCTCAGGATGCTCTGTCCCAACATGGCGCTACTGGAAGTTCTGTGAAAGGCACAGAGACACAAGAAGGAAGAAATCGGGAAAAATGTTCTAAGTAGACCATGGTCTCTGTTGACCAAAGCTTTCATTTTCACCTTCATTTTAAATACTTGATACCACCGTAAATCTTTACTGAATAAATATTTTTAGCTGAATTAAGGGCATATTGGCTTTCCAGCATGGGCCTTTAGAAACCCATTCGTAATTTCAACTGTAATATAATCTTCCTAGAAATATGTGTTCATTGATAAGGTTTCATCAATGATGGTTAGAAGTCACCATCCAGTTTATAAGAAGAATATTTGCTCTTTCGGGTGTCCAAATACTATTTCCTCCCCTTTAGACTGGTTGCCTTTAAAGTCAGAAACCAGAAGTAGCTTGGGGATTGAACAGCAAGAAAGCCTTTCTTTTCCTTTCTTTAAGTAAGCAGGAAAAGGAGCTAGTGAGTGCAGCGCACAGCTCGATTCTCAAGTTTGTCGTGCTAAACCAGGGTTAAAAAATCTACCCCCCCTTTTTTTCGTGGAAGTTACAATTTCCTGTATGAATCATAAAATAATGTTCTGTAGAAGCGTTCGTTAATAGAACCGCTGCACTCTTGTGGAAGAAAAATCTCCAGGCTACTTCGATCTCACAAGGAAGTGACCTGATTTGGGCTTGGCAAGGCCCCAGGAAAACAGGAGGTTGGGAATAATTGGGGGCCCATCCAGACAGGAGAGCGCCTACCCAAGTGGGAGCAGTGGTTCTATGTAGACACCACTTGAAGCTGAAAGTCTTTGTCTCCCCTCTTTCAGAGTGTTCTTTGTTCTGGGTAACAGAGCTAAAGCTGGGGCAGTAGCAAGCAGGGCCGTGAAGAACCAGGAGATCCTACAATCTAGCAACGGGGTCAGGAATCTGAACTGGGGCGGGGATCTAGTACTCTGGTCCCACTTCGGAATGGGGAGTGCACACCAAAACCATCGGAGAGAAACTTTTGTTGGTAACAGCTTTACGGAGATATGATCGCATCCATATACCACACCGTCCACCCACTCAAGGTGAACAACTCAATGTTTTTAGTGTATTCACCCAGGTGCGCAACCATCACCACAGTTGATTTCAGAACATTTTCGGCACCCCAAAAGGAAATTGCATCTTCTTTAGCTGATCATCTCCCACTCTCCCTCCTTCCCCCATCACCTGGCAACCGCTGATCCGCTTTCTGTCTCCCTGAATTTGCCTATTCTAGGCATTTTGTATAAATGGCATCATAGAATACGTGGTCTTTTGTGTCTGCCTTCTTTCCCGTAGCATGTCTTCTAGGTTCATCCATGCTGTAACATGGATCAGTCCTTCATTCTTTATTTACCCCTGAATCATATGCCATTGTGTGGAGGTATGTACCTTGTGTTGTTTATCCATTCGTCAGCTGAAGGACATTTGGGTTGTTTCTACCTTTGGGCTGACATTTGTTTTCAAGGTATAGATACTGACTTCTCAATTAGGACCCCAAATCACGTCCACAACAACTCCAGGGGAATCCCTGGGAATGTCCTCTGGAGACAGCTTGTAAATCTCCAACTTAACTCTTTCCACATGCCCCATGCTAGATGTTGGTCTTATAGGCAAGAATCATACATGGCCCCTGCCTTCAGACTGAGTATTCAGAGAGAGTTTGAGATTGAAACGGGGTGTGTGTGTGTGTGTGTGTGTGTGTGTGTGTGTGTATGTGTGTGTGTGTGTGTGTGAGAGAGAGAGAGAGAGAAGAGAGAGAAAGGTGGGGGGGGAGAGAGAGTTTCCTTCTATAATGGCCCCATCTTCCTTCTTTATCTCGGCAGGCCTGCTAGGGAATTGATCAGAAGTTTCTATTTGGTAAGAGAACGCTTTAACCTAAATATTTACATAGGGACATTTGGCTTGACTTCTATCTTGGTCTTCTTACATTCTATGACATATCGTACCCCAAAGCATGGAATATAGATGTTAAATCACACACCTTTAGAGTCAGGGTGAAAACATTTGATGTTTGACAATTCAACATTTCTCAGAGCAAGTCGCTATGTTGCCAACAGTTCACCAAGGAAGGGGCCTGAGAGAAAGCCAGCAAAAAGCAATCTAAATCCGACTTTGTTCATGTTAAGTTATTCCTTTTGGAATTTCAACTACTTAATTATAATCCTGGAATTGTGTTTGATTCGTTTTTGACAAGACCATATGTGCCCGTGTTGCCAGATTCTAGTAAAATAGATATTCCGTGCCATGTTTCAACACTCTGCCATTTGTAAAATTAGCAATTTCAAGGAAGCAAAAGGCTACTTGCCATTTTGCTGGATCAGCACCTCATTTGATCTGCTTGCATATGCTGTGAGTAGAAGTAAAGAATGCACGATTTTGTCTCCAGATAAATAAATTTGAATGCAAAATATATGCAAAGCTGTGTCTTGAGAGACAGGGTTCATTTACATCTCAAACTAGCTCTTAGATCAGAAATGTGCTGCTTGGGCTTCCTTCTGCTCTGGAAATGTGCTTTAAAGACGAGGAAGCTTGCCCACCAAGGGAGGAGGACAGCCCCCGCTGCCTCTCATTTAAAGGACAATGTCAGGGGTGTCTGGGTGGCTCAATGGGTTAAGCATCTGCCTTCGGCTCAGACCATGATCCCAAGGTCCTGGGATCAAACCCTGCGTAGGCTCCTTGCTCAGCAGGGAGCCTGCTTCTCCCTCTCCCTCTGCCTGCCACTCCCCCTGCATGTGCTCTTTCTCTCTCTCTCTGTCAAATAAATTAAAAAAAAATTTTTTTTTTAATAAAGGACAATGTCAGGGGCACCTGGGTGGCTCAGTGGGTTAAGCCTTCAACTCTTGATTTGGGCTCAGGTCATGATCTCAGGGTCGTGAGATCAAGCCCCGCGCTGGGCTCCGCGCTCAGTGCGGAGTCTGCTGGAGATTCTCTCTCCCTCTGCCCCTTCCCCCCACCCTGTCTCTCTCTCTGTCTCTCAAGTAAATAAATAAAATCTTTAAAGGCCAATGTCAGTTATGTGACCATCCTTTCTTAAGTTTCTCATAATCCCCTATACTTATGTGGAGCTTTAGGCTTTTGAAATTCTTTGGCACATATCTCCCCATTTAATCTTTACAACGATCCAGTAACACATAATGGGAAAGGAGGATGATGTTTACTGTACAGATGCAAATGTTGCAGTTATGGGACCTGCCCGCAGTCACTCATGCCTCATAGATGGTAAAGCTGGCCTTGCTGTTCCATCTTCTGACACTTCGCACAGGGTCCTTTCTACTGGCCCTGACAGAAGTCTCAGGTGGCTATTCCCTAAAACCCTGCGGGTGGTAGACTTCAGAGGGGACAAAGGGAAAGGAAGTGACACTGGAAGAAATGGAAATCTGTCTTCAGCTTCTTCCCCTCCCCTCCCCTCTCTAGCTGGGACCATCCCGTCCTTCTACCCCCCTGAGGCTGGGAGGGAAGGGATGCTGATGATGCCTTTCTGCAGGTGTATCAAAGCCATCCCTTCCGTTCTTCTTACCTTTTCTTGACTGCACCACTGGGGACTGAAGCAGTGTGGACTGCTTGAAAACCTCCCTGGGAAGGAGCCCCATGTGCTCCCATTGCCAGGGCTGCTTAGGCAGATCTGGCTGGCTACAGTAGACATGCGCCAAGCCCTTCCCCAGGAAAAGCTGTGATCCGTTGTCAAATTTACAAGTGCCTTTTCTTTCTTGCTGAACTTCCAAATAGTATAGAACAAGGGCCTGGAAGTCAGAGAGACCGGGAACTGAGTCTCAGCTCTGGGACTTCCTAGCTATGCAACCTCGATCAACTTAATGTTGGAGTTTCGATTTTCTCATCCATAACATGGGGATAATATCTTCCATCTCACAGGAT
Source organism: Halichoerus grypus (assembly GCF_964656455.1). NCBI lineage: Eukaryota > Metazoa > Chordata > Mammalia > Carnivora > Phocidae > Halichoerus > Halichoerus grypus. The sequence continues at coordinate 18,761,455 of NC_135727.1, read as the reverse complement.
CCTTGTCAGAATGACGCGAGAGATGGTTAAGTAAAGCCATTAACATGGTGCCTGGAATGTCGTGCTTACCGACCATTGGCAGATATTATTTTAAATAAATTTGCAAAGCTCAATAATATTTCTTCAGCATGTTCCAGGGAAGGGGGGGGGACAGACTCGGGTCAAGTGTGAGGTACAGTACTGAGAATCCTCTCCAAGTTTCCCGTCTGCTAGGCAGATCCTGTCTGCCAATGGACCTGCAAATCACATCTAACTTGTTTCTGTTCTCCTTATGAAAGCTTGTTAACAATAAATATTTCCCATCCCACCTACTGAATTCCTCCTGCCACCTGGATATCATTTTCCCCTTTTTAATGTCTGCTCTCCTTAATGGCACCATGACCTGGCCTAGGGTTTGCTCGAAGTACCCACCATATGTTTTCAGTAAAAGGGGAACGACTGTGTCCTGATTGTGTTGAAAGTGGCAATCACACACGGGTTGGTAAATTTCACATGTACTGTCCCCCACAGAACTTTCGTTTGCACTTCCAGTGCCCACTGCATAAAATGCAATGCTCAAGTCGGAACAGCAGTGCAGCTTTGAAATAAACAAAGGTCCATTCATGACATAAGCCTTCCCTGAGACATCTTCTTCTGAGGCATCCAGCCAGACGGTCACGATTAAAGTCAACAGGCTTCCCATGGCAAGCAGAGCACTGGACTCTGGCAACCGCCCGACCACAACCATTTGCTCCACGGATGGCAAGAAGGCTATAGATGCCGGCCCGGCCCACGAAGCCAAGGCAACAGACCTATTTAGGTCCCGGCAAGGGATAAGAGATGCAAGGACTTTTTGGAGTCAATTACCTCCTGGGTTTTCCGTGGCGGGGGGCAGGGGGCAGGGGGCGGTGAAGCTCTGGCATGCTTTCTTATTCTTTTTTCAGTCAACATTAAGGAACTGAGAGCCTCCCATAAACCCAAAGTGCTAAAATCACAGAAAGGAGAGGAAACCAAAGGACAGAGGTGGGAATGGGGTGGGTTTGTAGATAAACCGTATTACGTTCTTTGAACCAGAAAACGTCAGGATGCCCTGAGTAGCGCACCTGCTTGTCCTTAAGGCGTAGATTCTGGGAAGGTAAATGCATCCTGATTGAAGGAGGGGATGGGGCTGAATTCAAAGGAATAAAAACAACTCCAATTCCCAGAAGTGTGTGGCCCACCAATGCTACAAAGACACAAAGAGTCAATTAATCTGTCATGTCCTCGCTCCTCGATTGCCATGGGTACTGGGTGGATGCGGAGAACTACGTAATCAATGAAAAAAAAGTATGTTAACCTCAAAGTCCTACGGATGGAAACCGTAATACCAAGCCCCCCCCCCCCTTTTTTTCCCAAGTCAGAGGAAAACTGAAGCCTTCAGACTGCCCAACTGCGGACTGATTACCTTACCACCCTGTGAAGGGTGCTTGCCAAGAACACCAGCACCATTAGAATTCTGGGCTCCTTCCCCCGTCTGCAACTTGACAAGGAGAATGGAATTCCATCTAATAGCTTAACTGTGTAAAAGTACAGCTGTCATTTGTGAGACTCTTGAGTGAAAAATAGGAGTCTCTTCTTTCTCTCCAGTACAGCGGGGGAGTATGTTCACGTGCACGCGCATAGGACCACACGTGCGCATGCATTAGGAGAGGGCGGGGATGGAGAAAAAGAGGCAAGCCCTCATTCATTCCTCCAAAAAGGCTGATCCCAGTGTTGCATTCTGGTTGACCTTCTACAGGAAAGGGCCAGGAAGGGGAGGCCAGAAGTGGAGATGAGAAGACCCATTCGCTAGGGGAGGGCTGCTTTTCCCCGCAGTTCATCCCCTTCCTCCCCCAAGTCTGGATGCTCCCGGGAAGGCACTTTAGTGACCTGAGATTCTCATCCACCGCCCATTCTCCTGACCAGGAAACTGACGTCTGGAGAGAAACAAGCACCTGCTAGGGGCACCCGGCAGAAGAGCCAGCAGGGACCCATGCCTTCCTCTTTGCAAGTAACTGTCCCCCATGCCAAGCTGCCTCTCTGTAGTTCATGATTTTTAGCATTTTGCTTGTCTTTATATTTTTGAAGGTGCAGTTGTTTGTGTGTTACTGATTCAGGCTTCGCAACACACTGATGTATTCCAGTATTGTCCTATCCATGCTATTTTATAAAAGTATCCCCTGAAGCATGTCAAAATATACAGTTAGTTATTTTAAAGGGAAAAATGGTTCAGTAAATCTCTACAGAATACATCATATGAGTTAGCATAATAAAAAATTGATTCTGTTAAAATAAAATCATTTTGGAAGACAAGCGTTTGGCCGGAGGCTGAATGTCAAGTCCAAGGTGGATAGGCCTCCAGATCTTCTAACAGGGCTGCCACTGTCCAGTCAGTGTCCCGAGCACCCTCATCCCCAAAGCACTCAGGGGACAGAGTTGCAGATCTTTGTGCTAGCACTTGTCCAAGGACTTTGTAATCATCTGCTTACCTCTGTTCTCCCTCAGCTGACTGTGACCTCCTCAATGGCGAGAATCCCTTCATCTTTGTACTCCCAACACCCCACCAAGGGGCCTGACTCAGGAAACGTTCAGTAAATGTTGGTTAAATAAATTATTAGAGCAGGGGCGCCTGGGTGGCTCAGTGGGTTAAGCATCTGCCTTCGGCTCAGGCCATGATCCTGGGATCCTGGGATCGAGTCCGGTGTCAGGCTCCTTGCTCAGCAGGGAGTCTGCTTCTCCCTTTCCTTCTGCCCCTCCCCCTGCTTGTGCTCTCTCTCTCTCTCTCACTCTCGCTCTCAAATAAATAAATAAAATCTTTACAAATAAATAAATAATTAGAGTGGCATCTTTCTATTTTACAAATCTCTCGTAAATCCATCCCCCGGCGCTGAATTATGAGCAATTTATGTCCTTGAGCCTAAGGACTTCTTGACTCTTCTTAGTAGCCCATCAGAAAAGTAAGGCACCACCTTGGGTCTTTGTGGTGAACTTTAAGAATCTTTAAGATGAAGATTAGGGGCACCTGGCTGGTTCAGTCGGTAGAGCATGTGACTCTTGATCTCAGGGTCACGAGTTTGAGCCCCACGTTGGGTATAGAGATTTCTTTAAAAAAGACGAAGATCAGCACCCTTAATAAGAGGTGAATTTCTAGGTCTTGAAAGTCCATTCAGAAAAACTAGTGGTTAGCATTTGGAATAATCACAAATGTGTCTGGAAATGTTTATCTGATTGGAAATATTTCTAATTACACACTAGTTAGAAAGGTGAGGTGCTATGGAGTGCGGTCCTATGAAGCTCTTAAACACTGATTCTGGGCCACTTTATTTCATCCCACATATTTTCAGGGTCAATCTCCACGCAAAACACAGTGCCCTCTTTCACCTTTGAGTTGTGGATCTGCTTCTGCCACCCACTGGTTCTGGGGCCAGTATGTGTGCCAGGATAACCTCTCTGTGAGCCTCCCCTTCCTTCATTTGTGATGTGAGGATCATATCACCATGCATCCAGGACTGGGGAAATGATTACATGAGATAATATGTGTGAGATGTCTAGTGCATTTCAAAAGTTCTTGATAAATCTATGCTATTGGGGCGCCTGGGTGGCTCAGATGGTTAAGCATCTGCCTTCGGCTCATGTCATGATCTCAGGGCCTGGGATCAAGCCCCACTTCAGGCTCCCTGCTCAGCTGGGGAGTCTGCTTCTCCATCTCCTTCTGCCTCTCCCCGCCGCCCCCGCCCTCCCCGGCTCATGCTTATTCTCTCTCTCCCTCTCTTGGATGAATAAATAAAATCTAAAAATGAATGAATGAATGAATAAATAAATAAAGCATACTACACTATTATTTAACTTCTCTTGTGAAGACCTTAAAGGTTACGCTGATCTCCTTAGCTGCTGGCAAAGGTTGAAATGAAAGGTGTGGTAAAGATGAAGGTAAGGTGGAGTGTGAGAGAGAACCAATTCTCAAGAGTCCAGAAGATGCCAGAATGGTGCTCCAGAGCATCTCCCTGCCACCATCCCCTATGCCTGCCTCAACCTCCCCCCAGGCTGCCTTGTGGTGCAGAAGAATTCCACCCCACCATGGTCTGCGATCACGGCCTCCAGAGGAACTACACAACCAGCCTCATCACCGGAAACATCCCAATGCCACAGACAGAAGGGCCACGAGAACTCCGTTGCTTTCTGAATACTGTTCCTGCCTCCTCAGTCTGGTGTTATGAGGGACAAACCCAGCAGCCCCTGCCACAGCAGCCCGGCTCACACCTCCCAGAGAAGTGAACCCACGGGAAAGATAGCCCGTGGTTACCAACGTTCTCCTATTTTCCTGCTCTGCCCCATTTGCAACGTACTCAATTCTACCTCCCTTCCCTTGTGCTGGGTTCATCTGATATTCTGATTAGTTTCACTGCCTTGAAAATGGAATATTGATTATGAGATAAAGTATGGAAAGAAATACTAACATTTTTGGGTTGAAAAAAGGACTCGTTAGAACTGTCCTCGGATGGATTACACAGTTAACTTCCAACAGCTCGAACCCCCAGGACAGCAGGATTTTGGTGCCAAGTGGCTGCTATCTGTTTCCTTCCTCCCTTTGCCCAGTGTGGGAAGAGAGCTTGAGGCAGCCTTCTCTTCGGGCCCTCGCATGCTGCAGACCTCCCGTCTCCCAGAGAACTTCCGCTGCCCACACTCAAGGGCACAGCATTCGGTAAGCTCTTAGCACGGTCGTTGAAAGGAAAACATTCAACGTGTGCATCCTACTGAAACAAAGGATGGTTCTGGGATGCTCTATGGAACCAGCCCGGCAGGCGAGGAATCCAACTCTTTTTTTTAATCGATACCTAAGGGATCCAATTAAACATGTGTCTTTTGTTTTTATTAATAACAAAAACGGTACATCAGAGAAATACAGGATGAGATACTTTCCCTCTCTAGGGTAAATATTAATGCTAAGCTGTAAGGTAGATGGTGGAGCTTTTATAGAGGCTTAAACGGTTTATAGATTTTAATTACAACCTGTTCTGAATGAATACAATTAAACATTGTTTGTAATACAAAACACCTGCATAACTCATAATTAGCGAAATCTTCTCTTTAATGGGGGCGCGTGTGGAAGGCTGGTGATGATGATGAATAAAGCCATACGTGGTACCAGAAAGCGATCGTGATGTTGCACGGCTAATGGAAAACTCGCCGAGTGAGCAGAAAAACAAAACCTCAGACACGTAAAAAGAATGACAGTCATTCATGTCACCTGCCTACCACTTCCACCTAAAGACCAGGCGGCACGATGATGGCAACATACCGCACTAAGTTGGTGTCACACTACCTCTAGCTGTCTTCGATTTGAAGGGCAAGGCAGATGCATCTTGTCTCTGTCCTCACACTCGTCCTCACGCAAGGCTGCCTGCCTTCTCATTAGTTGCACAGATGAGGGTGAACCTGGGAAACAGTAACACCTCCCTGGGAAAACAAACCTTCCTTCCGAAATAAACTTCGCGAGTCGAAACGCAGCGCAGACCAGCTGTTCCCTCTCTAAGAAGACTTGTTGCTAGATTACTATCTCCAAGGATGGTGATAAGATGTGAAAAGTCACTCTGATGCTCCCAGGCCCAGGGCACGGTGGGGCACCAGGAAGGCGCCTTCAGCTCAGCGCCTGGTGTTCGGCACACAAAAACACTAAACTGGGCTGTTGTGTTGTCTCCAGATTCCGAGACCTAAGGAAGAGGGGCTCTGATCTACCGTGCAGTGACAATGACCAAAAGTAAAGAGGGCCAGGTCAGGGAAGGGAGATCGATCAGAGGGGAGAAGGGGGCTCGCACACTCTCCTTCCCATCTAGTCACACACCAAGTTCAGGATCTCCCTAGAGGATACAGCCTTACTAATAAAACCTAACCTCCCCACCCCCATTCAGTCCTTCCGCAGGATCGTGGCCCAGTGGTCCTGCACATCGGAGCTGCTTGCCTCCAGCCATGGGAAGGAAGCCGGGTGAAAGGGACGTTTAGAGGGAGCCAGGCTGCCTGCCCTGCCCACCTAGGGTCTTTCTGTCCAGTTCCTACGAGGCCCAAGGCTTTCTACTTGGTTAGCGAAGCTGTCGGTTTCTCCCCCTCAGTCTTCCCTTCCCTGGCCCCTACAAGCTAGAGTTTCCTCTTTGGTTTTCCTGGTCTCCCAGGAAATTGTTCCCTTTTACCTGTGCTCCTGGTTTCCTGCTCTAGCTCCAGGTCTCCAGCCCTGCCAGGTCTGCAAGATACTGCCCCATGGGCAGCCCTCCGAGCCAAGTGCCCCCCAGAAGTTCACAGTCGTGGTGCAAAGAAATGGGAGAGGAAGTCAGGTAGCTTTGCCTTAGAATTTCGAGAAACCCTTAGAATTACTGGCTCGTGTCCTGGACAAGTGAATCCCTGAGCCTCAGTTTCCCCATCTGTAACATGTGTCTAAAAAGAGGAATCTACCTCACGGAACTACCAGTGGTATTAAATGAGGTCACATCAGTAAACGCTTCGACAATGCCTGGCACATGGTGAATACTCAGAAAATGGGAGCTTTTCTTCATCAGCAGGCCTGACTTTAACACACGCTCCCCTCTGAGAAGGGACAACCTCAGAGCACAGGGCTCTTGCTGGCTAACTGTGTAACTGCCACAGCAGAGCACAAAACTCCAGGCCGTTATTTTTATTCTTAAATCAAAACGATATTGAGAATTTATACATGAAAATCAATGGCAAACTAAAATAATTGGCTTTATTTACACCTTTGAGCCTCTGCCTGTTCTAAAAGTGTGAGTTCAGTGAATAAACATGGCTAAAGGACTAGTGACAGATGGTTTTCTTACTCGGGCTTCTTCCCTGAGCTCAGGAGGCTCAACAGTTCTGTGGGTGATGCCAACATTCCAGCACAGCCACAGAATCACAATGGCCCGGGGTCGACCGTGTCCACTCCCACCACCCACTGCTCAGGACCCTGCACTGAGCGGGCACACAGATCCCTGAAAACCAACCACCACCTGGTCCAAAGGAAACACATGCACTGGAGGCTGGAAGCCCAAGCGTTCTTCTTGGCCTCATCCTGGGGGAAGAGGCCAAAGCCCATGAGTCATACTTCACTGTGTTGACATCTCTAGCTATGCCCACTGCTGTTCTCCTGCTTAAACCATTCACAAGACAGAGTCATCAGCTCTGTTGTTCGACTGGAGTGGTAGTTTAAGCATTCAAATTAATTACTTTATTGTTTTCAAAACTTTGTATTTGCATATAGTTGACACACAACGTTACATTAGTTTTAGGTGTACAACATAGTGATTCAACATCTTTATATATTATTCTGTGCTCACCACCAAGTATAGCTACCACGTATCCCCATACAACTCCATTACAATACCATTGACTATATTCCCTATGCTGTGCCTTCCTCCTTCCCCTTGTGGCAGGCCATTCTCTCACACACCCCCCAACACACCTGCGGCTTCACAGCCTAGAATCCCTCTCTGACAGAGACACCCAGATTGGTATGTCTGCATAGCTCAGCTAACCACACATCTTTCCCCCTAGGAGACCAAACTTCCAGATTTTGCCTACCCCTTTCCCCAGCCCCATGTCTACCTCACCCCTACTGAAAAAGCATTTCATTAAGGCCACAGGCCAGGCAGAGGATAGACCAAAGGAGCAGAACCTCAGCATTTCTAGCCCCTAAACTGGCAACATTTCTATCCCCATCCCCACAATTCAAAACTGGGCATTATGTTTATGTGTCTCTATAATTGCACATTTTGTAAAGTATATTAAATTTAATATCTTACAGGTATTCAAATCTAGTTCCAATACACAAACACCCATTAAAGGCCATCTTGGTCGAACAGACTGAATGGACCAGGGCTTGTTCATTATACAGTATTTTGCCTTCAAACAGGATATTGTATCTATATCAGCAGAGAGATATTAATATGAATATCATCCCTGTAGATCTCCAAGGCTCCTTCCACCCTGGATATTCTAAGATTTTCCATTTCTTTACAGAAATTGCCTTCTTTGGGAGAACAGGGTGTTAAGGTGATATTTGCTGAGATGAGACTTCGCCACATTCAGAACTAATGCCTCAGAATTACGGTACACCTAATAAGAGCAATTCAATCCATTTTACAAAGAGAAACTAATCATCCATTCTCGCCTCCTTGCAGAGAAGGTTCTGATGGAAGAAAGAAAAACAAGAGAACATGTAAATGCATCTAACCAATGGTGCCACTACTTTTAAATTCTTCCTGATCCTCAAAGACAAAGTGACCCCTTAGTTTAAAATGTCACAGAAGCCTCATCTCATTTGTCCTACGGGAACCTATATCATTTCCTCCCTTGTAAATTACTCTGCACACACAAACACACAGAGTTTGGGGATGTGAGTGGTGAGAATCTGCAAGTAGTAAATATCGAAGCTCTCCAGGCCATATGATCACTGTCTCAAGTCCTGAACTCTGCTGCTGTAGAGTGAAAGCAGCCATAGACAACGTGCTGCTGAATGAGCGTAGCTGGCTTCCAATAACACTTGATGGATGGACCCAGAAATACGGATTTCATATCCTTTTCCCTGTGCCATGAACAGTACTCTTCATTTCTTTCAACCATTTAAAAATGTGAAAATCATTGTTAGCTCACAGGCAGGCTGGATTTGGGTGCTGCCCCCTGTTCTAGAGGAACAGTATGTCCTAGCATCCTGTACTATTCCTAATTGAGCAAGTCAAGGAAATAACAGTCATTATGATGACAGCTGAGTCCAAGGATTATGCACCACTATTTAAATAGAATCTCTTATCAAATCCTCACGACTAACCTATGATGTTGGCACTGCTGTGGTCGCCATGTGTAAAACGGGGAAACAGACAAAAGAAAGGCAACATGACTTGCCCCAAGGCTGCCCAGCTACTAAGTAGAGCGCAGACGGGAACCATATGTGACTGATTCCAAGGCCCAAGCTCCTGACCACCGCCTCGTGTTCTCTAGAATGGGACTGCCAGCTCCCCACGAATTCGACTACCCCAGGAGTATGAACTCCAGGAAGAGGCAAATACAATGGCCCCCAACACAAACACTATCAAGTACCTGAACTAGTGGGCCTGAGGCAGCCATGAGTCCTAAGGAGTTGAAATTTGCTTTTCAGTGAGTTTTCAAGCAAGTATTTAAAATGCTTGGTTCTTGGGGCACCTCTGGTGGGCAGCTCCATCAGTGAAGCATCTGACTCTCGATTTTGGCTCAGGTCATGATCTCAGGGTCGTGAAATCGAGCCCCGCGTTGGGCTCTGTGCTGGGCGTGGAGGCTGCTTGAGATTCTCTCTCTCTCCCTCTGCTCCTCCTCCCCACCCCCAAGCCCGCCCATCTCTCCCTCTCTAAAAAAAAATTTAAAAATAAATAAGAAAATAAAGTGCTTGATTCTTTTCATAGCTGACTGAGATAAGTTAATCAAGGCAGCCTAAAGAGAAAAGGTGTCGGATGGGCACAGTGGAGCGGGGATGAGTTCCAGCAGGGTGCGGGACGGGGAAGAAGGAGTGGACAGCGGCAGGGTTCATGCTTCTAGATACTCGCTTCTCTCTTGACTCAGTCTCGGTAGCTCTTTATTGGGCTCGTGTCAGAGCAGGTAAAATTGCTGAATGTGGCAAAATTGAAAATGTTGACACCTTAAAAGACAGGAAATGATTCAAGAAACAGCTGATAGATCCTTTGCTGTGAGGAGCAAGCACACTGGGAATAGAAAAGTCATGAAGCATGACTTTGGCTGAAATCCAGGCAGGGCCAAAGGACAAGAAGAAAGTGACTCAAGACGCAGGGTTCCGGGCATCAGAGCAAAACAGCACTAGCACTAAAAGGCTCATGGGAAGGTAACGTCATGCTTGCACTCCCTCAAGAAGGCTGGAAGAAACTCAGCATAAGTGTATGGCCATTTGTTCCCAGAGGGAAGGTTCCTGAATCCTCTGATGCAAGCGCACTTGAGACTCCCTTGCCTACGAGACACTTCAAGCTTGGCTGGCTTGGTGCATTCGCTTTTAGCATGGAAGGGTTCCTGCAGCCCTTCTGGAAATCTTACCCTTGTGGCAGAGAAGGGCTTTGCCGAAATCCTTGTCTCGGGAGATCAGGCAGGTGAATTAAAATCACTATCTGAATAAGACACAGGATGAACAAAAATAAGAGAAACACACAAAACAGGAGATGTTCCACTCAAGCTCCCAACTACTCTCCAAAAACCTCTTTCACATTTCCAAATGTCACACTCCACACTTAAATAAACATGCCTTTCTTCCAGACCGGGAAAAAAGCGTCCAATATGTTTTGATATTTTAAAACATTCCCATGATATAAGTGATGCCTGTAACGGAAAATTATGGGGCAAAGGGAGATTTTTATCTTGCAACTCTGCAGTTCCTCACGTCCAGGTCCCACTTGCCTGGAAGTGCCTTACTCAGTCACTCCAATTCCCCCGGCTCATTGCTCCATTTTCTCCTAAATCCCAGCACTAGGAAAGCCCACGTTGTTAAAGATACTGAGGCAAGAAAGCCTTCTGGAAGCAACTGACACTTTACAGCTCAGAACTTCAGGACCCCATAGCTGCTTTGAGGGTCAAGAGCCAACTCCCATCCCCTAGAATAAGGAAGCTGACAATATAGTGTTAATTTTAAATCTGGCTGCCCAGGGGACACGTCCACAAAATACAAACATGAGGAAATGGAAGCTAAATAGCTAAGAGATGCTAAATGACTGGCCCCGATCCTATATGAACAGGGCTGGCCCGGCGGTGGTCTCAGATCAGTGTGCTGGACCACAGCCTTCCCTGTAGTGACTGACTGAGCTGGGGCGAGGGTAGAGGATGCGAATCACACCACAAAACAAGAATCACACCTCCACACAAGACTGCGTTGGTGGCAGTTACACCTACTCACAGATTTCACAAATGTGGAAAGTAGGGTTTCTTTTTTTTTTTTTTAAGGTGGGGCCCAGGCATCCAATTTTAAACAAACTCTATAGGTGATTCTCATTCACATGGCTCAGGGACCACACCCTAAGGAACACTCTTCACCCTACTCAATCCAAATCTCTGACAGTGGATCCCAGGAATCTGCAGAAACTCATTCAACACATATGTTTTCAGCCCTGAATATGTGGCAGGCACTGTGGTTGGCGTCAGGGGATCCAACAGTATCCTGGTTCCCGCCTTCCTGAGCTTGCGCATGACCTGCATGGGGGCAGCCATCTTAAAGTATATCTCTCATTCCACATTTTGACTAAGGGTCTGAGGAACAAAAACTTCCCACAACTGGCTAAATAATTGGAGTTTCTTCTTACAGTTTCCTTTCTTTCCTGTACATGTTCTCATTGCTTGGCTTACTATTCTAAGAAAGGTCTCGTCCAAGCAACAGTCTCAACTTTATGATCCTATCACATGCCCCATAAACCACCTCGATGCTTCATTTCCATTATACGAGCTTCTCTGGGACAGAAATACATATTATAACGAGCAACACAAAATAAACCAACAATGCCTTCCTGACCTGCATGGAAAAATAATACCTTATCAGCTTTAATCCAACTGCATTGTTCTTCATAAAAAGTAAATGACTGCATGCGATTGTCTGAAACACAGATAGAACTTTAGTTAAGCCTCTGCCTCCAAGAGACAAGCAACCTGAGTCATAAGCTGAAACTAAGGAAAGGGACATTTGTCCCCCAACTTGCAACCCCATTTTATGATTGCAGTTCCAATCCTGGTGCCAAGAGACACTAGACAACATTTGTGAAAATGTTGTCCATGGATCACCCACATAAGAATCATTCTGGGAAGCTTGTTAAATGTGCAAGTTCCCAGGCTTTACTTAAGCATTTTGTAATAGATTAACTGCGTTAGTGTCCACAGTTAACGGCCTCTCTACAGCCTTGCCCTTTGCCCTGTAACTCTGTAGACCCCTCCCACTCTGAATGTGAACTAAGCCACTTGACTTGCTTTGGCCAGTGGGGATGTTAGCAAATGGGAAGCAAGCAGAGACTTGAAAAGCTCATGTGTATTTCCACTAGCTCTCTTATATGATTGACTTGCTTGCTAAGACCTGTGTCACATCATAAGAACAAGCCTGGGTTAATGTTCTCAAGGATGAGAGGCCACATGGAGTAGACACAAATCATCCCAGCTGAGGCCATCCGAGAAAAGCCAACCCCTAGCTGACCCTCCAGCTGACTGCAACGGACTCCAGCTATGATCAGCCAAGGCTGGCCCAGATTAGCAGGACCATCAAGCCAGCTTTCCCACCAGCAGTGCCCAACGGTTCCGATCTCTCCACATCCTCACCAACAGTTGTTAGTTTCAAGATTTTTTGGTTTGGGTTTGTTTCTGTTTTTGTTTTTTGTTTTGCCATCCTAATGGGTGTGGAGTGTGGTTTTGGTTGTCATTTCCCTAATAATTAGTGATGTTGAGCATCTTTTCATGTGCTTATTGGCAGTCTGTATATCTTTTCTAGGAGAAGGATCTATTGGAGTCTTTTACCCATTTTTAATCAAGTTGTTGTTTCCATAGGATTTTATATGGAATACATGGAGCAAGGTTTCTTAGACAAGAAGAGAATTCTAAATTAAAGAGGTAACTAATCATGAATGTCTCACACATTTTTTTCTGTTGAAAAAAAGCCCTACTTTATTGGTGCTCTGCGAATTCTTTCCTCCTAACCCCATCTCAGAGGAAGGGCTCAAGTCCACAGCTAACCTTCTCTCTGCGCACTGCCTTCCATTCTTTCCTACTTCCTCCAAAATCTTTATCAATTATCTTCCAGTCTCTCCCCATTTATTAGCTGCCTCTTTAGTGACTCATTTCTCCCAAAATATGTGTTCAATTTCTCCATCCTACGAATAATTTCCTAGGATCTGCTTTGTCCTCAAGATTCTGCCATCACTCTACACACTCAGTGTCTCCCCAGGTAACCACTTCAATTCAGTTTTCAAACCACTGCCACATGATTTCTGCCTCTAATAGTCTACTTGACCTATTTCTTTTTCCTCAGTAACCTCTTCAATCGCTAAATGGAAGGCATATTTTTCAGTCTACCTGACTTGGCCATTCCGGAGCACCTGACAATGCCAACCACCTCTTCCTCATTGAAATTCACTTCCCCCGTGATTCTGGTGATCTCTCTCACTCACTCTTGGTCCTCTTCAACAGCTTCCTCTGGGTTCTGGTTGTTTGCTGCATTTCTTGGGCCCAGAATACACATGTAGATATTCCCCAGGGCTCTGTCCTTATTCTCCCTCAACTTCAGACCCACGTATCTACCTGCTTCCTGGACATTGACTGGGAAGACTCTGAGAAAGCTGAACTGTAACAAAACTCAACTCACTTTCCTCCCTTCTCTAAATCCATGCTTCTGCCCAGGCTTCCTATCTCATTGAAGAGCAGCAGTGAGACCTACCATAGCATACCAGTTGGAAAATCATGGCTTCATGGTTGACTCTCCTTCCCCCTTGCACTGACCACATCCAATTGGTCGTATGTCCTGGCGAGCCACACTCTCTCTTACACGTGCCTCCTCCTCTCCATTACAATGGCCCTAGTTCAAGTCCCCCTGACCTTTTACCTATTGCAAAAGCTTCACAACTGATTATTGTTAGCCTCTGATCTCTCCTCCCTTTAAGCAAGCCTCTATATTATCACCAGTGAAAGCAAATAAATAAATGAACAAATAAGTGAATAAATAAGCTACAGTGAAAACGTGTTTCCTCCATATTCAAAAACCTTCAGAGCTCCCATTTTCCATAATGTCCAACTGGTATGCAAGTCCAAAGGCTGATGTGGTAGGTGGAAAGAGAACCTGGGCATCAGGGTCGGAGAGTGATCTTAGTTTGAATCTGGACTCTGCCACTTGCTAGGTGTGATACTGATCAGTTTTCTCCACTTCTTTGCACCTGCCTCCTCAGGATGATTGTGAGAACCAAATGAGTTCCCTTATACATCTTCAGGACTCAGTATGTTACAGAGCCTGGTATGTGGTAGGTGCGCATAAGTATCAACTTTCTTCCCCTTTCCTACCGAGTACACTCCCAATCTCTATTTGCAGGCTTACCCCCTAGGAAGTCTCCCCAAACCATGCTCTGGACACATATGACATTCATCCTTTCCCCAACCATGGTGAATACTTTCTTTCCTCTACTCCTGCTATGTATTACCCTAGCCTGGAACAACTTCTGTCATCCCTTTCAGCCTGATTTCAAAACCCATATCAAATGCCACTGCCCTCTTGAAGCCTTTCCAATACCCTCGATTCTTCATGTATACTTCATTTGGGGCAGTTCCTGTTGCTTGCCTTGACTTATGGTTACTTATCTGTTCACCTGCCATATCTGTTCACTTGACTGTGAACCTCTTAAGTACACAGACTGTTTCTTAAACATATTTTTATTACTTATTTTTTAGAAGATTAATTTATTTATTGGCGGGGGGAGGCAGAGGGAAAGGGAGAGGAAGAAAATCTCAAGCAGACTCCCTGCTGAGCACAAAGCCTGACGTGGGGCTTGATCCCATCACCCTGAGATCATGACCTGAGCCAAAAACAAAGGGTCGACACTTAACCAACTGAGCCACCCGGGCGCCCCTTAAACATATTTTTATACCTAGCACCTAACACTCAAAAACACTTAGAACAAACTATTATTTTCACGTTGGAATGCAATGAACGGAAATTACGTATGAGGGCAGTCAGGATTTAAAACCAGAAGAACAAATATGTAAAGCATATTTTAGAATCTAATGAAATATGTGTTTTCCTATTCAGTAACTAAGTAATAAAATAATAATAACAGCCACTTGTATAGTTCCCATTCTGTTGTAAACACCATTCTAAGTATTTTACATACATTAGCTCACCTACTCTTCACAGCAGACCTGGAAGGCAAGTACAATTATTATTTCAATTCCACAAAAGAGGAAACTGAGGCTCAGAGAAATTAAGTAACTTGCCTGAGGTGACACAGCCTATAAAAAGTAGAGCTGAGATTCAAAGCCGGGGAGTCTGGCTCTAGAATCCATGCTCTTAAATTGCAACAATGCTCCAAAATTTCACATCGTGATTAATGTTACAGCGTGCTAAGATGGCAGAATACGTGTGTCTTTGGGTAAATCACTTCTCCGGTAAAAGACTCCTTCTAGAAGTTGAAATAACCCCCTTGCCAGCTTCCTTTCTTCTTGTCATAGACTTATCAAATTTGTTCTTTGCACAATTATTACCTCTCGTATTAGTGGGGGCTCAATTACAGAGGTTTAACTCTATTTCTGATCATAGTGTTCCCTGTTAGGCTGCCCATCAATATACTAAACTAGTGGCCAAGATTCAACGGTTAGTGACTGCTTTGAGTTCTTCGAGTCAGAGCCCTAACGGGAAAAGATGGTGTCACTGCTGTCATTAGTACTTGGGTACAAAATTAGTTATTTGAACCAAATGAGTAGGGAGCCTTTGTCAGCACTGTTTTCCACCTCAAAGGAAATCAACGAAGCCTATTAGTTACTGGGAAAATAGTCTGTGGTTTGTGCAAGAGTCTTCACCAGACAGCAGTTTTCTTAAAATATTTGCTGCCTTATAATTAGCTCATGTATCTGATTAATTTCAGAGGAAAAATACTTCAACCTGGAGACCAAATATTAAGCCACTGTGGTTGAGAAAACCCAACTCCAAGGCCAGTAACTTTGGCGTTCATTGCCAACAAAGAGTCAGGAAGCTTCCAGGCCCTAGGAAGTCCAGCCACCAGCTGGGTTCTGTACCTTAGCACAAAGAGGTCCATCAGGCTGGGAGGCTGGCAACAGAAGCAGCATGGACTCAGGGCTTTAATCGGCAGTGATCAGAGAACAAAATGAAAAGTAAAATAAGATCACAGCAGGCCAAATTAGGGGAACAGTGGAGGCCACAAAGTTAAAACTTGGAACGTGTAATCAAGGTGATTAAAAACTCGAGCCGCTCCACCTTGTTACGCCCCAGCCCACCAGCTCACTGTGCCCTCTCCACAATCACAGCAATTGTTCTGATATTTAAGAATGCTTCATTCTAGAAACTCAACTACAGTCCCACTTGTCTTAGGGCAGTGGAACAGGATTTGTGTCTCTGTCTGCCCTCCCCTCAATAAGGCTGACATGCCATATAGGGACCTAGATTTGAGTCATGCCAGCACGCAAAGGGTGTGGGTGCCTTCTGCCTGCCCACTGGCAAATAAGAGGCAGGGGAGATCATGTTGAGTAATCAGGACACGAAGTACCACATAGATGCACAGAACCTGCAAAGTCACCTACCCCAGACTTGGAGGTAGCTTACAACCACTTTGAACAACCTAGTCAGCCTACCGGAGGATGAATGGGCTTGGGATCGGTGCAAGAGCCTTTCAGGGAGCCCTGACTGAAAGCAAAGAGCCTAGGGACACCTAGGTAGCTCAGGTTGTGATCTCAGGGTCATGGGATCAAGCCCTGCTTCGGGTTCCATGCTGGGTGTGGAACCTGCTCGGGATTCTCTCCCTCTCTCTCTCTCTCTCTCAAAAAAAAAAGCAAAGAGCCTATGCTTTGCCAAGCCACCCATCTTGAAAAACTCTGATAAGTTCTCTTTTGACCATGTTGGTTCTCTTCAATCATCCACTCAATATTTATGGAGTCCCTACCGCAGGCCTCAGACCTTTGAGCACGGTTCCTAAGACAAAATCTACATGGAATGGGCAGTCTACCAATCAACTCAATTCAACAAATATCAGTAAAATCTGCTATGTGTCAGGCACTGTGCTGGCAGACGTGCAAATGACTAACACAGTACGTGCGGTCAAAAGTGGTTAAATGCAAAGATCCAGGGGCCACAGCGCTGGACTTCAAATCAGATCCGTGCTGTCGCTTACTAGCTTTGCAACCTTGGGCAAGCTACCTCAGTCTTAGCTCCTCCCTCTGTCAAATGGGCATGCTAATCATCCCTCCCTCCCACAGCTGTGGTGAGAAGGCAACGAGTTTGCTTATATTCCGGTATAATATAAAGCACTATCTGCCTGGCACACCGCAAGGGCCGCATGCACCATAGCTATATATGGAAGCTACCAACCATCTTTATGTCAGGGACTTCTTTAAGAAGCTGATGAAAATCGGCCCAGCGTCCCAGAATACATGCATGTACATATACATCTGATTTTAAGGGCCTTATGGATTCCCCCAAGGTCCCACAGATTTAGGTGAAGGACGTCTGATTTCGTGGGAGCAACTCCCCAAAAGTTAATCATTCCGATACTCTTGTGACCCCTACCCCCAGTTTTCCGAGCTGTATTAGGATTGCAAACCCCTCTGGCTTTCTCCAGAGACGAAGCAGACTAATGGTTCAGAAGAAGGGCTGTTGAGTAAGGGGGCTCTGGGCCCCAAGCCTGAGTCTGGCCCTCACGAGTTGTGTGACTCGAGGCAGGTGGCTTAAGTTTTCTGAGCCCCAAGTTCTTCCTCTGCAAAACAGAAGATCACCAGTATCTACCCCAGGGGATTGCTGGGAGAGACACTCCAGGCAACACTTTGGTGTGTGCCTGGGAAACCCTCCATAATTGTCACTAGTACTCACAGTATCTACTAGCAATAGGCAATAGTGCCCACCAAAACAAAGAACGATGGTCAGGAATGGTTCTGCATTCGGATTAGAACAAGCACCTGAATGTCTTTTCTTTTGAAAACGACAAGCTCAAGGGTGCCTGGGTGGCTCAGTTGGTTAAGCGACTGCCTTCGGCTCAGGTCATGATCCCGGAGTCCTGGGATCGAGTCCCACATCTGGCTCCCTGCTCAGCGGGGAGTCTGCTTCTTCCTCTGACCCTCTCTCCTCTCATGCTCTCTCACTCTCTCTCTCTCTCAAATAAATAAATAAAATTAAAAAAAAAAAAAAAAAAGAAAACGACAAGCTCAAGTTTCCCACTTACAACTAAATCTCTATTCATCCCTAATGGGAACGTGGGCCAGACGTGGTCAGGGCTCGCTGTGGAAGAGGTTGGTGTCCAGCGACTTTCTCAATAAATCAAAGACAGTCTATTTTCTGTATTTGCAGAGCTAATGCAACACTCCAAGAGAAATAGGTAGGTGTGACCAATTGGGAGTTTCTTTCCATGCCACCAGGCTGCTGAATGTCCCACCACATCCTTTGTCATCCAAATCAGCAGTGAAAAGCACTGCCAGCCAACCCCAGCGCATTCAGCAGATAGGTTGCTTAATTAAATATGCTACTGAATGGGCTATAGAATTCTATTGCTTATTCTGACAGGTCAAAGACAGAAGGGACAATTTCCTGGGTTTTTATTTAAGATGGATTTTCAATGTATCCTCCACAAAGAGTGTCCCAGGCCGCATTAATTTTTATAAGATTTTTTTTTTCTAAACCCAACTTTACACAGAATGAGCTTTACACAGAATGCCTCTTTCCGCCACTCTCGGTGTTAATGCCTTCTGGACTAGGAGCGGGGAAGCCTCCTTCACCACCAGCTGGGAGAATGGCATCCGTGGCCAGGACCAAGTTCTAAACACGCTGGATTTCGAGGTTCACCGCGTATTAGTAAATGATGACTTGCTTCACCTGGAATTCACCCAGCTTTGAAAAAGCGATGCCGGAGCCGAAAAACAAAACACGAAAAAAATACAACCGTCTAGCGGCGCGGGCTTGCTGGCACACTGAGCTAGGAGCTCACCAGGGCCAGCTGGGGCCCAGGCCCCAACAGTAGGCACCAACTGTATGCAATGGGTCCAAAACACAATGCTCAGAGGACTCAGAGCTGGCCCTGCACCCCCCTTGGGAGCTGACCTTTCTGAAACAAACGTCAAAGAAAGACGAGGTCCAGAAAGCTTTCTCTGTCAGACCAGTTTGAGAACTGGGAAGAAATCCTCCCTCCCATTTTCCCACCTGGAGACAGAAGGGTAGTTGATATGCTCCAGGTCACCTGCATTCCCAGAGCCAAGCACTTGACCTGACAAGGGAACTTACAAAGGAGCCCTCTCCAGCACCTGCCCCCCTTCCTCTCTTCTTTGGTTTAAGGCTGCTGAATATGTGATAACACAATCCTTAATGCTGGGATGGCAACAAACACGCTGATAGGACCCACCCAGTAGCTTAGCAACTGTTTTTATGTCTTTAGGCTTTTTTTTTTTTTTTGAGAAGTAGAGAAAAGGGGAAAAAAAGCTTTGTCAAAGTGAATGTCACGCCACCGTACTTCTTTCCACTTCAGGGGGGTAGGGGCAGGGAGGGGGCTTGGCCAAATGGTCATTGTGAGCTGTGAAGCCTTTCATTCTGCGGTGGTGTAGGGGATGAGGTTCCAAGACAACGGGGGGGGGGGGCTCTTCCCTTCTCTTAGAAGGTACCTTGAGCCTCCCCAGCCTGTGGTCGATTGAAAGTAAGCAGGCTCTATGTCTTCGAGCCAGGCATTTAGGAAATCGTCTGAGAGAGTCCCACTCCGACGGTCCAAAGGTCCCCTGCTTCCTTGTTACTGTCTTTGTATCAAACAGGCAGATAAAAGATTTCAAGAGACAGGGCCCAAGCCCAGGTGACCACCCTTTCCTTCAAGGCAAGAAAGTTGAGCACTGCCATGGGTCTAGCCTAAAGCTAGGGTACCTGGGGAGGGAGGGGGGCCGCCAGAAGACCAGGAAGGAGCCCCACAGATCCCGGAACCCAAAGGATAAAGACAGGAAGAATGGAAAAGTGGCCTTCCTTGCAGGCCTGGGGAGAAGTCCGTGTCACACAGGAGAAAGGGGACAGAGAGCAGGCTGAAGGCCAGAGCACAAGACTGGCATGTGGAGCTATTTGGGGGGGCGGGGGGGGCGCAAGGGAGCTTCAGATGACCGCCACCATGAATCAGTGTCTCGGACTACATCCACGGCACTACATAAGGATAAGTGCCTGCTCTGGTCACTGAGGAATATTTGGGGTACCGGGGCATGAGCGCTGGCCTGTGACCCGCCACAAGTTGGAGCAAGGGCCTGAGCCACCCTTCCATTCAGTCAGAACTGAGCGGTCATGAGGCTGGCGGTAGGGTTTACAGTGTTGCTGTGACCACCTAAAGGGCAGGATGCTTATTCTCACTGCACCCCTATGGGGAACTGGAACCGTAAGGGTGCCCCGTTTCCCCACGCCACAGCCCATGGCGCTCCATGTCACTGTGAGTGTGGAACAGTAGCATCCACTTTGGCATCCATCCCCCTTAACAATTTCAGGTTTGATGGTGAAATTCAGATCTCCTCCTTGTCAAATGGACTTGACTGATAATTCTTGTCACCTCCCACCCCAAAAAGCCTCACTGATAAAGATATATACAATTCCTTTTAAATAAAGGACCATTTCTTACTTGTAATGAGTGCAAGTCCACTCATCATCAGGGAAATGCAAATCAAATCTACGATGAGATCTCACCTCGCACCTGTCAGAAGGGCTAAAATCGACACCACGGGAAACAAGTGTTGGTGAGGATTCGGAGAAAGGGGAACTCTCCTACACTGTTGGTGGGAATGCAAACTGGGGAAGCCACTCTGGAAAACAGTATGGAGGGTCCTCAAAAAATTTAAAAATAGAGCTACCCTATGAGCCAGGAATTCCACTACTGGGTAGTGGATACATGAACCCTTATGTTTACAGCAGCATTATCTATAGTAGCCAAATTATGGAAGCAGCCCAGGTGTCCACCGATAGACGAATGGATAAAGAAGAGGTGGTATATATATATACAATGGAATATTCTTCGGCCATCAAAAAGAATGAAATCTTGCCATTTGCAACAACACAGATAGAGCTACAGAGTATAATGCTGAACGAAATACGTCAGTCAGAGAAAGACAAATACCATATGATCTCACTCCTAGGTGGAATTTAAGAAACAAAACAAATGAGTAAAGGCGAAAAAAGGGAGAGACAAAGCAAGAAACAGACTCTTAGCTATAGAGAACAAACTGATGGTTACCAGAGAGGAGGTGGGTGGGGGATGGGCAAAATAGGGGACAGGGATTAAAGAGTACACTTATTAGGATGAAAATAAAATGATTTAAAAAATAAGTGAAAGTCAAAAGTAGTTCTTCCCGACTCTAATGAAATCATGGTTCCTGCTTCCCATTCCCATTCTTTGGAGACAAGAGGAGAGATCTGAGTGGCTCCCCACCTAGACCCTCCAACCCCCCAGGAGCTCAGTTCTCAGAATCCAACACTGGGGCTGGAGAAAGCCAAAATGAAGAGGCTAAAACATTCATGTTCTAAGGAATATAACAGCTAACAGTTAGAAAGCAGCTGCTATGTGCCAAGCGATCTTCTAGCACTTGACGATACAACCCACTTAATCTTCATAAGAACCCGAGGAGATGGGTACTATTATTGGGCATTTTACAGATGAGGGAACTGAGCCAGAAAGAGTTTAAGTGACTTGCCCAAGGTCACAAAGTTAATAAGTGATAAAGATCAAAATACCAAGAGCTCAGCTCCAGAGTCTATACACTTATGTCATGGTATCTCGGAAGAGCTGGCTCTGTTCAGTAGGCCAGAGTGACCTCTGTCTCCCTTCTCCCCACTGGTCCAGAGTTACCTCTACCTCTACCTTTGCCTGTGGTCTTAGGACTTTGTACAAGCACCCCTCATGCTCTGG
Source organism: Halichoerus grypus (assembly GCF_964656455.1). Taxonomy (NCBI): domain Eukaryota; kingdom Metazoa; phylum Chordata; class Mammalia; order Carnivora; family Phocidae; genus Halichoerus; species Halichoerus grypus. Next base: position 18,739,856 of record NC_135727.1, on the reverse strand, counting down.
CTAGAAGGAAGGGATCCTGGCAACTCCCTAAGCTCTGCCTGGCCTCCCAATATGTGCTCTATCACTTTTAAATATATCCAGATTATTACCCCAATACTTCACCTGAACCGTCCTAATGAAATATGAGTGGATATTAACTAAGCTGTAAAATCCATAAAACTGCTGCTTTACAAGAGACATTTACTTATGAATCAGCAGTTGGGTTAATTCATTATTTAGTAGGCTTGTTATTTATAGCATATTACAGCTTGGTAAATTATTTATATGTGCTTGTTTCTGTGCATGATTTTCCCTTAAGAGAGGGAAAATGTTTATCAACCACACACAGGGAGGCTGTTTCAGTCAGAGGCCTTTTGTTAAAATAGGTTGGGCTAGTTTCTCTGTCTTACTTCCTGCTCAGGTCCAAGGGCAATCAGTCGGTCAGTCAGCCACTGAGGGGGAGTCACTGTAGGGCAGCATTTCCCAATGGATATGGGTTATCAAATAAAGACTCTGTAGACTGATCAGTTTGGTTACTACTAGATTAAAGTCAAAGTTTCAAAGCTGCAAGACTTCTAAAAGCCTCTAATATACCAAGGAGTCTCTTAAATTTCCAAGTGGAGGGCACGTAATGAATTATTTGATGACAGAGTCCTTTTTATGCACAAAACTCATGGGACTAGAACGTACTTTACAAACATTCCCCTAGGGGCGCCGGGATGGCTCAGTCGGTTAAGCATCTGACTCTTGGTTTCAGCTCAGGTCCTGATCTCAGGGTCCTGGGATCGAGCCCTGTGTCAAGCTCCATGCTCAGTGGGGAGTCTGCTTGAGATTCTCTCTCCCTCTCCTTCGTCCCTACCCCTCCTCACTCTTGTGCGTGCTCTCTAAAATAAATAAATAAATCTTAAAAAAAAAAAAGGAAAGAAAGAAATAGTCCCCTAAGAAAAAGTATTCCTCATGCTTAAAGAGAACTCCCACTTGGTAAACTGGGGGTGAACTCCACCGTCATGTCCTTCTGTGAGAAATGAAAAGGAAACGGTCAACGCTGACCAATCTACAGACATAACACATAAGCTATCTCGTCCGGTTATACCTAAGATCTGCACCACAACATTCAACACACTCTTGTATTGTTTTTGTTTGTTATTTGCTTTGTGTCTTCTTTCTGCTCTCTAAAATGACAATGCTTAGGGGCGCCTGGGTGGCTCAGTTGGTTAAGCATCTGCCTTCGGCTCAGGTCACGATCCCGGACTCCTGGGATCGAGTCCCACATTGGGCTCCCTGTTCAGCAGGGAGTCTGTTTCTCCCTCTGCCCCCCACCCCGTTCGTGTTCTCTCTCTCCCTCTCAAATAAATAAAATCTTTAAAATAAAATAAAATAAAATGACAATGCTTCAATATGGCAGCAACTGCTTCTGCCTCTTCTGGTCTCCTCCTCACACTGCATGACCAACACTGGTCCCGGCAGACAGGAGAATAAGCAACAAATATTAAGTAGCAGTAAGTAGCAACCAGCTATTTCAGGCCTCAGCTGTCTGGGCTGATATTTCTTCCAGGGAAAGTAGAAAAGCAGACAGTATATCACGGGCAAAGTCCATAAAGTTAAATGGTGGCAGAGGTCAGAAGGAAAAGGGAATTAAAGGCGGTAGGACCTTTGGGGCCAGGCTTCAAGAGCCCAGCCAGCCCACGCTGTGAGCAGTTTGTCAGGCTAGGAAAGTAGCTGGCATACCGGCCAGAAACCTGGCCTCCGTTCTCTGGTCATCTGAGTATTTTTTTTTTTTTTTAACTCTAAGGTTTTTTTACTCTGTGATTTGTTCTCCAACTGGAACCGCATTCAGAGTAAGGTTTTCATTGAAAAAGCCAATGCTTTTCTTAAATGTGAATTTTAAAGATTTGCTGCATTCATAAGCCCAATTTTATTCCATTCAGCAGGGTCAACGTTTTTCCCATTTGAAGGACACCTGATTTTATCAAAATTCATAAGACTATAGCGTCCACTTACCAGAAACTCATTTTATCACAATCACTACTGAAATCCGTCTCTCAATTCAGGGATACCTATCACCTATGACGAAGTTTTTCAATTGTTAAAGAACCATAGACAGCTAAAACAATTACTCAGAGTAATTGAAATACACTTCCTAATCTGAATATGTTGCTTTCCATTGAAGCCTTTGGAAAACGTTAGCATAACTCTCTGGGTGGAAAGAACCCTGACGAGCTCAGCCACCTCTAAAACTGTATAATTTGGAGCAAATCTCTTCTCTGGGCCTCTTTCCTGTTTCTGTCAGATCAGAGCATTGACCTAAAAGGTGTCTGAGATCCCAGTATTCTAGAATGACCTTGAAGTATTGAGAGAGAAAGGAGAAAACCAACTAATAGGACACTGGCTCGTGAAGACCTGTGTTTAATGACATCAGTCAACAACAGAGGCATCACACCAACCGGGCCCGTTAAGATCTGTTCTGAAGAAACACACTGCAAGGAATCTTTGGCCTAGAGCTCCTCCACCATATGTCGAGGTGGCACCTCAGCTCCCTGCAGTACCTCTGTCAATAGAGGTGGGGGTCTCCCCTTACACAAAGCATACCCGTCACTGCCCCCAGCATTCTCAGGAACATAACTGCTAATGGTTAAGGTGAACGCTCTGGGCTCAGATCGATTCAGATTCAAAATCTTGCTCTGCCAACTCTCTAGACATGTGACCTTGGACAAGTCCATCAATCTCTCTAGAAATTCAGCCTTCTCCTTTGTAAGATTCAACGACATAATACATAGAAAGCACTCAGTAGAAGAATTGACCCCTAAACACTCAAAACCTAGCTGCTCTTATTATTCTCACCATGTTATTAACCGAAGCATCTTAGTCATCTCCCCATACAGCCAATCTACTCCCTGTCTTTCCAACACTTCTGATACTTAACCAACCCTAGACTGTTGGCTTGAAGTTGTACCCATGGCCTGAACTGTTTGTCCTCCAGGAATTATCCCTGACCACTTCAACTAGCAAGGATTGTTTTCTCCTCTAAACACACAGTCCTCTATTACCTAAATCACTTGCTGGAGACTTAAGCACAAAACTGTCTTGTGGTCGGACATGTAAATTGCAACCAGAAATGGCTTCACTTTTCACACGTGACTACTAGGAGACCCGAGGCTGCACTGCTATCCTCTGGCTCGCCCTTCAGGGCCTAGCATAGAGCAGGGGGTCCAATAAATACGCTGGGCTTTTTTATTTGCCTATGGACAAACCTAGCTTCATCTTTAGAGGAAAGGTTCCACTAGAAATTTCTTTGAGCCTGTGCTGTCCAATATGGTAGCCAGTCACCACATACAGATGGCTACTGGGCACTTGAAATGTGGCCAGTCCAAAACAAGATGTACTGTAAGTATAAACTGCACACCTGATTTCCAAGGCTTCGTACCAAAAAGAAAAAAAAAAATGTAAGGTATCTTTTATCTTACTTACATGTTGAAATGATAGTATTTTGGATATATCAGGTTAAACAGAGTATTAAAGTCAGTTTCACATGGTTCTTTTTTCACATGTTTCTTTTTACATTTTTAAAAAATCTTATTTATATATATATATATGTTTTTAAATAAACTCCTTGCCCAATGTGGGGCTCCAGTCACATGCTCTAGTGACCGAGCTAGCCAGGCACTCCTTTTTTTATATTTTTTAATGCGACTAGTAGAATTTAAAATTATGTATGTGGCACACGTTATATATCTGCTGGGGCCTTTTGAAAATATAAAGCATGTGAACGCACTGATCATTAGATGCACTAATTATTTTACCACTGTTCTTTTCAGAGAACACCTACAACAACCTGCTGGTGTTGGAATTTCATGTCTATTCTGATCTAGCACTGTAGGTGTGAACCGTTCGCGGGTCCTTGGAGAATGGGAGCTCCCGACGCGCGTGCCAGATAGGGATCTGTCGGCAGAGTATGCGGTGAAAGGATGCGCTATGGTCAGGCCATCTCTTTCCTGCTTGAAACGTTTTCGTTATTAATTAAGAAGCTTGAAAGCTCCCTGGTGAAATACTAAAATAAAATATGGTCAAGTGGTTTATGCATGCAAGCGGGGAGGATGGCAAAGGAACAACCTGAGTGATCAGTGTTGGATAATGATATTGATTTTAAGGCAGTAGCTGGGGAACTAAGGAGCTTCCATTGATCAGAAATCACTCAGGAGCTCTTGGTACCATTAGGAAGACCAATGTACCTTCACGCCAACCGTGGCTACAAAAGCAGCCTTCCGAATCAGAACCTCGGCTTCGTCACAGCATTATTCAAGCCTGGAAATTGAATGCTGTGTGCGTGCAACTTCTCCAGGTGCCATGGGGGCTGCAAAAGACATCAGAGCTCCGACACCTGATGGTCATATGCTCATGGGCTTCCTATGGTCCACGGTGTCACGGAAGGCTTCACGGGGGAATCAAGGCTGGAGCTGACCCCAAAGAGGCATAACCCATAAGATAAGAGACCGTTCGTTATGGCACAAGATGTTACAGCAAAGGACAAGAAGGTTGAGAGGGAGAAGGCAAACAGAAGGATGTGCATCTTGGGACATATCATTGGTGGGAAGAGAGGAAGTGGCAAAGAAGAAATATAGCTGCGAGACTTTGGACGGGTTTCAATTTTCTTATCAACAGAGGGGGATGATATCTGCACTATCCTATCGCAAATCTTAAATGAGTTACTGCACATGAAAGCACCCAACATCATACTTGGTCTGTTGGAGACACTCCATCATTGTTCACTCCCTCCCTCATCTTTCACGTTGGGCTTAGATCTCTTGGTTTCTGACCCAGACACCTGGATTTATACCTGCCACCACTGCTGAGCCCTAAATTCTAGCCTATGACGTTCCCAACCTTGATGTTGATCTCTCTCTTGCTACTAGAGAGGATTTCAGGTGCTTGTTAACCCATGAAGAGCCAGTCCATCTCAGTAAAGATGAAGGTAGCTGAATAAAGCTCCCACGGAAAATGAAGAACCATGATTTTCATCACAACCGACAGCAAAATGACCAATTAGTCTCAGCAAGTGAGTATTCTTTCTCTGAACCCACATTTCAAACTGGACTGACCAATACAAACACACCATTTCCTCAGCCAATCCGACTCACCCTAGGAGACTCCATTTTAAATCTAGTTCCTATGGATTTCAGTCCAAAGTGCAATTCTGCCTGGCAAAGTATTGCGAGATCTGCAAGGCAAGCACTTCACACCCCCTCTGTTTTAACTCATCTACAGAAAACAGCCAGGAGCATTGGAGGGGGGGGATTATTTCTTTTAAAGTCAGCATCACTCCTGCTTTATTTCTGTAACACACCTTCTTTATCACCCCTATCAGCCACCTCACGTGGTTCAGAACAGATGGCAGTGGTGCTATTCTTTCAGGGGCGGAGGGGTGGGGGGTGGGATAGTGGATCTGTTATGTATGGTCACAAAGTGATGCCGGACAGCCTGGGCACAGAAGAAGCTAAACTCACAGAAGAAGCTAAACAATGGGCCTGCCAATGGGAAGAGGCAGAAGTCTGGGTGGCTTGGAGGACATGAAGATCTTCCCTCAGAGATCACCTGTCAAGTCACTTCAGATGAGAGGAGAAACTTTCCGAAATCACTCAAAAATGAGGGACTTTGGGGCTCCTGGGTGGCTCAGTCGGTTAAGCATCTGTCTTCGGCTCAAGTCGTGATCCCAGGGTCCTGGGATTGAGCCCCGCTTCGGGCTCCCTGCTCAGCGGGGAGTCTGCTTGTTCCTTTCCCTCTGCCCCTCCCCCAGCTTGTGCTCATGCGCACGCTCTCTCTCTCGCTCTCTCTTTCGCAAATACATAAAATCTTTAAAAAAAATGAGGGACTTTTAGAAACCGTAGTGACCTCAGAGAGGGGGTATAGATACTACCTGGGGCAGGAGGGACCCTTCCGTGGTAGATGGAAATATCATACCTAAATCTACATCTTGATCTGGGTAGTATTTACACAAATGGACACACATAAAAATTCACTGAAGCTTTGTGCACTTTCCTGTATGTCAGTAATATCTCATTTAAAAAGGATTTTTTTTTTTTTTTTAAGTATTAAATGAGCCCATGGACAGGCGTAAAGGAAGCCTTGCTGCCGCCAGCCATGTCCACTGGAACAGAGCCTTCAGAAAGCAATTCACCACCATGTACCAGGAGCCTTAAAATAGATTCTGAACCTCTGACGCAGTAATCCCATTTCCGGGTGTCTCTCCTAAGGAAATAATCTGAAACATGAGAGAAACTATGTGCAGGCTGGTGGTCAGACAGATAACTGAATAGAAGATGTACTTGCTTGTGAGACACTAGGCTTTGTCTGTGGATATCAGGTTTAAACAGCAGGATATAACCCCTCGTTTGTACATGATCACTTGTCCTGACCAAAGAAACACAGGGAACAAAAAAGAGGAAACACACTCCACAATTACAGCAACATTTAGGTCACGATCATGGAATAGCAGGTGAGGCCTTTTATGAGTCTCTGTCCTAAGGTTGTCTCAGAATCGCTCTGTGTCTGTGCACAACATGGCTACCGTCTGTGTTTTCTATGTAATGTAATGATATTATTTTCCCCCCAAAATCAAGGGATGGGGAACCTAAGGGTCTCAGGAGGGCTCCGCTCTTCACAAGAGCACCAGCCAGAGAGATGAACCTTAGCTTAACAAAATGATGCTTCTCAAAGTAATATCACACCCTACCTGTACTCCCTTATGTTAGGACCATGCTTTCAATATTTCCACAGCACTTTTATGCAAATACATCAAAATCTGAGAGAGAGGCAATAATAAAAATGCAGATGTGTAAGGAAGCCTCTGGATCTCCCAGATCACACAGGCCTCGCTAGGCTGGATGTGAGACCAGGGGCCCTGGGACTAAAAAGCGGTAATGAGCACAAAGGTAGCACATCAGCTGACCAGCCGTGTCCTTCAGATCCCTGTATTTCCTACGAAATTTCGATCTGGTCTTGATTTATTCTGGTAGGTAAGTGATCCAGAGGCAAGCAAGTTGAAACTCACATTTTTTTTTTTTCACTGCCTGTAATAAAAGCAAGCATCTTCAGGTGTTTCTCATCATTCCCTGCTACTTCTTGCATGTCAAATCAAGATTTTGAAATTCCCGTCACTTCTCAGAACTTCTCGAGAATTTTCTCCTTTCTACCTGCATGATGTTTGAGGACGATTTCACTTTTCCCCTCTAGGTTTTCCATTAGCTAAGGCCATTAGAAAGAGCCTGAACCCTGTCTTTATGAGGCCTCCTTCAAAGTGGGCTTGTCACTGGGGTTGATGGTCCGGTTACAAGATTGAACACTTGGACTCTGTAAAGAACTCTGCTCTTGAAAAGTCATTAGTCTCTTCAACAAATGGTGTTGAGAAAACTGAACAGCAACATCATGCAAAAGAAAGAAACCGGACCACTTTCTTACACCATACACAAAAATAAATCCAAAATGGATTAAAGACCTAAATGTGAGACCTGAAACCATGAAAATCCTAGACGAGAACACAGGCAGTAACCTCTTTGACATTGCCCATAGCAACTTTTTTTTTTTTCCCTAGATATGTCTCCTGAGGCAAGGGAAACAAAAACAAAAATAAACTATTGGGACTACATCAAAATAAAAAGCTTCTGCACAGCGAAGGAAACAATCAACAAAACTAAAACCTACAGAATAGAAGAGGATATTTGCAAATGACATATCTGATAAAGGGTTAGTATCCAAAATATATAAAGAACTGATACAACTCAACACCCAAAAAACAAACCAATTAAAACATGGGCAGAGGACATGAACAGACATTTCTCCAAAGAAGACATACAGATGGCCAACAGACACATGAAAAGACGTTCATCACCATTTACCATCAGGGAAATCCAAGTCAAAGCCACAATGAGATATCACCTCACACAGTCAGAATAGCTAAAATCAAAAACACAAAAAACAAGTGTTGGCAAGGATGTGGGGAAAAACAAACCTTCTTGCACCGTTAGCGGGAATGCAAACTGGTGCAGCCACTGTGGAAAACAGTATGGAGGATCCTCAAAAAGTTAAAAATAAAACTACCTTATGATCCAGCAATTGCCCTACTGGGTATTTACCCAAAGAATACAAAAACACTAATTCCAAGGGATCCGTGCACCCCGATATTCATAACAGCATTCTTTACAATAGCCAAATCATGCTATCAGCCCAAATGTCCATCAACTGATAGATGGTATATATGATATATATATATATCATATATACACACACAATGAAATATTACTCAGCCATAAAAAGAGTGAAATCTTGCCATTTGCAATGAGATGGATGGAGCTAGAGAGTATAATGTTAAGCAAAATAAGTCAGTCAGAGAAAGACAAACACCATAAAATTCCACTCATATGTGGATTTTAAGAAACTAAACAAATGAACAAAGGAAAAAACAAATAAAGAGACAAACCAAGGAACAGACCCTTAACTCTAGAGAACACACTGATGGTTACCAGAAGGGAGGTGGGTGGGGTGGGGGACGGGGGAAATAGGTGATGGGGATTAAGGAGGGCACTTGTCGTGAGGAGCACCAGGCGATGTATGGAAATGTTGACTCACTATATTGCATGCCTGAAACTGATATAACACTGTATGTTAACTAACTGAAATTAAAATTGTTTTCAAAAATTCATTAGTGAGATCCCCAGGCGCAAGGTTTTACACCCAATGCAGAAATTCCCAGGGCATTTTACCTCCGGTGAATACATAAATTCCATTAATCCTCTTATACTTTTCTAAGTATGGGAAATTCTGCGCATGGGAATGGTTACGTGTGCAGACTACAATCAGTAGAAGGTAGAGGGGGAAGAGGAGGACGCTGGGGGTGATACTGTTTTATTTTAAAGATTTTGAAGAATAAGTGTCAAGAAACTGTCTCAGGATTTTCATTTATCCAGAACTTTTCTTCCTTCTAGTTCTCTGAAACCTCACTATAAACCCGGTGACTGATCTATAATTTCAGTATACCGGATTAAGGCCCAAATCATAAACATGAGGAGGAAGAGATTTTTCAGAATCTGACAAAAAGCGGCCAGGACACAACTCGGAGATACCGTGATGTTATTATACAGAGAGGCAGACAAAATTGCCACCACCTGACTTAGTTAAAAGCTAGACACTTAGCTAACCTGGATAGCAGTCCCTTCTATCTGTAAAAGGAAGGGTTCTAACAAAAGAACCTTTCAGTTTCCAGATTCTCTGGTACAAAGTGGGAGCCAAATAGGGGATTCAGGAAGAAAGGCTCTACCTAGGAAGCCAACCTGCTGGCTCCTCCTCAGTGAGGCCCAGCCACTGAGACATTCCATGGCACACAGGCCTTGTCCAACTACATTCTGGACCCTGCTCCTCGGATCTCAGAACCGAGAGGCTTCGGAAATGGTTCTCATCTACTAAAATGTCCCCAACAGCTGTCCTTGAGGGCTGGGAGGAACGCACACGTTCTGTTCCAGGGGCAAAGGGGTCAGGCGCGTCTCAGGCAGAAGCCACCCAAGGCAACAGTGCTTCTCTTCACATGAGCTTTCCCACCTGTCAACAGATGCTTAAAGCGACGGGATGAATATGCAACAGCTGAGTTGGACACCAGAGTAGAGCGAGGCAGCTGTTCCTTGCCTTTGAGTATAAAAAGCACAGCACTAATGTGGAAAAGGGTCTGGTCGTGTATAAATATGATCACTTTGCACATTCTCTTCTCTCCACACATTTTAGGACTTGAGTTATTTAACTGAAGAAACTGTAGACCAACTGAAAGCTTTACGTATGGTGAGGCCGAAGAAGACAAAATTATAGGAGACGAAGGACAATAATGTGTTACCACGGGAAGGGGAGGGAAAGCCAGGGGATCACAGCCCTTCAGAATCAAACTTCAACGGAAAGACTGGATTTGATCAAATTGTTCAGAAAAAGTTCATCTTCCCACCAGAACTTAAGCACTAATCAGCTGAAGATCACTTACTTACCTGAATGTTTAAATAAAGGCTAACACAATTCTTGCTTAAATTTAGAAAATGGATTTTAAGCTCCTGACATGTAAATTTGGGCTGCATTATGACTGTGAAGGGGATCAGAATATGCCACCCCAAAATGCGCCACTTTGATAGAAGGATTATATTGAGCTGAAGACCACTGAGACACAGTAGACACGGAAGGAGCTCTCTGCCCTCCCCCTTTCTGCCTAAAAGCAGGGCATCGATTTCCCATCGTGAAGGTGTTCTCTCTCCACGCTCCTGCACCAGGAAGAGGAGACAGTCAGCACTGAGGTGAGTCTGCACAACAAACCTTACCGAAATAACCTTTATCCTCCTTAGTTTCCCCCATATGTTTACCTTCCCATAATTAACCCCCCCAGATGTCCAAACCCCTTTTCCTTTGTCTTGCCACTTCTCCACAAATATATCACCCTGTGTTGAAATGGCACATAAGCCCCTGGGTTTAACCACCTCACTGGGTCTTTATTTCTTTTCTACAAAGGCCCCCCCATGCACATAAAAAAATAAAATATTAACATCAAGTAAAATATGTATGCCTCTTCTCCTGTTAGTCTGTCTTCTGGTCAGTCTAATTTGCAGGTCCCAGCAACAGAACCTAAGAGGGTAAAGGAAAAACCTGTTTCCCTCCCCCATAATTACAAAGATAATTTTTATTTTACATTCTAAAACCTCCAAAAGCTCTAAATCTAAACCATGATGGACATCAATTCTGAAAAATTATTAAGATTATGATATTTATCGCTGACTTCTGCTCTTTCCAATATTTATGGGTTATGTTTTGTATCCACCACTATGTCTGACGATTTTATTAAAAGCTAAAATATTAATGAAAAGGCTGAGAATTGACATTTAATCCAAAGTACACAGGGCCATACAGTTTATGCTAAATTTTCATTTAGTGTAAAAACAATTTTCATCCCTTATATTTTATCATTTGTATTTTAAATTCTGTGAGCTGAAAAAGCTGATAGTAATTCACTTTTATTTATATGCCCTTTAAATAGTTTTTTCATTATAAAATGGTGAAGTATACATGTGATCACTATGGAAAATGAAAGAAAATATAGAAAAAAATAGGAAAAAAAAAAAAACAAAAACCCAGCCACAATTCACCACCAAATCGTATCCACTGTTAGCCTTCTGGGAAATATCTTTCCATTCTATTTCTCGATGTATAAGGTTTGTTGGTGCTGTTTTTGGTAACAGCTTTATTGAGATATAATTCGCATTAACATACCACTCACCCATTTAAAATGTACCATTCCGAAGTCACAGAGATAAAAGGGACAGCACAGGGAATATAGTCAGCGGCACTGTAATAGTGACACATGGTGACAGATGGCGGCTACACTTGTGAGCACAGCAGAACGTGGAGACTCATCGAATCCCTATGCTGTACACCTGAAACTAATGTGTCATTTGTACTTCTATTAGAATAAATAAATTTAAAAATAAAAAAACTGTGCCATTCAATGTTCTTTAGTATATTCACGGATACGTGCAACCCTCACCACAGCCAATATTAAAGCATTCACATCATGCCCAAAAGTAACCCCGCACCCCTTACCCATCATCCCCCTCCCATCCTAAGCAACCACTAATCCACTTTCTGTCCCTGTAGATTTGCCTGTTGTTGTGTTGGTTTCAGTTTCTAATGATACTATACATTTTTATGGGGTTTTTTTTCAGCTCACATTATAACATGCGTATTTCCTAATGTTAATTACCAAGTTTTTGTTTACAAAATAATGATTGCATAATAGTCCATCAAGTAGATTTATGGTAATATATTCGACCAGCTGTTAATGGAAATTTAGATATTTTCCACTTCTCTTTGTTCTGATCAGTTTAAGCTACACTGGTCCTTGCACAAAAACAATTGGTGGGAGATTCATTGCGATGAATTCCAGTCCCCGCCTGTGACATTAGGGCAACACCAGCCTTCCCGCCAAGCCTCTATTTCTCCCTCTCTGTCAGGCTTTACTGCTCAGCTAGAATTCTGCCCATGGAACCCGTGGCAGGAGTGGCTAACCTTGTCAAGGGGAAACTAGGGCTCGGAAGTGCCCCATGTGACAAGCTGTCAGATGCCGGATGCCTGGTGTCCTGTGATCGTCCCGATCTGATCACTATCACACATGGAATACCATTCCCCCATTCCGCTCTGCAACCTGATTCCCTCAGGCTGCAGCCAGAAGCACGCGGCAGTCAGGAAACCTGCAAGAACCTAGTCCCCACTCAGGAAGGAAGTAGGCAAGAGGCTTCCAGGAGCATTCACAGGAGGGCAAGGTGCACATTCCACCCTCGCCTAACATGAAAACTGATGGAACAAAAAACCAGCAAATCTGGAGGGGGCCTGAGTTTTCAGGTCATCATCTGCAGTAATCCAAAACCAATAAGGACCACCATTAAGTACATCATAATACTAACTGCAGGAAACACTCATCAAGCAGTGACATGCTTTTATATGCACTATCTCATTTAATCCTCACAACACAAACTCGAAGGTACACATTTCTATTATTTATCCCCATTGGGCAGATAAAGAACTTGAGGTTCCGTGCTCAGTAATTTGCCCAGGTTCACACAGCCAACTGTGTCCTTCCCCTCCAACCCCACCCCCCAAAAAGGGGCAGAGGCAGAATTCAAATCCAGGCCTTCCCCATCCCCAAGGTTGAGCCCTCTGATTCATTTAAATGTCATCTAGTTGCTACGAAAGAGAAGGGAAAAGGTACTATCACCTATTTACTAGAACGCCTCCTATATCCCAAGACCCGGGTACCATACTTCCCTTACACCTCTGTGACTGAAAGCTACCTCCATTTTACAGTTCAACAAACCAAGACTTTGAGAGGTTAACAGATTTGTCTCAGACCTCATAGCTACCTGTGATGAACGTCCTGAATTCCAACTAGAAATTTTTACTGCTAAACCCCAGCTTAAAGAAAAATGCCTTCATTGATAAAATCGGGGCCCACGGTAACAACACGATTGGAAGATCCAAGTCTCAGGATATTGCTCGTTGGCCACACTGAAGGAAAGCAGGTTAAACGTGGCTCAGGGGGCAATAAGTTTTGAATACTTGGTTTCCAAATGTAAGATAAACTCAATGGAAATGATATAATTTTCTTCACGATTTGAGAATTGCACATCACACGTAAATGTGCACTTTGTCAAAGCTTTGTAGCTCACCTTTACACTTAACAGACCTCTCGGGAAGCAGAAATATGACAATTATGCAAATAGCAGTGTTGAGCCAATTACATGGGAAAGTGGGTGTACTTAAAAGAAAAAAAAAGATTTGGCAAAATGTAAGCTTCCTTCCTTAACAATGGAGAGCTTAAATTCAAAGACATTTTTGGCAAACAGGAGGGCATAGGTGGCTCTTGCTTTCTCTCTCTAGGTGTTATTAGCACCAGAGGGCTCCTCATCCTTTGTTTTCCGCTTTTAATAACCCAAGCGCTTTCTAATGGTATTTTAAGTGAGTTGCTAAAATGTTCAGGATGCATTTCCCCACGTTGAGCTCCACAGAGATGATTTTCAGTGGGCAAATAAAAATAAGCATTTAAAAGATTTCTTTGCTCATCAAATGGTGAAGAAATCCATTCCTTTTAGCCTGCTCCATGCTTGAAAAGGTTAGTGTGGCCTTTGGAAAATACCAGGTTGTGCATTCCGTACACTGTTAATGATTCCTGGGATGCGCTGACACTTGCAAGTACATCTTAACCTTTTTAAAATGGGGCCTCCATTGTCTTACCTTAGTAAGCAGTTTGTTCACCTTATGTCTTACAAAGGCCACCGCAGTGGAAAATACATGTGAGATGTAAACCCGCAGACGAGCCGCAGAACAGAAAGAGGAGGGCGGAGCGCGGCTTACATCACACACAACCTGCAGGGGGCGCCCGCCCCGTCTCCGACCACAGCCGGGAAGGACAGCGGCTCCCTTCAAGCCCCGATGAGGACTCCTCAGCTCCCTAACTCCCTGGAAGTCCTCATCTAATGTAGCTGTGTGCATTTCATTCTTGTACCTCTATGTGTCCCGCAGTAGCCACCCAGCTCCAGGCTCACCAAGCGGCCCCTGTGGTTTAGAGAACCAGACTGGGAAGACACCTGCTATATCCACTGGACACTCCCGCTTCGATGCCTCCCACAGTCTAGTAGCAAGGGCCCTAACCTGCCCCTGTCTCTCCGATTTTAGATCTCATGAAGCCCTACACATTCTTCAGCACAGCTCCAGAGTCCCCTGTGTTGGAGGAGCTGGCCCCTCCTCCAGACTCCCAGGGCACTTTATTTCTTCCAGCAGCTTGAAAGAGTTATTGGACATCCATCATCGGCGGACCTTGGGCTGGGCTCCGTGGTGACAAATAGATTCCCATGGTCCCTGTCCTCAGTTGAGCTCAAGACCAGGTTTGTTGCCCATCTATGGAGTTTCTGTGACGTTGAAACAGTGAATGCAGAAATCTTTTTTTCTGTGTAAATTGCAATTTGTCCCTCACCATGGCTGACTCTCCAGGGTCCTGGCACCAGAGTACTTTGAGCTGGCCGGAGGAGGGGGCACGTGTCCACGAGGGGGAAGACGGAAAGAGAATGTATGAAGACCATTTTGGAAGAAAAGGCCCCATTTTGGAACTTCTCCGGTCTCTCCACCTCGCGGGCAGAGAAATTTTCCTTTGCAGCCTCCCTCACCTCGACACGGGTTTGACATAGTTTACAGGAAGTAGCCACTGGCGTGTCTGTCTTGCCCAGTGGCCGCTGAGCTGCTTGAAGGCATCATCTGAGCTCATTCTTTCCCGCACCCCCTCTAGCAGCTAGCCCATTGCAGGGCACATCCCACACCCTCCCTATTACTTGCCGGAGGAACACATAAATAAAGGCAAGTGAGTGTTGGTTAGTGGCAAGTCTTGATTATTAGACTGAGGAATTTGAACTTGGTCGTGCATCATTTTTTCATGAGCTAAGTCAGAAGAAATAAAGCCTCTAAAAGGAAATGTATATTCATTTGTGTTTCCTATAGAATTAAAAATTCCAGCTCCTGCGGTCTAAAACGAGATATTAAAAACTCTATTGGACAATCTGTTTGTGGGAAATGAGGAGCCATTTAGGATTCATCAGAGCAAAGAGGTTTACTGGAGCCTTGAGGTGGAGAGAAATGGTATTATAAATCCATTTTAAAAAGAAAAGCCAAAAACGCCTAGAAAGCATTTTGCAGTACAAGAGAAAAGCAATTTGCTTGTTACTGCTTCAATTTCTTAAATCATCTGGCTTCATAGATCAACACTAACTCTCTTTAAATCTACCAAATGAAATTCCATCCAATGACTCATTACCCAGGGCGAGCTGCAAATTGTGATTTGTGACTCCAGTAGTTCCTCCAGGAAATGCGGGAAAAAGGATTGGCCAGGAAAACAGCAGAGCCCTGCATGTGTGCAAATAGATGTTGTTCACACGCCTTCCTGATTCTGCTCCATTATGTCCAGAATTGGGAAGATGAATCCAAAATGGCCCCATGACTTCTCGGACAGGTGTTTCTAACTGAATATTGACTCCTGGCCAGTGGGTGGCCACAGGATGCAGGAAAGTTAGCAGAATGCAGAGAGTCTGGCTTCACTGTCATCGAGTTCCAGGCAGTAGCCCTGAGTCCCTAACTCAAATGGGGACCCTTTACAGCAGTTTCATCTGGAACAGTCTTTGTTAATCCCTTCATTCACACTTCTCTCGTACATCCAGGCAAACCATCCTTTACAGGGTAGCATTTGGGCAAAGAAAACCCCAAAACTCAGATACAATCTCTCTTTCAAACTGATCCACACAGTTCTATTCTAGAACTGTGACTGCAGGTGTCCAATGGGGGAGTACAGAGAGTTCCTGGCTTGACCCCATTTCGCAGAATCATCCTCTCGTCTCGAAAATGGCTGGCCTTACTCTGTGCAGTATCTGATCCAGTCCTATCTTGTTCGGATTTATTGTTTAATTAATGGCTTTACTGCCAACAATTAACATGAGTATGCAAACAGACACGGTATCTGTGTTTTTTCTCCTCACCAAAAAACTGGGTTCCTTATGGCATGGGCACACTTAGAGTCATCAAGTGGTGATCCGGTCCAATGCAGCAAATTTTGCAGTAATTACGTTTTTGTGGCTGTATTCTTCCACACTTCCACAAAACATCATTTGAATCATCACAAGTTCTCTAACCATCTTACTCTTCTGTGAACACTCGTCCCACTTTCACCAGATTCTGGAAAGCCTACAGCAAAGTTTCACAACACACTTTTCCTCCCTCCCCCCGATACAATCCGTGTGTCCCCTCGCCTCCCCACCCTTTTCCTGCCAGGCAGGGTCATCAGTGCTGTTCTCAAAAATGTCACTCATCCAATGAGATCCTGAGAATATCCCCTGGTTTCTGTGTATCCAAAAGCATGTAGGTCATTAGCGACATTCTCGGTTTTGCCAGATGGTGTTTACAGGCAAGGGAGCCATGAGAGCCCCAAGTGATAGGCCTGGATTAAAGGGGGTAGTCAAAGGGGGCTTTGCCTCCTAGGACGTGGAATTAGAAATTAGAATATATGAACTGAAATTAGACTCCACTTGGCAACACTGAACTTAGTATCTTACCATTTTAACTTGGATTTTATGTTTTCCCACTAAGAAAGGGCTTACAGAAATTCCCAAATCACATATATTCCTTTCAAAAGAATGCAAAAAGGTTTGTTTTTTTTTTTTTCTGAGTCAGACTTAAACATGGAAAAATGTGATTCTGGATTTCTAAACCATTAGCTGAAAAATGCAGTTGTAGGTGATAAGTTAAGGGTAAAGAGCATCTTACCTCCTACCACTGTTAACTCTGTTGCCTAGAGTAACCAAGAGTTGTTCAGAAAAATAATGTTCTGGAACCACAATAGGAGGAGACAAAACAGATCCCCTCAGAAGTGTGATAATCTCCTCAGATGAGAGCTTCTGTAGGGCTAATGAGAGCGGCCAAAGAGCTCTGAACTGTCTCTTGTCCCTTTGCTCCTGACCGTGTAACATGTCTTAGTTCTTTGTTTTGGGTTTTTTTTAAAAGGTTTTTTCTAAGTCATCTCTACACCCAACGTGGGGCTCGAACTCACAACCCCGAGATCAAGAGTCGCGTGCTCTTCCAACTGAGCCCGCCAGGCACCCCGAGTGTCTCTTATAATTCCTATCCACGTCATACCCACAAAGATCCAACTGGTTTAATAGTTGGATTGAGTCGGGCGGAGGAGGACTCAGAATAATGAGATAAATAATGCAGGTTCCCAAAAGTCCGAATGTTTTGAAACGAGGCCGACTCTGTGGCTCCTTCCCTCCCTCTTCCGTCTCCTCCTCCTCTTCTTGGTGTGTGTCTCTCTCCTTCCCTTTCTCTCTCTTAAAAGAAATACCCAACATATTTTTTATTCATATTATTGGAATTTTTAACATGTGTACATTGCAAGGGCACTGGGTGAAACTGGGTGTACAAAAATGCCTAGGGCAGTGCCAGACACATTTGGGGGTGCTTGTGAAATCTATCAATTTGACTCTCCTTTTCTCCTTCCCTTGCCTTTTCCCCCCTCTCCACACCCCCAATCCCTCCGCCCCCCTCCCATCTTCCTACTTTCTATAGCCATTGTGCCCTTCTCTGGCCACGACTGGGAACTGAAGCCAATTCTACTACATACATGCAGGCACCAAATTGCATAAATATCAGGACTTAGCCTTACATCTAGCTGTATGCCCCCTCTTCTTAATAATAAAATGGTCATGTTGAACATTTTATACTTGGCTCTCATACAGAATGTAAACCATGTTTGTTTTTTACGAACTTCACGGGGATGGCTCATAAAAATCCCAAAGCAATTTTCAAACTGCAGTGGGTCAGTAGAAAGCGATAGGCTTACAGAGCTTCATTTTTTTTTTTTTTTTTGTAGTGCAACAAAGTTGCTTTTAGGTTCTAGTTATAAATGATGTGAAAGCCCTAACAGGGGAAATAAAATCACATGATCTCACACACTCACCAGATTTCATACTTGGAAAGAAATCCAGTCCCTAAGTTATTTTTACAAGAAATAATGAGCCAGTCCTCTTACGTACAGCCATGGTAGAAACTTGTGATTTACCAGCTTTCGGAGAGTTCCAAAGAAGCCTGTTAGATTTATTGCTCATTTCGCCAAAGGTCTCCAATGAGACTGCTGTTCTTATCTGGAGTTTGTTTGGTTCCCCCAGCCCCCCGGATCAAGAAAGTATCTATAATCAGCAAAAATATTGCTTGGTTGTTCCATCCTTGGGCCCTCATATATCCCACAAATCCTTTTCCAGCATCCCCTCTGTGGAAGACCCTTGCTTCTTGTGGATATTCTTAACAGCTATCAAACTGGGCAGCAGAGGGACCTCTGATCTTTCTGTAGGGAGTCACCACAGGCCTGATACTGATTATGGAGTTCAAGGGCATAGAGGCATTGCTGGCCATGAAGCTCATTATCAGGACTGGACAAGAAGCCTTCTTGCTGGCAATGAAGCTCTCAATAAAATTAAGAGCAAACTAAAGCTAATTCCACTAGTGGGTATTTACCCAAAGAAAACACTAATTCAAAAAATATCTGCACCTCTATGTTTATGGCAGCATTATTTACCATAGCCAAGACATGGAAGCAAAGTAAATCCCTGTCAGTAGATGAGTGGATGGAGGAGATGTGAGATGTATATATAATGGAATATTATATGTGTATATAAAGGAATATTCGCCATAAAAAAGAATGAGATCTTGCCATTTGTGACAATGTGGCTGGAACTAGAGGGCATTAGGCTAAGTGAATTAAGTCAGACAGAGAAAGACAAATATACGACTTCATTTCTATGTAGAATCTAAAAAAAACCCAAACAAACAAATAAATAAAACTGTAGAAACAGACCCATAAATACAAAGAAGAAACTGAGGGTTGCCAGAGGGCTGGGAAAAATGGGTAAAGGGGAATTTTTTTTTTAAAAAGAGCCAACTGAAGGGACACTGGCTGCAACAGTCAGCTTGGTGATTGATCCACCACATAAAATGGAGAGCCCCCCACGTAGATGATTCTCGGAAGCAGGCTTCCGTTTAACTTGATACTCAAACAGCCAACTGAAAAGAGAAAGAGGCAAGCAACCCTGTGTTGGGTTTTATTAAGACCAAAAAAAAAAAAACAACAAAACCCAGCTTTATTGATTTTTTTTTTCCACAAAGCACAGTTTTTTTTTAAAACGACATCAGCCTGTTCTTATCATCTATAGCCCTACCATAACGCGTTCCACCTTTTGTCGGGTATTTTCATAGACACGGGTGAGTGAAACCGCTGGCCACACTCACACCCCCACCAGGGGAAGATGAAAGGAAGGATGAAGTCCTTGGAGCTCCTAGAGTCTCCGAAGACTGCAGATGAAAGACCCTGGGTCCAGACACCAGCTATGAAGACCCAAGACCAAACACACACAATCAAAGCCTGGGAAAACTCAACCTAACGCACTTCGAGGTTTTCTTTATGGGCAGGGGCAACCCCAGAAACACTGGAGAAATCTGGTCACTCCATCAACCAGTTCTGGCTGAACACATCACCTCAACCTACAGCGTGCCAGGAGCCAGACGGCCTTCTGGGGCATTCCATGCAGAACCACAGGCAAGAGCCCAGGCTGGCCGACGCCCCCCGACGAGGTTGCCCGACTCTCTGTGGGGACCGCATAGGCTCAGCTGGGGTTTTGTCACAATTACACGCAGCCTAACTTCAGCACATTTATTTTTCCCACCATGGTTTTATTTATTTACTTGCCGTGTTCTGCAGATTGATCCCTAATCACCAAACAGCTTGCGAGCAAGTACCTTTAAAAATGTTAAGTCTAACCCCTGCTAACTCCAACGCACTGTGCAGCCGCGGTGACTTTTCATTACCACCTCTAATTAAATGTTTCACCCAACTCTCAGAAAAAAAAATATATTTTTAATAAATATATTATTTATTAAATAATAATTAATATATTAAATATATACATATTTTTCCTTTTTATTCCCAGCAAGCCCCAAGAGAGCAGGGCAGAGAGAACACAGCGCTTCGAGGCTGGCTTGCCCTCTGCCCTCTCTCCCCACATGCTGGTTCCAACAGCTCTGCCATTGAAGACACAGGCAACTCTGAACACCCTCATCGGGAATCAGTGCATCCAACGGGGACAGCCGCTGCAGGATTCGGATCCTGGTGACTCTATTCCCGAGGGTCCTGTCACACCCGGGCTGATTAAACCTGCTCTGTCCTTACCCACAATTCATTATAGATTTGGCACCAGAGGGAAATCTCCAGCTCCATTACAAGTCTGTGGATCTATAGCTAATGATCTAACAGCATGAGGAAAGAACATAGAGAAAACACTCTATTTCTCTCAGGAGCAGAGCCACCCCACGTCGGCACAAGGATCCTCTCTGCCTTACACCTACAGCTGTGTGTATACACATGTTGCAGCACGGGCTTCTTGGCTCCATCCCATTCCAGGCAGACCCTAATGGCGGTGGCCATTTTTGACATCTGTAGATGCGGGGGGGGGGGGGTGGATATCCACCTCCTACTGGCTCACAATGCCTTCCTCATTTTATAAAGGACAAGTGACCATTTTCTACCACAAAGAAATTCCTCACAATGATTATATCCACTAAAAGCCCTGAATGCTACCTGAACTGATGTTCACCACTGCATTCCCAGGTCTTTCCAATAAAAAATGCTACAAACTCCTTCAAAAACAAATAATTGATCATATAATAAATAAGTCACTTATGCATTTTCATGGCTGAACATTCTTACTAAACACTGTACCCCTCATATGGGTTTGCTCTTTAGTGTTTTTGCAAAGCAACGAGACTAATAAAGGTAAAATGAGGGCTTTTTTTTTTTTTTTTAAGCAGGGCCTATGGGAAATCCTTCTTCTTGGTAAGAGTTACGGTGGCCATTACTAATAGCCCAGCTCAAAGGTGACTTCTTTTTTTTTTTTTTAAGATTTTATTTATTTGAAGAGAGAGACAGCTAGAGAGGGAACACAAGCAGGGGGAGTGGGAGAGGGAGAAGCAGGCTCCCCGCAGAGCAGGGAGCCCGATGCGGGGCTTGATCCCAGGACCCCGGGATCACGACCCGAGCCGAAGGCAGACGCCTAACGACTGAGCCACCCAGGTGCCCCTTTTCTAATTCCTGAAAGGAAGCTTACTCATCCACATACATGGGCACAACTGCCCCAACTTGGGCATCAATGGGATGCCTTTTTTTTTTTTTAAATCTAAGGCAGTGGGTATAAACAGACCCATAAGCCAAACCTACAAACAGGTTGAAGAACATGCTGGCAAATCAACACCTCCTCAAGAATCAGCAGTATGAAGTGGCTATCACGAAAATGAGTTAAGTAGGCATTAATAGAAATATATTATCTAGAACAATGGGGGTGGCGATGGTATTCTGACTTGGGCTGGTCCGAACACCCGTGGAATGCTATCTTCAGTTCCGGGTGCCATGACCTTACAAGGGACACTGAAAACTAGACCAAATAAACAATATGGGGAAGTGCCTGGAAGCAACAGGTAAATGACAGGGGTTTGGACAGGTTCATTTGCTTAGGAAAGTCACCTTGAGGAAGGCATATAAACTTCTATTCAAAGGACTTCAGCATGGAAGAGGGGGGAACCTTCTTTTCAGTTGCTTCCGGGGGCAGAAACGAAAGCAATAAAATGAACTGGGGGAAAGTTACACAGAGATAAATCACCACTCGATGTGAGGAATACCTGCTTCCCAAGCCCAGCTGAGCAGGCTCAGGAAATTGTATATCTGCCATCATTGAAATGTTCAAATGAGATTGTTCAACCACTGTTTATCAGGGTCCCTGTGGAGAGTTCACATTATCTTCTAGAGACGGGGTTTTTCACCTTTTTGGGGGGGGGGCAGTGTCCTCGACTCCTCCCAGAAAATAATGAAAGGTCTGACTTCTCTCTCCAGAGAAAGGTAACAGGCAGACACCGAGCTTTTTCAGGGAACCCATGGACTAACCAGCTTAAGGGCCTCTGCGCCAGGGGGCTGAAAAACAGGGTCCAAGGTTTCTTCCATCCTGACCATTCCATGATCCTTCTGGACTCTGGGTCTTGATATGCAGGTACAATCGTGACATTTCTCATCTAACAGGGTATGTAAATTTTGAACCCAAGGACTGGATCTAAATTTTACGAAGGGTCTGCTTTCTTCAGCCAATTATTCCCTTTCTCTTCCTCTTTCCTTTGTCTAATGCCTCACCCTTCCTCTCCACTTCCGGATGGGATACTCAGCCAGGGTAGCTGTCCCCGGGGTGGGGGCGGGGGCACAGAGAGGCACCGATTCCCCCAGCCAACCACGCTTTACTCCTCTGGCCTCTCTCTACACCACACAGACTCCAAAAGTGAATTCAACATCCACCTGCCTGATGCAGATCAAATATAAACCTGCCCTTGACAATATCGGTGGAACTACAGAGAGATTTTTATAGGATGCATCTCAATCACTGATTAATCTCATCTTAAGGATAAAAATTAGGTATGTGAAGAAATTTCAAGGATATTCTTTCAATTAAAGTCAATTGAGTTCAATTCAATAAGCATTTAATAGGCATCTACTATGTACTGACTACGGTCTTTGAACGTTGAGAATACAAAGAAAAACAAGTGATAGTCTTTGCATGTAAATGAACTATGAAAATAGAATATTCTGGGTGCTATAATAGTCTCTCTAGGGTTTAAACCCAGTTCCTGGGGGAAAATAAATATAAATTATACAGAAATATACATATATATATATATAAAATTATAATATGTACAGTTTTATGTGTATGTAATTGTATTTTATCTATATAGACATATACATAGATAGATATAAATACAGATATAGATTTATACAGATTGATTTAAAGGATGAGTCTCAATTACTGAGTAATCTAAACCTGAGCATAAAAATTATATAAAGAAATCTCAGGGACATTCTCCCAATTAAAAGTCATTTTAGAGGCACCTGGCTGGCTCAGTCAGTAGAACATGTGACTCTTAATCTCAGGTTCTTTAGTTCAAGCCCCGCGTTGGGTGTGGAGCCCACTTAAAATTTAAAAATTTTAAAAAGTCAGCTTAATTGAAATCAAAAATTATATATATGTGTGTGTATATAAAATGGGCAGCTGATAGTTCAAATTTCAAATTCCTCTACGGATATGAAACAGACAGCTAGCCATAAGCCAAGAAAAGAACAACATAACTTAGCATCAGGTTAACTGCAAAGAAACTAAGAAGTCCCCCAAAATTCCACATCTAGCAAAAGCTCTAGGAAAGGTCTCCATACTGGCACACAGAAAGTGCATTAAGAATGCTGTTGAATGAATGTGACTAATGGAAAAACTCTAAGATCTAGAAGAAGGAGGCAATCCTTAAAATGCCTTGGATATCAGAAGTTACTGTACAAGCCTAGATTAAGAGATTATTAAGTCTGCATAGAAAGAATCCAGAAACACCCAGCCCGGCAACTTCACTGAGCTTCTTGGAATATTCCTTCCATTTCCAAGTCTGTGATTTTATATATAGAATTAGATGTCTTATTTAGCAGTTTGAAAACTCCCCATAGTTCCTTCTTTGAGCCCACATTCAGATACCAAAGGATTCCTATTAAAGACGTTATTCATAAAATGTTTATTTTCCCAGCCCCCAACAGATTAAAAGTCACAAAATGAAGACTCCTCTACAAAAACTATGCTCTAGACCAGGTTTTGGCAAGCTCTTCCTGTAAAGGGCCAGACAATAAATGTTTTTAGGCTTGTGGGTACTCAACACTGCTTTTATTTCAAGAAAGCAGCAGGGGATATGTAAAAACGGAGGTGTGACTTGCACTCTAATAATCCTTTATATATGGACACTGAAATTCAAATTTCATATAGTGTTTACATGACCTGAAATCTTCTTTCAACTTTTTTCATACAAATAAAAATGTAAAACCCATTCTTAGCTTATGTATCATAGAGAGGAAACAGGACAGTTGACCTCTGCTCTACGACTTAGGCACCAAAATTGCACATTTGGCCCTTGGAAGCAAAACGTTTCCATTATCTGTTCATTTCACTCAAGTGGAAGAGCTCATTCTCTGGCAATACCCAATAAATAAGACACCAGAACTGCCTTAGTAGGATTTTTATGCCAAGCTCATCTCATGTCATTTGTTCGTGGGATATAACATAATTGAAAGCTGAAATGAGAGTCTGATGATCTTGATCAGCAGTGGAGACAATCTGGTCATTAAGCCAGCAAGTGGAACATTGCTCAGCCTGATGCAGAAATCAGGATGACGCAAGAAAGTTTTCCTTAAAACAGATCACAACAGAGACTGCAGGATCTGGCCACCATTACCAGTGATCGTCCATCTCTGTCTAGGAATAGTGCTTGGAGGGAATGCATTTTGCCTTTTGCCAAATAACCATTAAGTCATCCTAGTCCCCGCCCCCCACCCCTCCACCTGGTTTCCCCAGGCTCTATGGAGGTCAATACTTTTCCTTCTGCTGACATGGCATTTGGAGATTCCATTTGCAGAGCAGTGGTGCTTAGCTCAACTCTCTCCTGCTAATCTGATTGAACAGGGGTGGCTACAAATGCCATTCTACTAGATCACACCAGTTCTCTGCTAGGGAAATCTGAGAGTACCAAGGAAGGAAGGAAGGAAGGAAGGAAGGAAGGAAGGAAGGAAAGAAAGAAAGAAAGAAAGAAAGAAAGAAAGAAAGAAAGAAAGAAAGAAAGAAAGAAAGAGAAAGAGAGAGAGAAAGAGAAAGAAAGAAAGAAAGAAAGAAAGAAAGAAAGAAAGAAAGAAAGAAAGAAAGAAAGAAAAAGAAAGAGAAAGAAAAAAGAGGAGACTAAGCACAGCACTTCCTAATGATCGCCAGCCCACCTGCCACAGAAGCCTGTGTCAGTCCAGGACACCAATCTGTATTAGGTAACAGGGAAAGTCTCTGAATGTGGTAATAACTGCCCATCAGAAGCAAGAGAGGCTCATGGGTGAAGCTGGAAGTACTAAAGATGCGCTGGCTGACAGTGTCTCAATCTGGCCAGGACAAACAGATCTCAGCACACTGTAGCAATGGGATTTCTAACCGGATGAAATTAAATAGGAATAAATGTAAGGTCTTGACTTGGGTCAACAGAACTACCTTCACGAGTGCAGCAAAGGAATTTAGAAGGAATGTGGGCACATGTGGCTTAGAGGAATCGTCAGTGTGGCCAGGCCATCAGTAGAACACACAGGGTCTTGGGGTTGCATTGTTAAATCAAAATACAGTATAAAGAGGAAGGAGATGATCAGTACAAGTGGGACCGTATCTGAATATTGTTAAGAGCAATATGGAAGAACCGGAGCTTATTTCCATCAGAAGCACCAAAAGGGAGAGGAAAAATCGAAAACATGTTATTGGAGGAAGGTTTGTGCAACTCCTCATCCCACCCCTTTCTCTGATTCAGGTGAACCAACCTCACTCCGCTTGGCAGGGAAAGGAACGCCCTTCTTCTGTTATCTCGAAGGCATCCTTTCATCCTTCTTTCCTTCTTCTCTACTTCATTAGAAGCGATGTCAATGGAAAAGGACTTGAACCAGACAAGAGAGTGGGAGTGGGGTGTCACACAAAGCTCTGACAGGCTGGCATTCTGCAGAACAATGAGACTTCTTTTGTGCAGTTCCTAGAAGCCTCACTAACACTGATGGATGGGAACAATAAGGAAGAAAGTTTCAACTTCGGTATATGGAATGGGTTCTGAGGCCCCCGTCTCTGAAGCATCATGCGTAGGCAAGGATGACAACTTGGTTGTAGAGGCAGCTGGGGCATCAGATGGGGGTGGGTGGGTGGAGTAGATGACTTTTAAGAGCTCTTCCAGCCCCAAGATTCCAGCAATGATGCAAACAGAATGCTGCCAACTCTGTGCTCCTCCCAGAGGAGGCTAAAAAGGCAGCATGCTAAGCCATTCATGCTGAAGATACCTAGCACTGTACTTCACGTGGGATCGCAAAGATCACCCGTCCCCACAGCACCTTTGGAAGAGTTAGGGTCTGTCCAATAATCAAACACAAAGCACCAATGAGCAGGGCCTCCAGTCAACCTCCCTGAGCACTGCCTCCATACCTGAAGAGGTGGCCCTCCAGGGTAGCTGGGATGGCGGTGAGCCGATCATAGGACGCTGTTTGGCACTAGCACATGCCCAACACCTATGCAAATGGAAACACGGGAGAAAATCATTTTCCAGATCCTTTCTGCTCAAAGGAATAGCGTCCTTTAAATTCCACAGGGCAGGGCCTTCTACTTTCCCGGCACTGGGCCTTCAGTGGCACTCAACATACGTTGACCTGGCTGTCATGGGGCCATTTTCATAGATGTGTGCCATGGACTCTTAGGATTGCAATTGGGAGGTCTCTTCACTCCCAAAACATAAGTAAGACGTCCACAATGTACAACTTAAAATCACGCAAAGGGGACTATCAAGAAAATTCTATGCAGATCCCAAGAGCATCCTGACTGAAACCCATAACTGAAAGCCAACAGCATTCTGGTAGGAAACCCAAAAGTGGTGGGAACATGGAGGTGTCCAACACTGGAAACAGCCCCCTCCTTAAACAGCAACATTCCCACAAATACAACGGTCAGTCACAAGCAAGTGGACAGACAGGCCAACTCTGATTAGAAAGATGCATACAGACTCCTTGCTACTTTTGAAAGAACACCGATGAATGTAGCTGGATTTCACACGCTTAAATGTGTCCAGGATCCCTTACAGCCTATCTTTAAAGGAAAAAAAGAGAAACCTCCATGTCCTTGAGCTAGTCAGGCAAAGAAAAAAAAAAAAAGAGTGCGCATGGACAGGGGGAATCAGTAACCAGATAAAATTCAGATGCATTGGTTTGGAGAGGTCTTCTTTTTCCTTCTTCATTAAAGGCTGATAAATCTCAGTGAGGTACTGAGACAAAAAGCAAACAAAGATAAAAATCTCCTTTCGGTGTCCGCTTTTCTCTCTGTTATAATTTGTAATAAACTCCTTTTGGTGATTTTTGATTGCAGAAATAATTTGTGCTTTTATTCCTTCAGGCAACACAGCAATATTAACTCTCCAGTTCTCCCACCAACAATGCAAAGACACAGTCAAAAACCTGGACGCCAGGAGCAGAAGGCATTCCAGCTACACAAGGAGCCAGACAAAGAACTGGATATGGAAGAAATCAAGGGGGGAGGTTGCCAGCCACACACAACTGTCTTTTCAAATCCAAATCATTATAATCACAGAAGCCTACGTGAGATCACAGGGGTTACGCTAACAATATCAGACAATCATTCCTACCTATGGGAACCGTGCTGTACTGTAAATATCTGGAAAAGGCAGACTTTATAAATCACTCACCGGGTGACACCACGAATGTCAGCAGATCGGCTTGATCTAATACACAAATAATAAGGTTTGATATCATTGTGTGTATTGCACCTACCTCTTGTCATCCAAGGACACTTTATTATCTACTAAATGAACTATGTATACAAAACCACCTAGCGTGGGGCGCCGGGGTGGTTCAGTTGGTTAAGCATCTGCCTTCAGCTCAGGTCATGATCCTGGGGTCCGAGGATCGAGCCCCGCACCCCACATCGGGCTCCCTGCTCAGCGGGGAGCCTGCTTCTCTCTCCCTCTGCTGTCCCCCTGCTCGTGCTCTCTCTCTCTCTCAAATGAGTAAATAAAATCTTTAAAAAAACTTCCTATCGCAAATCAGAAAACTTTCACAGCGATATGCAGAAGCTAGAAAATAGTGCTATTGAACCATGTAAACATCATAAGGCTATGAACCATGTGTCTTCCCATTTGCAGAGATGTATGGAACAGCGAGGTACTTTAGAAATCATGGGGTGCAACCCTCTTATTTTGCAGAAAAACATCTCAAAGTCCAGGGAAGTGATTCGACTTGACCAAGGTCACACGACATGTCCGTGGAAAAACAAGTTAGAAGCTCTCTCCACAAACACACACACTCAATGACTCCTCACTGTCTACATCAAAACAGGTCGATTTTTGGCATCCCAGAAACCAAATGTCACATTTCAGTGGGATTTTGTGTCTGGGAAAAGACGTGGTATACGGTTTTTATAATATTCTCTACAAATCTTATTATAAAAATATTTTTGCCAGAAAGATCTTCATCTTGAGTCCATTTTCCAACCAATGTATCATTCTGTAAAAAATGCCAAGCTCTGGGGAGCCAACTTTCCCCACTCTTAATTCTCCTTGAAGTTTACCTCTGGCCTAGAACCGTTCTCTGGCCACCAGATGAAGCTGCCAACATATTTCTGCA
Organism: Halichoerus grypus; assembly: GCF_964656455.1. Lineage (NCBI taxonomy): Eukaryota > Metazoa > Chordata > Mammalia > Carnivora > Phocidae > Halichoerus > Halichoerus grypus. The sequence goes on along the minus strand of NC_135727.1, from coordinate 18,711,472 downwards.
TTCTCTCTCTAAGAAGCCAAGAGTCGGGAACGATGACAGCAGACCGACGACGTGACGTGCCACATCCGGCCAGGCAATCTGAGCTCCAGTTTGCGTGGCTTCTAACGACCTCAATTTCCGCATCTTTAAAACGAGGGGAGCGCCTATCAATCAGTTACTCACTGTTCGGGGACCTCGTATTCCTAATTTGGTTTACATGCATCACTGCCAAGTCGGGAGAGAGAAAGGGTTGGGGGTGTGTTAAAGGGGAAACATCTCTAAGAGCTCAGGTGGGAAATCTACCCATAGAGACGTATGGATATAATTTACTTTAAATATAAAGGCTGAAGTCCAGATAAGAAACAGCTATGTTTCTACATCAGCATACATACATTTCCATGTGGTACCCACCAGCGTGGGCTAGAGCCTGATGTATTCTCTCCCCAGAGCTAAGAAGAAGGAGCCTGGTTTTACGTGCATAGCTACTTCTCAGGGTGTTTTTGTTTTTTTTTTTCTCACTTTCTTGAATCCTGTGCAAAGGATCATTACTCTGCTGCTTGCCTAATGCTCTCTGCCATCTATTGTCCTCTTCAAACTCCACACTAGGAAGTCAATATTTGGTAAAATTAAGAGCCATTAATCTATGAAGAGATTAATAGAAGATCTACAAAATCTGTGTTAAAAATATAATATCATTTAAAAAAAAAAAAAGGAAATCACATCACTGACCCCTAGAGTGTTTCTGCACTGCTGTCAGGGAGGGATAGGTTGAAAAGAGGCAGCAGAAAAAAATACTTTCCTATCAAGTATTGGTGTCAATAATTACCTGCTTATCATGCAGAGGTGAGGATAATGAGGATGGGGAACAGAATATCCCTGGTGGTTTTAAAACCCAAAGTGATCAGGTAGCCAAAAGACACTGGTTATTGGCTATCTGTGATAGAATAAACTTTTCTTCATGTCACCATATCACTCGATGTCAATCTATTCCATAACCTTGAGAGGCATGTTTCTCCATGAGCAGATCTGCAGCAGAAACACGAGGCCTTCTCTCAGCACCTCTCAGGTCTTTCCATTAGGTTGTGTTTACCAGGGAATCTATTTCCAGCCAGCTAGCCTTCATAGTCATCAGTTAACAAATGAGCTTGGCAGCTTAGTGATAGAAACCTAGACTCAATTAACAAGCAATACAAAAATGCAGCTAAGACAATAAAAGACTCTCCCAAACATGAGGGAAATTTTATATTTAATAGCTTGTGTAAATGTACTTCTATGCTGTAAAAAAAGAATATAATATTATTAAACCGTATCCAATGTGTACAAATCACTGATGTTCCTAGGATCACTGCCCATATCAAGCAGCTAAGGTTGTTTCCATTTGACACTAAGGAACACATTTCAAATCATAGGGGTGGGGAAGAGAGAGACAAAATTTAGTTCTAATCAAATTTCTCTTTTCTGTTCTACTCCAGTAGCCAAAATGCAATCCAGAGACTCCAAAACTGACTTGAGAAATAAATACCCCTCCCCTCCTTACTACAGAGACACACCTTGCAATGTGCCCTTTAAAAAAAGTAAACATTAGAGGGGTGCCTGCGTGGCTCAGTCGGTTAAGCGTCTGCCTTCGGCTCAGGTCATGATCTCAGGGTCCTGGGATCGAGCCCCATTGTCGGGCTCCCTGCTCAGCAGGGGAGTCTGCTTCTCCCTCTGCCCCCACCCCACTCTTGTGCTCTCTCTCTCTCAAATAAATAAATAAAATCTTTTTAAAAATAAAAACAAAATAAGTAAATGTTAGAAAGATCAAGGTCTCTGGCCTTAGAAAGGCACATACATGAGTTTGGTTCAAGCCACTTATGTGAGTTTGGGGAAGTCGCTGAACCTCTCAACCTCAGGGTTGTTGTGAGGACTGAAACTAAGCCATGCCCGAGAAGGATCTAACACATAGTAAGGATGCCACTGACACTACCAACCTCCTGGTGGAGGCTACTAATGTGGGCGATGGAAACAATATCCATAACGAGAGACAATTAAACATCACTTCATAAATTGTCTGGTTTCAGATATATATCATGCATTTTCAATGGGGAATGTCACCCACAAGGGGAAGAAAACTGGTTCCTAGAGAGGATGAAAGACAATCTTAGATGTTACAGTGGTTTGTGGCATTCACGGTCCGCTCCTACCCCACTTACACCCCCCTACCAAATCTCATTCCTTAGTATTTCGTTTCTATTGGTAGGCATCAGTTAAATTGAATTTAACTTCCTCCTCACTGGAATGATCATGAAAAAAAGGTTGAGAAACACTGATCTGTGTCCTTTGCATTGTTGAAAAGATACACTCTTAGACATTGTCATCCTATTTCCCTAGACTGGCACCCCACCCAGACTGCAGTGGTAAGGGCAACAAGGGGTAAGAGTAACCAGAGGGGCATTATTAGCACTATGTATGATAAGGTATGGTGTATAAACATAACGGCATTTTCTGTTTTTAATATAATAATAGTAAATTCCATTTGTTAGCGTCTACCTTGATAAATTTTTGTCTGTCCCTCTTCCCAGCTTCTGATTTCCCTATTTTTAATCCATTTCAGAAAGACAATATCAATACACTACTTTCCTTTTCAGTCAGGATTTGGGATAAGCAGTACTATATCCAAGCATTCTTGGAACAGATGCAGATTAAATAGGAAGCTTCATTCTTATCTATTTGCATTGCGATCCACCCATAGAAATTCATCAAGTTTCCAAGGGTGACCTCCTAGATATAAATCCATCCAGCTATCTCTAATGAATCTGTATGTGTCAGAGTCCTCTCCAATTTTGTCATCAACTAATGAGCCTGGGGACCCATCCCAGTATAGGATTTGGATTATGGCCCTGTAGTTACCTAGGGCCATTCTATAAAATGGATAAATGGATGCCACCGCCAGTTTAGTCCCTTAAGTGTCAGGGTTCTTATTAAAGTGGGAGCAGGGTTCCGAATGGGAGGCCCCCCCACAGCTGAGAGCCCCAGGCTCTGCCGCCTGTCTGGGGTCTTCCCTGCAATCCTGGAAACACTACGTAACTTCAACTTAAGATTTATTTAGTCTTTCATTTAGAGCCAGCCTCTGATCATTTGTAGTCCTGGGGGACAGCATGAGCACAGATCATTGAAATCCACAATCTCCCAACACACCAAGCTAAGAATGCCAGCCCCTTCCTCCTTTACCTATTTCACTTGCAAGAGCTGTAAAATAGAAATTAAAGCTGTCTCCATCCACCTGTCCCCTCCAGTCCTACACAGATACAGTATCCGGAGCTTACAAAGGTGAAAGGTAGGTATGCAGGCAGCAGGAAGCAAAATGAGGCAGATTATTCCTCAATAAAAACAATCAGACTGTGACTAAGAGTTGGACCTCCTGTTACCCGGAAACACCACGTCTTCTAAAATGTTATAATGTAGGGATGAAGGTACTGTGAGCCTGGGACTCTGGGACGCATGACCCAGGAGCCCAAGAACCACTTAGGGGCTTGGGTGCATCCAAAGCACAAACAAACCCAACAAAGCACATTACCATCCTCCCCGCGTGGGAAGGGGACCAGCAGCCTGGTTTAACAGCATCCTGGCATCTGTGCCGTTCTCACAGCTTGCTTTCCATCGCTAGTCACAACACTACTCTTTGCTGGGAATTTTTTTTTTTTTAAGATTGCCATCTTCGTGGTCTTAAACATCTATCTTTTTATAGCTGGATATCTTGTTTGAAGAGGCTCAGACTTAATTACTTCTCATCTGTCTGAAAGGATTTGGGTGCTAACCTATTCGTGTCAGTGTGCGTGAAAGAGCACAAAGCAGCTGTGGTGGCCAAGTGCTGTGCGAAAAGAAAACTATGCTTCTAGCCCACTCTCTGTCTCTGCCAAGCAGGTTCTTGACAAAGTGTCTGCATTTCAATGTCTTCACCTAGGAAATTGAGGTAACAATGCCAGACCCACTAGGCAGGATAAAGTGAGAAAGGTGTAAAAGCATTTTAAAGAGCATAAACCGGGGCGCCAGGGTGGCTCAGTTGGTTAAGCATCAGACTCTTGGTTCGGGCTCAGGTCATGATCTCAGGGTCGTGGGATCGAGCCTCTCGTAGGGCTCCGCATTCAACATGGAATCTGCTTGTCCCTCTCCCTCTGCCCCTCTTCCCACTCTCTCGCTCTCAAATAAATAAATAAACTCTTCAAAAAAATAAACAAAAAGCATAAACCATTATATGTTTGTGACATATTTTGAGACCCATGACTCTACATGTTTGGGTCCCCCCCCCAAAATTCCTATGTTGAAACCTAACCCCCAATGTGATGGTGTTTGCAGGTGGGGCCTTTGAGAGGTGATGAAGTCATGAAGGTGGAGCCCTCAGGAATGGGGTTAGTGCCCTTATAAAAGGAACCCCAGAGAGCTCTCTCCCCTCTCCTACCATGTGAGGAGATGGCGAGCAGATGGCCATCTAAGGAAGTAGGTTTTCATCAGACTCTGAATCTTCCAGGACCTTAATCTGGGACTCCTCAGCCTCCAGAACTGTGAGAAACAAACATCTGTTGATTGTAAGCCACCCAGTCTGTGGTGTTTTTCCATCATAACTGCCTGAACAGACTAACAAAAAGACATAATGAATTTGTGGTCCCTTCTAATCTATGATGATATGACCATAAATAAAAATAATTTTAATGGGCACAGCGAAACCTCCATTTTTAAAAACTGCCATAAGACTTTCTTTTATCGTACAAAAACTCTCTAAAAATAGCCACCTTAAAGTGCTCATTATGGAAAAAAATAACATTGCTTTGTCATCCCTTTACAAACCTTTACCATTTATTTTGGACTCAACTGACTAAAACGAACAGCTAGAATTATTTTGATTTGTTCTAACAGAGATGAACAGATTTTCAAATCTGTCAACCTCACCTATGCTCTCCCTCCTTCCTGGCAGCTAAGAAGGAAATGGCTCATTCCACTGGGACTTTTGATAATTTCCAAAATCTAGAGTAAACACCCACCTTTACATTTCCCATGGCTAGTTCAAGAAATAGAACACCTAATGTACTTTGCCCTCTCATTCAAATGTATTTGAACTGAGTCTTTCAATGCCCATGTGGGAGCACCTGGGTGGTGCAGTCGGTTGATCATCCAACACTTGATTTCAGCTCAGGTCATGATCTCAGAGTTGTGAGATTGAGTCCCACACTGGGCTCCCTGCTCAGCACGGAGTCTGCTTGGGATTCCCTCTCCCTCTCCCTCTGCCTCTCCCCCCCCCCACTTGCTCTGTCTCTAAATAAATAAATAAAATCTTTTAAAAAAATGCCCTGGTGGAAAAAGGGGGCAGTTCAAGATGGCAGCATTGGAAGACCCTGAAGTCACCTTCTCCCATGGACACGCCAAATCTACAGCTACTTATAGAACAATTCTCTGTGAAAAAGACTAGAAAACTAGCCCCTCCACAACAAAGGAAAACAAGGCCACACTGAGATAGCTAGGCAAGGCAGAAACACAGTCTCACCAAAACCCCACCCCTAGTACAGTGACCCATAAGCAGGAAGAATCTCACAAACCTAGAGCATATCCCTGAAACATGAAGGGTTCAAGCTCCTCACCAGGAAACCCAAACCTTGGGACCTGCACTTGGGACCCAAAACATCTGGCTTTGAAAACCAAGGCTTACATCCAGGAGACTCAAAGACCTGTAGGAAACTAAGTTTCCACTCTTAAAGGAATTATGATTGCACAGATTCACTCTCCACAAAAGCAGCAGGTTGAAAAGTACATAGACCATATGTGAAGGAGATTCATTGGCTAATAGTAAAGCTTCTGCTGGAGGAGCAGGGGTCTGCTGGAACTCTTTCCTGGAATGGAGGCACTGGAGGTCATTTTTCCGCTCTCCTACCTTGCCATCACCAGCACTCAAGAGGGCCATCTTGTAGTCTCCTTCCACCTTTCTAGAGTCACATGCTCTGCCCCGGCACTCACCCAGGGACCCACCTCACTAAATCCAGCAAGCAAGTTTGCCCTGGCCCAATGCTTCCCCGTGGCCCTAGCAAAGCCAGTGGATGCACATGGTCCACACAGAGGATGCCCCTTGAATGCCTGGCTCTGGTGGCCAGGGGTGCTTGTAGTTCTGAGTCCACAGGACTAAAACAACTGGAGAGAGTTCCTGGGAGGCTACCACACCCAGGGCACTACACAAACAGCCGAATGAAACAAACTTAGTCTTCCTACGACCACTCCTTCAAGATAAGATTAAGCTGTTTCACTTAATACATAGAAACAGAGAGTGAAGCAAAATGAGGGAAGAGGAATATGTTCAAAATAAAGATAAAGATATCTTTTTCAAAACAAGATAAAACCCCAGGAGAAAAATTAATGAAATGAAGAGAAGTAAAAGAGTTCAAAATAAGGGTCATAAAGATGCTCACAGAGAAGAACGGATGTACACAGAAAGAACTTCAACAAAGAGATAGAAAATATAAAAAAACAGAAGTCACAGAGCTGAAGAACACAGTAACTGAACTGAAAAATATGCTAGAGGGGGTTCAATAACAGAACAGATGAAGCAGAAGAATGGATTAGTGGCCTGGAGGACAAGAGAGTGGAACTAACCCACACAGAGCATCAAAAGGAAAAAAGAATTCTAAAACATGAAGATAGCTTAAGAGATACATAGGATAGGGGCGCCTGGGTGGCTCAGTCATTAAGCGTCTGCCTTCGGCTCAGGTCATGATCCCAGGGTCCTGGAATCGAGCCCCACATCAGGCTCCCTGCTCGGAGGGAAGCTTGCTTCTCTCTCTCCCACTCCCCCTGCTTGTGTTCCTGCTCTTGCTATCTCTATATATAATAAATAAATAAAATCTTAAAAAAAAAGAGAGAGAGAGAGAGAGATTCATAGGATAACATCAAGTGGAACAACAGTAGCTTAATAGGAAAGCCAGGAGAAGACAGAAAGAGAAAGGGACAGAAAACTTATATGAAGACATAATGGCTGAAACTTCCCTAGCTTGAGTAAGGAAAAAGACATCCAGATGCAAAAAAGCTAGAAAGTTCCAAATAAGATGAACCCCAAAGATCCTCAGCAAGACACATTATAATTCAAATGTCACAAGTTAAAGATAAAAACAGAATCTTAAAAGCAGCAAGAGAAAAACTTATGTGCAAGGGAACCCCCAAAGATTATCAGCAGATTTTTCAGCAGAAACCATGCAAGCCAGAAGAAAGTGGCATGATATATTCAAAGTGCTGAAAGCAAAAGTTCCAACCAAGAATACTCTACCTGGCAACATTATCATTCATTTTTGAAGGAGAAAAAAAAGAGTTTTTCAAAGAAGCAAGATCTAAAGGAGTTCACCAGCACGAAATGGGCTTTACGAGAAATGTTACAGGGACTCCTTTAAGCTCAAGAGAAAGGGCACTAATTAGTAATAAGGACACATATGAAAGTAAAATATTTCATTAGTAAAGGTAAACAGATAGCAAAGGTAGTGGGCTAATCATTTACAAAAAATAGCATGAGGGTTAATAGACAAAAGTAGCAAAAATATCTATTATTACAAAAATTAGTTAAGAGATACATAAAAAAAGATATAAAATGTGATAACAGAAGCATAGAACTTGTGAAGGAGTAAGAATGCAGTCTTACAATGCATTCAAAAGTAACACCCTATCAACTTAAAATAGATTGATATATATATATAGGCTGATATATTAAACCTCATGGTAACCACAAAGCAAAAACCTATAGTAGATACACAAAAAATAATGAGAATGAAATCTAAATAACAACACTAAAGAGAGGTATCAAACCACAAGGGAAAAGAGCAAGAGAAGCAAGAAACAGAAAGGAGCTACAAAACATCAAGAAAACAATTAACAAAATGGCAATGAGTACATACCTATCTGCAATTACTTTAAATGCAAATGAACTAAATTCTCCAATCAAAAGACATAAAGTGGCTGAATGTATTAAAAAACAAGACCCATCTATACTCTGCCTACAAGACAATCACCTCAGACGGAAGGACACACAGAGACTGAAAGTGAAGGGACAGAAAAAGATGCCTTGCAAATGGAATCTAAAAGAAAGCTGGGATAGCTGTATTTATATCAGACAAAATAGAATTTAAAACAAACACTACTAAAAGACAAAGATGGGAATGGCATAACGATAAATGGGTCAATCCAGAAAGAAGATATAACAGTTGTAAATATTTATGCACCCAACATAGGAGCATGCAAATTATATAAAGCAAATATTAACAGACTTGAAAGGAGAAATCAACAGCAATATAATAATAGTAGGGAACTTTAACACCCTGCATGCATCAATGGATAGATCATCCAGACAGAAAATCAATAAAGAACTAAATTCATATCTTTCAATAGTTACCCTGAATGTAAATGGGCTAAATGCCCCAATCAAAAGACACAGGCTATCAGATTGGATAAAAAAACAAGGCCCATCAATATGCTGTCTGCAAGAGACTCATTTTAGACCCAAAGACACCCCCAGATTGAAAGTGAGGGGGTGGAAAACCATTTACCATGCTAATGGACATCAAAAGAAAGCTGGGGTGGCAATCCTTATATCAGACAAATTAGATTTTAAACCAAACACTATAATAAGAGATGAGGAAGGACACTACATCATACTTAAAGGGTTTATCCAACAAGAAGATCTAACAATTGTAAATATCTATGCCCCTAACATGGGAGCAGCCAGTTATATAAGCCAGTTAATAGCAAAATCAAAGAAACACATCGACAATAATACAATAATAGTAGGGGACTTTAACACGCCCCTCCCTCAAATGGAACAGATCATCTAAGCAAAAGATCAATAAGGAAATAAAGGCTTTAAATGACACACTGGACCAGATGGACTTCACAGATATATTCAGAACATTCCATCCCAGAGCAACAGAAAACACATTCTTCTCTAGTGCACATGGAACATTCTCCAGAATAGATCACATCCTAGGTCACAAATCAGGTCTCAACCGGTACCAAAAGATTGGGATCATTCCCTGTAGTTTCGGACCACAGTGCTTTGAAACCAGAACTCAATCACAAGAGGAAAGTTGGAAAGAACTCAAATACATGGATGCTAAAAAGCATCCTACTAAAGAATGAATGGGTCAACCAGGAAATTAAAGAAGAATTTAAAAAATTCATGGAAACAAAAGAAAATGAAAACACAACTGTTCAAAATCTTTGGGATGCAACAAAGGCAATCCTAAGAGGAAAGTATATAGCAATACAAGCCTTTCTCAAGAAACAAGAAAGGTCTCAAATACAGAACTTAACCCTACACTTAAAGGAGCTGGAGAAAGAACAGCAAATAAAGCCGAAACCCAGCAGGAGAAGAGAAATAATAAAGATCAGAGCAGAAATCAATGAAATAGAAACCAAAAGAACAGCAGAACAGATCAACGAAACTAAGAGTTGGATCTTTGAAAGAATTAGTAAGATTGATAAACCCCTGCCAGACTTATCAAAAAGAAAAGAGAAATGACCCAAATAAATACAATCATGAATGAAAGAGGAGAGATCACAACCAACACCAAAGAAATACAAACAATTGTAAGAACATATTATGAACAACTATATCCCACCAAATTAGACAATCTGGAAGAAATGGATGCATTCCTAGAGATGTATAAACTACCAAAACTGAACCAGGAAGAAATAGAAAACTTGAACCAACCCATAACCAGTAAGGAAATTGAAGCAGTATTCAAAATTCTCTCAACAAACAAGAGCCCAGGGCCAGATGGCTTCCCAGGGCAATTCTACCAAACATTTAAAGAAGAATTAATACCTATTCTTCTGAAGCTGTTTCAAAGAATAGAAATGGAAGCAAAACTTCCAAACTAATTTTATGAGGCCAGCATTACCTCGATCCCAAAACCAAGGAGAACTACAGACTAATATCCCTGATGAACATGGGTGCAAAAATTCTCACCAAAATACTAGCCAATAGGATCCAACAGTACATTATAAGGATTATTCACCACGACCAAGTGGGATTTATTCCTGGGCTGCAAGGTTGGTTCAACATCTTCAAATCAATCAATGTGATACAGTACATTAATAAAAGAAAGAACAGGAAATATATGATCCTCTCAAAAGATGCAGAAAAAACATTTGACAAAGTACAGCATCCTTTCTTGATTAAAACTCTTCAGAGTGTAGGGATAGAGGGTACATACCTCAATATCATAAAAGCCATCTGTGAAAAACCCACAGCGAATATCATTCTCAACGGGGAAAAACTGAGAGCTTTCCCCCTAAGGTCAGGAACACGGCAGGGATGTCCACTATCACCACTGCTGTTCAACATAGTACTAGAAGTCCTAGCCACGGCAATCAGACAACAAAAAGAAACAAAAAGCATCCAAATCGGCAAAGAAGTGAAACTCTCACTTTTTGCAGATGATATGATACTTTATGTGGAAAACCCAAAAGATCACCCCAAAACTGCTGGAACTCATACAGGAATTCAGTAAAGTGGCAGGATATAAAATCAATGCACAGAAATCAGTTGCATTTCTATACACCAACAACAAGACAGAAGAAAGAGAAATAAAGGAGTCGATCCCATTTACAACTGCACCCAAAACCATAAGATAAGTAGGAATAAATCTAACCAAAGAGGCAAAGGATCTGTACTCAGAAAACTATAGAATACTCATGAAAGAAATTGAGGAAGACACAAAGAAATGGAAAAACGTTCCATGCTCATGGATTGGATGAACAAATATTGTGAAGATGTCAATGGTACCTAGAGCAATCTACACATTTAATTCAGTCCCTATCAAAATATCATCTAGTTTTTTCAAAGAAATGGAACCAATAATTCTAAAATTTGTATGGAACCAGAAAAGACCCCGAATAGCCAGAGGAATGTTGAAAAAGAAAAGCAAAGCTGGTGGCATCACAATTCCGGACTTCCAGCTCTATTACAAAGCTGTCATCATCAAGACAGTATGGTACTGGCACAAAAACAGACACATAGATCAATGGAACAGAACAGAGAGCCCAAAAATGAACCCTCAACTCTATGGTCAACTAATCTTCAACAAAGCAGGAAAGAATGTCCAATGGATAAAAGACAGTCTCTTCAACAAATGGTGTTGGGAAAATTGGACAGCCACATGCAGAAGAGTGAAACTGGACCATTTCCTTACACCACACACAAAAATAGACTCAAAATGGATGAAAGACCTAAATGTGAGACAGGAGTCCATCAAAATCCTAGAGGAGAACACAGGCAGCAACCTCTTCGACCTCAGCCACAGTAACTTCTTCCTAGAAACATTGTCAAAGTCAAGGGAAGCAAGGGCAAAAATGAAATACTGGGACTTCTTCAAGATAAAAAGCTTTTGCACAGCAAAGGAAACAGTCAACAAAACCAAAAGACAACTGACAGAATGGGAGAAGATATTTGCAAATGACATTATCAGATAAAGGGTTAGTATCCAAAATCTATAAAGAACTTATCAAACTCAACACCCAAAGAACAAATAATCCAATCAAGAAATGGGCAGAAGACATGAACAGACATTTCTGCAAAGAAGACATCCAAATGGCCAACAGACACATAAAAAAGTGCTCAACATCGTTCGGCATCAGGGAAATCCAAATCAAAACCTCAATGAGATACCACCTCACACCAGTCATAATGGCTAAAATTAACAAGTCAGGAAACAACAGATGTTGGCGAGGATGTGGAGAAAGGGGAGCCCTCCCACACTGCTGGTGGGAATGCAGGCTGGTGCAGCCACTCTGGAAAACAGTATGGAGGTTCCTCAAAAAGTTGAAAATTGAGCCACCCTACGACCCAGCAATTGCACTACTGGGTATTTACCCTAAACATACAAATGTAGTGATCTGAAAGGGCACATGAACCCCAATGTTTATAGCAGCAATGTCCACAATAGCCAAATTATGGAAAGAGCCTAGATGTTCATCAACAGATGAATGGATAAAGAAGACGTGGTATATATGTACAATGGAATATTATACAGCCATCAAAAAATGAAATCTTGCCATTTGCAACGATGTGGATGGAACTAGAGGGTATTATGCTAAGCAAAATAAGTCAATCAGAGAAAGACAAGTATCATATGATCTCACTGATATGAGGAATTTGAGAAACAAGACAGAGGATTACAGGGGAAGGGAGGGAAAAATGAAACAAGACGAAACCGGAGAGGGAGACAAACCATAAGAGACTCTTAATCTCAGGAAACAAACTGAGGGTTGCTGGAGTGGAGGGGTGTGGGAGGGATGGGGTGTCTGGGTGGTGGACATTGGGGAGGGTAGGTACTATGGTGAGCACTGTGAATTGTGTAAGACTGATGAATCACAGACCTGTACCCCTGAAACAAATAATATATTATATGTTAATAAAAAATTTTTTTTAAAAAAGAGAATCAATAAAGAAACATCAGCCTTAAAGGACACATTAGACCAGATGGACTTAATAGATATACGTGGAACATTCCATCCAAGAGCAGCAGAATACACATCCTTCTCAAGTGCACATGGAATATTCTCCAGAATAGATCATATGTTAGGGCACAAAACAAGTCTCAATATATTTAAGAATACTGAAATCATATCAAGCATCTTTTCAGACAACAATAGTATGAAACTGGAAACCAATCACAAAAAGAAGACTGGGGAAAAAAATCACAAATTGTGGAGATTAAACAACATGCTACTAAATACCCAATGGATCAACATAAAAATCAGACGATTTATCAAAAAATACCTTAAGACAAATGAAAATGAGGGGCACCTGGGTGGCTCAGTCAAAATGGCTATTATCAAAATGACAAGAAATAGCAAGTGTTGGCGAGGCTGTGGAGAAAAGGGAACCCTCGTGCACTGTTGGTGGGAATCTTAATTGGTGCAGCCACTCTGGAAAACAGTATGGAGGTTCCTCAAAAAAAACTAGAAATAGAACTACTATGTGATCCAGTAATTCCACTTCTGGGTTTTTATCTAAAAGAAACAAAACCACTAATGTGACAAGGTATGTGTACCCCTATGTTCACTGCAGCAATAATAGGCAAGATATGGAAACAACCAAAGTGTCCATCAATGGATGAATAAAGATGTTGTATATACAGATACACAGACACACAGACACAATGGAATACTACTCAGGCACAAAAAAAAAATAGTGAAATCTTGCCATTTGTGACAACATGGATGGACCCTGAAGGTATGATGCTAAGTGAAGTAAGTCAGACAGAGAAAGACCAACATCATATGATTTCACTTATACGTGGAATCTAAAAAACTAAACAAATGAACAACTAAACAAAACTCACAGATGCAGAGAACAGATTGGTGGTTAGCAGAGGGGAAGGGGGTTGAGGAACGGGGGAAGAAGGGGTCAAGACATACAAACTTCCATTCATTAAATAAATAAGTCATGGGGATGTAAGGTATAGCCCAGTAACTACAGTCAAGAATATCGTATTGTGCATTACGTAACTTTATACTAGGGCCCTCCAGGACTCACCATGATTATAAGAGCTGCCACTGATTGAGGTTCTACAATGTCCGATATGCCAAGCATCACGCTGGTGTTTTAGAGATTGGTCCCCTCTCATTCCCACAAGACTTCAAGGTAGGCATTATGCCTATTTTAAGATGATGACACTGAGACTCAGAGAAATTAAATGACTTAGTATTTCATTTCCTAAATTGCTTAAGGAGCCCGGGTGGTAAGTTTCATGAGAAGCCATGTCTGTTTTGTTCACCAACATATCCCCAGTACCTGGCAAATAGCAGGCATGCCGTAAAGATTTGCTTACTCACTGATGTGATGAAGTGGCACCATGAACAAATGGCTACATTAACGCACAAAATCCAACAGGGCTGGGGGATTGGAGAAGAGATAATGTACTGAAGTATAACAACTGAGTTTTTAAAATAATAAAAATGATAAGCCATTTACTATCTAGAAATTTGTGAAGTTGTTGGACTGGCTTCAGCTCTTCTCCCAGGCACTGCAAAAAAGACACAGCCCAGGGGTGCCTGGGTGGCTCAGTCGTTAAGCGTCTGCCTTCAGCTCAGGTCATGATTCCAGAATCCTGGGATCGAGCCCCATGTCCGGCTCCTGGCTCAACAGGGAGCCTGCTTCTCCCTCTGCCTCTCCCCCTGCTCGTGCTCTCTCTCTCTCTCTCTCTCTCTCTGTATCTCTGTGTCTCGAATGAATAAATAAAGTCTTAAAAAAAAAAAAAAGACACGGCCCAAATCTTGAGACCCATACCCATTGCCAAGTAGAATTCATTTGAAACAGCTTAAAGTGACTTTTACTGTGCTTTGCTTACGGAGAGAAGCATATTCGGAAATAAAGCATTTCCTTTCCATTCCAGGTAACTGTATGTGGTGCCCTGATTTGATCAGCGCTCTCCTTATCGCTAATTATAATGCTCACAGCATCTTGGAAATGACCACCAAAGACAGGCCATTATTAGAGTTCTCACGTAAATTCAAACTTGACATGTGTGAAATTATGGATCGAAAATAGAACCTTCACCTCCCTAGACCAACCCCATCTAATAATTAAACCTGAATCAGTACACATTCCTAGAAGAATATATTTAGTTGCCTTACTGAGATAATACGTTGCTATTGATCATACCCTAGGATCTTGAAAGTGAAACTTACATAACATGTGAATGATCACTGGGCTGAAAACACTATACCCATCATATCGGATGAAATTTATCATATTTCCTTAATATTTTAAAAAATTAATCACATTTTTTGAAAAGTTACAATTTTTTTCCTTGATAAAGACCAAATCAAATGCTACTTCCAACAGAGAGGTTTCCTGAGAGGTAATTACTATTAGTAAATTAATATTACTCCAGGAAAGTAACCACAATCCTGCCGGTAGCCAGGCAAAAAGACGTAACGACATTAAAACAAAGCTATTGTGGGAAACTCATTATAAAAGAAAAACGATATCCCCAAAATAAACACTCAAGCTGCATCAAATCAGATACCAAATTATTTGGAAATGAAATTATCTTTGAGAGGATATTTACTATAAGCAGTCAAGATTTAAACAAATAAAATTATAGGAGAAAAAAGACCCAATTTTCTCCTGAGGATTTATCATGGTTAAACAGGCAATCTCCTGCAGCTCGAGATGCCAAGGCTATAACTCCAGGAGTTGCTCTCAGGACAGAGGACGAAAGGATATAGACACAAGAAGGTTGATGCTGTGTATTGAGAAGAAATCTAAAGTAATACTTAAAAAGCTGAATAAAAGCTGATTGTGAGCTGGGTCCTCAAGGTAGAAATAAAACAGCCACTGTCTTTGGGCCAAACAAATCCATCCTAGGGGAAAAAAGGAAAAAAGAATGATCTAGGCCATATTTACCTATTGGTTATTGCTGCCCCAAAATGTGAAAACTTTACACTCAAGTCCCAGATGGAGAAGTGATTTGGTGGAGGCCATACTGAGCTAGTAAAAGGCAGATCTGGACAAGAATAGTAAGCTCCATGAAGACAGGGACTTTGGTCTGTTTTATTCATTAGAACGAAGACTGAAACACAGTACATGCTCAAAAAATACCTGTTGAAGGAGAAGGGGGAGGGAAGGAAGAAGGAAGAATCAATTCAGTAGAATTCAGAAAGTATGATATAAGACGCCCTGCTCAGAATTACAGGAGCATACCTGGCACATTACCTGGTTCCAGAAGTTTGCAGTCTATTTGGGGTAAAGAAGATGTACTTAAGAAAGGTGGGACTGAACCACAAATGTTACATGCTGAGAACCAAATGAGTGGTGTGGATGTCAGCCCTGCCGGGAGGTTGATGAACTGCCGTGGTCGGGGAATTCTTGATCACAAAACAAGAAGCTCTAGGCGCCACTAAAGGCACTAATCTGACTGGAGTTCCAAGGCCATTGACTACCTAATGCAACAGGACCTCCTCACACTTTCCCAAGTGCATTCAGTTGGCATTATTTCCTACGGTCCTCCCAAAGCACTAGGTGGTGGCCAGGCAGTGGGGGGCTGATCTCCTCTGAAAACAAGAGAAAAGACACATTCTCAGAAATGAGAATTCATTGGACCCAGCGCTGTACGGGATGGCACCTATCCATGTCCAGGAGGTTGGGGGGTCTTAATGTGGATGTTTGTTGCATATGTACGATGAGAAGATGCAAGGTGGCCACAGACAAGTTATGAAAAATTGTTGGGTGGTGCAGCAGAATCAAAGCCCAGCTGAGAAACGTGGAGATGCTGGAGAGAAGGCAAGCACTTCTTCCAGCACACAAGCTGAGCCATTCTCCCCCTTGTTCCATAACAACCATTTGGAGAGAAGCCCACTCCACCTGCCCCCCCCCCCACCGGGGATGGCTAGGGCTGCCCCTAGCACATATGGTGCCTTTATGTAGAAGACTGAAAGATGCCCTCTCCAGGCACCCCCTTCCTCCAGGATGATAGGGACCCCTTCCAAAGCACAGGGCTTGGTGAGTGAAGCACAGGGTGCATTTCAGCTCCCACGCCTTTCCTCCACCAGGCGCAAAGGCAGTTGCACACCCAAAGATGCCGATCCTGGAAATCGCCCATTCTGTCTCTGACCTGCCATATTAGAAGGCACTTCCTTTTGCAGAGTCTAAATCCACCTCCCACTGGGATGTGTCGGGTTCTTTCCAGCCAGGTGGGAACTATCGAAGTCCCTTTCCCACAGACGGCCCTTCAAACACAGACACTGCTTTTGTGCCCCTCCTCGATCAAGCCATGGCCTGGGGTGATCTCCTTGGAAAGAACCCCACACAGCCCCAAAGCCACAGTGTCGCTGAAAGCATGCTTACAGCAGAGCTATCATAAAGGGACTGGAAATACCAGGAAGAACTCTCTACAGACAAGGATCATGACAAATTTATCAACACTTTAAAGGAAGCAGTCAAAACATGAAACGTGGGGGAAAGGAGAAGTCACCGAATATGCAAACACATGCACTTGAAGGAGCCCCAGAGTCTGAACAAGGAAGAACCAAAAGAACCCTGAGAGGAAGGAAGGGGAGAGTGTAGGGCAATTATAAAGCATTCCAGAGATGGGGGCTTAAGGGTGGGGACTAGAACCGCTTAGGAAAAGAAGGAAAGAAAAGGCAGGTGGGAAGGATGGGGAAGGGGGGGAAGGAAGGAAAGAAGGGAGTGGGGGAGAGAAAGAGCTTATACCCAGATGCTCATCTGGTTGTCTGGTTTGGGCGCTAGAGTTCACCAATAAATGTGACTCCAGAGAAATCAAACCCAAGCCTTCTTATTAATTCCGCATTTATCATAGTCATTGAAACAGTAGCTCTGTCTGAGGCATCTGTGTGTGGGGGGGAGGGGGTGGGTAGTTTGTTGATAATTTTTTCCCCTAAGGGAAGTCCACGTAGAATGTGGTCTGCAAAATCTGGCCTGAATGATATTCTTCTGGGTCACAGGCATATCTGAGTGTATGAGGGGCATATTGTCGGTCCGTAGTTAATTTGTTTTAGAGTGCTTCAGCTGGGCTTTTCCCAAGTCTACCGCATTTGGATTTTCTTCTGGTATTTCGTGTTCATAATGTGCCATTTAATTTGCCACAGCACATTTGACCAGATGGCCCCCTCTTTCATTCCCACTACCTCTGCTGAATCTGCCCAGAGTCTTTGTACATCCTTTCTCCTGCCAACCATCACAGAATAAATCTCTTTGCATAAACCAGCACTTTCTTCTACTGACTCTGTTCCACGGAAGGCTGGGTAATCCTGATTGCTTGCTGCTCATCTAAATGAAGAGTAGGTGTCTGAGGGCCAAGGGAGAAAAGGAGCAGCTTCCAACAAGCAATGATGCTCAATGAAGAGAATTCATTTCTGTGACAGCTTGTTCGGGTTTTCAATTCTATTTTTTTATTTATTACGAAATAGGATATAGGTAGATAAAAATAAAAATAAATCACCCATAAGCCCATGATCCTAATATACCAACCGTTTTCATTTCCCGGAGCTCCCTTGCTAGAGGTCCACATGCTTATCTTTGAACATGGTCGAAATATTATAGCCCAGATACAAAGGCACATCTTACTGTTTTCCATTTGCCATTATGAACATTTCCCACGCTGCTAAACAATGGTCATAAGGATTATTTTAACAGATGTATAATATTCCAAGGAGTATGTGTAGCCCCCTAAATGGGTATTTTCTATTTCTTCCTTTTCTTTCCTTATTAGGGCTGACGCTATAAATGTAAATATTCACATATGCAATATATAGTCTTTTTCCCCCACTTTAAAGATATGGTGGTAGAAGGAGGTAAGTTTCATGAAATTTCCTTTCTAAATCAGAGTAATTTTAGCTGCCATTGGCAACATATGAAAACCCCAGGTGTACCACCTCTCTCCAACGCACAGAAGTATCGTTTTTCTTAAATTTTGGTAATTCAAAAGGTATGAGATCCTGTCTTGTCATCATGTACGTTGTACCTCTTTAAAAAGCCCCATTTCTACTGCTCCCTAGAGTTCATTCACTAGTTGTATCCCCTGATCCGTGAATTGTCTGTCCAAGTTCTTTTCCATTAACTTACCTGGGCGTCTTAAGGGAAATATTTCCCAAATCTGTTTTCCCTTTTATTCTAAGTATTTTTTTTATTGTTCACAAGTCTTTCCTTTTTTTTAAGTTTCTTTATTTATTTTAGTAATCTCTACCCACAACATGGGGTTGGAACTCACGACCCCGAGATCAAGAGTCACATGCTCTTCTGACTGAGCCAGCCAGGCACCTCCGTAAGTCTTTATTTCTTAAGCAGTCAAAAGCTATATATTTTTTGCTTCATGATTTCTTCAGTTCAGAACTCACCACATAACAGATGGTTTCTCAAATGAATTTTCCACTGGTTTTTTTCTGTGATTTGATTTTTAAAATAAGTTTATTCTTTAATAATTGAATCATATGCCATTTGAAATCGATTTTCATATAATATATCAGGTTAGGGGCTTATGTGTATTTATTTGGTAGCCAGTTTTCCCCAAGCCATCAGTTAAATAGCACTTCCTTTCCTCATTTTTTGGTGATGTCCAGTTCATCACATATTCAATTCGTATATATGAATATAAATATAACACACAAACATCTATTTTCATTTTTCTATATTTTTTCAGCTTTATTGAGGTCGAATTGACAAATAAAATTGTAAGATATTTCAAGTGCACATCATGATCTGATATACATATACATTATGAAACTGTTCCTCCCATCTATTTAATTAACACATCCATCATTTCACAGATTTCTCTCTCTCTTTTTTGGCGGGGGGTTGAGAATCTTTAAATTCTATTCACTTAGCAAATTTCAATTTTATAACACAGTGTTATCTCTTTTCATATCTATATACTGTTTTTTCTGTTCCATTAGCCACACTAGTTGGGGACCAGGGTCATGCTGTTTTAATGACTATTGTCCCTTATCGTGTATTTATCAGCTTTCTTCCCTTGTATGGTTAATTACAAGGGTACTGGAGGCGTTTTCTCACAAATCTGGACACAACAGAAGCAGGCAAGGTCTAAGAAATGGTCATAGAATAGCGAGATGAGGACACTGGCTTCAGAATCAAATCCCTGCTCTGCCATTTGCTAGCTCTGTGACCTTGAGAAAATTGTTTAGCCTCTTTGATCCATAGCCTCTTTATACCTCATATCCACATCATCCAAAACCGGAGCTACTGGCCATATTGTCTATTTACATCTTAACTCATCACAATCAAAGCTGATGAATTAAATCATCTGCCCCTTGGTTGCACTAGAAACATTTCAAGGGCTCAATATTCACATGGGCTAGTGGCTGCTGGAGTTAAATAGTGCTGGTATTATAGAACATTTCCATCATCTTGGAAATTTCTACTGGACAGACGCACATAGGGTTGACATGATGACTAAAGAAGATACTTCATGGAAAGCACTTAGCACACAACCCGGTGCACAGTAAACACTTGATGGTAACTACAGTCGTAGTAGTAAAAGTGTGAGATACAACTGTTTTCAGATAAATATTAAAGTACCTACTACCTAGTAAAATGGAAAGGGTCTTCATCAAGAAGTTATATTCGCCCCTCATAGTAAGAGACTACTTATAAATCGGTGGCTGAGGAAGCAGAAGAAATTGATCAGTCTCATCAAGGTGGACAGACATGGCCTCAGTCCTGAATTACAATTCCAAAGGTGCTCAGATTCTTTGGGATTGAGATGTGGCACCGCAGTGAAAAGATCTCTACCGGACAAAAGATAATATACGTGGAAATACTTCAACACTGCTCTCCCTGGAGCATTCAAGGGTCTAGACTTTGGTGTCCTGAGTGGAATCCCCCACTAAAGGGTATATCTTAAGGATCCAAGCAATCAGGGCCAGTTGTCAGTATAATTAGTAAGTGGATGAAATGGCACTTGATAATTACAGATCAGTGTCTTATATACATTTGGTTAAAATCATTCCTCCAAAATTTGATAAGCTCTCGGTGAACTTAACATTCCTTAAATTATCAACAGTGTAAAGATGCCTACCTTGCCAACAAATGGGTTTAAGCCCTGGTTACTATCTTCTCTTGCCCCCCAACACCTGACTCCTGAGTGGAGGTGGGAGAGACCTTCAAACGACCCACATCAATTGTCCTTTATTGGTGCAGAGAACAGAGAGTTGGTCATAGTCTGACACAAGGAATCAGTTTATCTCCAGGCCATACTTACTTTATAACTGGAAGTTTCTGCCTCTTAACCCCCTTTGCCTCTTTCACCCATCCCCTTGGGCAACCACGCTATTGAAAAGTCTGTTTTTGTGGTTGTCATTTGGTTGGTTTTTTATGTACTGCACAGGGAATATAGTCGATAATATTATAGAAATGACGTATGGTGACAGACGGAGACCCACTTACGGTGAGCACTGCGTCATGTACAGGATTGTCAAATCACTGTGTTGGTATACCTGAAACTAATATAACACTGACGTCAACTATACTTTAATAATGAAAAACTAAAACAGAGAAAAGAAATCAGTTCAAAATCCCATAGAGATAAGGTCCTTGTACTAGATTTTGGAAGTCAGTCTTTCAACTACATTTCCATTTGCTTCAACCACTTTCTGTGAATAGGCTGTCTTGTATGAGCTTTTTTAAACCTTCAGATGTTAAAGCTGGTGAGAGATCCAGTGGGGACTGAGACCCCTCCTCTTACAGATCAGGACAGCAAGTAGGAAGAGATGGGAAGTGACTAACCCAAGGTCATAGCTAATTACAGGCAGAGTCACTAGAACCCACACGCACTCATTCCCAGTGGAGTGCTCCTGAAACAAATTAGGTGCCTCAGGAGTATTTTGCACACATACTAACAAGTCTTGTCATTTAACAGAATCCCTCAATATGATCATATAAACTCTTGACGGTTTGCTAATTATTTAATAAAGCTAATGTTCGTGACCCAAAATGTTCACTGAGAAGCTGCTCTAGACTGAATGCTAGTGTCTTCCCCACCACCACCACCCCGCCAAATTCAGATGCTGATATCCTAATCCCCGAAGTGATGGTATTTGGCAGTAGGGGTTTTGATAGGTGATTTGGTTATGAATGAGATTAGCATCCTGATAAAAGGGAACCCAGAGAGCCCCCACACCCCTTCTGCCAGGTGGGGACTAACTGAGAAGACAAATGGCCAGGAACCAGGAAGCAAGTTCTCCCCAGACACCTAATGTGCCTTGATTTCCCACTCCCCAGTTTCCAGAACTGTGAGAACTAATTATCTGTTGTTTATCAGTGCCCCCCCCCCCCAATCCGGGATCTAGAGTGTTCTGTTATAGCAGGCCCGAGCGGACTCAGGCAGAGGCTGACCCCTTGCCCTTTTGGGATACTAAGCAACTACCCAGACTGCTGTGTTTTTGAAAGTAGGAAAAAAAAATAAATCAATGTGAGATCGTTCCAGAATTATATACACAAAGAGGCTTTACCACAAGATATCTTAAACAACGAAAAAAAAAAAAAAGATGGCCATGAAACAATCAATAAAAGTCTCTCTTTTTGGACAGGCTGATCAAAGCTCTGCAGAAGCCCAGAGCTTCCTTCCCAGAGTCCTCAGGAGCAGAGGTGATGCACTGCCCATTCCCAAGGCTGAGTCATGTGAACATCAAGCCATCTTCCAACTCAGCTCATCAACTCCGGCAATCACCCAAACTGCATTAAGGCCAATTAAATGTTTCGGGGATAAAAAAAAAAAAAAAATTAGAAAGAAAAGGGGGAAAGCTTTGGCAGCAGCCAGCCCTGAGACACGTAACACGGAAATTTTGTGACTGGTACACGGTGACAAGTCTCGGTAAAATACCAATTACTCTGCCTTGCTGTCTTGCCCCTATTGCAAAACCACAGGATGAGGAGCGGCACGCTCCGGACCCTGCTTTCTGCTGTGTTGGTGACATAAGCTTGTTGCTCTTCCTCTCGCCACTCAGCCTCTTACATTTCCCCCAGGGAAGCCAGGAGACAGTTACTCCGCGAGTGACAATGAGAGGTTCTGGGTCCTCGTTCATGCATCCGAATATTATGTGATTCCAGACTTTTCACTCCCGACAATGTCCCCTTGCCATCAGATCTCTGGTGAGGAGAAGATATTCAAACACTTTAGAAATGGAAGCCCCGGGGCGCCTGGGTGGCTCAGTCGGTTAAGCGTCTGCCTTCGGCTCAGGTCATGATCCCAGGGTCCTGGGGTCGAGCCCCACATCAGGCTCCCTGCTTAACGGGGAGTCTGCTTCTCCCTCTACTCCCCACTTGTGCTCTCTGTCTCTATCTCTGTCTCTCTCTCAAATAAATAAATAAAATCTTTAAAAAAAAAAAAAAAAAGAAATGGAAGCCTCGGTGGCCAGCTTCATGTAACTGTCTCTGCTCGAAGCAGGCATTCACTCTTACGGAAACCATAGGCCCAGCATACACGTAATTTCAAGACGCATTTGTTGAATGAACAAGAAAGCGAGAGAGTGAATGAAGAAATGGCTTTCGTGACCTGGGCCGCCATCAGTTAAACAAACAGATGAACTGGTTAAGAACCGAAGTAGCCACGTACTTAATGATCAAGGACAAGAATTTGGTTCCAGACTCGAAGAGAACAGACCCTGGATCCAAGGTGAAATTGTGAGCAGCCCCCAATTCAGGCTCCCTGCAAGATGAATCCAAAGCTTTGCCGTCCTAACAGCAGACAAACTGCCCCCCCCCCCGCAAGTGATGAGACATTGTCTTTATGCATCCGACAGCTTTCTAAGGCTCCCTCCTACTTCCTGCGAGTAGCCCTGCTCCACAAATTTGCCCTCAAGCAGCCAGAGGCTTTGTCCACGGCTCTCTGCCAGGTTTATCAATAACCTTGAAGCTACAGAGCTGCCCTAGATCCAAGAGGGCACTTCCCCAGCATTCTTGCACCGGCCTTGGGGATTCTCTGTGTGTACTTTGAGACAAACAAGTGATCCATAAAAAACTGGCAAGAAGAATTTATCCTAGAGCTGCCCTGGCAAAAAGGAAGGATTTGAATCAATAAACAGAACCATCAGTGCAACTTTATTTCAATTTTGAAACACTTTTCTTAGGGCACAAGAGAAACCAAAGCGCCGGGTGTTGGTAAACCCTCCACACCAACAGCCCAGGATGCCAGCTGCCAGCAGGACTCGGAGGCGCTGATGGGAATGCGCTGAAGGCCCAGGGCCAACCCTTCTCCCGAGTGCTACCAACAGGAGGACAACACTCCCTTAAAGAGTCCTCGGAACCCCACCTGTGCTGCCACCCCCTCAAACCGGCTATGTGAGAATGGAAAACCCAAATCCCAGTGCAGTCTTGGGCCAGCACAGTATCCGGGCCAAGGCCACTGCCAAAGGCCTCCTGGACGTGGCTGGCTGTTCCACCACGTGGGAGAGGCTCTCCCACACCCCCCTCTTCCAGAAGGGAAATCCGTGGCAGAACATGGACAGCAGAGAGTCGGGGATGCTCTTCCTCTGGGCCTCTGCCACCCCAGGGAGGGCCATGGATCGCAAAGGAGGAGTCCAAGGGTCCAAGGAAATAAGATTCACTTCCTAGAGACAAGAAGGCTGTTGGCTACTCTCTACCAAGAAGCCTGACTCACTAGCAGAGGGATGAAATTGCCGGGGGTGCCAAAGCCTGGGGCAGGAGACAGGTAGCTGGGGTAGGAGAAATATGGTCCCCGTAGACGGCAGGTGGCACGCATTGTCCGTAACAGCAGAACTACCGAGGTGCTAACCTGTCCCTGGGAGAAGTAGAAAGCGGGGGAGAAGTTAAGTTGATTTTAAACGTGGCGTTTACTTTCCTGCTCCCTTCAGTCCAAGGTCCAAGTGCAGCATTTAAAGGGTTTGGGGACCCAGAGCTCTGCTCTAGAGATGGAGCCCTGGTATCTCCCCGCCCAGCCCTGCTGGAGAGGCAATGAGCGGTCTCCAAGTCCCCCATCAGCAAAGGTTAGCAGGCTGGCGTGAGAAACAAGTCAGGAACGAGCCAACTCTTTCCTCTTGTGTCAGCAGGACCCAAGGTGCCTGAGGATTTTGTTACAGGCTAGGGAACTGGTTAGCTTGCAACTGGTTAACACAGACCTTTCTGGAAAGCCCCTCCTGGGGGGCCCTTGATGAATGGCAGAGGAGACCTTGCATGAATTCATTTTCATTAGCTGATAAAAAACGGGGGTGTAACACATCTGTGGAAAGACACACTTAAGGCCCAAATCTATAGTCCAAGGCCAGGAGGAGAAGTGGAGGTTTTATTTTAAAAACCCAGCACACCTTTAAGATCACAAAACTCTTTGTGGGGGTTTGGGGTGGCGGGAGCGAGGAGATACTTGGTTTTACACCAACATTCTGTTCTCTGTTAGCCCACAAAAGTACTGCCTCGGGGTCTCCAAAAGGATGTGGAGTGAAAATCCAAAGGTAGAGTCATTAAAAGAAAAAACTCAACTTCTTTGGAAAAGATGCTAGAACTGAAAGTTTTGCCAGTTGGTCATTTCAATGCAGGAGGTTGAAAAACAACCACAAGCCTACCAGGAGGGGCTCCAGTCATGAGAAAACCCTGAAATACCTCTTTTCCAAAACGCAGGTCTATAATCACATTGGTGACAAATATAGGCTTGCTTAGGTAATCCTCTGAGCACCCCCCAGCCCCTTTGTGGTGAAAATATCAAGGGACAAAGGGGACTGGAGGATGGGTAATTTATGTGAGAATGGAAGGCCTAATCCCCTGCCACCTTAGGCAAACTTCATTAACCGGTCCCCATTTACTGAAGAGCTGAGACCCATCCAGAGTTCCGCAGGCATCAGGTGCTAAATGAATTGGACTCTGGTGGGATCTGGATCTCCTGACTTCCCCCTCTCCCTTCAATAGTTCTTTGAATGCTAGAGCTTTAAATGAGGCTATTTGTGATCTGGAGACAGAATAACAGCTTATTTTCAAGTAAGCCGCATTGGCGGGGGAGGGGTGTTTACACTGAGGCTTGCCTTTCCTCGCAAGTTTTCGTTTTGAGGCTTGATTGCTTTTGGTCCCAGGAAAGAAAAATCAGCCATGGGGTAGAGAGGTTCTGGGAAGAAGGTGTGGGTGGGGCAAAGAGGGATAGAGGGAGGATGGCGGGTGCACCTACTCCTTTAAGGGGGAAGGGAGGTGAGAGACAGCTTGAGGGGGGGCAAAGGAGTGAGTAGCTGCTGAGAAATCAGCTCCGTTCCAGCCCGCCAGGGGGGTGGGGGCTGACAGCGGCTTCATTTTAACCCTTGGTTTCCCCTGGCAAAGGAAAAATCACACTCTGGGCTGGCGTCGCTGTTCCAATACAGATAACACCTTGCAGTGGAAAATTCAGAGAGGGAAACATTTTTCGTAGTGTTCTCCTCCAAATCTGAGGCAGGAATCTGGGCAAGCAAATAGGATATTTCCCCCCTACATCAAGGACATGAATTCTAGAAGAATAATATTTAGCCTGTTTTGTTGGCTGCCATTCAAAGACCTGGAAACATTTACTAGCAAATGCAATTACTTTGCATTTTAGAGCTGAGGAGCTGGAGCTAACAAAGCTAAAAAAAAAAAAAATTTTTTTTTTTTTAATTTTTTAAGTTGTGTAATACAAGATACAAGCAGTCCGTCTTCCACTGGGAAACCCCCCACATCAGGACAGTCCACGGAAGCCAATTCATCCCCAGGCAATATTTATGAAATACCTCCCGTTTGCTAAGCATTTCCACATCCGTTATCCGACGTAAGCCTCGCAATAACCCAATGAGGAAGGTGGGCATTAATCCCTCCATTTTATAGATGGAGAACTATGAGGCTCTAAACGTGGCAATTCAGTACATGCGTTTGCACCCACCGTTTCTAAAATGTCTACCCATATATGTGCTCTCTTAACCCTCACAGCACCTTTTCAAATGATGTACTTCAGGCATTGGTAAGTTTGGAATGAAGAAAAGAAGGAGACTAAGCTCAGAAACGGGAGGTAACTGAAGATCGCACTACCAATTGGTAGCAGGTCTGGGCCTTAAATAGGTCCTGGGACTCTAACCTCCCAGATCTGGCCACTAGCGATCAGAACCTTTTTCACCCTGGCCATCTGGCCCAACCAGTGCTCCCTGAAAGGATCGGCTCCACATATTAAGGAAGGTTGTTCATGCAACAAACCCGCACTGCCCAGGCACTGTGCAGGATACTGTGAGCGAGTCAGGTCCAAACTGCATAGTTGCTTTTCTCAAGTATCTGCCAGTCTAATGGCAACAGTGTTCTAGAAGCTCACTGAACTCTACAATAAGCCCCACCTTGGCAAGAGGGTCAGAGAGGCGCTGACAAAGCCCCATGGCACCAAAAGTGCCAAAGCCATCAATTGCAGATGTGGAAGGAGGGAAGGCTGGGGAGGCTTCTTGGAGGAGGTGGCCTGGAAATCGAGTAGGAGATGGAATTAAAGACATTCCAAGACAACATAATCACAGGAGTAAGAATATTTGAAAGAAGTTGGGGGGGCGGGGAGGGCATAGCCATTTGGGAGTAGGATATAAAACCCTTCCTAGCAAGATATATTCCTCTAAGTAATAAGCATTTGTAAACACTGCTGCTACCAATTGGTTCGGCTCATAGTCAATGCGAACTTTAAAATGAAGAGACATTCTATGCCACACAAAGAATGTATTTGCTTTTTTTTGAATACGCGAAGATGATGAATTATAGCAAATGCCAATGAAATGCTCCTAAATGGTGTTAGAAAGTCAAATGGAGTCCCAAAATATTAATTTAAAGGAAATAAGGTCATTTGGAATATAAATCAAGGATAATCAACCCATCACATTGTCAAAATCTGAAACATTTTCACTAAGGTACCGCATCCTAGACACCAAATACAATCAGACAATTTTCTTGGATATTACAACTTTAATACAGAGCACCACAAAATCCTTCCCTGGCACCCTGAACCAGTCCCAATCCTGAAATAAAAACCAGAAAATCAGTAACGATGCCTGGGAAAGCAATATTTGAAAACCCCATTTCCAAAACCCCATTTCCAAGATGAAGAACGTCATAAAAAGAAATTAAATAAACTTCACCAAAGCCAGCAATGCCCCAGTTGCTTCAAGCTCCCCAAACAGATTGTTTGACAAAAAAACACAAATCATGAGAATTACTAATTATACGCATTTAAGGAATGAACATCTATGTTTAATTAGCAAATTGGAATGGAAAACCCAGTTTCAAGGGCTTTCAGCCTCTTCTCTCTAAGCAGGAGAATAGTGAGTTGTTTGGTCCTGGCTTAAACCACATGCAAAGCAGCTAACAGCGCAAGGGCTAACCCCTTGAGGAATGCCTCCTAGTAACTAGAGAGTCCTGCTAAGGCGAGCCCAGGTTAGCAATGCCCCCCTCCCACTGCGTATCAGCCGCCGCCCCATGAAGAAATCCTGTGCATCAGAAAGAAGAATGTCTATTCTAAAGAGCAACACATCTTCTGAACATGGTATGTACAGCAAGTTTGGCTATCTCTCAACTCCTGGAAACATATTGTTTGGGTCTTATTTGAAATTCTATCACTTTCTGGTAAGTACGACAGGAAATTGACACCCTCCCAGGACCTGACTGAAAACCTATACTATTCAACCACAAAGAGGTGGTTAAAACAAAGGAAGCACAGGATTTCCCTCCAGGAGGCTTAACCAGAGCTGTCATGGTTGAAATCAGAGGAATTCGAATTTTCAGGCTAGAAGGAACATAAGAGATCAGGTTTTGAGTTCAGTTCAATCTTCAATTCAATTTTGTTTGCTTTTTTTTTTAAAAAAGATTTTATTTATTTATTTGAGAGAGAATGAGATAGAGAGAGAGCATGAGAGGGGGTAGGGTCAGAGGGAGAAGCAGACTCCCTGCCGAGCAGGGAGCCCTATGCGGGACTCGATCCCGGGACTCCAGGATCATGACCTGAGCCAAAGGCAGTCGCTTAACCAACTGAGCCACCCAGGTGCCCCTAATTCAATTTTGTTCTTAACCATGACATGTCAACTGAACACCTCCAAGCAGGCCTCTGTTCTGGGCACTGGAAATACAAACTGAAGACTCAGACGTATTGTGGCGATCGTGCTGCAATATATGCAAATATTGAATCATTACAGTGTACACCTGAAACTAAGATAATGTTATGTGTCAGTTATGCCGCAATCTAAAAAAAGAAAAGATTAAAAAAACTATGCTGTTGAAGCACACACTGGCGGGCAAACAGTCAACAAAGAAGCAAAAGGCCCTACAGGGCCATGAAACTCTTTTTCCATGGTTTGGAAGCTGAGCACCTACAATATTCACCACTGCTCTCTTGGCGCATCTCCACTTCCTGTTCTTGCCCATGAGAACACAACACTCCAAGACGTACACTGAGCTAGACTTCAGGGGTCACTTTAGTCCAACCCTGTAGCTAAACACAGGAGCCCCTCTTCAGAAAGAGTGCCAAGTGGTTGGTGGCCAGCTTCTGCTGGAACACTCCAGGTGTGAGCCAAAACTTCTCCAGGTTTTGCCACTACATCACAGATGTTAACAAAATGTTTATTCACTGATATATTTCTTTCTCTTGGGCACACCTTCACACCTTCTTTTTCCCTTCTGCATCCTTCCACCTCCCTCTACCCCAAAATTAAAATAAACATGGTACAGAAGTTTAGGGAGAAGAATCT
This sequence comes from Halichoerus grypus, assembly GCF_964656455.1. Lineage (NCBI taxonomy): Eukaryota > Metazoa > Chordata > Mammalia > Carnivora > Phocidae > Halichoerus > Halichoerus grypus. The sequence continues at coordinate 18,682,297 of NC_135727.1, read as the reverse complement.
CATCTGAGAAGACATGTCGTAAATTTAGTAGAGAGTCAGTTTCATCAACTTTTCGTGCTGCCTGAATCCACAGCGGGGGGGTGGGGAGAGGTTTCCCGTGGGGAGGGGCTTCTGTTCTGAGTCAAGGAAAAGGGCATGAAGACCACCAAGTCCTGCGGGTACCAAGAGCAGACTCAGTAGGGGAGAAAGGAAGAGATGGGTGTAGTCAGTGATGGATGTGGTCAGAGGTTGAGGTCTTCAGAGTAGAGCGACCACGTACACGAAGTGTAAGATCAAATGTTTTTAAGGCATGGCGACTAATGGTTACAAGTACTGGATTGTAAACTTGAAAGTTCCTTAGAGAGTAGCTCCTAAACGTTCTCACTACCAAAAAAAAAAGGTAACTGTGGGGTGACAGATGTGTTACCTTACCTTACTGTGGTCCTCATTTCACAATATATACATGCATCAAATCATCACATTGTACGCCTTAAGCTTACACAACGTTCTATGTCAATTATATCTCAGTAAAGCCAGAAAAAATAAAAATAAGAAATGAGAAAGACCGAACATGTGACTGTGTTAGCAGGTCCATGAGTAGAGGAGCATGGAGCAGGGATGCGTATCATCAAAGCTAGAAGAGTGGAGAAATGGGGAGGCTTTAAAGCAGCCATCAGTGTGCAAATAAGGAGGCGATGGGTGGAAAGAAAGACTATGATCAGTAACACAAAGGTTTTGTAAGGAGTTCAGGTGCCTAAGCAACAATAACTCCTTGTACCCCACGCACCTGTTAAAGAAGACATTACTTTTGGCCTAGAGAGTAACGCTAGCAGCTAGTGCTCAGTGAATACTTACTGTGTGCCCAGCACTGGGTTGTGTGCTTTACAGACATGATTTCATTTAATCCTCAAAACAACCTTATGGTCAGTACTATCAATATTACTATCGTTATTCTCGTGCGGCAGGAAGAAGATACTGAGCCTTGGGGGAGACAAGTACCATGTCCAAAGTCATGCAGCTGTTAAATGAGAGAATTACATTTGAATCCATGCAGTCTGACTCCGGGGCCATAGTGCCAAACTTTCAGCTTCATGAAAAAATATGGAAATATGAAAACGGAGGGATGCTGGTTTCAATGTAGGCGTTCACAGCCACTATCAGGACCAGAGCTGTTTCCAGGTTGACCCATCAGAATGGCTTGGTGTGCTTAGAGTAGCCTGAGCTCATACACATGTAATGTATTTATGACTTCTGATTTTTTTAATTCTGTAATTACCTCCTGGTTGCTAATCATCAAATATTGATCAAGCTCATTTTGTGGTTACACAGGTTGAAAGTGCAGAGACCCTGGGTAAGTACTCATGAGCCTCCCCTCCACCAAGCTGCTGGGTGAGGCTTTTACCCATACAGCTCTAAGGCCAATCACAAGAGCGAGGGAGGGAAGCTGAAGGTCACTGGCTTTCAAAGCCAGGGAAATCAGGGAGTACTTCTGCCTGGGCTTTGGCCAGCAGTCATCAGGAAAGTTATCTAAAGGGTCTAGTGCATTTATTTTTACCTAATTATAGCTATCAACTGGCGTTTTCAAAGGGTTTCAATTATGTAGTCAGCAGCCTGGGAACTCACAGCATCTGATACAAATAAATTGCATACATTACTATGGGCCCTTCTTAGTCAAGGCTTCAGTAATGGGGGAAATTCCAGAACCATTTGCAGGAGTGCACATTTCTGCTGGAGCAGAAGTTCTCAACCTACTTTAGTTCACGGGACCAAGGAGAATGTGACGAAAAGGTCTTTGCTCAAAAAATGCACACATATACACACGTGAATGATTTTATATATAATCTTGGGCAGGGGGAGTGTAAAAACTTTCTGAAGCACACTCAAAGACCCCTGCTTCGAATGGTACTGATGCCAGGCTGAAGTCAGTGAGCAGGGCAGGAATGTTATAACTGGCTGCATTCCCTCACCTAAATTTTTACACAAATGTTGTCAACTGGAAGAACAAAATGTTTTGTCAATACAACTTAGCATCATATGGTCTTTAAAAGCAAAAGAACATTTTATCATGTAATATCACTTCAGCAATATATTTTTGTTAAAAATGCCCCATCAGGTGATAATATTCTTGAGCTCCCTTATAGTTCTAAGAGTGGACGCTCTTGCTGATCAAAATGTGGTCCATGGATCAGCAGCACCGGCATCCCCTGAAAACCCAGCAGACACACAGAATCGCAGGTCCCATCGCAGAAGTACTGGATCTGAGTCTGCATTTTGTAAGATTCTCAGGTGATGTATGTACACACTGCATTTGCGAGGCATTCATGTACACGGCAGAGACATTAGGGCATAAAGACACGGTGAGATGTGGTAGAAGGAGAACCTGGGCTCTGAGGTCAAGCTCTCGTGATCTTGGGTAAATTCTTGAGGATTCTTCCTCAACTCTATCCATATGTCAAACGACTTCTGTGCCTGACTTAGAGTAATCACTTGACAAATAGTACGTCATGTTCTTACAGTTAAGATTTTGATTACGTCTTCACAAATGTCCTAGCTCAGTGTTTAGTAAACTAAAAAACCCCAGAGACATAAACAGAAGGAAATAAATGGGAGCAGTGTGCAACTGATCTAAGTGGGATGGGTGGACCAGATGGCTCCCAGGGCTGATGCATGCAAAATTTGGGGTCTGGGGCTCTATTGACCATTTCTGTGATGTGTGCCTCTGGGCATAGTGGGGAGGACTCAAGCAAAGGCCAGGCTATAAGCTCAAATGCCAGGGGTACAGCATTGTCCATAAAGCCCAACAGAGTTCTTTCCAGGCTGAGAGACACCCAGGGGCTGGGTGGCAGTGGGGAAGGAGGAGGGGGTGTTACACCAAGATGGTCTGACTAAAACCAAGGAAGACAAGAATAGAAAAGAATGAAGATGGTGCTGGGGCCTACCAACTGCCACCAAAGAGGGTGTCCATTTACTACAGGCATCCCAGCTGCTGTGTTTCCCAACTGCAGAGCCCTGAGACTAATTCCCAAATGGTAAAGGACCAGGTCAGGGCCAGAATCCGCGCCTTTCAACTCCAAATCCAGTGCTCTCTCTACTTCATTGCATAAGTTTCATTCAGAACTCACCAAGGACCTAGGCTCTCTATGTAACATGCTGGGGCTTCACCTAACACGGGGTTGTTGAACTTCACTTGTGGCCCCCCAGCAGGCCAACACTGGGGTGCTTCTGAGGGAATCACAGGTTACACTCGTGAAGTCCATTTTGAGGCTCCAGCATCACAACCAGTCCCGATTGCTTCCACATCACAAGAAAAAATAAACCTATTTTCGTAATGGAAAAGATTACCGGGAAAGCCACATACCTCATCTTCAAAGATGATACAGTTTCCAAAGGGATAATAGAAGAGGCTGAAGGGCAAGAAGTCCAGTCTCATGTGAGAAGCAGATTACTGCCACCCAAACCAAGTGAATGTATATTTTTAAATTTCACTTCAAGTGTAGCCAACTTTATTTTACCTATAAAATCAGAACACCTCTTCCTGCTTCTTGTCACTCAGTTCAAATTCCATCACTGATCCCTGGGGTTTCACTACTCCAATAAACTACTAGGAAATTACCATTTTCCTCCTCCAACCCATTACCTTTTACTGTCACTTAAATTTAACACAGAGAGCCTGCCACCACGAAGAAGGTAGCAATTGCATTATTTTAAAGTGTTCTCATTAATCTGACCATGTAGAGAGAAGAAATTCTTATTTTATTAAATACGATGGCCCCTCATTTTTCTAGCCTCATTGGAGAAAACAGTGTTCCACTGTGATAACTAAAGGTATTTCTCGATGAACGAAAATGATTTTTAAATTCTAAGTACTTCCATAGAAATCATTCTAAAATGTTATACACTCCTCTCACTTCTTTAATGTATAATGTATATAATGATATATGTATAAAGTATAATAATCACAATTTAGCTTTTTCATTCATGTATGTGTGTATATAATGTATATACACACACACACACTTCAGCGCTTTATATGTGGCAGGCATTTGATGAGGGCTTTATACACATTTTGTCTCAGGGTCTTTAGGAATATCTATTACTGGGGCGCCTGGGTGGCCCAGTCATTAAGCGTCTGCCTTCGGCTCAGGTCATGATCCCGGGGTCCTGGGATCGAGCCCCGCATCGGGCTCCCTGCTCGGCGCGAAGCCTGCTTCTCCCTCTCCCACTCCCCCTGCTTGTGTTCCCTCTCTTGCTGTTTCTCTCTCTGTCAAATAAATAAAATCTTTAAAAAAAAAAGGAATATCTATTACTACAATAGGCTATCATAATGTGATGCTTGGTGATATCGACATGGAAAGAACTCTCTGGAAGCTGGCCATACTTATTAGATTCACCTGTCTCCTTCTGCTATCCACTGTCCCTTCTGCCTACTGACACTGGACTGTGGTTTCCAATCTGTTACTCTAGGTCTTATCAATGGACTGAGAGTGATTCTGCCTCCCTACAGTGTACAGAGCCTGAGCTTGATGGGAACTATTTACACAACTCGGGTGTCTCTTTTGCTTCTATAGGAGAATCAGTCTCATGTTGTCACCTGGCAGATCGTAAATAATTGGAGGAATAACAAACATTAAGAATGGAAAGACTGACTACCTTGAAGGAGAAGGGTAATGTTAAATTCAATGTTTGCTCATATTAGGAACTCAGTGAATATTTCATGGTAGGAATTTGGAGGAAGTTATAATATAAACAGAGGGGTGCTACATCCTAAACAACTAGAGAGTCAATGTACCACAGGAGAAAGCCAGACAGACCGTGTAACCAAATCCAAAGCAAGTGCTGCTGAGTCAAGTTTCAGAAGGCTTTCTGCCAGATCTGATCCATCAAAAAAGATAACATCGAAGAGCTGAGTCTTGAGCTTTGAAGGAGTATTTAAAGGCAGAAATGAGCAAGGTCTAAGCAGGAGACAATAAGGAACTCAACCACTTAACACAGAAGGAAACATGACAAAACTATAAAATGAAACTCAATCAGAACACGGAACATTTTAGAGATTGAGATGTATCTGTTGTTTAGAACATCCAGGTTTTTCCTGGGCCAGGAGTAGTCTAAGACAGATATTGGGGGGAAGGATACAAAGAATGCCAAATGATGCAGAAATTATGTGGAAGAACAGGAAATCCCTAGCTTTTTTAACAACTCAGATGCAGATATGAAGGCAAAAGCACAGAGTGTGGTATCTAAAAGGCCCAGGTCCTAGCTCAGCCAGTTACTAGCTGCATGGCTTTTAAGTACAGGATTAAACCATTCTTAAAAAAAAAAAAAAAAAAAAAAGATTTGGGGCGCCTGAATGGCTCAGTCGTTAAGCGTCTGCCTTTGGCTCAGGTCATGATCCCAGGGTCCTGGGATCAAGCCCTGCATCAGGCTCTCTGCTCAGTGGGGAGTCTGCTTCTCCCTCTGTGCTCTCCCTCCCTTTCTCTCTCCCTAATAAATAAATAAAATCTAAGAAGGAAGGGAGGGAGGGAGGGAGAGAGAGAGAGAGAGAGAGAGAGGAAGAAAAAGAAAGAAAGAAAGAAAGAAAGCAAGCAAGAAAGAAAGAAAGAGAGAGAATGAATGAATGAATAAGGGAAGGCAGCTCCAGGAGTAGGGGACAAAGAAGAAAATGGGAATGTGTGGGCTCTCCATCTATGCTGATGTTCACCACCTCCCTCTATCCTCTTCCATTTACAACCCTGGTGACAGATGAATTTCAATTCTTACTATTCTGGACCTGGAGTCACTGGATTCATTGTATGGTCTCATATGAGTCACTTCTGCTGCTAAATATCATGTTAACCATGATATTAGTTTGAGTGAGCTAGTGCTCTAAATGGATTTACATCTTCCCAACCGTTTCGAAAACGAAATGTTTTATCTACTAACTATTGGGCTCAAAAAAGGTATCCTTTTATACATATTCTCTTTATTGACTTAGGGAAAATACATATAAACTGCTTTGCATTTTAATATGCTGCTTGAAGGACTAAACAGTGCAAATCCAATCTAACATCTCTAACATGTATTAACAAGTTCTGCTTCCAACCATGATGGAGTAAAAGAATCAAATTTAAAGACCAGAAAACGACACAGTCTATGAAAAAAATGGTTTGCAGACATTGAACAAGAGGCAGTGCAGGACTCCGATCCCTGAGAGAAGGGGGACAGATAAGGTCAACACGACAACTGCCCTGGCTGACTGCCTGGAGGAGGTTCCTATGCTGCAGCGCAGGCGGGGGGATACAAACAGAGCCCAGGAATCTCTGTGTGCTGAGGACACAGAGATCAGAGTATCAGGAGGCCAAAGCAGCTAAAACTTGTGGGGGAAAAGTACCAGAGAGGAGAGAGCTGCACAGGAGGGAGCTCTAGAGATCTTTAGAAGGTTCCCTTCATGTCTTTTAGCTTAGTATTGATCTGCTCATGTATGGGAAAGAAATTATCCAAGACCAAGGAAAGAATTACTTTAAAAAATCAAGCAGGAATTAGGGTGCCTGTGTGGTGCAATTGGTTAAGCATCCAGCTCTTGGTTGTGGCTCAGGTCGTGAGCTCAGGGTTGTGAGATCGAGCCCCATACCAGGCTCTGTGCTCAGTGCGGAGTCCGCTTGAGATTCTCTCTCCCTCTCCCTCTCCCTCTGCCCCTCCCGCTCATGCTCGTGCTCTCTCTCTCTCTCTCAAAGAAGTAAATAAATCTTAAAAAAAAAAAAAGCAAAAGTAGGAAGAACTAGCCCCAGAAGCTCACAAAGGGAAAGCAGCAGAGTGGAAAGACCTTGTAATACATGGGGCATTAATTAGCACCCTCATAAGTGTATTGCCTCAGTAGTGAGATAAAATTAGCCCTAGGCTAAAGGCTGAAGTGATACTACCCTAACAAAGCATAAAGCAAGCTTCAAAAGGATCCAACTGATTCTAGTTAGCTGCATCCCAGTTCAAAGCTCAACAATATTTAAAGGAACAGAATAAGGACACCTGGGTGGCTCAGTCGGTTAGGCGTCTGCCTTCAGCTCAGGTCATGATCCCGGAGTCCTGAGATCAAGCCCTGCATCGGGCTCCCCACTCAGCGATGAGTCTTCTTCTCCCTCTGACCCTCTCCACTCTTGTGTTCTCTCTCTCTCCCCCACTCTTTCTCAAATAAATAAAACCTTTTTAAAAAGGGACAAGATAAATCCAGCACCCAATAATATAAAATTCATAATATCAAGCATCCAATGAAAAATTATCAGTCATGTAAAGAATCAGTAAGATACTACTCTTAAACAAGGAGAAAAAACCAACAGAAACAGATTCACAGATTACACAAATCATATAATTAGCATATAAGGACATTAAAAGAGCCATTATAAATATAGTCCATTTGATAAGAAAACAGGAGAAAAGAATGACCATGTTAAATATAAACATGGAAGATATAAAAAAGACCCAAATTAAACATCTAGAGTTGAAAACTATAATATCTAAAATGAAAAATACATGGGTTGGGATTACTCATGTACTAGACATTGCACAAGAAAAGATGAGTGAATTTGAAGACATAGCAACAGAAACTATCCAAAATGAAGCAAACAGAGAAAAAATTGTGCAGAAAAGAGAACAATGCATCAGTTAGCTGTGGGAAAATACAAGGGGGCGTCTAATGACATACCAGAAGATTTGAAGAAACAAGGACCAAAAGTTTTGAAATTTGTATGAAAACAATAAATGTACAAATCTAAAAATTTCAATGAACCTTAAGTAGAAAAAAAGAAGAAAACCACACCATGTCAAATCATAAAAAAGTTAGAAAAAGTTGGTTCAAAGGAACAACAATAAGAATGACAGCAGACTTATCAGGAGCTATGCAAGCAAAACAAACAAACAACAACAACAATGAAGTGACATCTTTGAAGTACTGAAAGAAAAAGCTAACATCTTCTAATTCTATTCCCGGGGGGAAAAAAGTGTTTCAAAAATGAGCTCAAAATTTTTAAGTGAGGTGAAATCAAGGAATAACCTCAGAAAATTAGAAAGTTTATTGCTGTAAGTCAAGCTATTTTCAGATCAGTTATTGGTGCAGAGAAATACTATTGATTAGCCTCAGCTTGATTGTAATCTTGTGAGAGACCAGAAAAGTCAGCTAAGTCATGCCTAAATTTCTAACTCACATAAATTGTGAGATAAGTATTTGTTGTTTTAGTTACCACATTTGTGGTTAATGCTGTTATGCAGCAACACATAACTAATATAGTTGTAAATTATGCACCCTAGAGTAAACACTAAGGAAAAACACAAAATAAAGAGTATAACCAATGAGCCTCTAATAGAAATAAAACGGAATCTTAAAAATAATTATTCCAAAGGATGGCAAGAAAAGAATTGAAAAGAACCAAATGTGTATTGAGCATCAACCATAGTAAAGGAAAAGGATCAAATGCTAAGCACAGGGAGTCCCTGCCTGACCTTAAGAAATTTTACTTCTCAGTTCAGGACAGGAACACAGGAAAGTCCAGAGAGGAAAACAGTCCTAGGCATGGTACCCAAACACCCTATGCTCTGACGGCGTAAGGGCAGAACAATCTCTCAGGGATGGGGGAAACCAGGAGAAGAGATGGGAGATGGGCCTAGAAGATGGCGAAATTTTCAGCAAGTGGAAATGTGGAAGAGAGGCAAAATATCCCTAGCAGAGAGTACACAGAATCAAAGGCTCAGTTTAGAAAGCTGGAGGGACATGTTGAGGGAAAGAGTCAGGGGAGGGAAGGCCAAAAAGTTCACAGGAGTCCTGGAATACTGCTTTGTAACAGAGACCTAAGGAAGAGAAGGTTGTATAAAGGAGTATGGGGCTATGAGACCAAATTCTGCAGAAGGAGCAAGGAGAGCAAAGACTGAAAAAGAGACACTGGAATGGACAGAGGCCCAGGCAGAGCCTACTCCAGGGATGGCATCTATTTGCACACTTCCCTACAACCAGACCAGGGGCAGACATCACTAATGAATGACAACACTGACAGTGTACAAAGCCTTAGATTCCTTCTCAACACAGTGCTTCAGGAAGCTAATACCAAAACATAACAATTGGCATAGGAGATGAAATTTATTAGTCACCTGTGGCCTAATAATTTAAGAAGTCTAGTCCATAGGATTTGGAGGATCTGAAGTGCTAATTTTGCCATCCAACATGGAGGCTTATTATTTGCAGCCTGAAGCACAAGGACAGTCCTCCTCTAACTGGAAAGTTTGCAGTCTTTCCAAAATCATGAATCCCTCAGAGGGATAAAATGGTACAGTCTTTATGTTTTTTTAAAGATTTTATTTATTTATTTGACAGAGAGAGACACAGCGAGAAAGGGAACACAAGCAGGGGGAGTGGGGGAGGGAGAAGCAGGCTTCCCGCTGAGCAGGGAGCCCGATGCGGGGCTCGATCCCAGGACCCCGGGACCATGACCTGAGCAGAAGGCAGACGCTTAACGACTGAGCCACCCAGGCGCCCCTGGAACGGGCTTTAAGAAAGAAGGCTGCAACTTCCAAAGTAGCAGGACTTCCTATATCCACCCTGGTGATCAATGGGTTAAAAAAGAAAAAAAAAGAACTAACTTCCTCCACCTGATAAAGAGCAAGCACCCAGGAAAAATCTTCAGCTAACATTATACTTAATGGTGAAAGACTGAATGCTTTCTCCATATGATCAGGATAAGACAAGGATGTCTATTCAATCCACTTTTAGTCAACATTGTACTGGATCCACTTTTATTCAACATTGTACTGGAAGTTTTAGGCAGAGCAATTAGGCAAGGCAGTGAAATAAAGGACATCCTGATTCGAAAGGAAGAAGTAAAACTATCTCTATTTGCAGATAACACCATCTTGTACCTAGAAAATCCTATGGAATACACTAAAAATCTATTAGGATAAACAAAAAATTAGGGTAGGTTGCAGGATACAAGATCAATATGTAAAAATAAATCATGTTTCTATACAGTAGCAATGAACACACTGAAAATGAAATTAAGAAAACCATTCCATTTATAATGGCATCACTAAAAATAAAGCACATAGGAATAAATTTAATAAAAGCAGCACAAAATATATACTCTGAAAATTAAAATACATTGTAGAAAGAAATTATGAGGACCAAAATAAATGAGAAGACATCCCATGTTCATATTCATGAATCAGAAGACTTGATATAGTTAGGATGACAGTACTCTCCAAATTGATCAACAGATTCAATGCAATATCTATTAAAATCCCAGATTTCGCTGCATAAATAGACAAGCTGATCCTAAAATTCACACAGAAATAGAAGAGACCCAGAATTTTCAAAACAATCATGAAAAAGAAGAACAAAATTGAAGGACTCATATTTCCCTATTTCAAAACATTTACCCAAACAGTGTGACACTGGCATAAGAATGGATGTATAGGGGCACCTGGATGGCAGAGTCAATTAAGCATCAGACTCTTGGTTTCAGCTCAGGTTGTCATCTAAGAGTCACGAGATCACCCTCTGTGATCAGGCTCCGTGCTCAGCACAGAGTCTGCTTGCGATTTTTACTCCCTCTCCCTCTGCCCCTCCCACTCATTCTTTCTCTGTCTCTCTCAAAATAAATAAATCAATCTTAAAAAAAGAACGGACATACAAATCAATGGAACAGAACTGAGAGTTCAGAAATAAACCCTCATATTTATGACCAGTTGATCTTTTTAAAAAGATTTTATTTATTTATTTGAGAGAGAGAGAGAGAGAGCACACAAGCAGGGGCAGAGGGGCAGGGAGAAGGAGAGGGACAGGGAGAGAGAATCTTGAGCAGACTCCGGGCTGAGCAAAGAGCCACGCCAGGCTCAATCTCACAACCCCGAGATCATGACCTGAGCCAAAACCAGGAGTCAGCTACTCAACCAACTGAGCCACCCAGGTGCCCCTATGATCAATTGATTTTTTTTTAAGATTTTATTTATTTATTTGAGAGAGAGAGAGAGAGAGACAGAGCACAAGCCAGGGGAGGTGCAGAGGGTGAGGGATAAGCAAACTCCCCACTGAGCACGGAGCCAACACAGGGCTTGATCCCAAGGCCCAAAGATCATGGCCTGAGCTGAAGTCAGAGGCTTAACCAACTGAGCCACCCGGGCACCCCTGATCAATTAATTTTTAACAAGGGTACTAAGCCAGTGGAGAAACAATTCAGTGGGAAAACAACAGCCCTTTTTATCATTCCAATTTTTATTACATAGGATTTATGACAATTATTTTGCAGTACAAAAAGATGACCTTCTGTTTGCATGCTGATGTTTCAAAACCTATAATATATATTTTCTTAGAAGATAAACTCAAAAAAAGTATTTTTAACCACAATTCCACTTCTTGGCTTAAAAACGTTACTGTGTATTTCCTGTCATAGTAATTGACATGCTCATTTTACCCACAGATACAAACTAAAGATTAGAAAACAAGTGCCTCATGTGGCCATGGTCCCAGTGTAGCTACAGGACACTGGTCATAGCCCTGAAGTCCCCGGATCCCTCTGGTAAGTAACATCCCTCGCACACCCAAGGGTGGCCTCATCCTAACTCTTGTGATCATTACGTCCTTGACTCTTGCTACAGCTGTACCATCTATTACAGGTGAGTTTCCCCTGTTTATGAACTAGATATGGAAATGGAATCATACTTTACATATTCTTTTGATTTTCCTCTCTCAGCCGATATTGTACAAGTCAGCCTCAGTGTGTTCTGAAGCTTGTTCATTTCACTGTTGTCTAGCATTCCATTGTATGAATATACTGCAAGTTGTCTGCCGTCCTGTTGATAAACATTTCCAGTTTTTACTATTACAAACGATGCTGCTATGAGTTGTCTCATTGGACATCTCATGGTGCACTATCTAAGGTCTCTAGTTAGAAGCGCTATTGCTGGGTCATGGGGATTTGCATATTTTGAATTTTATGAGATAATGTTTTCCAACCCACTTCTACCGCCTTATACTCCCACCAAACCGGGTAAGACCATTCCCACAGTAGTGAGTCTGGGAGTATCAGACATTTTTATTTTTGCTAATTTTATGGTAAAATGTTATCTCAGTGTGATTTTTTTTTAATTTAAATTCAATTAGCCAACTTATAGTACATCATTAGTTTCAGATGTTGTATTCAATACTTTATCAGTTTCATATAACACCCAGCGCTCAGTGTGGTTTTCATTTGTATTTCTGATTATTAATGAGCCTGAATAATTTTTCTGTTTATTGACCATTTCGTTTTCTACTTTTGCACAGGATTTAGCCGTCCTTAACATAGTTTTTCTTTTTCTTTTGTTCCCCCCCTTAATGTTGTTCTCTGTATATTCTGGATATTCATCACTGTGTGATGTTTTTGCAAATATCTTCGTCCATTCGTGACTTGTCTTATTATCCTTATGGTATCTGTTGATGAACAAAGTTAACTCCCTTCAGTGAAGTTGAACATAAAACCTTTCCTTTACACTCTGAAACTAATACTACACTATATGTGAACTAACTTGAATTTAAATAAAATCTTGAAAGAAAAAAAAAAAAACAAACCTTTCCTTTACAGTTAGCACTTTCTAAATGGCTTGTTGAATAAATGTTTTTCTACCTTGAGGTCATGGAGACACTCTCCTATAGTATTTTCAAAGGGCTTTTCAGATTTGCTTTTCACCTCTAGGTTTTTAATAAATTTAGAAGTGATTTTCTTGTATGACAAGGTAGTAATCTGGGAAACTTCTTTTTTTCCACATATGGATATCCAATTGTCTTACTACCTTTACTGAAAAGTCTATCCATTCGCCACTGATGTGCCATTCCCCCTCTAGGGAATGTCAAAATCCACGTGTTCCTGTATCTACTTCTCAAATTCTGTTCCCCTGCTCTAGACAACTACTCTAGCATTACGACACAGCCTTTTTTATTACAGCTTGACATCTGAAAGGGCAAGTTCACCCAGTTTACTGCTGTTCAAGAATATCTTGTCTTTTTTTGGCTCTTTCCATTCCTCTGTAAGTTTAAAAATCAGCTTAACAAATCCCACAAAAACAAATGGGATTTTGCTTGCAATTACACTGGATCTATGGATCAATAACGAGAGAGGTACCAGCTTTATAACATCAAGTTCTCTAATCCACATACGCAGTCTCTTGCCACATAGGTAGGTCATCTTAATGTTTCTCCATAAAATTTTACAAACTTCAGCGAGGCCTTGCACAGCTTTTTTTACTTTTCCTAAGCATTTAATGTTTTCTGATGCCATGCCAAATGGCATCTTTTTTCAAATTTTATTGTTTATATGTAGAAATGGAATTGATTTTTATACTAACTTTATATCCAACAACTTTGCTTACCTTTTATGAATTCTAAACATTTATTTGAAGATTCTTGTGGATTTTCTATCTGTACAATCATACTTGTGCAAAATGGCAGGTTTTTTTCTTCTTAATTCTCATATCTTTTTCTTTTTCGTGCTTTACTGTGCTGTCTAGGATTTCCAGTAAATTATTAAAGAAGAGCTGAATGGAGACAGCCTTGTCTTGTCACTTTCTGAAATCTCCTGTAATAACTCCAAGTTTAGCAGCCAAAGCGAGACATCAGAATTCTGGGGCAACAGGCAAAGCTGTGACATACCCATGCCATTCTGCACTAGACACTGAGTCTTCCACTTTACCCATAATGTGACCCATTAACTCTCCACCACCTACCTCTGCAACAGTGAAATACTCTGGCTAAGGAATTCTATAAGTTTCTATAACTTGATCCCAGTTAACACTGTTGAGGTGGAACAGGTCATCGCAGGTAAAGATTTGGAGAGCGGTTATTCTGCTGCCTCCACCAAAGTGAGATCACCTCGACTCCACATCTCCTCTGCTAGAAGTCCCTAGAGTGAGGCTGCTGCAGGGTGGCGCTGGGAACTGCCAACAATAGCCTTTCCAGGAAATGGTTCTGGGTCACGTCAATAGCCACATACAAAAGAATGAACTTGGACTCCTACCTCACACCATATAAAAAATTAACTCAAAATGGATCAAAGACATAAATGGAAGAGTTAAAATGATAAAACTCTTAGAAGAAAACATAGCCGTAAATCTTTGTGGCCTTTGATAGGCAATGGCTTCTTGGATATGACACAAAAACCACAAACAACAAAAGGAAAAATAGATAAACTGGACATCATCAAAATTAAAATTTTTTGCACTTCAAAGAATACCATCAAGAAAGTGAAGAGACAACTCACAGAATGGGAAAAACATTTTGCAAATTCTACAACTGATAAGAAACTTGTATCTAGAATTTATAAAGAACTATTACAACTCACTACTATAAAGTCAAATAATCCGATTAAAAATGAACAAAGATTCTGAATAGACACTTCCCTAAGGAAAATACAAAATGGCCAATAAGCAGATGAAAAGATGATGAATATAATTAGTCATTAGGAAATGCAAGCCCAAACGACTGTGGCATACCACTTCAGACCCACTAGAATGGCTATGATGAAAAAGACCAGTAATAACAAGTGTTGGCAAGGATGTTGAGAAACTGGAACCCGCATGCATTGCTGGTAGAAATATAAAATGGTGCAGCCACTTTGGAAAACAACCTGGCAATTCTGCAAATGATTAAACACAGAGTTACCATATGACCTAGCAATTCCATTTCAAGGTAGATACCCAAGAGAAATGAAGGCATATGTCCACACAGAGTTGTACACAAGTGTTCATAGCACCATTATTCACAACAGTCAAAAAGCAGAAACAATCCAACTGTCCATCGACTGATGAAGAGATAATATGTGTGCATCCATACAATGGAATATTATTCAGCAATAAATTGAAATAAAGTACTGACTGATGCTACAACAGAGATGAACCAAGAAACTCGTCACAAAGGACCACATATTGTATTATTCCATTTACGTGAAATGTCCATAATACGCAAATCTGTCAAGTAGAAAGTAGATTGATGAGTGGTTGCCAAGGCTGGGAGGAAGGGAAGACTGGAGGTGAAGGATGAGGACTGTGGGGTTTCTTTGGGGAGGAATAAAAATATTCTAAAACAAGAGACTTGTCAAATCACTGTCCCCAACACCTGAAACTAATGAAACATTGTGTTTTAATGTTTCATTGAAACTAATGAAACATTGTGTTTCAATGTTTCATTGAAACTATGCTTCAGTTTTAAAATAAATTCTAAAACTGTGGTTTTGGATGCACAACTTTGTGAATACACCAAAAACTATCGAATTGTACCCTTTAAATGGGTGAATTATATGGCATGGTAATTATGTATCCAAAAAAAATGTTTTTTTTTTTTAAAGGAGAATTTACTTTTAAATGCCTGGCATTTCCATGTTTTGAGACCACTCAGTAGTAGCCCTGTTTTGATAATCATTTAAAAGTATTTTACTTAATTAGAGCAGGATTTGCTCAGGCAGAAAATCACATTTATATGTTAACCTGGCTTTAACACCTCATGGTGACTCGTTGTCTCTAATCAGAAAAGACAGCCTGATGACTGGCTCTGTGATGGTTGGGGTCCAAAGCACTGCAGGCTTTGCAAGGGCCTAAAATCCCTAAGTTGTACAGGCTCTTGTTTCCTGAATCCAGGCAGAGAGGTTTTTCAACTGTCTGCTCTGCATTGATCTGCTTTCTCTCATGGCCCAGTGGCTACACACTGGTGTATTTCCCACCGCGAAAGTGGAATTCGCAATACAAGACCGTAGAATAAGGCCAAATGCAAAGACAAAAGCAAACACAGTGACTTGACTAAGAATCATTGATGTGAACTTTTTTTTTTTTTTTAACACAACTGAACTTTAGGTAAATTTCTTTTTGCTAACAACATTTATGAAAAGAGAATGCTTTCCTGAGGCTGAGGAAGGTCGGGGGAAGGAGTGCACATTGTGAAGTCATTCCTCAAGCCATAACAAATTGAGAGCTGTGGTTTAATCTATGACCCAGATGGTCAGTTTTGCAACAATTTGAAATTTACAGTATCTTCCCTTTTTTTCTGGGGCATTATATTTCACTCAGCAATAGTTCGTATCCTGGTTTCCCGCCACACACTTTTCAAAGGCAAAAATGTACATTACCTCATCTTGTGGTTTAGTCCTGGTCTACGGAGCATTGCAGCACTGGCAACAATTTCTTGTGACCACCTCTGGCATGGAGTAAGATCCTCAGGGAGGTAGGATTTCATGCAGCCTAACTTCACCACCACCAAGAATGGTCATCCCTTGAATAGCTAGAGAACTGGTAGCAAATGAGGACATCGGGAACCGCCAGCCGTCCCACCCAAACGCCATTCCTAAGTGGAGAGAAGATGATGATGAGATCGTGAGTTCCCAATATCTTCACATTCACTCCATTTGTCCTCCCGGGACCCTGAAAGCCTTCAAATTGGGACCTATGCCTTAGAATAGGAGAATGTTCTTCTCTTCTAACTCTTGTGGTAACGGACTGCTATGAATCTTGACTGTCACCAGCACTTCTTGGAATTTCAGGCAGAAATAAGCTACAGATCCAAACAAATCTAAGGATCCCATTTTAGTAAAACACTTTCTGCTTTGTGGCTGGGGCCACTGATCTCAGAACCAATTCTTGTTCATCAGTTTTGTGTGGCCAACACTGAATATCAAAGAACGTGACCTTGAAAAGCATCACCATGAAAAAAAGGAGGGGGAAATAAGAAGCCAAGATTTAGGTTCCATTATCTTGTCACCATCGGCAACCCTGATGATCCATACTATGGAGAATTTGGATTTTGTGAATGCCTTCATAAACTCTGCCGATGAGAGTACAATCGTGTCAGAAAGGAGAAGGATGGGCATTTTCTGCATAGCACAGATAAAGTGGAAAAGTACAACTTGCAGAGTCCAAGGCCAGTCGATTCCAGAGCAGGAAGGAAAATCCTGGCCGTGCGTTGCTTTGTTCCGGGGCCGAGCCCACACGGGGATGGTTTTAGGTTTCCAGCAGCAGTGGTTCCTTGCCTTTGATCCATGTGCCTCTGTAAATACAAGCCTCTGATGGACACAGGAAAAAAATACTTCTAGGAATCCTGTAGCATGACGTGTATAAAAAGTCTCAGAGGGGAAATATTTGCCAGGATTTTCCCAGGAACCTGGTCCTACAGGCACTTAAAAGGCCATTCCTAACTAATTTCCTTCCCACTTCTCCTGGCCCCCTATTAGATGCCAATGATCCATCCTGCTCTTACCAAAAATCCAGCAGGTCAACAGACAAGTTTTCAGGGGATTTCATTTCATGAGCCTCTAGTGCAAACTCTTGAGTTAGAGATGTCAGCAAAGGAACACCCGTCCAGTGGGTCTGTCAAAGAATTACCTCCGAAAAGGACTTATGCAAAGAGCTCGTCAACATTCCTTGGAGCGAGTCAACCTCAGGATCTTTGCAATTGTGATTCCGTCAGCGTGAACTATGTCCAGCTACGTCCAGCTTGTCCGTGGCTAGTTCCTTCCCATTATTCTCTGCGATTTCAGCTCAAATGCAACCTCCAGAGGGTAGCCTTTCCTGAGCATCCCTCTTAAGGGGTTCTGTCCTCCTCCCACAACCAAACCCTCTTTCACACAGTCCTGTAGTTACGCCCACAGGCTATAAATGACACAGAGCCTGGCTTCTGCCCCATACTAGTATGACTGTGGCCAAGTCACTTAATTCTCTCTCCTGACCTTCCTCTGGGTGATCTCCATTGCAAAGTCACCATGACATGTAAAGGGGGCAAACTCTAGATTAAGAATGGGGGGGGGGAGACTCTTTAAGTGGCCGACTCTTGATTTCGGCTCAGCTCATAATCTCAGGGTCATGAGATCAAGCCCCTGCTTGAGATTCTTCCTCTCCCTCTGCCTCTCTCCCCTCTGTTCGTGCCCTTTCCCTCTCTCTCTCTCAAAAAAAGAATCAGGGGGCCTCCACTACGGTGTTGATTCTGCAACTCACCTGGTGGGTGACCTGGGACAAGTCACTTCCCCTCATGGAGCCTCCGTTTCCTCATGGGTTCATTGAGGGGACAGGATTCAATGAAGTCTGTGGGCCCCCCTGATCTGAGAGTGGCTGCTTCTACATCTAGACAGCCTGCGTTGGTACACCCCTGTCCCCATGTTAGACCCAGGTTAGGCTCTCTGGTAGCGCTTGAGCTATCCCCTCCCTCTCCCTCTCCCTCTCCGCTATCCCCAGACCACTCAATTCAACTCAATAAAACGTGCACTTTAATAGACGCAGGCTGTGGCGCCCCACTGTGCACGGTGCTGGAAAGGTGTTTATTTTACAACCAACAAAGGGGTCAGGGTCACCTGCGCTTTGTGGCTCAGAATGTGACCCTCTAAAATTGCGCTAACATTTCTCTTGGAACCTTCTTGCCAAATCCAAACGTTCATCTTTGTGCTCCTCCATTTGATGAGCACTGTCCCTTCCCTTGGCCCACTACGGAAACTCTTAACCCATGGCTTTTCCTCTGGCCTCTGTGTCTGGCCTTTCCTGGTGAACTGCTAGTCCCCACCAACCTTCGGGGACATCCTCCAAAGCTCAGTCCTCCGTACTTAAGTCAAGGTATGAGCCCCACCCTATGCCAGGCCCTGCATGAGGATCTGAAGATACAGCAATTAAAACCACCCCAGGAGTCCCTGCTTTGGGACCGAGGAACATGTTAGGCATAAAAAGCCTGTTCCACCAAGTCAAACATGATTATATGTCATCCTGGCAAATGGTGCTCTGATTAACCATCTCCTCTTTCTGCCCCTACCCCTCCCTCAGGCTCCGTACTGCTTGCTCTGAAATGCTGTCCTTTTACCCACTTTTTTATTTATTTTTTTTAAAGATTTTATTTATTTATTTGACAGAGAGAGTGAGAGAGCACAAGCAGGGGGAGCAACAGAAGGAGAGGAGAAGCAGACTCCCTGCTGAGCAGGGAGCCCAAGGCAGGGCTCGATCCCGGGACCCTGGGATCATGACCTGAGCCAAAGGCAGACGTTTAACCGACTGAGCCACCCAGGTGCCCCTACCCACCCTTTTAAACTTTGGCTTAAGTCGTCATGGAACTATCTCAGTTGAATTCAATACAGCCCACTAACTAACCATCTTCTCTAAGATAGAATGTGAATTTTTTGCTTCAGTAGTAAAAACAGACCTTTAAGCTTACCCCCATTCTGCTCTCCCAAAGGGAGAAAACGATGGTTAAGGTGCCATCACGTTGCTAACGTTACATCCCCGACAGTATGCTTTCCGGATGATCTCATCACTTTAACCACCCACATACGAATGCTTCAGTTGACCAGGGACTTACGGAATCCACTGACAATGACCAGCCTGATAAACCTACCCGAGCAAGGCGAAGCCGGGCCCTCATCTGACAAGCACCACATCCTGTAACAGGCTTCTGGCTCTGAAGCCAGTCTCTGTTCAGAACTGAGGGAAATCACACTCTGTAAAATTTCAGCCGAACCACCAAATGTTATTGAGGGTGGCTAATGTTTGCAGAGTGGTTTACTTACGAATCGGGTGCTTGGCTTTTTTCCCCCCTTAAACTAAGTGAAATTAACATCGTAGAGTTCTCTAGATAGAAACTTCCTACTCAGCCCCAAAAGGGAAACTCCCAGGAGTGGCATTTTCCAGGCAGCCAACTCACCAACACTGGCCCTGGCCCAGGGCCAGGACTGAGAAGGTTCAGTTTCTTGGAGGGACCGAATCGTTGTCGTCTGCACCTCGATGGACATCCGAAGGGCCTGCGGAGTCAGGCCTGCCCTCCCAAACACAGAGCTAGCCTAGCACCAACACACTCACGGAAGGGACCACACAAGTGGGGGGGGGGGGGCGGGCATTTCTTCCTTCCCATTATATTTTTTTAAAAGTGTTAACATTTATAAACATTTCTACGCCAGCTTAAAAAAAATGATCAGCTTTCGAAAAATAACGTCTCATCCAATTTTTCGAAAAAAAGATGTACTTGAAAAGGGAAAATTGCAGCAGACCGAGAAGCAGCCAAGTGCAATGAGTCCTTGAGGCTCTCCTGTAACCAGTCTGAACTGGAGACAGATTACTCAAAGCTACAGTTAATCCTCACATTAGCCATTGGACCGTTGTCAGCCTTGCCCTTTGGGGCCAGCCCCAGCTCCTCCCTGGCCTGGGGCTCCCGCTGGTAATGCAGAGAACACTGCCATTGGCCATGAGCCCACTGGTGACCCTCAGCTATCTCTGTTACGATAAACACCGAGGCTCAGTATAAGGCAGTCCTCAGGGCCTGGGCTATGGCAACAACTTGCAGGTGAAATCGCCTAGTGACCTGATGTTTCTGGGATCCTGGTGATTCAATCCCCCTCACGTAGTCGAGCTGCTTCTGTAGTAAGATGATGTCCCAGCAAGATGAAACACAGCTGTGGACAAGAGGCAGGAGGACAAGGTGAAGAGAATTTGCTTAGCACTCCAGAGGCCCGAGTTCTAGCCCCAGCCCTGCAGGGAACTAACTATATGACCTCCACCTCTCTGGACCTCTGCAGAAGCAGCAGACTGGATGAGGTCAATTTTCAAACTGTGCAGGAGCAGAAATCTGTGAATCATGATGAAATGAGATACATGAACTGTATCTGGGAACCCCACAGAGGAAGCAGAGCAAAGAAACAGTGTCTTTCCAATGGTGTAAACTTTCACTGTTGAGCAGAAACCATTACATCTTCTTCGTTTTCAGCTGCACTGTATTTAGTCATAGTTCGCATTTAAAATAGGATGGGTCTTAGAAGGATGGTGTCCATTCTTTTAATCTT
Organism: Halichoerus grypus; assembly: GCF_964656455.1. Taxonomy (NCBI): domain Eukaryota; kingdom Metazoa; phylum Chordata; class Mammalia; order Carnivora; family Phocidae; genus Halichoerus; species Halichoerus grypus. The sequence goes on along the minus strand of NC_135727.1, from coordinate 18,661,544 downwards.
CCCGACATGCCGGTAATAAATTGATGCCAACTACAACCAATGGCATCTTAGCATCAAAGACCGATGATGCTTTGGAGATCCCCCAACCTTCATGTCCCTTCTCCAAATAGTTGGAATCCGGGGGTAATGTAGTTTGAAAACTACTGGACCAGAATGTTTCTAAGGGGCATTGGAAATCTGACATCCCGGAGTTTGAATACCATACGTAACTATTAGAAATGGTGGCAAGGTCCAAGCATATCCAGCGAGTGACCCTGTTGGAAGAGGTTTCCTTTGTGCCTAAAAAGACCGGTTCTGAAGGCCATTCTCAAGGAGGGCGTTCCCAAAACCTTAAAGCCACCTCTACATAGTTGGAAATGCTGGGTCCTCCCAAGGTGACTTCTCTAAAAGTACACACCTCTCATTTGAGCCCTCATTGATGAAATGGAGCCACATGTCCCTGTAGAAGAGAGTATTTCTTTCCGCATTAAGGTAAGAAAGGTTTTAGCAGAGTCCTGGGCCTGCCTAGCCACAGCAAATGGGGAAGGCCTTTACTGTGTGCAAAGTTCTTTTACGCCCGTGACCTCCTCTGATGCCTCAACACAAGCCCAAGAGGTAGAGAAGGTAGCCACTGTCCCTTCCCCATCTTAGAGAGAAGCAAACTGAAGATCAAACAGGTGAACTAAATTGCCCAAAGCTGCCTCGCTAGCAAACGGCAGAGTTAAGATTTGAACTGCTTCATCAGGACTCAAAGTCTGCAACATTTGCTACTGTACCTGTCTGCTCATAGACCTTAACAGCATGGAGTCCCACAGCCACCCCAGCTCTGCCTGGGAGCAGGTTCATTTTAACAGAGGGGCTTCAGGTGGTAGTAATTTACATGCCACTCTCCCTTTGAACTCATCGGGAGCTCTGAAGATTGTCCAGGCAGTCCGTTCCGGAAGAGCCAGATGACAGACACATCGACAGCCCGGGCAACTCGACTCAGCCGAGGCATGATGGTGGCACAGAGCCTGAGAGGCTAGGACACTTGGTGCTGAGAGCCAGTGATTTTTTTTAAACAGGCCACAAACAGCCATGATCTTCCAGATAGGAGGCATTTCCCCCCACACCCTGAAGAAAGCCTTCAGAAGTACAGTTCAGTTGAAGCCCATCTGCCGCCTCCTTGGAATCTGGTCAGGTAAGACACGGTCTCTCTCATTGGGTGGTCTTCAGTGAAGGAAGCCTCTTTGGCTGCCCTGTTGGCTCTGAAAAGAGCCTCCCCCCTCTTGCTGACAGCCAGCCAAACACTCACGCTAACTTTCATGGTCCCCCTTCTGGATGCACATGACAAGGTGCCTCAGAACAAACGACCTGCTGAAGGCAAGAAAGCGTTGCTAACTGGTCCTATCACAGATTGACCCTAAGTCCACACGGCTTCTTTATGCAGTCAGTCCTTAACTTTTATGCTGACAGAGGGGACCAATGTCAAGAACTGTCTAGAAAAGGATATAATGAAGGGATAATTCATACGGGATGGTGGTCCATTTTGGGTGATGCTTTACAAAATTATCTTCCTAATTATGTCTTCTTTAAGGGACCGTGGAAATAACTTGCTTTTCCCTGCTTGGCAGTGGCAGGGAGTCCTCCAAATGTGTAGAACAGGGAGGGGATGCCTCTGGCCAATCCCCCAGAGTTCACAGCTAGCCCAATAGACCCCTGCGGGACCTAGGACAGAAGGTCACGATGTAAAGGCAGGCCAATCTCTTCATGCCAGTGGCTAGAATATTCACTTCACCCTCCAGGCATGACCACAGTTAACGTCATAATCGAGGAGAAAGGGACGAGATGTGGTTTTCCAATTTGCTACCCTAGGGTCCTACAAACTCTCTATTCTAATGGTGTCAATTTCCATGATGAACTTTTTCACAGCGGGACTTCTAAGAACCCGGAGATCCCCAGCCCTGAGCTCTAAAAGCCTAAGCCACACCCTCTGAAGTTTTTCCTGAAATACAATCCAGGTTTCAGGTTAGTTATTTCTTAAGCCCTATAGGAGCTGAAAAACTCGAGAAAATGTGAAATGACTGAAAAGGGGGATTTTGTGAGGCTTCCCCCCTCCCACCGTCCTCTCCCCAGCCCTCCCATAATGCACGGGAAGGTACAGTTTTTACAACTTTGATCTTCCATTAGCAAATTCCTTCAAGTCAAAGGCACTTCACTTCCCCCTCGCTCTTGAGTTTTCAACAGTCATTTGAAATCTAAGCAGAAGCGGACGCGGTCCCGGGCGGGCGTGATTGCCCCGCTGCCATCCCGGAAGCACTTCACGGGCAAATTTCTGTCCTCAGAAGCACTTCGTCTCACTGAACAAAACAGAAGCTGCCCGAACACATCTGAAAACCTGATTGACCCTCTAAGATCTCCTTGGATTGATCTTCCCCGCACTTCTCCCTAGAGAAAGCCAGCTGTGAGCATTAGTCAGCGTATAGAAGACCCTGGAAAGAGGAACAAAGAACAACCCCTGCGATGAGATGCTCAATTAAAGGGGGGAAGAAAACAAGTTCTACCAAATGTCAACATGGCTCGGTGTTCTCCCCTGAATGCAGCCAAGCTCCAGAGTTGGGGGTGGGGGGGCAGCTCTGGCTGAAGACTGGAAAGTGGCAAGGAGCTAAGAATTCCTGAGATAGATCCCCACCCCTGCATCCATCCCCCCAAAACATAGGATGCCTTCCTCATCTCCCTTATCTCTCCACCTCCTCAAGTCTGGCCATCCCAGATATAGTAGGTCTCAGCAAGCACAGGTGGGCTCCTTTGTTAAGGCAAAATCAAATGCCGAATCCTGGAACTGTGACACTGTGCGGTAGCGACAGCCACCCTAGGCGCTGTGACAGGACCAGATACAACCTACACCTGCCCCCCCACCGCCCCCCCCACAGGGAAGGCTTCAGTATCAGAAGGCTTACACGTCACTGAGAATGTGCACACACTAACCATCTACCAAACCCTGGCTGAAAGCAAGGCAAGAGAAATCAGAGAGAAAAGGGAAATTGCAGATAATCTTTTAGGTATGGGATTTTTAACAAATTGCTATCCAGGGTACAATAAAATCCTCAGTAATTCAAATGAAAAAAAAAGAATGTGAGCAGGGGATTTTGGACTGACTGGGCCCAGAACAGCAAATATTTTGACTAGAAAACATTGAGGTGTCTCATTGCCAGAGAATCTGAAACAATGGATATCAGGTTATTGTGGTTTTACCATAAATGACATGAAGAAGCTTAGCTGACTGTCTGGTCCAAGAGCCAACAGTCTTAGCCGGTCGGGTGCCTGACCAGCTAGTTAAGAGACTGGATGAACAAATGGATGGACGGATGGATGGATGGCTAAATGGATGGATGGGTGGGTGGGTGGATGGGCGGGTGGATGGGCAGGTGGATGTGTGGATGGATGGATGGATGGATGAATGGATGGATGAGTGGATACATAGATGGATGAACGGATGCAAGGAAAGAACAGCATCTGTAGGCAGCCCTGTCTGCATGAGTTGGCCCCTAAGACTGGTCCACCACCACTCTAAGCCCTTGGCTCCTCAAGCCTCACATTGTTTTGCCCCTGCCTCTCCTCCTACCTAATATAAAGACAAATCTAGTAACAGATGGGGTTGTTGCTTTATCCTACATAGAAAGCTACAAGGATGAGCATCATCAGAAATGTATTTGAGAAGCATCATACTGGTTATGGTGTGTATAGAGAATGGAGTGGAGGGGACAGAGTTGGGGAGATTAGATGAAAGCTATTACCATAGTCCCCACAAAAAAATGAGGAAGGGTTCCGCTAAAGTGGTGGCAACAGGAATAGAGATGAATGGTCAGAGTTGGGACAAAAGGGGTAGGGTCAACAAGGCTTGATGATGGACTAAATTTTGGAGATGAGGCAGAGACCAGGGTCTAAATCCTTGCTATACAGACCAATAGCATCAGCATCACCAGGGAACTTGTTAAAAAGGCAGAATGATAGGCCCACCCCAAACCTACTGAATCAGAATATGCATTTTAACAAGATCCCTAAGTGATTCATGCACAGTAAAGTTTGAGAATGCTTTAGAGAACATTCAGGTTCTTTGGGAAGCTGGCTATGGTACCACCCAGTTAAAGACAAAACCGCATTTAGCTTTTGGAAGATTGGAGTTAATGATGCTTGAAAGTTATTTGGCTTATTCAACAAACATGAACTGACTACTATGGAAAACGGCTCTGCGGAGACAGACATGAAAGATAGTTCCTGGCCTTAGAGAACTCACATCGAGTGAAACAAAATTTTTAAAAAGGCAATTTTATTATAGCATGATGAGTACCATGTTTGAGGTATTCACAGGCTACAAGTTTGGTACACTATTCAAAGGACGGTTCCAGCTTCCTACACTCATCCTGGGCTCAAGAGCCAGCCAGGACCCCACCCGGGCGGGCTCAGGTTGAAGGGGGAAGTTACTCAGCCAATGAGAAGCCCACATCATCCTTCAGCCAGACATGTCAATTACATACGGCCCTAGGGCTTCTTTCCTTCAAATCATGTGCTTGGATACCTCCAGGCGAACATTTTATGGAATGAATAATTTGGCTCAGATGCTGATGAGCAATCATTTCCATCGGCTGCCTTATAGGTCAAATCTCTGAAAAGAGTAAAGTCAGAAAGCTATAGACTTAAGCAGCGCAGCATTCTAACAATTAAACGCTCTCAGAAACTCACTAGGCGGATTTGGAGAGTATCACTTTAGCTCAGCTAAAAAGGCTTTTCTCCATTCACCGGTACTCACTAATGCTGGTTGCCTCCATTTATCACACCCCTCCAAATTCAATTCATTACCAACAAGTGAGAAAAGGCCATTCAAGCCACCGGGCCATGGACCTTATCTAAATCAGACCAGCATTTCAATGGCTCCCTTCTATTGGCAGAGTAATAACTTTCCTCTTCCCTTTAACACCATCTTTTCCATCTGTTTACTGATGTCAATAACCCCTGTTATTTGGTCTACATATTTTGCTCCCCCAGTGATTCATTTCTTGACAATATACTGATACTTAAAAAACCACAGGCTACTTTATTTGAGAACAAGGTATTTCTCAACAGAACTCAAAGTGGTTTTAAGGCATGATCTAATTAGCAGTCCTGCATCTCTTTTTTTTAAGATTTTATTTTTCAGTAATCTCTACACCCAGCGTGGGGCTCGAACTCACAACTCCGAAATTAAGAGTTGCATGCCCTACTAACTGAGCCAGCCATGTGCCCACAGTCCTGCATCTTTATGAGTTCATTGACAGTGTTATTTTCCACTTCGCCATTAAGGAGACTGAAGCAGAGAACACTTTAGGGGCTTTGCCCAGAGTCAGTGTGCTGAGCTGGGAATGGAACCTGGGAACGTTTACTCCAAGGGATACTGCCATCCACCGCAGGCCCTCCCACTGTGTAACAGCATTCATAAATAGATTATTCAGATGTGCAATAAGAAAACAAATCTCTAGGCATCAGGAAACGTCTGTAGAGCTCCATAAAACTTTTGCAGTACCTGGATTTCTGCAAAAAATGTAATTTTCCCCTCCAGCATCCAACACTAGTTTAATATTTTGCAAAGATGACGAGACTTCTTACGAGATAACTATTCCGCAGTTAAAATTCATCATTGGGTAAAGCCTTGTTCTTCAGATGTCCCACATCATCAGAGGCAAGCTAAAATACCTAAAATCCTTCAGATATGGCACATTAGCTGAACTTCATCTCTTCCCCATATATCCAACTCAAGTTGGAAACCAAGAATATTTATGGGACCCAATGAAAGCCCTAATAATTGCAAGCTTTGACTAATATATGCAAAATTCAAATAATACCAATGTTTGGGGATCATTAAAACATTTCAAGCTAAAGCAAAGAACAACAATAGCTACAAAATCATAGAAGTTGATGCATTTTAGGTTTTACATAAGCATGTTTGAAACAGTGGATGAATCATCAAGAGATACCCTCAAATGTGTTCCTATAAGATTGGGGGGGGAAATCTGGGCAGAATCAATCCTTGGTTAGCCTGAGATTCAGAACACAGACATATGGACACCAATAACTTAACGATATTCTTTGTTATTAGGGGAAAATGGGTTAAAAGAGTTACTTTTAAGTGAAGCAACTCATTCTGATATTAACAACACTCTCTCACTCCCCAGGATCCACACATTTCAGTTACACATTCTTTTTTTTTTTTTTTTAATTTTTTTATTGTTATGTTAATCCCCATATATTACATCATTAGTTTTAGATATAGTGTTCCATGATTCATTGTTTGTGCATAACACCCAGTGCTCCATGCAGAACGTGCCCTCCTCAATACCCATCACCAGGCTAACCCATCCTCCCAACCCCCTCCCCTCTAGAACCCTCAGTTTGTTTTTCAGAGTCCATCATCTCTCATGGTTCTTCTCCCCTCAGTTACACATTCTTGCTGTTCTTCCTCCCAGATACTTCCTGAAACCATTTACCCTTCCACGTGCCCCTAGCCCAGCCACTACCCCATCTGCCCTAGACTTCCACAGCCTTCTAACTGGGTTCCCTGCCGTGTTCTCTGCCCTCTCCTGTCCCCTCTCCACACAGCCGCCGAGGAGAGGAGTTAAAACACAAATCGGACCACGTTACTCCTCTGTTTGACTCCCCATGCCCTCTGACAGTGCTAAGGATAAAGTCCCCAATATGTTCCATGCCCCACAAGGCTCCATGTGCCCTGGCTTCTAGCTGCGAGGTCACGGATCTCATCCCAGGCCCTACGTACAAGCCCTACATGCTCTTGCAGCTACGCCTTTACTTGTGCTGCGTCCTCAGGTTTTCCCCTGTGCCTTGCCTGGCTGTCGAGCCTTGGGGACTCAGTCCGGGTGTCACCTCCAACAGCAGAGCCCTTGAGGGACCCTCCTCTCCATCCTCACAGCGACGTATGCTCAGCTTTATGACAGTGCCGATCACCCTATTTGCTTACTGGCCGCCCCTCACTAGTCTGAGAACGCTCCAAAGTCAGTGTCTCTGGCACGGCCAGCTCTGTCATCCCAACACCCAACCCGGAGCCTGGCTCACAGGAGGCATTCGGTACATACGAGAAAGAGTCCAACCTAGTCAAAGTAGGTCGTGTTACTGGTCCTACATCTTAGCGTGAGACAGACAGTTTTTTGTTTCTGTTCATGCTGAGCTTGTGGCAGCAGACAGAAATGTCCAGCTCCCACATCATCCCAACTCTCCAAAACCAAACGCCTCCATAGGGAAAGGAAAAGGAGAGATGGATGCAACCAAAATAAGAAAAGGTGGGGGCATATTTAATTAAAAATATTTGGACTTCAAGAGTCTGATCCCTGGAAATAAAGAAAACAGAGCCACTACAACGCTCGATGTACAGAGAAGTTGACTTAGTAACATGGGATTACTGTGCTAAAATCAGGAGTGTGCAACACACAGCCTCGATGCCTTAAACAGCCAACCCAGATCATCCGAGCAAACAGAAACAGGTGAACTATATGTACTTCCAGTTCTGGACAGGGTGGAGTATACACATTTCTCTCTATTCCTCCAAGTAATTACAGATATGTATGGATACATTAAATAAGCATTAGAAGGCACTGAGAGGTAGAAAGAAAGATATATCATGCATTCATGCACACATCAGTCAGAAAAAAGCCTAAGTGGCTATGTTCATGTTAGATAAAATAGACCCTGGAACAAAGAAAATGACCAAAACCAAAGGGAGGATATTACATAATGATAAAAGAGTCAGTTGACCCAGAACACGTAGCAATCCCAAATCTGTCTGTAACAAACAACAGAGCTGCAAAATATATAAAGGCAAAACTGATGGAACGGAAAGGAGAAACAGACAAATCCACAATTATGATTGGGGACTCTAACACCTCTCTCTCAACAACTGAGAGAAACACTAGACAGAAAATCAACACGGATATACAAAATCTCCACAATACCTTCAACCAACAAGACCTAATCAACATTGACCCAAGAGCAGGATCTAATGAACTCCACCCAACAACAGTAGAATTCTTCTCAAGTGCACTTCTAAATAATTGATGTTTAGGGACAATAATGTACTGCTGGCTTTGTAAAATATAGATGTAAATTTCATAACAATAACAGCACAAAAAGGGAGATGAAGGAATAGATTAAGGGAAACATTTCTAGAAACATTCCTAACTACAATGTATCATATGAAGTCGATTCCGAGAAGTTACAATGTATACCTTAAAAATACATGAAGCAAAAACAGAATTAGAAAGAGAAATAGAAAATTCAATAATAATAGCTGGAGACTTCAATGCCCCAATTTCAATAATGGCTAGAACAAGTAGAAAAACAGCAACAAGGACACAGAAGTCTTGAGCAGTACAATAAACCAAGACTTAGCAGTCATCTATAGAACACTCCATCATCAACAGAACATAGTCTTCTCAAATGCACACAGAGCAATCTCTAGTACAGACCATATGGTAGTCCATAAAACACTTCTCGATATATTTTAAAAGACTGAATCACATAGCGTATGTTCTCTGACCACAGTGGAATGAAATTATAAATCATTTAAAGAGGATATTTGGGAAATTCATAAATATGTGGGACTCAAACTATGCACTCTTAAATAAACAACAGTCCAAAGAAGAAAGCACAAAGGAAATTAGGAAATCTTTGAGATAAATTAAAATAAGACAAAACATACCAAAACTTACAGGATGCAACCAAAGCAGCTCTCAGAGAATATTTTATAGCTGTGAATGTAAAAAAAAAGAGAAAGATCTCAATCAATAACTTAATTTTCACCACAAGACACTGGAAAAGAAAAAGCACACTAAACCCAAAGCAAGCAGAAGAAAAGAAATATTACAGATTGCAGTGGGAATTGAGAGTTGGAAAGAATGGAGAAAATCAATGAAGCCAAAAGTTGGTTCTTTGAAAAGATCAACAAAATTGACAAATCATAACCTAGACTGACCAAGAAAATAAAAGACTCAATTGCTAAAATCAAGAATGAAAGAGGGAACATAAGAACCATCCTTTAAAACTACAATGGGGGTGTCTGGCTGGCTCAGTTGGTGGAGTGTGAGACTCTTGATCTCGGGGTTGTAAAGTTCGAGCCCCACGTTGGGTATAGAGACTACTTAAAAATAAAAAAAATTTTTTAAAGATTTTATCCATTTATTTGACAGAGAGAGACACAGCAAGAGAAGGAACACAAGCAGGGGGAGTAAGAGAAGCAGGCTTCCCATGGAGCAGGGAGCCCGATGTGGGGCTCAATCCCAGGACCCTGGGATCATGACCTGAGCTGAAGGCAGATGCTTAACAACTGAGCCACCCAGGTGCCCCAAAAATAAAATATTTTTAAAAATGACTATATAGATGGATAAAATACAATTAAGAATCCAAAAATAAATCCATACACTGATGGTCAGTTGATTTTCAACAAAAGTACCACGGCAATTCATAAAGAAAAATGTCTTTTCAATGAATGATGCTGGGACAACTGATATCCACGTGGAGAAGAATAAGTTGGGCCCCCTTCTTACAATATGCACAAAAAATAACTCAAAATAGCTCATGGACCTTACTTTAAGAGATAAAACTATAAAACTCTTAGAAGAAAATATTGGGGTAAATCTTTGAGGTCTCAGGTCAGGCAAAGCCTTTGTAAGAGACAAAACAAAAAACAGTTAAATTGGATTTCATGAAAATTTAAAACTTTTGTGCTTCAATGAACATGATGAAGAGATGATTCACTGAGTGAGAGGAAAATACTTGTAATACATAAATCTGATAGGAGACTTGAATCTAGACTCTATAAAGAACACCTAACTCAATACTATAGAGGAAAAAGAAACAAAATTAATAATGGCAAAGGATCTGAATAGACATTTCTCCAAAAAAAACATTCAAATGGGCAATACACATATGAAAAGACACTCGACATCATAACCCTTGAGGAAAATGCAAATCAAAACCACAGTAAGGTGCCATTTCACACCCATAAGATGGCTGGGGGAGGGAAGAGTGGTCAGTGATTGCTAATGGGTGGAATTTGCCAGCGGCAATGATCTCATAACTTTCTGAATATATTAAAAGCCACTGGACTGTGTGCTTTAAAAGGGTGAATATTATGATGCACGAATTGTATCTAAATAAGGAAATAATTTAAAAATGTATCATAGACTTAAAAGTAAAAATTAAAACTACAAAATCTTTAGAAAAAACACAGGACAAAACCTTCAAGATCTAGGGCTAGGCAAAGAATTCTCAAACTTGACACCAAATCATGATCTATAAAAGGAAAAACTGATAGACTGGACCACATCAAAATCAGAAATTTCGCTGTGCCTGGGCTCCTGGGGGGCTCAATCGGTTACTCAGCCAACTCTTGATTTCGGTTCAGGTCATGATCTCAGGGTCATGATATCAAGCCCCCTCCCCCATCGGGGTCCACACTGGGTGTGGAGCCTGCTTAAGATTCTCTCTCTCTCTCCCTCTGTCCCTCCCCTCCTCACTCACATGTGCACTCTCTGTCTCTCAAAAAAAAAAAAAAGGAAATTTTGCTCTGTCAAATGCCACATGAAGAAGATGAAAGGCAGGCAATGGATATAGAGAAAATATTTGCAAACAATGCATCTGACCAAAGACTAATATACAGAATATATAAATAACACCCAAAACTCAACAGTTAAAGAAAAAAGAATCCCATCAGAAAATGGGCAAATAGCATGAACAGGCATTCCACCAAAGAGGATGCACAGATGGCTGGTCAGCATGTGAAATGATGCTGAATATCATCAGCCATCAGAGAAAGGTAAATTAAAACCACAATGAGATATTACTACACACCTATCAGAATGGCTAAAATAAAAAATAGTGACAACACCAAATGCTGGCAAGGATAGGGAGAAATTAGATCACCCATGTGTGGCTGCTGGGAATGTGAAACAATATATAGTCCTTCTGTAAAAACAGTTTGACAGTTTCTCATAAAACTAAACACATAATTACAAAGGACCCAGCAATTGCATTCTTGAGCATTATCCTAGAGAAATGAACACAGATCATTCCACAAAAGCCTATACATGAATGTTCACAGCAGCTTTATTCGTGATAGCTAAAAACTAGAATCAGCCCAGATGTCCTTCAACAGGTGAGTGGTTAAACAAACTGGGGTTCATACTTACCGTGGAAGATTCTTCAGCAATAAAAAAAGAACGAACTGTTGATACAAGCAACAGCTTGGATGAATCTTGAGTGAATTACACTGAATCATCAGAGGCACCCCAAACCAGCTCTCACCCCTAATCCAGCAGAACCATGGTGTCCCAGAATTCCAAGTTGACAGCCACCAGTGGCCCTGAGACCTACGTGGTTACTATTACAGCTGGCAATTTTCATGGCGCCACTGCCTCCCTCTAGGGCCCTGAAGCCTAATTGTGCAACTAATTGTCCCCAAAGCTATACCTGGGAGGGGGAGGTCTAAATCATTAAGAGGCAACCTGCCATTTAATTATGGCAATAATTACCCCCCAGTGGTATGTCTCTTCCTCAGACCCAACTTGAGCTTCTGACGTTTCAGTTGGAACTCCTACCATTTTGTGAATATTTCTACCTGCTTGAAATTGTGGGAGGACATTCGTCTTCTTCCTTCTAGGTTTCTTGTGCTAAGCCAAATTCAGAGACCAAGAGCCAAATAATCGAGCTGTGCATACCTTAGGCTTTGTGGCACTCAGATCTCTCCATCTTTGCAAGCTCGCTACATACAAGAGTTCCTCTCCGTTAACCAGACAGAGCTGCATCCCAGAGTCAGACCCCAGCAAATCAGAAGAGCTGGATTTCGTGGTCCTTGGCCTGTCTGCGGTCATCATGGAAACCTGACCTCCGTGACATTCCCTAGAGAAGATATTCCCAGCCAAAGGTCACAACCTGAGCCCCCACATCCTGTCCCTAGACACTAGAACCTATAAACTGCCTACAACGAATAGTGGTTACATCACCATGATTGAAAAGCAAAACAAAAAATGACATTCAATGGGGAGCACCGCAATCGTGCTCATTCCAATCCAACTATATTTTTTTAAAAGGGGAGAGACTGTCAATGTAACTGCTCACTTCCATGCATGCAAATCCCATATGCAGCCTTTCACTTAGCATTCAGCTGAACTCCAGAAAATCATGAACCACTTTCCTACAATAGGGGTAGATGAGGTGCCTGCCACACAGGACTCCTTCCTTGAGATGAGCTAAGCTCATCTGGCTTCACTGAACAGTCTAGCTAAGCCACATAACATACCTTTAGCGCCCATGTCAAAAGTATACCCCCTCTCATACAGGAGAAACTGCTGCAAACCCAAGTGTGATTTCAATCTCATCATAATGGATCTTGTGACATCCAGGTCTCTAAGGCCCTCGGTAATAATTTTTCAAGGCCATCTGGAATAAATAGAAGTCTCACTCAAAGCTGCATGTATGCAAATTTCTGCACTTTAAATGGATTCTGTCCTTAAGTGCATAAACCAAAAAGCATGGAAGCAATTGGATTAGAAAAGCAAGGTTTTTTTTTTAACCCCCCTCTAATTGGCATTAAGTCACCAAACATTGTCAAACACATATCACTTGCTTAATTACTTTGTGTGCACATGTGTATATCTTTATAACTTCATAAACATATAAATGAGAGGGAGATATGCAGATTTAATGTACACCCATATGGTGATAAATACAAAAGCTGCCAGAAGATTGTAAAATGCTATACTAACGCTAAAATGATATCTTTTTTATCTTTTGCTTTGCTTCCAAGTCACAAAGAACAAACTAAGAGTGGTAGATGCTAAGCATGGATCCTTACCTAAAAGGAGAAATATGCACAGGCCATTTTGTTCAATAACGCAAAATATTTTAAAAAAATACCTTGCTTCAGGTCCACAGTCACATATTAGCATAATTGTCTTTCATTAATCTTATGGTGTGTTTATGCGTAAAATCGTTTCTACGTGTCCATTAAAGTTCGTATTGAAGTGACTTTTCATAAACAGCCTACTATGCATCATTCACCCCAATATGCTTCATTTCAACATTGCTTTCATGAGTTGGAGTTGACCTATTACGCTCCTAGAACATACTGTACCACCTTCAGCAAAACCAATCACGAAAATAATAAGTAGTTTTGCCTCCAGTGTATCTAGTAAATAGGCTCCATTTTCCAACCTTCGGGATGTCATGCCAGCTAATCTTCTACTTAGCAAAGTCTCAGCAGTGAGGTATCTGCCAAGATGGCCACCATTCCAAGGTCACACTGGCCTCTGGTTATCGTGGGCATCTTTTTCCCATGCTTCCAATGCCGTCAACCTAATTTCTTGGCCACCCGCATTAATGTCTGCCAGGCTGGTAGGCCCATGCTAATTTACATATTCTCTTTTCCAAAGCCACCTCTTCCAAAAGAGAGAGAAGTGTGACTCCTCTCTTCGTGATGAGCCCCCGGGGATGAGAGCAGGCTTCAGGATTCATCACTTGGTTTTGGAGAAAGTGTCCTTATTTGACTGGCTCCTTGTGTTTCAGGGCTCTATGAACTGATCTGGCCAAACTCGTTCACACTATCCTCCAAAGGCTGTGTCTACACAGACCAAATGCAGCAAAAGGAAGCAATGGTCATTTATAGAAACAGGCTGCGGTCAGGGCAGTGCAACTGACATTGCTAATGAACCAACTGCCAACATTCCAGAAGGACTAAGATGCTTTGGCCTCTTACAAATCTTATCAAGTGTGTGCACCATATTTTAAGTCCACATGGGGCATAAATTAAAATACAGTTAAAGTCCTCATTTTCCTTATCTGAAAAAAAAATCTTTCCTCTAACGTAACTCCTTTCTTTTTTTATTTCCCCTTAAACAGCATTCTTCTGTGTACATCAGTGTCGAAAGCATTTGCAGTATCTTGGATATCTACTTACATTTTTTTATTGTTGGATATCTAAATCTTTATTTAAGAAGGGGCAAAAAGAGCTGCAGAATTCACCCTTAAAGAGTAATTTTTACTGAACTTTCTAAAAGATGCTTTGAAAAACAAAATCAGTTAACAGGTCTCCATTTTACTTAGCTTGTATAGTAGACACGGCCAAAAAATGGGTAGAGGCTTTTGGAGATTTGTCTGCAAATTTAGCAGACATTAAAATGTATCAGACAGGACATGTAGCCCAGCTGATTTTAATTGCCAGCTCCAATATTCGCTGGCTGGGTAGATTTGGGCCCAATTCTCTGGTTTTGTTTGTTTGTTTGTTTGTTAACTTTCAATGGGTTTTTAAAACATCTACCTTACAGGGCTGTTTTGAGGATTAAATGAGAAAAATACATGATCTGCCCTTGGCATAGGCCCTGGCTTAATAAGTACCCCCAAATCTTAATAGGTCTTCAGGGAAAGTCAGGCCAAGCTACCTGGGTCAAACCATCACTTTCCAGTACTTCTCTTTGCCAAAGTCTTGGAGTTCTACACTCTTGCATATGAATTAGGAAGCCTGATGTGGTCGGTGAAGGATTGGCGATACTTCCAAATATATCAGACTACTAATGTTCCTTCTCATGCACTCAGATAGAGCCTGATCCCTTGTTCCTGCCTGACTGGTTACAGCATCTAGTGACTAAGCACTGCATGGGCAGATCGTATGGTCTGTAAGATATTTACTCACTGAAGTTTTTCCAGACTAACTTTACAGCTTAGTATATGGTCTATTTTTACAAGCGTTCCATATGTGCTTGAGAAGAATGTGCGTTCTTCTAATTGGGTGCAGGTCCACTGCACTGAGCTTGTTAACCAAATCTTCTGTATCCTTACCCATTTTTGTGTTTTTTTCATCTGTCAATTTCTGAAAGTGGTTAGCAGATTTTATAATGTCTCCTTATAGCCCTGTCAATTTTTGTTTTATATATTTTAAAATGGTATTAAGTGCATACGAGTTTAGAACTGCTATCTGAAAAGTGGAACTTTTTGCCATTATTCAGTGATCCTGTTGATCCCCAATAAAGGTTTTGCTTCAGTCTATTTGTCTGATATCAGTTTAACTACTTCAGCTTCCTTCTGGTTAGTATTTGCATAGTATATCATTTCCAATCCTACCTATATCCTTATGTATTAGCTTTGTCTCTTATACACAGCACTTAGCTGGATTTTCTATTCTCCTCCAGTGTGATAATCTGTGTCTTTCAACTGGGGTTTAGTCAATTTCTATTTATTTATAACAACTGAGAAGCTGGCTGCCAAGATCAAAGGACCTTTTTAAAGTATCTCTGAGTTTCCTGGCTGTAACTGGTTACCCTGGTCAATTTCTAAATACTCTGCTTGCAGTCATTCTCCTGTGGAAAGTTAGCAAAAGTCCAATGATCTCCATCAGCGAATTGGAGCTGGTACTATACTGAAGACTTGTCTTTATTAGTACAGTTATGGGAGAAAGTCAATTAATGCAAGGAATGGTGCACACAGACCTAATCCATTTGATGTAAATCAACGCATTACACATTTCAATTGCTCTGTATTCCTTCAGAAAAGTGCATGGAAGTGATTCATTAGAACTAAACTCTTCACAAGAAACAGACCAATTCTCTTAGGCTCACTAGGGCATCTCTGCTAGTAAAATTTAAAAAGCAATCAAACTGAATAAGAAGTCCTTTTTGCAGACATTTACATCGGGGAAGAACATGATTCTTGACAATTCAGAGTAAACGAAGTGCAAATTATTCTCTTATAATATATCCCAGAATTGAAGCTTAAATTGTGACTAAAAAAGAATCCACAGTTTAATCAGAAAAATATATTTATTGGAAATTCCCATGAGCTCCTATTTGATACATTTATATCATAGGATAACAAGTTCATAACTATTGCTAAGTTATAAATATGAAATTTATGCAGAATTTGCATGTATTGAATTTTATTTTGAATTTGCAAGTGTGCCTATATTTGAATATTTATAATATTCCAGAAAAAGCACAGTGGAATGTGCAAGACAGATTTATTTAGTGTAATGCTCTGAAATGTGTCAAAGTCTTCAACACTGTTCTTAGAGGCAAAATGGCAGAAATAACAAATGGGATGCAATAAGACCAACAGAATAATCTGTGAAGTCCAATACCCAGTAAAACTAGAAAAGCTCTTTTGCCAATAAATATTTTACTGAAGTTAGACAAATATTTCTGGAAGCTTACAATGGCATTGTATTAGAAGATATAGACCATTAGTTGGATTCTTCATTATGCTTTAAGGGAAAAGAGAACATTCCCACCCATACTTTTTTTCCCCCTAAACTCAGTGACTAGATATCTTATTTTATTTGTCATGGAATGTCGATATTAGCCTTTCCACTGTGAAGCACATTCTTTACACTGTCAAAATAACTAGTACCTAGAACGGAGTTTTAGCAGAGTTTCAACAGCCAGATTATGCACCTCAATGTATCTAGTAGCCCCTCAGATATCCAGAGCAGTTGAGGAATGAAGTGTTCTAAGCAACTTAATGCATAATTCATAAATTTAATTCATAAGTATATTCATTAATTTATAAGCATAATTTAATTTATAGTTAACCAGGGGAAATGCTCTTATGAAGGAAAACTGCTCTGGGAGGAGGCTGCCCCAGCAAAGTGGACTCCCTTTCTTTCCAGAATGAGGGCAACTCGAGCACCAACTGACCTAAACTCTCAGTGGTGGCTGTTTAGAAAGAGCCCCAAGACTTGACTCTTATAGCCAGACCATTAGCTCTGGTATCTGCTCACTTGGAAAGAGGCTCATGAAGATTCAAAGTCCAGGCTGCCTTGGGTGGCTCTGGCCAAGCCGAGCAAGTCTTATTATTTCCAACTGCGTGCCATTATTAATTTCCTGTCCCATTTAATTTTTAAACAGAGAAGAAACAATAGCCATATACTCAAATATCTCTATGATGTACTGGTGTAAGCGTTCCATGGTTTCTTTGGCGTATGATAACAGCCACTCATCAAAAAAATCAACAGCCGATTCCTGACTTATCACCTCCGCCTTTCAGTCTGAAAGTTTATTTAGCTGAGACTGCTCTCCTCATTAAGAACTCCCCCAGATACTAGGGCGCCTGGGTGGCTCTGTCAGTTATGCGTCTGACTTCGGCTCAGGTCATGATCTCTGGTCAGGGTCCTGGGATGGAGCCCCGCCCCATCTCCACTCTGCAGGGAGCCTGCTTGTCCCTGCCCCTCCCTCTCTCCCTCTCCCCCTCCCCCTCTCCCCCTGCTCTCTCTCTCTCTCTCTCTCTCTCTCTCTCAAATAAATAAATAAAATTAAAAAAAAAAAAAGAACTCCCTGGATATCAAGAAGCTAATGAAATAGCCAGCCATGGTCTTCAGGAACCAAAAAGTTGACATGAGTATAATTTATCACAGCCATGATAAAACATCATTTTAAAAACTGTTAATGTTTACTTTTATTATAAAAGTAGTGCATACTCATAAAGGAAATGCAAGACCCTCAGAGAAGCAGAATAAGAATAAACCGGGTCGCCTGGGTGGCTCAGTGGGTTAAATGTGTGCCTTCCGGCTCAGGTCATGATCCTGCCCAGTGGGGAGCCTGCTTCTCCCTCTGCCACTCCCCCTGCTTGTGTGTGCGCTCGCTTGCTCTCTGTCAAATAAATGAATAAAATCTTTAAAAAAAAGAATAAGAATAAATCACGAATTGATTTACTAATATCCTGGTATTTTGCTTTCATTCTTTGTCTTTTACGCTTAGGTTGGGAGGAATGGGAAGATGTTTTTGTGTGTGTGTGTGTGTGTCTCCGTCTCTCCCTCTCCCCACTCCCTCTCTCTAACATAGCTGTAGTTATACTGGGTCCATAATTGTCTCTTTTTCCCTTAGCTTTAAATCACCAGCAATTTTTCATACTCTCTGAAAAGACATTTAAATGATTTTCTAATAATCCTTCAAGTGGATGTACTGAGATTCCTTGAACCATTCTCCTCTATGTGGATGTCCAGATTTTTCCAATTTGTTGCATTTATAAAGAACTCCAGCTAGCCTCCCAGTGTACCTAATTATATCATCCTATACTTACCCCCCCCCATGGCATTTCTCACAATTTTAAGCCATTAATTGTTAGTTTCATGTCTATCTTTCCCACTCCATGAAGGCAGGAACCACAACAGGGCCCCCAGCACATAGCCCAGTGATAGGGGACACAAAGTAATTATTTGTTGATTAAAAAGTGAAGAAATAAATGAGTGAGGGAATGAAAAACACATATAGGATTATGGTTTTCAATAAAATCCTGGAAAAGAAATTATGGGTCAAAGAAAGAAATATTTTTAATGTTCTCCATTTATGTTATCTAATTTATTTCCAAAAGAATCCTTCAAATCTATATGGCCACTAACGATGTATGAAAATTATGGGATTGATGGTGGTGGTGATGTATGTTGAGGTTTTTTATTTTTTGGTTTTTTTTTTTTTAATCAGGGCTAATTAGAGAGGCAAAAGGTGTTCCTACACTTAATGACTTAAAGTTGCATACCTTTACTCCCAGTGGGACTGAACGGTTTTTCCACATCTGCAAACTAGTTGTGGGTCCCCTGTCGTAACTTGTCTGTTCATATCCTTTGTTTTTCTAATCAATTTGTAGGAGTCCCTTATACAGAAAAGATGTCATCTTTTTGTCTGTTTTACTTGTTGTGCCTATTGTCATCAGTTTGACAATATGCCATTTCATTTTGGCTACTTTTTGACAGATGAACAGTTCTCGTTTTTATGCAATCTGTCTATCTTTTCCTCCCTTCAAACATCCTTTGCCTTGGCTAAGAGTCCCACGTGTGAGTTGCAGCTATCATTTAAATAATAATGCCAATTGTGAAAGCAGATTAACTGGGTTCACAGACTCCCACATACACAACTAAGCCCTCATCTGCCCCAGAGTGGTTTTCCCTTCCCTACGAGTCCGGGCGACATAGACCGGCCACAGCTCTGTAGTATGTATAATGCACACCCCACCCACACTAGATGCCCTTCTCGACCTCTCTGATTTGATCACTGGTACCAGCTCCACTCCAGACTAGAAATCAGGGAGGGGCATTCAGCTGGACTCCAGCCTTTGTTTCCTTTTGTATTTCTTACATTCCTTCCATCCAAGGGCTTCTCCTACTCACTGGGGTTCAACTTCCTCATTGTCACCCCAGGACCTCGACCATGAGGCCTCACCCCACCTCCCTCCTTCACCCTGTCCCAACCATGACCTTCTCAGTTCTGGCCAGCCCTGGCTAGGTGAGGCTGCTGAACCGCACGATGCCAGGAGGATGCCATGCCCACCCACAATGTCTCTTTTCTTCTAAATACAGCCCACCTATTCCCAGACATGTTCCTGAATACATCTCGCCTTTTTCTGGCCTGTTCCTCATTGTTTAGAAGGAATGGGCCTGAGAAAGTATCTTGGTTAAATCTCCCATTCTACAGAGGGGGATGGACCTGCCCCAAATCACAAGCCCCCCCTCTTCACCTCTACCCCCACTCTGACCCACAGTTCTGCACTTTGCCCTCTAATCTTTATGGACTTGAGGCTGAAGACGGTGACCTTGGCTTTTCTGGCTTTCTCTAGGCTCTAACCGCCCCCAACTTCTAGCACTGTGCAGAGGTCACAATTCTTCAGAGTTTCCTGATTAGACATCAACTTCCCCATAAACAGATGGACTTTTCTCTATGTTTCACTATATTCCTGTAAAGGTGTGACATTTTAAAGACATGCTTGATATTCAAATCATTTCCAAACAAAATTCATCTCCTTTATTAAATGTCTAAAATACCGAATTATTTTGTTCTGCCGTAAACTCTGCGAGAGCAAGGATGACATGCCTTCCCTGGAAGATAATGGGCAGTTTCACAAAATTTTGTTTAATGAATAACGATGGAAAAGATGACTAATCTTTAATGTCACTTCATACTACTGAAGTTGACGACAGACATCTATAAAAGACAAGCTCTGACATTCTTCTTGCTGCATAACACCACTTCTCTAAAATTACTATTAAGAAATGCTAAGTCTGAAGAGCCTTTTATACTACCCCGAGAACTGAGAGGTTTTTAAATTTTATTTTATTTATTTATTTGAGAGAGAGAGAGAGAGAGAGAGAGTTCGCGCGGTGGGGGGGGGGGGGTCGGGAGGGGCAGAGGGAGGAGGGCGGGACTCCATCCCAGGACCCTGAGATCATGACCTGAGCCAAAGGCAGACACTTAACCCACTGAGCCACCCAGGCAGCCACCCGAGAACTGAGAGTTTTGTCAGGACTCTGACAACACGTCTGCCATCCAAATCCTGCCCAGGTTCGACAGATGTGACAGCAAGTTTCTCCCCTTCTCCTGCGAAACAGGTGGGAGAGTATAGCAGCTCCTCTCAAAGGCAGCTGAAGAAATGCACGCTGGGTGATGAAGCTGCCCCCCGTGAGAGCCAGGTGGCCCACAGCCCGAAGGGCCACAGGGTGGCATCGCTGCAAGCCAGACCTATCAGCCCGCCTCACTGCCAAATCCCAAACGGGAAGGAGTGTGAGTGTGGGCACGGGAGGTGTGATGGGCACAGGCACCATGGGGTTCCTGCGAAGATGGAGCTCGTTCAAAATAAAGCCACCTTTTTAGAAGAAAGGGAAAGAAAAAGAGAGCTTTTCTCCCTATAAATGCCTTTTAGTCCTTTCCCGTCAGGGATAGCCTACTGGATTTTAGATGACAATTAATTACTCTTCCGTATGGCTGCTGGAAAATTCAGAGACACTCAAAGTCTAGGATGCAACAGGAATATCATGCTCAGAGCCTCTGACCCGTAGAACCACAGAACCCGGCCCATGCCCCCTGTGTGTGCCAGCCAACACAGTACCTGGCACAGAAAAATGAGGCCAGCGCACGTTCCCTGTGCCCAATTCGGAATTTCTCCCACAGACAGAGTGGTGCTCTGGAGTTGGCTACAAACAGAGGGAATTTGGCCTGAGAAAAGCCTGCAGAATTTGGGAGTTTTAACAGCTGGTAAGCAAGAATGTTTTGATACATTTTCAAAAAATGGTCTTAGAAATTCTAGAATGAGCAGGACCCTTCTCTGACCCCAAACAACATATTGGCAGACAGATGCATGAAATGCAATTTCTAGTTTCTGTCTTCTTTTTTTTTTTTTTAAGAAATATTATTCTCAAAAATAAACAACTTGAACCTTTTGCCAGCCCAGCATTCTCTGTCTTTGTCCTCACCAGGCAACGTGCTCACAGTCATTTCTATTCAGCAGTTATATATCACCCGAGCCCGCTGCCATCCCCGGAGGCAGGGAAGCATGGCCAAAGTAGCACTGGGAGCAGGATTCAGGGTCTTGGCTTGCAGCCACGATGGCCTCTCACACCCCCTGTCATGTGGATAGATGGCTGTGAGTCAGAAGGTGGCCCTTGTTGCTGCTGGGCTCTCCTACTGATGTTTATCCGCCAGGCCCCCAAGCGTGCTCCCATCCTGTGCAGCTTTGTGGTGATTTCCAACATGGCAGCCACCCAGCCATGAGACCCCACTCACCCACCCACCCCCAGGGAGCAGAGAGCCTCAGGGAGCTAGAAATCTCTTCTCCTCCCCAGGGGTGTGGCAACCCCGGTCCGATCCTGCGTCCAAATTCCCATGGGTAGTGCGTCACCGAAACCGGGGACGATGTGGGTGGTACCACTATCAGTTCACGTTTATCCGGGACTCCCTCTGGGAGCATCACTACCATGAAATGCCTCACTGTGCTTGGGCCAGGACCCCGTTCATCAAGGCGCACTCAAGGGAGCGGACAGAACTGAAGCAAGATTCCTGCCGGGCCACCCCAGAGCTCGACGACCTTGAGAAAGTCCGGCAGCCCCTTTGGCCTTCACTCTCATCCGATAAATGGGGATACTTTTGCCCACAACACCCTCTCCCCAAAGATACTGCAAGTTTATGGCGAAATACCAGAGATAAGTGGATGTGAAAGCTCAGTAGACACTGGGATGCACACTCCATACATACAAGGCCTGGACAGGCTCCAGTCCAAGGTCACACAGCTGGTTCACGGCCAGCCTGCAGCGAAGGCCCAGGTGTCAGGACTCCCAGGCCAAACAGGCGCGGCCCACTGTTCCCCTCGGTTCAGCGGAGCACAGAGACCACCAGCTGGCCCAGAAGGCCACTCCGCGCGGGAACTCCGCACGGCTGACTCTCATCTCCCGAGGCGGGCTCCTCACCCCCACTGGCACTGCTGCCCCCGTGTCTCGATTTTCACCACACACACACTCACACGCACACACTTCACGCATACCTTCACTCCTCTAGATTATCAGCACTCACTGAAGGCGGGGATGTATCAACACCCTGGGAAATTCTGGAACCCTCAAGCCACCGCTACTCTTCCAGATGAAGATTTCTGGAGGTGGGTGGAAATTAAAGAAATAAAAAGATGCCCTTGGGGTGGCAATGTGTTTCTCTGGCAAATTTTATTTCATTTGTGCAAACGGTGTAAGATCCGGTAACTCTGACTCTTTAAAAAGTGGTTCTTCTTCGATTAGACTAGATGGCACTGTGGTATCACCCTTTTACGACTAAGTAAAATCTCATTTCACGTCAGATAATGTCGCTTCGATTTGGGACCATCCAAAAGGGTGAACCCTCCCCTTGAGGGTACTGGTTATCTAATGGAAAATTTCTGAGGGAATGTGCCAGAGGATAGTGGCCACCAAATACGTAATCGGGACCACATTTGTAAGGTGTGTTTAGGGACGGCATCACACCCCGATCTCCACGTCCAGAAGGATTTTCAAAGGCGCATGTGTCCTGTGGAGCCCTACACCTACAAGCTCCAGCAGCAAGTGAGATTATTTTCAATATTGCCGAATTGTTTGGGATCTTCTTAAATAAACCCCAGTATCTTAAGGTGACAACGACTTACACAATTCTTACAATGGACTGAGGCGACAACCTTCCTGGAGCCAAGGTTCTCTTAGGATGGAAAAAAGAAAATCTATTCGGGCTGTAAAGGCACTGAACATTCAACAGATTCTGCCAGAATCCCAGCATTCCAGAAAGGCCGCCGTAAAGTGAGGGAAAGGAGTGTGAGCAGGGGTGAGCAGAGAGTCAGAGGGCTCCATTTGCTTGCGTCTGGAAAGAAGAAACTGCACTGGCTTTTGCATTCCAGGAGCCCTCTGCAAGGCATCTCCTTGTCCAAGGCACAGAGTAACCTGCGGTGGGGTGGGGGGGGAGGGATTGGAGCGGTTGAGGCAGCGGAGGTAGGAGTTGGGAGCGGGTCCAGGTAGGCAGCTGCTGAAAACAGGGCCCCTGGGGTCGCCTGATGGAGAGGCAGAGAGCACAGCTCACAGCCGTGTCCTTGCCTGCTCAAAGACCCTTCCAGAGACCCCCTGGCAATTAGACTCATCCAGTCCATCCCCTGGACTCGCCGGCCCGGCCCTGATGTGTTTTAGGGACAGTGGCATAATCGGAGCCCTGGCTGGAGCAACTCCAGCCCAACACGCCCTTCTCCCCCTCCCCCTTTTATGGCACTCCGTGACCTCCAGCAACCGGGCATTGCGGCTGCATGAAGGAAAATGCCCTAGCTTCAAAAGCAACTGGCTACAGGCTCTTCATAAATCACCATTTTTCGCATCAGCCCCGGGGGTTCCCAGCGCGTGGGCTGCCGGTCCCCCACGCTGGGGCTCAGGATTTGTACATGTACATCTGGAGAGGTTTCTCAAGAGCGAACCCCACACGGGGTCAGGGCAGCGTCCCAGCTCGCCCTTCGGCACGCAGGGTGCCCCCTCGCACTCGCAAAGCGCTGCGGATGGCCCGAGTGCTGCCAGGAGTGGGGGGTGTAAGCTGGGTCCCACCAGCTCTCTCCGGGTGTCCCCAAACAGCGGCAGAGGAACACCCACTCGCCCAGGGAGAGCAGAACCAGAGGACAGAAAAGAGAGTGGCAAAAGTCAAGGAAAAAGAGAAAAATCAGAAAGGGTAAAAGAGAAAGAACGAGAAGCAAAGTGAGAAGAGAGGGAGAAGGCAAGAGCGAGCGGCCAGGGACCGACATGTACGGGAGCAAGAGAAAGACAGAAAGCAGATAGACGAAGTGAGAAAAGGAGGTGGGGGGAGAATGCGGGAGCGGGAAAAGGAAGAGAGGGCAGAAAGGAGGCTTCGGAACCGGGGTGCAGAGAGAGACAAGAGGGACTCAGGGACCTCACACACAGAGACCGGTTCTTGCCGGCGCTCCAGCGCGGAGTCCGCGTGCGGTACCCTGTCCCGGCGGCGGCCGAGGGGGGGCGCTCGTTCGGGGCCTCCCGGCCGCCCCCCCTCCCGCCCCCCGCACGCACTCCCAGCCACCAAGCAGGCCAACCCGCCGACAGACAGACGAGCCGTCCCGGGCCGCAGCGGACAGGCTTCCTGCGGCCGCCACGGCGCCGTGAGCGTGCGCGCCAAGGAGTCTGGCGCCCTCCCAGTCCGGGCGCACCCGCCGGGCCCAGAGGTGCGCACTGGGGTGCCGGCAGCGGCCAGCCGCGCCTCCCCGCCCTCCGCCCGCCCAGGCCCAGGTCCGCTCCCGCGCTCCAGGGCCCCGCTCGGCCGCGGGCGCGGCGCACTCACCTGGACGGTCTCAGTCTGGCGTCGCGCTTGCCGTCCACCACGGCGGGCACGCAGCTGGTGAGCTCGGTCCAGTCGGCGTGCAGCCCGCAGCTCCAGCCCGTGGAGAACCTGGAGAAGAGCCAGGTCTCCCGCTTACCCGGCCGGTGGCAAGTGCATTTCTTCTGACCCACGCGGCACTCGCACGGCTGCTCCAGCTGGATGTTGCGCACCAGGTGGCGGCCGAAAGTGGTGCCTCCGGTCTTCTGAATGTGCAGGAACACGATCAGGTCATCGCCCTTGATGTCGAAGTCTACCTTGCGCAGGAGGTCGCGGCGGCTGAAATTGTAACGGGGCACGAACCTGGCGGAGCTCTCATCCTCCGAGCGGTACGGGTCCGGCATCGGGGAGCTGAATGCCTGCAGGCGGAGGAGCTGACATTCTGTGCCGGGGCACACGTACTGGAGGACGATCACGGCAAATAGGAAGAGCATCACCAAAGCCAGCAGCAGCTTGTTGGATTTCTCATCCATGTTCCCGACGCTGGGGGAAACCCAAGCTCGTTACGTCAATCCCGCAGTTCAGCCCGCGCTCGCCGTGCGCCCGCACCGCCCCCTCCCCCCGGCGCCGCCGTTGCGCCCCCTTTCCCCCTCCCCTCCACACCGAGTACTCCACGGCGGCGGCGGCGGCGGCGCCCTTCCCCGCTTCCTTCCTTCCCGGCAGGCTCAGCGCTGTGGCTCCTGCCGCACACCCCCCTCCCCCCGACTCCTTCCCGCTGGCCGCCTGCCCTCTCCCCCCGCCCCCCCCCTCCGCCGGAGCTCTCCGGAGCCGCGTCGCGGGCTCTGGTCCCCACGGGACGCCGCCTGGCCCGGTCGCCCCCACTCCCCAACTCACACCCTCCCCCCGGGTCCGAGCCTCCGCGCGTCCCGCTCCACTCTCGGCGGCTCCCATCCCCGTCCCGCTTCGCCCACCGGACTCTCCCCGGCGCCCGTGCCCCCAGTCTCCTGGGCGCGCACGCCGCCGCCTCCCCGCCCGCCCGACTCGCGGGCTCCCTCCCCGTGCGCCCCGAAGCCCTGCCCTTGCCCGCGCCCGGTTGCCCACCTTGGAGGCCGCCTCGAGTGAGCTCCGAGCCGGGCGTTCGGAGTTCCCCCGGGGGGACGAGTCCGCCGGCAGCCCGACTAGCGAGCGGAGACGCTGCGCTGCCGGTGCCCGCGGAACGGCGGGGAGGGAGCCGCAGCGTGGCCAAAGGCGCGCTGCGCCCCTCCGGAGCCCCCGAGCCCGGCCGCCACCGGCCAGCTGGAACTTTGCGCCCTTTCCTTCCCCTCACGGCTGCCTTCCCTCCCCGCACGGCTCCTGCGCGCCCCGGCCCGAGAGCGCGAGTCCCGCTTTCGCCTAAAACGTACCTGGCTAGGGGGCCGAAAATCTTGGAGAAGATCGCACCGAGCACGTGCTTCAGCGAGTGGCCCAGGGCGGCCAGGCCCCGAGTGAGCAGGGCCCGGCAGAGGGAGCCCAGGTCCCAGCGTCTCCTGAGGTCGTGCATCCGCCTGCGGCGGCCTCGGGGCAGCAGCGCGAAGAGAGGGGTGCGCGCGGCTCCCGCCAGGGAGGAAGACGCCTTTAGGGGCTCGTCCAGGAGCGGCTGGGAGTTGAAGCCGCGAGACACACCCCTAGGAGGGCCCGCGCGGACTGAGGCGGCGACTGCTCCGGGCCGGCTCGCTGCCAATTCGGCCTCTACTCTGGAATGCCGGCGGGGACAGGTGGTGCGGGCGGGCGCTCCTCGCTCCGGTTGCAGCGGCGGCCCGAGCGCCCGGGCTGCACACGCAGGCAGTGCCATTCCCCCCTTCAGGCAACTCAGGGTACTAAGGATCGGCAGCGAGCTTGAATTTATGTAATAACGCCTCGCGCCTAAGAGCTCGAGCCACTTCACAAGCAGAGGACCTGGGTTTCCGCCTGTCTTGGGGAGGACTTGAGGTCACTCCAGTGAGCGCATCACTCCACTTTGGCTGGCAATTTCAACCTCCCCTAAAATAGCAAAGGCGCAAATTGGACCTTTTCCCTCTCTCTTTGCCAATTTCCATTCTCCAGCGGAAGCGGGGGCATTTTCTGAAAAGGTAAGTCAGCATGAAGGAAAAGCATGAGCAAAAAAAAAAAAAAAAAAAAAAAACGTTGCAGAACGGGAATCTGAGCTTTTTCAGAGCAGAGACTCACCCTTACTCCTCTTCTTGCTGAATCCCCGGCATCCAGCCCCGTGCCTACAGGAAGGCTTCACTCCTATACGGTTTAGTGAAGGAAAGATACACGACTAAATACTACATCAGAGTGGGGCCATCGAATCCAAGATGATGTGGTAAATGAGGAAACCGAGGCCCAGAGAGGGAAAGACGTTTGCCCGGGGTCACACAGCAGAGCCCCGGGGTTTAGACCCAGAAAACCAGGCACCATCCAACCCATTCCCTGACACTGACACCACCTCCTCTCATAAATAGGTGCAGACCATCCTCAAGCCCTGGTGTTAAAAGGCACTTTCTGGCTGTAGGGACCACAGATGTAAGGATGAGCGAGGAAAGAGGGGATGTCCCTTCAGGACAAGGTCCCCGGGAGCTCAGGGCTCAGACTGTTCCTATCTGATTGATCAGGTGGGGCTTGCTGTCTCTCAGGAACTGATGTTTCCGCCATGGAGCCCCACGGCTGCAGAGGGGGGCACGGGTGGCACAATGTTTCAGAGCAGCGCTGTCGGGGCTGAGGGAGAGGGGCACAGTG
Source organism: Halichoerus grypus (assembly GCF_964656455.1). NCBI lineage: Eukaryota > Metazoa > Chordata > Mammalia > Carnivora > Phocidae > Halichoerus > Halichoerus grypus. Next base: position 18,634,224 of record NC_135727.1, on the reverse strand, counting down.
AGACAAGTAGGGGGTGGGGACAGGTCCCTCAGGGACAGGCTCGCCCAGTATCTCCCTCAGAACATTTGATCCCTCTGTGCAGTGAAGCAGCAAGCACCGGTCTGAGAACCTATCACATCCTTGCTGGGCAGCCCTCAGATAATCACTAGCCCCTCCCAAGCCTCAGTGTCCTCTTCTGTAAAATAGGACTCATTCCTCCTTGTTAACCATCCGGGTCACCGTGAGGATGACCCTTGGGCCGTTTTACCCGCTGTGTTTACCTGCTGCCCTCAGCTCGGATGTGCCCACTGAATCAGTCACAGGTCAACTAAGGAAGGGGTCCTTCTTGGGCAATCTCACAGCTGTGCCCCCTGCCCTTACCTCCCCCCATACTTCTCCAGTCCTGGCTGGACTTCCGTGTGCCCCCAAACCTACCGGGGACACTGGGGGACCTTTGTCTGGCTCCAGGCAGGAAGGGTTTGGGGGAATCCTGCATTTCAGGCATTCCACCTGTCCCAGGGCTCCAGGGGGACATTCTAACCTATAAACTTATGTAAGGAGCCAGACGCAGCAACTTGGAAGGTAGACATCTTGGCTTCCCTAAGAGCTCCCCGGCTCTTCCCCCCAACCGCCGCCCCGGCAGGCTTGTGGGACCTACCTTCTCCCCCTGAGGATGGGTGAGGGTGTGAGTCAGAGGAGTGAGAAACCCTGGGGGTGGCCGGGGAGCTCAGCCTGCCGGCTGTCCCCCCCATTTCTCGTTGGCCACCCACAGCAGTCGGCCTCTTCGGGCCAGCAGGTGGCTCTCCTCGCGGTGCCACATGATGACTCTCTGCCCTCACTCTTACAACGGCATTTGGTGGGTCCCTGGGAAAACAGTTCTGGAATGGGTGGGTCACACATTCATGCCCCCAGCAACTACTTGGAGTTTCTGGGATTGGAAACCGGGGCACGTGCCCCGGGTAGAGATGTGGGGAGGGAAGGCAAACAGTACAGGGGAAAATTGGGATTTACTCTTTCAGGTCATGAAAAGGAACACACACACGCGGGTGTGTGCACACAGACACGCACACACTTAACACTCTGACTCTCGGGGAAAGAGGCAGTCAGATTGGTAGTTGCAGAGCATAAAGGAGGGACAGGATGGTGCCGTAAAGCCCAGGTTCGGGATCTAGTAATGAATCCACACAATAGCTCACCAGAGGATATTTGCCTTTACAAGCCTTTCCTCCACCCACCTCATGCTCTAAGAAAAAGAAATGAATCTCTCTTCATTTATCAGGGCTCCTGGAAGTGGAAGGAAGTGTCTTTGATGGGACCGGGGGTGGGGGCCCCACAAGTCTCTGAGGACCCCTCCTGGGGCGAAGAGGCTCCCTGCTAAGAAGAGGGAATTGTTCCTGTGTGTCCCCAGAGCCTTGTTCTGCTGAGGCCAGGCCTGGGCCTTGGCAGGAAGCTCCAAGGCCTCTTGCAGTCCTGGGCTGGGCCCACCTCCCAGAAGCCGGTTCCTCTCAGGAACTGAATAACAAAGATCCCAATACTCTAGAATCAGCCCTATTTTGGAGCTCGGGGGCAGGGGGGAGGGTGGGGGGCGGGCAAAGAGGAAGAGAACAGGCTGGGTTATCGGGTCTTTGGTTAGGCCTCTCAGTATTTCTTAAACCAGCCTGAGTTTCTACATGTGTGCATATATTTGGGATTCAGTACTTGGAAGGTGAGGAGGACTCTGCAGCCTGAGCTGGGCTCCTGGTTGTCTCCACAGTGTGCTTTGCTTTTCATTATTTTTCCAGAACTGTCCTTCCACGGTTTCCACAAAAGGTTGAGGATTCTGGGAGCATAAAGGTCAGCCTGGCTTGCATACTAAGCAGTGCACTTCCAGACATCCGTTTGGTTGCTGGAGTCAGAGAGGGCAGCCCGGAGAGTCGGTAGAACACGGGCCCAGGAGTCCAGAGACCTGGGTTCTTGTCTCGCCCCTGCCACTCATAGCGAGGAAGCCACTTGCTGGCTCCGGGACTCAGCTCCCTGTTTGTAAGAAGGCCAAGTTGATGCTGTGATTCAAAGGGCACGGTTCTGCTCCTGACTTCTAAGTCACGTGATTTCTGGTCTTCCTCAAGGGCCAAAGTGCTGCCAAACACTCAGTGCCTCCTCGCAGGGGGTCAGTGGTGGGGGAGGGGTAACCAGAGGCTAGTCCTTGATTCCTTCCATCTAGTTGTTAGAGCCCACCAGGCAATCAGCAGCTGGACTTGTTCTGGGCCTGTGTTACACGGGTGACAGCAGGGTCCCCTGTTCGAATTAGAACAGAAACAGTGAAAATTTCCAGCTGAAGAAATGCTGGCAGTCTTTATAGAGAGCATAAAACACTAAGGAAATGTGCATTTCCCCCCCTTATCCTGAGCATTCTCTTCCGCCCTGTTTCTGCAGCTGTCTCTCATTTTTTTCAAGAACGTTCATACTTTCAATAATAGGCGATTTTTGTCACAAAGATTGAAGGCATGCAAACTATCAAGTCAGTTCGTTTCTGTTTTGATGCGTCTCTCCGAAATGAGTGAACAGCAGTACTTAATGAACGCGCCGTTCTGAAATTTCAGCTCTGATATTATAAACAGGTTGGATGTGTTGGATACATCACTGTCAACAGCCCGCCCCACAAAACACTGAGTTTTCTTTGTCTAGCCTTACAGAACTTGAGGCTCAAGGAAGGAAAAGAGGAGGATAATGCCGGGCTGCTGTACACACATTCGGGGTGCTATGTGAACGCATGCAAACCAGTGACCACACATCCCCTGAGGAGGGATCCCCACTATTTCTCTAATGGCGGAATTCTCACTTCTCGCTGAATGGAAGAATCTGTTCATGCAGGCAGGGCCTTGAAAGCTAGGGAAGCCAAGGCTTGGCAACCATAGGCAGCAGGCTCCACTCAGCTCCCGTGACAGCCACTTAACTTCTTTGTGCCTCAGTTTACATCCTTATAAGACAGCCTGACCAGGTACCTTCAGGAAGCTGGTTTAGGGGCATAGTAAAGAGGAATGCAATCTCAAGTCGCTTTTTATTAACGAGGAGAGAGCAGAGATTTGGAGAAGACGTTGCTCTGGGATTTAATCAGGGCCTCAGTTTTGTTATCCATGAAAATGGGACTAGTGACAGCCACCTCACTGGGTTGTCAGCCATTGAGAACACTTAGTCTAGTTTCTGGAAAAGTAGATCTTCAGTAAATGTTCATTTCCTCTCCCTTTTAACTCGGAGTATCTTTGGTTCGAGCACTTTGTTATAGTTTCCACAATAATAACATACACAGATTTGTTTATTTTTTTAAGATTTTATTTATTTATCTGAGATAGAGAAAGAGAGAGAGCATGAGCGGGGGGGGGGAGGGAAGCAGAGGGAGAGGGAGAAGCAGACTCCCTACTGAGCAGGGGGCCCACCGCCAGGCTTGATCCCAAGACCCCGGGATCATGACCTGAACTGAAGGCAGACACTTAACTGACTGAGCCACCCAGGCGCCCCAACCTACACAAATTTAATGACTGGCCCTGGGTGGCAGGCGATAGGCCTAATTGTGACCCAGGGTGGCTTTGCCGCCCCATCCCATTTCTTTATATGTTCCTTTTTCTTCCCCTACCTCTCTCTACCTCTCCAGTGTTCCCCCGGCCTGTATCCCATGGAGGAGGAAGGCCTCTGATCCATTTAATCACATTGAGGAGTGGGACATCTACGTGTGACCCCTCCCTGGAGACACTTACAAGGGAGGAGGAAGGTCGCAATGCTTCGCCCTAATGAATGATCCCTCCAATGAGATACCATGAACTACATAACATGGGATGCTACATACAGTTGTTGACCCTTGAACAACCCAAGGGTTTGAGGCGTTGACCTCACAAAGTCAAAAATCCACATATAACATTTAACTCCCCAACACTTAACTACTAAAAGCCTACTGTCGACGAGAAGCCTCATAACATATATAACCAATAACATAAACAGTTGGTCAACACGTATTTTGTATGTTATACGTATTTTTCTTAAGGATTTTATTTTTTTAAGTCATCTCTACACCCAACGTGGGGCTCAAACTCACAACCCCGAGATCAAGAGTCGCACGCTCCACCTACTGAGCCTGCCGGTTGCCCCTCTTATATGTATTACACTGTATTCGTACAACAAATTAAGCTGGAGAAAAGAAAATGTTATGAAGAAAGTCATATGGAAGAGAAAATATATTTACCGTACTGTCCTGTAAAAAATGTGCAGAAAGGTGAATGGAGAACCAGCCCCACTCGACACTATTAACACTAATTTTTAGCCCTGTTCCCTTCCAAACTTCATGGTTGATCTGGCCAGAGCAGTTTCAACTTGACCAGCTGGTCAAACCACAGCAGTCAGATTGAGAAATAAGGTCAGTTTTGTGTTCACCCTGCAGGAGCCAGAGCTGGGCGAGCCCATCCATCCACTGAGCCCTGGGCCGGCAGCACCAGCTCTCAGTGGCAGAATAGAAAGAGCACCAAGCCAGATGCCAAGAGAACAACGTTGGAGTGTCAGTTCTGCCTCTGGCTCACTGTGTGACCCTGGGCTAGTTGCTTGCCGTCTCTGGGATTTAGTTGCTGACCTTGGTAAAATGAGGGGCTGCGTTGGATGACCCTGCCGGCCCATCCCAGCGGGAGCTTTCTGTGATCTAAGCTGTGCTGGCTAATGAGAAGGGCTGGGGAGGGACACCACTCTGTAGCCTTTGTGTTGGCAAAAATGCTCTACCGAAGATGATCCTCCAGCTAGTAGCTGAGTCAAAAAAGCAGAAGGACTTAAATGAGGAGCAAACTTCCTTAGATCGTATGGGTGAGACAGAAACGTGCAAATAAGCCTTCTGGGCTTCTCCTGACTTGGATGGTAAAGATTGGGGGACAGTGTCAAAACTGACTTCCAGCTGACCCAAAAGCCCTAGGTAGGTTTTAATAATGATAATTTAAAAAAACCAAGAATAGCCTTGCCTGGCCCTCAGTCTCCCACGTGTTTTTGTGCTCTGGGGTCTTGGCAAGAGAACACACCCATTGCTGATTTCCTGACTGATCTCCATGGGAGCTCTAGTTTTGAATAATAAAATAAAGAGCTAAAAATTATACCTCAGATCAACATGAAGGATTTGAAGACAGCTAGCCTCGAGGCCAAAGTTGCTCCCAGGAAAAGGATTTCTTTGTCACTCGAACAGCTTTGACAGGGAATAACCCAGGAAAAGAGAAAATTAGTTTAGAGAAATCATACATGTCACAGACTACATGAAAATTAATTTTTCATAAGATGGAGCCAGACTAGAGGCTACTAAAGCCCTTAAACTGGGCTTGACAGCAAAACCTGTAAAAGGATTTACTCTGTATGCACATATTTTCAAAATCCACATTTTACCAAATAGCATTAAAATGCAGAAAGCTACAACATTAGAGCAGTGTGGGGTGGGGGAGGGAGTTAAACTTGTTAAAACACACTTTGCACACTCATATCCACTGAAGAAAGTCGTCTTTGTGGCTATGATCTTATAGAAGATTCACCTGAAGCAGAAGGCAATATTCAAATCCCCAATGAAAAGAGACAAAATGTGGTTGGTGGGGCTGAACCAAGGGTTAGAAATGCAACGGGGTGGTTGAGGGGAAGGCAACATGCTGTCCAAGATGGCAACTTTGATGCCCTGCACAGTGATCAGGGATGGCTGGCCATGGTGATGTCTCATTTAGGTTGACCCTAGAATGCTTAGCAAACAATGCCAAAACAGCCCCCATACTGAACACCTATCATGTGCCAGGCACTTGACTAAACACTTTCCATGCCCTCTCTCAATTAGCATTCCCAGTAACCCAATGAGGTAGTTACTTCTGTTGCACTTATTTTATAGAAAAGTAAACTGGGGTTCAGAGTTACAGCCACAGAGCTAGGAAGTAGTAGAGCTGGGACTTGAACCCAATTCTGTCTAACCACACAGCCTGAAATAACTCTGATGCCCCAGTGATCCTCATCCAGCTCCAGGATGTGTGGGCATGAGCTGCAGAGTATGAGAGATCCTGTCCCAAAATGAGTATCAAGAGACTTCGATAATCCTCATTCTAGGCGGGAGAGCCGGGCGGGGAGAGATTGTGTAGTGTTGCGCGTGTGTGCGCCTGCGTGCGTGCACGCGTGCGCTTGCGTGCGTGCTTGCGTGCACCTGCGTGCCTGTCTTGCTGGGAGAGCACTGAAGGCCATAGAGGGCAGGGGCGCGGAATCTGAACGTTAATAAAGAGGGAAGTGGAGCTGGAGACGCTGCTGCCTGGGCAACTCAACACATACACAACCTTGGGATTTCACCCACATCATCTGATACTGTTATTTTTTTTTGGAAATGTCATAAGCCACTTTGCTCTACTAAGCAATAGCTTTCTGGAAGGCTGGAACCTTGGCTTCTTCGTTTTTTAAAATTCCCCATAGTGCCCAATAACAATAATATTTGGGTCTAAGGCTTCTCGGTTTACCAAATACTTTCACAGACACTGACGGGACCTTCCCAACACCTCGGCGGGGCAGCTGTTATTGCCCTCACTTTATATATGAGGAAACGGAGTCCCTGAGGGCCAAAGGAACTTGGCTAAGGGCACACAGCTTGTGTGGAGTGGCCTCTGCCTTGTCCCCCTCCAAGCACACGTGTCAACGTGAGGTAATGGCAAGGCACCTCACAAAGGATCTGGCACAGAGTAGGTGCTCAAGAGCTATTCGTTTTCCCCTTACCCAACAATTTATGACCAAAAAAAAAAAAAAAATGTTGTTTTCTGCCTACTTATTATATCCCACCAGGTACCCCAATATCTCTAACAGAGACTGGCCCACGTTCTCAGAGAACTTGCCATCAGTGCAAGGAAATCCAGCTAACATGCATGAACCTGAGGACAGCGAATGACTGACCGGTCGGTGGCACTGCTTTGAATGCCACGAAAGCTCAGAGGACCCTCCGCAGTGGGCTGAACTGGTCAGAGAAGCAAACACTGGAGGGGCCCGGAAAAGCCAGTCAATCCACTCTCCCCTCCTTTTTGTCTTGGTCCCAGAAAGAGGAACTTAGGCTGACAGAAAGTGTTTTGATCGCTTTTCCTTGTGCTTAGCACACCCAGTCCCCTCCTTGTCGATGAGGTTGCATAAAAAGTGTCCTCGCTCTCCCCATCTACAAATCCCACCCTCAGTCTGTGGTGCCAAGAGCATGACATTGTGGGGTCTTTCATCAGAAGAGCAGTGTGTGGCCTCACAAGCACAGTACAGCCTGTGTGCACATCCACAACCCCGTTGGAGAACAAATAGTTGATTTTTTAGACCCAGTCAGTAAGCTGCTTTTTGCAGGGAGAAGAGAGAGCAGGAGAGACAGAGTTTAAGTAAAATAAAAGACACTCTGCATTTCACCCTACATGTTTCCCTAGCTCCAAGATCTTGCCAGGGGTTTGGTAACAAGTTGAAGCAGAAACTGACATTTGGTGTTCCAGAGTCTTCTGGAAGAGAGCCAGAAAATGGATTACCAAATGAACAGTTTCTGGCCCTATGATCAAGGACAAATCTTAAGCCAGCTGAGACGCTAGGATGCCGTGGCAAACTAACGACAATGACAACAACAATAATTGGCCAGGACGACGCAAGTCCGGAACGCAGGACAAGACCATTTTCCTTGTTGGCTGCGATCTGGAAATATGGCTAGATGTGATTTCTCGTCCACTGAGATGCTCACATCATGACATCCTCAACGGAGACATTTCATGTTGCAGATCAACTAAAAAATATTGTATTCAACACTAAATTCGTCAAAAACTTGATAGCGGATCGAGCCAGATTTGGTCAAACGATGAGGGAGAATTAGTAAGATGTAAAAAATTCACTACAAAGATGTTCTTTTATTCTCCCAACCTCTTTTGTGCTCTATTATATACCAGAGTTTGCCGCCTAATACTCACAAACTGAAGGTAGGAGATTCAGGCTGAATTGTGCACATGTCCACACACCCCCATACCTCCACAACAGATCTGAAATGAGAAGGCAGGGGTCCCCCTTAGGAATATTTATGGACCATTCTTCATGTAAAATAATGTAAGAACTCCCCCAAAATCCAAAGCAACAGGGGGACTCTGAGCAGGTCTTTTTCCTGACTTGCCCTTCTCAGAAGTCTGTGGCAAAGGCTCCTGGTCAGTGCTGCGGGCTGCTATTTACCTCCATAACCTGAGTGCCTTTGCTGACCGGGCCACAGGTCAGGTGTCAGGCCCCTCCCTCTCTGGTATTTAGTGCATTCCCAGTCAAGTCCAGGCTCGAGTCAGCTGCCTCCATTGTAAGTCTTTTGCAATTGGATGGATGGCTTGGCCCCCATGTCTTGAGGATTGGAATCTCCTGTGCTGGGATTGGATTCCACTTTCCATGTCTGCAGTGCTTGCACCAAGGTTATTAATATAGTCTATACAGGGAGATCATATTGACAGCAAGCTGGAATCCACATAATAAAGTCTGTGGCTTGAAGCTAGGCTGAGCCAAGCCCCTGGGAGGAGACTGAGTCACCCTAAGCAGACAGCCACCCCTGAGGAACTTTGAGAGGTGTCCAAGCCAACTCCATCTGGGACACAGTGTCTTCCTTTCTCTGTCGACTCCACTCTCCCAGACTCCCCACCCATGTCTGAAAGTGCCCTGAAGCACCTACCGGGGAAGAATGTAACCTGAGGAGCAATCATTTCCACCAAGGTGTGAGGTGCTCAGAGGATTCCCCTCCCCAACGCTCAGCTTAAAACGAATGAATGAATCGTAATACGGTGACTTCTACCAGCCTAATAATCAATACGACCATTGGAGGAACAGGCAACGGTCTGGAACAGAGCATGCTCCCTGGAGTCAGACCGAGATTTGGATCTCCATTCTGCTCCTTCCTAGCTGTGTGGCCTTAGGCAAGTACTTAGCCTTCCAGAGCCTGTTTCTTCCTCTGTACGATGGGGATGATACTCATTAACTATCTCAGAAAACATGTGTGAGAAATGAGAGAGAGATAATGTATGTCAAGCACCTTTTACAGGACCTGGCAGAGAAGAGGTATCTAAGAAATGGCAGCCGTTGTCATTGAACAAGGCAAGAGAGATGGCTGGGTCCTTAGTGTCCTTCAAATCCTGGGGGAATGTCTCCATGTGCTCCGGACAAGAATTACTCTGCTCAGACAAGTCATTGGATCTATACCATATGCTTTACTATTTCTTCTACCTTCATGTTTTTAATTACCCAAATAATTGATGACTGAAAACTCCATAAAAGTTGTTTGAATATCATAGACAACACAGAAATTCTCTTGACCTCCATTCAATCCCATTCTCTTCCCCTGGGGTGATTACTATTTTCAGCTTGTTTTGTAGGTTGGGGGGCTTTTTTGGTAAGCAAGTTCATGTATGAATATGCACATAAAAATACAGAGTGTCGGGACACCTGGGTGGCTCAGTTGGTTAAGCGTCTGCCTTCGGCTCGGGTCATGATCCTGGAGTCCTGGGATCGAGCCCCAAGAGCCCCAAGTCCAGCTCCCTGTTCAGCAGGGAGTCTACTTCTTCCTCTCCCTATGCTCCATCACCACTCGTGCGTGCTCCCTCTCTCTCTCAAATAAATAAAATCTTTAAAAAAAAATACACGGTGTTGTTTTGTGTGGATTTGAAAAAACAAAATGTGCGTTTTAATATTTTATTGGAGTGCATATGGAAATAAGCATATGGAAAAGTGAACCTAGGGTGAGTGTACAGCATGATGAATTTTCACATACTGAACACACATGTAACCAGCACTTGTATCAAGAAATATTACCATTATCCCAAAAGCCCTTCTTGTGCCCCTTCCCCATCAAGAAACTCCCAATGGTGGCCATTATTCTGACTTATATCAGCATAGATTAGTTGTGCCTGCTTTTGTACTTTATGTAAATCGAATCACACAGTGTGTTTGTTTCATATTGCCGTGTAACAAATTACCACGAACTCCAGTGGATTTAAACAACACAAATCTATCCTCTCACAAGTTTCTGTAGATCAAAAGTCCAGGCATAGTGTGTGCGGCTGGACTCTCTTCTCAGAGCCTTTAAGGCCTCAAATCAGGGTATCAGCCAGGCTTGGGGTCTCATCGGGACTCAAGCTCCAATTCCAAGCTCACTGATTATTGGCAGAATTCATTGCCTTGTAGCTGTGGGACTGAGGCCCTGTTTTCTTGCTGGCTGGTTGACCAGGAGTCATTCTCAGGGACCAGAGACCCCTCACACTCCATGTCACGAGTCCTCCTTTGCCTGAAAGCCAGCAACAGAGAACTTCTCTTCTGTCAGTCTCCCTCGTGCTTCTACTCTCTGACTTCCTCTTCCTCAAGCAGCCAAAGAACATGCTCTGCTTTCAAAGAACACATCAAATGAAGTCCAGCCCACCTGCATGATCTCTCTCTTAAGGGTCACTGATGTGGGAGTTTAATGAAATCTGCAAAATTTCTTTACCATATTACCTAGATTTGTGTTTGACTGAATGACTAGGGAAGGTATGGACACCAGGCTCCCAGAATCTTGGAGGGTGGTTTTAGATGTTTGCCTACCACGTGCAGTATTTATTCCTTTTTTTTTTTTTTAATATTTTATTTATTTATTTGTCAGAGAGAGAGAGAGAGAGAGAGAAACACAAACGGGGAAGACAGGCAGAGGGAGAAGCAGGCTCCTCGCTGAACAATGAGCCCAATGCGGGACTCGATCCCAGGACCCTAGGATCATGACCTGAGCCGAAGGCAGACGCTTAACTGACTGAGCCACCCAGGTGCCCCAGTATTTACTCTTTTATGTCTGGCTTCCTTCACTCAACATTATGTTGGTGAGATTCATCCATAGTGTGAGAGACAGGTCTTTGGGTGAACATATGTATGTAGGTATAAGAAATAAACATTTCTTTGTTATAAGGAGCTAAGCTTTTGTGTTATGGAACCTGGACTGGATCGCCCGACGGAAGAACCAAGCAGCACCCGGAGATCTTGGAGGACAGGAGGTTTATTTAATGCCGGCGGGCTCAGAGGAGAGTGGTCTCCAAAGGTCTGAGCCCCGAGCACAAACAAAGGGGGTAATTTATACACTTCTACTTCCGCATACTGGGCACTTTTGGCGCGTGCGCGAAGTGAGGCAGGGAGAAGGACCCGGATTGGTGTGCGCGGGAAGCAGAACAGGGAGAAGAACCCTGAAGAGCCCCGGGGCAGGGGCTGGGACTCCCTTGCTGGCTCGGTCGGCCTTCTTAGGACATAGATTTTTCCTTATCATTTGGAGTTCTTTTACCACAAAATACCCAGCCTGTCCTGACTGACACAGAAATTTGGAAGTGGAGTTGCTATGACCAAGGACAACAAATTAACTGCCCTATTGCCCTCCACTGAGGCAATCTCATGAATATTGTAGGAGTGCACCTTGCTGGGCATATCCTTACCAAGGCGTATTATGATATAATTGTGTGCGTATATATGAATTTTGGCCAACCTGGGATTTATTTTGTACACCTATAAAATACGGATTTTATCCTGCCTAAGGATCTAGGAAAACATGCCTAGCCCCCCTGCCTGCTTGAACTGCTAACATTACCACCAAGCTCTGTGGATATCCCATACTGTGCTCTATTTTCTTATGGAACTTATCCCTCCCAAATATTCCACATATTTATGCATTTATGATGGTTATTGTTTGCTTTCTATCTGCTCCCACTAGGATATAAGCTTCTGCATGGCAGGGATCATTGTTCGTGTATTGATATATTCCCAAAGGCCTAGAAGAGTATCTGCCACATAGCAGGTGCTTCAAAATATTAGCCAAATGGACAAATAAATGCTAACCCAAGATATAAACTTTACAAAGTTATTATTATTAATTATAATACATTATTTTTACAGTTATAGTGATCATATTTTCTAAATCAAACAATTAAGACATTGCAAAAAAATTGTTTTCTGAAGTTAAATGTAGGAAAAGATTTAATTATGCATTTATATCCGTTGAAACTCCCCTACCTCATTTTTTATTTTACTTCACATGGTTGTATCAGACTTTTTTTTAGAATACCCTAAATTCTTTCTGGGTATGCCTATAAAATTGAGAATTGAGAAAATTCTCCAAAAATTGAGAGAAATGAGAAAAATGCTGTCTTCATAGAGCACTGTAAATCCATATCAAAACAATAAGCATTTGTTCCTGCAAATTCTGTCCTAAAATATCTTCCCTTCTCACCACAACTAATGAATATGCTTGCCCACCTTCAAGACTAGAGTCTGTTGGGGTCTCGAGCAGAGTTGTCAAAGAGAACTTTCTGCCACGATGGAAATATTCTTTATCTGTGTTCTCTGATACCACAGCCACTAGCTACCTGGGGCTACTGAGCACTTGAAGTGTGGCTAGTGGGACTGAGGAATTATCTTGTAATCCAATTTACTTACAAGTCATTGTTATTCAAGTTAATTTTAACTCAAATTTAAATGGCCACATGTGGCTGGTGGCTACCATGTTGGAGAGCAAAGCTCTAGAGGAAAGAGATGGAAGAGTGGAATCCGTTTTTGATCCTTTGGTTGTGAGAGCTGGAAGGATCCTGCGACTCATAGGTGGGAGAAGGTGCCAGGTCTGGTCTCTTTCTTCACACCCCCTTACCCCAAGTAATGAAGAAGGAACAGTGTGCTCTTACCCTCTCTGTTCAGGCAGGGGAGCTTGGACTGGGGGACAGAAGGACTCACACTCTTATAGTCATCGGACATCACCTTGACTTGTTCTTTCATGTGGTCATTGGCTTAGGCTGTGTCTCCACGGGCCCACAGACTCAAGCTGGAACTCTGGATGTGAAATGGGAATTGTGGAGACATGGATTCACACGCAGTTTCCCTGCTCCTACTGTGTTTTGAGGAGCTCACCCCGGGGGCAAGTGCAGAGAGGCACTCAATCAACCTGCTGGAGGATTGGACATTTCAGAGGAGGTGGTAATTACTGAAGCAGGTAATGGATCATAAGGAAGTAAAGCCTAGATAGGTTATCCAATAAAGAAAATAGCCAGACCCGGGGTTTCAAAAGAGCAAAGAGAAAGAATATTACCTACTTCGAGTTACTTCTTGGAGCAGAGAATATCTGGCTCTACTGCGCTGTTATGAAATTAATTTGAAGTTGAGAAACTGTAATATATTACAGCTATCAGTCTCTCTGGACGGTTTTACAATCAACATGTAGGATATGAAAAAAGAAAGATGCCAATAACATATTAATGTGGTATTTGGTGTTCAATCTTCTTTATGCAGCAGAATATTACAGCTGGGCAAAAAATGATCAAAAAGTCTGTTCTCCTTGACACAAAGAAACAGAAGAAGATAACCTGAACTTTAAATTATCCCATTTGTCACGTTCCATTGATTGAGTCTTGCTCATTAAGATAAATTCCAAGCCAGACTATCATTTTTATCTTTTGAGCTCTCCAGAATGTATGCTTCCCGGCTGCCTTGATTTCTTTCTTTCCTTCATTTTTCCTTTCACTTTTTTTTCTCTATTGGTAGCTGCCAAGGAGGAATGGGACACTCTATCCTGTAGGTGTTTCCCCTCCTGTTTCAGTTCCTCTGGAAATATATGTACCTGATGCCCACCCGCAGATATACCCAAGCCAAGTCAGACATCCCCCCTTTCTCCCTTTCACATGCCATGTTGCTACAAGAAGTGTGTGTGTCGGGGGGGGCCGGGCTGGCTCAGTCGGTAGAGCATGCAACTCTTGATCTCAGGGTCATGAGTTCGAGCCCTACATTGGGTGTAGAGATTACTCGAAAAAATAAATAAACTTTAAAAAAACCATAAAATGTGCCTTAAAAAAAAAAAGGAGGGTGTGTGTGGCTTCTCTCAGACAGAAGAGAACCCAAACTCAGCTCTACTGTGGGGTCTTGGGGAAGTCACTGACGCTGATTCTCAGCTTCACAGGGAGATTCCCTCCCTGTTGGGAGGGAGATACTAATGAAGAGGACAGGAGGGCTAAGTGAGCTTGTTTTCTGTCTTTTGGCTCGTTCTCACTCTCTTCTTCTGACTTACTTTCCCTTCTCTCTCAGCATGCCCTGGTTCTGCTCGGGGAGTTATTTCAGCCTTCTCCAAGAACTAATGCTGAGTGGACATGGACACGCCTCGTAACTGGCAGCTAGCAGGTGCTCAGTAGACATGAGTTCATCCCTCCCTCCCCTCTATCCTCAGCAAAGCAGCTAGAGCTGGATGTTAAACAGCAGCCCCTTGTTCCTCCCCCTGCCCTTCGTTGCCAGGGATAAAGTGAAGGGACAGCCGGAAGCACTCAGGATTCCAGCATGTTTACAACGGTTACCCAGGTCCAAGTGGACCCTGTGAAAAGTGGAAAGTCCGAAGCTGATGTTCAGTCGCCTCCCCGCACTCCCCCGACCCCCTGTGGATCTACACTTCCTTACCACCCCTACTCATGGGCTCAGTGCCCTCCTAAAACCCACCCGCAGCTCCTTCATTCACACCACAGTGTGGGTGAGTGGGAATCTTCCTTGCTCCACGTACATTTGCACACAGATCAGAATCTTCAGTTAAAACATATTGTTCTGAGTCTAAAATCTTGGGCATCGAGCACTGGGAGAATATCTTCCATTTCAAAGGCATGTTCAAAGGGACTCTTTTCTGGAGCTCTGGAAATATAGCGTGTAATTACATGCCCATGGGGGTGAGCCAACACCACAATGCGTTCTTGAACCACAGGGCAGCCAACTATTTTTCTCAATGGAGATTGCCCAAATACTACCCACACGAAAGAAATCTGCCTAGGTCCCTGTCAGTTTGAACAAGGGGGGGCAGCAGAGAGCAGTCTGCCAGAGCCGCAAGAGCAGAATCAGCCACGTGTTGGGATAAAATGCTGCAGTTGGATGGGAGGTTTTTGAAAAGGTAGGTTGGAAATGGGAGCAAGGTTGATGCCAAGAGAACAAACAGAACTGGGGAGAATAGGTCTAGGCTTGAACAGACGCTTTTGGCCCTGGGGGGCAAAGAACGATGAAGAGGTCTGGATCTCCCAATAAAGTCTCTAGGCAGGAAGCAAAGGATTCTCCAAGAGACGAGAGCAGCCCTCTCCAACCTTTGGTGGGTTATGAAAGAGCCCAGGTTTGAAAATCTGATGAAATCCAAGGGACTTCCCTGGAGAAAAGTGAACACAAACACACATTTTACAGTCAAACCCAAGGGGTCTTCAGCTCTCACTCCAAACCCATGCATGGGCTCCGGGTCCAAAATTATTCTAGGTTCTCAGAGACAGTAAAAGTGGGGCCATTCGGTCATTCATGTTTCTGGTCCTCTTGGATGTGTAGACCTGGGACTGCCTTCTCACTCAGGAAGAGGTCCGGGCCTGTCTTCAGAACAACTCGTGTTTGTATTGGTTCTAGACCAACCCAAAGTAGCCTTGGGCTCTGGACTTTATTAAAGATCCACATATAAGATTTAGAGGTTCTCCTGCTACTCTCTACCTCCATCCACTGGCTAACATATGGAGATATTCATAATGGCTAAGGACTTTGCATTTCTTACCTAAATACGGTCTTACAACAATAAACAGTTACTCTCATGCCCATTTTATAAACAACAAAACTGAGGTTAGGGGCACCTGAGTGGCTCAGTCAGTTAAGCATCTGCTCAGGTCATGATCCGGGGGTCCTGGGATGGAGCCCTGCATCAGGCTCTCTTCTCAGCAAGAAGTCTGCTTCTCCCTCTCCCTCTGCCCCTCCCCCCCACTTGTGCTCGCCCACTCTCTCTCTCTTTACTCTCTCTCAAATAAAGAATAAAAATCTTTAAAAAAAAAAAAAAACCTGGGGTTAAATTACTTGCCAGGTTCACAGAGCCAGTCAGTTACAGAACTGGGGTGGGCATCCAGCGCACAGTGAGCCTGAAGTCTGGGTAGTCAACACTGTCTATGCTGATGATCAGATCCAGCTCAGGCTTCAGAGCTTTTAGAACAATACTTAAATATTGTTCTACATAAGAACATTGTTCAGAAAGTCAGTTTCAAGTCTTCTTTTTTCTTTTTTTTTTTTAATTCTTAAAAAAACATTTTTTTTTTTTTTTTCTAAGTAGGCTCCACTCCCAGCATGGAGCCCAACATGGGGCCGGAACTCATGACCCTGAGATCTAGACCTGAGCTGAGATCAAGAGTTGGACACCTAACTGACTGAGCCACCCAGGCCCCCCAAGTCTTTGCTTTTCTAATGGGTAATGAAGCTCCCAGTCATTGGGATCCTTATCCGATATTTGGTTTGGTTAAACAGGTAACATGCCCACCTGGGGATGAGAGGGACTTGTGGGGCTTGCTTTCTCTATACCCTTAGTTCACGTGCTGCTTCTTTAAACACATGAGCCCCAGCTAACTGTCCAGGTTTGTGAACGCAAAAACATGTCTGCCCCAGAAATCCATATAACGTGTTGAATTTTGTAGAGACAAGCTGCTTTCTTCCCTTGTATTGTGTTCTCTTAGATTTTTAGTTGATGAAATGTATCTGTTAAAAGAGGGAATATGTTTTAGAAATAAAAAGTAGAGCCCCCCATAGTGTGGGCAACTTCTTCCCCACTTAATGGCACACATTTGAATCTAGTAGATTATGTGAAAAGGTAGCAATGAAACATGGGTCGAATACCTGCTGGAGCAGCTGGCCTGTTTAGAAAAAATAAATTTCCTTAAATAATTATTTAAAAAGATCGTGTTTGTTAGCTTACTTTTTGAATGACCCCACAGAACACAGATATGATCACAAATAGCAGGCATATTACAGAATCATGAAGTCAGACACCGCATCATATAAATAACAGGTTCCTGTGGGTTAATTTAACTTGTATTTATACAAAAAATTCCACTACCTTCCCTATTGTTCAATCTGCTGTCATCTGAGATATACAGGCTTTTCACCACCTTTGTAAATAAGCTGGATCAAAGCGTCCTACAATAAAATGGAAAATAATTAAAAATGATGTGTTTCTCAACTTCTGTGCAATGGCATGGCATTATGGCTCATATCCATGAAATATTCAGTGTGCTGGGGTTTGCTCTACTTCCCATATTAAAGCACACTTGTAAAAGACTTTTATTTATTTCTTACAGCTACCTCGAATAATGAGAGGGCCCAGTCACCCACTCTGATATTTTAGCTCTAATGTATACTTTCCCCAGCAAAAAAAAAGAAAAAAAAAGAAAGAAATTTTAATTGACACAATTCCCCCGCATGCCTCCAAAGAATATGGCGATCTTCCGATGACACTCTCTGTTCTGCCATGCGATATGGAGAGCACCACCCACCCGTCCAGGGGAGTTGCTTCCTGCGAAACATCACAGTCCTGAAGAAAAGGCAGGAGAAGAGGAAAAGAAGTAGGAAGGGGAAGAGGAGAGGGGGAAGAGGAGAGAAGGAAGAAGTGGAGGAGGAAGACAGAAGAAGGGAGGAAAAGAAGGAGGAGGAGGAGGGGTGCAGGAGAAAATTCTTGAGCGCAGCCCTGATATTGAACTTTGAATGAACTGAATTGAAATGCAAAAGCAATGAGTAATTAATTACCCTAAGTGATTTAGTTTTCAGCCGGAAGATACTGAGTCACCTTAAAGGGGCAAGGTTCCATAATTTCCTCCATCCATGGAAATGAGGGCTTGCGAGCAGGTTGAGATCAGTCACAGAGAAAGAAAGAAAGTTACGTTTGTGCACGGATGAATTAAATGAAATCACAAATCTGCTAGAAGGTGCCAATCCCCACAAAATTTCCAAGTGACATCAAAATGCTTGCAGGTCCTTTGGGAAGTTTCTCTTAATCTATAGCTGACTCCACAGAATAGTGACTTTACAATACATTATCAGCTATAACATAAAAGGAAGTGCTCTGTGGTCAAATAAATGTAGGAAAAGCTGAGTTAAATAAAAGAAATAGGTACTTGCAATTGCGGGGCTTCTTAAAAAAATTTTTTTTTAGGCTTCTTAAAGTCTTTAGTGCTGGGACGCCTGGGTGGCTCAGTCGGTTGAGCTTTTGCCTTCGGCTCGGGTCATGTTCCCAGAGTCCTGGGATGGAGTCCCATATCAGGCTCCTTGCTTAGCGGGGAGTCTTCTTCTCCCTCTCCCTCAGCCCCTCCTCTGCTTGTGCTCTCTCTCTCTCTGACAAATAAATAAATAAAACCTTAAAAAAAACTTTAGTGCTGATTGGAGGATACAGCATATCATAGAGGGTTTCCCAAACGTACACACATATCAGGGAGTGTGTTGTTCACAAAAAGCCTATTAAGGAGCTTACTTATTTATTTTTTTAAGTAATTTCTACATCCAACATAGGGCTTGAACCCACAACCCCGAGATCAAGAGTCGCTTGTTCTTCGGACTGAGCCAGCCAGGCGCCCCAATGTCTTTTTTTTAAGATTTTATTTATTTATTTTGACAGAGAAAGAGAGAGAGAACACAAGCAGGGGGAGGAGGAGAGGGAGAACAGGCTCCCCACTGAGCAGAGAGCCCGATGCAGGGCTCGATCCCAGGACCCTGAGATCATGACCTGAGTCAAAGGCAGACGTTTAACCAACTGAGTCACCCAGGCATCCCCCAACGTCTTTTAATATCTCATTGATCTAGTGTTCCCTGAAAGAGTTTGGGAAGTATGTCTCAATAATTTTAGGTGCTTTCCGTGGTATCTGGGCTGAGGATACAGAAGAGAAAAGATGAGGGGTCCCTAAAGGTCGGGCAGAGGAACCACAAAGACAAACTTGCCCTCCTTCTTAAGTTTGCCTCAGCTAGCCCTGGGCTGGTCATGGTAAGAACTACTCGCTGGTTTCTCTGACGGTAGTGGACAAACCTCTGGGCTCCACCTAAGTACAGCTTCTTTCCAAGCTTTCTCCTCAGGTCTAGCTGTGAAGAGGGACTATGCTGTTCTAGCCCAACTTCTGGACCAAATTCAGAGGGCAAACAGCTGGGGTCTTCCAAACCACCAGGGGACCCCAGTCATGTACATGATGTCCAAAGACGGCAGCCTGAATTTGTCATAGCTGCTAGGCATTGAACCAAGAAGCCGTGACCAAAAGGATGGGGGGTTGTGGAGAAACAGAGCCAATGAAAATGGCAAAGAAAGGATTTGTCAGTTCTGCAGTTAAAGTCATGGCTGCTGGGGCGCCTGCGTGGCTCAGTTGGTTAAGCGTCTGCCTTCGGCTCAGGTCATGATCTCAGGGTCCTGGGATCCAGCCCTGCATTGGGCTCTCTGCTCAGCAGGGAGACTTTTCTCCCTCTCCTTCTGCTGCTCCCCCCTGCTTGTGCCCTCTCACACACTCTCTCTCTCTGACAAATAAATAAATAAAATCTTTTTTGAAAAAAAGAGCCATAGTTGTTGGAATTTTTATTTTCTTTTTACCAAAAGAATGATGCCAAGGTTCGAGAATTTCAACAGGTTCTCAACGTTGGTTGAGACATCAAAACCAGAAGAATCCTGCCATTTCAAGTTTCTCTGACCTTAACTTACCCACGGATTATCTGGAAAGTGACATTTACTCCAAAGCCATTTTATTGTGCCTTTTCATGAATGTGGAATGTCCTGCTTTCCTGGAAGAGCTAAGTTGCTGTCAAAACTCCAAAAGACAGGAAGTTTGGTAACGGAGTATTAGGTTAGTGAAATGTAATCTTTCTGCCCTACTTCTGAAGCTCTCTGCTGTTTTCCCATGTAATCGTCTCTGACATTTAATTGAAAGCACCACGTTTTTTACTAAGCAACTCATTTGAGCCCTTGGTGGTCACTTAAGACCCACTTCATTGCCATCTGGCACTCATCTGAAGCCAGGATTATGTAGTCACTGCATGGTTCAGTTCTGTCGGCTGTAGTCATCTATCAATCTTGTGGTTCTTGGAGAAGTGGCATCTTATTCATATTTTCAAGTCCTAGGTTATAATGGAGGTTCCTTGGCTTCTCATGGCTCCGTAGCTGTGAAATCAATTATGACTTCGGTAGCACTGACAATGTACTGTATTTGTGAAAAGAAAGTTGAAAGATTATTACCTGGTAGATGAGAAATGATTTTGACATTTAAAAACAGAAAATGCTTCTCCATATCTCTTATAAATGATGTCTGGTGTTGACACTAGCATTTATGTAATTCATCCAATTGTGGGAGCCATCGTGTACTAATTCTTAATAGCAGTAAAACCTATTACAAAGGGGACTAACATACCTTCAAAAGGTTTTAGTCCAGTTTTCTTCTTCTAGGCCCATCATGTCAACTCTGCAATAATTACCTTATTTTGCTCTAGTTCTGCTGCAAGAAACCTTGAGGAAGAAGTAATGGGGCACCTAGAACTAAAGCTGAAATGGACAGGGCAATAGGCCTCAGTCCAAAGGTTTGCATACATTCAGGAAAGGCTTAAAAGGACAAGATTAAAGATTGAAAGGTTTCAGGGGTTTTGCTTTGGTTTGCTTTTATTTTAATTTTAGTTTTATAATGAGGGCCAAACCTTCCCTTAATTATCCAAAGGCAATTCTGATAAAGAGAGAAACAAAATATAAGGCTTATGTTTGGGGTAATCTTAACAGAAAACTATAATCTGCCTCGGTGTGATGAAAACAAAGAAAAACGTTATTCTACCTCCATTTTCCCTCAGTGGTCAGCTTCGGAAGGCTGAAGACAAAGGGCTTCAAAACTGTCCACGGATGGAAGTGAGTGCATGTTGAGAAGCCATCTCTCTATGGAAAAGACCTGGGTAGCAGAACCATATCCTGTCAGGTCGGTCAGAAGACAGAGAGTGGTCTGTGCTCACTGAGCTCACCAACCTGTGTCTGCACCAGCTCCGAGAGCTCCGTGGGGTGTTGCTAAAATGTCCTCTTGCCCTGGGTCACCTTGCCAAGTTGAAAACAGGGTGATGAACATTGCAGGTGATGGGAATCATCCATGCAAAGGAGAGGAACTGTGAGTGTGTTCTGGAAATACTAAGAAACATTCAGTGAGACAGAGTACGTGACCCAAAGGGTCCCATGGGTAGTCTGGGACCATATTTTATTTTATTATTTTTTAAAATTTTTATTTATTTATTTAGAGAAAGAGAGAGAGAGTGACCAGGGGGAGGGGCAGAGGGAGAGGGAGAGAATGTCAAGTAGACTCCCAGCTGAGCATGGGGGGAGGGGAAAGCCCAACACAGGGCTCAATTTCACGACCCTGAGATCATGACCTCAGTCAAAGTCAAGAGTCGGTTGCTTAACCGACTGAGCCACCCAGGCGCCCCCATCTGGGACCATATTCTAAAGAGCTTCCCATGCCACACTGAATTTGGACCTAATTTTACAGAAAGATAAATCCCAGAGCAGTGAGAACAGTCTATAAATGAGGAAAGATTGGCAAGATGTCTTTCTTCCTTTTCTTTCCTTGGGGATGCCAGTTCATCAGTACAGACTTAGCTCAAGCACCACCACCACACAATCTCTGAGACCCTCTGCCCAATCCCACCATTCTACACACACACACACACACACACACACGTACACACACACAACCAGCTAATACGTCATTTCACCTTGTGATTGTCATTACCCTGACACCTAACACAATCTAGTGAATAGACTCGTATACATGTCTGCTTCCTCAACTAGAACATGCCATCTGCTCGGTGTGTTTTATTCATTTCTGTACATCGCCTGGCACATAGTAGGATTCAATATATGTTGTTTTGAATGGAAGAAATTGCCATTCTCTTTTCTGCAGACAACTCTGCAGGCTCAGAGTTTGATTGTGCTCCTGTAAAGAGGGTGTGGTATTAAGATCTTCCTCCTTAACACATTGGGAGGATATTACCCATGCTGCTCACAATCATTGATTTCTATTCAATTGTGATTTGTGCAAAACCCACTCAGAGGGAGTTACATTTGTTATTTGCTTACAGTACATTACAGAGAGTGCTTTGGTATTCAAAATCCGCTGAACTTTTGACTTATTTACTTCTAAAAGAGAAGCCAGGAGTTACTTTTTTTTTCCTCTTTAAGTAACGGGCATGGCAAGCCAACAAAAATACATTGAAAGACATGTGCATTCAATTTTCATTTGTCTTAGATCAAAATTAGATGTTTCTCCTCCATTATCTCATAAACATGCGTGATTTATGAAAGAAACCGAAGCGAGTGTCATTAAAACTGATTACCGTAAGCGAGGAGTGACGCGCCATGTGGGGATGCGCTCGTGATTATGATGTTAGGAAAAGTAATCTAATGATCAGTGGAATAATGTCATTCTGCGGTGTTGCTAAAAGACTAACAGCAGAAGCCCTTGGTGAAATCGCACCTGCTGATCCAAAATGGGCCCTAATTATAACCAAGAGGACGTTCGTCTTTGACTCCGCCCACTGACGCAGCCCCACCCCCCCGGGGGGGGGGGACAGTGTCCTTGGGGGCCGCCCCAGCCACTGAGAGACCACACTGCCCCAGACCTCGGTGACCCCTGAGCCCTCCTGTCTTCTGCAGAAACCGGGAGAAAGAAGGGAGCCCAGAACAGGAAGCAGAAGGAAAGTTCTTTCAGGGAAGAGCAGCTTTCCACAAATGCTCCCAGCCCCAGCTGGGGTCCCCGCTCGCGCCTTCCTGTGCCCGGCGTGCCTTTGATAGCCGTGTCCCACTTGCTCAGGGGCCGGCCGCCTCAGGGATGCGTCCCCTTCTTACAGAGCACCACTGTCTCCAACCTCCAGCGGATCCCCACTTCCCAGAGCTTCTCAACCTCAAAAAATCTTCTAACCAGCCCTGTCCTTCCATTCCCCACCAAACCCATGGGCAACGCGCCCTGTCCTGGCTCCTCTCCTTACTCACTGTCCCCTGACCCCTTACTCCTGAGTCTGGGTCTGATCCCCACCCACCCTCAAATCCTCCCATTGGCCTGCTCCTGGCGAGCGTTCGAATGACCTAAGCGGCCATCTCCGTCCTAAAGGCCACCGCCTCTTCTCCGGTCTCCGGCACAGCTGGAGAAGCACCTGCTGACTTGGTGAAATTCTCTCCCCACTTCGTATCCCCAGGATTGACGGCCGCTGGCCTCTGCTTACTCTCCAACCAACCCCTTTTCCATCGCCTGCCGCCTGCGCTTGGCATCTTCAAGACTGTCCTCACCTCCCCTCTCGTCCCCCTCACAGCTGTCTGCTTTGGCCGTGACGGAGGTGACCGCCCCCGTGGGGCTGACTCTCACATCGGTGACCCCAGCCCACCGTGCTGGTACCCAGACACAATGCCCTCTCCGCGGCAGGCCTCGGCGAGCCCCTTCCCCACGGCAGTCCACAGAGCGCCGGACAGAACCAGGCCCGACCTCCAGCTCCGCCACATTCTGCCCGTCTGACCTCTGACAGCTTCCGCAAGCAGTCTGAGCCCTGCTCGCCCCATCTGTAGAATCAAAGATAGTAACTCTCCCTGCCTCATGAGGTCGTTGGGAGAATTACAAGAATTCCTGTAAATCACCTGGCCCATAGTAAGTATTCCTTAAGTTTCAGCTGTTATTATTAACATACTCAGTGCATGTTTATTGAATGAAGGAATAAACTATGGGGATGTTTCAGGCACCGTAGTAGGAAGGTGGGAAGGGGACATGAGGTCGAGCCCCTCGCATCCTACAATATGGACTATAGGGCACCTCCTCCAGGTAAGCCAACGCGACCGGATGAAGATGACTAACCTTTGCAAAATATTGCTTTTTAAAAAATATTGCCGCCTGGGTGGCTCAGATGGTTAAGCATCTGCCTTCGGC
Organism: Halichoerus grypus; assembly: GCF_964656455.1. Lineage (NCBI taxonomy): Eukaryota > Metazoa > Chordata > Mammalia > Carnivora > Phocidae > Halichoerus > Halichoerus grypus. The sequence goes on along the minus strand of NC_135727.1, from coordinate 18,610,546 downwards.
TCAGGTCATGATCCCAGGGTCCTGGGATCGAGCCCCGCGTCGGGCTCCCTGCTCGGCGGGAAGCCTGCTTCTCCCTCTCCCACTCCCCCTGCTTGTGTTCCCTCTCTCGCTGTGTCTCTCTGTCAAATAAATAAAATCTTTAAAAAATATATTTGCCGCTACAGAAAGCATACAAGTAACAGTTGTGTTTCAGCTCAAGCTGTTTATCCACTGTAGCTTAGTGTATACAAACCCCATCATGATGTTATTCCAGTTTTTGCTGATTAAATGGAATACAATTACCCTCAGTGAAAATTGCGCAAACAGAATGTGCTATCAAAGAAGAAAAGCATCATTTGATTTTCCCGAAATCAAAGCATCCTCTCCTCCCCACCCTAGCCAGGTTATCATCTGAGATATAACGGGCTTTTTTTCCGTGAAGTAACTTTCTGATCAAATCAAGCAGTCACCTCCCTAAAGGATTATCCCCCCAGTGTGGGAGGAATCAGTACTTTGATTAGCAATTTCTCTTTGCTTCATTGACTGCTCTGGTTCGTTCTTACCTGAGCCTCTTTCTTAAACAACCTTTTTATTTGGCAGTGAATTTATATCTACGGAGAAGTTAGAGAGTTCCCATATACCCGTCATCCAGTTGCCCCTAATATTAGCATCTTAGATAACAATGGTAAATTTGTCAAAACTAGGAAGTTAACATTGGTAAATTATGATTCATTAAACCACAGACTTTATTCAGATTTCCCTAGTTTTTCCGCTAATGTCTTTTTTCCTACCCCAGGATCCAAGCCAGGAGACCATACTGCATTTAGTCATAATGTCATCTTAATAAATATTCCACTGATATTGAATAATGCCAAATAATTACTGGCAAAAGTTTCTCTGCCCCATTGCAGTATATAAAACCTGTGAAGTTCAAAGTGAGGTGGGGAAAGCTGGCCAAAATGGGCTTTAGGCCAGTCAGCCAAATAAGCAAAATTAGTTGCGAAAGTTTGTTTCGCATGTAGTATCAAAGTGAAATGTTAAAAACACTTTGTTCCTTCCTCCCCTCCCCCAGAACTTTCTCTAGTTTTGTCTCTCCTGCAAGGCTACGCATCTGGTGGCCCCTCTATATTCATGGGTTGAATTTTGCAGCTACCTCATTTTTCATCAAATCAGAAGACACAAAGAGTTGTGTTCATCTTCACTGAAAACACAATTGTGCAACCTTGAGTGAATCCATTTAACCTTGCTGGGACTCACTGTCCCCATCTATACAATCTGTGACTTGTCAGAGGCTGCTGAGTGCTGGCAAGCTGATCTGTCACATCAGAATCACCTGGAAAGCTGGTTGTTATGCTGATTTGCCAGTCCTACCCCACTTATGAGTATCTGGGCAGTTGGACCTGGGGATCTGTATTTTTTCTCTCTCTCTCTCTCTCTCTCACACACACACACACACTCACCCCCGTGAAGTGGATACACAACAGGGTCTGGGACACCCTGGGTTAAACTAGCCACATACTGCCTTGTGTTCAGAGGCAAAAGTGCCCAGGGAGGTGTCCTCTAACAGGAGGCCAAGAAAAGAGATTAGCCTAGTTGTGGAAGCAGATCTGGTGCTTCCTGGGCCCCCCAAGACCATCTTATTAAGAGATAACTCCCCACGTCCTAGGCTTCTGTTGCATTCCGCCCAGGCATGCAGTGGGGAAATGTACATGTAGCCCTCCATAGTCCAAGCACTGGCCTCCTATGCATTCTATTTAAAGCAATTTAGGAGAAGATATTTGCAAATGACATATCAGATAAAGGGCTAGTATCCAAAATCTATAAAGAACTTATCAAACTCAACACCCAAACAACAAATGATCCAATCAAGAAATGGGCAGAAGACATGAACAGACATTTTTCCAAAGAAGGCATCCAAATGGCCAACAGACACATGAAAAAGTGTTCAACATCACTCAGCATCAGGGAAATCCAAATCAAAACCTCAATGAGATACCACCTCACACCAGTCAGAATGGCTAAAATTTGTAACAAGTCAGGAAACAACAGATGTTGGCGGGGATGCAGAGAAAGGGGAACCCTCCTACATTGTTGGTGGGAATGCAAGCTGGTGTGGCCACTCTGGAAAATAGTATGGAGGTTCCTCAAAAAGTTGAAAATAGAGCTACCCTACGACCCAGCAATTGCACTACTGGGTATTTACCTCAAAGATACAAATGTAGGGATCCGAAGGGGTACGTGCACCCCAATGTTTATAGCAGCAATGTCCACAATAGCCAAACTATGGAAAGAGCCAAGATGTCCATCGACAGATGAATGGATAAAGAAGATGTGGTATATATATACAATGGAATATTATGCAGCCATCAAAAGGAATGAAATCTTGCCATTTGCAACGACATGGATGGAACTGGAGGGTACTATGCTAAGCGAAATAAGTCAATCAGAGAAAGACATGTATCATATGATCTCACTGATATGAGGAATTCTTAATCTCAGGAAACAAACTGAGGGTTGCTGGAGTGGGGGGTGGGGTGGGAGGGATGGGGTGGCTGGGTGATAGACACTGGGGAGGGTATGTGCTATGGTGAGCGCTGTGAATTGTGCAAGACTGTTGAATCACAGACCTGTACCTCTGAAACAAATAATACATTATATGTTAAAAAAAAAAAAAAAAAAAAGAAGATAGCAGGAAGGGAAAAATGAAGGGGGGGAACTGGGGTGGTAGACGAACCATGAGAGACTATGGACTCTAAGAAACAAACTGAGGGTTCTAGAGGGGAGGGGTGTGGGGGGATGGGTTAGCCTGGTGATGGGTATTAAAGAGGGCACGTACTGCATGGAGCACTGGGTGTTATACGCAAACAATGAATCGTGGAACACTACATCGAAAACTAATGATGTAATGTATGGTGATTAACATAACATAATAAAATTTAAAAAAATAAAGCAATTTAGGGGAAAGTCGCTAAAGAAAATAAGTAATATAGATGAAAGTTTTACAAAAACATTGGAATTTTGGTAAATGACAACTTCTCTCTGTTATATTTGAAATTTCTGCACTGACTACTTTTCATCCCTCACCTGAGAGCGCAAAAAAAATGAAAATGAACTTATTTCACATGACACAGTAACTTAATCTGCTTACTTTACGTGCATTCCGCCTTTTAAGAAATTTTCTTAGGGGCGCCTGGGTAGCTCAGTCGATTAAGCGTCTGGCTTCTCCCTCTCCCTCTGTCTCTTCCCCAGGCTTGTGCTCTCTCTCTCTTTCTCTCTCTCTGTGTCATATAAATAAATAAAATCTTTAAAAAATAAATAAAAAATAAGGTAATAATCAGAAATTTGGAAAAAAGGGATGCTTGGGTGGCTCACTTGGTTAAGCATCCAACTCTTAATTTCAGCCCAGGTCATGATCTCAGGGCTGTGGGATTGAGCCCAGCGTTGGGCTCTAAGCTCAGCAGAGTCTGCTTGAGACTCTCTCTCTCCCTTTCCCTCTGCCCCTCTCTACACTCACATGCCCCTCGCGGGCTCTCCCTCTATAATAAATAAATAAAATCTTTTAAAAAAGGGAGAAATTCGGAAAAAGCTTTATTTGAAAAAGTACTTATTGCAATAGTACTTAAAAAATTTTTTGGAAACTAAACATTCAAAATTAGATAATGAGTTAAATAAATGATGGTTCTTTATATGCCATTGTGTCACACAAGCATTAAAAATGGTGTTTTAATGACACGGGAAACTATTTATAATATTGTAAGTGAAAAAAAAAAGCCTGATCAAAATATTGTGCGTGCATTATGATCCCAGTTTTGTTGAAAGAAAAATATGTGCCTATGTAAAGAAACGTAAGACTGAAAGGAAATATATCAAAATATTTTAAAGTGTCTTAAAAATGAAAAAAAAAGCATTCAAATGGTTCTCTCTGCATGGTGAAATTAGAGTTCATTCTTTATTATCTTCTTTGTGCCTTTCTGAATTTCGAATTCACTTCAGAGGGAAATGAACCACTTTTATAATCAGAAAGAATACAGTGCTATTTTTTAAAAGAAATGAAAAAGTCAGATTACAAAAATAAATACATAACATAGAAAATGCTATGATATGTTGAGTGAAAACACAGAAAAATTGCATACACAGTAGACTTTACGAAAATACATACATAAAAAATTGTAACTCTGCAAAGGAAGGGCTAGAATGAAAATACAGCAAAATATTTAAAGTATTTGGGTTTAGATGACAAAAATAAAGTGGATTTCGTCTACCCTTTTTTATTTTTAAAAATCCCATTAATTAACAAGATATTAAAAATTATGTTCGAAAATTCCTCCATCTCCTGCCCCACCCCAGTAAATATCATGACAGCCCACGGCGCTGTGTGAGTAAGAGCACGCAAGTTCTATAATTAGACATGCGTGCACTCCAATCTTCGCTCTGAAATTTACTAGCTGTGTGTCCTTAGGTAATCAGCTTAACTTCTCTGAGAAATAACATAGCACCTGGCTCCTCAGATTACCATGAGCAGGAAGGGAGATGATAGATGCTAATTGCCTGTCATGTAACCCGCTGAAGTCACTAAAAGGGTTTTCTGGCCATTAGGGTAGGGAACATGATGTGTTTGGAGCTTTCACTAGAGCATCTTCAGCTGCACTCTTGGTCTCGCTTCACCAGGCCTCAGAAAAGCGAGGGTAAAGTCGGCAGGCCTTCTGGCCCCTATGTGTAGCATGAGGAAAATGCCCAACAGTGTGGACAGGCGAACTTGGAGGAAAATGTATTCTTCCAGTCCTGCTAATGATCTAAGCCACACTGGATGTCTCTAGGTGGTAGATCTCCTGTCAGGGAAATTTCCACTTTGGTCAGTGTGCTCAACCTCTGGTTATTAGACTTCAGCTCAAAGATGTGTTTGTTTGGGGCACCTGGGTGGCTCAGTCGGTTAAACATTTGCTTTCGGCTCAGGTCATGATCTCAGGGTCCTGGGATTGAGCCCCATGTTGGGCTCCCTGCTCAGTGGGGAGTCTGCTTCTCCCTCTCCCTCTGCTGCTCCCCTTGTTTGTGCTCTCAAATAAAAATAAAATCTTAAAAATTAAAAAAGATGTGTTTGTTTGACTATTTGTCTTATCAATGTCTGTCCCTCTTTTGCATAAGCGCCTTTAAGGAATAATGATGGGTGCTCAGACAGGTCATGGAGAGAGACACACACAGGCACACACAGGGACGTACTCCAATATCACCCTGCTGGCCTTCCCTGCAATCCGATGACCCATAATTAAATTCAGTCCTTTGGGTCAACTTCACACTCTCATAAAATGGAGTATTTATTCATTCAATCCCATGTCAATGCCATTAATTTGTTAGGGACTTCCTCTAATCCGATACCAGGGAACAAGGTCTATGGTAAAGTAGATTTTGAAGATAAAAGAGAATTTCAAAACTGGGGGGCACTTGACTGAAGGCAGCCTAAGTGTGGAGTCAAGGAGGCTCCCCAGCTCTGTGGTGGAGAAGAGCATCTACCCTGGCATCAGCTCTAAAGCGGCCCAAAGGCTCAGGCCTTCGCTACTTGCCGAAACCATCACCTTAGTTTTAGAATCAGTGGAAACAAGTCATTCGAGATCTGGGTCAGTCACACATGAGCTCCAACTCAGAATCCACCCTGCAGCTGTGGAACCGCAAAGAATATTACTTGAGATGATATCTTCCACCAACAGGTGATGCAGTGATTAAGTGAGATGAGATGTGACCAATATTGAACAGCACAGCAACTGGCACCAAAAAAAAAAGTCCTCAAGAAGTGGGAACAATGATTTCTCTACCCCTTGAGGTCATTCTTATTCCTAAAGATTTCTCTAGTTCCAAAATTCCTTGCTGTCGTGGAAAACGAAGACATAACCCACTCCCTGATCTGTGGAAATAGCAATCCCCCTTTGGGTGTGCCCCAGGCTTTCCAAAACCATCGTTACCTTAGTCAAACTCTCTCATTCAAGAGCCAGGCCAAGGGAAGATGCTATACACCTGGCCAGCTTCCCCCACCTGCTGGGGGCCAGTGGATCTGGACATGGCAAGCTTCATCTGAACTGTGACAAAGATTCATTACTGGACTCTCATTAAGCTTGAGAAGGTGTTCCTAGCCATTCCCTAAATGTCACCAACCATCTACTCACCTAATCTCTAAGTCCCTTACAAACTGCTCACCACCCAGAAGAGCTTTTCTGAGACTCTCTGGGGAGAGGGACAAGGGACGCACACTGTGGGGACAGGGCACTGTCTGCGGTGAGGCTGAGCATAGCTGGGGAGGAGTGGCTCCCAGCCCCACGGACAACCCATTCCTTAACACAGAGAGGGGACTAATGGGCATATTTACATATACAGTTGCAGCTGCCGTGGGAGACCGGGAGGGGAGGTGTGTTGCACTCCGCATGCTGAGGCTCCCCTCCCGCAGGACCGGAGACACTGCAGCTGGGGCCCCTCCTGACTGGGCGGCAAGAACTGAGCCGCTCACGCCCGCAGCCCAAGATCCTTATGAAATCCCAGGGAGAGGGGCGCCTGGGTGGCTCAGTAGGTGAAGCATCTGCCTTCAGCTCAGGTCATGATCTCAGGGTCCTGGGATCGAGCCCCACATCAGGCTCCCGGCTCGGCGGGAAGCCTGCTTCTCCCTCTGCCTCTGCCTCTTCCCCTGCTTGTGCTCTGTCTCTCTCTCTCTCTCTCTCTCAAATAAATAAATAAAATCTTAAAGAAAAAAAAAAAGAAATCCCAGGGAGAGACCCGTGCCCCACTGCCCCGGGGCGCGCATCTTCAGGCAGAACAGACGGCCACAGTCTTGCTCTCCCTTCCCCTGGGGCGGGGGGGTTGATGCCAGTGATAAGGCTATTTGACAAAAGTTTGAATCACAGTAAGCTGTGCAGAGGACATGCAATTTTAGTTTATTGGAAATGTTATACAAGTAGTGGGAAATGTACTGATCTTTTTCAGGGACAATGCCACAAATAATCATCACTGACCTGCGTCTCCGAATCCAGCCCTTACCAAGGCTTTCTAAGACCAGGTAGGGTGGTATAACAAGAAACACTCCCAACTCAAGGGGCCAACGTTCCACTACAGGCTTGACCCAGTGTTTACTCTGTGCCCCTGGTTGCTTGTGGTCCATGTTCCCATGACTTCTGGACTGATCTGCCGTGCCATGTGGGTCGGCCATTCCTCCAGCAGGGGCAGAAGACGCTCCTACCACCCCCAGGATCTCTGAATATGTATTTGTGGACTTCACGAAGTGGCCACTTCTCATAGGGAAGCATTAGACTACCTACTAACTTTTTTACCATAACAAAAGAGAAAACTTCATCCCTGGCCCGGCAACCTCACAGCTTGCCACAGAATCTCTGTCCTCGATGCATCCGTTGATATAACTGTGAGCTCTGCCCTGGGACACTGGGTGATGTACTTGGCAGAGCCACAGGTCTCCTTGATCACGCTCGTATTCATTGTGAATAATAAAAATCTACAAGTGGGAGATTCATGACAACAACAGAAATCATTGGTAAGACATGAGCATTTTATAAAATACAAAAAAAAGAAAAAGAAGAAGAAGAAGCAACAAATATGCTTCACAAGCACAGAAACAAGGGGGGCTCAGGAGAACTCAGTGGTAGGCCTTCTCAATCGTGTTCTCCGTAATAAAAGAGCATTAATGAGACTTATCAGGCTATGTCGCTTGGGCCTGTGGTCTAGTTCCAAATTCCAAAATTAATATGACAAATGCTGAGACTGGTTCAACCAAGGTAAGTGACAAATATCAAACCAAGTAGCTGTGGCCAGGGACTCAGTGATACAGAAAACTGAAAGGAAGGGCTCAGAGAAAAGGTGTCTGCTGGAGAGACCAGCCAGCCTGAGACGACTGCCTTCCACCCTGTGGGATCCAAATACAGTACAGATACATTTTGACGTGTCCCCATACATAACATTCTTCATGTAAGCACAGGTGCACCTATTAAAAGCAATGAAAACAATTCCATGTCCAAGCCAAGGCCAAATCCAAAGGCTCAGCACCCAAAGGACTGATGTCACAAGGCCTCCTTGAGTTGAGGTCTTCTAGGTGATGTTCATGCCTTCTGTACAACTGCTGTGATTCTTTGAGATTCAAAAACCTATGGACTAGGGACACCTGCCTGGCTCAGTCGGTAGAGCATGTGACTCTTGATCTCGGGGTTGTGAGTTCAAGCCCCACGTTGGGCATAGAGCTTACTTAAAAAAAACCTATGGGGACACCTGAGTGGCTCGGTTGGTTAAGCATCTGCCTTTGGCTCAGGTCATGGTCCCAGGGTCCTGGGATAGAGCCCCACATCAGGCTCACTGCTCAGCAGGGACCCTGCTTCTCCCTTTCCCTCTGCCTCTCCCCCTGCTTATGCTGGCTCTCTCTCTCTCTTTCTCTCTCAAATAAATAAATAAAACCGTTAAAAAAAAAACAAAACCTATGGACTAAAGGTTAACCTTAAACACCACCAATGCAAAATATTACATACCAACTGGAGGGTCAAGGGCAAACAGTGATGTAGAAGCTGGAAGTGGCATTTCCCATTTCCTCTAGTAGAAACATTCTTCCTCTTGGGTTCTACAATCCAAAACGATTTGAGGGGAGGACTCATCTGTAATTACTGGAGGTTCAATTCTCACCTCTAACCCCCAGGTTCCCAAATCCATCTGATACCAGAGTGGTGTCTACAACAGACCCTCGGGCATTCTGTAAGGACCGTTGTATCTAACCGATGGTGTGGATTGAGAAAATCAGAGAATCTCGTGGACATGAGGCCACTCCAGTTCTTTGGTCAAGTTGATAAGAAGCAGTACAGGTCTTATCAACATTTCAAGTTGATAAGAAGTAAAAATGAACGTGAAGGAAGAGGCACGAGAAGCTCAAAACTCCGACCCAAATCCAAAGTATTAGCTGGCCTGCCTGGCGGCAGTCACTAATTCTTACACTGTGCTATTGGAGTAAGCACAATGGACTCGGGGAGCAAACCCAAATCCAGAGGCATCTAGAGAAGAGCATTCCAATTGCCATTATGTGTTACATACATGTGTACATGTCACATTCAGGAAAAGCCATTAAATGACCCCCACATCAGCCACCCTAAAACACACTAAGGGCTGCAGTGATGTTTGAACTAGTCATAAGCCAATAAATGCATGAGTACAACAAATCCTGTCCCGTAGTAACCCCTCAAATTACCCCCAAATAATCAGCCGAGTCAGGCCTTGAGGTAAATTTGAAGTAATTCATGAGTAGATAAGAGTGTAGGGGAAAAAAAAAAAACAAATTAAACATCAGCATCATGCTGAATCCCACCTGAAAGTCTTTCCTTTTAACAATTGACACAAACACCCTGAAATTTGCTCAGGAATGTCGAGATATCCAGGAGTCCCCCACTGGCAGCCCTACAGCGTGGGCAGTTTGACAAACAAGAAAATTGGCCTCCTTCAAGACGGAACAACAAAGTCAACAGAGGACCAACGTATAACACCCTAACAGTCACACTGCCCACTTGAGATGCAAGACCCGTGCTTGCATTAAAGAGGCAAAGAGAGCCCCCGGGGCTTCTAGTTGACCTCCCCAACATGATGGCCTTTGTTGCATGGGTCCAGAAGCCCGGGTGAATTTTGACAAATGCTTAATATACACGCACTTGTTTGTTTCTATTATGCCTTTGATTACATCAATGAACTACAGATTACAATAAATACAGAAAATATTTGGAGGAACTGCAGACTTCCTCCAGGTAAGTGATTCTAAATGTGCTTTGGGTCTTATGTTTCTTGACAACCAGATGTGAAAAGAACTCCAGAAAAATCATAAGTACCCACAACTGCATGTATTGTATAGAATTGCAGAATAAGAGCCCAAGATCTGGAAATGGTATACTCAATTTCTATATCCCTCAATACCAGATATTCTAAGAACTGTGTGTAATATCCTCTTCCTTGCAAAAAAAAAAGAAAGAAAGAAAATGAAAAATGAAATTTTAAAAATGCACAAAAAATAAAAGTGACAATTTTTTATCTTCTTTCAATAAACTTCATTGCAGGTTATGTGCATGTGTCCAAATTTTGTGCATGGATTAAACATAGTATGCCATCTTCCCAAATTTTACATTTCATGCTCTACAAACTCTCAGTACAGAGACTATGACGAACTTAAAAAATGAAAGCCCTCAATTTCAAGCAAAATGACCAATATAGATTTCTCCACATATAAATTGAGACTATCAAAGACATATATTCACAGGTTAAGAAATGTATCAAATTTGAACAATTGATATTCTCTCCCGCAAAATGATTATTTTTTTAAAAGATTTTATTTTTAAGTCATCTCTACACCCAATGTGGGGCTCGAACTTACAACTCTGAGATCCAGAGTCGCATGCTCCACCCACTGAGCCAGCCAGGAGCCCCAAAATGATTCTTTACTTAGACTAGATGGCAAAAACTTCAGTGGAGTTCAAAAGAAAGAAAGGAAGAGCATGAACTATTTTGTAACTCATCTTCAATATTTTAAAATGTTTTCAAAGTGTAGAATTTTTCAATACTTTTAAATATTAAGGATCTTCAGGGCGCCTGGGTGGCTCAGTCGTTAAGCGTCTGCCTTCGACTCAGGTCATGATCCCAGAGTCCTGGGATCGAGTCCCACATCGGGCTCCCTGCTCCGCGGGAGGCCTGCTTCTCCCTGTCCCTCTGCTGCTCCCCCTGTTTGTGCTGGCTCTCTCTCTCAAATAAATAAATAAAATCTTAAAAAAAGTAAACATTAAGGATCTTCAGTATAGCCATGTTGACCTCCAAATAGCACTAATATGATTTCACAAGGGTAATACAAAGTCACATTACCACAAAATGAAGACAGTGGAAAGTAAAAGTCGCCTAAAAATGACTACTGCTATTATGTTGCTGTATTCTTTTCCAGACTGTGTTCTACACATATACGAGCTTTTTATTAAACTGGGATCATACTATACTAGCTGTTCTACAACTTCCTGTCTTCATTTGATATTCCTTTAACATTTTTCTGTAACTTGAGATCCCGATTTGCCTGAGTCTTAATGGCAACGTGGTTTTCTATTGTCTGGCTGCCCTGAAATTTATTGTACGGTACCTGTCAAAGCATGGCTGCCTCAGCTAGAGCCCAGGAAATGCCAATCTCTGCTCACCATCACCCAGCAAGTTTGGTATTTTAGAAGCTAAGCAATTTCTGATATGGAAGGCAATCAAAGTATTCTACCAGGCTTTGGAAACATCTTCAACCGCACCCCGGTCCCTAGTTGTCACCTTCTCTTTCTGATCCTTCAGATTTTTCTTTTTTGGGGAGGAAGGGCAGAGGGAGAGGGAGAGAGAGAATCTCAAGCAGGCTCTACGCCCCAGCACAGAGCCCAATGCGGGGCTCCATCCCATGACCCTGGGATTATGACCTGAGCTGAAACTAAGAGTCGGATGCTTTAACAGACTGAGCCACCCAGGCACCCCAACCTTTCAGATATTTTTGAAACCTAAATTATTGTGCTCCTATCATCCACTCCTCCATTCCCCCCTCCCATAAATCTCAATTATCCTCTTACCCTGAAGTACTTTCCTGTACATACCAAATACCCTGAATTGAAAGAGACATGGCCAATTTATTTTAAAGAAAAGCATCGGGACTTTTTTTTCCCTCTCTTCTCCTTCTCCACAGTGAGGAGGGAGGAGGCTTCTTCCCAACCCCAGTGCCTCCCATCTCTCTATGAAGAGAGGAGGCTGGTGAGCACTTAACACATGTACTTAGGATTGCAAAACGGCCACCAACTGTACGATTTTAACACACCTAGACAATACGCCATTCACCTTATTGACTCAAAGCAATCTGATAAACATTTCACAGGAACTTGAGCCGGCCAGGTGCCTATAAAACACGCTGCCCTGCCCACAACTCACACTGAGTCCTGTGCTCTGATTTGGCTATCAATCCCAGAGTGTAATGATCTGAGTTCTGCGCCTCGAACACGCACCTTCATATCTCTATCCTGCGTGTGCCAACTGTCTGGCTTCTGATTTGGGTTTCTGGCCTAGGCCATGGCCACGGGTTTATTCCCGTCTCTACAAATAGAGCAGATGGGCCACAGATCCGGTAATACCACCCAGTCCCCAGGCCTGGAGCACCCTGCCCCTGGAGGGCCTGCTTTCTTTGAAGGATAACTAGGAAACCATTTATTGTGTACAAAATACTGTTTTAGTACCATCTGATAATCCATCTGTCTCTACTTTGAGGAGTTCACAGCTGAGTGAAATCAAACTAGGAAGTGCCAGTACGGCTCTAATTCTAATACAGATAAGAATGTATCTGTTTAGTATTTTCTCTCTTCTCTTAGATATGTCTGCATAGTCCTCATCTCCATCATACATAATAGTCAAAAGACACTGGTAAGCCCGTCCCTTGACGGGGCTTTTCTAGTTTTATCAATTTTCTTTGAGAAAGGTAGTTACTATGCTTCATGCTTCTAGAAAAGTTCTCACTAGGAAACACCCACAGGTGGTTTCATTTCCAGTGAACACGCACCCTTTTCTTTACTTGCTTCCATAAAGTGGTGCAGGTAGTAACATCACTACGTGTGTGACCTGATTGTGAAGCCACAGACGGCCTGCTCTTGAGCCCGGGCAGCCAACTGATTAGCCTTCCCATGGAAAGTGTGAGTAAGACTTTCAGTTGTGCCTGAGCAAGAGCTGGTTTATTAGATGGGAAATAAGGAATCACTGCAAAACACGACAAAGCCTGGAATACAACCGTTGTTAGGGCACTTGGTCCAAGATTGGCTTGTATGTGTCCGGAGCAGGAAACACAACAGTTCCACAAATGGGAATGAGTTGCTGGGAAAACAGGTTCCAGTGCCCTCTTCTGAGATGAGATCCTCCACCTGTTTTCTGGCAATAAACCATATATGTCACCGGCTGGCCTGTTAAGCCCTAGTTCCTTTTGGAATAGAGAAAAAAGTCTTCATGCTTCGAAGAAACGCTAGAGTAGGTCTAGTTCAACAGCCTTATTTGACACGTGAAAAACACACCCATCTAAGCTAGGGCACTTTCTCTGGTAAAACTGCCTCTAAAAAAAAATCACATGGCTCATGTAATCCGTGGCATCATTAGAGAGCAATATCAATTCAAAGGTTTTTATTTTTCTTTCTTTTTTTTTAAGTAGGCTCCACACCCAGCATGGAGCCCAACGCAGGGCTTGAAGTCATGACCCCCGGGATCAAGACCTGAGCTGAGATCAAGAGTTGGATGCTTAACTGACTGAGCCACACAGGTGCCTCCAAAGGTTTCTCTTTTTCGATATGACTCTTGTGGAAGCAAATCTTTTATTTTCTGGAACTAAATAGCACTAACTTACGTTTAACTCAGACTGAATCACCAGGGAATTCATATTTGCATATGCATAATGTATATATGATGTAAATGGATTTCTCTCTTCCTGTCTTGGCCTTAACTTGATGTTTGGATTTGGCTGTACTTCTCTGTAAGCACCAACTAGCAGGAAACGCTGGGCCGATGGGAGGAATATACCACCTACCACAGTGCAGTCTGGAGCCATGGCACTTCCCTCACTCCATACCAAGCACAAAGAGGGTCTAAATAAAATTCAATCTCCCTTCCATGATCACCTTAGCAGCCATGGCCGACAGAAGCCCCTCATCTCTTATCGTGTCACCGAATCAAACCTTACCTAAAGACTATTCTATTCTAGAAACTCCTCTGGAGGAGAATGAGATCAAGTATCCACCTAAGTAGCTTACGACAAAGAGAAAGGAAGCTACTCCAAAGCTGATAACCATCCCAAGCACGCATGCCGCAAAAGTGAACTCAGGGTTCCAGTTTTCTAAACAGTGTGGTATACTCCAAACCACAAAAGCCATGATAGAATCGAACTCAAGTACAAGCAAAAGAGCATCACGTGACCTTGCCTGAGCGCAGAAGCACCGGGTAAGCGGCGCGCTGGCGGAAATAGGAATCCTCTGTTGAGCAGCAATAAGAGTATAATCACCTGCCCTGATTGCCCTCATAATTCCCATACCCGCAATCCCGGAGACCACTGTATACACAGGGAAATGGAATTATTTCCCAGCCTCTGGGGGAGCTGCATCCCCATCCCCAAGGGCAGGGTAGGCTGACCATTTTGAAAGCTGGACGTTTATATGTCAGCAAGTACCTATACTCATTTCAGCTTCCTGAAGCATTTATGAACATAAGTTAGTCATATTTCAGCCACAATATGGGAGATGAGACAGCCAGGAGATCTCTTAGGTAGGTTGTGAGGAATAACTAATGAAAAAGCACTTTGCAAAATATGAAGTATGATCCTAACGCTCAGTAGTAGAGGGTATTTTAACTTGACCATTAGCCTACTTTATCACAAGCTGCCTAGAAGGAAGGTAAATCCTAGACGTCATCAGCACAGCCTCCAGTTATGGATTAGGTCATAGAAAACGAAGTCACTTCGGTCAGAGTGGTCTCATCCCACACGAAACCAGGTCATTACATTTTTCCAGTTCTTGGGGTCTCATGACCCCCATTTACTGTTCAAAAATAAACTTTGTAATAAGGTAAAAGCTGATTGAATCCATTCATTTCTTCTGGAAAAACACCACTAACAATGTACTGATTTCTTTTTTCTTCATAAAGAAGGCAACTTATTACCAGATACTTGAGCCCAGGATAGTCTAATAAAGAGGCAGGACAGAGTTGGAATTATAAATAAGGGCCTCCAACTTGCAATTCATTTTCCAATCCTGAAGCCCAGAAACTAAGGCCATTTTGAAACACTGGTATACAACAGATAACAGGGACTAAATGATGAATATGAGGCTGACACCACTGGAAAAAAAAAAAAAAAAACAGGAAATGACACAGGCCTGGAGTTTCTGAAAAACAACCAAACCTTCTTGAAAAGCTAAAGATACAATGTGAATAAGATAAGTCTTTTCTGTCCTTATGGAATTTATAATCAAGAGGAGATGACAAATAAGTATGATATAAAGGACAAAGCCTTCTGTAAAATCTTATAGAAAGAAACTGTCACCATTCTTCTCCCACCCCACCCCCACAAAGAAAAAAAACATCTCTGCCTTAAGCAGCTACTCACTGGAAATTGCATATTCAATGAAATTTCGTCATTCAGGAAGGTTCCTGTTCCTTCTTTTAAAAAGCAAGCTCCCATTCGAATTCACAGATGCTCCAATGAAATATTACAATGTCTGGAATTTGCTTCAAAATAATCCCATGGCGCTAGGATGGGGGAAGGGGCAGACATCAAAACTGATTGACATGGGTGGATGCTTATTGTATATAGATTATGGGAACTCGAAGTTTCCTTGAGCTACTTGTCAACTGGCTTGCGTTTGAACATTTCCAGGGTAAGTTTATGAATTGCATCTGCCTTGGAGAGCAACCTTAAATGTGGGTCATCATGAACAATAACCAAACCAACCTGCCTGCTGAGCACTGGAAGGTGGCCCCAGACAGGAAGGGTCAGAGGTTCTGGGGGTGTGACTCACCAGACGCATCACCACCTGGCCAGGACTGCAGATGTCAGGAGCTAAGGACATTTGATTCCTGACAGGAGACCTGACCCAGGATCCCACAGAGGGTTACGGAATCATCTGGATGTGAGTAACACAGGCAGCACTAGCAGCTCTGTGACAGCCTCTCCAGAGACTTTCATCCCCGGTCACAAACGTAAAACAGAATCATCCTATGCAACTAACACCACGCAGGGGAAGCCGGCATTAGAGGAAATAAGGATATGTTCCACGGAACCCATCTGAGACTACAACTGTTTCTAGAAGAAACAAAGGAAAAGCAAGCACGAGCCCATTTCATGCTTTAACTCATTCTTTGTACTGTACTTGCTAGTATCAGGAGTCAAATAACCACGAACAGATTTGGGGCTGATTTCTCCCCCTAAATCTAATCCCATCCAGCTTTTCTCTTGCTTTTCTCTTTCTTGTGCAGATGTTGAAAAGCTAAACACACCTTTGCCAGGACATCTTGCAGCTATTCACGGCCATGTGCGAAATGTATTGTCTGGGGGTGTGGCACCTGGGTTGGAAGGAGGACCCATCAGACCGATATGCTAAGGAAGACAAAGCTGAACAAAGCTTCACAATACCTTCTACGAGACAGATATGCTTACATTATCATTCAGTTGGGTTTTCGGTTACGAGCAGCCAAATACACTCTTATCTGAGTCAGGAAGAGAATCAATGTCTCTCAGAGCAGAGGAGAACCCAAAAGGGATATGTGTGCTTGTAAGTGTTTAACAATCATCTCTCTCAAAGGCAAAGAGAAAAGACCTGATTTGTAGTATTTGCCAATATCTGTGGAGTAAACACACTCACCATGGCCAAGTTGAAGCTACCAATGGGCGTCATTAACTGTGGAGTTGGGAAAGAAGGGGCATCCACATCTCTTACCAGTACAAACCTGCTCCAGCCCACCACTGTCGATGTCCTTTTTGGACTTCCCCAGAAGCCAGGTTCAAGCAGATTGCTTAGAAACTGCCTATAAACCCATAGAGAAATGGTACCAGAAGGGGCCGGGTGGCTCAGGGAAGGGGGATGGGAAGAAGGAGGGAAATGGGAAAAGCCAAGTGGAAAATATTAATTTTGACTCCTAGCTTTCCTCAGGGAACAAGAGCTTTGGAAGTCAACAACCTGGGAAGGAAATGTTTTGGGCTATTTGGTTATTCCACTTGACTTTTAAATTTGTAGCCATCATGGAACCCTAAATAAAGTGCAGGCACCCTCACGTTTAAGACTTGTTTAACTCTCAAGAGTCTACATGCTATTTTCACATAGGTTATCTTTTTGAATCCCCACAGTCATCCAGGGACAAAGAAATGATTTTGTGGGGCGCCTGGGTGGCTCAGTCATTAAGCGTCTGCCTTCGGCTCAGGTCATGATCCCAGGATCCTGGGATCGAGTCCCACATCAGGCTCCCTGCTCTGCGGGAAGCCTGCTTCTCCCTCTCCCACTCCCCCTGCTTGTGTTCCTGCTCTCGCTATGTCTCTCTCTGTCAAAAAAATAAATAAAATCTTTAAAAAAAATAAAAATAAATAAATAAAATGATTTTGTGTGTGTGTTTTACAGATTAGGAAACTGAGGCACAGACATTAAATAGCGTGTTCAAGGTAAGGCAACTTCAGAATTTACCCCGTGGGGAATAAAAATCTGTGATGACTCTTCTCATGACAATCCCCAACCAGTTTGGGGCAGAGTCACAGACACAGAAAAGGTTTCTCTTAGTGGCCATTGGACCCTGACTTCTGAAAAGATGGTGGTTTATAATTAATACAAACACAGCAGCACATGTTTTGTTTTTGTTTTTGTTTTTCCCTGTATGGAAATCATGTCCCTAACACAAACAAGAACAACACCCACGGGGATGGTGTGTGAAAGGTATTATCAGTTCTTACATTTATTCCTCAGACTTTGTGGGTTTCAGTTTTCAGAATAACAGCTCGGGTTCCTGGCACTTCAGTTGTACTTACAGGTAACCACTTACAAAATGAAAAGGGCAAAAGAAAATTAGAAGCTTCTAAAAGAGGAAACTGAAAATCCTACAGAAAAGACAATCATTTTCAATAATGGTCATAATTATCACTGAAGGAGAGTCTCTGCTTGGCAAACTTTTCATTTCCTACTTGTATTTCTCTCTGCTAAACTCCAGCCTCTCTCTCAGAATTATTAATGTAATCCCAAATGGGAAAAAAAAAAATAATTACGGCCATTAGAGCAAATTCCAAGTGGCCCATATGACCAAGTGAAAAATGTCTTACACTTACCAGACACCGGAGTGATTTCAGAATCCAACCCCATCTCTTCACCACGAGGCCCCAAATGTCCCCAGTGTGAGAGGGGAGAGGAGCTTTGGTAGGTAAGAATTCACCTGGACGGTGCAATTGCTATTACCCCAACACTTGAGGGGGTAACCAGCCTCCTGAGGAAAGGAAAGTTTTGAGGTGCCCTAAGGGAAGGTGAAGAGGAGGGAGAGAGAAGGAAGAGGCAGTATGAGGAAAAGCAGTCTTGGGGGTGATACCGGATGGAGCGTGCCAATAAGTGCCTAAGGTGAAGGTAGACATAAAGAAAGGTGAGCTATGAAAGATGGGAGGAATTATCCAAATCAAAAGTGGTCTATTACGATGTAATGGTGCCCACACACCAGGCTGTTGCATACGGAGGGGCTGCGGAACAATGGGCTTGCATGTTTGAGCAGAGTGGAAAGCTATCTGCCACCAAACCACGCAGAGGCTTATAGGAATTGAGAACAACCCTAGGGACATTTGGCTGCTGCCCTAGGCCTTCTGGGTAGACCCTGCTCAAGGGATAGCAGTCATGCGCAAGAATACCCGCTATGTACTAGAGGACCTGCTGATGGCCCGAGCCATCTAGGAAGCTGCTTGTTCCCACCGTGCCCCGCGGCCCTGGCCGGGTAGCAGCAGTAAAAGGTAAGCTGCAGGAAGCCATGGCTGCATCACCTACTTTCATTACCCTCAGCTACTCTTTCCTAATGCAAATCAGCCAACCTTCTCTGCACCAAAAAGACTGGAAGCGAGGGTGAGGGGCGTGTTAGTATAAAAACTCCCAATACCTTTCTTTGGCGGAACCTTAAAGCCTTAGGTCTGCAGATGAGCTGTCCAAATTGCCTTTCTGGAGCTGCCCAGGCTGTAGAAAGAATGTATAATTTGTTTGAAAAGTTTTAAGTGCAGCAAGTCTTCCTGGGCGTAGAAAAAGGAAGGCTTGAGAAGTTCAGGCAGGAATCTGAAGCGACCTATTTACTGTCAAGTATTTTTAAATATGTTGCTGAAAACATGCAAGTAGTAAGCCTTCAACGTTACAGCTGGATCCAGGGGTGGGGAATATGTCCCAAGGGTCAGAAAACTGGGGCTCAGAAATGTACTAGCTCAATGGTCACACAGGATTTTAATCCAAAGAAGCAGAGGCCTGGTGACACCGAAGTGAGGCGTCCAGGCCAGTTATCGCTGTACGGTCTCTTGGCTCCAAATTCATCTGTCAGTACCCGCTCGGAGGAAAGGGCCGGGATTGGCGTACGCGTTTGTCCGGCGCAGTGAGCGCAATGTTGGCCTTTGCCAGTAGAGGGCGCCGGAGAGACACTGCAGGAGAAAAGGGGCCCTCGGCTGTTTCGGGCAGTGGCGCAGTCGGTCAGCCGGGCGCCCGTGAGGAAGTTCGGGGAAGAGGTCTGAATAGACAACGCGCAAGAAGCGCGGGATGTGAAGACGTCCGCCGGCTTCTTCCTCCAGCCACCTGACGGCTTGCTCAAGGAGTTTATGACCGAAGTGGCTGTGGTGGCCGGCATGGAGGCGGCGCCTGGGCAAGACAACATCAACGTCGGCTCACGGAGGCTGCCGTGGGCGACAGCCGTGGCTGAGGGTGTGACCTGCCGACGACGGAGATCAACCCTGCGCCCCGGATGCGGCGCCATGGCGCGCTAGGCCCAGCCAGCCACCTGTCGGCGGCTTGGTGACATTGGGCTGCTTCCGCCATGGGGGGCGGGGGCAGCTGTGTGTCCCCGTCGAACGAGGAACGGCTTACTGAAGACTCCGTCGCAGGGCCCATTGGGGGAAAGAAAATCCGTTGCGAGGAGGGAACTGAGTCTCACAAAACACAGCTTATGCTTCAAACCACAGGCCATCATGTGGTGCCATGTCCCCCGTGCCCAGAATACACGGGTCCGGGCATCTGGAGAGTGGGGGAGGGCGGGAGGGGCTGCTTTCACTATTACACCTAATAACACACTTCCCGAATTCTTGCTTTCCGTTCCAGGCATTTTGAGCTCTACTGATTTGGAGAGAGTAGTTCCCAAGGGAGGAGTGCTTTCACCTGAGGCCACACACGTGTCTCCACTGAACTGGAGGTTGAGCGTGCCACCTGGACATCTCGGTCTCCCTGTGCCACTCAACAACCTGGCATAAAGAAAGCTTAGTCAGTTAACTGGAGTGATTGGTCCCCATTACCAAGGAGAAATCCGTTTACTGCTATACGCTGGAGGCAAAGAAGACTTTGTGTCAAAAAAATATATATATCTAGACCTACGTAAGGAGAGATTGTATTCTAAGGGACTATTGTAATAGGAGGAGGGGACTGTTGCCATAGAGAGAATCTTCCAACCATAAGATCTGCAAGTGTCTCAAAGGTCAGGTGGAGAGGGGTTTTCTTCTCTAGGAAGGAGTAAATAAGGCTAGAAAGAACTGAATGTGGGAGAGTGGGATGAGCATGTGGTACATAATTGGACAAATGATCAAGGAATGTCTTTGTTTGCAGCCAGCCGATTTTCGGGAGGGGTTGCTAAGCAAGCGTTCTGATGCTTGTTCAGGCTGAGAGTGAGTCACAGCTCAGGGGCCTGTGGGGAGGGGAGAAGTGGGATTAAAATTTACTCAAGTCTAGAGTTAACTGGTGTTGTGTTCAGATTGGTCGAAGGGAGCAAACAGTTCAGTTCAACTGATGAGACAAAGAATGGGACTTTGGAGAGGTCTGCGTCTGGCCTCGTCATAGGTAAACAAGGGGGTCATGCACTTGTCTTACCTAAGTCCTGCAGGGAGGAGAGATTCTTTGCAATAAGCCATTTCCTAGAACGCAAAAGAGTGGGGGAGGATTTCTTCCCCCCCCCAGCTTTACTGAGATATAATTGACCAGTAATATTGAATAAGTTTAAAGTGGGCAACGCGTTGATTTGATACACGTACATATTGCAAGATGATTACCACCATAGCACTAGTTAACCTCTATCCTGTCACATAATTACCATGTCTTTTTTTGTGGTGAGAACATTTTAGATCTCCTCTCTTAGCGACTTTCTAGTACATAATACAGCATTATTAGCTATAATCACTATGCTCTACATTAGATCCCCAGAATTTGTTAATCTTATAATTGGAAGCTTATACACTTTGACCAATATTTCCCCCACCCACCAGCCCTTGGTAACCACCATCTCTCTAGCTCTTTCTCCCTGTTTCACTTTTAAGGATCATTGTGATTAGGTCGGGCCTACTCAGATAATCCAGGGTAATCTCCCATTTCAAGGTCAGCTGATTTTTTTTTTTAAGATTTTATTTATTTATTTCAGAGAGAGAGAGAGAGAACACGAGCGGGGGGTGGGGGGAGGGAGAAGGAAAGGGAGAGGCAGATTCCCTGCTGAGCAGGGAGCCAGATGTGGAACTCGATCCCAGGACCCTGGGATCATGACCTGAGCCGAAGGCAGATGCTTAATGGACTTAGCCACGCAGGTGCCCCTCAAGGTCAGCTGATTAGCAACCTTGCCATATACCATAACATACTCACAGGTTCTGGGAGTTAGCACAGGGACATCTTTCAGGGGGACATGTATTCTGCTGCCTACACTCAGGATATCATGACTTTGGGAATTGGGATGCGTTTCACTCATTCAAAGGAAAAATGTGTCTTTTGGTGGGGACACAGTGTTGGCATTTTTGGAATGCAAGAAGGTGTTTATCTCCGTGGTTGGATCATGGCTGATGTGTGGAAGTAGGGGCGTGTTCCCCCCGAATGTCTCGTTATGTCTGTAGGCACCTCTTTCCTGGGCGACACTGCCCAGTTGCCAGCCGTTCTCCTGCTAAATGTTGTTCGGCTGGAAAGCCATCATTTATACGCTGCCAGCTTCTCAGGGACATGGTGTTGGCTCTCGTGGGGATGGATCGTGTGTGGAATCCAGCATTGCTGTGAAAAAGTAATCAGTGTAGACGAGCACAATGTGTTGTTTCAAAATTTCACAGGACCTCGATGCATCTGTCTTCATCTGAGAACCTGTTGGCATACTTCAATGAGATCATTATACAATTTGTAGAGGTCACTGGACATGTAATAAGGAAGGTGGTAATACAAAGAGCGAATTCCCGGTGGGAAAAGAGCTGGTCGGTGCTCATTTCCTTCATCTCAGTTATCTGCCACAAAGATGACGGTGCTGGGGCAGGTGAGGAAGGATGTCTTATGTGGGTAGGAAAGTGCAGAGTTACATGTATATTCAACAGTGGCCTTTTAGGTAGAATTAGTTTCTAGAAGATACAGCAGAGGAGAGATTTTTCTAAGATTTAGCTTGCATATTTGTCCCGCAGAATATTGTGTGGTTGGTGGGAGGTAAGTTGGTACAGGTTTTGTAAACAAACCAGAGATGAGTCACATTATATTAATTTTTAAAGAATGTCCCAAAGGCATGAGTGAAGTGTAAAATCTCTTAGTATGTTCTCAACATGGGCTCGGATGGCACCTTTCCTTCTTCACATTGCATTTGTTTCCCTAGGACGCCATTTTGCAAGGCTTATGCACGGGCTGTCCCTTGCTGCCCTCCCAGACATTCAGCATTCTGTTCTCTTTAGCTAAGTAACAGTCTCCCTGGATACAAAAGACCTTTAATCAGTATATCTTTTCACATTAACTAAATGTAAGTGAGCAATCTAAAGATGTTCAGCCAGCTCTTCAGTGATCACATAGCTTGGGTATGGGTCTGGTCACTGCTCTTGATGGCCCATTTCATCTTTAAGGTGTGGAGTCTTAGATTCTGCTTTAATGCCACAATGTGTTGTAATATAAGAATGAGGCATTCCATAGTTATGCCATCACTAGGCCCATCCCCTCGCTTGAGATGCCCCCTTTACCATACGTCTGATTTCCGTGCCACATGCAAGGCTCAGCTCAGTTGCCATGTCTGTCTTGAAGCTTTTTCTCATCAGCTGGGACCACAGCAACCCCCTTTTTCAGAAATTTTATCCCTTTTCATGTCTAGTTGCTCCCCCCCTTTTTTCTTTTAAAGATTTTATTCACTCATTTGACACAGAGAGAGACAGCGAGGGAGGGAACACAAGCAGGGGGAGTGGGAGAGGGAGAAGCAGGCTTCCTTCTGAGCAGGGAGCCCGATGCGGGGCTCGATCCCAGGACCCTGGGATCATGACCTGAGCCAAAGGCAGACGCTCAACGACTGAGCCACCCAGGAGCCCCTCTAGTTGCTCCCTTTAGCACCACATGCTTTCATCAGTTATGTTGTTTTATATATATCATAGACTCAAAGGATTGTTAGTTGACCGAGTTGATTGATGACTGTCTGGTCTAGGCTGGAAACACTGGAAATGAATGAAAAGAGACAGGATTGATTGGATAGAGGAGGGGGTTGAGGAAGAGGGTGGAGCTAGAGTTGATGCTATTACTTCAAGGTTGGTAGCCCCCACCCACCTTCTGTCTGCTAGGACAGATGAGGCACTCAGTTATTCCTTGTTGAAGCTTGTTGAATTCACTTCAACCAGAACCTATCTTTTTGGTATTTATCCAAAGTCTCCGTAAAGTGCTCTCTATGCCATTCTTCCAGGTTCGGGCTTGTCCTTCTCCGATGTTGCAGGGAAAGGTATCCACACAAGTCGGCCACTCCATGCTCCCTATTCTCTCAATGTATCCTATGTGGGTAAATTGTCTTCACAGCCACCCCCACCCTTGCTCATGTGCTCTGCTCTACAACACCTCTCAAAGCCCCAACTTCCTCTCTCCCTCCTCCTATCACTGTGTTCATTTCTGCCCTAGGCTAAAATTTGGGAGAGAAAAGCATCCGACCCTATGAACCCTGGAGTATTTTATCTATCCAGGGCTTTTTCCTTTACCTATAGGAAAGTTAGGAAACGGGGAATTTCAAGCACTAGCAGAACGATAGTCTGCAGAAGAGTAAGCTTTCTCTTTAAAGGGCAAGACAGGGGCGCCTGGGTGGCTCAGTTGGCTAAGCATCTGCCTTCGGCTCAGGTCATGATCCCAGAGTCCTGGGATTGAGCCCCACATTGGGCTCCCTGCTCAGCGGGGAGTCTGCTTCTCTCTCTCCCCCTCCCTCTCCCCCACTCGTGCTCTCACTCTCTCTCAAATAAATAAAATGTTTAAAAAATAAAGGGCAAGACAGTAAATACTTTAGGTTTCCAGGACTTCTCACAACTACTAGACCCGGCTGCTATAGTTAGAGAATATATAAATGAATCAGCTTGGCTGTGTTCCAGGAATATTTACAGAAACAGAGCAAGCCATATTTAGCCCATAGACCACACTTGGCTGAATTCTGGGCCACAGGTTTATTTTTTGGCATTCCCAATATTTCTCAAATCATAGAACAAAAGCAGTGGCCATTTTCCTTTATCCATCCATCTACTTACTTCCCTATCTCCCTACCTTGCGTTTCTGGGGCAGAAAATTTGGGGGATATGCAGAAAAGGCAAGGGAATATGCGTTACCATTGCGAACCCTGGTTGTGAATGTTACAGGGGCTACTGTGGCAGAGAGAACTGCCGACGCACCTTCCAGAGACCCCAGGGGTTGGTGACTCATAGGTGTAGAATTAGAGACAGGAAATTAGGAGAGTCTGTCAGATGCAAAGACTCTATTCTTGGAAACCTGCTTAATTTTATGCAGGAAATTTTATGCTGCAAAAGTGGTTTAGAACAATGATACTTTTTGCAATAATGAAACCGAATAGATAGCTGCCTGAGAGTTTTATTAAGTAGCCCAAGGAACAATTTCTGTAGGCAATTGGTGGTTTTTTTTGTTTTTTTTTAAGTAAACTCCGTGCCCAACATGAGGCCCCAGCTCACGACCCCGAGATCAAGAGTTGCGTGCTCTACCAGCTGAGCCAGCCAGGTGCCCCTGGTGTTTTGTTTTGTTTTGTTTTGTTTTGTTTTGTTTTTTTGTTCTTAATACTGTCTAATAGAATTTTTATTCCTAAAACTCTTCTGTTTATCTTATAATGGTTTAGGATTATAACACAAAATAGAGTGTGCTTCAACCAAACTGACATTTTTACTCATGCTTTTCTTCAGGTACACTAAGTGTGTGGATTTATATAACACGTGTGACATTTTAGTTTTATGCTGTCAACTTGCGTGGGCCGTAGTTCCCAGTTACTTAAACAGCAATCCAGGTGTTGCTGGGTGGCTATGTTGGAGACAGGGCTAACATCTACGCTCAGTTTACTTTAAGTAAAGGAGATTACTCTTGATGATGTGGGTGGGCCCCATCCAATCAGTTGAAGGCCTTAAGAGCAAATCTGTTTGCCAAAGAAGAAATTCTGCCTCAAGATTGCAGCAGTCTCCAGCCTGCCAGCTGGCCCTGTGGATGTCAGACTCCAGACTGCAGCACCTGCCCGAGTTCCCGGGTGGCCGGCCTGCCATACAGAATTCAGAATTAATAACACATTCGGTTTAAAAGCGTAGCCTGACTAGTGGTAATCTCAAGTATGAAACTTTCCGATTTTTTTTTTTTTTTTTTTTGAGTAGAGTGCCTGGTTAATTTCTGATGCAGGTGAATCTCGGGACAGGGGCAGGTTCTGGGATGCGGGGGGTGGGCGTCAGGCAGGGGCCGGGACTAGAACTGCACCTTGCAGGCAGGGGAGGCCTCGTCCTGCATGGACATGGTGCTGTTGCAGCCCAGCACCGTGATACCCAGTGCCTGGTGACGGATGTGAGCCTCCTTGTCCCACTCATGCATCACCACTGAGACAAAGTGACAACCGGGGTCCCCTGGAGGTCACCGTCTCACTGCTGCTGGCAGTGAAAGTGAGAAACTTGCAGTGGGGGAAACAATCCACTTTGCTAGGTTCCAGAAACATACTTTGCTAAGAATTCTCTTGTGAAAGGGATAAGTATGTAAAATAATAACAGTGATGGGGCACCTGGGTGGCTCAGTCGGTTAAGTGTCTGCCTTCAGCTCAGGTCATGATCCCGGGGTCCTGGGATCAAGCCCCACATCAGGCTCCCTGCTCAGCTGGGAGCCTGCTTCTCCCTCCCCCCTCTACCCCCCCCCCCACCCCTGCTAGTGCTCTCTCTCTCACTCTCTCAAGGGAGAAATCTTTAAAAAAAAAAAAAAAAAAGAATTCTCTTGTGAAATACTTCTACTGACTGGGGTCAATGTGGAGAGCAGAAGTCTAACCAGGTTGGTAAAGGATGAATGTAGACACTAGAGTGATGATGTGGCCCAAGGTCCCTGTCATTGACACGTGTGAACCTGTCTGAACTTCAGTCACCCCATAAAACCATCTAGCAGTTCTTAATGTGTTATCCACACAGCAGAGGGAGCATCAAAATAAGAGGTGCTTTCTTGATATCTTAGCCTCTCTTCCCAGCAACTGAAGGATTATGGTTCTCCGTTCAGCCTTCTTTGCACCAAAAAGCAACACTAAATAAAATCAAAACAAAGAATCTCGCATTAAAATCTTTGGATTTAAATGGAATAGTAGAGCTAGAATACCTGACATGCTCAGCCTCTATATCAGTGTGTGTCCAATCAGGAGATAGAAACTAGTTATTTAAACAGGAGTTTAATATAAAGAATTATTAACCTATGGTAAGAGTAACTATAGGATATGAGAAAACTCCATATTATATTCTAGGGCTGAGGGAGAGTGCCCAAGAAAGGACAGATTTGAAAAGGGGCCCCGATCTCCAGGGCCAGGGTTCAGATCTTGTGGATGATGTAATTGCGGCCTACTGGATGGCAGAGAAGTTTGCTGGCTGGCCTGAGCCAGACATGGTCCCCAGTCCCTGGGCAAGGAGGAAGTAACCACCCAGAGTACAGTGGGGCAGTCAGGATGCAGACCAGCCTCAGGCAGTGCGTGGATGCAACGGCATGCAGAGAGAGCGGGGTCCCTCCAGGGCACCAGTAGGGCTACAGCCAATGGCCAGGTACACAGTCATGCAGAGGGACTAAGGGGGCTATGGCAGGAGGCCTGCAGTGTGTGGATTCCTGTCAAGAGGGCTGGGCATTAGAAGGGTGGTGGAATACAAACCTGGGAGGGGCACAGGATCGACGGACATCAGGGCATGGGTGCAGGCAGGAGCCCTGGAAATCATGGCGTCCAGGTTGATATGGCATCAGGAATGTCATCACCAGACCAGGTTGCAGCTGTGACGTCATGAGGGACCACACATTCTGGTTCTGTGGCTGGGTTAGCACCCCCCCAGATAGACTCACGATCACAGCTCACGTTGCTAACCCACCTCCACAACTGGAAACAGCCAGAGAGCCCCTTCCCCTTGCAATGTGCCTCTCATACCGGCTACTGAAAAGCTCAACATTGGCTCACTATAAGGAAGGAATGCCTGAAGGAGTTCTGTCCATTGCTGCAGAGCATCATGTACTGAAGGGTAAGTTTGGAGCTGAGAGGCAATATGTCGATAACTGGCACAGC
This sequence comes from Halichoerus grypus, assembly GCF_964656455.1. Lineage (NCBI taxonomy): Eukaryota > Metazoa > Chordata > Mammalia > Carnivora > Phocidae > Halichoerus > Halichoerus grypus. The sequence goes on along the minus strand of NC_135727.1, from coordinate 18,583,330 downwards.
CCATCCCTTTGGTTACTCAGCCTTCCTATGTACCCGTCCACATACATTTGAATTCTTAGAGCAGCAAAACAACTCCTCTTTCCACCTACTAGATAGATGTACCCATCCTTTTATATGTTTTCACTGTTTCCCCCAAATTAGATGACTCAGAGTCCCAAGTCATTGGTGTCCATCATGGGCTTTATTAATTACTCCTCAAATTCAGGCAGGCACCCATTGAATATTCTGTTACCTCAAGACTAAATTGTAAAGTTAACCTTCAATAGCTTGTGCATAAAATAAAATAAAATATAGGAAACAGGATAGAGAAAAAGAGAATGGTGAGTATAGACAGACAGACGTATACATAGAATAGAGAAAATCTGCAAAGCTGCTATAGCCCTTGTTTCTGTAATTGGTCTCAAGCTGTTCGTTCTTCAATGACCAATTACAATTTTCCCTCACCCTTGGCCAAAACCTTAGGTGCTTTGGGTTCTTTACCTGGTGGAGTGACCAAAATCATTTCCCAAAGGTTTGAGTCCTAAATCAGTTTGCTTTTTTAGTTGTTGGGACAAAATAGTTTTCCATTGACTTTACTATTAGTAGGCAGAGTAAGGGTCCCACAAAGATGTTCATATCTAAACTCCTGGAAACTGTAAATCTATTATTACGAAACAAATGGGAATTAAGGTTGCTAATCAGCTGATCTGAAAGTAGGGAGATTATCCTGGATTACCTGGTTGGGCCCAGCAGTTGTCTCGGATTATCTGATTGGACCAGTCTCACCATGATTCTTAAAAGTGGAAGAGGAAGGCAGAAGAGGGAGAACCAGAGATGGCAGTGTGAGGACTCAGCCCGACATTGCTGGCTTAGGAGTTGGAGGAATGAAGCCATGAGCCAAAGAATGTGGGGAAGCCCCTAGAAGCTGGGAAAGGTGAGGAAATGGATTGTCCCTTCAGAGCATCCACAAGGACTGTAGCCCTGCCAACATCTTGATTTTAGCCCAGTGATACCCATCTTGGACTCCTGACTTCCAGAACAGTAAGATATTAAGGTCGTGTTGTTTTAAGTCCTTAGGTTTGTGGTAATTTGTTTCAGAAGCAATGAAAAACTAATACACTGTTAAAGAAAGTTTTTATATCCATGGATTATTTAGAAACCTGACCTGGGGGCACCTGGGTGGCTCAGTCGGTTAACTGTCTGCATTCAGCTCAGGTCATGGTCCCAGGGTCCTGGGATCTAGCCCCATGTCAGGCTCCCTGCTCAGTGGGGAATCTGCTTCTCCCTCTCCCTCTGCCGCTCCCCATGCTTGTGCTCTCTCTCTCTCTCAAATAAATAAATAAAATCTTTTTAAAAATAATAAAAAAAGAAACCTGACCTGGGGGTGCTTGGGTGGCTCAGTTGGTTGTGCGCCCGACTCTTGATTTCTCCTCACGTCATGATCTCAGGGTCGTGGGATCAAGCCCCACAACCCAGTGTGGCGCCCACTTAAGATTTTCTCTCTCCCTCTCCCTCCGCCCCTCCCTCCCCCAAATACATACATACATACATACATACATACATACATACATAAAATCTTAAAAAAGAAACCTGATCTCTAAATTAGAGAACTGATAAAAATTCACTAATAAGTAACAGCCACCGAGTCACTTAATTATTTTAATCTTTTATTTAAATAACAGTACAGCAGGGTGAATAGTAGTACACAGGTGCTGATTGTGCACTCCAAATTGCTTCTCAGAGGGCCATGATGGGTTCTACCCAAGCCATCTGTCCAGAAGGACAGAACTTCCCTGTCATAGATCTCCCAACCATCTTCTTCACCTTTCGACTTACCCTGCATTTTGGAAGTGCTACATGCTGAAGAGCAGCATACCAAACGTTCCTAAATCTCAAAACTGCTGGCATCTTCATGCTCCTTTCAAAGCAAAATAACTTTTCGTTCACTCTTACCAAAACTCCTGCTTTGATGCCTCTGTGACTGAACTCAGACTGAGCTCTTCCTAGAGAAGTCAAAAGCCTGAAATTTCAAAACCGAACTAGCACTCTTCTCATAAGTGTAACTCCAGCCTTATCCTTCAACCACCGCAGCTGCTGAAGAACTACACAAGTCGAACAAGTTTCTCATCATTGTGTCTGCAGCACTTTCTTCCATGAGACTGATTAATTCAATCTAGAAAGCGCCCCCTCCCACATCTACCTCAATAATCTCCAGGTCTCATTCAGACCTCCTTCTCGATACACTGCGCTGTGAACAACAGAATTCCCTAACTTTTGAATCTGGTTTTCCCCTTACAGGGCATTTTCTAACTTTCCCACGCCACTATGTTCCAGCTCACCTCTTTAAGGGTCTCTGGGATTAAAAGCATCAAGAAGCTGTTGGATTAATTACAGCCAGACCAAGACCAGACCCCATAAAGGGGGACACCCACGCTGGTAAAGATGGAACCAAAAATTCAGTCCCTCCATGGGATGTGAGAAAGCCTCTTAGTATGACTAATTTATAGGTAATTTGTTCCGAACAAAGGTACAAGGTGTTACAGGTTCCCTGCCTCAGAGGTGGAAAAAAGGCTAGGGGACAGAGATGGCACCTATGTACCATCAGAATTCCAAATTCCTAAATTACATGGAGTTCCAACAGTATATGACCACCTCGGGATCCATGAGGTTTTACCCCGAAGCAGATCAGCTCCAGGCACACATTTTATGACATTGTACTAAATAGGCACAAGTTGTATGACATTGTATCAAATAGGTGCATGTTTTATGACCTTGTACAAAATCAGTAACAAGTAAGACTTCCAAATCCTACAAGTCCACTTTAAAGTATGCATTGTTTGTTTATTCCTTGAAGGAATAAGGCCAACATTGCTAAAAGATACGGAGAAATAAATCTAGAATTAGTCTTGCAATGTTGAATGCAGAGGATTGTTCAAGATAAAGTTCTGGTAAATCAATATTCCTTTGAGGCAAAGCAAGTGCCTCTCTGACAAGACCAAAATGACACCAAGAACAGCTTGCTAGCAAACAGGAAAAATGGGTCAAGTTCTTAAGGGCAAGTAAGTTCTCCATCCTTAGCTTGAGAGTATATAGCCCATTTGGCATCGAGGAAAAGGAGGAGTTTAGCAAACAATTTGGAGACTTGACCCGGTGTTATAGTCTCATTTGCATATGCCCAAAAGGATTCATGAGTTACCAACTTCATTTGTTATTTATTGACAGGACAACAGCAACTGTTTTTTTTAATTGCTAGGACCTCAACAATTGGTGTTTTTGTGGGTTTTTTGGTCAGGACTCCAGAAACTAAATTTTTTTCATCAAATCACTGAGTATGATCAGAAGAGTGATTTCTGTGTGTGTGTTTTGTTTTTTATAAGTTTCTGAAGGAAAGGCATACATGAATATAAGAAACAAAAAACATAACCAACCCCCTTTAGAAATATACGTAATTCAAATATACAACAGCAAAATCCACCAGGATATTCTAACACATGGCGGTAGTTCTCTAAATTTCTCAAGTATCAGACAAAACCTCCATCAAATCGCTGTTCCCTACCCCCAACCCACCTCAACGACAGTTTCTGAATTACTAGGTAGGGATGTGGTGGGACCCAAGAATCTACTTTTCTAAGAGGTTTTTCCATGCTCCTGATGCTGCTGGTTCAAGGATTGCACTTAAAATGCACTGCACTCAAATACGGAAGGCACAATTCTAGCCTAGTAGAAAAGAACGCTTATCAGGTGGAACGGTGGGATTGAAGTATCTGTATTAGGGTTAGGAATGGAGGTTTCTCCCTAAGTGTTTCTGCTTGAACTCTGGTCCTGGATGCCAACTGCCTCTTCATCTTTGGCTAGCGTTCAGAGTTTTTCTTCCATGGAGAAAGTGATGACCAATGAGGCAGTCAAGCAGATGTGTGCAAACAGGAGTCCGTTCCACTTATTTCTCCTGAGGGGTCTCCGCTGTCTCTGTGTTACGAGACCGAGAGTTCTTTTCCCTTTTCAACAGCTCTTCAAAGATCTCATTGTGCATGTAAAAGAAGATGTATCCGGTGCAAAGCCTAGCCTCCTGCATCACAGCTTCTTGGATACTTGATACCTGGAGATCGTTGTAAGTGAACCACACTTGCCTCTCAAAGTCATAGGCATCGCTGATATAATGGCCTGAATTTGGGGTCTGCCCGAGATGGCTGACAACACCAATGAGCCGATAGGTGTAGAGATCTTTCATCTCGGCATTTCCTTCTGGTTTCTTGGCTTCAGTTTCTGTCTTCTCCATATCTAAAAATTGTTTGTTTCCAGGGTTTTCATTGGAACCCGATGCACCTAGGGAATTCACATTGGCCCCCTGGAAACTCAAGTCTGTAGGTCTCCTGAGGTTCTCCGTGTACCCCTGGGCATGTGGCTTCAAAAGGGCTTGAAGCAGTGCCTGCTGAAGGGCTTGTTCGTAGAGCCTTATCCTTTCATCCTGCTGGGTATGTTCAGCCACTTTTTGGAATTCATTTGAAGTTCTCTTTTTCTTGCCATCATAAAAATCTTCAATGGTGTCAGCAACACTCTCAAAATCTACAAACATATTAGTTTTCTCGTATTTCTTTTGCTTTAGATTTTCAGACGCTTCTTGAAGATAATTGTCTGCAAGACGTGTTTCTGGACCACTGGTGGGTTTACCTTCATTGTCATGGATCAGAGAATGGGACGTTTCTTCCAGATCCATCATTAAGCCAGCGGCTAATAGCTCTTTTTCAATGATTGCTCCTAGGTTCATCAGTTTGGACTCTGTTGTATTCAGTCTGGAACATTTTCCCAGGTCTTTTTTCTGCTCTTCTCTGCATGACCCTTCATAGAGATTCTGGCATTTTTGTGGTTCAGGCTCTTTGTCTGGCCCAGTGTGTGGAACCGGGAAAACAGTGGATGCTGAGGTCGATTTTGTGGAAAGTGCTGGTGGACGGAAGTTTTTAGCACTCATCTTCTGGAAGACTTTTAGGACTTGGGAGTCCCTACTATGCACATTCTTGCTCACAGGAAGAGGTGGTTTGGTACTTTCATTGCAATGAGATGATAACTTTAAATACTTAGAAATAACAACTTCCCGGTCATCCTTCCTTAGCGACCAAAACTCGTTAAAGATATAACGTTTCAGATGAACAATGAGAACCCTGGGGAGCCTACTGAATTGGTGCACTGCGACAGAACTCCTGTGCTGACATTTCTCACATCTATACTCAAGTTCTTCTGCTCCGAAGAAGAGATCAAAAGCAGATTGAATAGACACAGGGGGAGGTTTCATTCCCTGGGGAAGGTTGATGGAGAGGTAATTACTCACTTCTGTCTTGAGAACAACCTGACCGCAGGCTTGACAAATAATAGAGCGCAGCAACTCAGACTCAAAATTAGTGATGACGGGACAAATGAGCACTCTGGTGGCAGCAGTGCCAGCCAAGACCTGTTGAGCTGAATTGTCCTCCTCGGATTCAATTTTCATCTTCCAAATTGTGTTTAATTTCTCCATGTTCTCTTTCATCTGAACCAAACAGTGGCCCAAAAACTCATGAGCATCATTTTGTATGTTGCCAGAGAAGATCTCTGCAACTGTTGAAATGGTTTTTTTAATATTCACAAGTAACCTCTCCTTGACTTTTATGTTATAAATATTTTTCAAAACAAACAGCTGTGCCAGGCACATGCTAAGAGCATCAAGGGGAATTTTACCCCATGGGAAATCCTGACTGAATAAATCATCAGCAAATGATGGAATCGAAAATAAGGACTGTAAAACTGCATTCATGTAACAGGTGTTTCCCAAATTGGGGAGGCCTTGCCATAATTTCTCTGGGTAGAAGTCAAGGGTCTTCTTGAGTTTGTCCCACTCTGGGCCATCCACATTATACTTTGATGCCAACAGAAATGCCAAATATATTTGCTCAGACAGTCTCTGAAGAAGACCTGTGCCATCCAGGCAAGACTTTCCAGGAGAAACGGTCTTGATTAAGGGCTTGGCCTCTAATTTCTTATTCTTTTTTAACTCTCCTAACCTCAATTTTTTCTTCTCATTGTGGCTTACATACCTCAAGGGATTTGTCTGGGATTTCTTCTTTCTTACAGAGTTACTCTTTTGCGGGATTTTCCCACTCATCTCTGAAACAGAGGATAGCATCCTTACCTTCTTCCCGTATCCATTCTCTAGTAAATCTTTGCAACTAGGTTTTGATGACTTTGATGCAAAGGAAGGCATCTTCTGAAGGTCAGGTGTTCCACTTCCTTCTCCTGTCTGAAAAGATCCACTATTTGGCTTCTTGCAGGCCTTGTGGAATGAGTTTCTGTTGATTTCCTTTGGTGTTGTCATGCTGGCAAAGATACCTCCATCCCTCCCAGGTCTCACGGATGGCTGAATATTATTTTGATGGACTCTATCCAGGAACATCTTCAACTCTTCAGCATCTCTGGAAGATAATCTTTCAATAAACAAGTAGCTATTGTTTTGGAAAGTTAAGTGCAGGTGATTTTCCTTTTCTCCATATGATCTAAGGACCACGTTTTTAATGTTATTACTTAGTCGAAAAGTTACATATTCTCCAGTGGTGAAATACACCACCAGTTTGATCTTCTTCTTTCTTTCTACTGTTCCAATGTGTGCTTCCTTGGACCTAGACATCCCCATCTTCCTGCCCCATATTTGGACAAAACCGTGTACCCTTAGGGTGGCCATCTTTTCTTCACAAATAAGTTACACGTATCCTGAATTACTGACACTCTCAAAGTTCCAATTTGTTTTGCAAGGTCACTTTTGGAGACAGCACCAAGAAATGATTCTTTAGTTCTCTACAAGAATGGTTCTATTTTAGTATTGGTTTTATACTACAGTTCCTTCAGGTTCTGGATGTTCAGCTATTTAGTGATAAAACCAACACCATTCAAGAGCTGTACTTGATGACACGAGGGAAGAATCTTGATTTCTATGGCAAGGCAGCTACTGGAAAAAAAATCAAGAAAAATCATTTAAGCTATCAGAAAAATGCTTGGATAGAACTCAAATTCTACTCCCATACACTAAATCTCCTTTCCACTACAACACTAGATTCCATTCTGATTAATTTCCCCACTTCAACTGAAATCATTAAACACTTGGAAGACTTTCAATACATAGCTGAAGAGCATAATGAACAGTGTCTCAAGCGTAGGCATATAATGTGCTAATCCTCCTGTCATAGAATGACCCCAAGGGGCAATTGTAATAAGTGAATAAGAGAGTGGAGGCACTAGGCTGCCCTCAAACCAATAACAGGTGAATAGCTCTTGATGTCCAGAAATCTACAGGACTTCATACACAGGCCACTAAATGTAGATCAGTCTACCTCTTTCCAAATCCAGTTATGTTCCTTTCTTTCACGTGGCACAGTGTGAAGTCCACACGTTCTACCCCATGTGGGCACCTAACCTACCGCTGCTTAAAGCAGATATCAAAGAATTCGCTATCTCCAGCTCCAACAAGCCAAGATGACCTGGTATGCTCTAACCAATCCCGATTCTTATGGTAAGTGTGAGGTAACTGAAAATTTAAAGCCATGTGGAGCAAGACCATAAAAAACAATTTTGAAAGTTAGTTAAAATTATGACTGAGACTAAGCTCAAGATTGTGTTTACTGTGCTTTACTATTGAACAAGCAAATGCAGGTAGTATAAATAATTTACAAGAAACAGGATATGATGAGTGGAAAGTTTCTCATGGGCTCCAATGCTGGCTTCACTGTTCCTATGGAGGCATGCCCAAAGTTTCAAGGTTGGTATCATCCATGCGGAGTGAAGAATGCCCCAGGTTAAAAAAGGAAACAAACCAATGGTCTGGTGCCCTTTTGGCCATTATACCAGGGGTAAAACCAAGTCAGCATTAAGGGTCTCTTATTAACACACACAAATTTCTTACTAAGTCCCAATTAACATTTTTTTTTTACTTTTCATTCCTTACTTCATCATCATATGGCCTAGAGAAAAACTGGTTATGCTCAACATGGGTGAATTATGTACTATACAACACCATCTCCTGGATCGTTAGTCTTGCTTTCCTCATACCTGCAACTATGCTCACATTCACCTGTCTAAAGTAAAATCACCAGTAGATTGTCTGGGTCAACTGGGCTGTGGAGAACTGTCATAAGGCTTTGCAGTATAACTGGACCACCAACCCAGGCAATGGGAAAATCACATGCAACAACTTCTAGTAGGTCTTAGGTCTTATTACTCTCTTTTCCAGAAAATATTATCTGAACACCTTTAGGGCATATCTAGCCATCCATGGACAAGTACAAGGCATTTTTATCCAGGGTTAATTATGGGATGTGGACAGTGAGTGTGAGATCTGTTTGTCTTCCAGACTACGTGGAATTAAGACTGTAAAGTAACCATTTTTATAATCAGTCTAACACTGTCCTTCTGATTGGCTAGAATTGCTTCCACATTCTCCTCCAATTGATTACCTCTTGCAACTGACATGAAATGCCTGACGTGCACTTCCCACAAGCTAAATTAGGTTGATTTCTTGAAATAATCCCATCTCTCTACTCCCCAGGTGCCTTGCCTACTAAACCACGAGTGAAACACGTTTTTCAACAAGTTAGGTCTACCAAATTTACCTGACTCAGGCCATTTTTGGCTTGAGAACTTCACAGCCATCCATTCCGAACTTCAGTCCAAGAACTCCCCAAACAAGTTCTGAGGCTTTGCAAACACATCACTCATGAAAGGCACCTTAGCACCTTTTAATTAGTTTCACAAAGTGATAAATCTATAACCCTAATTCTTTACATATTAACACTTCTAAGCACACACTGCCTGCTTTGGGACAAGCCAGATACCCCTGGCTTGTACCCTACAGGGCCCCTAACATCATCCTAGCAGAAGGTAAGTAAAAGGAAACAGTCAGACAGCAAATCACTGATGTAGGGAAAGAGAAGTTCCCATCAGGTTACAAGGAACAGCACCGGGACAGTGCACTAAGATCACCACAACCTGCATGTAAGAAGTCAAAGGAGAACTGAAAACTTAACTTACAACTAAGTGCCCTAAAATATGACGGGAAAATATCAATAAAAAAAAGCCCCACCATGGGTAATTCTGCTTGTCATCCTGTATCAGCTACAAATTACACATGGTCAAAAAATACAGCCAAATGTCCCAGCTTTCCAAAAATGTCTCGAACATCCTATGTGAACACTCACTAAGCTTATGAGATGTGTTCAAGGCAAGGACAAACTCTTGAATACTAAATAAAGAAACCATTCCCCAAGCCCTAAATGTTCTAAGATGACATTAGAATGGACTTTAGGTATATTGTTGCTAACAACCAAGACATCATCTATTGGTAATGAACATTTCTCTCTAAAATAGAATGGATCCTCTCAATGCGCATCAGTATATGCCCATCGGTATTGAGCACTGTACACATATGTTTTAAAAAAAAAGACAAAGTTTAGTGGTCCTCTTGACAAATATTTACCATTAGGCCAAGCCGAGACCTTAGACTATGAGGTATCAGAGATCAATGTGCTGTTCCCCCCCCACCCCACCTGCGTCTTCCATTCTTAGCTCTCCACAGGACACACCAGTGATTCCAAAGAAGTTATATTAGTTAAAAAAAAAAAAAAGGAAGTTATATTAGTGATTAGCATCCCAGTGACACCATAGTCAACTCTAGAGTATTGGGCTCACTGACAAAAGTAAATCTAAGAATTTCTTGCCCATTGTATGTAAGCTAGAGAGGCTCCTATAGCCAGCTTTGGCCATAGGGTCCACATAATCTGAGCGAGTTCCCTGTAACTCAAAACCAGCGAGGAAGGATCGGATGTACATAGTCACTCAAAATTAAAATTTTCTGAATAACTCTATAGGGGACCAATCTGAATTAATGAATAGGTAAGCACTTAGTACTACAAATGTTTGTTATCAAGAAGGCATGTGCCAGAATTTATGGGAAGCTGTATTTTCTCCTACATAGTTAAATACTCTTCCTAAATCTTGTCTATGTTATTAACTTGCTCAGCAGACCCTGTCTTTATGGATAATGCTAAAGGAAACTTCTGCTTGATCTGGTCCCTGCCCAAATTATCAAAAACTCAAAATTGGTGGAGCATAAGTTAGGGAGATTTTTGTTTTATCAAGTATTTATCTATCAAGCTCTGTTCAGTGAAGAAGGGATTGCACCCATCCATACACAGAAGTGCATATGCATCCAAGTGAGAGAATGATCATATTTATCATGGTGGAAATGGGGCCATAAAAACATTCAAGCACAACAGCAGATTCAAGTTGTCTGGATTATTTATAGTTCACTGTCCTACTGTAGATGCTAAGAGTTTAAACTATTTCCTCACCACAAAAAAAAGAGACAAAGCCTTCATTTCTCCTATTTCAACCACTTGAGAGAACCTACAACCCCAGAAAGATTTCCAAGCTGCATTCAAAAATTTTGCAATCCCAGCTGATCTGTATTTATCAAAAACTGTTGTCTGTTTCTTCGAATGATAGCTGAAATAATCTAAGACCCTCATGGCATTTCCACTCTCTGCCTTCAAGAGGGCGGTTAAGAGACATGTGTTTCCAAAAATGCTGTCTCCATTCATTGCTCTCTCCTCACAGTTCAAGGTACGTATATTTCATTCCAGAATAAAGGTGACTTCTTTGTGCCCACTGAGCAGGGAAAGTGCAGATTAGGAGCCATCTTGCTGACGGACAGCCAAGGGGTCTAACCACTGCTCACTTTCCTAGCTAGCCCATCTCTAGTTGAAATCGTCTTTTTGATTCTGCCTTGTCACTCAAAGGCTTTTAGGGCTTCTTTGCTCATTTTTAGAAGATTTTAAACTAAAATGTATCCGTTTTCTAAGACTCCACTGAAGAGTGCTATGTGACTATTCTATGCAGACTAAACTAGGCTTCAGCAGTAGTGATACTCCAACTCCATTCCAAAGTTGTGAAAGCCGAAGTGTTTTTCTCTAGTTTTACCCACAAACTCAGTCCGTTCAATTTGATTGGTCACCTACTAGTGCAACACTCCAGGCGAGCTGCTGATCTCAGAGCAGAGGCAAGAACTCATAGAGCTGCACTATTCTTGTCAGATTGGGAGACTGGTGTCAAGAAGGTGGCTGTATGGCTAAAAACTCCCGGTAGAAATGTCTGCTTCATGGTTCATTTACTAATTCACTTTACATCCATCTTCTTGGTCATTGAGTATTTGCTGAGCATCTGCTCTATGCTATGGATTATGACTTCCTGCGTGTCGGCTCTATGCCGTGTATCATGACCAGGGCTCTCAGGGACACAAAGGACGGGAGTATTCACTGTACCTAAGCAACGTAGACTGTAAACATCATCCTATACACATCACAAATGAAAAGGGCCTTGCTTCGGGTGGGGACAAAGGATCTGGGAAAATATCTTTCACTGTCATTTTCTAGTGCTTGACACAAAGCCGGGGTGGGAGCAGTGTTTTGTAAAGGAGAGAATCTTCTGGAGTAAGATTTCCCAAGCCCTCCGGCAAAGAAATTGGCCCTTGGGAAAAATGCCTGCAAGTCCAAGAACCCAGAAGCCCAGTTAATAATTGTGTGTTAGGATAACTTTAGAAGGATTTGTGAGGCTTTTGGAGTATTTACCCTCTGTGTCCTGTATTTCTATTTCCCACCATTCATGCTTTCATTATTTCAAAAGCAAGAAAAACCTGAAAACCTGAAAACCAATACATCCTTCAAATTTGAATATGCATTTCTCATTCCCAAAACATTCATTACAAAAGGAGAAAATGTGGAGGTATTTACCACCTGGAGGCAGAAGAATAAACCCTAGAAGGCCCTTTTGGCTTGTGGCTATGAGAAAGAAACATCTCTAGTGTCCGATCTTTTCCACTGACATCTTATTACACTTGGGATCACCTACATAAACTCAAGTACGTGTTTATTTCACTGAATAGGTGCGGGTCAAGGTAGAGAAGGTGATTTGGTACAGGCGGTGAGTTTTAATTATCATTTTATTTCACCACTTCTTTTTTTTAAAAAAAAGATTTTATTTATTTTCGAGAGAGAACACAAGCCCCGGGAGCGGCAGAGGGAGAGGGAGAAGCAGGCTCCCTGACATGGGGCTCGAACCCAGGACCCTGGGATCATGACCTGAGCTGAAAGCGGATGCTTAACTGACTGAGCCACCCAGGCGCCCCTATTTCACAACTTCTCAAGTTTAAAAACATGTGGAGTGAGGGGTGCATGGGTGGCACAGTCGGTTAAGGGTCTGACTCTTGATTTCAGCTCAGGTCATGGTCTCAGGGTTGTGAGATAGAGCCCCGCGTCAGGCTCCACACTCAGAGTGGAGTCTGCTTAAGACTCTCTCTCCCTCTGCCCCTCTCCGCTTCTCTAAAATAAATAAATACATCTTTTTTAAATAAAGAAAACGTGTGGAGTGAGTGAACAAAGACACATCTAGCGTATGGTGAGAAATCCTGCCCAGTTGCCCTAGCAAGCCTCACTGGATAGAAAGGAAAGACCCATGAGCTAGTGTGCTAGACTCTGTATGCAGTAAGACAGGGCCAGACAATCACCGCAAAGGTTTCTGATAATTTCTGGCTATCTCTCATAATCCCAAGCAAGAGCCCTAAAAAGCCAAACAACTTCAAGTCACGTTTATTTTAAATTAAACATAGCTTAGTGACCTTGGATAAGCCAATTCCACTCTCAGGGCTCATTAAACTAACTGGAAAATGATCTTCTAAGATTCGTTGGAGACTGTGATACTAAGGAGGATATACCTAATCATCACATTGAATTTCCCAAGAAAGTCCAAGTAAAAGATATCCTCTCCACCAATTAGATGATGTGCATCGAATCTAGGCTTGGAAACTATGGTCACCATACGAAAAATACTGGAGGGTGGGTAGGTGAATCTGCTGGGTTTGGCAAATGGGAGGAGGGGACCCTCAAAACTCAACAGGCCTTCTTCTATCCACTCAGTCCTTAAACAAATATGTATGGCATACTAACAAGCACTGTGGTAAGCTCTAGGCGTGGAAGAAAAAAAACCCCATGGTCTCGCAAGACGCTCATTCTCGTGGGAAGATAGAAAATGTACACACCAAAACTACAGAGAACACCAGATGGTAGTAACTGCTCAAGAGAACATAAAGTCAGGGGCTCAGGGTGCGCTGGTGGGGGGGGGGGGCGTGCTTGCTGCCCTCTACAGAGTGGCCGGCGCAGGCCCGACTGAGGACCATGACGTTGCGTAGCAGGCTCTTGAAGGAAGTGAGGGAGCGAAGAGACATGCGGGATGCTCCAGGCAGGAGGAAGAGTCAGTTCAAAGCCCCGCACGCGGGAGTGTGCTCGGTGTGTTAGCAACACAGAGCAGACCTGTGTGGCCGGAGAGCAGGGAAGAGATCTGAAGAGAACGGAGGTGTGCACGTTGTGGAGAAGAGCAGGAGAATGAATGGACGGGAGCACTTGCAGGGCAGCACGAAGGGCCAACTTAAGGCTCGTGGTCACAAATTCACCGCGGGACCGATCTGCAGATTTGTGTTTTCCTCCAGCTATATTCGGCTGCCCGGCTGCCATGGACTGGACGTGTAATAGGCAGAACCTTGCATTTCACTTTGCTCGCGATGCTGCCATTCGCGAGGAACCACATAAAAGGAGTAAGGGAGCCGAAGGTGTAGAGGGGGGAGTAATTACAAATATGGACCAGAGAGGTGGAAATAGGGACAGAGAACGGAAAAATGGAAAGGCCTAATCCCATGAACTACGGGGGGGCGGGGGGAGCGGGCAGAAGCATCAGGGGACCAGGAGTTCAGCTCTCATTTTAGACGCTGTAATTCTGCCCCCTGCTTCTAAGCAGCTGTCAACTGCTTGTAGACTTCCTCCTGCTATTCTCCTCCCGCCTTCCTTTCTGTTCTTCTATTCATTCCCACCCTGGCCCCGAAGCTGGAAGTAACTAATGGTAATGGGGGGGGGGGTGCGCTGCATGTTAGGGGTATGCGGACAGGGTTAGAAACAGGCACAATCAGATTGCGGAGGGGGAAAGGGGCAGGGAAACCGTCCCCTCTCTTTTTCACCCTCCCAAGTCCGGGTTAAAGGTCAGCACATCAAGAGGCGCATTGCCTCTAGAGCTTTAGCAATTAAATCCTGTCATTATGTTTGGTCCCAGCTTCAGTGCGCATGGCTTTTCAAAATGATTGGATCAGGGCAGACTCTGCTTCTTTCTCTGGTTTAAAGGTGCATTTCTGCACTCAGCAAATGTCCGAGTCATTGTATAGCAGAGAAATGCCATTATTTTGCCTCTTGACATACACTGCACATAAATCTCTCCATAGGAGGCCCTGACCAAAATGGGAAGAATTCTCCAGACGAGCAAATTGTTCCCATGAACTATTCAGGCTTTGAACCTTTTCTGAGAGACAGATTTGGCAGGGCATTTTTTGGTTTTTCATTCTTTTAGAATGATTATGTTAGCGCTATTAATAAGACATAGTTGATTAGGAAAACAGAATGCAGATTATTTTCCAGAAGTTAAATATGATTTCATTAAAAAAGAGTGGTCTCTCATGAGAAGTGCATGCTTGTTACATTGAAATTATGATAAACGAGGCTTTCTGGAAATTAATTCCTTTTCCCCTGCTGCAACTCTCCTAGTATTTGGCAGCCCTTTCTGCGAAGTATTGGGTTCGCTTGTTTATTCACTTACTAACCAAAATATTTGTTGATACCTAGTCAACTGTGGACAAGATCCAAAGATGAAGCAATGAAATATTCCTGACCACAGATCAGGTGGAAGACAAATATACAAAACATGGCAGCCCAAGGGAAAATGTATTAAGTAGGATAAGGAGAATTCAGTTAGTGGTATCTAAGAGTCTCCGTGTTTTCTGCCACTTCAGGGGCCATTTCCTCTCTGCCTGGATTCCTTCATAATTGCCCTTCCTTTCGGCTCGGTTCTACCCTGTCTTTGAAGACCCTGTCCAAGTCTTGCTTCGTTCGGAAGGCTGCCATGCCTGATTTTTCCTACCTTAGAATTCACAAAGCATTCACTTTTTGCAAGACTTGTCACTTAGCCTGTGCTATCTTGTACGGCTGCTTCTATGGCCGGGCCACCAAGCGAATACAGAGCAGGGAGCAAAGTTTGTTTTCAATCTGTGTGGAGTGAAACTTTCCTTTGCCAAAGGAAATCATAAAGCTGGACAAGCAGGAGTCCTTTAAGGGTTGAGCCCAAAAGATTCTCACTTTCCTCAAGACAACAGTGTCCAGAGTCTTAAAATAAGGGCTGGCGGGCGCCTGGGTGGCTCAGCCGCTAAGCGTCTGCCTTCGGCTCAGGTCATGATCCCAGGGTCCTGGGATCGAGCCCCACATCGGGCTCTCTGCTTCGCGGGAAGCCTGCTTCTCCCTCTCCCACTCCCCCGCTTGTGTTCCCTCTCTCGCTGTGGGTCTCTCTCTCAAATAAATAAAATCTTTAAAAAAAAAAAAAAATAAGGGCTGGCTGGGCAGGAAGAGGGGAAATGAAATGGGTTGGTACTGTTACTGGAACAGCAAGCTGACCAGGACATGAAGACCAGGTTAAGGGAGACAGAAGACTGCACAGGTATCTATCTGTCCCATTTAAGATGCATACACACAAGGGCGCCTGGCCGGCTCAGTTGGTGGAGTGTGCAACTCTTGAGCTCAGGGCCGTGAGTTCAAGCTCCATGCTGGGCATAGAGATTACTTAAAAAAGAAAGAAAGAGAAAGGAATAACAACAAAAATAAAATGCACACACACATTAAGGAGGGCACTCGTCGTGATGAGCACCGGGTGTTGTATGGAAGTGTTGAATCACTACATTGTACACCTGAAACCAGTATTGTGCTCTATGTTAACTAACTGGCATTTAAATAAAAACTTAAAAAAATAAAAATAAAATGCATGCACACAAAAAACACACACAAAAATAAAATGTGTACACACCTCAGTGAAGCAATTCTATTAAGGTTTTGTACTTTAGGTATAACAACAAAACAGTGGAAATCTTTTTAACAATCAGAATCTTTTAACTTATATAATTTTTTAATTAACATATAATGTATTATTTGTTTCAGGGGTACAGGTCTGTGATTCATCGGTCTTACACAATAACATATAATTTTATTTATTTTTATTTTTTTATTTTTTAGAAGATTTTATTTATTTATTTGATAAATAAATAAATTTTTTTTTTTATTGGGAGAGTGGAGAAGGAGAAGCAGGCTTCCCGCCGAGCAGGGAGCCCGATATGGGACTCGATCCCAGGACCCTGGGATCATGACCTGAGCCAAAGGCAGACGCTTAATGACTGAGCCACCCAGGCGCCCTAACTTATATAATTTTAAAAACAATCTATAAAATGAGACTTTTTTTTCTTCTTGCAATATTGGCAAAGGTGCAAAATCGGTAAAAAGAACCACATTACCCAAGAATTGCCATGCGTGTGAAGCATTTCGATAATTATCAAAGATTATTGAAGTAAGGAAATTCACTCATAGGGAGCCCCGTGGCATCTCCCCTACTCCTGCGCCCAAGTCAGGTGTGGGGAGAGGGCTAAGAGTGGGGAGTTGTTTCCAAGAGAGACATGTCATTGCATCTCACACCCTGGCTGCATGCTTATCTAGCGGCCAAAATGTTAAAGTCCAAGCTCGTGTACCAGGGAGAGCGTGAGACACTTGGGAAAACTTGGCAGGTTTACCCAGGAGGTGGGGGGGAGCAGCAAAGAAAGTGGTGCCTGGGTCCAACTGAAAGGTCATGCCACAGAATCAAATTCCACTCTCCCGCGATGTGGAGACGAAATGGTGCAAGATTTGATGTACTAAGTGGACGATAACTACACTACGTCATGAGGAAAATCATCCCAAAGGAAGTGTTTGCCAGAAAAAGGTGACCCTCCAAGAAAGAGGCTCCTGGATATATTGAAGGAAGAGTAGGAAATAAGGGAGAATCACAAAAGATTAGCTGCCCCCCCCCCCCCCCACGTCCTTCCCGCCCACCAGAAAGCCTGGAGGAGACACTTTCAAGATACTAACGAACGGAGTGGATTCGGCTGCAGCGGCTCCATCCGGGATGTTTTTGGCCTTACACGACACAAGGGGGAGCTACAGCATTTTCCTTTCCAAAGTAAGAAGGGCAATGATTCAAAGCATCTTTCGCTCATTTAAGGCTACACGTGACACAGGGAGGCCTAGTGAGAGCTGTGCGGGAACGTGACACAGCCACTTTTGCGGGAGTAATGAACTTGAAAACGTACTAAATGCCACAAGTGCTGGGTTGAAAATCCCTCATAATGGCTTCCAAACACCAATCTGTCTTCTCTGAGAGATCAGTTCCCTCAATAGGAGAAATGCAAAGTTGCTTTAATTTGTTCATTATTATTATTTTTTTAACTTGTTCTGAAATATCCTTAAGAGTGGATTCCCAAAACCGAAATCATACCTCTAACCCCTAAAAAAGTGATTCTCATTCATCTCCCTACTTAAGTGCTTCCTCATCCTGCATACCAGATCTTTTTCCTCCTTGTTGTTTAAAAAAAAAAAAAAAAGGTGTGTGCGTGCGTGTGTGTGTGTGTGTGTGTGTGTGTGTGAAAGAGGTAGGGGAGGGGGAGAGGGGGAGAGAGATTGAGAGACTGATAGAGAGCAGTCCAAAATCAAAAAATGTCAGTGTTTCCAGTTATCTGGAGCTTTACAGCTCCGGCTTCTGGGGTCTCTACCCCACTGACAAAAACAGGGCTCTGTTCTCGGCTCGCTCATCTTGGAAGGAAAAGGAGCGCACGAAGCACAAATAAGCAAATGAGCAGCTGCTCTGGACTTGCATCCTCAGACAAGTCAACAAACCACCTCAGCCCTCCCTCATCTCCCTACTGGTCTTTTAGTCATGTTTATGGGGTTGCTAATGGAGGCCATCCTGAGGGTAGAGAAAGCAGAGAACTAAGAAGCTCTTCTCCAAGTTCTGAGGTCCATTTGTGAAAAAGCACAGGCAAGGACACCTGCCACCTTGCTTCAGAGAGAGCCCTGCCCCTTCAAAAATAGGGCACCGAACCTCACCTGATGACTGCTTCCATTTTCCCCCACAGGACTATGGCAGAAGGGGAAAGTCTTTACTTGCCCTGAATGAACTCTTTTTCTAAGTTTTTATTCAAATTCCAGTTAGTTAACATCCAGTGTTCTATTAGTTTCAGGTGTATGATACAGTGATTCAACACTTCCATACATCACCCGGTGCTCCTCACAAGGGCCCTCCTTAATCCCCGTCACCTGTTTTCCTCATTCCCCCACTCCCCATGCCCCTTCCCGCTGGTAACCACCAGTTTGTTCTCTAGAGTTGAGTCTGTGCCTTGATTTTTCTCTTTTCTTCCCTTTCCTTGTTTGTTTTGTTTCTGAAATTCCGCACATGAGTGTAATCATATGGTATTTGTCTTTCTCTGATTGACTTATTTCACTTGGTATTATATTCTGTAGTGCCATCCATGTCATTGCAAATGGCAAGCTTTCATTCTTTTTATGGCTGAGTAATATTCCATTGCATATATATACCACTTCTTTATCCATTCATCAATCAGTGGACACTTGGGCTGCTTCCGTATCTTGGCTATTGTAAATAATGCTTGTTACAAACATACAGGTGCATGAATTAGTGTTTTGTATTCTTTGGGTAAATACCCAGTAGGGTGATTGCTGGGTCATAAGGTAGTTCTATTTTTAAATTTTTGAGGAACCTCCACACTGTTTTCCAGAGTGGCTGCACCAGTTTGTGTTCCCACCAACAGTGCAAGAGGGTCCTTTTCTTCCACAGCCTCGCCAGCACCTCTGCACATGCCCTGAATGAACTCTTAAAGAAGAAAGGAAGTCATGAGTAGCCAAGCAGCAGTAGCCTTTAGCATGAAAGGCCAGGTTATCCCTCAACCTCTCTAAAGGTATAACCAATGATCAGGGCCTAGCTCAAATGTCACCTCCCTTTGTGAATTTGTCCATCTTTCTCCCAACCTAGTCGTAGCCCTCTTCCCTCAATTCTTGCTTCTTATGTCTGTGAACTTTAAAATACATAAGCACCTGGAGAGTTGCACGGCACCTGTATTCCCCCAGTAAGTAGGCACTGAGAACCAAAATCGTGTACCCCACACAGCCTACTGACTACATTAACATGAGTCTACCACTCCACTATTTTCCTCAGCGTGACTGTACTATTTGAAAAGACTCTTGCCCAGGAAGATACAAGTTGCAAATAGCTTCACTGTTCATTCCAGCAACTCTTCAATAGAAAACATCAACTGACAGTTTCTACCCTAAGACTTTTTGAACCTTTTGCATCCAGATCCCTGTTTTGCCATGCCCACCTATACCCAACCCTAATCAAGTCCCCCACTCCTGTGAAGACAGACTTCAAAGTCTCAATCCCCTGGTCTTTCCCTTCCTCCCCTAAAACACGATTAGACTCTCTCAGTATGGAGTTCTCCCTTACAGTGGTGGGCAATAAACTCAGCTGTTTTTTTCTTGACAACAGGTTGTTCCAGTGATATTTTGGGGAGCCAGTGTTTAACATGCCCACTTGACAAATGTGAAATCAAGTCATTGATTCGTGGGGTGAAACGATAGGTTGGATGAGGCAGGCATAGGGCAATTGTAAAAAGAGTTCTTACACTGGGATTGACTTTGAAGCCACCGAAAGGGATTTGAATTCGATTGGTTTTGATGTCCCTATTTTCATAATTGCACTTTTATAGGTTTTACTTTTCCATGGCTTTGACTAGACACATGAGAGCACATGTGACTGAGCCCACTAGCCTAGTGCCCTACATAGCCTAGTTGCTTTCTTTTCTTTAGTCTACTTATTTCTGCTCGATATGCAAAATACCTTTGGAATTTGGGGAACCACCTATGCTTACTTCTCTGAGCAGCTGCTGGACAACTGTGAAGACTTCTGCTAGATGTTCACCATACAGACACATTCACCATACCGGTACAGAGACCGCAAAAAGGAAAGAAAAATCGATTCATGACAGCAGATCAATCAATAATACATTGATTTACTCAGTGTAAATTCTCAGTGCCTTCCAACAAAGGCTGGAATTCATGAGAATTTCCTCAGGAACTTGTAATTTCCTCATTGAAAGAGCCCATGAGTTGTACTGGGAATTTTCTACTAGAGCCGTTTTCAACAATTTCCAGTGCATTTTTTTCATCTGTACTGAGGGGTGGCATCTTTAATGATTTCCAAACACTGAGGGGCAGCGATATTTCCCACCCAGAATCAGAAAATTTGTCTCACAAAAAACTTGTCCAAGCTCCTCAGTTCCAAACGAGGAAACTAAGCCCATGGATAACTTGCTCAAGAACACAAATCCCCTAATGTTCTTTAAATATCAGTATATATGCTGTCAAAACATACAACCTCATTACTAAGACCTAAACGCAGATTCTCCATTATCACCTGGGTGGTATTTTCCCAAAACACAGGAGGATTTCCATTTATGTCTCCTGGATATGTGAAAACAAACAAAGCACAGATCTAGAAGGAACCAAATACCTTCTGACCTACAGATGCTTAAGCTGGTTACTTACTTCCTGAGCAAGGGCTTGAAAAACATGCGCAGAGACTGCAGGGACCAGGGGAATAAGCTCTGGGAAAAGTTGGATTTCTCTGGTATGAAAAAAACGAGGCTCATACTCAAGAATACTGGATATGGCCTCACTAATGCACTAGAGTGGGTTGCTGCCAAGTATTTGGCTTTCAGTGGTGTGGTTTTCTGAGTTAGAAATGAAGGCCAGCTACCAGAGGGAGATGTGTATTCTCCTGAGATGCCAACTTTCAACTCGGGCTGTAGCCACCAGGCGGTTGATGATGGGTCGCTAACTGAGACAGTACAGGCAAACCAACTTAAATTACCTTAAGAAATCAAGGATGACAGCAATAACGCAGATAATGTGCTCATGTAGGTTTATCATCAGTTTCATATCTTCCATCTACTACCTCTGGACTAGCCCAGTTAAGTAAATGATGACCCACCTACCCCTAAAATCAAATGCATGGCTACTCTTAATTACTTCTAATATTCTCTATTTTTCTAACTAATGCTTTTTCTTTTGTCCCCCTCTATCACCCAAGACTGTTTACACATGCTTGAAACCAGGTGTTTCCATTTCTATCTAGCTATTACCTAGAATCTACGTGATACCAACCTATCTCCTCTTTATCACTCTTAAAACAATCTTAGCTTCTGGACTACTCTCCTCCAGTCTAGCCCTTCTCCAGGCTGAGGATCTAAGAAGCTTTTTAAAGGGTATGCAACATTTTGTGCCTCTAGCTATTCCTCGTTCACTCAGTCTAAGCCTCAGAAGCGTGTGATTTTATCATCTGGTTTCTTAAAGGGGCAATGCCTTTTAGCTATCACAGAAAGTAAAAAACAGAATGAAATCTTCCACAATTCTTACCTACTCTCAACTGACTTCTTTATGGTCATTTAGGCCCTTGCTATATTGTAATGTTAAGTGAAATGTACAAAAAAACATGCTATCTACTTAAAAGAAGAATAATCTGAACATTAGAAACCCAGGTATTTGGTCTCTGCTTCACCACTGGCCAACTCTGAAAACTGGGAATTAACCCTGTCCCTTCACTGGCCCTATTTCACCTAGCAGAGCATTGTGCAATAGAACTTTCTGCGGAGACGGAAATGTACTGTATTAGTGCGGTCTACTATGGTAGCTCTCAGCCACATGTGGCTATTGAACACCTGAATGTGGCTAATGGAACTGAGGTCCTGGATTTTTCACTGTATTTAATTTTAATCTTAATAGCTACAGCGCCTATAGCTACAATTAGCTACCATATTGGACACAGATCTATGAAATAAGGGGATTGTAAGCATAGCTTAATACCTTGCTAGTAATGGGAATTCTATTGTAATATTTACTACCATGTGGCACATGGGTTGGCTGACCCCAGCCCCATCCACAACATTTCCCTTTCCGACCCCTCTTCCAGGGTGTTGAGGACATTTGACATAGCTGCCAATAGAGAGCAGCAGGAGTCTACTGAGTTTGTGTACCTGATCAAAAAAAAAGAGAGAGAGAGAGATGGCTGGGAAGACCAGTTTTGCCATTCAACATCCACTCCTTCCCTTCTCACCAACTGAATACAAATATGACAGCTGGAATAAGGAAGCCTTCCTATCTTGTAAGACAATAGTATGAAGATGAACAGTGCTATAAAGAAGCCTTATTAGTTCCAGGAGACAACAAATATGAAGATGAAATATAACCAGAATTGAAGAGTGAAAAGATCCCTTAAAAACATGGTTCCTTGAAGATGTCATTGAGCCACTGTAATAACTATCCTACTTACTTAAGCAACTGTAGTTCTGTTTTGTTACTTGCAGTTGAAAGCCCAGGACTACTGGATATGGAATACCATGAGGCTTGAGTCCAAAGGCTGGGAGAGGAAAAGTAATTTTACTTTTTTATTTTTAATTTTTATCTTTTTAAAGTAAGTTCTATGCCCAATGTGGGTCTCGAACTCATGACTCCAAGATCAAGAGTCGCTTGCTCTACTGACTGAGCCAGCCAGGAGCCCCCAAGAGAAGTAATTTTAGATTAGCTGAATTGGAAAGCTAACCAGTTCAGGATGGCAGAATAAAATGGAAGGGCCTAAGAGCACCGATCCTTAACGATCTGGAGCTACTACGCAAGGAGGGAATTTACCACCAACACACTTTCTATGCTGTGAACTTGTAGTTGTGGTTACACGCAATAAAACTTTTTGTTACATGCAGTCAAACATGCCTGAATAATACTTAGTTTTAATCATTAATTCCATACTCATGTTGGGAAGAAGCCTGAAATAGAAATTTTGGCAGCCCAAGATATAGTTGTCATGTGAAAAATAATTAAAATAATTAAATGCCTACTTATTTAAGCCACTAGGGCCACTTCCAATGAATGGTTTCCTAATAATCTGTTTAAGTATTTCACATTCGTGTCTGCTTTTAGTATGAAATGCATGGGATTTTAACAGCCAGGGGTGGAGTGATAAAAAACAGAGATGAAACTGTAGAAATAAATGATCAGCATCCACAAGGGTAGGGCAGTGGCAAAGCATGAAGCATGTTGCAAGAGCAGTGAATATCCCCTTTGGATGGTGAGCTTGGTACTACAGTCACTAGGATGTGGAATTTAGTGAGTCTGAAGTATGGGCCCAGAGATGGAAGATGAAAAAGTGTTTTATGACAGTGGAGTGTGAGTTCAAGCGAGACTGAAGTAGATAATTGGTTATACATTGAGGCAGTTCAGACAGCACACCTGGGTGGGACTGAAGATGACATTCAGATGCCATCTTTGTGAACATCTGAACACAGTGGGTTCAAATATTTATAGGTTTCAGAACCACTTGAAGAGCTGACTTAAAAATGCAGAAAAGGGAGTGACTGTGTCTGTGACCACCAAAAGGTGGGAAAAAAGTGCAAAATTTGATTTTTATTCTTGTTAAAGACTTCACAAAATGAATTCCACAACTGGGGAATGAATTCCCTCCACAAATATCACTGGAGACATCAACTTGTTTGTCTTTTGGTTATATTCACAGTTGGAAAGAGAGTGAGTGTGTGTGTGACTTCAACCAGGGGGTTGTTTATACAAAGATTCCCAGGAAAAGGAGGGAGACTGGCTTGCACATTTCAGTGGCAGTGTGAGTGCTGAGCGGACCGGGAAGAGAATGCCATGGACTGCTGTTGACTGTCAGTCACGGTAACCCATGTCCCCTGCCCACCAAGATCTGTGCAGGTGATGCACGTAAGCTATGTAGGGACAATTGGAACCCCCCCCGAGTCAGAATCTCTCTTTTTGGAATGCAGACAAGCATGAGCACTGGTAACTGTCTCCTCTTGTCACATGGAAAGGGCCTTTCCGAGTCAGGAAAGAGCCATGACTCGGTGAACAAGAGAAAGCAAAGCTGAAAAGTAGAATGAAAACGAATACTAGATGTGAAACCAAGAGCTACTGCAGGATTTCTCAGTAACATGCCATAAATTTCCTTTCTTGCTTAAAAGCTACTTTGAATTGCTTTTCTTTTGGACACCTTCCATTGAAAGTGACTCCACTAATATACTATGTATACAGTACTTGGTTCAGAATACATTGTCATTATCGGAGGCCCATGACAGGGATATGTTAAGAAAACAGGATATTAACCACGGATATAGTATGAGCTCATGTCTTCTTTCAAATATGCATAGGAAAACTGTAGAAAGCTAATATTTTCTACTGCTGATATAAAACAGATTCATACTTGAGACAAGCCAGAAGTAAGTAGGCTTTATCTTTTAATGTGAACATTCAGGAGCTGGTCAGTGGTCTTTTCTAGATGGCTCCTAATGCCGAAGGGTCACAGAGCAGGAATCGCTCTGAGGTTGGTAAATGCACAGACTTAAGGACTTTTGGTGCTGGTGAGACATAAAAGGTCATTAGCCTCACAGCCAAGTTCATCAGAGAAGGACATTCAGGTCAGAGAGATTTTAAAGTGTTTGAGTCTAGTCTAGAACCCAGAGCTCCTGCCTAAGGACCTACCTATGTACAGTTCCTTCCTTTCCAGTCTATTCATTAAATGAAATGAGGGGGCTCACTCTGGGGATGAGAAGCAGCACAAAGGTCCAAAGCACAGAGAGTCATGTCAGGTTGGAGGAGAGAGTTGGGGTAATGAGGATATTCATTATTTCAGTAACTAAACTCTCCTGGATAAACTCCAAGAACTTCTGCCTTATCCTGATTTCTCTCTTCTAGTGCACAGAGTTAGAGTCTGTTCTGGGGGTTACACTTCCAACATGTGGGCAAGAGGTTAACAGCCTTCTAGAGATTCAATAGAAGTGACTCATTCAGAGTCCTCTAGACAGCATTTAATTCTTTAACTATGGATGCGGCGACCGGGTGGGAGTGTCATTGGTCTCACAGCTCCAATTAATTTTTTCCCACCTTCCTCTTTTCCACTCACTTTACATTTTCCCTCCTGAGTTTTAATGACGAAAACAGCACCGAGGCGCCGTCATCTTCAATACCTAAACTGAAATGGATTCACATAATCGTTTTACAGCACTAGGCATTCAAGTCACAATTGCTGTCTCGTTTGCCTTGCTCTGTCTTAATGGCCAACAGAAAATACTCTCAGAGACCTTTAAAGGAAAGCAGAGAACTTCTTAACATAATAATAGCATCTTAACAATTCACTGGAATGCATTATGGGCTTAGCTGGTTTTAAGATTCTGTTCCTTTCCAAGCTTCTGATACACTTTTTTTCTTCTCACTGCCCATAATGAACCTCACTCTCTTAATTTCAGTCATTCAAAATCTGAGTGACTTGAAAATTGAAGACCATCCACTTGGATAAATTATTTGGTGTAATAAAGCTTAATGATACAACCTAAATAACCTCACCCTCGAAATCCTAGTCTGACGTTCTATTACCCCATTCAACCTACCCCACAGAGTAAGTGGTTCTTAGGTACTGTCACTGAACTGCAATGTTGACAATAAAATTACAGGTGTTATTTATCAGCTAAAACATCTGTTACAGCCCTAGAAGACAATCACAGGGATGAACTGCTGCTTACACGCAGATGGCTGAGACTCCCAGTTTCAAAGATCATCCCGAAGCATGGTAGCTAGTTAGGGAGCTCGGGTACTAATGACATCCTTAAAAGAATGTATTTGAAATTTCAACAGAGACATGCTCATGAATACTTGAAGTGAAAAAAGAAAAAGCCAAAAGTTTCAATGATTGATTGCACAGCCAAGTTTGCATGTACTGAAAGGGGGAGTGAGATAGGAAAAATATTGCTTTCAACTGAGTTTCTAAGAGAAGCGATGTGTAGCAGTCAGTGAGGTTGGGGTAAAAGGATGTAATTAATTACACACAGCACTAGTTTCTTGATTGAATGGGGGGGGGGGTAACCCAGCTCTCAGAACGTTGCCAGTGACAGATTGGAACTACACAGACACAGCAATGGCCCTCGTAATGGAAGTCATTACATTAGGTGTCAGGCAATGTAAATCACAAGCAAAGAATGCAACCCCCTCCCAACAGACCTAGATTAGAGTCGGCTGCGGAGTTGAATTATTACATGAAATGACTTTCTGCTATTAAAACACAAAGAGACAAGCCAAATTGCCCTTTAAACAACTATAAACAGCAAACTTCCACACAGGGAATTTCTTTATCCGTGCTTTATGTGTGCGCAATACTCTAGCTATTGTCCCCACTGGTCCTCCATAGCTGGAGAGCCAAGGCCAGAGGATGTCTTAGTCAGCTGGAGCCGCCATAACTAATACCATGGACTGGATGGTTGTAAAAAAAAAAACAAAATTTCTTCTCTCGCAGTTCCAGAAGCAGAGCTTGGCTTCTGGTGAGAGCAATCTTCCTGGCTTGCAGATGGCTGCCTTCCTGCTCTGTTCTCATATGGCCTTTCCTTGGTATGTGCGCTTGGAGAGAGAAAGATCTCTCTCTCATCTCTCTCTGTCCCTCTCTGTCTCTCTCTCCTTAAAAGGCCACCAATTCTATCTGATGACTACCCTTATGACTTTATTTAAACCTAATTACCTCCTAAAAAGCTCTATCTCCAAATAGTCACATTAGGAGTTAGGGCTTCAACATATGAACTGTGGGGAGACACAATGCAGTCCACAGCAGAGATAATGTTCTTTGGGTCTGTAAGCATGACTGTTTTGTTCCAACGAGACCTGTTCTCTCTACATGGGAATAATCCACAGGGTCTAATAAGCAAAAGAGGGGGTATAACCAGGGTCCTGCAGATGCCTATCAGAGACACTGTCCCTGCGGAAAATAATGAGTAAGTACTCAGCAGCATTTGGTACTAGTCTTGGAAAAGATTATGACTAGAACGAATCTTGGCAGTAGCGTTCAGGTTCCATCAAACTGTGGCCACTTGAGCTCTCCTTTCCAAATATCTGAGCACTCCTGTTTTCTACGTCTTCTCTCCCACAGTCTCTTGCTGCTGCGGTGACAGTTGGTTTGGGCCTTCTTCCCCTCCCCCACCCCAGCCTGAACCTCTTCACATCCCTCCGCCTTCCTCCTTTCTGACCCAAATGAATTTATTTTCTGAAAACAGAGCTAGAGATTCCTAGGAAGAGCCAATTAAGGGATTTCTCTTTGTTAGGAGCTAGACTAGCAGCCCAGTGACTCAGAGGCAGAGATTTGGTATAGCAACGCAGTATTTGAAATTGCACATAATCATAAGGTTTGCCTCAGGTGAACCATTCGTAATGTAAATTTAAAAAGCCATTCACAAGTGATTTTCTTTTTTGCCCTTGGGATGTGCTGACAGGACCCCGGCTTAGGCAGTTTAAAAACAATAGATATGCACTGTTATTACAACTGGCTAAAATGATTGTTATCATTATATTCAATCTTTCTGCCTTTTGCTGACCACAGAAGGCCCATTTCCCTTAAGGAAAAATGAAAGGCAAGTCAGTCTCAACCTTCAGAAATTTTGCCTCGGTTGAGGTGAACACCCATATTAAATCAACAGTGTTCCTGAGATGAGTGAGTGACAATTCCATGTGGTCCCCAAATACAGCCACAGGCCTGGCTTAAGCCACACTCTTGTATCTTTCTCCCATTCTCCACTGTAGCCAGAGCAGACTGGAAACTGACCGCCAAACTCAACCAGGCCTTCAGTGAATTGATCATCTGCACAGAAGCCCCCAGCCTTCAGCAAACCCCCAATCATTCTTCATTTTTAAATTGTATTTTGAATAGACTTTATTTTAGAAAGTTTTAAGTGTAATGCCATCAGATCTGTAGTGATACTCTTCTTTCATTTCAGATATTAGTGATTTGTATTTTCTCTTTTTTTTCGAGTAGGCTTTACACCCAACGTGGGGCTCGAACTCACAAGCCTGAGATCAAGAGTTGCACACTCCATCAACTAAGCCAGCCTCCCTTATGTCTTCACTTTTTTTTTTAACCTTCATTACCCTGGCTAGAGATTTATCAATTTTATTGCTCTTTTCAGGGAGTCTCCTTGATCTTCTCTATTATTTTCCTGTTTTTAATTTCACTTATTTCTCCTCTAATTTTTACTGTCTCTTTATTTCTTTTCTTATGTTTGGTTGAGGCTCAAATTGTTCTTCTTTCTCTAGTTTCCTAAGGTGTAAGCTTAGATTAATTGCCTTTAAATCTTTCTCTTTTTCTAATATATGCATTGAATGCTCTAAATTTTCCTTCAAGCACCGCTTTTGCTGCATCCCCACAAATTTTGATAAAATGTATTTCCCTTTTTGTTTAGCTCAAGATATTTTTTAATTTCTCTTGAGACTTCTTTGATCTGTGTGTTATTTAGAAACGTGTTGATTCATCTTGAAATATTTGGGGCCTTTCTAACTATTTTTCTGTTATTGATTTTTAGTTTAATCATACTGTGGTCCAAGCACATACTTTACATGACTTCTGTTCTTTTAAATTTGCTTTTCATGGTCTGGAACATGATCTATGTTGGTGAATGTTCTGTGTGAGTTTGAGAATATGTACTCTGCTGTTGTTTAATCTATAAATGTCAATTAGATCAAATTGACTGATGGTGTTTTTCAGGTCAACTATACCCTTACTGATTTTCTGCCTGCTTGATCTATTAATGAAAGACGGGCATTGAAGCTGCCAACTGTAATAGTGGATTTGTCTATTTCTCCTTGAATTTCTATCAGCTTTGCCTTACATATTTTGACAAACTGTTGTTAGGTGCAAGCATGTTAAGGATTGTTATGTGTTCTTGGAGAATTGACTTCTTTTTATTATTATGTAAGGCTCCCTTTTATCCGTGGTAAATTTCCTTGTTCTGAAGTTGACTTCGTCTGAAAATAACACAGCTACTCCAGCTCTCTTTTATTTAGTAATAGCATCTTTTTCCATCCCTTTCTATAGGAACTACCTAAATACTTTTATTTATTTATTTATTTATTTATTTATTTATTTATTTATTTTTAAAGATTTTATTTATTTATTTGACAGGGAGAGACACAGCGAGAGAGGAAACGCAAGCAGGGGGAGCTGGAGAGAGAGAAGCAGGCTTCCTGCGGAGCAGGGAGCCTGATGTGGGGCTCGATCCCAGGACGCTGGGATCATGACCTGAGCCGAAGGCAGACGCTTAACGACTGAGCCACCCAGGTGCCCCCTAAATACTTATATTTAAAGTGGGTTTTGAGGCACCTGGGTGGCTCAGACGGATAAGCGTCTGACTCCTGATTTTGGCTCAGGTCATGATTTCAGGGTCATGAAATCGAGCCCCACGTCAGCCTTCACCCTCCACGTGAAGTCTGCTTGAGATTCTCTCCCTCTCCCTCTGTCTTCCCCCCACTCGTGCTCTCTCTCTCTCTCTCAAATAAATAAAATCGTTTAAAAAAACAACAAAGTGGGTTTCTCATAGACAACATATAGTTGGGTCTTACTCTTCCATCCATTCTGAAAATCCGCTTTTTAATATTTGTATTTAGGCCATTTACATTTAAAGCAGTTACTGATATAGGTGGATTAATATCTACTATGTTAGTAACCATTTTATCCCCTGCTTTTATTTTTGTCTTCCCCTCTATTTCTGCCTTCCCTGATTTTAACTGAGCATTTTATACAATTCCATCTAATCTCCTCTCTTAGCATATCAACAATATTTGAAAAAGAAAATTTAGTGATTCCCCTAGAGCTTACAATCTAGATTTACTACTAATCTAATTTCACCTTCTAATAATACCACACTGCTCCACAGGTGGTGCTGGTATTTTATAAAAGGCATTCCCAATTCCAAGCTCCCATCCTTTACAGTACTGCTGCCAATAGCTCATTTATCCAAATGCTGTAGTCACCCACTATTCCATTACTATTATCAGAACAGTTACTTATTAATTAATAATATTTAAATTAAAATATGTTATTTTATCTTCATTTATTCCTAACTCCAATACTCTTCCTTTTTTATGTAGATCTGATTTTCTACTGAAATCATTTTCATTCTCTCTTAAGACCTTCTTTTAATATTCCTTGCAGGGCAAGCCAGCTAGCAATAGCAGACTAAAACTTCAGAAACTCCTCAGACTTATACAAGCATTGCACTGTGGCAGGAGACACCATGACTCACCTAGGTGTTAAGAGCATCTGTTCTAGTAAGTGTGGAATCACTAAATTGTACCCCTGAAACTAATATTACACTGTATGTTAACTAACTGGAATTTAAATAAAAACTTAAAAAAAGGGGCGCCTGGGTGGCTCAGTCGTTAAGCGTCTGCCTTCGGCTCAGGTCATGATCCCAGGGTCCTGGGATCGAGCCCTGCGTCGGGCTCTCTGCTCAGCGGGAAGCCTGCTTCTCCTTCTCCCACTCCCCCTGCTTGTGTTCCCTCTCTTGCTGTCTCTCTCTGTCTGTCAAATAAATAAATAAAATCTTTAAAAAAAAAAACAACTTAAAAAAAAAAAGAGCATCTGCTCCAGAATCCAATTGCTTTGGTTTGTACCCAAGCTCCACGGGGTAAGCAAAAACTGAACTGCTTTAAGGCTCAGTATCTTTATCTCACATTTATGCAGTGAGACTTAGTGCTCCTCTCCCAGGTAGCTGTCAAAATTTAATGCCATTTACATTTTGGCTGAAGCATACTAAGCATTCAACAAATGCCGATTGTTATTGTTTTGGGTACCACTATTCACAGAACCGAAACCTGGGAACAAAGTTGACAATGGAAAAAATAATATTCCAAGGATTGTAGATTTGGAGGCTCCCTATGATCACCAGGATCATTGCAGTAGAAAAACGGTCCACTAACTTAGTTCCTGTAACTTCACTCCCCCTAAAGCAAAGATCTGGGACTGCCACTCCTTTGAGTGCCATCAACCCACAAGAGCCAAGACTGCTCCACAAATAGTCCAGGACCTAGCTAAGGACTTCTCTCAATAGAAGCATATGGCACATTTGTTTGTTTGATCCCCAACTCCTCCTCTTCCTTAAAAGCACTGACAACAATCTCCAAGAGATTATGAAAAAGCAAAGAATGATCCAAGATATAAGATACAAGAAAGGGGCCTGTAGAAGTACATGAGTCCTAATAATTCCTAAAACTCTATCATTCTGCTCTGTTGAAATGCATCCCGTTGAGCAGATTAGTGTAAGAGCACAAAAGAACGACAACAGGCCATGGCCAATTCTTTCCTTGTGACCCAGCATTTCCCAGTTCCAAGATGTTGAAGGCTGTATGACAGAGAGGGGTATTAATCAAAATGGAATTCAATCTTGCAGTGAAATGGAGATTTAGTGCATGAGAGGTTTGGGGTTTTATGCAAGCATTTCTCTAAGACCTTGAAGCACTCTTCAGCTGTGGCAAGAGACAGTATGACCCACAGAAGAAGTCCTAATAATTCCTAATACTCTATTATTTTGTTCTGCATTGAAATGCAATCTGCACAGCAGATTAGTGTAAAAGCACAAAAATATGACAACAGTCCAGATATTGGTCTTGCCTTGAAATCAGACAAAAATTTTAAAAACTTTATTCACTACAATAGGAACATTTTACTTAAATGATATTGTCCTAATGCTAACTATCTAAAAACTTATGTTTTTCTTCCTGGATTGTAAATATCTTTCTTCTTATAGTTGCTTTGAGTGCTTATCACACTGCACTTGTGGTTAGAGTAAAAATTGGTGACTTTTTAAAAAGTTGCATCAATTCATGGAAGATTCACTAATAAATGTACTGGGGTAATCTTAAAGGCATACCATGTCCAATCCTGTACAAGCTAAGTTTATCTTAACCTTGCTAGGATGGTTTAATATCCAGCTTCAAAACGCCGTAAAAATACACAGTTATGGTGGTTTTCTAAATATGAAGTACAACAAGAAGTTTGCTCTATTAATAACCTTGACACATGTTAAAAGGAGACTAAAGAAGGAATCTGTGCATTGATTTGAGTTGATGGTTTTTCAAGTCTTAAGATATTGTTCTGGAATTCCCTCTCTGCTTCTTAAATCCAGATATAGAGAGGCACATTCTTTGAGTCTTTCATGAATGCTCCAATGAGGCAGAATGAACAGCAATGTGTGTTTAGGGTCTTATTTCCCTCACTCACTTCTAAGTATGAAAGACATGACCCCATCTGTCACTTCTAAAATTACAATCTGTATATGCTTTCACAGGTTGTGAAGTGAGGAATGGCATGTGAAACTTCTGCCCTAATAAAAGCAGCTTAAGTGAACAATGAATGGAAAAGAAGATATAGAAAACACTTCTTCAAAGAAACAGTGCTCTCTAGCTCCAAATTCTAAGATCAAAAGCCTCACCTTTAATCTCACAGTCTTGCTTGGGCATCTTGAGATAGTTTAAGGGTTGGAAAAAAACACCTTTTTTCATTTACCCATTGCCTGTACCCAATGACAATATGGACCCTCAGCTTGAAAGCAGAATTTGGTTAATTACCAGGCAGTAGGAACTGTAGGGCTAAGTGGGCCAGAAATCTTGCAGCAAGTGGGAGGCTGGATGAGCCCATCATCTGGAAGGCTTCCACTTAGCACAAAACATAACATTATTGCAGCAAAATTCTCAAGAATTTCTGTGACAGAAGGGATGCTATATATTTGGAAGAGTAAAGTTAAGTGCAGAGCTTAAATAAGTGACTTGTTGATATATATTAAAGCAACCACTATTTGGATTATCAAGGCAGTATTTTGGAAGTGTTCTGCCAATTAAGAATGAGCTAATTAGCAACTCATATGAATGCAGTGCTTACTATAGACTTTTAAATTTATAATTTTCTGGATAGGGAGACTCCTACACAAGTAACCTCCCTCCTTCCTTCATTTGTTGCTTAAGATGTTTTTAAATGACTCATTTAATGCATGACCTTGTACTATTTTTATTTACCCAGATTCAAAGTAAAAGGTGTAGAAAACAGCTGTGGAACAAGTCACAAAATGAATTCTATTCAAAGCTCAGGCATGGCATTGTGAAAGGCAAACTTCATGATGTTTTGTCAAATAGAGAAGTCTATAATTGATGCCTTATGCTGCATAATGACATTCCAAGGGAAGGAGAATGTACATTTCCATGAGAAATCAAGGAGGGGGGTGACAGGGAGGAAAGAAAGATTATTTTTTTTATTTATTAGAGAATACATTTGAAGATTAGAAATAATGACATCTGTGTCTATTATCATCATAGTTGGAGTCACCATTATGAATGAAAAGCTTAACAGGGTCCATCAAGAATAGGACCCAGGAAAGACCAAGGGAATGAGGGGGTGTGGTGCCCACTGTGGCCTAGAAAAGGGTGTCCAATGAGTCATGAGTTTCACAATATTGAGAATGCGTTCCCAGAACATACAGCAAAAAGTCAAGGAGACAGATATACAAAGAAATATAAATGTCACAGAGGTCTGGTCCACGAGATCCAATATCAATCTGACTAATGAAAGATCCAAAAAGGTAGAAGAAATGGAAACCAACCAACTCTGGGCCCATGGTTTTGAGCCTAGAATTGTATACCAAGTTATCAATCAAGTGTGAGGTTTGAATAAAGATTTTCAAATAATTAAGAGTTCAGAAAATCTCTGCCATATGCATACCTTTCTTAGGAGCTGACTGAATGATTTACTCCAGCAAAATAAGGTGATTATAAAAAAAGAGAGAGTGCTTTTAACAACCCTGACAATGGAAAAGCAAAGGTATATCTGACAGAGTGCAGAATGTAAAAGGGAAAGAAATGAAGGGAAGGACAGAAGCACAAAATAAAAGTCCTTGTCACATACGGAGTCTTGACGCAACAAGAGATAGACGTTGAAGTACAGTGGCCAAAGTTGCAGAGGTAACAGTAGAGAAATTAATTGTCTTGTAAATTTCAGGGAATGAGAGGAGGGAGAAGATGAGGGTAGGGTAACTGAGCTATTAGAGCAGAAGACAAGAGAC
Organism: Halichoerus grypus; assembly: GCF_964656455.1. Classification (NCBI taxonomy): domain Eukaryota; kingdom Metazoa; phylum Chordata; class Mammalia; order Carnivora; family Phocidae; genus Halichoerus; species Halichoerus grypus. Next base: position 18,549,402 of record NC_135727.1, on the reverse strand, counting down.
AATTTCCCAAGGTAGAATTTTAAATAATAGCTATTAAGACAGTGTATGTAAATAGGGAAATGGTCAGAACAACTGAAAACAGGTATTAGGGAGGACTGGCAGAGAAACACAAACTCATCCATATGTTTGAAAGCATTTCGGTTTTTGATTCCAAACTGTTTTTAATTTAAATAAAAAGAAGTCAGGTCAACTTTTATGGTATCTGTCTTCTTCTCCAGTGTGCTAGCATATTCTAGACCTAGCTACCCACTTGTTAAGAATCTGGACACTGTGGGCTGTCCCTCTTTCCACCTAAAGACCCTAAGGGAGCTTACTCATTCATCACATCCGCCAGCCTACTGTGTCTGCACTTTCTCACAGGTCTTTAGGAGATGGTGTTGGCAGCACTCTTGGTGTGTCAAGAATATCTTTGTTGCTCTTCTAATAAAATTCTTTCCCCTATAACATTTAATTACTCTAATTTTCCAGTTGATCTGATGTGTTTAATGTGAGTTATATATAAATTTCTCTTATGACTAATAGAATGTGGATAGTCTGATTTATCTTCCAGACATATTAAAACCAGCTAATTTTCTCAGAAAATTATGAGTGTTTGGGTGGCATTTGATGATTATTGGCTGACAAATTGAAGCTCCAGGGCGAGTATAAAGATATTTTCAATTTAATAAGTTGAATATGTCATTTTTCAATGTTGATGAATTTCTACTGGTTAGGAAAAAATCTCCCAGGATTAATGAACCTGTTTGGACATCCTAATACAAGCTTGAAGCCTCAGTTATACAAACCTTGAATGTAAAATTAAATCATATTGAATAAAAACTAAAACACACATCCTGACACGAGCAAATGAGTATCTGAAGGCTGAATAAATACAGACATAAGCAGCCTAAGGACAAGTTTACTAAGAGCTTTTGAAATGTTTTTCAGTAGAGTCTGTAATAACATAAACATTTTAAGTATAATTTACTTGAAAAGGTTTGTGTGGAAACCATTCATGGCTTCCTCACACCAGGTATCATCTCCCCGACCTCCCGTGAGTCCAAAGCAGCAATGTGACCCATTAAATACTTAGTTGAAAGGGAGTCAATTTAAAAAAAGTTTAAAAGCAACCCACCAATAAAGTAAAACAACTGTGCAACAGCCAAAAAGAATTAGTGACATGAGAATTATTATACTAATATCAAATGCCACATATAGAGGCAGACGTGGTGCTGCCATTCCCTCATATGAGTGAGACAGTTTTTTTACCTGTCTGGGCTTCAAATGGCCTAATAGGAGCCTTTGTTCCCTCTGTTTCTTGTTTTTGCCTGGTTCTGGTCACTGGCCTACCTTATTGGATGCTTGGACGGTGCATTGCCTTTTGTGCTTAGAACAAGGCTGAGTAAATAAAGCACTACAAGGGACTTAAGGAGTCATCCCATTAGAACATTATAGTATTAATTTATTAAAAACTTCAACTTGGGGAGGTAAAGGGATGGTCCGAAGTTTACATGGCTGGTGAGGAGGGAACTGGTGTCTTGCATCCAGCACTGGGCCCAGAGTACATGGTAGGCAACCAAATGTCTTGTAATCAAGTAAGGAAATAATTGCTTAGATAACAATAATAGGATTTCTTAGCCTAGGTAATATGTTGGACTCCTAAGGTAGTCCTTGAGCCCCTAAAAAGTTATAAAAGTCTATGGATATGTGCAAAAGCCTATTTTTTTTGAACAGATGGTATAAGATGTCAACGGGTTCTCAAACTGATCTGTGACCAAAAAAAAAAAAAAAAAAAAAATTTAAGAACCACTGCTTTTGAACAAATAAAATGCATCCCTACAAATAGAAGTCTTGGCCTTACAGATGGTATGGGCTACCTACCATATGGTCATCCTGCTGTGTATATGCATGTGTGCACGTGCACACACTAGAGAGGGATTAGCATTCTCCACAAACAAGCACACTATCAAGTTCCTTTAGCTTGCCATGCAGCTGTGGAGTAGAAAACATTTTTCCCTACCCTTTAACATTCTTTTGGCTGTTCTAAGAATTAATTGATGTGAGACAGATTAACAGGAAAAAGTCAAATTCAATTACATACCTACGGGTCTCCATAAGAATATGAGGCCCACAGGTAGGCAGTCAGGCAACTGAGGCTTATATGCCATCCAGGGCTAAGGAAAAGAGCACAGGGGTCTGGGACTTCAGAGGGAAGGAAGACAATTCACAGGAAGATGAAAAAGAGTAAATGTTTTGTAAACAAATGTTTGCTGGGCCATCCAGAAACAATGGGACACAAAGAGGAATTTTAACAGACTTTGCTAAGTTCCTCCCTGCCTACCAACCTAGTTCATATAATGTAGTTATCTATGGTGGTAACTCCCTTCCTGGAGCAGGTCCTTTATCTAAAGTCTTTTAGGCAGTTAGGGGGTAGGTCAAAGATTCTTCCTGAGCCTTCTGTTTCTTAAAATAATCAGCCCAAAAGAATCCACATGCCAAAGAGACACATTCTGGGGTGGCAAAGTTTGCTCCCATACACAGCCATTCCAAATACATACATTCACATATACAGAACCTCTGTGAAGCCCTTGTCTACTTTTGCCCTTCAATATCACAAGGGTTAGGCATGACAGAGCATTCTGTAAATGGCACATAAAGAAAAACTTATTACAATTTAAAGCAATAGCATCCTGAAGTTGAACATAATACTCTATTATTTCAAATCCTGTGACAAATGAATAATGACTACCATAAACAAGAAGGTAAGCTGTGCCCTTTGGCAAGAAGAATTTTGATCCTTATTGCCTCTAAGAAAAAAATCCAAAGCCCTTTAAATGTCATTTGCAGATGGCTTCTAGCCAATCTACCACCAAATCATATACTCATGAGGTGGAAGAGACCTTATAGGTCATCTGAGCTAACCTCCCACCCTCTTCAGAAAACCCTTTCACAGAATTCTTGACAGCCTGTGAACACAGATTGGTCTGAATGAGAAAATCAGTGCAAGTAACAGCCAGCCAACTTGGTCATGACTGTTTTCACACCACCTTATGAAATGATTTGGAATATAGTTTTCTGAAAAAAAAAAAAACTACAAACACTTATTATATTGTTGATTTGCATAGAATTTCTTCAAAACCAGGATGAATAATTCAAATGGAAAGACTGTCAAAGAAAATACAATTAAGAGAGGGTGATATTTTACTGCAAGCAGTATGGTAATCAGCGTACAACAACATTCAAACTAATTGTAGGTTTTAGTGGGAAAGCTGAGATTGGGATTGGAAACTGTTTCTATTTTTTTTTTTAATTTTTTTTTTAATTTTTATTTATTTGCAAGAGAGAGAATGAGAGAGAGCACGAGAGGGAGGAGGGTCAGAGGGAGAAGCAGACTCCCTGCTGAGCAGGGAGCCCGATGTGGGACTCGATCCCGGGACTCCAGGATCATGACCTGAGCCGAAGGCAGTCGCTTAACCAACTGAGCCACCCAGGCGCCCTGGAAACTGTTTCTAAATAGCAAACTGGTAGTCCAGGCACAGAGTTAACACGGGCTATGTACTTCACTCTCATTGCTCATTTGAATACATACTCTAAGTAGTGAATTATTAAGTGCCCCCGATCTATTCTATTAATATAATAGAATTCAATACTTATTTGCTGAGTTAATGAAGGAAGGAATGATGGTTGTCCCAACTTGTTTTGTAGGTTCCAAAAAAATAAATAATATACTTTTCTCCAAGGGCATCTAATGGTTCTATTTATTTCCTATCTTGTCCAGTGATTTCCCCACCTTCACAGAAAACATGTGCCTAAGAAAGATACTCCTTTGTGTCTACGCCTTCTAGTAACAATTTTGAGTTCAGATTTAAAGCATTAGATCCAGATCCAGACCTCAATCATAGCACTTACTACTTTCTACCTTCAAATTACATGCTTATAAAGGAATTAGAAGCATGTAAATTATAAAGCATGCTTATTACATGCTAAGAAGCTCCTGGAAGGCTAAACTCCTATGGGATTCCACTACGTACACTACATCACTATCCCCTTTCCACCCTTAATACTTCAAACCTAAGCCTACTCTAACTGTGGACACAGGCATATAAGAAATTGCTATAAACCTCTGGATTCTGGAAGGATGGCAAATCCTTCCCAATGGTTGACTGTAACATGCAGGACATACCAGTTGGCCTAAGCAATAAAAAATTAACCACCTAGTTACATGACATTTCTTCCTAAACACTGATGCAGTTATCAAACAGGGGTGTGGCCACAGCATAGTGACACAGATTCTTGACCTAGTCCTCTCTTTGGCCTTGGATAAATCATTTAAGGTCACTGTGGCTCTGTTCCTCCATGTGGAAAGGGGGCTGATTTACTGCCTTTGTTTAACTGTCAGCTACCTGGAGATGGGGATTTTGAGTTGTCCAGAGAGAAGAGGTGCACGGTGGAACAAAACAAGGGACAGGATTGCAGCATCAGTTCAATCACAATCTGTGTGGTCGTTGCTAAGTTGCCATTTCTTCACTGACACAGTGGAGAGAGCTCCAAGGGCCCACCTGTCTCTGACAGTCTGAGACTAAGGACTAAATATTAGGGAAGAGTATTGAGAAGCCCCTGATTGTGGCCTGAACTGATCTGACGAGGAGTTCCATGTGAATGAGGACACAAATTGTCCTGTGTGTTCATTTCCCAGTATTGGATGCAATGCCTCTTCTTTTTTTTTTTTTTAAGATTTTATTTATTTATTTGAGAGAGAGAGAATGAGAGACAGATAGCAAGAGAGGGAAGAGGGTCAGAGGGAGAAGCAGACCCCCCGCTGATCAGGGAGCCCGATGTGGGACTCGATCCCGGGACTCCAGGATCATGACCTGAGCTGAAGGTAGTCGCTTAACCAACTGAGCCACCCAGGCGCCCACAATGCCTCTTCTTTACATGAATACACCTCCTTAAGCTTTAGGCACACTGTACCTTTTTCATTTCTAGGGTGCACTGGAATAGTTCATTGAATACTCTGTTGAGGGATCAATTACACGCACGCACACACACACACACACACACACCTCTAAGAAAATCTCCTTTGAAAAAGGAGCTTGTTGAAATTAGTAGCTGGTTTTGGAGTACCTGGGTGGCTCAGTTGGTTGAGTGTCTGACTCTTGGTTTTGGTTCAAGTCATTATGTCAGGGTCATGAGATTGAGCCCCACGTCGGGTTCTGTGCTCAGTGGGGAGTCTGCTTGAGATTCTCTCCCTATCCCTCTGCCCCTCCCCCAGCTCAAGTTCATGCTCTCTCTGTCTCAAATAAAATCTTTTAAAAAAATAAAGTAACTGGTTTCATTTCCATATTCAAAAAGCAACTAGTATGTGGCATAAAACAGCCTTTCCATTTCTTTAAGATTTTATTTTTTTACATAATCTCTACACCCAACATGGGGCTCAAACTCTCAGTCCCAAGATCAAGAGTCGCATGCTCCATTGACTGAGTCAGCCAGGCACCCCACAGCCTTTCCATTTCTGACCTTGCAAAATAATCAGTGTTACAACTGTGTGTGCATATATGCACAAGCATCTGTTTGAGAGCCTTGAGCAACATTAAAATGCTCTGATCAGATATTTTTCTCACCAATTCCTCCGGGGAGAAGTGCAAAGTTTAATGCAAAATTCAGCCCTAACTCTTACCACAAAGTGTTTCTAAACAACTCTGGAGATTTAGAGCCTGAATGTAGAACTATTCCCTGTTCTTTTACTTGTCCAAGTGCAAAGAAATTAATTTTCTGGTCATAATTTCAGTACTTCTGGGACACTATCAGGACAGAAGTAAAAATAGAACATCGTTATATTGTCAGGTCCTATAGCTGAGTGTGACTAATAGCTGCAGTGTCACAGACAGAATAATCCAATAAAGCCTCTGTGTACTCAGGGCCAAGTGACACAAGTGCTAGGAAAGATGTAAGTCTTGTGCCAAGAGCAGGTTTCAATAGGCAATTCAGCTTTAAAGATCAGAGCTCTATCTGTGCCCTCTTCCCTTTGTCTCCTTACTCCACACCTTTCTCCTCTTTTGAGTACTCTCTCCCTCTCCTCTGTGGGTTCTTACTTTTGCTCTATCCTCGAAAAGCTAAAACAAGTTCCACCCCACCATTAAGATTTTCTAAGACTTCTCTAAATTGCAACGTTTCCTTCCCCACAACTATGATATGGATTAAATGAATTTAAGTTAGTTTTGCCTCTCTAACTAGGCAAAGGATCATTTCTTTGCCATGGGCTTTCACATTCCCTTCAATGTCTGGCCTTGTCCTGAGTTTATATCAAGTACGTGATGCATTCTTTGAATTTCTGTGAAATCAGAAGCCAGGTAGACTAGGTCAAGGGTTATTTACATTGTCCAAGTCTGAGAGTTTCAGATAAACATGTGCAATAACATAAATACAGCCACATGCAAAGGTAGAAAGGCAGGAATTTATCAACTCAGTGGATAAACATATGCTATCAGAAGCCCTAATTAATAATCTCCAGGTGGAGATTCAAGGAGAGTGGGGCACTCAGAGAACACGGAAGCTCCTTGACCCTTCCCACATACCTTGCCCTCTGCATCTCTTCCATCTGGCCGTTCCTGAGTCATATCCTTTTATAATATGGTAGTAAACTAGTTTTAAAAATTTCCAATGACAAAAATTTCTATGTGATGAGGAACCAAATTAACACTATTAGTGTTACTACTGTTATTAAATGTAGTTTATCTGGTTCACACAACCTTTTCAAACATGCAATCCATGGGGAGAACAGTCAGTTTCTTGGTGCTCTAGATGCACGTGATACCTGTAGTATTTCTAGCAAGAAAACAGGATGAATTTACAATTCTACTAATTCCTTCTTATACAATGATGACAGTCTCCTACAAAGGCTACCTCCTCCAGTTCACAAGATTTCATAATGAAGAACAGTACTGATGACTGCTGGGCCTTTGACGTAACTGCAGGACTAAGTCAGGCTTTGTAGTAAGCAGCTTCAAAGATGGCTCTCAAGGATTCCCACTGCCTGGTATTCACAACCTTGTGTAATACCTTCCCCTTGAGAGTGGGCTGGACCTAGTGCCTAGCTTTTAACAAGGAGAACATAACAGAAGAATTGGGATGCCACTTCTGATACTGGGTTACCAAAAGACTGTGGCTTCCATCTTGGGCATCTTCTTTGCTATTGCTCACTCTAAGAGAAACCAGCTGCCAATTTGTGAGCTGCCCTATGGGTAGACCCAAGTGGCAAGAAACTGACATCTCCAGCCAACAGCTATTGAGGATCTGAGGCCAGCCAACAACCACATGAGTAAGCTTGAAAACAGATCTTCCTCCAGTTGAGCCTTGGAGACCAAACAGCTCTAGCCAACAACTTGATAACAGCTTTCTGAAAGACTCTGATCCAAATCCATCCAGATAAGCCATACCTATATTCTTTACCCACAGAAACTTTATTTTTTTTTAAGATTTTATTTATTTGACAGAGAGAGAGAGAGAGAGCACTACCAGGGGAAGAAGCAAGCAGAGGGGAGGGAGAAGCAAGCTCTCTGCTAAGCAGGGAGCCCGATGTGGGGCTCAATCCCAAGACCCTGAAACCATGACCAGAGCTGAAGCCAGACACTCAACTGATTGAGCCACCCAGGCGCCCCCCCACAGAAACTTTAAAATAAAGTTTTGTTTTTTTTTTTTTTTTTTTTTAAAGATTTTATTTATTTATTTGAGAGAGAGAGAATGAGAGAGAGCACATGAGAGGGGGGAGGGTCAGAGGGAGAAGCAGACTCCCTGCCGAGCAGGGAGCCCGATGTGGGACTCGATCCAGGGACTCCAGGATCATGACCTGAGCCGAAGGCAGTCGCTTAACCAACTGAGCCACCCAGGCGCCCAAAATAAAGTTTTGTTTTAAGCTGCTAAGTTTTGAAGTAATTTCTTATCCATCCATCCATCCATCCATCTCTCTCTATCTATCCATCTGTCTGTCTATCTATCTATCTATCGATCGATCGATCGCTACTACAGGTGTCCATTTGGAACAGTAACCAATACTAAGCACTGGGAAAAGCTTCCTATAGCCATTTCCCCCTCCACTCCAAACACTCAAGAACTCTTCAAAGTTAATAAACTAATACATAAGCTCTAGGTCACTAAGAAGCTATAACATATGCCAAAGGATAATACTCTTTCCTCTGTAGCCATTTATTTTCTACAATATCAGAACCATTAGGAGGAAATCACACAATTAAAATAAGATGAGTCCAATAATACTGATTCGATGTTTATATAGCCTAGAGATAATGGACAATGCAATAACTATCTCAGGAGAACCAAATTTTAACTTTTGGCCCAATGTTAATTTAATCTTCCTATGATCTTGTACCTATATCAGTATATGGGTTAAACAACCTCTGTTCTAGTTTATGGCCAATGAGTTTTTTAAAAATAATCGATGTATACCATGTACCTGGAGTTAACTAGCAAGCCAGAATGGAAGGCCAGAATGGAAGCTAGAAAGAGAAGACCTACCAAGATTTCACTTTCAGATAAAGAAACAGAAGGCTGCCTTGAGTTGGCAATGTGAGTTTTTTGTTTCACCCAACATGTTGGAGTATATCTGCCCCCAAATATTTTATCCAGTTTTGAAGGATTAACCTGAATTAAAGCCTCCTAAATTTGTCCTTCATTATCTTTTGTGACTGGTCACTTTCTAGAAATGTAGATGAAAATCGTACAGTGGCTACACACTTGACTTTTTCAAACTAGGCTGGGCCCAGGCATCGAAGTAGAGCTAAATGACATTTCAGAAGCTTAGTCATTTTGAATAAAGATTCCCCATCCTACTGAGTTTAAGCAGAAAAAAATATTGCATTTAGGTAAAAAGGCTAAGAATCAAAAGCAAGTTAAACACTTTATTAATACCACCACAATCATTTGTATAGTACTTACCCTTTACAAGTGCTTTTGTATATTGAGAACTAAAAACATCTATCTCCTCACAATGCACTGCCTACATTAACACGATTTTACTCTTTTACTGTCTTACCAAACATCAATTCACTATTCTGCATTCATCAACATGACTTTACTATTCCAGGTAACTCCTGCTCATAAAGAAAAACATTGCAAATAACTCTGTTGTTTGGTCCAGAAACTTACAGAAAAAAAATTCAAGTGAACAGCAAACAGGCTTTCAAGCAAATAGGATTAAAACCAAAGCCCTTGTCTCAAAAGCCTCCCCTTGTTGGGTCCACCAATCCTAAACTATTATATCATGATCCTTACCCAATCCTAACCAAGCTTCCATACTCAAACAGCCACCTTCAATCAGATTCCCAAACCTCACAATTACCCACATTTTGCCTTTCCCCCTCCCTGACATGCTACTAAGGCTCTACCAAGGTAGTGCTCTTCCTTACCACAGTAAGGATAAACTCAACTTTGCCTTAGCAACAAGTTATTGTGGTGGTATTTCTGGGGACCCGGCATTCAACAATGCTTTAATTTCTGCCCTCACAACAACCCCTTTAACAAGATGGGGCAAATTTTATCATCTCCATTTTATACTTAGGGAAGCTAAAGTTCAGAGAAGTTAACTAATATGCCAAATCAAAAACATAAGCAGCAGAAGAATTAAAACACAAGATTTAGTTCAAAGTAAGCATTCATAAGTGTGAGATCTTAGAAGTCAGCTTGTGCAAACAGGGGAATATGAGATCTTGAAGACCAGAAGGGACAGATAAAAAGAGAAAAGGGCATACACCCAGGTCTACATTCTCTTCAAGAGTGTATGCTAGAGGGGCGCCTGGGTGGCTCAGTAGTTAAGCGTCTGCCTTCGGCTCAGGTCATGATCCCAGGGTCCTGGGATCAAGCCCCGCATCAGGCTCCCTACTCAGCGGGAAGTCTGCTTCTCCTTCTCCCACATCCCCTGCTTGTGTTCTCTCTCTCGCTGTGTCTTTCTCTGTCAAATAAATAAATAAAATCTTTTTTTAAAAAAAAAAAAAAAAAAGAGTGTATGCTAGATAAAGAAGGATGTTTAAAGATCACATAGGTGATCAGGATCCAAGAACCTGAGAATTGATGAGAGACAAGAACTCAATGATCAGAGTGGAACCAAGAGATAGAAAATGATTAAGAAGCACAAAGTGTGCAGTAATAGCAATTAGGAAACTCTCTCTTAAAGATCAAGACCAAAAAAGTCTAGATGAATTAGAAGAAAACTCGAGTAATATCAGCATAAAAAACTAACAGACTTACTGGATGATTTTCCAGTGACAGTTACTGTAAGTGGGTTGGCATATAGGGACTGCATGTTTCCTAAGGGCACACGGCAGAGAAATGTATGGAATTAGGAAAGGCACACCAAAGATGAAACACGATCAAGTGTAGCCAAGCAGGATAAGGACAGAGAAAACTAAAGCTTGGAGTGGATTTCAGAGAGCCTGATGGTGTTCATGGAAAAGAGACAGGATTTAGTTGAAGAATGGATGCTTTTTGACAGACACAAAACACATCCGTTTCAAAAGTGTCATTACAATAAGAATGTGTTAAGAAAACAAACGTCTGGGCCAGAAAACAAGGAGAAATCGGGGGGGGGGGGGGGGGAAGAGTCCCCGAAACCCAGCACTCAGAACTAGGCCAAAATAAGAAAGAAAAAGAAATGGACCAATGCAAGGAGTTAGAACTTAGAAATTTAGCTGAACCCCCCCTGAAAATCACAATGTGGGACCACAAGAGGGGAAAGAAATCCTACAGGCAGCAACCCCAAGTGCAGATTACAGTATAGCAGAAAGATACAGAATGCAGAGAAGCTGAAGGAAAACATATTGGAGCAACCTCCCCCTCAAACAGTGGCTCATGTGCAAAAGTCTGTCCCAGATAACCCAACTCTCGAAACAAATGAGAAGTTGAGAGGCCACCTATCCCCAGAGCCATTTTTCATCCCAGAGCTATTTTTCACAGGCCCAAGAAAAATCCACAAGAGGCAGAGGCAGCCAAGCCTATAGCACTTAGAAATACAGACTTCATAAGGAAACTGATAAACACATTTCACCAATCTCTCAGCTTGGCCAAAGGGCAGTACTCTCTCATGTATTCAGAATGGGCATTGGATCTGCTTCTTCCTTACACGTATTTGGAGCATTGTATTGAGGACCCTTCAATCTCTATAATTCTTAGATGCTCTTCCCACGTGACTGCAGATTTGAATAGACAATCCAATTCCAAACTACTCATTTTCCATTGAGCTCAAGGTGGTTGGAAAGAAATGAATCAAATATACAAACTAATTCTGAGAATTGAAAGACTCCTAGATAATGGTCTCCTTACAAATGGGCTGATTGTGAATTGTCTGTTGAGTACTGCCCAGCTCGCACACTTCCCCTTCACTCCTTTCCACACTGCCTAATGTGGCCTGTTTTCTTCCACCCTTCTGTGGGCTCCGGAAGCATATGTATACACCTAAGACTTTCAGCTATCATTTTTCCAGGTTGAGAAACTACCACCAAGAAATTAGTATTGGGGGCACCTGGGTGGCTCAGTCATTAAGCGTCTGCCTTCGGCTCAGGTCATGATCCCAGGGTCCTGGGATCGAGTCCCACATCGGGCTCCTTGCTCAGCGGGGAGCCTGCTTCTCCCTCTGCCGTTCCCTGCCACTCTGCCTACTTGTGATTCCTCTCTCTCTCTCTCTCTCTCTCTCTGTGTCAAATAAATAAATTAAAAAAAAAAAAAGAAATTAGTATTTAGAATACCCACAGCAGAGCCCAGTATTTTGGTGGATACAGTAGATTTTCAGCACTAAAAAAAAATCATTCTCAGACTCTAGATGAGAGATGATGAACACTATTTACCAGCCTTTCCTCGTGTGTCGAGAACAATCAGTCTGTCACTTTAATGACACACCAAGAAAGAGGATAGTATTAAGAGCATGGAGCCACCAGCTCCTTGCCCAAGTGTTTACAAAAGAGACCATAGATGCAACATATATTTAAATGAAGCATTTAAAGCAACTGATGCTTCCCAAACTCAGATTACATCTTCAAGGACACTAAAATTTAAAGTCTCTCCTATACTGATCTCTTTGCCCGATAAAAATCACCTTTAGGTATTACTCATCATCAGTGGAAGCAAACCACAAGGCGGAAGGTGGGAAGACACATGAAAGTTTAAAAAACGCCAGTGGCGACAGTGCTACACATTTCTTTTGAATGCCCGTGTTCTGAAGCTGAAGCCTGTAGGGAGAAGTGGTGTTTGCAGAGCGTCATGGTTTTCTCTCAAGATATGTGTCTATCTCCTTCCAGACTTGCTGCCTACATCTTGGGCCACGGTAATGTAACTCCCAGATCTGTGATATCCCTTAGGTTGCTTGTCCAGCTGGGGAGGTGGGGAAGCCCAGGGAGGAGGGGAAGGGGGAAGGGAGCAGGAGAAACTCAACACACAATGCCCATGACACTTGTTGCACCAAAAGCTCTTGTCCTTCAAACTGTCTGCTTTGTCCTCATCCTTGGGAGCAGCTCTATAGGGCGCTGCTGTTCTAGCCCTACCCCCCCACCCCCATGCTGTAGGCCCCTGGAAGGTAAAGAGACCATTTCCTATTTGTCCTTCCCTCTCTCCTGGTCCCCTTTCTGAGGATTTATCCTCTGTAATTCTTCCCCCTTTAGAAAGACAACCAAAGTGGCCAAAGAACCCCATCTTTTTTAAAAAAAGATTTTATTTATTTATTTGACACAGAGAGAGAGAGAGAGCGCACAAGTAGGCAGAGTAGCAGACAGAGGGAGAGGGTGAAGCAGGCTCCCCACTGAGCAGGGAGCCAAATGCGGGACTCAATCCCAGGACCCTAGAATCATGACCTGAGCTGAAGGCAGCCGCTCAACTGCCTGAGCCACCCAGACGCCCCAAAGAACCCCATCTTAAAATGTTTTGGAGCTGGGCACCTGGGTGGCTCAGTCGGTTAAGCATCTGCCTTCAGCTCAGGTCATGATCTCTGGGTCCTGGGATCGAGTCCCAAGTTGGGCTTCCTGCTCAGTGGGGAGTCTGCTTCTCTCTCTCTCTCCCTCTGCCTCTCCCCGCTGCTCATTCTCTCTCTCTCAAATAAATAAAGAAAATCTTTAAAAAAAAAATGTTTTGGAGCTCTCATGTTTTTCTGAGCGGGTTTCATTTAGCACCAGTTACTTCTACAATTGCAAGATCACACGGTGCTGCCTCGGGATAAACACGGTGAGAAGGCAATGGAATGGTGGTAGGTGTTTATGAGCAAAGCTTATGGAGTCATTTGCTTCTTTCGTGGTCATACTTGTGTAAGTTTGATAGAAATAAAAACACTTCTCTTTCCTGACTGGTTTGCACACCCAGTGAGGAGCTAGCTAAATTCTACTGGGAGGAGCCCCGCACAGACACACTGCGGGACATGCATGTCAGCCCCACAGTTGGACAGTGACCAAGGAACAGTCCCTTCAGACTCATTAGAACACCGCGAAAAATATGAATTCCTGCAAATGCCTGCATGTGATGAGTAGAATTTATCATGCAATGAGACAGGAGGGTCACTGTACTGTTAAGAGAATCCCTTATTTTAATAAAATATCATTACATCTCTTAATCCTGCCAAGAAATGACAAAACAAAATAGCAGGAAGGGAGGCAGAGCTTTTCAGGACAAGGGTAGTCTTTATGTCATTAAGATGCACCAAGTTACCTTCCATCCTGGGTATATATATGTAATGAATCCAGGCAAACCAGCAACCAGCAACATTTGGAAATTAGACAAAATTGATTCCTAGACTCAAGCAAAAGTTCAAGGTGAGGGAGAGAAGGCGAGGAGCAGACTCAGATGGAAAAGAAGTCATTACCAGCTCCTCTGGAATACCAATAAACCTCAGTTTTGGAAAAATGTATTTTTTACGGAATTTCATAAACATCCCCCTGTGGTCCCTTGACATTTCAACCTAACTACATGTGCAAATGGAGGGCATGTTTATAGAATAGCCAAAAATTAGAAAGACTGACAATAGGCAGCTGGAGAGTGTTTTTGCTTAAAAAAGGAATGAAAATTTTCACTGGGTTGAAATACCCGAATGATCTATGCTTATACTAACTAGGTGTGTGGGGGTGACTTTGTTTTGGTCAAAAGTCCCAGGGAACAGATAAGTTTGGGGGTCTCCGGAGGGCTGGGTTCCAGCCCTGCCTCTGACTGCTAAGAATCAGTTTCTCTGCCTAAATATTTAAATTAAACAAGCCCTCTCGCAGCCAAGGCTTCTAACTGGTTCTAATTAACACTTAGGCCAGCGGTGAAAATCTTCACCTGCAGCCATTTTGTTTGTTTTGTGAATCGAAACAATATATTATCAAAAATGCTTCTCTTCTGTGACTCTCATATATCCTCACCTTCACAAGGATTCAAAGACAGGCAGGCACTTCTCAGCCCAGGTGGAAATAGTGAAACCAGATCTGTTGAGAAGAGATCAAATTGGGAGAAATTACTCTCTGAGCAGCAGACTACACATGTCCCTTTGTACACTATGAACAATCCTTCTTTCTTCTTTGCTCTCTTCCCAGCACACTTCCAGCTGGCATCCCTTGCCATCGCTTGCCTCTAGTGAAGTCTTTCCCCAGACATTAATCACTGCATCATCTGCTAGACAAAGATGCAAGCAAGGAGAGCAGAATCTCCACTCTGGGCTCTGGCAGAAGAGCTCCAGCAGAAGCTCACAGTTCCGCTCTTTGGGGATCAGGCAGTCGCGAGGCTCTCCAGAGGCACTCATGATTATCCAGAGTCCTTTGGCTGTATTCTACTAGAGTGACCTGGAGATTCTGCCTGATCCAGCCACAGTGTGCCAACCTCATCCGCTCCTTCTGGACCTCAGACGGAACTTCTTAAATTGCGTATCTACACATAGACACAAAGCCATGCCTCTTGTACCTCCTGCAACTTCACCTAAGACCTAAGGTCCTTCACTAGGAGGCAGGTTTTTTCCCTAAAACCAATTCCAGACACTGGGAATGCAAATATGAACAAGCCAGAGAAAGTGTCTCTCTCTCTCACTCATGTTTATAGTCCCATGGGCCAGACCTATCCTCAGTCTGCATCCAAGCCATGAGAATGAACTACAACTCTTCTTGGGAGGATCCTGGTCTTCTCACCTTCCTACACACGCTGTTACTGAAGTGGAGAAGCACGGCCTCTGCATCGACCACACCGACGTTTTCAATGCCACACTGTACAGCGCTTTTTGGAGCATTAGGTTTAACAAAACTTAGAATATTTAAAATAAATCCACTGAATCATTATGCCCTTCTTAAGTGTGTACATAATATTTGAGTTTGGAAACAAAATGGGAGTGAAATATCTGAATGAGAAAACATAGATTTACTTACCAAAAACCCGTGGCAAGACTCTTCATCAGAACCTATATGGATGTTTTCATAGCAAGACTAGTTGGCAAAACACCAAGAGGTTGGCAGTGGTTGTAACTCTATGTAATTGGATTGCCACTAATTTTTAAATTCTTTCAGTTCTGTCTAAGAGCTGGCTCATAGGAGGGGAGAGTGCACAGTTTATCCTATCTGCATTCAATGATGACACATCTGTGGCTTAAAATTGGCCATGATGGGAGTATTTTCACCTCAGAAATTGGCAGATGCTATATATCAGAGTGCTTTCTCTTCTCTTCGAGAGCCAGTTGTTAAACATTTATTAGCATACCCCTTTTTGTAGTCTCTAGACCTTCTCTGCGAGCACATATTATAATTACAATTTGAAGTTATTTTTAAAGAAAATAAAATGTGAGTATATTAACCTTTGTGTACATGGTGCTTTTTCATCAAGTACTAAGAAAATTGATTTTTTTCCTACATAAAAGACCCATAATCCACATAGGCTTGCCCTTAAGTTTCCACTAAAATCCAATCTCTCTCCAATATCCATATAAATAAGTATGAAAACACATTTAATCTAAGCATAAGTTTGAGGCAGAAAAATCAAACCGAGAATTTATAGCCCATTAAAATTCCAAATAATTAGCAACCATTCACAAGTAGGCCCCAGATGAGTAGAAGGGCAAAAAACTGAACTCATTAGGATTCAAGAAGCCAGGCTCCACCTTAAGTTTTGAATAGAGTCACTTTCATGTCTCCTAGGTTCCTGAATTCTGGGGAGATCCATCCAAATAGGTATTAACCCTTTTCGATTCCTCTGCCTTGTGACCAGTTTTTAAATGCCAACGCTTAGTGAAATTACCCACTAATTTCCTTCCCCACACTTCCCCCAACAAAGAGACCCAGGATGGCTGACATCTGCGGTGGGTACAAATGTGTGTGGATGAGAAGGAGGTGGCAGAGTTCTAGTTAAGTTTCCTACCTTTCTCGGACTCACACAGAAGTTAAGGTCACCATTATGTTACCCGGTGCAGGAACTTGGTTGGCACAGCACCACTAAGTGGTTTTGGCTAAAGCTTTTTCTAAATACCTCAGGCCTGAGTTTCTCACTTAATGGGAAATAACAATGACCCCAGGGTCCAGGGCTTTAAAGTAATTTCATCAATTACAGGGATAAATCAAAAGGCTTTGAAATGTCAATGTGCTATGTAACAGCTAGACACTTTTGTCTCTAATCAAAAAGAAATGCGGATTTTTTTGCCTTGGGTGGGTGAACTTGAGGTCCCATGATCCTACCAAAATATAACCTGGGCTACTATAAAAGTAGAGGTACCCAAGATATCTTTTCTTTTTAAAGATTTTATTTATTCATTTGAGGGAGACAGACAGACAGACAGACAGAGAGTGCATGAGCAGAGGAGAGAGGCAGAGGGAGAAACAGACTCCCTGCTGAGCTGGGAGCCCGATGCGGGGCTCGATCCCAGGATCTTGGGATCACGACCTGAGCTGAAGGCAGACGCTTAACCATCTGAGCCACTCAGGAGCCCCTTGAGATATCTTCTGAGACTAAAACTTAACAGTCCCTTTGAGGTCATCTTAGAATAGGACATATTTATATTTAGCATTTTGTCCCATCTTTCACACTGTTCATGTTTTCACCTAATCTTAAATGAACTAATCACAGCCCAGAAGGGACTTGTTATAGGGGAGGAAAGAGAGGAGAACTTTCTTTTCTTTTCTTTTTTTTTGAGAGGAGAACTTTCTGGGACTGCCAGTGAACAGGCTCCCTCCAGCCTGCACAGCTTGACAAATCCTAGGATGTCATTCTGGGTGCTGAGCCAAGTCAGTCTCGGTGTAAGGTGTCCAACTTGGCCAGAACAGAACCCGGCTCAGAAGAAGGGAAATCTCAGGTCCCTGGGCCACCTCTTGCTTCAAAGCAAGATCACAGAGGTGTGCTTTCCAAAGAGAAGCCAGTGTAACCTGTGAGGAATTTGCTGTAGCTGCGAGAGGAAAGAAGGTAAGAAAAGGCAGCAGGGAGGAGGGCTGGGCCAAGCAGTGTAAGGTCCTGTTCAAGTATATACATTTAGGAAATGGGGGACCAATTCCTTGAGCACCTCCTGTGCACGGGGTGCATTACGAAGTGTCACGCTTCCTTCTCACAACATCCCTGATAGCAAAGCATGAGGGCTGTTCTGCAGAGAAGGAAACGGAAGCTCAGAGTGTTAGGACAAAGGACAGACGGTTACTGGTGGAGGCAGGTTTGGAACTGAGGCCCGACTGACCCCACTAGGCAGGCTAGCAAGCACCAAGCCTTGGGGCTACCTAACGCAGGCCTGTACTCTCCAGATGATAGTCACAAGTCCCGTTCCTCAGGCAGTAAGTACTGTCCCATGGCTGCTGGGGAGGACCACATTCCAAAACATATGCCCAAGAGAGCGACCCCTCTTAAAGTGTAGACTGGTGAGAAGATGGCCCCACTCTGAGATTGGGTGCGCCCGTGTTCTGAGAGTTTCACCCCCAAATTGATATGAAATCTCATCCCTCATCAGAAAGGAATCCTGACCCATATACCTCACCAGAAAATTGACAGTTAGCAAAGGTGAAATCAAGTGCAGACCCAGAACCTCTACACGTTTTCAAAAAGCCCAGCAGAGACAGCAATCTGGGCAAAGTGGCACCAAAGAAGGGGGACACTTACAAATTAAGCCTTGTGGTTTGGCTGTTGTATTGACAGACACTGTGACCTGGACAGGGACAAGACAGAGCACTTACACAGGAGCATTAAATGTAACCCAATCGACATTAGTGCTTTTTGTCATGATCAGCTCACCCAAATCCATTCATCCCCCTGCACAAATCTGTGTAATGGGAAGGGAAACATAGGGGTCAGGGAGGCTTAGCATGCAAACCTCAAACCTTGCCCCCAGCCTCCAGTACCTGATTTCATTGACAATTTCTAACAGTGGCACAAAGCATTGAAATAATAGAAGTCAGCTGAGCTGCCAAACTATGGCCTGAGAGTGAAAATGAGCAGTGTCTCTCAGATTCAGAGACAAGAGGCTTACTGTGTATTAAACATGGCCTGTGGTCCCAGCAATGTGTCTGCAAAGCAATGAAATGGCCGACGATGTATGGAAGAGTAAAGCTTTAGAGGAGAGTCGACCTCCAAATTACTTTAATTGCTGGCCAATGCCTTCAGGACCCCTCCCAAATAAATGTCCCAGGGAGGGTTGCCTGGCCGACCACCATTCCCTGTCCCCCACTTGGTCCATGGGTCTCATCTTTCCCCCTTCTGCATAGATAGAGCTTGGCTTTAAAATTATATTCACACCCATGTTCTCATACCTGTTGAAATAAAGGTAGCACCTCACTTTCCTTTTGACTCCCGAAGCTTGTTTTCTACAATCTAGTCCATTCCATCCTTCTGATGTTTGTTACAGGATTTGCAAAAAGAATAAAAAGAGAGACAGAAACCTTGGTGTTAAAAAGTCAAAGTGAAGTTTCTTTGAAATCACAACAGTCAAATTATGCCAAACTTTAACAGCAGCACCCACAGTGTAGAGAAGAACGCACCTAAGTGTGGGGAAAAGATGGCCCTGCCTAATTAAAGGTTGTGGTCTCTGTGTATTACTGTGTATTAAACATGGCCTGTGGTCCCAGCAATGTGTCTGCAAAGCAGTGAAATGGCCGACGATGTATGGAAGAGCAAAGCTTTAGAGAAGAATCGACCTCCAAATTACTTTAATTGCTGGCCTATGCCTGCAGGACCCCTACCAAATAAATGTCCCAGGGAGGACACGGAGTTAGTCAGCAGTGCCCAGGAGTGACCTGCCACCGTTCCTATCTCTTAGACACCCAGGGAAAAGGCTTCAACACCATCTTTAAGGATGACAGGGGGACAGCAGAGGGGGGCTGCCCTCTGCCAGATACCCCTCACCTCACACTACACAGAGATGCACTTGTTCATCTGGCTGGCTCTGAGTATTGGTTCTCGTTCCATTTTCTTCCCATTACAGACCCACAGACTGATCAGTACTGGACTTTTCCATCACAGGTCCTGAAGCAGGTGGGGACTGTATGAATCTGCGAGGAGATCTGCCTGTGGGTGGAGAGCTTTAGTACCACTGCAAGACAGTTACTTAACTTGGAGACTCAGGTGGGAGGCTGGGACAACTGTCCTCTTTCCCTTATCCAGAGGAACTTCCGAAAATGGTTGGTGGGGTTAGGGGACCCAATCACGCAGAGTGAAAGATAATGTAAAACAGCAACTACACTAGTCTTGTGGTTACAAGATCAGATAAGGCTGCTGCTTCTGAGGTTCAATTACCCCTTC
This sequence comes from Halichoerus grypus, assembly GCF_964656455.1. Taxonomy (NCBI): domain Eukaryota; kingdom Metazoa; phylum Chordata; class Mammalia; order Carnivora; family Phocidae; genus Halichoerus; species Halichoerus grypus. The sequence goes on along the minus strand of NC_135727.1, from coordinate 18,529,719 downwards.
AAAAGGAACCAGTTATCCTGCTTCAATCAAACATCACAGCAGCATTATGAAATATTAGGCTGACAGTGTCCCTTAATCTCTTTAAGGGGGAGTCTCAAACAAATCAGTTTATTCTATTCAATACCCTCGCTAAAGATTCAGGCAGGGTTACGGGTAATAAACCTTTGAGATGGGTGGCTGGGTTGTTCACCGGGTCATACAACAGCATTTCATGGTGTATTAGTGTCAGTAATTGGTAAGACAGTAACTCAGAAAATCACGGACATCAGAAAGAAGCTAATATCGTTTAGAGTAATTTCATGAATAATTTCAACCATTAAGCAATATTGTCACTGTCTTGACACTGAGCATGGACACGGGGCACAGGAAATAAGAATGGAAGAAATGTGGCAGTTACTAATATGGGCTTTTGTGGATGTGGGCTTTGGGAAAGATCCCCTCTAGGACTCTCTGAGCAAAGCGGATGCAATGAAGATGACTTCAAGCTTGACACCTGGACCTAAATCCCAGAGTTAGAAATTGTTCAAGGTTTAGGGCTCTGCTTGAAACAGTAGTATTTGTGAAGCTAGTCAATGTCCCCATTCCTAAAACCTTGGTTCCTCATAGCAACAGAAGCGGCAGCAGCTTTCAATCCTACTAATAATGGATCTTTCTGATTTCTCAGTATAGTCCAGGAAGATAGTATTTGGAGAATATCAATGTTCCACCCATAAAGGTGTCAGTAAGTCATTTACATAATAAACACTATATACAATTCAAGTCAAAATCAAGAATAAACCAGACAGATTCAACCAGCACCCTTTTTACCTCAAGGCAAGAATCAGGTTCCCGTCAGTGATCAGGGTTATCGAGTTTTTGAGAGAGGGAAGAGTTTTCCTTTCAATCGAGTCTCCCCTTGAATACACATTAGATGTCACATAACAGAAGCGTGAATTTTATTTTATTCTATTTTATTTATTTATTTATTTTTCAGAAGCGTGAATTTTATTTATTTTTTTTTAAAAGATTTTATTTACTTATTTGACAGACAGAGACAGCGAGAGAGGGAACACAAGCAGGGGGAGTGGGAGAGGGAGAAGCAGGCTTCCCGCCGAGCAGGGAGCCCGATGCGGGGCTCGATCCCAGGACCCTGGGACCATGACCTGAGCTGAAGGCAGACGCTTAACGACTAAGCCACCCAGGCGCCCCAGAAGCGTGAATTTTAAATAAGCGATCTGTCAGGTTCAAAAGCCTGCGCTCGGGGGCGCCTGGGTGGCTCAGTTGGTTAAGCGACTGCCTTCGGCTCAGGTCATGATCCTGAAGTCCCTGGATCGAGTCCCGCATCGGGCTCCCTGCTCAGCAGGGAGTCTGCTTCTCCCTCTGACCCTCCCGACCCTCCCCCCTCTCATGTGCTCTCTCTCTCAGTCTCTCTCTCTCAAATAAATAAATAAATAAAATCTTTAAAAAAAAAAAAAAAAAAGCCTGCGCTCGGGGCACCTCGGTGGCTCAGTTGGGTAAGCGACTGCCTTCGGCTCAGGTCATGATCCCGGAGTCCTGGGATCGAGTCCCGCATCGGGCTCCCGGCTCGGCGGGGAGCCTGCTTCTCCCTCTGACCCTATCCCCTCTCATGCTGTTTCTCTCTCTCTCTCAAATAAATAAATAAAATCTTTAAAAAAAAAAAAAAAAAAAGCCTGCGCTTGGCGTTTAACTCTTTAACCCAGCTTGACGCGCGGTTTGGTGCGTGGGGCCTAAGGGGCGGGGCCAGCACGTGCCAGCGGGGGGAGGAGCATCGTCTTCCCGCTATTTTCTGTCCTGACTAACCAGCTACTGCACGATGTTTTTTCTTGTTGGTTAAGTAGAAACTATACAAATCTCTTTTTTTTCCCCTGTGAAATAACACCTGGGAAAGAGAGCCTAGGGGAAAATTTTTAAATTACTAATATGTTAAGTACACAACTATACTGTAAAGTAAAATTCAGAATGAGGCGACATGACTTCCAATGGCTGCTCACTGCCAGAAAACACAACAATTTCGCTGTTCCTTTCCTAATTTATATCCCACACTTGTCCAAGGAAATGTGTGCAAAAGACCAGGGGCAGAAATGAATTGAATAACATGCTATTAAACATCCAATTTTTGCAGAAAATAAAATCCTAAACATCATTCAGTGGTGGCCAGTGACGGGCACTTTGGGGCATTCACTGTCCTAAAACAAGCTCTCGGCCACTCAGATTGTGAATGTGTGTGCATTTTTACACTGAAAATACTACAACACCTTCTTTAAGTTAGAAAACTTTTTACCTTACTTGTGAATTGAAGATAACACGTAACTTTTTTACACAAAGCTAATGAAAAGGACCAAGAACTACTTTTAATGTAATAAAACGATAGTAAAAATACAATTCCTCTGTAAAACGAAGTGCCAAACCGTGGTAAATAGCAGACCGTGACGGACGTGTGGTAAAACATTACGGACTGAGCCAGATAATTAAATTCTGCATTTGTAAATCCGAAGTACCCCAAAATGTTTTTTAAGGAAATCCGTGAAGTGAAAACACCACAGAATTTAAACCAAGTGAATTTATACCAAATACACAATTACATTGCTAAATAAAAGGCACTCAATCTGACCATTAATTTCCTCCACGGAAATCGAAATTCACACAAAACTTTCCATAAGAAACCTATGAAACTGAATGCAATGAGGATGAACAAACAATTGTTTTCTAAAATTAAACATCTTTATATATTATGCACCCATTAACCTAGACTTATAATAATTTATATGCCTGTATCTTTGAAATTCTGTAGTAAATAAAAAATAGAAATAGAAACTAAAAAAAAAAAAAAACTGCATCCAATACTGGCTGAAGGGAAGCTTAGAAGCATCCACAGTGTTTGTAAAACATCAAGCACATATAAGACCAAATTTTAAAGGAAAATGCATGAGAAGCGTAAGGACCACTTTTGGTTAAATACAGTGATAAAAAATGCATACCGGTGTTAAGGTACCTGAAGGCTCTTTTAAATTTAAGGTCGTCAATGAACAAGTTCTGAGCCGATCAGATCATCAATTTCCTCATTTTTAAAGTTGAAAATATCAGGGGACTTTTTATTTCGTTTTTAAATTAAGTCAGCGTATGAGAGGACTGATTCTAAAATTTAACCGCACCAATGATATTTAAGGGGGGAAAACCCTATAAAACTACGCTTGAAGGAAGCCAACAACCGCTAGCTGTCCTAATCCCGTACACGATCCCTCAGCGTATGACATTTCTCCTTTTCAGCTTGAAAATAAGAGAAACAAGGAGGCTAAGGCCAAGGATTAAACAAATGAAGAGAAGCAATAATCATCCAATAATTTAAAATAAAAGACAAAATCAGCTCCCAGGCAACCGCCGAGCTGTCCTGCTCCTGCTCAGACAACAGCACCATCTATTTCCTCATTTTTAAGTTGAAAACAGCACAGCACCGTAACACCACATATAAGAGGGGACCAAGACCAATATTTAAACAAGTAAAATATCAAAGTTATCCTGTTGTAACATAGGGCACGAAACTGTCCGTATTCAGCTAACGGACCCACACTGTCACAAATCTAAAGCCCTCTAGACTATTAGAGTATATTACTAATAATAACATTATTAAAATACATTATTACATTTACAAATAGCCAACTATCAATGACAATTAAGAATTAAATTAACCTTACGCTGTTACGACTGTATGTGGGAGCTGCTGCCATGTTCCCTCATTACTGAGGAGAACACTCTACCGCAGACTTACCACACAACCGAAGACGTAATGGACACCGTCACAAACCGCTGCGCCCCTTTTATAGCCGGTCTATGGCTCCGCCTTCAAAGATCCTGATTGGTTGATGTGAGAATGATTGACAGGCGTGCTATCCACTCACTCTTCTCTTTCTGTGGAAAACCTATCCATATTCTAAGTGTCTGCCCGCTATTGGTGGAAAAGATTTGCGCTTAGAATGTTTGCGCGTGAGTGGGGGTTGCAGGAACTCTCGGAACTATAGGCTAAACTAGCGACGCGGGAACTCAAACCAGACTCCCTGATTGGTCCCAACTTGAATTTAAATAATCCCTCAACCAGTTTTTTCAGATTTACATACCACTGTCGCCTTCTAGAAAGTTCTCTCCACAATTTTTGGTCTTGGGATCAAACTCAAACCAGATACTTGATTGGTCTTAGCACGGAATTCAATCCCCATAGCAACTGTATTTGGGAGTGTTTACTTGGATACCACATATACTAAAATTGGGAAAGAGGAATAGGGGTGATACTAGGGATCTGTCTGGAGTGGAAAGTGAACCTAAATAGCTGCCCACCTGCATTAGGGGCATTAAGTGGGGAGTTGTCCAGTCATTTGAAGACCAGATACACAGAATAGGCAACTATGTGACTGAGCATGGGCGGTCAGGAGAGTATTCATAGAACAGGGAGCATCGGTGTGGGGTGAGACAGGCCCGAGGGATGGGATCATAAGAAGAACTAGGAAATGGCCAGACTAGACTTTGAACCCATGGCCCCCTAGCGCCAATGCCGATACTTTAGGCCTCTATACTAGTAATCACACCTTTTGTGTGGTTGCCTCTTCCTGGAATGTCCTTTTCCTCCAATGCCCACCCTTCAGGGCCCAGCTCAGATGAAGCCTCTGGCATGAAGCCTCCTTGATCTTCTTTTCCCATGCCCACAAGCAATAGGCTCTCTCCTGCTGCTATGGGGTGGAGAATATGGGAAAACATGAGAGTCAGGGTGCAGGGGAGTGCTGGGGGCTCTGGGATCAGTTAGCACTGGGCTGGACATGATGGAAAGGCCCCAAGACTTGTACTTGAAGTCTGCACTTGTCTTGAGGTCCCAAGGCTTGTACTTGGGAAGGTCCCAAGGCTTGTACTTGGAAGTTTGAACCTTTGTTGAGGTTGCAGAAATTCTGGAAAGTTCAGGGTAAACAACAAAGTAACCCATACCTGTCTCCTGATTGGTCAGAGCAGTTTAAATGAAAACTACAAGTTGAAAGTAAACTCGATAAAGAAAGTAATGTGCAACAGCCACTGGGATTGGTCAGAATTAGGAAATCAACCTACATGGTAACTTATTTCAGGCTGAGCAGGAAGATACTACCAAGACAGGACACTGGAAAGGTGGGGAAAGTGAGATAAACCAAGGAAACTAGACAAGTTCACACCTGCAGTTAGGGGGTATGGGGGAATGGTATGGTCTACAATTTTCGTTCTTTCTACTTAAGTCTTCAGAGGCCTTCAAGTGGAGAGAACATAGAAGAAGTACAATCCTCATTCCTTGGAGGCCCAAATTATGTGATTAAGAGTGGTTGACCAACGTGTGATTCCTAAATTGCCAAAATCCGTATCAGTAGGGGAGCTGCTGCTTTTTTTGTTACTGAAGTGGGATTCACATAACATAAAATTAACATTTTAAAGTGAACAATTCAGTGGCATTTAGTGTACTTACAATGTTGTGCAACCACCACTTCTATGTAGTTCCAGAACATCTTCATCAGCCTGGAAGGAAATCTAGTACCTGTTAAGCAGTTACTCCCCATTTCCCCTCCCCTCCAGCCCCTGGCAACCACCAATCTACATCCTGTTTCTATGGATTTGCCCATTCTAGACATTTTGTGTAAATGGAATCACACCACGTGTGGCCTTTTGTGTCTGGCTTCTTGGACTCAGCCTACTGTTTTTGAAGTTCATCCACGTTGTAGACATCAGCACATATTCTTAATTCTTGGTTTATGCTTCTAAATCAGACAGGAAAAAAACAAAGTTACAAACAAAAAGAGTACATTCATACTTTCTTTTATATCTATGTATGTAGTTACCTTTACCAATGCTTTTATTTCTTATGTGGATTCAAGTTACTGCCTAGTATCTTTTAACTTTAGCATAAAGAACTGCCTTTAGTATTTCCTATAGGGCACACTTGCTAGCAACAAATTCTTTGTTTTTGTTTATCTGGGAATGTCTTAATTTCTCCTTTTTTCTTCTTTTTTGTTGTAGTAAAGTAAGTATAACTTAAACTTAATACTTTAGCCATTTAAAAGCATACAATTCAGTGGCATTAAGTACATTCATAATGTTGTGCAACCATCACCACTATTGAGTTCCAAACTTTTTTATCATCCCAAACAAAAACTCTGTACTGTTAAGCAATCACTCCCCATTGTACACTACCGAAATTTAGTTGGTATTAATCAAAACCACATTGTTATAAGTTAAGAGGTTAATTGTAATCTCCAGGGCAACCACTAAGAAAATAAATAAAAAATATGTAGTAAAAGAAATGAAAAAGATTTAAATGATGTATCCTAGAAAATGTCTGTTTTATACAAAAGAAAGCAGTAATGGAGGAATAGAAGAACAAAAAGTCTAAAAGACATGTAGAAAGTAAATACAAAATGACAAACATATATCCTAACTTACAAATAATTAAATTATTTGTAAATGGATCAAACACTGCAATAAAAAGGCAAAGATCAGCAGAGGGTATTTTGTTTATTTATCTATTTGGGAGAAAGAGAGAGAAAGCACGAGCAGAGGGAGGGGCAAAGGGAGAGGGAGAGAATCTCAAGCAGACTCCCTGCTGAGCACAGAGCCTGACACAGGGCTCAATCTCACAACCCTGAGATCATGACCTGAACCAAAATCAAGAGTTGGACACTTAACTGACTGAACCACCCAGGCACCCTAGCAGAATGGATTTTGAAATGACCTGACTATATATTATCTATGACAGACAAACTTTAGATTCAGATAGAAATAAATTGAAAATAAAAGGAAAAAGATATACCATGCAAACAGTAACCAAAGAGACCTACAGTGGCTGTATTAATATCATGCAAAATAGACTTTAAGACAAAAACTCTTACTAGAGACAGAGAACATTGTATAATGAGAAAAGGTGAAATCACTCCAGAAATTATAACATTTATCATCATATATACACCTGACAACAGAGTCCCAAAACACATGAAGCAAAGACTGATCGAACTGAAGGGAGAAATCATTCAAAATTAATAGCTGGAGACTTTAATACTTCACTTTCAATAATGGGTTGAATAACTAGACAGAAGATCAACAGGGAAATAGAAGAGTTAAACAACATTATAAACCAACTAGACTTAACAATTTAGAGAACACTGTGCCCCAAAACAGCAGAAAACCCAGTATTCTGAAGTCCACATGGAACAAATGACAAGATAAATCAAGTCTCAATAAATTTAAGGGGATCGAAATTAGACAAAGTACCTTCACAAAACAACAATGCAGGGAAATAAGAAATTCATACAATAAAGACATTTGGTAAATTCACAAATGTGTGAGAATCAAACAACACACACCTTAATAACTAATGGGCCAATGGAAAAAAGATTACAAGAAAAATTAGAAAACACTTTGAGATGAATGGAAACTAAAACACAACATGTCAAAGTTTATGGAATGCAAGAAAAGAAGTGCTCAGAGAGATCTTTACAGACGTAAGAGCCTACATTAAAAAAGAAGAAATATTTCAAATCAATAACCTAGCTTTCCACCTCAAGAAAGTAAAAAAAAAGAACCAACTAAACTGAAAGCAAGAAGGAAAGATGTAATAAAGATCCCAGCAGAAATCAATGAAAGAGAATAGAAAAATGATAAAGAATATCAACAAAATAGGAAGTTGGTTATTTAAAAGATTATCAAAATCGACAAACTTGTCGCTATATTGACAAGAAAAAAAGGATACTAAATTCATTAAAGTCAACAATGAGAGGATGTTATTACTGACATTAGAGAAAGAAATGGGATTAAAAGGGAATACTATGAAAAATTGCCACCAAATTAGGTAACCTACATGAAATGGATAAATTCATAGAAGTACATGAACTACCAAAAATGACTCAAGAAAAAATAATCTGAATAGACCAATAATAATGGGATTGATAGTCTCACAGAGAAAAGCTCAGGTTCAAATGGCTTCACCGGTACCTTTTCAAAAATGTTTCAAACTCTTCCAAAAAACAAAGGAGGAGGGAATATTTCCCAACTCATTCTATGAGACCACTATTGCCCCATATCAAAACCAGATAAAAACATCACAAGAGGACAAAACCACGGACCAATATCTCATAAGTATAAATGAAAAATCTTCAAAATACTACCAACAATATAGCAATATATAAACAAGATTATACACCATAATCAAGCATTTTCCTCAATAACACATTTGCATGTGAAATAATTTTGTACATAGAAAATAAGGAATCTTCCCAAAAATAAAAAAGAAAGAGAAAAAAGCTATTACAACAAATGAATTTGCAAGTCTGTAGGATACAAAAAATCAACTGTATGTCTAGAAGCTGGCAAAAAATAATCTAAAAATGAAAGAAGAAAATTCCATTTAAAGTAGCACTAAAGAAAGAATAAAATACCTAGGAATAAATTTAACAAAAGAGTGTTTTTTTTTTTTTTTTTAAAGATTTTATTTATTTATTTGACAGAGAGAGACAGCGAGAGCAGGAACACAAGCAGGGGGAGTGGGAGAGGGAGAAGCAGGCTTCCCGCTGAGCAGGGAGCCCGATGTGGGACTCGATCCCAGGACCCTGGGATCATGACCTGAGCCGAAGACAGACGCTTAACGACTGAGCCACCCAGGCGCCCCCAAAAGAGTGTTTTGTTAAAATACTTGATCCTGAAAACTGTAATACATTTTTAAAGTAATCTCTACACCTAATGTGGGGCTTGAAATCACGACCCCAAGATCGAGAGTCACACATTCTACCAAATGAGCCAGCCAGGTGCCCCTGTAATACATTGTTGAGAGAAATTAAAGAAGCTCTAAATAAATGGAAACACATTCCATGTTCATGGATTAAAAAACTTAATATTTTTAAGATCAATAATCCCCAAATTGATCTACAGATTCAGTGCAATAGCTATCAAATTCCCAGCAAGCTATTTTTTTCCTCACAAATTGACAAGCTGATTCCAACATGTATATATGGAAATACAAGGTACCCCAAACAGTCAAAATATTCTTGAAAAAGAAGAGCAAAGTTATGGGACTGACACTTCCTGATTTCAAAACTTAATGAAAATCTACAGTAAACAAGACTATGTGATACTGACGTAAGGATAGACAGAGAGAGTAACGGAATGGAATTGAGAGTACAGAAATCAGTCCATATAGCTAAGGGCAATTGATTTTTGTTAAGGAAACCAAGACCATTCAAGGAAGAAAGAATAATCTCTTCAACAAATGGTATTGGAACACCTGCATACCCACAGTGAAAATAATGAATTTTACTCTTACTTCACATCATATACAAAAACTTAAATCAATGTAGATCAATGACCTGAAAGTAAGAGCTAAAATGATAAAATTCTGGGAGCCTGGGTGGCTCAGATGGTTAAGCATCTGCCTTCGGCTCAGGTCATGATCCCAGAGTCCTGGGATCAAGTCCCGCATCGGGCTCCCTGCTCAGCGGGGAGCCTGCTTTTCCCTCTGCCTCTCTCTCTCTCTGTCTCTTATGAATAAATAAATAAAATCTTTAAAAAAAATAAAATGGTAAAATTCTTAGAAGAAAATATAGGTGTAAATCTTTATGACCTCGGATTAGCAATGACTCTTAGATATGAAACCTGAAGCACAAGCCTACAAACTAGATAAATTGGAATTTATCAAAATTAAAAACTTTTGTGTTTCAAAGGACACTATCAATAAAATGAAAAGATATCCTGGAGAATGGGAAAAAACATTTGCAAATCATATCCCTGGTAAACAAATTGATCCAGAATATATAAAGAATTCTTGCAACCCAACAATAAAAAGAGAAATAAGCAAGTAAAATGGGCAAGGGAGTTGAATAGACATTTCCTCAAAGGAGATATACAAATGGCCAATAAGCACATGAAGGAATACTCAACACCATTAGTCATTAGGGAAATGTAAATCAAAACCACAATGAGGGGGGCGCCTGGGTGGCTCAGTCGGTTAAGTGTCTGCCTTTAGCTCAGGTCATGATCCCAGGGTCCTGGGATCAAGCCCTGAGTTGGGCTCCCTGTTCAGTGTGGAGTCTGCTTCTCCCTCTCTTCCTCGTTCTTGCTCTCTCTCTCTCTCTCTGTTGCTATCTCTGTCTCTCTCTCTCAAATAAGTAAAAATAAAAAAATCTAAACAATAAAACAAAACACAAAGAGGTACCATTTCACACTCACTAGGATGGCTAGAATCAAAAATACATGGAAACAAGTGTTGATGAGGATGTGGAGAAATTAGAAACCTCATACATTGCTGGTAGAAATGTAAAATGGTGCAGCTTATGTGGTGAATTTTATGTTATCTGAAATTTGCCTAAATAAATAAATAAATAAATATCTATCTCACACACACACACACACACACACACTTTCCATTATTTTCCTGAGAACAAACTTAGTGATTTCAGGATGAAAGATCCCTATTTGTTCTTGTCTTTTAATAGAAGGCAGGCAAGAGTTGATCTCCAAGTTCTGGTTCAACCCAGAAGCAGGCAACTCAGTGGCCATGCTTCACCAATTCTCTGCTTTCTGAACATTCATTAATTTTTGCTGTCAACCTAGTGACCTTGGCCTATGGCATTTGGCGCTATCTAGACAAAGGTTCGATCCATACCCTGTTGCTAATGAGCTTAGTGTCTTTGGGTTGATTAACTCTTTGCAAGGCAGAAGGGAAAAAACACATTCTGGGCAGTCCATGTCTTCAATGATTTACATAAATGTTCTTTTTAACTGTGTTCATACCTCTAGTATGTACAGTCCTTGGCACACACACAAAAAGAACACAGTAAGTGTCCATTAAATAAAATCATTTAGGGGCGCCTGGGTGGCTCAGTCAGTTAAACATGTCTGCCTTCGGCTCGGGTCATGATGCCAGGGTCCTGGGATCGAGTCCTGCATTGGGCTTCTTGCTCAGTGGGGAGCCTGCTTCTCCCTCTGCGGGTCTCTCCCTCTGCTTGTCCTCTCTCTCTCACTCTAACAAATAAATAAAATCTTTAACAAAAATAAAATAAATAAAATAAAATCATTTACTCCACACAAAAGCCTAATGATTTGGGTATCACTACTTCTGTATTACAGATGAGGTCTTAATTTCTTCACTGGTAAAATGTGAATTTATTAATACTCACCTCACTGGGTTTTGTTGCATCTTTTAATTATATCCATTGTAAGAGAGAGTATAATATGGTAGAAAGAGCGTTGGTTTTGTATCAGAAAATTATGAGCTGGTGTATCAGCTGAACCATATACTGTGAACGTAGGAAAATGACTTCTCTGAATTTCAGTTTCCTTGGCTGTTAAATGTTACTTATAATATTAAATTATAAATTACATTATATACAATGAAGCATTGTATATCATTATATAATTTGTATATATATACTTATATGCATATATATATATGTATATATATATATATACACACTTAAGCAACTAGCTTTTCCTTTTTCAGGCTTCTTGCTCATTCTCTCTCTCATTTCTAAACAATGTAGTGCCCAGGGCTCCAGCCTTGAGACTCTTCTCTATCTACCCTTATCCGTGTATTGATTTCATAGCTTCAATACTATATATAAAACATACGCATGTATGTATATGTGTATATATATTTATATACATGCATATAAACATTTAACAACCTAGTGTAATACCTAACACATAGTAACTAATTGAAAAATGGTATTCATTCTTACTTAAATGATGGTTATTATTACGGATAAAACATCTGGCTCAAAATAGGTGCCAGAAAGTTCCTTCCCTCCTTTCCTGGTCTTAGTGTGGCTCCCATGCACTTAAAATTTCCTTCTCTGCTCTTACTCCTGAATTGCCTTATTTCTTTCTGGAACATCCTCTGCCTACTCCCTCCTCTCATTTAATCCTTGCAACCTTGGCCATCATAATAAAGACCCTTGATCAAGCATGAACCTCTCTGCATCCGCCTTCTGGGCTAATTATTTGACCCTGGGCACAAATCAAGGTCCATGATCAGCACTTTGCTGCCCTCACCTGGCCTATTCCAGTGTCTGTTACAGTTGACCGATGACCACTGTCCAGCAGGCTCAGCTCTGACCTAGTTCTGACAAGGAGTTCACAGAAATCATTCCCTGGGGAATTTGAGCGAATGCATCCCTTTCTTTGGGAGATAGGGATGAAGAGGCAAAGGTCAACTCAATCTGATACCTCCAAAAGGGAACATTTGGTGACTTCCCAACGGTCTGCTTCAGAATTGTTCAGGACTACTCATGGCTAGGTCAGCATTATGTGGAAAGAAAGCCAAAATCATATGGAAACCTCAGGCCTTATATTGACTGCCTTTCCAAGCTCAGTTCATCTGTAGACTTCTAGACGCTAGGACCTACCTAAGCCGAAACCCTATCTCTGAACATCAAAGCTCTCTTCCTATTTCACAACTGCGTGCTCCTCTGGAGGAGGTGGAGGGCAGTGGGAGCTCTATCCCAGTTACTTCACTGTGTGTTACATAAGACGCCAGCTTGAACTTGCCAAGGGAAACTCCATTCTCTCGAAGGCAGGTTAGCCTGAACCATCTCCCTCAACCACTGTCTGAAGAACAGGTGTAAAATTGGGGTAGGGCATGGGAGAAATGGGTGACGGGGGTCAAGAGGTAAAAAGAAAAGAAAAAAGAATACCACCTTCTCATACCTTCAGACACCCAGCAATCCATTCCGGAGTTTTTCAAATGGGCAAACAGAAACTGTTTTCCGATTTGTTTGTTCATTAAGCAAATATTTTTAGAGGGAAAAGAAGTGATAGGTAGTTGTTTGGGGGGGAAAATTAGACTATCCATTAACTAGCTACTGGAAAAAAGTGTATGTGTGTTTGTGTGTGTTGAGTGAAGGCAGGGGAGGCGACTGGCAAAAGGTGATATTGATCCCCAAACCAGATGATAAGGATCAAATAGAAAACTGAAGATAGAGCCCATCTCTGAACATTGATATAAAAACCCTAAATCTTTAGCAAATAGAATCCATCTTCACATGAATTAATACACTGACGTATTATAACCGAGTGGAATTTTCCCTAGAAAGGAAAGCGCTATTCAAGATTATGTATTAAATTAATATTATTTGATATCTTAATAAATCAAAGGAAGAAAGCCTCACGATGTAGTTATTTCAATAAATACAGAAACAGATCAATGAATAAGTTTATCTACATCTGAATTTTTGGATGCTTAATAAAATATGAAAGAGATGAATACTTTCTTAACCCTATGTCAAAAAACGGTTGCCAATTTTGAAATAATGGAAGATTTCCATTGAAATCATGAACAAGGCAAGGAAAACACTGTGTTGACTATGATTTCACATTGTTCTGGAAGTATTAGCCAGAGGAGAGAAGAAAATAAGATATATAAAAAAGGAAAGAAGAAAAATTATTATGAACACAGAAAATAACTACGTATCATTAAAAACTCAGAGAAATAACTTAAGTTAGAAGATAATTTACAAGGTAATTGGTTAGAATTGTTAATAAAAATTCAATAACATGCTACATTAATATAAATTTAATGTAAGAACACGTCACATTTGTAAAAGTAATAATAAAGATTAATTTCCTAGAAATAAACTTGACAAGATATGGACAAGGCCCATATGAACAAAACAAAATTGTAAAACTCTACTGATAACCATAAAAGAAGACTCTAGTAAATGAAAAGACATACTTTATTCATTATTTAAAAAATCAATTACAGTAATCAAAATATTTGATGTAATTTCAACAAACATTAACATAATATTTCACTTTGGAACTTGAATATATTACTGCAAAATTCATCTGGAAAATAAGTATGAGGAAATTGCCAGAACCATTTTGAACAGAAAGAGAAATGAGAGGGGCCAAGCACCATCAGATATTAAAATGCATTATAAGAATATAATAATAAAAACTATGTGTTACTTTGCAAGAGTATATTAACAAATTAACAGAACATGATAAAAATTCTCCAAATAGGCCCAAATGTACATTGAACAAATGTACTGTTATACAGTTTCAAACGTGAGGCAGAAAGCTGGCTTATTGAACAGATTTCCTTGGACAACAGCCTAGCTATTTGGTGTAAGTAGAGGAGTGAAATCCCTATGTTATTTTTCACATCAAACAGAAAGAAAGAAGGAAAAAGAAAATAAAAATTAAATTAAAAAAAGAACAAGCATAAATTGACACCATCATTCATGGGCAATTTCTTTTTTTTTTTTTTAAGATTTATTTATTTATTTGAGAAAGAAAGAGCAAGCAGGGGAGAGGGGCAGAGGGAGAGGGAGAGGGAGATAGAATCCCAAGCAGACTCCCACTAAGCACAGAGCCCAACACAGGGCTCCATCTCATGACCCTGAGATCACGACCTGAGCCGAAACCAAGAGTCGGGCACCCAACTGCGTGAGCCACCCAGGCGCCCTCATGGGCAGTTTCTTGGCAGACGCTGACATCTAATCTCGTGACCTAGAAACCGCTTAACATCAGAAAATCTCAATGAATTAGTGATTACAAAGTTTCCGAGGGAAATAGTAGCTCACTAGAGCATTGAAATTCAGGCTCTGACCTTTTTTAAGTAAGAACTAAGCCTGCCTTTACATACTAATATGTGTTCTCTGGAGAGCAAAACTTGGGTCTTTCTCATTAATTGACAAGAAATAGTTTTATAAAGAGCAAATGGAAACACCAACTGGTGTTTCCTCTCTGATATCACCATTCTTTTATTTACCACAGTTCTTGACACTGAGAGGAAATTTTTATATGTTGCCTCCTCCAAGTTTGCTCTTTCAGAACATGCTCACCCATGGTGCTCTGGGGGAACTAGCTATATACTGAAGAGCATGTGCCAGGATGCCGCGAGGCTCCAGCTTGAGTTCCAGCTGTGCACCTGTCAGCCCTGCGACTCTGACCTCAGTTTCCCCGTCTGCACACTGAAGGAGTTGAACTCGATCATCTCTAAGTTTCCTTTGAGTTCAGGCATTCTGTAAACGTCGCCTTTTCACTACAAAGAAGCATTCACTCCCTTTCTTTCATTTCCCTTCCTTTAGAGAGTCTGTGCTAGAGCATCAGAGGGACCAAGAGATTCTGGTCATAAATATTTTTGTCCATTCACAGGGGGCAGCGTCCAAACAACTGCAACTAGCCGTACTTTTTAAGGACTCCTTGCTGGTTCCTAATTCTCTCACTTGGCATGCACAGGGCTCCGTGAGTCTTTCTTTCCACCCTTACCCCTGTAGTGATGTCATCTGTTTTTATGGGCAGAAATGCCATCGAGGCAAGGACGACTCCATAATATATCTCCCTGGGCCAGATCTCTCCAGGTCATAGGTACCCAACTGCCTACTAGACATCTCTTCTTGAATGTCTAAGAGACACCGCATACTTACCATGTCCAAAAAGAACCTCCTCCCCTTTTCACCAAAACTGGCTCCTTCACCAGTCTGCCCGTCTTAGTTAACCTAATACTTAGAGTTGCTCAGACCAAAACCTTGGAGTCATCCTTGCCTGCTCTTTGTCTCATGCCCTCCATCCAACCCGTTGGCAAATCCTGACGTTCCTACGTGTAAAATACACGCAGAATGCCATCACTTCTCGCCTCACCAATTGCTGCCACCTTGGTCCAAAACACCACGAACGTGTCCCTAGATTACTGCAATCACTTCTTCATTAGTCTGCCTGCTAGGGATTTTACCGCCCTGTAGTCAGTTCTCCATGGCAAACAGCTGAAATGTCCGATTATATGGCCTTTGGGCTTCCCATCCCATTCATCTAAAAAACAAAGCCCTCGGTGGGTGGGGGATGGGCTAGATGGGTGGCGGGGATTAAGGAGGGCACTTGTGATGGGCACTGAGTGTTGTATGTAAGGAATTGAATCCCTGAATTCTACTTCAGAAACCAATAGTGCACTGGATGTTCGCTAACTAAAATTTAATATTAAAAAAACAAAACCCCAAAAAACAAAGCCCTTACAGCAGCCTGCATGAACCTAAACAATACCCTCACCCATTATCTTTGTGACTTGTCTCCTCTTCTTCCCCTCTCTCACTTGTTACAGACAGAGGACTTTATTGTTCTTCAGGCACACCCAAGCATACTCCTGCCCCAGGGCCTTTGCATTTGTTATTCTCCCTGCCAGGAAAGCTCCTTTCCGGGTATCCACAAAGCTTATGGGCTCCCTCAGGTCCTTCAGGGCTTTGCTCAAATGCCATCTTAGTAGTAGGCATTCCTCAGTAACCCTGTTGAAAATTACGCACACCTCCTGCTAAACACTCCTTGCCCCCTTCCTCATTTATCTTTATATAACACTTTCTACTCTCCTACACATCGTGTATTTTACTTCTTTATTTGTTTATTGCCTTTCTCTCCTCTTTAGCATGTAAGTTCCGCGAAGACAAGGATTCTTGTCTGGTTTTCCAGTGTGGAGAAGAGTGCCTTGCACATAATAGATACCCAGTAAATATTTGCTGAATGAATAAATGAACTGTCCGCATTGACCAGATGCCTCAAAGACTCCCGTCCTTCTTAGAGAATGATAAAATGGCTTTAGAGAGTGAATTAGACTGTGAACAATAAGTATAAAATACTGCGTAGATGCACAAATCATTATTTCATTATCTGGCCAATGTACAAGGGACACATACAAATTATTCTAATCACAGAGTGATGAAAAAATTATGAACAATGTGTTCTTGAATAAGCGTAGGGAGAAAATAATGGATTGTAGTTTAAATGAAATTAGGATGCAACGGCGGGCATCACAGACTTGCTTTATCTACTCTTTGAGCACTGTCATTTGGGGAAAATGTCCTTTGGAGAAAAAGAAGTAGGTCAGAGAGACAGGCCAAGCGAAGAAACAGTGGGGCCCAGGGCTTGTACTGAGTAGGGTCAGTATTTAAATGCCTTTTCATTGTGAATCTTTTACTTTTCGGCACGATGTTCTAATTATTTATTTGCAACATTGAATCAAGTGAGCATTTGCTCCTTTGCTGGGAAAACAAATTTACTCTTATTCGGAATTTGTTAACAGTGATTGAAAATTCTGGTTACCTCTGATCAGATACCTTCCCCCAGCTAAATATAATGAAGTGAACAATACATGGTGATTAGGATTGTGTTTTCCAAGAGAAGGTTTCCATTGAGGGCGAGGCTACAAAATACCGTTTCCACTTCCTGTTGTGCATCTCAGTTGCTGGACGTAGAATCAGAGATTTAGGCTGGTAGATGCTATAGCTAAGGATGACCCCCCTCACCTCAGTCATCACGGGGTTCAGGGCCAAATGATGACTTCTGCTTGGACATACTGTGGCAGGTCTCACCTCAATTGTGCAAGATACTGGTTCGTGTTTGTCCAATCGTGTGTTCCAGACCATGAAACCGTGGGCTACGGCCTCCCATAATGGTAGAGGAGAAGGAAAGATCTAGTCTTACTACAGTACATTAAAGTTTCAGGGTTTCCACACCACAAAAGTAGTTGAGCCCTCAGAGAAGGAGAAGAACCTGTCTGGGATCTGAAGGCAATACTTAAAACAAAACAGGAAATAACGTTTCGATGCAAAGATAAGGAAAATCAATGATAGCATCCAAAATCATTGCACGAAAATATACACGTTGTCCCCCCAGCAGGCCTCTGTCCCTCTAGACGAATGTCACATGGGGAACTCAATTATTCCCACCTCTTACTTCTTTCGTTGATGGCTGACAATTCAAAACAAGTAGGAACTAAATATACGTTCTTCACACTGACCGCTGTGCATAGCTGTTAAAAATATTAAAATAGAGTTATAAAAAAGTCACTTCTACAGATGTGAAAAATAGGTCGATGTGCTACCAGTACAAAGTGCCATTAATTTTTCTAAGAGGCTCTTCTCTCAAATCTGTGACAAGGGGCTATGATGTGTTTCCTTCTCCCTGTGTTTTTCATCACTGGAAGATGCTTTCAGTAGACAGTGTGCATGGACACAACATGATTCCTAAGTGTCCGGTGTCAGTCACCTATTGTTGTATAACAAACAACTCTAAAAAAACTTCATGGTTTAAAACAACATCAATTTATTATTTCTTATGTGGATTGATTGGATGGTTCTCCTACTTCACAGGATGTTGGCTGGGTCTCTGGAATGGCTGGAAGGCCCCAAAAGGCCTTATTCACAGGGCTGGCCATTGGTGCTGGCTCCGGACTAAGAGCTCAGCTGAAGCTATTGGTTGGGGGCCTTGCTTTTCCTCCACGTGAGCCTCCCTGGGAGCCTTCTTGGGCTTTCTCACAATATGATGGCTGGGTTCCAAGAAGAAGTGTTCCCTACAAGGAGGCAGAAGCTGAAGATCTCTCAAGGTTTGACTGTCACTCCTGCCACATTCCACTGGTCAGAACAGGTCACAGGGCCAGTCCGAATTTGCCTGTCAATGGGAGGAATGGCAAGACCATTGGCAAATGGGCATGTGGGCTGGGAAATAATTTTGTAGCCAGCTTTGGAAGCATATTCTATCACAGTCGAGAAATGCTTCTTTATCCCGCCCCCCCCCCTTTGCTGCTTTCCTTCTCATTTTCCCTATATACTGGATTTTGAATCAGATCCCATAGATGGACCAGATTAGACGATGCTAAGTACACAAGATATTCTGATCTTAATTTACAAACTATGTCAGTGTAGATCAGTCAAGGGGAATGGGACCAGGCAATAGCCATCTGGGGATTTTAAGGAAATCAGGGGGGAAATTGTGGCGATGTTTGTAAAACTGCATAGTCTGTGATTCTAGAATGTTATTATGCAAAGAAGAGCTCAAGTTTTCTGAAGTGTCTCGGTGCCAGGTACCCTTCTGAATGTTTTACATTCATTACCTTATTTAATTTTCACAGCATTTTGAGGTCTGTCTTATTGTCTTGATGCCTCAGATGAAGGAACATAGGTCTAGAAAGGTTAGGCGAACTTGCACAATGATCACAGCTATTAAATCAGTGGACATGGTCTTAAAATTTAGGTATGTCCAACTCTGAAACCCCTGCTATGTCCACTATACTCTTGCTACATAAAGAGTGGCCCCGGGGGCGCCTGGGTGGCTCAGTCCGTTAAGGGTCCGACTCTTGATTTTGGCTCAGGTCATAATCTTGGGGTCTTGGGATCCAGCCTGTATTGGGCTCCACACTTAGCGGGGAGTCTGCTTGAGGATTCTCTCCCTCTCCCTCACTCCCACCCCCCGGCTCGCACTTTCTCTCTCTCTCAAAAGAAATAAGTGGTTTTTTTTCTTAAAAAGAGTGGCCCCACAGAATCCTTATCCCATTAGGAGAGGTGGAGCCTGAGGGCAGTCAGAGAGAGTTTCCCTAAAGTGCAGGGCCCAGAGTAGAGGTCCCGGTTGCTGATATCGAAGGGAAGTAAGGATTCATAGGTGTACAGTGAAAATTGGGAGTGAGGAATAGTAGCTGGGATTATACCGGCTGCCAAATACCAAGCTGGCTGGCAAAATTTGTCAACGCTCCCATGAGCTTGTAATTAAATGTAACCTGCTCAAGGAAGACAATATGGTTTCTCTGAGGAGAAGTCAAGCCAGACTCAACTATCCAATTCTTTTAGGGAACAAGAGAGGATACGGTCAATCATTTAAGTGTGCCTTCCAGAAGCATATTCCTAAAATGAGAAGTAACGGAACCAGAGAATACTACAGTGAGCTATGTGGCAGCCAGAAGCCCCTGCAGTCACCACTCCAGGGGAGCTGGAAAAGCTGGTATCAGAAGTTTGTTCAAGGTCCGCCTCCTTCAAGAAAGTGGGCAGCAAAATCCCAAGGTCCTAGAAAGTGAAAGCGTCCACTTTTGAATGAGGCATATTGATTTTGAATTATGGTCTGAAACATACAACCTATGTGAAGTCACGTGACCTACCTGAGGCTCAATGTTCATATCAGTAAATGACGAATAGCAATACTTACAGGGGCTCCTGGGTGGCTCAGTCGTTAAGCGTCTGCCTTCGGCTCAGGTCATGGTTCCAGAACCCTGCGATTGAGCCCCACATCGGGCTCCCTGCTCGGCGGGAAGCCTGCTTCTCCCTCTCCCACTCCCCCTGCTTGTGTTCCCTCTCTCGCTGTGTCTCTCTCTGTCAAATAAATCAATAAAATCTTAAAAAAAAAAAAACAATACTTACAGTTCCGTGTAGCCGAGTGACACAAAAGAGAAAATCTACATCATAAGACCTAGCCCGCAGTGAATAAATAAATATTAGTTTATTTCTTTAAGACTTACATATTTTATGCTTACTCTGCCAGGCACTATTCCAAAATACTCTACAAATGTTAACTCATTTAATCCTCATCACAACCCCATGGCTGTAGGCACTATTATTACCTTCATAGTACAGATGAGAAGACTGAGGCACAGAGAGGTTGAGTGACCTGCCCATGGTCACACAGCCAGTGAGTGGGAGCATGCAGACTTGAGCCCCGACAGTCTAGCTTGGAAGTCCACATTCCTAACCATGATGATACTTAACCGCTCTGCTGGGTTGGAATGTCTGAACTGTCTGCCATTAAAATCTTCTAATGATGCATCCGAATAGAACTTCCCATTGCCCTTTATTTTAAACCTCTGCAAGCGATTTTGATGTGAAAAGAAAAAGCAGACAGCGTGCTTGGAAACACTTCTGCAAGTGCCGTTGCCTCCCAGGAAAAATTTGCCCGGGCGCCATTGCTAACTCAATGAAAATGGGGCCCCAGAAGCCCCGAGCCCACCTCCTATCCCCCCACACCCCAGGGTGTTGCCTGAAAGCATTGTCAGCTTGCACTTCCCCTTTTGTGTCTGCAGACTGGGTCAAGGAGGTTGACAGAGTTTTCATTCTCTCCAAGGTGATCATTAAGGGCATAAATTTTTATTTCTCTCCATTAAATTGTTGATTCTGTTCCACAAAAGCTAAAATGTAGTCTCCAAGGGGGGAAGAAAGTAGGCAGCTTGCCATGATTCTGACTTTCTATTTAATTTAGATGGCAAGGGGTTGAGAGATCACAATGCAGGATTTAGCCCCCTATCTTTCCCTGCGCCAGAAACTACCACTACACAGGAAAGCAATAAAAAGTCAGAATACACCTTGCTCTTTGATATAGGATTATACCTGGTAGAGAAATAAAGGAATGACTTATAAAGCAAAGTGTCAGAACTGAGCCAGTCCAGTTCAGGCCTAATAAGGATTTACTTCGACTCTGTCTGTTCTGTCAGGGACTTGATAATTTAATGAATAAGAAACTGTCACTCTTGGGTATGTTCTGCTCCACTGCCTTTCTCACCCAACTCGCTCCCGCCATCCACACCAGCATGACCCCTACCTACTTGTCTTTCTGCTTGGAAATTCCAAACATGGAAAGGGCATTGTCCAGCCAAGGCGGATAAAGAATGGACCTAAGGGAGATGGTGCCTGCCTGTCACTGCCTGGGGCATGGAGGGAGGAGGGAGTCCGCACTGAGTCTTCTAATTCCCTGTTAACAGCTTTTCAGTATTCTCTCTCCCACTGCTCTTTGCTGGCTGTGCTGAGCTTTGGTTCTACCAATTCGCCTTTCATGCTCTGGGGGGATGCCCGCTTGGAGAAAGAGCTGCAATAATGGCCGGCTTTCCTTTTCCCTCCTTTATTGCTAAGACCTCAAATTTGAACCTTGAAAGAAAAAGAATTCTCAATATGACCGGCCAAGCCTTGAAAATGCTTCCTCCCCTTCGCTCCCTCACCTGCCTCTCTTTTAGAAAAACAATACTGGGGTGCCTGGGTGGCTCAGATGGTTGAGCGTCTGCCTTCGGCTCAGGTCATGATCCTGGGGTCCTGGGATCGAGTCCCACATCGGGCTCCCTGCTGGGCGGGGAGCCTGCTTCTCCCTCTGCCTCCGCCTCTCTCTCTCTCTCTCTCTCTCTCTGACTCTCAAGAATAAAAAAAAAAACAAACAAAAAACATTAGAAAGACAATACTGTGTGGAAATTAATAAAAGGAAACCCCATTTAAAATGGAGTCCGGAGACCAGAAGGGGGAGTTCTCACGCCCTACCACTGGTCACCCACTGCAGACCCAACAGCAAGAGAGGTACCTCACAAGTCTTAACTACTTTAGCTGCCGCTTTATTACCTGAGCGGGAAGAGGAAAAATTTTCCTGCTCCCCTGGCAACAGCCCAGCCAATGAGAGACCGCCACAGCTCGGCCAATGAGAAGCCGCTATACTTCCAACTTCCCAGTTTACACCAATGGTCGTCTTGTTCATATCAGCCCTCCCAACTCCCCCTTTCCTCTATAAAGAAGTCTTCTTCTGCTTTGTTCTCTGTCTTACCTGTGCTTTTGCAATAGCTTGCTTGTCCCGAATTGCCATTCTCTGCTATTCCCAAATACACCCATTTTTTGCTGGTAAAATAACTGAGTGTTTTATTTTTAAGGTTAACAACTGCATAGCGGTTACTGCCTACACTCTGGAGCCAGACTGATGAATCTCAGCTGCCTCATTCATATAATGGAGAAAATAAAAGAACCCACCCCATAATGTTGCTGTGAGAATCTAAAACATATAAATCATTTAGAACAATATCTGTCACAAGTAAATGCTACACAAGCATTAGCTATTATTATGTCATGAAGAAATTTGGGGTGATAAAGGCGGGAAAGAAACAGATGATCTAGAATTTCAGACTTGTAAAGATGAAAGGGACCTGGGGCGCCTGGGTGGCTCAGTCGTTAAGCGTCTGCCTTCAGCTCAGGTCATGGTCTCAGGGTCCTGGGATCGAGCCCCACATCGGGCTCCCTGCTTGGCAGGAAGCCTGCTTCTCCCTCTCCCACTCCCCCTGCTTGTGTTCCCTCTCTCGCTGTGCCTCTCTCTGTCAAATAAATAAATAAAATCTTTAAAAAAAAAAAAAAAGATGAAAGGGACCTTAGAGATCAGCTGGGTTATGCCACTCGTTTTACAGAGACAAGACCCAGGCAAATGAAACTCTGGATTCCCATGTTGAAACTCTTTCTGTAATGCTCCACCTCAGTTAATATTGTTCCTAAGCTGGTCTAGCTCTGACTTAGTTGTGCTTTCAGCCAGCAAATACTGAGCTGAGCACTTAGTAAAGGATTGTCCTAATGTACAACTCTGGGAAGTTGTGCAACATGGTAGCTCTAAATCTGGGTGGTGAGATACTGTGACCCCCTCCTGGTGTTCACACCATTGTGTGACCCCCTCCTCTCGAGTGTTGGCGGGACCTGTGAGTTCTTCTAACTCATAGAATACAGCAAAGGTGACACAATGTGTGTGATGATATATACATGATTACATGACATAAGATTTTAATGCCCATCTTGCTAAGAGAGACGCTCTCCCTTGCTGGCTTTGAAGAAGAAAGCTGTCGTATCGTTAGCTGCCATATGGGGGAGGAGCTGAGGGCCACCTCTGGCTGACAGCCAACTACAAACTGAGGCCCTCAGTCTGGCAGCCTGTAAGGAATGGAATCCTGTCAGCAACCACACGAGCTTAGAAGTAAATCGTTTCCCCAGTAAAACCTCAGGTAAAACAGAAGTCCCACCTAACACCTTGATTACAGTCTTGTGAGACCTTTTTTTTTCTTTTTTTTAAGATTTTATTTGTTTAGTTGTCAGAGAGAGAGAGAGAGAGAGCAGAAGCAGGGGAAGCGGCAGGCAGAGGGAGAAGCGGGCTCCCCACTGAGCAGGGAGCCTCATGTGGGACTCGATCCCAGGACCCTGGGACGACGCTTAACCAGCTGAGCCACGCAGGTGTCCCAAGTCTTGTGAGACCTTAAGCAGAGGACCCAGCTAAGCTGTGGCCAGAGTTCTAGGCCCACAGAAAATGTGAAGTAACACGTGTGTGTTCCTTTAAGCTGCTGTGTTTGTGGTAATGTTGTTATGCGGCAATAGATAGCTAGTACAGATTTAAAGGTGAACAATGGTTTCTGTTTGCAAGAATTTCAGTCAAAGGGGAAGACACTTAAAACTTAAAAAAGACAACTTTAAACTCTAGACCACTTAAATGACAGTGTGAACAAAGAACTAAAGCACAGGGTCTGGGCCCTCACCAGGCAGTTGGTGAAGTGGGGGCAGACACAGCAGGAAATGAAGCTTGAGAGGCAGGCAGTCTAGATGTGGGGGTCACGATTACGGGCTTGGGTATCAGGGAGATCTGGGTTCAAATTTCAACTCTGCCGTTTCCTAGCCTCATGACATCGGGCAAGGAGATTAAGGATTCTATGGCTCAGTTTCCCCATCTGTAAAACGGCAGTCATAATCATATTCACTTCTCAGGGTTGTGATGAAGCTTAAGATGAAATGATGCCCATAAAGCAGTTAGTATGCTACTAGCTCGTAGTATGTGCTCAGTAAAAATGTGTGCTGTGGCTAGAGGTCAAAACATGGACCTCCTGGGAAGACTGAACAAGGAACTTTAGCCTGTAGACAATCGGGATTTAAGGTTGGGAGCGATGTCAGAAGTTTGTGGTGCAGCCACATCTATCTGGCGCTCTTGGGAGAAAAGAATCAGAGGGGATGGGACTAATGACAGGGAGACTAATTGGGAGACTGTGGTAGTGGCCCAGGGAAAGGCTGAGAAATGGTTGAGCTGGTAGCACGGGCATCATCAATGGCTAAGTAGGTATATTATGTTCTTCTTGATTGGACCAGCCACCACCCCAACCCAAGGCATAAACATACCCTTTCTGCTCCCTGTTCATACCCTTCTCAGGGGTCTGACAGTAAGGCTACTTGATCGCTTGCTGGTAAAACTCATGGCGGTCTCCCAGCCCGCTCTGTAATCCAGTGCGAAACTCACCCCCTTGGCTGTGTTCCTTCTGATGTGCAGTTTCAATAAAGTACTCAAAGGTATTCATTTGTCCCCAACAGTGCTCAGCCTTGCTCTCTTCGGAGTTGTAGGGTCATTATTCATTTATGAAAATGAAAACAAATGCACCCAAGCTAAATGCCTCGCTTGTTCTGATGGCCATCAGAAGCAGGGACAACGTGCTGACAACTCACTCAGGTCTTCAGGCCACGAATCCTGGAACAAAGGGTAGGAGCCTCCTTGCCCCCAGACTGCTCAGTAAACACAGCTCCGTCTCCCACAGGGCCCCTGACAGGCTGCAGATTGGTGTTTCTTCACCCATCAAGCCTGGAGCTTGGTGACAGCCCAGCTCATTAGCACACCTCGCCGATGGAGCCTGACGCTGCAATGGAACAAAAAGTTGCCAAGTTTGCAGTTTTTCTTCCGTACTTTCTGTCCACCAGCCCCTCTAGTGCCCCCTCTTTCTTTATCCTCATCCCTCCTTTGAGGATCCACTTACATCAATCGTAAATTCGGCGCTCTCCTGTTCTTCAGAATCACGCTACTAGGGAGAGAGATGCTGTAACGGAATGAAGTCACGTTAAGGGCCCTAAGACTGTGTTTTGCTCCTTCCAGTGCAAGAGGCAGCTAAGTTTCAGGCCTGAGACTTCATTATAAGAGTAGCAGATCTCCAGGGAAGGTTGAATCCTCGTCCCCAGCAGGTGTGGCATGGAGATGTTTGTTGTTGTTGTTTTAAGATTTTATTTATTTATGTGAGAGAGAGCACAAGCAGAGGGGAGAGGCAGAGCGAGAGGGAAAAGCAGGCTCCCCCGCTGAGCAAGGAGCCCCATGCGGGGCTTGATCCCAGGACCCTGAGATCATGACCTGAGCCAAAGGCAGACGCTTAACTAACTGAGCCACCCAGGCGCCCATGGCACGGAGATGTTGGGACCCTGATTAGGAAGGAACCCTAAGACTTGGGCTGGTGAATGTGGGTTGATGCACTCAAAAATCTTGAGTGCCCAGATTCCTCTGACCCCTGCAGGCTTGCAGAAGTACCCCACTCCCCACTGTGAAAAGCTCGTGCACCACCCCCTACCCCAGCTTACAGACAATGAAAAAGCTTCTGTCTTATAAGACAGCATGCATTGCTGACCTGCCTCTAGCCTCCGGAAGTATGGTAAGTTACAGTTCTCCGGATGAATGGCAGAGATCAGAGCCAGCCTTAGACACCTAAACGATCTAGGGCTACTTCTTGCCATCCTGTCCCCACTTAATTCACCAGACTCGACACTGCAAAAGCCAGACAGATCCAAAAGAGTGACAGTGGCCTGCCAACTCAACCCAAGTAGTAGCCTTAGTTGGGGCTGCTGTGCCGGATCGAGTATCTTTTCTAGAGTAACTCACCACAGCCTCAGGGTTGTGGTATGCGGGCTTTGAGATCTGGAAAGCGAGCTCTTTTCCGTCCTATCAGGAAAGATTACAGGAGACAGTTCACATTCACATGGAACTGACAAGACCGTAAAATGTGTTTATGATCTTGCCCCCAGGCTCTATTAACTTTCCAGCCCTCTGCCTTATTATAGTCCGGAGGGACTGAACGTTCCTCAGAACATCACATTGGTCTGCTCTAGTGATGACATCATGGTAATTGGACCAGAAAAGCAAGAAGTAGCGAGTGCATTAGAAGCCCCGGTAAGACACAGGGGTATCCAGAGGGCAAGAGAAAAACACAAGGAAGATTCAGAGAACACCCCACTGCAATTAAGGTTTTAGATGCCCAGTGGTTTGTGGCTTGCCGGGATATTCCCTCCAAAGGAAAGGACAATTTTTTTGGTACCTCCTGCCACTGAGGAGGAAGCACAACACCCGGGCAGCCTATCAGGATCCATTGGAGTGAAAGAGTAATATTTCAGACCATTTTAAAGACCCAACATCGAGGTGAGAAAAAACCCGAAGACTTGACTCGCATTTGGCACGATTTACCACGTTTTCCCGGAGATGTGGACCTAGGCCTCTTTCAGGCAAATAATTGAAAAGCAGAAACAGAAGAGACCTCCATTCTCTCTTCCGGAACAAGACACAGTGAGGAGGAGGATGGAGCAGTGTGCGGAGCCGCTTTAGTGCATACCAGCGAGCAGAAGGAAAGGGTGTTCGCGGTGTCCCGTGCCACTGTAGGAGATCAGAACAGTTTGGCCAGATGTGGGGGAATTTCTATGCACATCTTTTGCCTGAATCTTCTGAAAGCCAGGCCTTCAGAAGGCATGTGGGGGAGCTGGCTGCCAGGCCACACCCGACCCAGGGACGGAGCGGGACGGAGTACAATGCCTTGCAGGGCCTCCCCCATCAGTACAATCAGCACTTTGGAGAGAGCCCATCTTCTGATGTAATTACTGAGAGAGTGAGAGCAGCTGGAGGGGTCTTTAGAACAAAACTAACACTAAGACCCACACAAAAACATAAACTTTACAGTACAGATTCATTTTTATTTATTTTCAGTAGTTTTTAAAATTTTAATTGTAGTAAAAACCATGTAACACATAATTTACCATCTTGGGACACCTGGGTGGCTCAGTAGGTTGAAGCTTCTCCTTCTGCTCAGGTCATGATCCCAGGGTCCTGGGATCGAGTCCTGCTTGGGGCTTCTTGCTCAGCAGGGACGCTGCTTCTCCTTCTGCCTGCACGCCCCCTGTTTGTGCTCTCTCTCTCTCTCTCTCTCTGACAAATAAATAAATAAAATCTAAAAAGAAAAGAAGAATTTACCATCTTAACCATTTTAATGCAACTATTCAGTTAAGTATATTCACATTGTCATGCAACAGATCTCCAGAAGTTTTCATCTTGCAGCTGAAACTCTATACCCATTTACTATCTCCCCATTTCCCCCTCCCCTCTGCCCCTGGAAACCACCACTCTACTTTCTGTTTCTAGAAGCTGGACCACTTTAGATACCTCATAGAAGTGGAATCATACAGTATTGTGACATGGAATAGGATTTCCTTCTTTTTAAGGCTGAATAATATTCCACTGTATGCATATCCCACATTGTGTTTCTCCACTCATCCATCGATAGACCTTTGGATTGCTTCACTTCTTGGGCGTGCAGATATCTCTTTGAGATCCTGCTTTCAATTCTTGTGGCTATATACTCAGAAATGGGATTGCTGGATCATATGAAAATTCTTTTTTTAATTTTTTGAGGAATCTTCATACTGTTTTTTTTACTTATTTATTTAATTGACAGAGAGAGAGAGAGACAGCATGAGAGGGAACACAAGCAGGGGGGAGGGGTGGAGAGTGGGAGAGGGAGAAGCAGGCTTCCAGCCAAGCAGGGAACCCGATGCGGGGCTCGATCCCAGGACATGGGATCATGACCTGAGCCAAAGGCAGTCACTTAACCGACTGAGCCACCCAGGCGCCCCTCTTCATACTGTTTTTGATAGAGGTCATGCTGGGTTACATTCCCACAGACGATCGTAATGCAGCTTTTTTTTTTTTCTTTTTGACTCTTGTGAAATTGTTTTTATTGGGATGTAAGGGATGGGTTGGGAAAGGTCATGTGGGTTATGCCCCCCACCAGGTAAACGTCCATTCTAATCTTCCTGGGATAGCTTCTGGAGCTTTTTCTTTTTCTTGGAGCTCCTGCTCTTACTGCCGGCAGCCTCTTCAGGTCCACTGCTGAGTGGCTTCTCCTTGGAAGAGAATTTCCTCTTATCCTTGGGGAGGCTCCTATTTGCTGCCTCTTCAGCATCACTACCTGGTTCCTCTTTGGGGGCAGACTTCTTCCTCTTGGGAAGACGTCCACTGCCAGCTGTGTCTTCAGGATCACCACTAACCACTCCTCCTTGGAAACAGATTTCTTTTTCTTGGGTTTGGAGACAACGACAGATGGGTCTTCCGTTCCATTCTCCTATGGAGTCTCCTGGGCCTTTTGCTTTTTCTTCTTTTTGGGTCTTTCACTTGTCTCCTCATACTCCTCCGGGGTACTACTGCTGAAACGCAGCTCTTTTACACCAAAACAACCACTGGAAGAAACTGCAGAGTTGGCCAGGGATCACTGTAGCCACCGTGAGCATTCTGGGGTTCT
Organism: Halichoerus grypus; assembly: GCF_964656455.1. NCBI lineage: Eukaryota > Metazoa > Chordata > Mammalia > Carnivora > Phocidae > Halichoerus > Halichoerus grypus. The sequence goes on along the minus strand of NC_135727.1, from coordinate 18,500,852 downwards.
CCAAAAAGTTTCTTTGTTAAAAAAGATGTTATTTATTTATTTATTTATTCATTTGAGAGAGAGAGAGAGAAAGAGAGAGCACAAGCAGGGGATGGGGCAGAGGCAGAGGGAGAGGGAGAATCTCAAGCCGACTCCATGCCAAGTGTGGAGCCTGATGTGGGGCTCGATCCCGTGACCCTGAGATCACGACCTGAGCCAAAACCAAGAGTCAGACGCTCAACCGACAGAGCCACCCAGGCACCCTGCCCCCCCAAAAAGTTTCTTTGTTGAAAACTGCTGGCAGGGGAGCTCTCACTCATCAAACCAAGAACAGACCAAATACCAGGGAGGAGGTCTCCTGGTATTTGCACAACTGTTCATGCTTTTGGTCTATCTGATTTTCATGGGCACAGACACTGGGAATTAAAGGAACCACATACAACCAGACCTCTTAATACAAGCTCATTAGAAGGGGCTTCTGCTGAATGCAAACACTCCTTTGGGCATTGCTCTGTATGCTATCGAGAACAAGAAGAAACCAAAGTCTGCTTTTAAAACCCCTGGCATATTGTAATACACATTTCTAGACTCCTTGCCAGCCAGAAAAGTAGTCGACGGTGTTTCTCTCCTGTTGATGTCAGAGATCAGCTCCAGCCAGAATCTGGACTCCAGCCATGCCGCTGGAGACTCTTTCAGATCCCCAGTCAGGGATTCGGCCTTGAGGTCTCGGTATTTTCTCCGCACGCTTCCAAAGCTCACAGAGATCAGTGAATGCTGTTTGTGCAGGGTGTCCCGCCCTGAAGACTCATTGCTTCCAGCAGGCAAACCAAGCCACACGGGCAACAAAATAAACTGCGGAGAAAACCTGTCTGAGCACTTCTCACTCCCCAGCCCGCTCCCTTCGCCCAAAGGTAAGAAGAGTGAGTAGGCTTTGATAATACTACCTGGCTGCCTGCAAGGTAAATACATGCTGGAAATCCCAGCTGCGGCAACGAGGGAGGCCAGAGGGAAGGGGGGAGGGAGGGACACAAGGAGGGAGACAGAGGCAAAAACAGACAGACGCAGGGAGAAACAGCCTCAATGTGGACAGTGTTTGAGAAGAAAACCATCCAGTTCTCCAAAGACACTTGGAAACCAGGTAAAGGGATGCTGCTCCTGTCTGGGGACAGACGCGTGACACCCCGCTGTCCCTCTTTCCTTTGGCATTTGTCACAATAGTGACCCTGACCTGGTTTCAATGAAGAAATGATAGCAAGAAAACAGTATGGAGGTTCCTCAAGAAGTTAAAAATAGAGCTACCCTAGGACCCAGCAATTGTACTACTAGTTATTTACCCCAAAGATACAGATGTAGTGATCCGAAGGGGCACCTGCACCCCAGTGTTCATAGTAGCAATGTCCACAATACCCAAACTGTGGAAGGAGCCCAGATGTCCTTCAACAGATGAAGCTAATTATATATATATATATATACACACAATGGATATATATATATATATATATATGGATATATATATATATACAAAGTAGTAGTATACAATACTACTATATATATATATACATATATATATATATATATATATATACACACAATGGAATACTACTCGGCCATCAGAAAGGATGAATACCCACCATTTACATTGACGTGGATAGACCTGGAGGGTATTATGCTAAGTGAAATAAGTCAATCAGAGAAAAACAATTATATGGTTTCACTCCTATGTGGAATATAAGAAACAGTGCAGAAGATCATAAGGGAAGGGAGGGAAAACTCAGTGGGAAGAAATCAGAGAGGGAGACAAGCCATGCGAGACTGTTAACTGTGGGAAACAAACTGAGGGTTGCTGAAGGGGAGGTGGGGGGGGGGATGGGGTAACTGGGGGATGGGCATTAAGGAGGGCACGTGATGTGATGAGCACTGGGTGTGGGAGTTATATGCAACTGATGAATTGTTGAACACTCCATCTGAAACTAATGATGTACTATGTGTTGGCTGATTTAATTTTTTTGGCTAATGAATTTAAATTAAAAAATTAAATTAAAAAAAAGAAATGAGGTGGCGCCTGGGTGGCTCAGTCGTTAAGCGTCTGCCTTCGGCTCAGGTCATGATCCCGGGTCCTGGGATCGAGCCCCGCATCGGGCTCCCTGCTCTGCGGGGAGCCTGCTTCTCCCTCTCCCACTCCCCCTGCTTGTGTTCCCTCTCTCGCTGTGTCTCTCTCTGTCAAATAAATAAATAAAATCTTTAAAAAAAAAAAAAAAAAGAAATGATAGCAAGCAAATATGCATTTTTGCTTCCACTTTGGTTTTTTTTCCCCATGCCTTCCCCAGCCCAGGTACAGCATGAGAACAAGGAATCCCATTAAGGCCTACTGGGAAGCGAGCAACACCATGGTCCACTGATACCACACTGTCACGTTATCCCCTACTACACTGAAATAATTTGAAGGGCAGGCATGCTCCATATTATCAGGTTATTTGTTTCATGCATATAGATGTCACTAATTATTTCCACAGCCTTGCTGGGTTCCAATAACCCCAGTGATGGCAGTGACAAAGGCCACTTCGGTTTCCTCTCCTTTTCCAGCTGGCTATTCTCTACTCTGGCTGCAGTGTGTTCCTACCTAGAAATCTTACTTTGGGAATTCCCACCCGGGGAATCTTAAAAGTTCTCTTTTTCTCATTTATTTATTTTTTTAATTTAAATTCAATTAATTAACATATAATGTATTATTGGTTTCAGAGGTAGAGGTCAGGGATTCATCAGTCTTATGTAACATGCAGTGCTCATTCCATCACGTGCCCTCCTTAATGTTTCCCACCCAGTTATCCCATCTTCCTACCCCCATCCCCTCCAGCAACCCTCAGTTTGCTTCCTATGATTAAGAGTCTCTTATGGTTTTTCTCCCTTTCTGGTTTTGTCTTGTTTTATTTTTTCCTCTCTTCCCCTATGATCTTATGTTTTGTTTCTTAAATTCCACATGTCAGTGAGATTATATAATAATTGTCTTTCTCTGATTGACTTATTGCTCTTAGTGTAATACCCTCTAGTTCCATCCACGTCATTGGAAATGGCAAGATTTCATTTTTTTTGATGGCTGAGTAATATTCCATAGTATATATATACCACATCTTCTTTTAAAAGTGTATTTCTCCATATAGTGTTTTGGTTTTCCTTTTTGTGAGAATATTTAGAAAGGGCAGGTTTTCGGCATTTCAAATACTTGGCTCCTACTACTTCTACTTCTTTAATGAGAGAATAAGACACACATGGAAAGAGAAAGAGAGAGAGAGAGACAGAGAGAGGGAAACTGATTGTCAACGTCCGAGACCTTATTATTAGAGGTGAAGGGAGAGGGGGTGACACATAAGGTTCAAGAGTGAAAATCACATCCCTGATTCCCCAGGGAGAAGCCTGAGGCGAGAGTGTCTAGGACATAGAGAAGTCTATATTGGCGGGGGGTCGAGGCGGGGGCTGGGGGGGTGGTTGGGTAAGGACATGACGAAAGGGAGAGTGAGAGAGAGAGAAAGCTGAAAGAGAAACGTTTTGATTCTTTCTATGAAAACAGGCTGTGTAGGGCTCTACAGTGGTGACGCCCCAGTGAACAAGGTGTGCATCTTGGAAGAGGAAGAGCCCAGGCTGGGCGCTGTCAACATACCAGGGAGTTTTGAGGGGGATTGACAAGTTGCCTTCATAGACCACTGAGTGCCATCCCAGCACCGAGGTCCCCCGAAGAGCCCCCTGACCGGCAGGGATGTAGCCTGCCTCAAAACAGCCCCGTCATCATCATCATCTTCAATCACCGAGCCATGAGGTAAGTCCTGTCATTGCCCCATTAAAAAATGTAAAAACAGAAGCTCGGGGGCTGAAGAAAGCTTTCCGAGGACACACAGCTAGTAACAGGAGAGGACCCAGGCCTGTCTCAGTCTGAGACCAGTGGATCTCAACTACTTCATTCTACTGCTTCTCAAACATTCAAATGTAACTTCAGGGATTGTTACCTCCCCCTATTTCTTAAAGATTTTATTTGTTTATTTGAGAGAAAGAGAGAGCATGTGCGAGAGAGCAGGGGGAAGGGCAGAAGGAGAGGGAGAGAGAACTCAAGCAGACTCCCTGCTGAGCATGGAGTCCTACGTGGGGCCCCTTTCCCCGTGCCTTTTTTAATTAAAAAAAAAGTGCCTAAATAGGTTTTAGAAAGCTGTTCATCAAAACAGAGGAGCTGGGGACAACCTCTGGGAAGACCTGAGGCAAACAATTCACAATTACTTTAATGGAGGGAGAACAGAAACAGCTCAACTCGCCTTAGACCCATTTCCGTGATTCATGATTATAGCAGAACCTCCCTCATCCAGGAGCAGTGCAAACAGACACCAACTAACCATTGACTCCTGCCCTCCTCACATGGCCCAGTGCTGCAGAACACGAGAGCTTTGCTCTTGCCACCATTTTCCCCTTTTGGGGTAACCTTGCTAGAATGTAAAGTCAGCAGAATCAAAGCTAAAATATGGTGGCATCAAACCAGAGATGGCCCAAGCTTGACAACAGAGAAGACTGGAATAGGGGGGAGACTAGGCCAGGGTAAGTGAGGCACTCACCTCGGGCACAGAATTGGAGGGGACACCAAAACCTCAGCAATCAAGATTAGTACTCTCTGAATGCAACATTGCTGAAATATCAATATTCACGCAAAAGAACATCGTGAACAAAATGTTAACATGTTAAATGAATATAGGATCTGACTTTGCACTTGCCAAGACTTACATTCACTGACTTCACCCTCGTCCTGGCCCTTCTGAAACCTGGTCCAGCCCACACTGGGATAAACTGACAAATGTGATGACTTTGTGTTTGGGAGACATGCCTTCTAGGAGTATTTGGGCAAAAGATGATTTCCTTTCATCTGTGCTGATCCAAAGTGTAGACATATCTCTTACATCTATCTATCATACACACATGTGCACGCACACTCATAAGCTCTTTGAAATACGATAGCACAAGTCCGTTGTCCACTTGCACTTCTGACATTGAACTTTTTGTTCCTATTACCTAAACTTTTGTAAAAATTTGAGGTAAATCTTCCCACTCTTGTTTTTTCCATTCCATAGTCTGTGCTAGATAGTTTGGACCCAAACTATCAATAGCTAATTTTCTGTAGCAATGTTGTAGTCTGTGTTAAATGGCTTCCAACAGAAAGTGGGAATGTAACGATATTAACTCTGGATACTGAATTGTACTTTTTTCTAGGTTTTTAAAAAGAATATTGTCTATCACTGATTTATAACAGCATTATTGAGATCTAGTGGGCATGCCACAGAATTCCCCCATTTAAAGTCTACATTTCAGTGTCTTTTAACATATTACCAAATTGTGAAACAATCATCACTATTTAATTGTAGGACATTTCCATCACCCTCAAAACAGACTTTTACCTGTTAGCAGTCATTCCCCATCCCCCTTTCTATACAGACCCATAACAAGCACTAGGTTACTTTGTGACTCTAATATTTGCCTATGCTGGAAATTTCATATAAATGGAATCATATATTCAGTTCAGGTCATGATCTCGGGGTGGTGAGATCAAGCTCCGCTTAGCGTGGAGCCTGCTTAAAATTTTCCCGCTCCCTCCCTCTGCCCCTCTCCCCCTCTGCTCGTAGGCTTGTGCTCACTCTCTGTCTCTGTCTCTCAAAATAAAATCACCAAATAAATAAATAAAAAGTAAATGGAATCAAAGAATATGTGGTCTTTTCTGGCTGGCTTCTTTTATTTAGCATCATGTTTTCCATATTCATTCATATGATGGCATGGATCAGCACTTTGTTCCTTTTTATGGCCAAATAATAATCCAAGGTGTACCTATAACACATTTTGAAGGTCCATTTATTAGCTGATGGGCATTTAGATTGCTTCTATTTTTTTCAGTTCTCTTGTGTGTATACAGAGGAGTGGAGCTGTGAGGTCATATGGTAGCAATAGATTTCACTTTTTGAGGAGCTGCCAGACTATTTTCCGAAGGGGCTGCACAATTTTACAACCCCAGCAGTGAGGTATAAGGGTTCTGCTTTCTCCACGTCCTTGCCAGCATTTGTGTCTGTTTCTGATTTTAGTCGTCCTGCGGGGTGTGAAGTGGTATCTCATCGTGGCTTGGATGTGCATTTCCATAATGACTAATCATGTTGAGTGTCTTTTCATGTACTTTCTTGGTCATGTGTATATCTTCCTTGGGTGAATGTCTATTCAGATGCTATTTTTAAAAACACTTTTAAGTGTACGATTTAGTGGCATTAAGCATAGGCACATTGTTGTGTGATTATCACCACCATCCTTCTCTAGAACATTTTTTTTTTATCTTCCCAAACTGAAACTCTGTATTCAATAAACAATAACTCATATCCCGCTCCCCCAGCCTTTTGCAACTATAATTCCATATAACTTCTGTCTCTATGAATCTGACTACCCTGGGGGCCTCATATAAGTGGAGTCATACAGTATTTGACATTTCAAGACTGGCTTATTTCATGTAGCATGATGTCTTCCAGATTCATCCATGTGGCAACTGTGTCAGATGCCTTTCTTCATACCCACTAATGCGCTTCATTCCAGGCCTTGTCCTTGACAGCAGGGTTTCTCAACTTTGGCACCATTGACATTTGGGGGCTGGCTGATTGTTTTGTTGTTGTTGTTTGTTTTGTTTTGTTTTCTAGGGTTTTTTTTATTATACAGAAATATTTTTATACATTTATATTTCTTACACATTTATACGTTTATATTTATTTCATTTTATAATTTTTTATTAATTTTTTTATTTTAATTCCAGTAGAGTTAACATACAGTGTTATATTACTTTCAGGTGTACAAATAGGGATTCAGCAATTTTATACATTACTCAGTGTGCATCACGATAAGCGCATTCTTCATCCCCATCCCCCCACCTACCTCCCCTCTGGTAACCATCAGTTTGTTCTCTATAGTTAAGAGTCTATTTCTTGACTTCTCTCTCTCTCTCCTTTTTTCCCTTTGCTCATTTGTTTTGTTTCTTAAATTCCATATATAAGCGAAATCATGTGGTATCTGCTTTTCTCTGACTTATTTCGCTTAGCATAATACTCTCTAGCTCTACCCATGTCATTGTAAATGGCAAGATTTCATTCTTTTTTATGGCTGAACAGTACTCCATTATATATATATATATATATATATATATATATATATATACACACACACACACACTCTCTATATATGCTCTGTATAACTATATGCTCTACATATCTTGCTCATATATACCCAACATAGGGCTTGAACTAACAACCCCATGATCAAGAGTTGCATGCTTAACTGACTGAGCCAGCCAGGCACCCCTATACCACCTCTTCTTTATCCATTTATCAATCGATGGACTCTTGGGCTGCTTCCATAATTTGGCTACTGTAGATAATGCTGGAAAAAACATAGAGGTTCACGTATCCCTTTGAATTAGTGTTTTTATATATTGGGGTAAATACCCAATAGTGTAATTGATGGATCGTAGGGTAGTTCTATTTTTAATTTTTTGAGTAAACTCCATACTGTTTTGTAGTTTTGATTTGCATTTCCCTGATGATAAGTGATATTGAGCATCTTCACGTGTCTGTTGGCCATCTGAATGTCTTCTTTGGAGAAATGTCTGTTCATGTCTTCTGCCCATTTTTTCATTGGGTTATTTGTTTTTTGGGTGTTGAGTTGTATCAGTTATTTATATATTTCCATACTAACCTTTTATCAGATATGTCATCGGCAAATATCTTCTCCCATTCAGTAGGTTGCCTTTTAGTTTTTTTGATTGTTTCCTTTGCTGTGCAGAAGCTTTTTCCAGTTTTACGGACATATAATTGACATACAATATCATGTAAGTTTAAGGTGTACAACACAATGACTTGATGTACATATGTATTATGAAATGATCATCACATTAAGTTTAGTTAACATCATCCCATGGAGTTACAACTTTTTTCCTTGTGATGAGAACTTTTAAGAACTACACTCTTAGCAACTTTTAAATATACAATATAGTAAAACAAAAAAAATATATACAATATAGTATTATTAACTATAGTCACCATGCTGTACATTACATCCCCAAGAACTTATTCATTTTTTAAGATTTTATTTTTAAGTAATCTCTACATCCAACGTGGAGCTCGAACCCACAACCCCAAGATCAAGAATCACATGCTTCACCAACTGAGCCAGCCAGGTGCCCATAACTTACTAATATTAAAACTTTTGACCACCTTCACTCAATTTCCCTCACCCCCCAATGACTCCTCATGCCCACCTCTGGCAACCACAAATCTGATCTCTGGTTCTATGAGTTTGGTTTTTTTAGATTCCACATATAAATGAGATCACATAGCATTTGTCTTCCTCTGTTTGACTTACTTCACTTATCATAATGCCCTCAAAGTTGATCCACGTTTCTGCAAATGGCAAGATTTCTTCTTTCTTATGGCTGAATAATATTCCATTGTGTATATATACCACGTTGTCTTTGTCCATTTGTCAGTGGTCACTGAGGTTGTTTCCATGTCCTGGCTATTGTAAATAATGGTGCAGTGAGGAGGCTGTCTTGTTGTGGGTGCTATCCTGTGCATTGTAGGATGTCTGGCAGTCCCTCTGGCCTCTACCCTGCTATATGCTAGTAGCATTTCCCCAACTGTGACAACCAAAAATCAGTGAAAATATTGTCAAAATCCCTGAAGTGGAAAATCAGCCTCAGTTAGAACCATCCCCCTAGTGTCTAGCACAGTAGGGCTGAGAACAGGACTGGTTCTTGGGAAAATTCTAGATTTGCAGTGGCTTAAAGGCCAAGAGCCTCAAGACTTAAAGGATTGATACTTAGAGCTGAAATCCCAGATTCCAGGTGGCCTTGAAGCATGGCAACCATCTATGCCCCCTTTCCCCAAATAAGTTATCATTTCTCATCATTTTATTCCTCTGGTGATAATGATTTGTTAAACATATAAAAAAATTTTTATTTCTATTACATGTTTAGCCCTCTTATTTTAACACAATCATGAATCAGAAAAATGACTCTTTGGCAAACCACAGGCCCTGATTCTTGGTTTGAAATAAGTCATCTTAGGCTTCAAGGTCTTTTCCAAGCCCCAAGATGCTTTAACCTCAGGTATGAAGGACCATCCTGGGGAGAAAGCACCTTATCAGGACCCCTTTAAGGATATCATGCTGGTGGTGAGAGCCCACTGGACCTTTTTAAAAAAGATTTTATTTATTTATTTGAGAGAGAGAACACAAGTGTGGGGAGCAGCAGAGGCAGAGGGAGAAGCAGACTCTCCTCTGAGCAGGGAGCCTGATGTGGGGCTAGATCCCAGGACCCCGAGATCATGACCTGAGCTGAAAGCAAGACTCTTAACTGACTGAGCCATCCAGGCATCCCCCACCCCTGCCACTGGACCTTTTTATTGATCTTCTTTGATTCCTTTCTATGCTCTGCTTGTTACAATGCCCAACCAGTCCTTCTACCCTTTTCTGAAATGCTTGATCTGTTCCTCATTTAGATAGATTATATCACTCCCTTCTTCCATTTAATTCATTCATTCATTAGACATATATTCACTGAGGGCCCACTTTGTGTCAGGCACTAGACTGAATACCATTGATACAACGGTAAAAAAGACAAACTTATTCCCTGACCTTATAGAACTTTCATTCTATTGGTGCAATTGAGAGGAATTGATAAGCCCAAATAATACAATTACAAAATGAGATAAGTACTTGAAAGAAGAAAAGCAGGGATTTTAAATAGAGAATTATATTAATGAATTACAGGACAAGCTGGTAGGAAAACCTCTCAGAAGATGTGATAATTAAGCTGAGATCTGAAGGATGGGAAGGACCAACCATGAGAAGGGTGAAGACAAAAGAGTTCCAGGAAAAGAGACCAGCATGATCAAGGGCCCTGAGGTGACTCTTTGCAGTTGGTTGCAAAAATGGCCACAATCCTTTTTTTCTCCCTCTGACAAAGCCCTTTGCAATGTGACTTTAGCTCATCTCACCAAGAGGTAGAAACTGTTTTTCTACCCCTTGAACCCAGGCTGGACTTGTGCCTTACTTTGGCCAATAAAATATGACAGAAATGAGAGTATGTCAGCTCAGAGCCTAGGCCTCAGGGGATACTGCCCACCTTCTCTTTCTCTGGGAACCTACCCAGTTGCCATGTGATCAAGCCAGATGAGCTTGCTGGAGGATGAGAGACCAGGAAACACACATGACTTCCAGTTGAGGCAAACCATCTTAGAGCCAGCAGCGAGCAGCCCGCAGCTGACCCAGCAGGTGCGCACAGCTCTAAGAAAAAACCTAGCCAAGACCAGGTGAACCACTAGCTGAGCTCTGTTCGAATTGCCAATCCGGGGAATTTTGAGCTAAAGTGTTTTGGCGCTGATTTGGGAGTAGTTACGCAGCAAAAGATAATCAGTAGACATTTTAATGAAAACAGAATCCTTACCAGAGTAAACCTTCACTTACCCTGCTCTAAACCTCAAAGCACTCTGTGCTTTTAGAATCATTGGATGATCAACTTTGTATATAAGAACATACACCAATCATTTATAAACCTGGCCCTTTCAAAGACCACCTGGCAAAGTTATTCGCCCAGTTTCACACTGAAGGGCTTGATGAGAATGAACTGAAGCAGAGTGGCATCACCACAAGCTTCTAGTACCAGAAGGCAGAAAAGAACTCAGATGAAAGACGCTCACTTCAATAAAACATCGGGAAGAAAACATGCTCCAGAAAATTCAAAAATTCAAAATTACATTATAGTGAGATGCTCCCAGAGATTGGCCTGCTTCTGCAAGAAGAGTCACAGAAAGGCAGCTTTCCTCCCAAAGATAAGTTTTTTTTCAGAATTCAGACAACTATAGAAAGAGAAGACCAGGGGAATCCGAAACTATAGACTCAAAAAAGAGGGGCACTTGACTATGTGGCTTTCCGCAAGGTAATATGTAATAAAGGCCAAGTTCACCTGTGATTGATTATCAGTGGATTCAATTTAATAACTCCCTTTGGGAACACTCCATACATAAAAACCACAACAGAAAGCCAGAACAGGTGCCATTTGTTAAGCAGACCTCAGAAAATCCCAGGCCAACACATCAAGCCTTTCACATCCCTGCACCACAACCACTAGCAAGCAGGTTGGCCTGGCTCATCATAGTAAAGTGAGGCCAGGCTGAATACTATGCCTGAAACATCAGCAAATTTCCTGGCAAGGGAGTTAAATTGCAGCCAGGCCTTTCTCAACCCTGAGGAGGTTACTGATCTGAAGTTCTCCAGTGGACCGAAGCCTTTTACCCTGGGCAGGTGGTTCCGGAAGTGTGGTCCCCAGACCAGCAGCATCAGCATTCACTGGAGAAAGGTTAGAAATGCAAATTCGGGGGCCCTTCCCAAGACCTATTGAATTGGAAACCCTGCAAGTGGGGCCTAGCAATCTGTATTCTAACAAGCCCTCCAGGTGATTTTGAGGCAGGCTCAAGTTTGAGAACCTCTGTTGTAAGCAGTTGTGGTTGGCTTCATCCCTGGAGTGAAACTTTAAGTCTTAAATGGACAGTTAGAGCAAGCCTAGTACTCCTTTGAGCTGTTGGGCTATAGTCCAACCCCCTATTTGATGCTCATATTCCCTACCTTGTAGTTCCCATTCTTTTGCATGTCGATTTTCAGGGGTTTTTTTTTTAGCACCATTTGTAGAAAAGACTATCTTACCCATTGAAAGGTCTTGGCATTGTCAAATATAATTTGATCATATATGCAAGGGCTTATTTCTGGGCTCTCTCTCTCTTATTTATGTATTTATTTTTTGTAATCTCTACACCAATGTGGGACTCGAACTCATGACCCAAGACCAAGAGTCAGTTACATGCTCTACCAACTGAGCCAGCCAACTGCCCCCGGGCTCTCTATTCTAGTCCATTGATCTATATGTCTATCCTTATGCTAGCACCGTATTGTTTTGTTTACCATATCTTTATAGCAAGTTTTTAATTCAGAAAGTGAGTCCTCCAATTTTATTCTTCTTTTTCAAGATTGTTATGGCTCTTCAGGGTCCCTTGAGATTCCATATGAATTTTAGGATGGATAGTTTTTCTATTTCTGCAAAATACGTCATTGGGATTTTGGTAGAGACTGTATTGAATCTGTACATTGTCTTGGGTAGTAACATTAAGTCTTCCAATCCATGAATATGGGGTGTCTTTCCATTTATTTGTGTCTTTCATAATTTTTTCAGCAATTTTTTTTAGTTTTTAGTGTAGAAGTCTTTTACCTCCTTGGTTAAGTTTACTCCTATTTTATTCTTTTCAACGCTATTGTTAAGTGGAATTGTTTTCTTCATTTCCTTTTCAGTTTGTTCATTGCATAGAAATGCAACTGTTTTTTGTATCCTGCAGCTTTGCTGAATTCCTTTGTTAGTTCTAGGAGATTTTGTGGTATCTTTAATGTTGTCTACGTATAAGATCATGTCACCTGTGATTCTACTTCTACTTCCTTTACAATTTGGATGGCTTTTATTTATTTTTCTTGCCTAATGTACGAGGTAGAATGTCCAATACTACATCGAATAGAAGTCGCAGAAGGGAAGATTCTTCTTTTGTTCCTGATCTTCGAGGAAAAGCTTTCAGTCTTTGACCATTGAATATGATGTTAGTGTGGGTTTTCCACATATGGCCTTTATTATGTTGAACCATTCTTGCATTTTCAGCTCCAGAATTTGTTTGGTTCCTTTTAATAATGTCTATCTCTTTGTTGCGATTCCTATTTTGCTCATATATCATTTTCCTGATTTACTTTGTTTTTTTGTCCATATTTCTTCTAGTTCTTTGACCATATTTGAATTCTTTCTACTAAGTCTGATGCCTGTTTTTTCAGTGACAGTTTCTGCTACTTTATTTTCTTCCTTTGAATGGACCATATTTTCTTGTTTCTTTATATCCTTTATGATTTTTTTTGATTGGGCATTTGAAAAAAAACAGCCACCTTCCAGTCTTTGCACATTGGCTCTGTGCTGAAGTCTTTTGCGATTTTGCTGGGTGTGCCCTGAGCCTTGGGTTCAGCTCATGGAGAAAGCTTAAGATCTTCTCAGGTCTTTTCTAAGCATGCATCTTATGTGGGCTTGTGTCTGGCTTTTTTGATTCTTCTGTATATACAGCTGCTTTTTCAAATGTGTTAATTTCTCAAATAGTCTCACACCAGCTTCTTTCTGGATCCTTAGCTGGCCTATTTTATGTCTGTACCCATTGTATCTTGCCAAAGGGTCTTAGTCTCCCTGCAGCTTTCCTAAGCCCCAGTGCTTCTCCTCACCTGAGATTTGAGTTGAGCAAAACAGAGACTAGTCCATCAGGCATCCCCCAGCTAGGTTAGAATGTTGCAAATAAAGTCTGTGCTGCTCCTTCTGGTTCTAGGTAGGGAATTGGGAACTGGGCTGCCACCTTCTCCCCCGCCAAAACCATGCTGCACCAGGGAGGGAATAGGCAAGGGTGACAAAAATGCCACAAATTTTCCTTCTGTCTTGAATGTAGCTTTTTCTTGATTGGGCATTCACTTGGTTGCTGTAGACCTTTGACTGTTTTCCACTGCTACTATAAGATTATTTAGCCAGATTTTTTGGTTTTGGTGTTTCCATAGGGAACAAGACCTTGGAGCTTCCTATCCCACCATTTTGCTGAAGTTGCTCAAGGCTGAATCCTGTACTACACAGTGTGTGCTTGTTTCTTGGGTGATTGCTAGTGGTTTTTAAAAATTATTTCAATTCCTATGGTAAGTTCCTTGAAGATAAGAATCTTATTTTCTGCATCTGGAGCTCTACCTCTTCCAATCCAGCCAGCACCTAACAAAGGGCAAGGCACACAGTCAGTGTCTATATAGACTTGGGGAACAAATGATTCTCTACCTTTTTCAGAATTCAAGGTAAGGACCATTTGTCATCACTCATTCAATAAATATTCATCTAACACTTACTATCTGTATTAAGTCAGGGTTCTTCAGAGAAACAGAACCAATAGGATATATATAATAGATAGATAGATAGATAGATAGATAGATAGATAGATAGATAGATTTATTATAGGAATTGACTCACATGGTTATGGAGGCTAAGAAGTCCCCTGATCTGTTGTCTGCATGTTGGAGAACCAGGAAAGCCATTAGTATAATTCAGTCCAAGTCCAAAGGCTTGAGAATTAGGGGACCAATGGTCTAAGTCCTAGCCTGAGTCCAAAAGTCTGAGAACCAGGAGTGTTGATGCCTCAGGGCAGGAGAAGATGGATGTTTCTGCTCAAGTAAAAAGAGTGAATTCTCCCTTCCTCTGCCTTTTTATTCTATTCAGGCCCTCAATGGATTGGATAATGCCCACCCACACTGGTGAGGGCAATCTTTACGTAGTCTACTGATTTAAGGACTAATCTCTTTCAGAGACACCCTCACAGATACACCCAGAAATAAGGTTTTACCAGCTATCTGGGTACCCCTTAGACCAGCCAAGTTGACAAATACAATTAACCATCACACTATCTGTCAGGCATTGTACTAAGCGCTGGGAATACGGTAGTGATCTAATATGCAATATCCCTGCCCTCACAAAACTCAGTGTTTTTTGTCTTAATTTCCCTTAATTATGTGCACAATGAAACCCTCTCTCTTCCTTTAATTTCAGTAATCATGAACGTCAGAAAAAGAAACGATAAACCTATTAATATTGCTTCCTAATACCATCCTTCACTACTGGATTTAGATTTCACATGGTTTGGACAGGACCTTAAAAATCCGAATTCCAAGGGTGCCTGGCTAGCTCAGTCAGTAGAACATGCGACTCTCGATCTCAGGCTTGTGAGTTTGAGTGCTATGTTGGGCATGGAGTCTACTTAAACAAACAAACAAACAAAAAACTGAATTCCAGGCCACAAATCCTATGAAATTCAGATTTATTTTTTCTGTTTGCCAAATGAAATAAATTTGAGTTGAATTGAGTTAAATGGAAATATTTCAGCTCAGCTGGGGTGTGATGATCAAATGATCACAGGGATAGGACCTGATTGTTAAGAACCAAAGTATTTATGACATAACCCAGGAAAAACCACGAGTCAAAGGAGAGTCAAGGACTATAGCACTGATGTGCTATGCTTGTCCACTGTCTTTCCCTCTATAGCCTTGGCTACCTAATGTCTTGAGAGTTTTGGACTAGATCAGTATCTTTTTAAATTGTGTTTTGCAGAGGTCCAGGTCTCCAGGATCCCCATCCCTACTGCAAACAAACTAACGTATTCTGTTAGAAGAAAAGTTTCCATGGCTTTACAAATTGAAAACACTGAATTACATGATCCCAATGGTCTCATCAAGCTCTGAAATCTATGACCCTATAATTCATCATTATGACCTCTCACAAAAAAATAATGCAGTGCCCTCTCCAACTTCATTGTTCTTAAGTCATCTGTCAACAAGAAGATTTCGTGGATAAAATTCTATAGGTCTAAGTTCCTGATAGACCCTGTGGTAGATACCAAAGTAGATCAAGATGTGGTCTCGCATTTCTTACAATGCAGATCAATTGCTCATTAGAAATTTCCCCAGGGTAGGTTATTTGTGGTTATCCCTTCAGTGAGTCCTTTAAAATAGTTTCGTCAGACCTAGAATCACAGGATCTTAGGGCTGGAAGGGACCTTAGGGACTTCCACAAAGATATCATTAAAATAAACTTAAGTATCTATTATTTGCCCTCCTTTTAAAAATGTTGTCTCAAGAGAACCCTGAACATTAAACTTGCACTGAAGCATGCTTCCTTGTTCAAGGGTTTTAAAAATATTCTAAATATATGGGGTTCTTGGCTTTGTGCCCAGGATCTTGTCTTTTAGGATAGAAGTTTAAGATAAATGACACTTCCAATTATAATTTCTCCCTGAGGAATCATCTCCAACTCACTTCAATAATAGAGTAGTTACCTGGGGCAAGCAGCCTGGGGTTTCACAGAAGGCTCTAGGAGCTGAAAACGTGCACAGTTGATAATTAAAGTCCTCGTCCATTTGACCTAAATCTTTCTCTGGCCTTTGTGACATTTGCCTGTACAGGGAGAATCCTATTTTAACAAGCTTGACGAAGACACCAAAATTTCTAGTTTTATCCTAATCTCCGTAAGAGGGAAACCTACTGTTACAGGTAGAGGAAGAGCCAACTGGTTGTGGTTTTAATTTTTCTTACACGAAGCAAATGTTTGTTATTGTACTTGATTTGCAAAGAGTACAAGTGTTGGGGGGGGTAGTGTTGGGGAGGTATAGCTATGAGGACATGTTCTGCCTATTCCAAAGCGGAAGTGTTGGAGAAAGAATATGCAGATTTGTCTTTCTTCCGTACAGCTGCACAGAAGGTCCTTGAAATTCTGAAATATCACTGTGATATGTGATTTGCCTCACAAAGCCTCTGTGTTCTGCAAAAGAATCACCGCCTTCTTAGATTCCCTTCATTTCTGCTCACTTTCATTGCCAGCGCCAGCAGTAGGCTTTCTTTTCAGGGTCTTTATTTTACGCGGTGTGGGGTAGGGGTGGACAGGAGCAAAATTGTTTTGACTTCATCGGCGTTCCTGTTCTGAGCTGGGGAATCTGGGCGGTTGGCTCAACTTAACACATGTTGGTCAACCATTGTCTTATTCTGCACCTCAGCCCAGTAGGGAATGAAGTTCAGACTTGTACCTCAGGAAATCACGACATGGTGTGGACATCCTGGATTTCCCCTAAACATAGAGATCTCGAAAGTTAAGCCTGTGAATGCCCAAGGCACATTATATTTGAAAACATTTAGGGGCACCTGGGTGGCTCAATGGGTTAAGTGTCTGCCTCCGGCTCAGGTCAGGATCTGGGGGTCCTGGGATGGAGCCCACGTCAGGAACCCTGCTCCGTGGAGAGTCTGCTTCTCCCTCTCCCTCTGCCCCTCCTCCCTGCTCATTCTCTCTCTCTCTCTCAAGTAAATAAAATCTTAAAAGAAAAGAAAAGAAAAGAAAACATTTAAATGTTTTTAGAAAGCTGGATTAATGCTTTGGGAAATTTTAGAATAAAAATTCCTGTTCTGGTGAAAGTAGTTGCTTTGGGAATTAGCCAAGCTCTGTGTATCAGAGCAGTAAAGCCGATAGGTCTCGGCGTTAGTCAAGAGGTGGTGAGAATGAGGGATGTGACAGATATTGGAAGCAACAGTGTCAGAAATTGTAGATGGCTTTCCTTGGTATTGGTTGAGAATTGTCATTTCCAAAGGGCCCAAACTACAAGTTTCTGATGTCAGTTTTAGCTGTGGGATCATAATCTCTCTAAAACTCTATACTAGTCATCATTCTTAGTGGTTTTAATATACATATAGATGATCCTTCCTCCACTCTGGCCTCTCACTCCTTGAACTCCTCTCCACCAATGATCTTGTCTCCAAGCCGCCTTGACCTCTCTCCCCAGAATCTCACTGCCACTACTGACCCCAAACTCATTTTTAAGCTCCCCACTCTGGGGACCATCTCCTAACCCTCCAGCTCCCTTGTCTTTGAACCGGAACTCCCTCAACCGCAGTGTCCTAAAGTCTGCTGATCGTACCATCTGTTCACTGATCCTCAGCCCCTCAAAGCTTCACTTCCTTCCTGGCATTAAATTCTCTAGTCCGGGGCACCTGGGTGGCTCAGATGGTTAAGCATCTGCCTTCGGCTCAGGTCATGATCCCGGAGTCCTGGGATCGAGCCCTGCGTTGGGCTCCCTGCTCAGCGGGGAACCTGCTTCTCCCTCTGCCTCTGCCTCTCTCTCTCTCTCTCTGTCTCTCATGAATAAATAAATAAATAAATAAATAAAATCTTAAAAAAAAAAAAAAATTCTTCAGTCCATCATTATGGTCATCCTCTTCAATCTCCTGGCCTCCATATTCCTGTTATGCTCACCTGGCAAACCCCCAACCTGGTGAGATCTAACTCTCCAACAGCACTGGACCTGCCTCTGTGCAGCCCACTATAGTTAGAGAAAAGCACCAAGTTCTGCGGACTCCTCCCACTTTACCTCCAAGACCACAAACGTCCAGCACTGCCCAGCATCTGGGCAGCAATTTGGTCGGGTGGTAGTGGGAGAGAGGGGAAAGGAATAATGCTGGCAGCATTTAAGAGTTGAGATGGAAATGGCAGGGAGGGGGCCAAAATGGAAGCTCTTGAAATGTACTATTGCTTACTTCTTTCCTTCCCCAGGCCAGTTCTCTCCATGTGCCTCGATGATTTCATAACTTCTCTAATTTTCTCAAGCTTACTGCTTATCCTTACTATTCTCACTGTCAGGTGATTGATTGACGAACATGCTTCTTCTCCCACTGAGAAAAAAAAACAGCAGTCAGAAGAGACCTTCTACACTCCCACCACCAAATCTACCACATTATCTACACCTGTACCATGTTCTCTACTTTCTTTTCTGTTCCTGCAGATGAGCTGTGTGTGTTCTTATGGAAGACTGCTCCTGTGTGCTAGCATACTGTTTTTTTTAAAGATTTTATTTATGTATTTTGAGAGAGAGAGAGAATGAGCGGGAGGGAGAGGGAGAGAGAATCTGAAACAGACTCTGCACTGAGTATGGAGCTGGATGTGGGGCTCGATCCCATGACCAAGAGATCATGACCTGAGCCGAAACCAAGAGTTGGATGCTCAACCACCTGAGCCACCCAGACGCCCCTAGCATACTTGCATACTAGACCCCTTCCCATTTCACCTGTGCCAGGTCATTACGCCAGAAATTCTACTACCTGACTCATCATCTCTCCTTCTCCACTGCATTATTGCCGTCAGTAGACCATCATGCTATCGTTTCTCCCATCTAAAGGGCCAAATGGTGATAGAGTGAAGGGTATATGGAGGAAGGGAGAGATGAAAAGCCAAAATATACTTTAAGAGGCCATTCATGGCACAGTTCAGATGGATGATGAGGTGGGCTGAATTAAGACAATGGAAGTGAGGTCTGGATGGAGAAAATGGATTCAGGAGATGTTTCAGTGACTGAATAAATAGAGCTTTGGGTTCCATTATATGGGGATAGCAAGGGGTTTGGAGGAGAGGAAAAAGAGAGGGAGGACACTAAGATGACTCTGCCTGGGCCGAGTAAAGTGTCATCAACTAAGAAGTAGGGAAACTGAGTTGTGTTTGGGGCTTGTATCTGTTTGCTGGGGCCGCCATAATGAAGTGCCTCAGACTGGGTGGCTTAAACAACAGAAATTTATTTTCTCACAGTTCTGGAAGCAAAAGGCTGAGATTGAGGTGTCACTGGGGTTAGTTTCTTCTGAGGCCTCTCTCCTCGGCCCGTCAATGGCCATCTTCTCCTTCAGTCTTCACATGGTCTTTCCTCTGTGCACGTCTGTGTCCTAATCTGCTTGTCCTTATAGGACACCAGCTGTATTGGATTAGGGCCCATCCTAATGACCTCAATTTACCTAATTACCTCTGTAAAGACCGTATCTCCAAATACAGTCACATTATGGGGTACTAGGAGTTAGGACTTCAACATATGCATTTAAAGAGGACACAAATCCACCCATAACAGGGCTAATATTAGTTGAGGTATTTGTGGGGCATCCAGTTGAGGTGTCTTCTAGGGGTGGACTGGGGCTGGAGATGGGAGTCCTCCTTATAATAGTGAACAAGAGCTCCCAGAGAAAGACTATAGAAGAAAAGCAAAGAGCCAAGGATTGAACCTCACAAAATGCTGGGATTTGAGTGGCATTCAGAGATAGAGCGCTAAGACATGGCAATTTTAATAGGATAGCAGGGGCCAGCTAATGGAACAAGAAATAGCTTGGACTTCTAGAAGTAAACAATAGTACATTTCAAGAGCTTCCATTTTGGCCTCCTCCCTGCCATTTCCATCTCAACTCTTAAATGCTGCCAGCATTATTCCTTTCCCCTCTCTCCCACTACCACCCGACCAAATTGCTGCATAGGGCTGCATTCCCAAATTGGTTTAGTTCTATTTAAAGAGCACATTATGCAGCTAAACGAGCAACTCTCTAGGTGCCATTTGAACGGCACTGGCAGATTAATGTTCGTGACCTACACATATATACATAAACACGTATCTGCTTCCGATACCCTCACCCCATCCCCAGAGGGGCCATGAAAGATGTGTGGCCTTCGCTAATGGCAGGCCACTGACAAATGACCCTGCCTTTGCCTCCGGTGGGTCCACAGCAGGACTCAGAGAGCGGAAGAGTCCAGGGGCAGAAAAAATTTCCACCCTCAGCATCATGTTAGTTTCCGTTTAATAAATATGTATCCAGCAAGGTTGTGCTTATAATAATTTTCCCTGGACTGCCACTCAGTGGCCACTCAGAGAAATACCCAGAAGAGAGCTGCCCGTTCTGGAATATCTCTAGTGTCTTTAGGGAGGGCCAAATGTGAATGTTTGAACTACATTTCATTTTCTTTGTTTGTTGGAAAAAAAGCAGGCTGAAATCTAGGTTAGTGTTATTCAATGTTGAGCAGTAACAGTCTTTAAGGATAGGCTCTTGTCATTGTCCAACTTTAAATACATAGGTCTATGTATTTAGAAGTCTCGTCACGGGTATTTCCCAGAGGTTCAGAAGGAGCTTCAAGGATTCTTCTGCAAGCGTTTTTCTCTATCAAGACCCCCGAACACCCACTCCCTGCCAAGTCACCCCATTTGTGCTGTCTGTGCCCCTTCCTTGGGGGCGATGTTCCTGTGAGGCACCTCACACTCCCGTCAGCCATCTGTAATCTTGGCACTTTCTAAATGTGGGGTGAAGGGGGCAGACAGAGCAGTAGAATCGGGAGCCATAATCAAGGGAAACACTGAGTTACGGCACAAAATAGTCTAAAATCATGACTTTAATGAAAACTTTATTTTTTAACGTTATGAAAAGTTTTTTTTTTTAAGATTTTATTTATTTATTTGATAGAGAGAGAGCACAAGCAGGGAGAACAGCAGGCAGAGGGAGAGGGAGAAACAGGCTCCCCGCCAAGCAAGGAGCCCGATGCGGGGCTCGATCCCAGGACTCTGGGATCGGGACCTGAGCTGAAGGCAGACGCTTAACCATCCGAGCCACCCAGGCGGCCCTATGAAAAGTTTTTTAAGGAAGTTTTTAACTCATTGCAAAAAAAAAAAGCTTTTAAAAATATACTTTATTGTTTACACTGGAAAATATATTTTTTAAGATTTTATTTATTTATGAGAGAGAGAGAGAGGGAGCAGGGATGAGGAGCAGAGGGAGAGGGAAAAGCAGACTCCCTGCTTAGCACAAAGCCCCACACGGGGCTTGATCTCAGGACCCTGAGATCATGACCTGAGCCAAAACCAGGAGTCGGACACTCAACCGACTGCAGCCCCAGGCGCCCCTCATCGGAAAATATTAATGCTTGTTTCATTGCAGGAGTTTCCGGAAAATCTGAGAGCCAAATTTTCAACCAGCATCCATGATTTTATTGCTTCCGATGGCTTCTCATCTCTGTGTAAAAGCCAGATACCTTACTAGATTTGACAAGGTGCTACGCGGCCTGACCTCCTGCTACCTCTCTGATCTCATTTCCTGCCACCACTCCTCCCAGTCTGCTCCAGTCACACTGACGGGCCTACCCAGAACATTCTTCCCCCATAGCCTCATGACTTGCCTCTTTCCTCAAATGTTACCTTCTCAGCAAGGCCTTCCTTTACCACCATAATCAGGTGAGTGACCCACTCCCTGTATCTCTTTCCTACTTTATTCAGAGAACTTTTAACTTATTACCTTCTTACTATTATATATATATATGATTTTTTTGTTCATTTCTTGTCGTCTGTCTCCTTACCTAATAGAAGGTAAGCTCCAAGAGGGCAGGAATTTTTGTCTGAATTTTTTAGAGCTGTTTCCTCAGTACCT
Organism: Halichoerus grypus; assembly: GCF_964656455.1. Taxonomy (NCBI): domain Eukaryota; kingdom Metazoa; phylum Chordata; class Mammalia; order Carnivora; family Phocidae; genus Halichoerus; species Halichoerus grypus. Next base: position 18,478,973 of record NC_135727.1, on the reverse strand, counting down.
AGAATAGGGCCATAGCCCCTAGTACATACTCAGTGAATAGTAAGTGCTCCAACTGCTTTGCAGTATCATTCACAACAGCCAACACATGGAAACAACCTAGGTGTCCATCATTGGATGAATGGATAAAGAAAACGTAGTGTGTGTGCAGGCATGTGCACACACACACACAATGGGATACTATTAAGGGTATTCCATGAGAATGAAGGAAATCCTGCCATTTGTGACAATGTAGACCGTGAGGGCTTTATGCTAAGTGAAATAAGTCAGACAGAGAAAGAAAATACTGTATGGTCTCACTTATATGTGGAATCCGGGGGGGGGGAAACCCAATCTTACAGAAACAAAGATCAGATTGGTGGTTGCCAGAGGCAGGGGGTCGGGGGTGGGGGAATTGGATGGAGGTGGTCAATAGGTACAAACTTGCAGTTGTAAAATAAATAAGTTCTAGAGATGTAACATACAGCATGATGACTGGAGTTAGCAACACCATATTATATATTTGGAAGTTGCTAAGAGAATAGATCTTAAAAGCTCTTATCATAAGGAAAAAAACCTTGTCACTATATAAGGTGATGGACGGTAACTAAACTTATTGTGGCAATCATTTTGGAATATATCCAATTTATCAAATATATACATATATCAAATCATTATGTCATACACCTTAAACTAATACCATGTTATGGTCGATTATATCTCAATAAAACTGGAAAAAATTTTAAATATATTGAATGAATGAAGGAGTAAATGAACATGGGTACAAATGAAATTAGAAAAAATATGAACCTGTTTTCTTAGTAGAAGAAAAACTTTCTTCTCTGGTTGCATTAAAGTGAAAAATTATCTGATCTCAATAACCCAATGAATCCTTGACTTCCTTTGTTTAGTGAACTCCTACACAGTCTTCAACACCAAGTCTGTGACATCCTTCCTCACCACCTCCTGCCCCAAGAGTAGTTACTTCATCTGTGATCCCATAGTACGTGTATATGCCTTGGCTTAGCATTTATCACACTATAATCCAATAATAATAGCAATAGTAATAAAACAATTGTAATATAATTCGTAGTAGTAGTAGTAATTAACACGTGAGGCCCTCCAGAATAGAAACTGCCTTATTTACCTCTGTAGCCTCTAAACCTAGTGCAATGCCTGGGACACATAAGGTGCTTAATAAATATTTGGTAAATGAATGAACAAATGAATGAATCATTGAACAAATGAATTCATAGTTCAGTAAGCAAATAAAGGGTGAAACCTTATTAGCGCAAGGTTCCTAGCCATGCTAAACAGAGCTCCCTAAAAAAGCAAAGGACTACCACATTAGTTACTGCCTCTTTCAGACTTGCAAAGATTGATTTCCTGGACCACTCACTGTATTGGGTTATTACATCCCGTTATCAGCTGCAAACGTGCATGAATTGTTTTTCCAGTAGCAAGGATGGCTTATAAGCAGTGACTGGTAAGTTCAGCTGCTTAGACCAGAGTTTAAAAGGAGGCCAAGGTCATGGCTTGGTTTTCACAGTAGGCTACTTCACTTAATTCTGTAATCTGCCCATGGAACGCATTGCTGCCTCTAGCTAGGGGGTTTGTAAGTGTAAACCAGTTGTTAGGAGAGGCCATCACGGGGCGCCTGGGCGGCTCAGTTGGTAGAGCGCGCGGCTCTTGATCTCAGGGTCATGAGTGGAAGCGCCATGTTGGGCGTAGTGCTAACTTAAAAAGACAGTTGCTTCGGACAACTGTGGGGCCGAGCACCCTTTGGGGCCACTGCTCTGAAGTGAGGTGCTCAATCACTGTGGACACAATGCAGCCCGTAGCCACCGAGTGGTTTCTTCTGAACAAACCCGTCAATGGCCTCTCTCATCCACCCGATTTGCCGTGCAAATGGTAGTCTTTCTCCTGGCTATTTCAAGAAGGTAGAGATGTTAGTGCTGCACTAGAATCTGCCAAAGATACGAAGTGTGCTATCCCAAGGTTGAATTGGGCTGAAACAGGTAGATAAGTCAAAAGGCACTGAATGGCCTTAAATGATCATATCCAGGGGACTCGTCCACCCTCAGCAAGAGACTGCATACTTACCCCTTGCTGGGAGGGAAATGAACCCAGTACTTTGCCAGCTTGTAACGCGTCCATCTCACGGCGCTTATGGTCAGTGAGGCTTTGTCAGACCACAGGAACCAGGAAATTAGAAAGACACGAACGCTTGGAGGGGAAAACAATGGAGATCCAGTTCCCTGTGGTGCAAATGAAAAGGATCCAAGCCGACGCACCCAGCAGAAGGCGGGAGTCTCAAAGGTAAATGAAAGTCAAGCTCCCTTAGAACCACATTTCAAAACGGCTCAGGTTTGTTTCGAATCACACCTTCTGTACTCGGCTGAGTAAATGATAGCTGGAGCCTGGCAACATCAGGCCCTTACCCAGGAGAGACTAGACTGCCCTGTAACAATATATACTAATTAAATTCAACTTGCCGAGTTTTGTTTCCGATGTGACTTAATTCATATCGTGTCTTGTTATTGACTCATGGCCAGAGAGAAGCAGAACTCTCTTTACAGCTCGTACACTTTGAAGTGCCACCCACAAGTGGAGAAAGATGCAAATCTGATGTCTTCTAAAGTGCTGAGCTTCCGTGGCAGGATTCTCTCCAGCCATTCGAGATGACAAGTACGTGGGCTCTGTTACCTATGATGTGTGTACACAATAACGTTAAGTGAAACAGTGTGTACACATTGACTACAGAGCTGTAGGAACCCAGTCCGTGCATCAGCCCAGGTCATAAGTGAACTTGGAGGGACACAGATAGAATTGAATGCGCATCCGGTTCTGAGTCTTTTTATTTTTATTTTTTAGTAGAGTGGTTCAAGCTCACAATAAAAATAAATGGGGTGGGGGGGGGAGTGCCTGGGTGGCTCCATCGGTTAAGCATCGGACTCTTGATTTCAGCTCAGGTCTTGATCTCAAGGCCATGAGTTCAGGTCCAGCATTGGGCTCCACGCTGGGCGTGGAGCTGAATGAACGAATGAAAGAATGGGGTAAAAATAATCCTGCTGTGGTTCCAAACCCGTGTAGCAGTGAAGCACGTATTGAAATCCAAGTCCATCAATTCCAGAAAGGGAGCAAACAGTGGAAGGATGACATAGTGACACAGCAAACAAAGGGACTTGCCTAGAAACACAATACTGAGACGGCGATGGGCTGAAGCAGAATGTTAATGAACGTGTAGATGTGCTGGACACTCTCGAGCTGTGTGCATTCTATTTGAACAGCACTCGCCCCCACCCCCGGAACGAAGGGGGCCTGTTGACTTTTCATAAGCCTGCACTCCCAGTCACATGTGTGGGTATAGCCGTTTTTTCAAAGGGACCTAAGGAAGAATTGAAATTGTTACAGAAGCGTCAGGCCTGAGTCCCAAGGCCTTGGCTTTGTCTCCGGAGAGGGAAATGGAGGCCCTACCAGAGAGCTGGGGACACCCACCGGAGCGACCCGGAGGCCACATCCTGCGGTGACAGAGCAGCAACACTGAGCTCTGCTTTAATGAGAAGCCACTAAGACAGACACGCCGATAATAAACCAGGAGTCTCCCAGCATCGATGCGCAGTAGGTGTTAAGCACAACGCTTCATATGGTTACAACCTTAACCCCCCCGCCCAGAGGAATTGATGCACATCATCTCAGAGCACTGTTTGTAGCTTTTGTAAACTTACAGGATAGATCAGAGGGACCATTCTCGGAACAGCGTCTTCAGTGATGACACCAACAATGAAGGGAGGGGGACAGGATTGGGATTTCCGGCAGCTTCAGGAGGAAAATGGAGGCCAGCGGAATATCTCTGCCAAGGCCACAGATTATGGCTTGATGCAACAACGTTCTCAGAAATAAAACTCCTCTGCATTGACTGATCAACACAACACACAAGTCCATCCAGGGAGGTCCCTGACGCAGAGCCCGACGGTGCCACGGTTGAGATCCCGACGTTGCTGCACCCACACATGGGAGGGAGTGGGGAGGGCCAGGGGGCCTCAGCCGAGGTCTTTATTTCATAGACTGTGAGTGCAGTGAAGGACTGACCTGCACCGATCCAAAGACAGAAACAAAAACGGAAACACAGCTGCTTGAAATGCATGTTGATACACCGCTCACTGAGGCCTCCGCACCAGGTGACAAAGTGATGGACCCAGTCCAAGGGAACAATGGCAGGAGAAATTGCCTGGAATAATTATCTGGCTGGCATCACTGAGCCAGGCTGTTGGGAAAGCCAATCGTGACGTTTACCCTGGCACGGCTGCTGACTTCGAATGGAGAATCCTTTGTTCTCTTTTGCTGACACCTAGGCTAACGCAGGGCCCCCGAGGCGGACCTTTGCAAAGGACGGAGGCTTCTAGCAGGAGACTTCACCGTAGAAGCTTTCATCTCGGCGGTGTAGTATAAGGGCAAACGTTTAATGAGCACTTACTTCGTGCCACGTGCCAGAAGAAAAGAGATGGCACTTTCCAAACAGGTAAATAAGGGGACTTTAATGAAGAGACTACTTGTAACAGTGTGGACAGAGTTAGGGAAACTCACAAAGCCTGTGGGAGCACAAGGGTGCTAGCATGAGCCGGGCGCCCTCACCACCCCAGGCTGGGGGTGCAAAAGACGGGGGGTGTGCCCTGAAAAAGCTGTGGGTGGCTGTGGGGAGAGGGATGCAGATGGCCTGCACCCGCGAAGCAAGGAGGAAGCCAGGTGAGGAAGTACACTGCCCCCACTCTCCTGATGCCCAGCCTCCAGCTAGTGCCTCCCTTGGCCCAATCCAACCGGAGGCCAGAGGGGAGAGGAGCCCGCTGACGCAGTCCATTAAGATCTGCATCCTGGTAGCAGAGCAGGATAGAGAAGCAGGGGGGGCATGCAGAGGATATCCAGCACGCCCCCACTTGACAAGGAAGCAAAATGAGGAAAAATCACTGTTCGGGGAGGAAATGGTGGCGCTCAGAGTCGAACCCAGAGCTGTCTGACTCGAGAGTCCCTCCTCAACTACTCTTTCAAGATTGTCTCTTTCTGGGCTCCCCTCCGCTTCCTGTCTCATCTCCTTCCAGTTCCCTCTGTCCACACCCCCTCTTGCAGACTCTAGGCTCTGGCACATTCTGCTTCCAGCTAAACTGCCACTCTTCCAAGTAGTCTTCTCTAGCTGCGGAACCTACTGCAGCCTCTCCCTCTTCTGGAGCCCCCGGGTGCGGGGTCCAAACTCTCTAGAAGACCGCGAGCTCCTGCAAGGCATCGGCTCTACCTTATTCGTATTTGTATCATCCCCACGATCCAGCCCAGTGCTGGACAGGTAGGAATTAATAGATGTTTGCTGGTTTGGGGCACCTGGGTGGCTCAGTCAGTGGAGTATCCAGCTCTTGATTTTAGCTCGGGTCATGATCTCAGGGTGGTAGGATCGAGCCCCGCATCGGGGCTCCACACTCAGCGGGGAATCTGCCTGGGATTTTCTCTTTCTCCCTCTGCCCCTCCCCCCTCACGCTCTCTCTCTAAAACAAATGTGTGCTGGTCTGCTGGGATGAATTTGGCAAGGCAAGGAAAACAGAAAAATTATCTCACCAAATGGAAACTAAAGTAGTTGGAAAAAAAAAACACTGAAAAATGTAAAAGTAGGTATATTCAAACTCCCAACATTATTTTGGGCTTCAGTATTTTATTTATGCCCCAAACAGGATTTATTAATTATAATTTTACTCTTTTGGATTTTATTTATTTGAACAATCTCTATGCCCAATGTGGGGCTCGAACTCACGACCCCAAGATCAAGAGTTGTGTGCTCTTCCGACCGAGCCAGCCAGGTGCCCAAGGTTTTAATTTAATTTAAGTTTTTGGATTTAAAACGAACACATCAATGATAATTTCTAAATCTACTTCTGGGGAAAAAACACCTTTAAAAATACATAAAAACAGATCTTTGAGCTCGCCGAGTAGACACCATGAGCAAAGCTCACCCTCCTGAGTTGAAAAAATTTATGGCCAAGAAATTATCATGGAAATTAAATGGTGGCAGACATGTCCAGGGAATATTGCGGGGGTTCGATCTGTTTATGAATCTTGTGATAGATGAATGTGTGGAGATGGCGACTAGTGGGCAACAGAACAATATTGGAATGGTGGTAATACGAGGAAATAGTATCATCATGTTAGAAGCCTTGGAGTGAGTATAAACAATGGGTGTGTTCATCAGAAGAAATCAACTGTTTCCACATATCCCCTCCATAGTACCTGTTTTACTACAATATAAAAATCCAGTCGTGTGCATTTTCATATTGAACTTTTTTGTTAAATAAATTTTTATAATAGTCAAAAAAAATACATAAAAACATGTATATAGGGACACACTTTTTTTTTTTTTTTGCCTCAGGCTCCAACATGGCTTGGAACGGCACTGTCAGATTTTGTACTTAAATTTCTGATATTTTGTTCAGTATAGATTGTTTTGCATTCATTTGGATATTTAAAATACTGCATTAAAAATGTGAGGGTTTGGGGTGCGTGGCTGGCTCAGTCGGTGGAGCACGTGACTCTTGAGCTCGGGGTTGGAGTTTCGAGCCCCACATTGGGTGTAGAGATGACTTAAAAATAAATCTTTTAAAAATGTGAGGGTTTGGGCATCCCCTTAAATTTTGCAGCACAGCCAAGCACCTCCCTGGCCTCACCCTAGCCCAGCCCTGACACCAGGGTAGTAGCTGTGGGGCTAGAGGGGAAAGAATCAAAGGGTAAGAAAGAGCAGACTCAAATGGAAGTGATATTCTAGCCTCTTCTTTCATTTCAGAAGCATTCAGTGAGAGATCTTCTAAGTCTATCTGCAGCCTGTTCCACGAGAGCCGGAAAATTAAAGTTTCTCCCAAACATAGGGACCAATAATGAGAGTAAGATAATTTCATCCAGAATCTCTTGCCTTCATTTCAGGTAAGTGATTTCCATGTGGGGAAGCTTAAAACACAGGATTGAGCTGGGGTGGGGAAGATCTCTTTCCCGCTTCCTTATCTGATGGGTGCCTGAGGCTGAGCGCACGGTTAGACAGCCACCTGCTGGGGGCCCCCAAACGCATTGTACACAGGAAGGTTCCAGCCCCTGCGCCCACCTGGAAATCCCACAGGAACCAGAGTGGTTTTCATTCTGGTTATTTTTTTTTTAATATTTTATTTATTTGACAGAGAGAGACACAGCAAGAGAGGGAACACAAGCAGGGGGAGTGGGAGAGGGAGAAGCAGGCTTCCCGTGGAGCGGGGAGCCCAATGCGGGGCTCGATCCCAGGACCCTGGGATCATGACCTGAGCCGAAGGCAGACGCTTAACCATCTGAGCCACCCAGGCGCCCCTTTTCTGGTTATTTTAAAATGTTCTAAAGATGTCTAATAAAAAAAAAAAAAAACCACCAAAATTGAACTAAAAACAAATCCCAGTGTAAAGAATCTATCAGTACCTTATAACAACAGCAAATCACATGCACACACATACTGATGTTCATCATAAAATTGAACACCTGAAAACAACCTAAGTGCCCCCAAATAAGGGGGAAGATAAATAATGATTTTCCACCTGATGGACATTTAGGCAGTCATTAAAACAGATGGCCACGCAGAGAAAGTAGGCACCATGGAAACAGGTGCTGTGAAGAAACACAGTATAAGAAATCGCATACATTATTATTGTAATTACTTAGAATTTGCCTAGGAAAATAGACTGGAAAGAAATAAACTGCCCAAATGAATACTTACTGAGTGCCTATTCTATTCAAGATGCAGAGATATGCATTTCACACCTTCTCATTGGATCCTCACACTATTATGTGGTCCCCATTTTACAGATAGGGAAAATGAAGGTGTGACATTGTGATTTATAATAACAAATAGATATTTGTTCTTCCTCCGTCCCGTTTCTAGTATAGAGCCCTTAAATCCACTGGAATTTCTGAGGTGAGGAAAGAGATAAAGGGGTCGTTTCTCCTATTAATAAGGTGGCTTTTAGACCACACCCAAGAATGGGGCTGGTTGCCAGAGGGGCCAACCCCATTTTCACCCCCTGATTTCCAGGGAGAGAAGGGGCTGGAGGTCGAATCAGTCACCAATGGCCAATGAGTTAATCAACCACGCCTATGTAATGAAGCTTCCATAAAAACCCAGAAAGATGGGGTTCAAAGAGCTTCCAGGTTGGTGGACACATGGAGATTTGGGGAGACTGGCACTCGGAGAGAATATGGAAGCTCCACTCCCTTTCCCCATCCCCTGCTCTACGCATGTCTTCCTTCTGGCTGTTCCCGAGTCATACACTCCCATAATAAACCAGTCATCTAGTAAAGAAAATGTTTTTCTGAGTTCTGTGAGCCACTCTAGCAAATTAATCGAACCCAAGGAATGGGTCTTTGGAACCTCCAATTTATAGCTCATCGGTCAGAAGCACAGGTGACAAGTTGGGCTTGCACTTCCTTCTGAAGTGGGGGTTGGGGGGCAGGCTTGTAGGACTGAACCCTTAACCTATGGAATCTGAGGGTATCTCTGGGTAAATAGTGTCGGAACGGAGGTGAGTTGGAGGACGCCCAGCTGGTGTCAGAGAATCGGGAGTAGGGGAGGGGAAACCCTTGCCTCCACACACTGGAAATTGGGATCAGAACCCACCGAGAAGGTGAGAAAGGCTAATTAACAGAGCTCATAAACGCAGACCTAGGGAGCCAAGCACATTCAGTCTGACTTTAGAGCCTAGGGTTCTCCTCTGTGCTCTTTTGCCGAATGCTGACAGCGCTTGGGCCAGGGTGACAGGACTCCCCGTGTCTTTTTTCTTTTCCAGTTTTTCCTCACCGTAGCTCTATTTTCGTAATTGGAAAGATTACTTTATTAATTCAAACCAAAATAAAGACTGCCTGGTAGAACTTCAACACAGGAAAGAAAGCTTTTTAACGATTCTCCAAAGGAAAAACAGCAAAAACAACAAAATCATCCTCAGAGGAAAAGTAACTTTAGTAGCCTCCAGGGGGGCAAGAAAAAGAAGCAGGAAAAGCATTTAAGAGAATGTTGGCTCCAGGTAAGTCCCTCACTCCCCACTGAGAAAGAGCAGATCAAGCTCATCTAAATCAGATGATGATGGGAACAGATGGCTGCCTGAGGGACCACTGGGTAGGCAGTGGCCACTGGAACCTTGAGGGGTGGGGTGGAATCAGTGACAAAGGTGGCTGTGAGCCAGAGTTGCTCATCTAGGGGTGCCGGGGTGGCTCAGTCAGTTGGGCGGCCAACTCTTGGTTTCGGTGCAGATCATGATCACAGGGTCGTGAGATCGAGCCCCGCGGCAAACCCCATGTCAGACTCCATACTCAGCTGGGAGTCCGATTCTCTCCCTCTGTCTCTCAAATAAATAAACAAATATTTACACGAAAAGAGTTGCTCATCTACATGGTCTAATTGGAAGGTCATCAGTAGAGCAGTTGGCTTTCTAAGAACAAGCTTTAAAGTCAGACAGATCTGGATTTCAACCCGGGTGCAGCTGTGTGACTTTGACCAAGTCCCTTGACCTCTCTGAGCCTTGTTTTCCTCATCTGTAACCCAGTCTCCCTCAAAAAGTTGTCATAAGCATCTTAATAAGGCTTAAGAAGCTAATACATGTCAAGATTTTAGAACAGAGTCTGGCACATAGTATGTGCTCAGTAAACAGTAATAGTTATTATTATTTCCAAGAAGACTATTTCCTACATATTCTGTGGAAACACAGTATGATGTTTCTACCATAAGAAATCCATTCCTTGGGCGCCTGGGTGGCTCAGTCAGTTAAGAGTCTGACTCTTGGTTTCAGCACAGGGAGAGTGATGACCCTGCCTTTTTCATTTCCTGTGAAATAGAAAAGGTTTTAAAAAATGTAAAGAAAAGAGAGGCTTCTACTTGGGCTTAGTGTGGGGCACGGGGAGGCTGAATATAAGAAAAACATTAGCACCTTTTAGTTAGAGGAGGCAGTGGGAGGGTTCCCGACCTCTCCCTTCATCGCTATCAATGCTTTCTGGAAAAATAAATGTAGGCCTTTATATCCACGGGAGAGGTACATGCCCAAAGCATGAAATCCTGCAGAGGAGCCTGAGTAATCGATGGGGGAGCCTTTGTGCCTTATTTGAACTGAGGGCCATGTAGCCCCAGAGGGGGTTAGTTAAGTTTCATGGTGAAGGATGTGAACTTGGGAAGCAGACTGCCTGCGTTTCAACCTCTCTGCCAGATACAGCCTGGAGGACCTTGGACAAGACATTTAATATCTGTGTCTCATGTCCTCACCTTTGAAATGAGAATGATAATAACAGTACCTATTTCATCTTGTATTAAATGACTTGATAACATCTCAAGTGCGCGGGGCGCCTGGGTGGCTCAGTCGGTTAAGCGACTGACTCTTGGTTTCGGCTCAGGTCGTGATCTCAGGGTCATGATCTCACGGTTGTGAGATAGAGCCCCGTGATGGGTTCTGTGCTCAACACAGAGTCCACTTGAGATTCTCTCTCTCCTTCTCCCTCTCTTGACTGTGCGCGCTCTCTCTCTCTCTCTCAAAAAAAAAAAAATAATAATAATAACATCTCAAGTCCCTAACATGGTGCTCAGCACTTAGTAAGTGCTCAGTTATAGGTAGCTGTTCGCTTTGTTACCAAGGCACACGGATGAGCAAAAGGCCCTTTAATTTAAGAAACAGAAGACATTTCATTCAACTGCTTTTAAAATTAAGAGTTTATAAGTCATGGAAATGAAAAGTGCAGCATAGGCAATAAAAGTAAAATAAAATAAGGAGTTGAAACCACAAATACTATTTACAAATGATTAAAGGACTTTCTTCCATTTTATATTAAGGACAGGTGGGGGGTGGGAGACTGGGAGAGAGGGAGGATGGGAAGCAGGGGATGACCAGAGAGGACAGATGGAGAGGTAAGGAAGTGAAAGAAGACAAGGGGAAAGGGGCAGAGGCAGAAGAGGAGAGAGAGGATAAAAACCAGTCCAGAGGGAAAGGGCAAGATGGGCAGGGGGCTGCAAGATGGGCAGGGGGCTGCAAGATGGACAGGGCTGTTCTCCCAGCTTCCGGCCATCAGAAGAAGTTGTCACCGCTCTTCGAAATAACATTGCTTTTTTGGCTCTTAGAAACAGCTTTTCTGCCTTTTTTGCTAAGTTTATTTCTGAAATACAATGAATTTTGTTCGTGAAAGGATGAGGGTTTTATACCTGCCCCCCGATGGAGGGATGGATGGGGATTTAGTCACGTGCTTTGCAAGGCAAAAAGGTCAGCAAGTTGACCGCCTCCATGTGGAAGCCGTTTGGCCATTGGGAAGCTATCAGAATGACTCAGCTCTGTTCTTTGAGGCTGCCTTATACAAGTCAGTGCAGAAAGTGACGCTTGGAGCAGTGCGGCCCCTCAGTTCTTCTGCCTCTGGGAACAAAGGCAGAGGTGAGCTCCACAGGCCAAAGGTTCTTTCCGTCTGCCAGTGGGCCTCAAACCAGAACATTTCAAAACAACTGGCCACCGAGGGATATGAAGGAGTTAGAGGTTTAGTGCTTAGTGCCTTGTACCTGTTCGAGGTTTGAATCTGTGGTGGAGTAGGGGTAGGGTAGGGTGAGGTTGGATAGGCCAGGGGTGAGGGGTTGCTAGTCCCCCTCTAGGCTTGTTCTAGTAGTACAGAGGCAGCCGGGACTTGGGGTCTTCATAAACTCCTTCCCAAGTCTCTGGCAGTAGGGCTGATGATCTAGCTTAGGGGCTGATAAGCGTTTTACGGAATAGGCCAGCTAGGAGATTTGCAGACCATTCTGGCTCTTTCACAACTAATCAACTCCACTCTTGTAGTGCAAAGGTAGCCAGAGACAACACGTATATGAATGAGCATGTGCCGCGTTCCAGTAACACTTTGTCGCATGTCACAAAATAGTATTCTTTTGATTTTTCAACCATTTCAGAAAGGTAAAGGGGAGCCTGGGTGGCTCAGTCGGTTAAGCATCCGACTCTTGATTTCGGCTCAGGTCATGATCTCAGGGTCATGAGATTGAGTCCCGCAGCGGGCTCCGTGCTCGGCGGGGAGTCTGCTTAGGATTCTCTCTCTCCCTCTCCCTCTGCCCCTCCCCCTGCTCACTCTATCTCTCTCTCTCTAAAATAAATAAATAAATCTTTAAAGAAAAAAAGATAAAGATCATTATTAGCTTGCAAAAGAGGTGTACACACAGGTGGCGGGCTAGACTTGACCTGTGCACCATAGTTCGCTGACCACTGGTCTACCTACAGGATTGAGTGTCTGGGCTTAGAGAGGACTGATGCACAGTGGAGAGTAAGGTGCTTGAGACCCCGGATCCCACTCCTACATGAGGAAAGTTCTCCTCTGGAGCCATCTCTCTGTAAATGGAGGAACCCCAGCCCTTCATCAGACAACCTGAATTCCTCGTTGCCTGACTACGTCAGATAACCGAAGGGTTAACGAATTACTGTCAAAGAAATATCAATCTCGCCTTCTAATTCCAATTCCCGACTCTATTTTTGGAGCTTAATGAATTTGGAGAATGAATAAGGTAAGTTCTGTCAGCAGATAAATTAGGGACTCTTACACTAAGAAACAACTCATTGAACAGAACTGATGAAATCTGAACCAATTTAAAGAACTAACCGATGGGAAAATGCCCCAAAGCTGCAGCAACTAACATGTTTAAAGATGTGTATAACTTTCCAATAAGACATGTGCACCGTTTTGGCATAGACATTAGATGTACACAGGTCCGTCCCTGCCCCCTTAACCTCAAGGGACCCTGAGTTATGCGCCAGGAACTAAGTCCAGCCCTCTTATCTAATATAGGGACCACTAACGCCCATTCAAGGGAAATGACTTACATAAGGTCACACACTTTGCCACCGGAGGGGGGAGCAGACACTTGGATTAAGCTCCCAAAGAGAAAGGTCAAAGGTTACTGGCGAAGGTGGAGAAGAGTATGCCCCAGATGAGCAAGGAATTCTCCCCAAGTGCCAGAATCTCTACGAGGAATTGGGAGTAAGGGCGGCATCAGGTAGAGGATAAAGTGGGCCAGTAAAAACGTTAAAAGGTACAAGCCATAGTTTTGGAAGCCTGTTAGGAACGCCCACTTCTGAGCCTTGAATAATATTTTGTTTTGTTTTCTTCTTTTTTGTTTTGAGTAGTATTGAGTGTGCTTTACACAGTTACTCTACTCTACAAAAGAGGTGAGCAAATTCCCACTTTACAGATGAGGATACTGACTGAGTGGTACAAGAGACCTACTCAAATAGCTGTTAATGCTGGTGGGGAAAGAACCCTTTGCCACCTCAGGGCAAGGTCCGTTCGAGGTGTGACAGCCAAGGACACACAGTCCTGGGAGGTAGAAAGCCAGTTTCCTGGTGCCTGTGAATGAGCTCCTAGGGCCCTGCTCAGAGATGCAACTTGGGGAAGGTTTGGATCGCAGGGTTATTTTCACTCTCGTTGGGACCACTACTCACACCCCACTGTACTCTACAACTCTACCTTGCACCCTCCCTCCCTGCCGCTAGGACCTTCAGCAGCAAAGGTTCGACTGCTAGCGCATGACAAGCCTCTGGAAGCATGCGCAATCCAAGTCTATTCAATTATCAATAAGTGCATTGTTCATGGCTTGGGCCATCTGTGGAGACACACGAGTCTCACCTCTCTTTGCTTCACGGAGGTGGTGTCCTGTCGTGACAAAGAGCACAGATCTGGAACCCAGGTCCTGGAGCCAGACTCTCTGGGCTCGAATCCCATTTCCATCACTCAGTGGTTACCTGACCTTGAGCAGGTCACTCAATCTCCCTCTGTGTTCTGTGCCTTCATCTGTAAAACGGGGATACTCGTGTCCCTCTTAGGACTGTGAGGATAAAATGAGTTGTTTGGGGGAAAGCTCGCAGGGTGGGCTGTGGGAGTGAATTTCTATTGTTAGTAACGTTAAGGTCACATCCTGAGTTAGACTGAACCAGGAAAGCAGCCAAGAACAGTACAAAGGCTGCTTGTATGAGAGGGTGTAGAGGAGTAGGGAAGTGGGGGAGAGAACAAGCGGAGGGAGGAAAAGAGAAATGTTGGGGGGGGAGAGAGGAAAACAAGGCGGGGAGAGGGATGGACAGGGCCAGAGGGAGAGCAGAAGAGAGGCAGAGAACCCGACAGCAAACTGAACGCTGAAAGAACCTTCTAACCACACACCATGGCAAACAGAAGTAGATTGCTTGGTATTAGCCAGGCAAATACCGACGGCGGCCACACTGCTTGAGTACTACGTCCCAGGCACTGTGCTAGTGCCTCATTTGTGTTTGCTCTAACTGTAGGAGTTTTTTACCACAGCCCTTTGCGCAAATGAAGAGTTATGCTTAGGGAGATCCGGTAATGTGTCGAAGGCCACTCATCCAGTAAGAGGCACAGAGAGCCCTGGATTCAAATGTGGACCTGCCTACCTCCAAGGCCCATGCTCCAGATGCACCCTGGACCTGTACCAGTTCTATGTGCTTGAAACCTGTTGGCACCAAATTACACCGAGAGATGCACGGACAATTCACTTAGAATAGCAGGCTAATAAAAACCATTAGTGTTCATCAAATGACTAAGTATACCACTACTCGTTAGGGGATTCCTTGAGAAAACAATCAAGCTAAACTAACTTAAGATGCTAGCTGGCCCAGAATGCAAATCGGTTCACATTCTTAGTGTCTTCTCGAAGAGCTCACTCCCCAGGCAAACCTATGGAATGCTGCGAAGATTTAAAGATGATTCCCCTCTCCATTTTCAAGAAGAGGAAACGAAGGCCCCCAGAGGGGAAGTGGCTGGCCCAAGGTCACGTCACCCAAAGGAGGGGACGGCGGAGTCTAGAAGCTCAGTTCTGTGTCTGCCTGACAAACACTCTTTCTTTTTCTGCCCCCGTGGTCTTTTTTCCTCCACAGAGTCAGTCAGTTGGGTTGAGAGGAATTCCCTTTCCTGATTTGCCCAAATAAAAGACAAATGTTGAGCGGGAAGGAAATGTGCTTTCCCCCACTCTGATGCGGGTGTGCTCTCTAGCCCACGAGCCTGAACTCAGTCCACAGCAAAGGGATCTGCCCCTGCGTTTTTCATGAAGAAATTGTAGAAGGAAAAATAAATGCACATGCACTTAAAATTCAAGTAGTAGATTTAGGGAAAATCGGAAATTCTCTGGAGGCTCTTCTCATGCTTTTTGGAATGTTTATCCTCTTGTTTTTCCCATGCCTTTCTCCCCTCTACCCATGTCTCACTCATGAGGGGCCCCAGGTTTTCTCTTGGCTGCAAAGGCCTGGGTGGAGACTACCTTCCTGGAGCCGCTGTGTGTTTGGAAGAGTCCAGAAGGACCCACTCTAAAGCTAGGCTCCTCCCAGATGCAAGCCAGGCCAATAATTCACAGGGCTCGGGCTTCCCCTGGCTCCGGCCAGCCCTGGGGACACCAATCTGAAGCGATTCCCTAAAATCCAAGAAAGGCATTTGCCCCAACAAGCATTAACAATGTATTTTAAAGATGTCCCTCAAGTCGCCTCCTTTGTTTGGCTGGAAAGTCATATGTGAGCTTTTCCAATTTAAACACCCATTGGAATCAAGTACTTCCTCACTTTTCTGTTCTGTTCTGGCTGCGGGGGCATCTAACACACACGTTAATCACATTGCTGGGAACCACAATTATTTTGCATCTCCTGGAGGCTCCCGAGAGACAACTGTAAATAATGGCTTACTCTCTTCACCAAACAAGAAGGCAATTGATTCACAGGATCGTCTGAAGACCGGGCCTGGGAACCCCTGTTTGGTTCCACAGGGAGGCACGAGGGGGCCGGCGGAGGGAGGGGAACGCTCCCCGATGGAGGCTGGAATGGTCATTTTCAAGCCATCTGTTTTTCCAGGCTGACTCCTAATTTTAATTTGTCTTTGAATACATTTAGCTCTTGCTCCAAGATTCTCTTCTCACGACTCCCCTCTCTCTTTTTTCTTATTTTTCCTTATCAATAGGAGGGTGTTTCTAGCTGCCCCGGGGTCTCTGAGGGACAGTTGTCATCTAGGAGGCCCAACAAATGGAAAATGATCCTGGGAGGCCTGCTGGCTGGCAGTTTACAAAACAGATTTAAAAAAGAATGATCTTGGGTGCTTTTCCTAAACACATTAATGTTAAACTTGACATTTGTTAAAAAATGTTAAAAGCCATCTTCTCTGCTCGGCTTTCTCTGGTTCCGGGCCTGGGAAAGGGGGGATTAGGAGATTCTCCCCTCCGTTTGGATACTCTTAATTCTCTGTGACTGCATTTTGAGTGTCGGGCTCTGATTGGTGGAGATTAACCACAAACAGGTGAGGCTTGGAGGGTTTTCCTGCTTGTCTGAATTCTGATCGAAGGCAAGGCAGACTGTTTGGACTTCATTCAAATACAGCCAAAGCCTGAGGTATCATTATATACACTGAGGGGAGCAGACAGAAAGGGCTGGATGCTGTTGCCAGGATGGCAGAGAGGTGCCTTCTGGGGCGTGGTGGAGAGCCCAGGACACGCAGTTGTGGGCTGGAAAATGGCTCAGAATGCCCTCTCCCTGGGATGGCAATTCTTGGACTGTTCCTTGAGCTTCTCAAGACCGGGCCCTGCCCTTCCAGGGACGCGGAGCCCCATCCCCACCTGTCCTGAGATTCCTCAGTTAGAGTCAGGCCTCGGGGTGAGGTAATCTCTTCTGATTCCACTGTCCTCTGAAAAAAAAGCTAATTCCCCTGGGAAAGATGCCACCTGAAAATGTCACCCTTAAACTTTGTTTTTTTGTTTATTAAAGTAGGCTCCACGCCCAGCGTAGGGGCTTGAACTCATGACCGAGCCAGCCAGGCGCCCTGTCACCCCTGGATTTTGAATGAGGCCTTAGGTTCTTTTTCTTAAGGTACTTGAGACACTTGAGAAGCATTCAGCTCATCATGCTAAAAGGAGAAGGGACAGGAGAGAAAGGAAAGGGTCCCGGATGGGAACTGAAGGCAGAGGTGAGGACAACAGCAAAGCTCAACTCTCCGTTCTTCATGATTTGCCTCAGGCCTTCCCCTGGCGGTGGTCTAATGGCCCAAGAAGGCCTGAGCCTTAGGAACTGGGAGGGAACCCACAGAGGCCAGCTGCCTTTGTTTCTCAGGAGCTAGGACAGAAGAGTGTCCCTGCCCCTCACAGTTCCCCCCGTTTCCTTTCTCCCCTCCACCAGCTGTGAGTCAGGTAACATTTTTTTTCTTCTGTACATGAAATCATATACCTAAGTCAGTGGTTTCCTTCTGAACTCCACCCTTCCCCTTTGGAATTTGAACATTTGTCTTCCATTCCCTGGCACATTCCCCTCCTCATCAGCCAGCTCCTTCGAGGGGAGCCCTTCTTCCCAAGGGGGCTCTCACTGTGGAGAAGCAGCAGAGGGGCTGGAAAGGCAGGCCTGGCCCATGAGGGAGCAGCTCCACCCCCACTTCCCCAGCCCCACGCATTCCCAGACACAAGGCCCACTGAGGGTCTTGAACCCACACGACCCTAAAGACTAACTCCTACAAAGGTCTCCCGGGCTCCTGTGGAGACCCAGGTCTCCAGGAATTCAAGCTTTTGTGGTGCAGATGAGGTGTGAAAAGGGCTTTCTAACAAGGCCAAGGGAACCGGGTCCAAAATGGCCAGGGAAAATGTGAATCAGGCAGGTAAAAGCTCTCTCTGCCTTCCCAGCCCACCCTGCTTCCCGAAGCAACCAAAGCTTGCTTCTGAAAGGAAAGAAAAGGAAACGGGTCTGCGAAACTCATTCATGCAGAGGAGCTGGTAGCTTAATGGGTAGTGGTATTGGGGCGATTTGTATTTTTTTTTCTTTTTCCCTACTTTATTTTTTTATTTTAATTCCAGTCTAGTGAACATGCAGTGTTATATGAGTTTCAGGTGTACAATACAGTGATTCAACAATTCCATACATCACCTGGTGCTCATCACAATGAGCACCCTCTTCAAAGATGGTAATGCTGAACACAAGGATGCTCAGATGAACTTTCCAGCATCAGTGGGGAGGGGGCAGGGTGGAGTGAGGGGGAGACTTTTCCACTGGCTCTCAAAGCATACCATGCAAGAGACGACCTTCCTCAATGACCAGACCTGGCTCTAGCCTCTCATACATCTACTTTTCAGCTCCCATGGTCACACTTGAGCCACAGAGAAGGGCTGAATTTCCCTCTGAGATGTCCTTCTTGAACCTGTTCCCTCGGGAACACACAATTATGGAGCTCGCTGCAAAACCACAACACTGGATACTCATTCTCTGTCCCCAGAAAACGTTCTTCCTAACCCACAAATGGATTGCTCATTGAAAGCTATATTTTCTCTGGGAAGTTATGATGTTATACCAGAGTTACTCTCTCAAAGTTTCTGAGAACAACAAAGCATTGTTTGGTGCCACCAGCAGTCCGGCTTAGGACAATTATATAACGAATCAGCAGCATTATAAGGTTGTCTCTCATATAACTTATCCTGCATCATTGTTTCCAAATCTCTTAATCACCCCAAAAGCTATTATATCTAGGGATTACTAAGTTAATTGAAGGGGGAAAATCCCAAATTTCAATCAAACTTCAATGGTGTTAAACCACCTGCCACACCTTTCATGATTTTTTTGAGTTATGTAAAGGGTCACTGGTTTTGTGGCTTTGTTTTAATAGTGGTGGTAGTGAAAGATGAGGAGAGAAGTTATTGCCTCATCTTCTACTAGCAATCCTAATGCCCTGGAAAGAGCTCTGGATTTAAGAGTCAGGAAATCTTGGTCCAAATCCTGCTACCTACAATATCAACCATTTCCACTTTGAGATGAGGGGCATTATTGAGCTAGCCAAGGAAAATTTTAAAAATATTTTTAAAGCGCCTGGATGGGGATGCCTGGGTAGCTCAGCCAGTTAAGCATCTGCCTTCGGCTCAGGTCATGATCCCAGGGTCCTGGGATTGAGTCCCACATCGGGCTCCCTGCTCAGCGGGGAGCCTGCTTCTCCCTCTGCCTCTGTCTGCCGCTCCCCCTGCTTGTGCTCTCTCTCTCTCTCTGACAAATAAATAAAACCTTTAAAAAATGTTTAAAAAAAAAAAGCACCTTGATTGCTTTTTGACTCAAGTCACTTGAGTGTCCAAGTCTTGATTTCGGCTCAGGTCATGATCTCAGCATCATGAGATGGAACCCGGCGACAGGCACTCAGCACGGAGTCGGCTGGGAATTCTCTCCCTCTCCTTTTGCCCCTCCCCCCACTCATGCACATGCACGCTCTCTCTCAAATAAATAAATAAAATCTTTTAAAAAATATTTAAAGGATGCCTGGAAATCTTGTCCCTCATGTTCTAGAGAAGAAAAAAATCACAATGGAAAATCTATGTAAAACTATGTGAAGTGAAGCTATTATCACAAGGATCCAACCGAATTGAAGTCTCTTTTGGAAAGGTATATATTTTAGGTTCTAGAAAATCTAAAGCAAATTGTCAACACAGTCCAACAGGGCTGTTTCAGATGTTGATTTCATTGAATTCTCACAGCGATCCTGTAATATGTGGTTCCTATTTAATAGATAAGGAAATTGAGGTTGAGAGGGAATAGAAGACTTGGCCAAGGTCACACACCTAGTGCGTCCCACTGGCAGGGTATCCATTATAGGAACAATATATATGGGTTGAATTCTCTTCTAAAAAGGAGAGTGACAAGGGCGTCTGGCTGGCTCAGTCAGTAAAGCATGTGGCTCTTGATCTTGGGGTCGTGAGTTCAAGCCCCATGTTGGGTGTAGAGCTTACTTAAAAAAAAAGGAAAAGGGCGCCTGGGTGGCACAATCAGTTGAGCATCTTACTCTTGGTTTTGGCTCAGGTCATGATCTCAGGGTCATTAGATCGAGCCCTGCATCATCTCCATGCTCAGCACAGAGTCTGCTTGAGATTCTCTCTCCCTCTCCCTCCGCCCCTCTGCTCATGCTCTCTCTCTCTCTTTCAAAATAAATGAATAAATCTTTTTTTAAAAAAGGAAATGTATTCTATTTTCTTATTTTAAGTAGGCTCCACACTCAACATGGGGCTTGAACTCAGGACCCTGAGATCAAGAGTCTCATGCTCTACTGATAGAACCAGCCAGGCGCCCCAAGAAATGTATTTTAAATAAAAATACATGAACTGATTCAAAGTTAAGAGCTGGTTTAAGGTCTGTTATAATTGATACAAATGCCAGTAAAACGGTGATTTCTAATCATATAAGACAATACAGATATCACAACAAAAGAATAGGAGATTGAACAAGGAAACCCTAATAAAAAGTTAATAAAACCTGGGGCACCTGGCTGGCTCAGTCAATGCAACGTACGACTTTTGATCTCAGGGCTGTGAGTTTGAGCCCCATGTTGGGTGTCAAGATTATTTTGAAAAATAAAATGAAAATGAAAAGAAAGTCAACAAAACCTAATATTCTCGATTTGTATGTCCCAAAGTACAAAGCAACAACATATATTGAAAAATAAAACTGACAGAAATTGCAGAAGAGTCCAATTAAATTTAATTAGCAATCTTAATATTTGAAGTAGGAGGGTCCACAGTATATGAGGGCGATGGTGGCTTATGTAATAAAAATAAACCCCAAAATTTCAGTGGCCTAACACATTAGAAGTTTCTCACTGAATTCAGAGTAGAATGTGCATGCTCCTGGTTGGCGAGCAGCTTTCTTTCGTAATAATTAAGAAACCAAATTGCTTCCATTCTGTGTTCCTACCATTGTCAAAGAATCCCAGAGTCCTCTGCTCCCAGCCATCAGAAGAGGAAAGGAAGAGTGGAAAAACCCCACCACCTCTCAGAGGCCCCAGCCTGGAAGGGACACTGTCCATATCACCTCACGTTCCACTGGAGAGAACACGACCTCGCCTGGATGCAAAGGGTGCTGGGAAATGTAGTCCCTGGTTTTACAGCCAGCTCCCAGGAACAATTCCACACTATGCAAGAGGGAACAGGATCGTTTTTCATGGACCTGCTAGCCACCTCTGTCACAGGCAGGCAAAGGACAAACAAAGCCAAACATAGAAACGGAGGTGGCATTTGTCCATAAGTTCATGGCAAGGCTGAAGGGCAGATGCAACTAGGAGACACATTGCGTGACGTGGCCTTAAGTTGAAGTGGACACAAAGGAGCAGCAAAAGTTGTCAGAGGGAAGAAAGAAGCATTCATTCATTCATTCCCAAGAATCAGTCAAGGCACAACAGAAAGGGACTAACAAAGTCAGCGGCTAGGAGAGTAAAAACAAAAAAAGCAGCCCCCTCACCCCCGCCAAAACCAACCAAACAAAAACAGGACAGGGCTTGAAGTTTGAGTCAGATTAGTTCTTTGTTCAGGTCTCTTAAAAAAAAAAAAAAGGAGGGTGTGTTCCAGGGATCTACCTTTAAGTGGTGGCACCTGGGGAGGGAAGCAGGGGCTGGACTAACTTTTTGAAGGAGCCTCACAGGGCTGGACAGCATTATTAAATGGAGATCACTTCATGATCAAGCAGTAGAAAACACTTTATTTTTAGTTACTACAGAACCGTCACAAAAACCAGTCATACACAGAAAATGCAAACGTTCATTCTATAAATATATAAAAAAAATTCTACATAGCACATTCTCAAGCTATAATGAAATAACATTCAAAATATATTGCAAGAGTGGAACTAAATAATAAACAGCAATGTCGAATTTTTAAGACTCTCTTAGGTTACTTCCAAGTCAAGGAGGAAATGGAATACAAAATGACAGAATGTTTTTAAATGAAAATATAAATAAAGAATTTAATAATATATGGAAGACTGCCAATTTAGTACTTAAAGGAGAACTTGTCATTGTAAATGCCTGTATTAATAAGTAAGATAGAGAGGGTGAGAGAAACATGATGAACTAAAGCCCTTTAAAAGGAAATAGGGGCGCCTGGGTGGCTCAGTGGGTTAAGCAGCAGACTCTTGATTTCAGCCCAGGTCATAATCTCACGGCCCCGCATCAGGCTCCGAGCTCAGCACAGAGTCTGCTTGAGATTCTCTCTCTCCCTCTCCCTCTGCACCTCCCCCTGCTCTCTCTCTCTCTCTCTCTAAAATAAATAAATATAATAAAATAAAATAATAAATAAATAAAATCTTTTAAAAAATAAAATAAAAGGGAATAAAGCAACCACCCAAAATATAGAAATAGGGAAGCCAAATAAAAATAAGCAAAATGGAAAAGATACAAAAATATTTGGTAAACAAACTAATAGCTGTTTCTTTGAAAAATTAGCAGAATTTTTGGTCAAATGATTTACAAGACAGAAAAAAAACCATAATAAATCAGAGATGAGAAAAGCAATTTAACAACACATAGGAGAGAAATTCAAAACACTTGGGATTACATGCCCCTCTTCTCTGTTTCTATAGCACCCCATGTATATCTCTATTAAAACACGTTTTGTACTATACTTTAATCATACATTTATTTGTCTGTCTCCTTGTATTAGCCAGGCTCCCCGTAGGAAACAGATGGCACACTCCAAAAGGTTTTACTGGAGACTAATAAAGGGACTGTTTGCAATAATGCCCACAGGGTTAAGGGAACTGACAAGTGTCGCTGAAGTGCTCTGGGGCTAGCGAGAGCAACAAGTCAATACCATCCTAGCCCTAAGAGGCAAGGAGCAGAAATGATGTTAGGGGATGTGAAAATCGATAAAGGGAAACCTCCCTACAATGGAGTTGGGAGCTTGGGCAGGGGCAGCTCTCCCTCCCTACCACTCAGAGTCAATTGCAGAACCCAGCACGAAGAGAAGGACCTTGCAGGTGGATACCGCTTTACTACCCCGGCAGGAGGAAGGAAAGCTTCCTCTCCCCCCTGGCAATAGCCCAGCCAATGAGAGACGGCCACAGCTCAGCCAATGAGAAGCCACTATACTTGGAACTCCCAGTTTACTCCAATGGGCTTCTTGTTTACAACAGCCCTCCCCACTGCCCCCCTTCCCTCGATAAAAGAGCCTTTTTGTACTTCTCCCTCTAGGCTTGCCTATGGTTTTGCTGTAACTTGCTTGTCCCAGATTGTAATTCTCTGCTATTCCCAAATAAACCCCTTTTGCTGGTAAACTAAGTGGCACTTTTATTTTTTAAGGTTACCAGGGACCGTGGCAAGAACTGGAGCTGTAACAGAGAGGCTGCCTGACAGGAGCTGTGGCGTGAGACAGAAGAATGAAGCCACCATCAAAACACGACCTAGAAGACAGGAAGCCAGGGGCATAAATATGCCAACCTCCCGTACCTCCCAAAGATGGAATCCTACCTGAAGCCAGAGGGCAGGAGAGCCTTGATGGTTGAGTCTGTAGAGGTCAGACTCCCAGGGCACAGAGAAGTGCAGAGAATGGATTGGGGTGGGATTAAGGGGGCCACAAACAGAGACTAACTAGCACACTCTACAATCAAACTATGGTCCAGTTGTGTCTTCCTCATTTTTGTGCCACCAGCTCCTAGGGCAATGATTCTAAAATATTTGTGAATGAGTTAAAGATTGAAATGGGTGAGTTATTATCATTCACAGCTACGTGCTAATGAAAGTGGTAACTGAGTAGCTAGGAAGGAGGACCTACACAATATTTACAATACCAATTATGACACAGGAAAGTTAACGTGAATAGACTATTCATAGAGGAAATGACAGAAAAAAAAGGACTATTCAAATAGTGTAGTCACTATACCTCAATAAAGCTGAAATTTAAGAATAAATAAAAATAAAAGAAAATAATGTAAAATCAGGCACCTGGCTCTGATCGATTCACTGGAGAATTTTTCCAAGAAACAATTCTTCTATTAAACAATCAGTACGTTAAATAATAAAAATATAGAAAAAGGTATACTACCAAACTTGTTTTTTGAGGCAAATATGGTTTTTATTTAAATACTCAAAAACAACAAGCTGAGGAAAGAAAATTACAGGTTAGTTTTATCACTATGGACACTAAAATTCTAAATAATACCATAACAAAAAGAAAACAACCAAACTGCTGTGAGCTAGGTACAAAAATGTTATAACTGTAGAAGCACATTAATATATCACTTTAATGGATAAAGTATAAAATTATATCCATTTATGCCTTCAAAAATATGTATCGACTATCTCATGTGAATCAGGCACTGTTCTAGGCACTGGGGATACAACAGTGAAGGAGACAGGCAAAAAGCCCAGCTCTCCTGGAGCTTCCATTCACACGGGGAAGGGAAGCCAGTGAGGCCCAAGCTAACTGGAAGAGTTTCATACGGTGACAAGGGCTCTGATGAAAATAAGAGTGACATGATAGAGTGTGGCCAGAGGTGAGTGGGCACAATAGATAAGGTTATAAAAGAAGTCCTCCCTGGGGCTGTTTGAGCTGAGGCCTCATATTTGGAAGATGGTGAGAAGACATTTCTCGAAATTCAAAAGTTCCATTGGTTAAACAAAATAAAAAGGCATGAAGTTTTCTTTTATTTATTTTTTTATCTTGAGGTAAATTATTTATTCTACAAATGATGTTTGGTGTGAAAAGAGAGTTGAAGACTCCCTTATATAATTTTTTTTTATTGAAGTGTGGTTGACATACAAAAGATTATCTTTCTTAACAGGATCATGATACGCACCTAAAATCAAGAGCAAGATGCACTGGAGATGCTCTATTAAAAACATAAATATGACAAGGATGTCTCTCTCATCAGTCTTAATTAACCTGGTAATAAAATAAGATTGAAGAAGAAAATGAAATGAGTTATAAGTATGTGGAAGGAAGAAATAAAAATATCACTCCTCTCAAATGACAGGATTATATAATGAAGTCACAGGCATCAATGCAAAGTTCATTAAAAGTTAAATAAATATCTTCAGCAAAGCAGTATAATAGAAGATAAATGACAAAAGTCAGTTGCATTCCTAATAAGAGTGACACCAAGCTAGACAATATAATGAAAAAGGAGATTCACGATGATGACAACATATTAAATACTTAGTCATTCGCTTAATATGAGAGAAAAAAAAAATCCACTAAAAGAAAATGACGAAATACCAACAGGAGAAGTAGAGAAAGGACATGAATAAATGATGCTATTTACCAAGAAGAAATAATACTTGAGGGACCAAATATTGTAAAGATAGCTATGTTTGCATATAAATTTAACACCGTACAAATGAAAGCAGTTTTATAGACTTTGACAAGTTGTTAGAAAATTTCTTCTGAAAGAGCACAATTATTGTAGACTCATTCTTTTAAGATTTTTAAACAAATCATCAACACGTATACTTGGATTTCAAATGCTCAAGGAAATATTAATATTCTGGAATACAGTTGATTATTTAATAACTCAACATCTGGCAAACCAGAAACAATAATAGAAAAAGAAATCACTACTTAATTAACGGATTTCAGTATGGATAAAAGTAACTTAGATCTATAGTTTAAATCACAGAGTAAAATAAATTCGAGGTGAATGAAAGACTTAAGTATGATAAAAACATTTTTTTTTAAGATTTTATTTATTTACTTGACAGAGAGAGAGAGACAGCGAGAGAGAGCACACAAGCAGGGGGAGGGGGAGAGGGAGAAGCAGGCTCCCCGCTGAGCAGGGAGCCCCCGATGCGGGGCTTGATCCCAGGACCCTGGGATCATGACCTGAGCCGAAGGCAGACGCTTAACGACTGAGCCACCCAGGCGCCCCTTGAATTGGTATTTTATCTGCTTAAAATCAGTTCATTTACATTTACATTTACTTAAGGCACCCCTGAAGTATGGTAAAAACATTAAGAAGAAAATGCACTCACATTTTTACCCCAGCTGCGGAAGAGGGAAAACGGTTTATCAGATAAATGGAGGCTATCATTTATCGCATTTTAATAGACAGCTTTGCAATGACATGCAATACACCATAGGCAATTATACTTCAATTTAAATAAATTAAACAAATATTTTAAAAGCTGCAAGATGGACACGCAAATGTGAAAACATGATCAGTGAGATCACGCTATTAAAATACATTTGGAATTGAGAAAAAGTCATGAAATTGACATCCAGATACAACTAGAAAAGGGGCCAGAGGAGATGGGGAGCTTCCGCATGAGAACTACAAACAAAAAATTACCTCACAGATGAACAGTCACCCTGGCAATGACAGAGCAGAAATCAAAACAGATGTGAAATGCTATTATACACCTTGTAACTAGGGTAGTAAAGATTAAAATGAGAAAACCTATTGTTTGTGAAGCTGTGGTGAGTTAGGTACAGTTACATATGGTTCATGGAACTAGAAATTAATTTGTATGTTCCGGAAAAGTGGTCTACAGGTATTTGACATACTCTTGATCCATTAATCTTCGTTTGGAGAATATAGAAATAACTTGGGTTATTCTCTATATATTGGGCAGTAACACATATAAAGATGATCCTAGCATTGTTATTTATAATTTTGAAAGGTCAAAAACAACTCAGAAGTTCCCCCCCAAATAGGGAAATAGCTAAGCAAAGTATAATACAGCAAGCACCATGATGCACGTAATTTTTGCTATGCAAAACGACAAGTAGATGGGTGACTCTGGGAAAAATCACCAAGCTATACTCATATGATTTGTTCCTTTTTCTATGTATATATCTGCTACACTTTGATTAAATTTTATTTTAAAATTGACAAACATATAAACTAGGTTAATATGACACATGGGAATGTATGTGAAATGAGGTTAAGTGAAAAAAGCATGCACACAATACTGGGCACTCACTGATTATAAATATACAAATAAATATATGTGTGAGCACTGACAAGGACTGGAAGTGAATTGGGGTGATAGGAAATTTATATTTGTTTCCCTTTTTTTTTTAAATAACAGCTTTATTGAGATTATAGTTCACATATCGTAAAGTTTACCCTTCTGAATTCTATAATTCCGTGGCTTTTAGTACATTCACAAGGTTGTACAACCACTGCCACCATCGAATTTTAGAACTTCATCTCCCCAGAAAGAAACCCTTACCCATTAGACAGTGAGTCCTTAACTCCTGATCTACTTTCTGCATTTGTAGATTTGCCTATTCTGGACATTTCATATAAATGGAATAATATATTACATGATCTTTTTTTTTAAGATTTTATTTTATTTCTTTGAGACAGAGAGAGAACTCAAGCAGGGGGAGAGGGGCAGAGGGAGAGGAAGAGCAAGAAGCAGAATCCTCACTGAGCAGGGAACCTGACGCTGGGCTCGATCCCAGGACCCTGAGATCATGACCTGACCTGAAGGCAGACACCCAACCGACTGAGCCACCCAGGTGCCCCGATCCTTTTTTTCTTAAGGCTAGTCAAGCAAAGCAGTGGGAGTAGAGAAGGAACAAAGAAATCTGTAACTGGCTGTGATTAATTAATTGTAAACACCACTGCACTCGGACCAGCCCACATGATCTTCTTTGACATGTTTCTTTACCTTAGCATGTTTTCAAGGTTGATCCAAACTGTAACATGTGTTAGTACTCATTCCTTTTTATGGTTTAATAATATTCCACGGTGAGGATATACCACATTTTGTTTCTCCATTCACCAGTTGATGGACACTTAGGTTGTTTCCACTTTTTTTGGTAGTTTAATTTGTATACATCTTTACATTTTTCTCGACTTTATTGTTATAGTTGACAATTAAAAATTACATGTATTTAAGATGTACAACTTGACATAGTATACAATGTGAAATAGTTATTATAATGAAACTAACACATCCATCACCTCACATAGTTATCACTTTTTTGTGTATGGTGAGAACACTTAAAATGTACCCCCTCAGGGCACCCGGCTGGTTCAGTCAGTAGAGCATGCGACTCTTGATCTCGGGGTTGTGAGTTCAAGCCCCACATTGGGTATAGAGTTTACTTAAAAACAAAATCTTTTAAAAACTGTACCCCCTTAACAAATTGCAGCTATACGGTACAATGTTGTTATCTATAGTCATATTGTTGTATATTAGATCTCCAGAGTGTATTCATCTTGAAAAACTGAAACTTTGCCCCCACTGACCAACATCTCCCCATTTCCTCCTCATCCCCCCCCCCCCCGCCTGGTAACCACCATTTTACTCTCTGTTTCTATGAGCTTGACATTTTTAGATTTCACATATAAGTAAGATCATCCAGTATTTGGTTTTCTGCATCTGGCTTATTTCACTTAACATGTCTTCCAGTTTCATCCATATTGTCACAAATGGCAAGATTTTCCTTTTTAAAGACTAATAATATTCCACTGTATATATATATTTTTTTTTTCTTTATCCATTCATCTGTCAATGGATATTTAGAATTTTTCCATATCTTGGCTGTTGTGAATAGTACTGCAATGAACATGGGAGTGCAGATTACTCTTCGAGATACTGATTTCATTTCCTTTGGCTATATACCCAGAAGTGGGATTGCTGGATCATAAGGTATTTTTATCTTTAATTTTTTTGAGGAAACTTTGTACTATTTTCCATAATGGCTGTACCAATTTCCATTCCCACCAACAGTGCACAAGTGTTCCTTTTTCTCCACATCCCCACCAACACTTGCTACCTTTTGTCTTTCTGATCATAATAATTCTAACAGGTATGAGGTGGTATCTCATCGTGGTTTTGATTTGCGTTTCCCTGATGATGAGTGATGTTGAGCACCTTTTCACATATCTGTTAGCCATCTGGATATCTCCTTTTGAGAAATGTCTATTCGGTCCTTGGCCTTTTTTTAATTGGGTTACTTGGTGTTTTGCTATTGAGTTACATGAATTCCTTATATATTGTGGATTATTTCCACTTTTTAGCAATTACAACATTATAAATAATGTTTCCATGAACATTCGCCTATGAGTTTTTGTGTTAACGTTTTCACTTGTCTTGGGTACATACCTAGGAACGGAATTGCTGGGTCATATGATCTCTGTTTAATTGTTTGAGGAACAGGGGCATCTGGGTGGCTCAGTCGGTTAAGCGTCTGCCTTCAGCTCAGGTCATGATCCCGGGGTTCTGGGATCGAGCCCCGCATTGGGCTCCCTGCTCCACGGGAAGCCTGCTTCTCCCTCTCCCACTCCCCTTGCTTGTGTTCCCTCTCTCACTGTGTCTCTCTCTGTCAAATAAATAAATAAAATCTTTAAAAAATTGTTTGAGGAACTGCCAGCCTATTTTTCAAAATAGTCGCACCATTTTACATTCCCACCAGCAAAGTAGGGGAGTCCAATTTCTCCACATCTTTGCCAACATTTATTATTATTACTATTATTATTGTCATCCTGGTGGATATGAAGTGGTATATCATTGTGGTTCTGACTTGCATTTCCCTAATGGTTAATGATGTTGAGCATCTTTCCAGGTGCCTGTTGGAAATATGCGTATCTTCTTTGGGAAAATGTCTATTCAGATCCTTTGCTCATGTATTAATTGGGTGGGTTGTGTTTTATTTATTTGTTTTTTTCTAAAGATTGTATTTATTTATTTATTTGAGAGAGCGAGAGAGAGTCGGGGAGGAGCAGAGGGAAAAGGACAAGCAGACTCTGCACTGAGCACGGAGCCTGCCACAGGGTTCGATCCCACAACCCTGAGATCATGACCCGAGCCAAAATCAAGAACTGGACGCTTAACTGACTGAGCCACCCAGGTGCCCCTGGGTGGGTTGTCTTTTTATCGTTGCATTGTAAGAGTTCTTTATATACTCTGGATGCTCCATCCTTAACAGATAAAGGACTTAACCAATATTTTCTGCCATTCTGTGGGTTCTTATCTCACTTCCTTGATGGTATCCTTTGCAGCTTATAAGCTTTTAATTTTGATGAAGTCCAGTTCACCTACATTTGTCTCTTTCAATGCAGTTAAGCTCCAATTAAATAAATAGGGGCTACGCACAACATCTAGAGAGCAACGGCTGCTGACAGGAACAGGGACCAGCAGACTAGACGCTGCATGAGATGTTGTTCCGTCTTGGCCTCTGCCTGAGCTGCAAGCGATTGTTTGCTCTCAAGGTGGATCCTTTGACTATTGCATCCATTTATTCAATAAACGTGCCCTAGATACTACTACGTGTTAAGCATCTGCTAAGAGCTCGGGCTACAAATGTGAAAGAAAACAGTCCCTGCCCTCAAGGAGCTGACAAAGTAGGAAGGTGGTAAGTCGTGTAACCTCATCATTGCCACACTAAGTATCATAATGAGAACCCTGTATGGGGTTCATGGAAGAGTTCAGATTATGGAGAGAACACATCTGGTTGGGAGTTTTCATAAATGCTCCTTTAAACCACAGGAAAAAAACAACCACCACTAAATCAAGGAAACCATAGCCACTGAGTAAACACAGTTAAAAGAATGCTTAAATACGGGGGGAGGGGGGTGCATTTTCCTAGATGCTCTGTCTAAATTCAAACTTGCAGAGTGTTTTGTTTTCTTTTTCTTAGCGCACCCCCCCCCCACTGCCTCCTGCAACAGTCTTCATTCTGATCTATGTATCTGAATTGGTGCAGCTAGGTTTATACCATTATACTCACTGCTGATGAAAGATAGCCAGTCTTTTAAAAAAAATTTTTTCTTATTATGAAGTTAAATTTACCACTGGCACCATCTGAATTCATGTGTGAAAAAGCTCTCCTTGGGGGGGGGGCGCCTGGGTGGCTCAGTTGGTTAAACATCCGACTCTTGATTTCCTCTCAGGTCATGATCTCAGGGTTGTGAGATCAAGCCCCGTGTCAGGCTCTGTGCTCAACGGGGAGTCTGCTTGAGATTCTCTCTCTCCCCCTTCCCTCAACCCCTCCCCCACTCTTTCTTTCTAAAATAAATTTTTTAAATCTTTAAAAAAAGAAAAAGCTCTCCCAGATGAGAACTAATGAATTTCTGGAGCGCAAGTATTCACTCAACAAATGACTACTGGGCTTTTACTGTATCAAGCACCGTGGGAAGAGATCGGGGAGGGAAATACCCATAAATAAGACAGACATGCGTTCTGCTCTCTGAGAGCTCACAGTCTAGTGGAGGAGACACACACATAAAAGCATAACTGCCATAAAGTGTAATAGGGGAAATGCACGGTGTGTATGTGTGAGCATCTACGAAGGGCATCTAGCCTGGGCTTGGGGTTGATCTAGGATACCAGAAAATGTGACGTCCAAGCTGGGGCTTGAAAAATGAACAGGAGCTATTCAGTTAAAGGCATGAGATGGCAGGAAGAACATCAGGCAGAAGGAAAAGTGTGGATAAAAGAGAGAATATAAAGTCTTTGAGGAATGGAAAGATTAGGTGACCCAGGGTAGGGAAGGGGTGGTTGGGGAGAGAGAGACGAAGGTGGAAGACACCATTCAGTCCACAGCATGGCAATGGGGTGTGACATGACCAATTTTCTGTGAGGAGAATGTGTAGGAAGGGAGCAAGACGGGGGGCTGAGAAACTTTTTTTTTTTTTAGAATTTCTATTGAATTCTAAGCAAGATGACAATACCTGTTTTTTGTGGGTTTGTTTTTTTTTTTGTTTTTAGGTAAGCTCCATGCCCAACGTGGGGCTCGACCTCACAACCCTGAGACCAAGAGTCACATGCTCTACTGACTGAGGCAGCCAGGTGCTCCAAGATGGCAATACCTTAGAGGGGGCAGCAAAGAAAATACAGAGATGGGTAGATCTGAGAGATTATTTATGAGGTAGAATCAACAGGACAGGGCAGTTAATTGGATATGATGGGTGAGAAAGTGTGCTAGACTTCTCCAGAGAAACAGAACCAGGAGTATACATACAGATACATAAGAGGAAATTTATTTATTTTTATTTTTTTTTTACGATTTTATTTATTTATTTGACAGAGAGAGAGATAGCGAGAGCAGGAACACAAGCAGGGGGAGGGGGAGAGGGAGAAGCAGGCTTCCTGCTGAGCAGGGAGCCCGATGTGGGGCTCGATCCCAGGACCCTGGGATCATGACCTGAGCCGAAGGCAGATGCTTAACGACTGAGCCACCCAGGTGCCTCTTTAAGAGGAAATTTATTATAGGAATTGGCTCATGTGACTCTGGAAGCTGAGCTATGCCACACTAGGACACGTGCAAGCTCAAGAAACAGGAAAGCTGGTGGTATAATTCAGTCCAAGTCACTACCAGGTGGTATAATTCAGTCCAAGTCACTATCAGGTGGTATAATTCAGTCCAAGTCACTACCAGGAGCTCCAACGCCCAAGGGCAGAAGATAGACATCCCAGCTCAAGAAGCGAGAGAGAGAATTTGCTCTTCAGCTGCCTTTTTGTTCTATTGGGGCCCTCAGTGGAGTAGGTGATGCCCGGCCACATTGGTCAGGACGGATCTTTTTCTACTCAGTCCACTGATTCAAATACTAATCTTTTCCAGAAACACCCTGACAGACACACCCAGAAATAAAGTTTTACTAGCTATCTGGGCATCCCTTAACCCAGTCCAGTTGACACATAAAATCAACCATCAGAGAAGGTGGGGACTGGGGTGGGGGGGGGAAGTCCAGTTTGACACCCACAAGGAGAACTCCAGGGAGCACTGGTCAAAATGCTGGGGGAGGCACAGAGATGCTTATGATCTGGTTCCTGTCCTCAAGAAGCTATCTCTCTATCAGGCAGAACTGTTAGCACAAAGTGTCTTTGTATAAATTAGAAAAGGTGCCTGGTTTCGGCCCCCATTTGCCCTCTCAGCCAGGCCCCTGTATTCAGGGCATCACCAGAACAGCTACCTGGTAGCCCCACTCTCAGGGAAGAACACAAACCACTGGAGTACAGGACTGGAGACTGACCCTGCGTGTCCAGCCCAGGAAGAGCGAAGAAGAGAGCGAAGAAACAGGAAGTGGAGGTGAGATTGAACCTGGCCCTGCTGGCTGGGTGGGATTCTCAGAGGTGGAGACGGGGCTGGTGGAGGGGAGTAAGTGGAACACCCTAAGCGGAAGAGAGAATGAGAACCCAAGGGTGGAGAAAAGAAAAACTGAAGCAGGTTGAAGGGATAATGGTAGTTCCACGGGCGACAGCATTGACTACAGAAGCTCTTCCCAGCGGCTCTGACCAGCAGAAGTTGTAGGGGCAGAAAAGTGTTCCCTGCTTCCCTTCCAGGTTCTTTGGCTGGTGTAAGAATTAGATTGATATGAGACAGATTAACAGAAGAAAAACAGAAGTTTAATAATGTGTATATCTCCTGTGTATGTGGCAGAAACCCAGGAAATCTGAGTAACTCTCCAAAATGGCTGAAGCCATCACCTTAACTACCACCTTGGGCTAAAGACAAAAGATGTTGGGGTTCAGAGTCAGTTTTGGGAGGTGACTGGGAAAAGTACAGTAAACAAGGGTAAGATTGTTGATTTAAGTCATTACCTTCTCCACTGATAAGAGTTTCTTGAGATTTAGAGCCATCCCCCTCTTCCTGGTACAGTCAGTGAGACACTCTTACAAATGGAGATTTCCCTTATAAATGTAAATGCCCAGTACAAAAGGGTAACTTTTACTGGGTTTTCAGAGTTTCACCTGTGTCTACTGTCTCTTAAAAATAACCAGCTTAGGGGCGCCTAGGTGGCTCAGTCAGTTGAGCTTCTGACTCTTGGTTTTGGCTCAAGTCCTGATCTTGGGATCATGGGATAGGGCCCTGCATCAGGCTCCACACTGAGTCTGCTTGGGATTCTCTCCCTCCCTTTCCCTCTGCCCCTCCCCCCTTTTAAAAAATAACCAGCCTAAAATAGTCAATGTGCCAAGGAGACATATTTTGGGGTGGTATATTTTGCTCCCCCTCAAACTCTTAGAGCATGAGAAAAGTTGGCTGGATGATACACATACACATACACAGACACACAGACACACACATACCTACGTACACACATACTGAAATCCCTATAGTAATTCTCCATGTTTTTCTTTGTAGGGGAGGAAAACTTTCCTCTTTTTCCCTTCTAGGTTCTTTGGCTGGCCCAATAATTAAATTGACATAAGACAGATTAATGGGAAAAAAATTTAATTATGCACATATAGGAACCTCACAAAGACGTGAGATGCTCCCCAGTGGTTAGGCAATTGAGGTTTCTATGCCATCTCGAGCTAAGGAGAAGGGCATAGGGACCTGGGCTTTCAAAGGGGAGGAAGATAATTCACAAGAAGATGGGAAAAGCAAATATTTGGTAAACAAATGTTTGCCATGCCAAGCAGAGAAATCTTTCTTTTTTTTTTTTTTTTTTGAGAAATCTTTCTTAATGTAAAAAAAAAAAAAAAAAGTTATCTTTGGTAATAGCTCTCTTCCTGGTTTCCTGGTACAGGCTCCCTACCTGGAAGGGTGCAGGTGTAAAAGCTCTTCTTGTGCCTGTTGGACCTTAACCATCTTCAACTCGACATAACCTACATGCCAAAGTGGCAAATTTGGGGCATCGTGCCCAGAACCCCATCTCCTTCTATTTTTCCCTTCCAAAGCACTTTCCAGGAGAATGCTTATAGGAAATAACAAAAGGTCCACTTTGGCTATTAGCCGTCAAGCAACCCCTTAGGAGAGAGCAGTATAGGATATAACTCTAAAGGTCCCAGACATAGCCTTGACTGCCAGGCTGGGAGGTTCTGAAGTTGGTAGGCACGGGGGAGCCACTGGACTCCAGTGAGTAGGGAAATGCGACTCTCAGCTTGGTGTTTCGGGACAATTAATCTGCTGGTGTTGTTTAGAATGGCTCAAAGAAGCAACCTGAGCAGAAGATGGGGAAACAAAAATGTTTTCTTAAATTATTTAAAAACAATATATTTCCAGAAAAAGTCTGAATTAGCTTATAATGTGGAGGAAAGTGACTATTGATGTGGAGAACAAAGGCAAAACAAATATGAGAAAAAATTAAACTTCCTTACAACTTACAGCCCATTGACAAGTCCTTGGGCCAGGCAGAGTGACCTTCCTCCAGGAACTCAGCTGCCTCAATGTTAATACTTTGCTAGAGGCAAAAGGCAACCTTAGCTTGACATTAGCCCCACCTCCAGGATCCTGTAAGTCTTCTTTTTTTTTTTTTAAGATTTTATTTATTTAGGGGTGCCTGGGTGGCTCAGATAGTTAAGCGTCTGCCTTCGGCTCAGGTCATGATCCCAGGGTCCTGGGATCGAGTCCCGCATCGGGCTCCCTGCTAGGCGGGGAGCCTGCTTCTCCCTCTGCCCCTGCCTCTCTCTCTCTCTCTGACTTTCACGAATAAATAAATGAAAAACATTTAAAAAAAAGATTTTATTTATTTATTTTTTTTTATTTTTATTTTTAAAGATTTTATTTATTTATTTGACAGAGAGAGACACTGCGAGAGAGGGAACACAAGCAGAGGGAGTGGAAGAGGGAGAAGCAGGCTCGCCGCCGAGCAGGGAGCCCGATGCGGGGCTCGATCCCAGGACGCTGGGATCATGACCTGAGCCGAAGGCAGGCGCTTAACGACTGAGCCACCCAGGCGCCCCAAGATTTTATTTATTTATTTGAGAGAGAGAGAATGAGAGAGAGCATGAGAGGGGAGAGGGTCAGAGGGAGAAGCAGACTCCCCACTGAGCGGGGAGCCCGATGTGGGACTCGATCCTGGGACTCCAGGATCATGACCTGAGCTGAAGGCAGTCACTTAACCAACTGAGCCACCCAGGGGCCCAAGTCTTCTTTAACATATGAAAATCCGTTTAGAAACTTCCTTTAACTCTATCCCACTCCATGTTATATATTAGCAATCATCCTCCAAGCATATGGCCCACTGATATACATAGGAAGGGTCTCATGACTAAGGTTTACTAGACAGTAGTGAATGACCTTATTCTTTTTTTTTAAGATTTTATGTGAGACAGAGAAAGAGAGAGACAGAGAGAGTGTGAGCTGGAGGGAGAAGGAGAGAGAATCTGAAGCAGACTCCACACTGAGCAGAGAGCCCAATGCAGGGCTCAATCTTACAACCTCGAGATCATGACCTGAGCCAAAACCAAGAGTCGGCCACTTAACCGACTGAGCCACCCAGGTGCCCCTAAATGACCTTATTCTAACAGCAGCTAGCCCCTCAAGGTCCTGGAAACCTTGCTTCCAAATTCCTTAGAGACTTCCGCTATCCCTAGCCCCCTCCCTACTTGAAAGTATATAATCAGTCACCCGTCACAACCCCAGTGCACCTCTTTCTGCCCACAGGTCCTGTCCCCGTGCTTTAATAAAACCACCTTTTTGCACCAAAGACATCTCAAGAATTCTCTTGACTGTTTGCTCCCAGACCCCAACATTTCACATCCATTGTCACACAGACCCCAGTCAGACCAGGGAGGATACCTGTACTCTCCTCATAGTGTAAATGTGTTTGCTGATTACCATAGATAAACAAGGCCACCATCAAAGTCTTACTAAAGGCCCCAAGAGAGACCACCTCTCTTTCCAGTGATTGTTTTTCTTCTGAAGACCCAACCAAAACATACTTTTACTTTCCTCACCTACTATTTTTGGAACATTACTGTGTGCCAGTTGCTTTACATTCAGTATCACATTAAGTCCTCACAAAACTTCTCTCATTTTTCAGCTGAAAACTAGGGCTCGGAGGACAGTCAGGGCCCTTTCTCAACATTCCCCAGCTAACAAAGAGCAGCGCAGGGCTTCAGACCCTAAACTATCTGACCCCAAGGTCTGTGTTTGTCTTACTACATACAGTAAGTACCACAACCTCCCAGCCCAATTCATCAAAGGAGGAAGGAAAATTAAAAGTAATCAAATTGAAGGGGACCAGAATTTGCCACCACGGGACATGTCCCTTTAGCGTAAGGAGGATTTTGAGCTGATCATTTTTAAGGAACAACAGGCACAGATGAAGCTCTGAAAACCAACTGGAAGATACATTTATAAGGGAAATCTCCATTCGTAAGGGTGTCTTCCCGGCTGTGCCAAGAAGAGGAAGAGGACTCTAAATCTCTAGAAACTGTTGTCAATGGAGAAGTCATGAACTTAACTCTGTCTAACAACCATACCCTCATTTCCTGTGCTTTTCCCAGTCACCTCCCATAACTGACTCCCCATCCCAACATCTTCTTTCGTCTTTAGCTGGAGATGTTTTCTAAGGTAATGGCTTCAGCCATTTTGGAGAGTTACTCTGATTTCCTGGGTCTCTCCCATGTGCACGGGACATACATATGATATTAAACTTTTGTTTTCTCCTGTCAATCTGTCTTTTATTATAAGGGGGGGGGTGGGTCTCAGCCAAGAACCTAAAAAAGTAGAGGGAAAATTATTTTTCCTGCCCCACAGAATCAAGCAGTTTCTGTTATTATGCTCAAAGTAGAAATTGACTTGCATGTCACCACTGTATTGTTTTCTTTTCTGAACATATCAGAAAAATGGTTGCTGCAACAGCTTACAAGTCTGTGGTGCCAGGCACTGGGGAATCATTAGAACCACTCCTCTTGGACCAAACACAAAGTGTTTGAATCCAACAGCAATGGCAGATCACCAAGAGGATTTGAAGATGTGAAGCATTTACTTAAGGAAGAATATACCATATGGATGCATAGATATTGTAGGGGTTCAGGACAGACCCTCTCAAGAATGTGCCACTTTGGCATGTGGATTATGTGGGGTGACTCAATCGATTGATTGATCGATCGATTGGGTGGAGGCCAGCAGCACTGGCAGGGAAAGAATTCACCCGAGGCAGAACAAAGGAGATAGAAGTTTATTGAATACATAGTGAGGGAATGGG
This sequence comes from Halichoerus grypus, assembly GCF_964656455.1. Taxonomy (NCBI): domain Eukaryota; kingdom Metazoa; phylum Chordata; class Mammalia; order Carnivora; family Phocidae; genus Halichoerus; species Halichoerus grypus. The sequence continues at coordinate 18,441,360 of NC_135727.1, read as the reverse complement.
GGGCAGGATGGGAAAGGAGAGACTGCCAGGAGGCAGTGGTGGGGGGTGGCAGGGGCAGCGGGGGGAGTGATGAGGTATGGGAACGTATGGAATTTCCTTTTTTGGTACCTGTGCCCCGTTGGAAGCAGCCCATGGGTCACCTAGGGCCTATGGCTATTCTGAGGTGGGTCCCCTAAAAAGCCTGTGCGCATTCAGCTCGGTGGCCACTGTGGGCCGTTCTTCCTCACTCAGGTTCCACTGCTCAAGCCTGTTGCCTGGAAGTGGCCTCTACTGATTATTTTCAACTGAAGGCTCTTGAGGCCCTGCTGGCTCACGGGAAACTTTTGTCTTCCCTTAACCACACAGAAGACTCTAAATTGGGGACCTTTCCCAGAATAAGGGTTATTAGCAGAGATACATTTTATCTGAGTGACCCATCTGGATGGCAGGCCAAACATCTAATTAGCAATATCTGTTCTTCTTATTGCCCTGTGAAATGCATTCCTTTCCTCTTTCAATACCAGATCCCTACCCCCTTCTCCTTAGTTCAGGATGACATATAGACCTCCTCTTACTTGCCTTTGGAATTTCCATGTCTATATGGATTCCCCATATGTCTGCCTATTAAATTTGACTTTCTGTTAATCCGTCCCATGTCAATTTGTTTCTTAGTCCAGCTAGAAGGACCTTTGAGGGGACAGGAGTTCTTGCTCCCTGACAACCTCCCTCCCTCTCTCTCTCTCTCTCCCTGCTTTTCCTTTGCCCAGTAACCAAATCAACATTAGAACCCCTCTGCGCCTATCTATGCATCCGCTTCTCCCTCCCATTCTCCAGGGAAATCAGTTTGGTACTTTTACCACAGTTCATGGGCTAAAACAATGTAAAGAGTCCTTTGGGAGGCTGAGGACAAGGGGAGGGACTTGAAAGTGGACATAATAAAAAAAAAACCCTCCAAACTTTAATTGCAATACCACACTTCCAAATTGGCTTTGATATCATTCATTATTGCAGCAGAAGAAAAAATTTGTCAATCTCGGGAGTTCCCAATCAATTGCTTCAATCTTAGAAACAATTTAAGCAGAGATTAGACATGATAAAACGCAAATCATTTCCTAGGGCTTATCCTCTATCTGTAAAGGGTGAAGAATCATGAATATCATTTTTTTAACCGACAAGCCAATATAATAATGGTAAATCTAACTAACACTGGGGCTGGGGTCTTTTTCTTTTCCGACCTGCTATATCATCATGGCAACCTCAGAGAGAGTAAGGTCCGCCTATCTGAAACTTACCATTCCCAGCATTGCACTGCTGTTATTTAGAATAATAACACCTCTTTAGTTATATATACTGCTTTTCAGTTCACAAAGCACATTCGTATACGTTTGTCACATAAATTCATAACACCTTGTGAGCTTTGAAATTATTCTTCTTCTTCCTATTTTAGGGTTGAAGAAACTGAGGCTCAGAAAGATTAACTGGCATTCCAAAGGCCACATAGCTAGTGAGGAGAACTAGTACTCAAGACACAGTTTCCCAGGGGTGCCTGGCTGGCTCAGTGGGTAGAGCGTGCAGCTGTTGATCTCAGGGTCATGAGTTCGAGCCCTCCACACCGGGCCTAGAGCTTACTTAAAAAAAAAAAAAAAAAAGACCTGGTTTTCTGGTTTGGAATTGAGCGCCTGTTCCCTCAAACCCCCAAATGCCTAGCCACATCTCCCTGCCCCATTCCCGCCCCTACCCACAACGCCTGTAAACTCCTGAAGGGCAGGGACTATATCTCATGCTTCCTTTTTTCCAAAAAGCACTAAAAAGTCATCAAATTCATTCCAATGTTTAAAATAAAAATATTTTGGTTTATATATTATAATGTTTTCACATTTTAGAAAACACTTCTGGCTGGGGAGAGACTGCCCCTTCTGGAGTAGCCAGTTCTTAGAAATAGCCAAGGACCTAACCAGGAGCATGCCTTTGATATGCAAATGAACCAATCCAAAGCCGTATCTCCTCTGTCCGGGCCCTGCACCCCAGGCGACAATATTCCTCTGCCTTAATCATCCCAGGGCCAGGGGCCAGACAACCAGTGCCCATCCCTGTAGCCCAAAGCCCACGGACATCAGTCAAACAAGCTGAAACTGTTCACCCTGCCCCGCCTTGGTGCCTCCCTCTCTAGCCCCTGTAAGTATAATAGGTTTTGTGTTCCTGAGCCTCTCCTGGGGCTCCTCTTGTGGCTACAGCTGCCTAATCATCTCATAAAAGAATACAGAATATCCACAAATATTTTTCTTTTTTTTAGATTTATTTATTTATTTGAGAGAAAGAGAGAGAGAGAGCCTGAGCCATGGGAGAGGCAGATGGAGAGGGAAAGGCAGACTCCCCGCCAAGCAGGGAGCCCGATGCAGGGCTCGATTCCAGGATCCTGGGATCATGGATCTGCCGAGCCTAAGGCAGATACCCAACTGACTGAGCCACCCAAGCGGCCCTCCACAAATATTTCTTGAGCAACTGCTGTGCCCCAAACCATGTGCTAGGGACTGGGGCTACAATGGTGAACAAGTCACACATAGCTCCTGTCCTCAAGTAATGTATAATGTAATGGAAGAAAAAGACAAGTAAACAACCTATTACTTAGCATGGTATCTTGTACATGCTAGTAATAGCCCTTACCATTTATTTATTTTTTTAAGACTTTATTTTTAAGTCATCTCTACACCCAGGGTGGTGCTCGAACTCACAACCGCGAGATCAAGAAGCACGTGCTCCACTGACTCAGCCAGCCAGGCGCCCCAGTACTTACCACTTATTAAGCTATTACCGTGTCAGATACTAGGCTAAGCACTATGTATTGTTTCAGTTAATATTGAAAACAAACCTATTAGGTAGGCTCTATTACTGTTCCCATTTTACAGATGAGAAGACTGAGGCATAGAAAGGTAAAGTAACTGGCCCAAGGTCATACAGCCAGCAAATAGGGGTGCCAGGATTTGAGGCTTGGTCTGTGTGACTCTTTCTCTCTACGTCATGCCAAGTCTCATAGCCGACCTTTTTTTGTCGATGAGAAATAAACCCCGAACAAAAATGCGACCTCTGTACTGCTTATCTCTGGCTTGAGACAGTCTCACGGGAAACGGGATTGTGCCTCAAAGCCTCACCCCAGATTGCACCAAGGGGACAACATTATTATGGTTGCATTTGTATGGTTATATCATCCCAATAACTTAAGAAAAACAAACACCTCCTTCTCCCTTCCACGTTTGTCCATCAACAGCAGCTCATTATCAACATCAAGACTTGGATTTATATTAATGTCATCACATAAATGAAAAAGAAATACACTCAGAGCCCGACTGCGGTCCCAGGAGAAAGACACTTTAAAAATGGAATGACTGTCACTCCCAAGTTCTCTTATTCCAAATCCATGCCTCATAAACACCAGCCAATATTTGACAGCAACGTGATTTCTGCTGCACATCACAATGAAATCAAGACCACTCCAACATGTGCAAAGAAAACAGTTCTCAACTTACTTTCATTACCCAGAGACCAATTCTGAGTTGGCTAAGACAAAATGGACCACACAATATTTTCCATATTTGATTCATTTTAAAAGGAATCTCACATTTTCTAGTGAAAATGACTATTTGGAACAAGTAAAAGTCTCATTAAAGCCAGGGAAAAAGGCTAGATGTCTCCTTTTACAATTTCCACTTATTTTATAGTAAAAGATAAAATAATATTGCATAAAAATTGGAAACAACAAAAAAAATAAACTCTTACCCTGGATGCCATGGCCTGAATGCCGCTCTTTGTGTGCATGGGTAGGTCCTTTGTAGCCCAGTCCATATGTAATCATGTTCTCCATAACTGCATTCGTAGTGAATATACAATGTGGGATTTTGCTTTTATCACTTGACATCATACAATTTTTGGTATTGCTCCTTAGTCTTTTTAATTATCATTTCAAGTTTTGTCATGGGTTGCATTAATATTCCATAGAGTAGTGGGACCATAATTCATTTAACCACTCCCCTGTTGTTAAACCTGCAGGTTGTTTCCAACTGTTCAGTATTATAAATAACAGACATATGAACACCCTCATTCATGTAGGGTTTTTCCCCTTACTTTTGGATACTTCCTCGAGATCAATTCCCTTAGGTGGAGTTGCTGGGTCAATTATGTGAAAAAATTTCAAAGCTACAGAACCAAAGGGATTGTTGTCAGGAGTATCTCTTGCTCATCCTTCAAAATCCAGCTCAGTTTCCCTCCTTCCACTCCTACCTACACTCCACGCATAGTGAATTACTCCCTTATTCGTGCAAGAAGTGAATCTTGTCTAGACCTCAGTTATGGCATTCACAGTGCAACATGAGTCAACTTCTTTAACTTCTCTAAGCCACAGCCTCCTTGTCTGTAAAATGAGGCTGACTCAAAAGGTTACTGCGAGGATTAAATGAAATAATGTACACAAAGTCCTTAGCATGGACCTAGTGCTTAAGAAATGAAAACCATTATCAGGGCGCCTGGACGGCTGAGTTGGTTAAGTCGGACTCTTGGTTTCCATTTGGGTGGTCATCTCATGGGTCATAATCTCATGGGTTGTGGGATCGAGCCCCACGTCGAGCCCCACATTGGGCTCCACACTCAGCAGGGAGTCTGCTTGGGATTCTCTCCCTCTGCCCCTACCCACCCCGTGCACACACTCTCTCTCTCTCAAATAAATATATAAATCTTTTTAAAAAAATGAAAACCATTATCATTACATCGTATTGTTATTTTGTAGTTAACCTGACTACTCGACGGTGCACTTTTGAGGGGAGGGATCATGTCTTGGTCATCTCTGTGTCCTCAGCACATAGCACACTGCCTGGCACATAAGAAGCATTCAACTAAAACATTTATCGAATAATATAAATAAATTAATGCGGGCATGAATGAATGTTTGTTGAAAAAATTTTATACCACCACCAGCACTGTTTAAAAATACTATTTTTGCACTACCTTTACCAGCATTGGGTATTTATGCTAAGTAAATTTATTCTAAAGCACATGTATTTTTCATCATGTCCAAACACATCCATCATGTTTCAGCAATGTGAAAAATAGATGTTATTTGGGAATAGCTTCAGTTTTTATTCTGTTGAAAAAGATTGGGGATGCTGTACCATAATTATGGTAGCCACTAGCCACAGGTGGCTATTTAAATTTGATTTTTAGTAAAAAAATAACAAGAATAAAATTAAATTTAAAATTAATTTCTTCAGTTTCACCAGCCACATTTCAAATGCTCAATAGTTACATGTGCCATACTGGTCAGTGCGAAAAGTTCTAGTAGGTAGTGCTAGTCTATCCAAAAAGAATTTCCTGTTTGGTTTTGAAAGCATTTAATGATGAATTTGCAGTAAAACTTACTTGGAAAGTTATATTTGACTAATTTTAGACTAAATAGACTAATTTTAAAATTAGTTAAGGGTTGCCTGGGTGGCTCAGTTAGTTAAGCACCCGACTTGATTTTGGCTCAGGTCACGATATCAGGGTCATGAGATGGAGCCCCACGTCAGGCTCTGCATTCAGTGGGAAGTCTGCTTGAGATTTTCTGATTCTCTCTCTCTCCATCTCCCTCTGCCCCTCCCTCCCACTCTCTTTATCAAATAAATAAATCTTAAAAAAAAATAAAATAAAATCAGTTAATATCCCCTGAGGATTTACCAACTGTCGAGTGAGAGAATATGGACAAGGAGCTTGAGAAGAGGTCAGGAGAAGTCAGAATGATATTAAAAATTTGCCATATGGTACTTCAAAAAGTTAAATCTAGAATTACCACATGACCCAACCATTCCACTCCTAGATATATACCTCAAAGAATTGAAAACAGCTACTGAAGCAAATACATGTACACACATATTCATAAGCAGCACTATTTACAATAGCCAAAGGTGGAATAGCCCAAAGGCCCATCAATGAATGACTGAATAAACACATTGTGGAATACCCAAATGATGAAATATTATTTGGCCATAAAAAGGAATGAAGTATTGATCCATGCTACCGCTTGGATGAAATTTAGAGACATTATGCTGAGTGAAAGAAGCCAGACATCAAAGATCATATATTGTATGATTCAATTTATATGCAATATCCAGAATAGGTAAAGTAATAGAGAAAGAATGAAGATTGGTGGTTGCCAGGGACAGGGAAAGAGGGGAATGGGGTGATGAAAATGTTCTGCAACTAGATAAAGGTGGTAGTTACTCAACATCACGAATATACTAAATGTCACTGAATTGTTCACTGAAAATGGTTAATGTCATGCTATGTGAATTACACCTCAATAAAAAAAAAAAAATTGCCATAGATGTTCCACAAAGTGAATCATTGGCACATAGATAAACTGTATTATTATTCCAACTAAAAATGGGCAGTGGTTTCTTCAGCTGGGTTTTGGCAGAGTGAGAAAGTTGCAGACTAGGGTAGGTGGTCCTTGGAGAGGATCTGGTCAGCATCAGGTCTCTCTGGATAGTGTATTGAAGATGAGCACTCAGGAAATATAGCCCAAGCTGTTGCATTTGGTTGGGTTGAGCTTGGCCCATGGATTCAAGGAAACCCAGCCTCTCCCTCTCTGTCCTCTCCTTTTCAACCCCAGCCCAATTCACTCCAGACATACCTTCTGTGAATTTTATGGAATGAACACAGTGTCCGGTATAAGTTTAGAGGAGTGGAAGCAATAATTGGAGGAGAAAATAACAGAAATTTTCCAGCAGGGACTAGCTTTTGGCTATAACTGGGGGAGACTAGGTGATGAGACTGAAACAGATAGGAATGAAGAGAGCTTTTCTTGCTCAGGGTTCCTGTACCAGTCGGGTCCCTTTAGAATCATAGATTAGAAAGCAATATTTTGATGTCCTTGGTCCTGGGTTTGATCTCTGTGTTAAGCCAATAGCTTAATTCTATTGCCTTAATTTGGTCCCCCAAAGTTCATTACTTGGCAGTGTACTGCCCTCATGCTCAAGCAGCCTGGAGGCTAGTCCTGACTCTTGGTGATTTACGGAGTGACTTTGACAAGTTCTTTCCTCTACATTGGCCTCAATTTCCACATCTGCAAGAATAATGGTCTAAAAGACCTAGTTTCCAGGATAAGCTGAAAATGCACCGTATTCTTCATGAATTTGCAGAAACTAAAACATTTCATCTTTTGCTCCAAATAATCACCTAAAAATATTTGAAAAGACTGAATGACACATATGGCCATCCAAGACTCCTTCACAGAAGAAAGCCTTTTTTATGATTGGAATACTCCCCTAGGGCTCCTAGAGTGTCCTCCCTAAAGGACATGAATAAAGTCCTGCAAAGTAATTCTGACTCCCTTAAAACCTAAATATGCTACTTCATCAGTGGGTGTGAGGCTCCATTGTTCTCCAAGCAGTGGCTCAATGTGCACTGAGCCATCCAGACTTTCCTGCCCAGCCTTGCCTATGACCAACATTGCACTCACAGATGAAAGACACACCTCATCCTGCCAATCGCTGGAAAATGAGGAGCATCCTACAGCTTGAAAACCAGAACCAGCAATTTGAGGGAGAAAAAAAATAAGGCTGTGAAAACAAGCCAGGAAAGGAAAAGATGACCAGGTGCTCCCACTCTCCGTGTGGGAAATAAGATGGCGACCACCCTGTGGAGACTATCAGGGAGCCAGTAGGACCAAAAAGCAGCTAAGATTCTGGTAAAGTCCCAGTTATCTGGGACTACAAGTAAATTATGGCAGCATCAGGAAAATATCGACGCAGGAAGCCTGCTTGTACTCTCTGTGAAGTATCCCTTTGGATTCTCTCCTTCATGGAGAGCAAAATAATTCGTAAACATATCTGCCTGATCCAACTACATCTAGAGGAATTCTTTAAAGAGGTGCTTTGTCCACACTAGGGCCAGACTGTTAAAGGAGAAACACAAAGGAGAAACACGTGGGGGTGGTGATGCTTCCAGCAGTAACAATTGAAGTTCTTTGCAAAGAACCCAAGGGGGCTGGGTCAACCCACTGGGGCAGCCCTCCTTCTTCCCTTCCTAGCAGATTTGCCTAGAGCTTGTTCTGCTTGCCTAAAACCCTGGAGAGGTCTGCCCTTTGTTTCAATAAAAGTTCCCCACTCCCTTCTAGTGTCTTCCTACTTCATGTAACTACAAAGTCCTTTTGGAAACCAAGGGAGTCATTACTTTCCTAGATGGAGTCAGACTTCCAGAGGTAAGTTCCATAGGTAACATCTCTCTCTCTCTCTCTCTGGGCACAATCCCCATTTATGAACACGGCTCTATTTCTTTTAAAGACCCATCATTCTTTGCCTTCAAATAATTCTGCCCTACTAATTCCAGCACTTCAGCTTTATCCCCAATTGAAGTTCTCTCTCTCTGCCCACCAACCCCCAACCCCTTGAACATATTCCCAGGACTCACCACCATGTAAACCTGTAATCTTTTTATGCCACTATCCATATTGGTTTATAAAACAGAGGTATGCAAGACATTGGAAAGAAAAATGGCACCTGTCAAATACCAAACCCTATGAAATGCCTGCACAATTTCACTTTTCACCTAGTAAATATCCAATTATTTTCCAGAATAGCTCTTTCCAGAATTCAAATCTGTTTCCATTAATATTAAAAGTTTAGAGGTCTGGGAGAACAGGAAGGGGCTGATTAAAAGCAGACGGGGTTCATTATCTGGTTAATCACAATCCAGCATTTCCCACCCCCATTTACCACTCCCCCACCCCACCCCCCAACACAATGTTCTGCCTCAGAAAAGGTCACACTAAAATTCTGCAAATAAAACCTTATCCTACAACAGATCCAAGGGTGGAGCTCTATTTTGGAGGGTTTGAGACTGGTATCATTATAAAAGAAATTGATTTCATACCATTTCACCCGGGGAAAGAAAATATCTCCCAAAGTATTGCCTACCACCCTACCGCACCGAGTGGATGCCCGGAGTTTGTTAGAGCCAGGCTCTGTCTGCATGTTAATCATGCAGTGTTTAGAGTTGGAAGTGCTTCTTGGAGAGTCCCTGCTTGTTTTAGTAGATAGGGAAACTGAGACCAAGAGAGGGAAGGGATTAGGACACTTATCACTGCAGGCAATGCTGGTGTGTGGGAAAAGTGCCGAAAAGGCCTAAATTGAATGAATTATAGTCATTTCTCCGTCCTCAACATTTCCATGGGCCATATGTTAACGGCTCATCTTTTATTGCTCCCCTGAGAACTGACTCAAAGGCAAAGCCAAAATGGGTATTTTAATGCGAAGCATATTAGGAGGCCAGAAGGCAGGAGGAGGTACTATCTGAGGCAGCCTCACTGCTTGGCTGGGAAGGCTTCGCTCCGGGCCTCTGGAGACTGCTCACTCAGATGCACATGGCGCCGGTGCCAAAGGGAGGCTGCGCTAAGGGCTGAACACCAGGGGAGCGCCCGCCCTCTCCTTGAGGGCAAGCGCAGCTCTGTGACAGGACCCCAGGAGGTGCCAGGCAGCCTTCTCAGTGCCTTGGGGTTCCTCAAAGCTCTTTTAGGGATTGAAAGACTTCCAAGGTGGGACTGCCACAGTAAGACTTAGTTTCAAAAGAGGAGGGGATTTATTTCTCAACACGATTTTAAAAAGTATAAAGACAGGACCCAAGGAGAAGTGGCTCAAGAATAAGTACCAGCCAGTGCCTTCTCTAAAGACAAGGGACCTTGGTAGTGCCCTCTCTCCTCCTAGGACGAATTGCAGCCACCCCTTAGACCCCTCCTACGTTGCTGGTGAGAAGGTAAAATGGTGGACCTTCAAAAGGTTTGCTGTAGAGTTGCTCTGTGGGCCAGCCACTCCCCTCTGAGGTATATACCCAAGAGAATTGGATGCAGAGACTTGAACAGAGACTTGCACGTCCATGTTCACGGCGATATTATTCCCAATAGCCAAAAAGTGGAAGCAACCCAAGTGTCCGTCAGCAGATGAATGGATAAACAAAACGTGGTCTATCCACACAATGGAATATTATGATGCCATAAAAAAGGACGAAGTAGTGATCCATGCCACGATATGGACAAACCTTGGAAACATGCTGAGTGAAATAAGCCAGACACAAAAGACACATATTCTATGATTCCACGTATATGAAATATCTAGCATAGGCAAATTTGACAGAGGCAGAAAGTAGAATGGGGGTTGCCGAAGACTGGGGGAGGGGTGAATGGGGAGTAGCTTCTAATGGGTGTCGGGTCTGCTTCTGAGATAATGGAAAAGTTCTAGAACTAGATGGTGGTGTATAGCTTCACACATCACAAACGTACTCTGTGTCATTAAATTGTACTTTAAAATGGTTTAGGGGTGCCTGGGTCGCTCAGTGGGTTAAGTGCTTGCCTTTGGCTCCAGTCATGATCCTGGGGTCCTGGGATCGAGCCCCGCATCAGGCTCCCTGCTCAGCGGGGAGCCTGCTTCTCCCTCTCCCTGCCTGTAGCTCCTCCTGCTTGTGCTTTTTCTCTCTCTGTCAAATAAATAAATAAAATCTTAAAAAAAATAATAAAATGGTTTAAATGGTAACCTTTATGTCAAGTGTATTTTACCACCAAAAATGTCAAAATTTGAGTTGCAGGGGTCTGCAGACAGTATCTAAGTCAGCAGTTCCCCACCCTGGCTGCACATGAGAATCACCTAGGCAGCCTACATTATATGTTAAAAAAAAGAAGAAGAAGATAGCAGGAGGGGAAGAATGAAGGGGGGGAAATCGGAGGTGGAGACGAACCGTGAGAGACTATGGACTCTGAAAAACAAACTGAGGGTTCTAGAGGGGAGGGGGGTGGGGGGATGGGTTAGCCCGGTGATGGGTATTAAAGAGGGCACGTTCTGCATGGAGCACTGGGTGTTATACGCAAACAATGAATCATGGATCACTACATCAAAAACTAATGATGTAATGTATGGTGATTAACATAACATAATAAAAAAAAAAACCCATGCCCAGGGGCCCTTGGGTGGCTCAGTTGGTTAAGTGTCCAACTCTTGATCTCAGCTCAGGTCTCGATCTCAAGGTGGTGAGTTCAAGCCCCATGTTGGGCTCCCCAGCACAGAGCCTACTTAAAAAGAAAAGACCGAAAACCATCCATGCCCAGGGACCCAACTCCAGAGATTCTGATTTCATAACCCTTGTTATTTTTAAAGGCTCCACAGGTGACTGTAATCAGGGTCCAACTCAGTGATTTGGGCAGGTTCTGACATCCAGAGAAGCCAGCCGAGGAATGGCATGGCGTGGGAAAAAGGTACCTCCCTCTGCCTGCCCTCTCTTTTTCTCCTTTAATTTGAGAAAATCATGGTGAAAGATACATAACATAAAATTTCCCATTTTAATTATTTTAAAATATTTTAATATTAAATACCATTAATAATTTAATATTATTAATAATATTAAATATTTTTTAAGCTCAGAGACATTAAGTACATTCACATTGTTGTGCAACAAAAGCCATCATCCATTCACAGAACATTCTCCGTCTTGCAAAACGGGAACTCGATGCCCACTCCCCATTCTCATTCCCCTCAGCTCCTGGCAACCACCATGCTACTTTCCATCTCTATGAAATCCACTCCTCTCTGTACCTCATATAAGTGGAATCCTATAGTATTTGTCCTTTCGCGACTGGTTTATTTTAGCATAATAGCTTCAAGGTTCATCCATGTTTTAGTGTATATCAGAATTTTCTTCCTTTTTAAGGCTGAATAACAATCCATTGTATGCCTAGAGCACATTTCGTTTATCCATTCATCTGTTGATGGCCACTTGGGCTGCTTCCATGTTTTGGCTCTCGTGAGTAATGCTGTTGTGAACATGCCCGTACGAATACCTGTTTGAGTCCCAGCTTTTGGTTCTTTTGGCTACATACCCAGAAGTGGAACTGCTGGATCATATGGTAATTCTAATCCTAACTTTTTGAGGAACCACCCGACTGTTTTCCAGAGCAGCTAATCAGTTTATATTCATGCCGCCGGTAAGGGTTCGCCACATCCTTGCCAACACTTGTTATTTTCTGTTTACCTCATTTGTTTAATTATAGCCATCCTAATGTCCGCTGGTAGCTCATTGTTCATTGTGATTACCTGGCTTCCCTGTCTTATGGGTATCACGGTCCTGCTTTCACATGGAATACTCTAGTGTTTGCTTCTCAAGGTTTTAACTGCAGACAGGTCAACCTGTGGTTGGAAAGATGTTTCTTCGAGAGACTGTGCACGAAGAAAGCAATGGCTCCCTGTGCTGCCCCCACCCCCGGCCATACTTCTCCTGTCAGAGAACCAAGGTCTCCCCACCGAGATTCTGACCCAGTTTCTTCCCACCGCAACCACGAATTAGGCTCCACCACTGCTCTCTCCTTCTGCTTTGAAAATAATCAAACATACTCATCTTGCTTCTAGGCCACAAATGGTTGCTGGGTAGACATGCCCTGATGGCGAGCCAGGAGCCTCCAGCCACCCAAAGGGGACTGATGAGAAGCAGATGTGTTTGCCCCCGTAGGGCCATCCATCTGTCATTTCTTCCCAGCCATTGTCCCACAAGGAAAAGCTGGATCTGGGCTCCTGCAAGGATTATTTCTTCATCTTCTAGTCAACAAACTCGCTGTGGGGGAATCTGTTTTCCTCTCTCTGTCCAAATACCTGCCCTAAGGCTTCCTGGAGGGATGGCGTGGAGATGAAGAAGGAAAGGAGTTAATAACATACAATAGCATTTATTTGTCGGGCTGTGGGACAATCAGTAGACTAAGGGCACAATCTACACCTCACTCTGGAGGCTACCCACGTTGCCAATTTGAAAGAGAACTAGAGGGAGTAGACAAAGCCTAGAAGTAGAAGAGCCTCAGTGTCAGCCTCTCCCTCCCACCTCTAGACACAACTGCCCCCCACTCACCAAGTGGGCTAATGACCAGGCTGTGCAGGTTCTCCCTCCTCGGGCTTGCTTCTCCCCTCTTCCGCACCCTCCCCTCGTGGCTCTGCTCTTTGCGGTGTAACAGCAAAACATAGACTGGTGGGGGGGAGGGGCTTAAACAACAGAAATTTATTTTCTCACAGTTCTGGAGTTGGAAAGTTCAAGATCAAGGTTCTGGCAAGATTGATTTCTGGCTAGAGCTCTCTTCCCATCTTGCAGATGGCTACCTTCTCACTATGTCCTTACAAGGCAGGAGGTAGGGAGGAGAGAGGCAGGGAGGGAGAGAAGGAGAAAGAGAGACAGAGAGATATTTCTTTCTTTTCTTACAAGGCCATAGTCCTACAGGATTAGAACCCCATCTTTACAGCCTCACTTAGCTTCTTGACCTCCTGAAAGGCCTGTCTCCAAATCCAGCCACATTGGGGGTTAGGGCTGCAATATATGAATTTTGAGGGGACACCACTCAATCCATAGCAGCTGCTGCACCAGGTTCTGTGTCAATGCCCTGAAGTGGCTGCAGGCAGGTAGGCTCTGCTATTCTCATCAGACATTGGCAAAATTTCTCAGAGCACAAGACCCCAGGAGGCTAAAAACTGGCTCCTGACAGCCAATGGCTGACACACTCACCAAGCCTCTCTTTGCACCCCCTAACATTTGAGGGACCCAGAGCAAGAGTACTAACAGAGGCCCATATACCATACGCCTAATAATTAAAAATTATAAGTCAAGGCAACAAATTATTAAAATATATTCTATGTTCCATCTCTTACTTTGATAACTCTACCTTTATAACAACAAAATCAATGAATACGTATCAAGTGATTTTTATACTTTTGAAAGTCAGCAAAAAATCAATGACTAAATTTAATTGTGATTATGCATGTCTGGATATTCTTTTTTTTTTTTTTTTAAGTAGGCTCCACTCCCAAGGTGGGGCTCAAACTCATGACCCTGAGATCAAGAGTCGCATGCTCTACCAACTGAGTCAGCCAGGCGGCCCTGGTTATTCTTTTGATGGGCCAACAATATTTAGATGAATAATAACTTAAGGACATACATGATTGGGAATTTTATCTTGTATTTATTCCATAAAACTTATTTTTCTTGCTTTTATTACAGTGAAATCCATTTGTATTATATGTTATTATAATCAAGATGCTTCAAATAACTTGTGGAATTGTCAGTTACGATCTAAAGTAGGGATCAGCCGGGGCACCTGGCTGGCTCCATCAGAAGAGCATGCGATTCTTGATTTCAGTGTCGTAATTTCCAACCCCATGTAGGGTGTAGAGATTACTTAAATGAAAATAAAACTTAAAAAAAAAAAGCAGGTGTCAGCAAAGTTTTTTTGTTAAGGGCCAGATAATAAAAATGTGAGGCTTTGCAGACTGTAAGGTCTATCTTAACTGCTCAACTGCCGTTGTAGCCCAATGTTCTGATAGACAATATGCAAAAAAAAAAAAAAGGGGGGGGGTGTGGTTGTGTTGTAATAAAACTTCATTGGGGTGCCTGTGTGGCTCAGTCGGTTAAGCATCTGACTTCAGCTCAGGTCATGATCTCAGGGTTCCCATGTCGGTCTCCCCGATCAGCAAGGAGTCTGCTTCTCTCTCTGCCCCTTCCCCCCACTCATGTTCTCTCTCTCTCTCTCTCTGTCTCACTTACTCTCTCTCAAATAAATAAGTAAATAAATAAATAAAGTCTTTTAAAAAAACTTCATTTACAAAAATAGGCAGTTTGCCTGTGGGTCATAGTTTGTCAACCCCTGCCAAAGGATTAAAAAATAAAGTGTAATTGTATTAAATACATAAAATTTAAACACATTTTAATCAAAAAATAAAATACACGTACAAATTCTTTAAAATATTTTCCTGTTTTCAAAAAAGTTATTTTTCTAAAGTATTCAAAATTTTTAAAAAGGCAAACTATAAATGACAAATAGTATTAAAATTTTAAGCTACATTAAATCAATAATAATAATAACAATTAAATAATATTTAAGTTATTTTACTAGAGCTCAGTTGTCCTTTGGTTCAGTCTTACTACATATGTTTATAGAAAGAAAACTATTTGCAATTCTAGTATTCAATGCCCATTGGAATCGCCCTACACACATTGTATCTAGACCTACATATTCACAGATTTAAGAATATGAATGATTTACTATTGGAAAATGTCCCTCAGCCACCAAGTACAAGTGGTGTGAATTCAGTGCTAATGTGTGAATGCCTTCAGAACCACGAGGTGAAAGCCAGGAAACAATTTGCTATGCAAGAATCTATTGTGGTTATGCTATCAGAAAATGAGGATTTTATAAATTAATTTGTCCTTTCTTTAACCTTCGCACTCAAATCCCTTCTGGACCCCAAGGTAGCGTCCATCTCTGACATCGGCAGCTCTACAACCCAGAAACCTTCACGATTTTCAGACATGTTTTGCTGTTGTGACTGTTGTTGGATCGGGAAATAGGCCAAGAAGTGAAGAAGTGTTCATGAATAGGGTTACTCATAAGAATAGCTGGTGAGAGTTATGGATCCTGAGCTACAGAAGCATCCATGTGTTCTTAGAGTCACTCGTTCATTCATTCATTTGACATTTGAGCTATGTCCCAGTAGAGTACCAGAACTTGCTCATACCAGCTTGGGAGAGCCAGCTGGAAACATCTCTTCCCGAATGTGGGTTTAGGGACATCACGGTGGTAGCTGGAAATCAGCTGTGGTGGGACTATTTACACCATGCACACTCTCTCTCTAAAATAAATAAATCAATCTTTAAAAAAAAATTTTTTTTTCAAGAATTTTACAGTGGTGATAGTGGAACATTAAAACTAGCGCTGGGCCTTTCTGAGTGCAAGGACCTATGTGAGCCCTGAACTTCATCAATGGCTTTTAAAGTTTTGATTCATACCCACACCCTCCCAAGAGATCCTGCTCCCTATGAGTTTGTTTGTTTGGGTTAGGATATAAATAAAGCTTTCCAGCCCTTGCTGACACCTCCTGTGTCAGCAGAGCCATTACTGACGTGGGTGATGCAGGTGCAGGTTACTGGAAGGATCCAGAAGTTTGTCCCGGGGCTCAGGAAGGCGAAGGTGCATCCAGTGCTTCTACAGAGCCAAACAACCTCAGATCACCTACAAGAAGAAGGATTAATTAGGAAAAGATGTTTCCTGACCTCCCACATGAAAAGGGAGGTAGCTCGGCTTAGTGGAACAGATGGGGTTCTTGCAAGCAGTTTCCAAGTTCTTGGTCCTTGACTTGGGAAAAGTCACCTTAACCTCTCTATGCCTTGGTACCTTCATTTACAAAATGTTGAGCCTTGCAGGTGCTCAACAAATATCTATCCCTGCATTTGCATAAAAGAGATTGGCCATCATTTGGTTATCAGTTTAGCTTTTGCTTTGTTTAATGTCTGCTATTAACAATTTCTCCTCAGACAAATTTCAGGACCTCCCAAGAATCCACAGGGTTCAAACAGGATTGTCAAAACAGAGCCCTCTTGGCCCTTCAGGGTACATGAGAAATGGCTCAAGGAGGGTGTGCTGTGTGTCTCACCTTCTGGTCCCCTTGGCTCAGGCGGTATACGTGGTACTGTTTGGATGAGATTCCTGAGCTCCTCTAGGGGGATATCCGGGAGTATGCCCAAGGTCCCTGAGTCTTACCATACCTTTATCATCTCAGCAAGTTTCTGGGACGGGAGTAGAATTTGATGCTAAGGAAAATAACATTTTTCTGCAGAAGGAGAGACATGATGAGAGCGGTCTTCAAATACCTGAAGAGCCATCTTGTGGAAGAAAGTACAAACTTGAACTTTGTGAGTCCAGAGGAAAGAATCAGGAGCTATAGGCAGAAGTCTCACAGGTGTGGGTCCCAGCTGAATTTAAGAAAGACGGTGCTAACGGCAGAAGTGGTTCAACAAAGAAAAGGGCCGCTCAGGTAGTAGTAAGCTCTTTGGGCAGGTAGCATTCAAGCAGAAGCCTTGTGTCTGTCTATTAAAATGCTACTAAAAAGTTTATTGGCCAGATGGACAATTGGGATAGACGGTTTCTCTCCAGATCCTTCTAATACCATAGGAATCTATATGAATGCAAGGGACACAATCACATTTAAGCAAGTTCACTTTACAAAAAAAAAAAAAAAAATCTAGGGGCACCTGGCTCAGTTGGTGAAGCATGCAACTCTTGATCACGGGACTTGTGAGTTTGATCCCCACGTTGGGTGTAAAGATTACTTAAATAAATAAATAAATAAATAAATAAATAAATAAATCTTTTAGAAAATCTACTGTGATAGCATGCCTTTGGGGGGTTATGTGGTTATCTTTCTGTCAGCAAGCTAAAAACATCTTGCACACCTCTTTTCTATCATCTGACATCGTAGTCAAGGCATGATTCTTTACTGATGATGAAACAAAGGCCCCCAAAACTTGTGACTTCCCAGAGGTCATCCTGAATGTGTAGAGGAATTTGAAGCAGAACATAGATTTCCTGACTCAGAGCCCAACTCCAGTGACAGCCCACACAATGCAAACCATGCTCCATTGCTCTGGGATAGAGGAAGCTCACTTGACCAATTTGCAAATCCTCTCACTGTGTTGAGAAGAGTAGAAGACAGAATGTGAACTTTGCAAGTTCAAAGTCTATTTCCTACTGGGAAAATGAGACATCTGGTTCGTAGTTAAAGAAGATGGATCCTAAGGGATCTTTGACAATGGGCTGCTTTTCTAAATCTGCCTTTTAGTAATTTAAACATACGTGCATCTGAAACATATGGATGAAATGTACAAAAAGCTAGGGATGCTGTTAGATTGGCAAACAATGAGAGACTCTTAGAATAATGGGGTAGCAGGGATTTCCAAGGGATTGATAGTCTATTCTGTCTTCTCCTTTGCCTAGAAATTTTGTTTCCATCAAGCAAGAAGTATTTAGTAAGGGTCTACAGATTTTCAGCACCTGTTGTGTTGGGTGGCAGTTAAAAAACAGGCCAGAGATGAGTAGGTTCTCAGCAAGATAGTCATATGATTCTGAAGAAGAAAATATCCTATGTTTTGGTGACATGCAACTGTGAGGAGCAGCAATGGGCCAAAGCGTTCAATGTAAACTCCACTGTCTTCTGGGAGATGGAGCAAACTTCCACTGTGCACATTGAGTGTTACACTGTAGAGTTGGGGTGGGAAGAGCGAGCGTGAGAAATACAAAAAACATATGGACAGGAGGAACTTGTCATTAATTGGCCTGCCATTAATTGAATTCTGTTGGATCATCCACTTTTGCATTAAAGCTACCTGAAGCAAAGATGCTCCTGTGGGCGCCTGGGTGGCTCAGTTGGTTAAGCGACTGCCTTCGGCTCAGGTCATGATCCTGGAGTCCCAAGATCGAGTCCCGCATCGGGCTCCCTGCTCAGCGGGGAGCCTGCTTCGCCCTCTGACCCTCCCCCCTCTCATGCTCTCTCTCTCTATCTCATTCTCTCTCTCAAATAAATAAATAAAATCTTAAAAAAAAAAAAAAAAAAAGATGCTCCTGCATTGGAGGCCTCAAAAGTTCACGTTCAGTCTGAGTGTCTACACATGCATGTACGTGTGTGTGTATGTGTTTATGTTTTGGTTGTTCACTTGGCAGTGAATGTTTAAAAACACAGGCCTGGGCGCCTGGGTGGCTCAGTCGTTAAGCGTCTGCCTTTGGCTCAGGTCATGATCCCAGGGTCCTGGGATCGAGCCCCGCATCGGGCTCCCTGCTCCGCGGGAAGCCTGCTTCTCCCTCTCCCCTCCCCCTGCTTGTGTCTCTCTCTGTCAAATAAATAAGTAAAATCTTTAAAAAAATAAAATAAAATAAATTAAAACACAGGCCTTTACCAACCACGAATTGTAGGTCCTGTAGCCAGACTGTCAGACTTGAAAAGAGGCTCGAAGACCCAAATCCAGGATTCCTCCAATGGCCCTGGCTGAGCAGAAGCAGGCATGGGAGAAATCAGATCCTTTCTCCAACATTTCAAGGGGGGCAGAAAGCAGACTGGCTTCGAGAACCCAAAAGGAATAAAAGGAGTTCCAGTAAGAAAGTTTGATTAGAAATGTAAGGAGCTATAGCCTTTTCTTTTTCCTTTTTTCAAGATTTTATTTTTAAGTCCTCTCTACACCCAGCCTGGGGCTTGAACTCACAACCCCGAGATCAAGAGTTGCACACTCTATTGACTGAGCCAGCCGGGCACCCCAGAGGTATCGCTTTTTCTGAAAAACAATCAAGCAATGGGAAATTATGGAACACAGGTTTTAAAAGACACTGATAAAATGTAAATCTGATGTACAACTGTACCTTTTAATTCAAAGAATAAACACAGATCACTGGCTAAGTATATATTTTGCTTACATCTCTATAACAGAAAACAAATTAAAAAGCTTTAAGACTTTAAGTGTTTGGGGGCAATTAGAGTCTGTTTTTTAAGCCTGAAATTATTTCAAAATAAAAAAAAACGTTAAAGAATGATATAAATGTTCACCAAAATACATGAATGGGAAAGCCCGTAGCAACACTATTCGTAACAGCCCCAAACTGAGAACAACCCAAATGTTCATCAAAGGTAAAATGGATAAATGAAAGGTCATATGTGAATAATGTAAAATGCTACACAACAGTGAAAAAGAACACACTACAGCTATACAAAACAACATGAATGGATTTCACAGACATACTATTGAGGGGGAGGGGAGAGGGAGAAGCAGCAGAGGAAGAAACCAGCAAAGATACATATCATACCATTGCATCTATATGAGGCTCAAAAAGAGGCAGAACTAATTTACAGCCACAGAGGTCAGAACGGTGGTTACCTGTGGGCAGGGGATGTTGACCGGCAAGGGACCTGTGATTTGTGGGAGCTGTAACAATTTGAGCGCTTGACTGAATGTTAACCACACCTCAATGAACACCAAGGTAAACATTAAAAAAAGAAAAGGAACAAAAGGCATGGCATTTGATAGCCCACTCTCTGGCTCTTCCTGGATTTGCCATTCCTCAGATCCATCATCTCCTGCTGGATCCTTTTCTCTGCTCCTAGTTTCAGCCCAGAGAGCGTTTCTTTATCCCACTGCATTAGAGTGGACTATCTGCCTGTATGTCTGTTTCACCAAGTTGTAAGTTTCCGGGGGAGAGGGAGCACATTGGAATCATCTTATTCCCACTCCGTGGTAGGCACCTGGTCCCATACTTTAGAAGCCTCACTCTGGCCCTCCTTAGGCTCCACCCCTCCCAGAATCAGGACTGGACCAAAGGAACATGCCCAACCAGAGTTCATGCCCTTCCCTTCTAATCCATACCATAGATACCCAGGGCCCGGGAATTTCCTACCTAAATAAATGGCCTTGCGCCTGCTTCTAGGGCCTGTGCAGGTCTCTGTCCCCAGTCCATCCTTGTAAAAGTGGAACAAACCACCAGTGTGCCAAACCCTTGCACAGGAGGGCCAGGGAGTCCATCCACGTGCTTGAGGCCCCTCACAGGACAGGACAGAGAAGGGGTGAAAGAGAAGGGGGTCAGCAGGTCAGGCTGGGGACTGGGAGCCTACAGCTGACCCATCTGTGCTGTCCTGTTCAGACTGGAATGCTACAGAATCCAAGAATTTTAAACTTGAACCTGAGCTTCCACATTGTGATGAAGATAGGCTGTATTTGCTCGAGGTAGGAAGGCAGAACACATTCTATTAAACAGTGTTAGCTTAATTTATAACTTGTAAGTCTTTAGACATATGGTATGCGGGACTCCCTTTGTACATTTGTCCTGGGCCCCACATATGTTGGGGGCAGGCTTGGCTGACATCTAGTAGCAACTCAGTACATAATTAGCTGAATGACTATCACGGGCTGCACTGTTTTCATTTCAGATTTCCATTTCTATCACCGAGTCTAAATGTGATTACATTAGGAAGTCCTATCCACTTGTTCCAAAGCAATTCATGTCACTAATATGGCATACCAAAGATGGCTAAAGTTTTGGTTAATCAGTCCAATCTGCATATCCTCATCCCACCCCAAGACACATACAAAATCCGTGATATTTCTGTATTTTCTGTCTATCGCCTTCAGGGATCATTCTAGCCTAGACCTGGGTTCCTCCTCCCTACTTAATGAGCCTTTATGAAATGAATTAGCACATGTAAAGTCTTTGGGAGTTTTTTCTTTTACTTGCATACAAAGGCTTTAGACAGATGGTTTCTGACTACAGATCTTTCAGCCTTCTGCGCCAGGCAGGCCCTCCTGGGCTCCTGCTTGCTACTCCTAGGTGTGGGGCATGTGGGGGAGGCTTGCATTTTAAAGAGGTTTTAGCCGCTGTAGTGAGAAGCATACACGGGCAGAGAGGAGAAGGGGAGACATTTCCATAGAGGACCAGCAGTGTGTAGAGGTGCCCCAGCAGAATGAGCAGGTACCGGGTGAAGAGCGAGAAGCAGAAGAGCCTGATTAAGACGACAGGTCCATGAGGGCATCTGACTGGTTCACAGACATGGTCCCAGTACCTAGCCCATGCCGGGATATAGTAGGTGCCCAATAAATATGTATGGGATGAAAAAATTACTGAATGAGCCGGTGAGGTGGGGAGTGCAGTTGTGAAAGAGACAGGCTGAGGTGTTTGCACTTGGTCCCAGAGGCAACGGGAAGCCACTGAAAGTTCTTGAAGAGAAGAGTGACTCGGTACATGAAGTGTTTTTAGGAAGATGTAGCTGACATAAAGGAAAGACTAGTTAAGAGGAGAACATGAAGAGGGAGGGGAGATCAGCAGGGAAGGTTTTGATGATTCACTCTGCTTTGCCCAGTGTCATGTATCACCCACGGGCTTTTCATCGAGTGAAATCTCAACGTTGGAGGAAAAAGCGTGATTGTGAGTCTTCGTTCAGTTTTCCATGTGCCAGATTTTACATGAGCTCCCCATTGTAGTGTGTGGATCTAGAGACAAGTACCATATGCCACATAAGAGGATTTTCATGATGGAGTGAGACATAAGCCTTAATGCTATGGGTGCCAGGGGCTGCCCATCAAAGTCACCAAATGTTACACAGAAAGGCAGTTATGTCTCATTGCAAGGGACCTTTTCTCCCCTGCGATCTGAATCACCAAATGCACTAGAGAGCCCAGTGTTTTTTGTATCAACCACTGGATTTCTGAAGAAGCAATGTTCCCATAGGACCAATTGACAAACACACAACAAATTCCAGTAGGAGTATTACATGAATGCCTTCAATTGTCAAGAGCTCCCCACCCAATTTACCCAAGCTAATGGAATTGGCACCAGCTCCAGTGTTTGCACTGACGCATGCATACTGCTCCATCAAATGAAGGAGATACAAACAGATGTGCATTCTGGCCGCTCAGTGAAACCTGCACATGGTCTAGCATAGAGACAATCACAGCAGGATGGCCTCCAGACTTGGGGTTCGGGTTCTTAATAAGAGCAGCTACCTTGGAGAGCCTGGGTGGCTCAGTCGGTTAAGCATCTGCCTTCGGCTCAGGTCATGATCTCAGGGTCCTGGGATCGAGCCCCGTGTTGGGCTCCCTGCTCAGCCAGGAGTCTGCTTCTCCCTCTCCCTCTGCTGCTCCCCCCACTCGTGCTCGCTCTCTCTCTCTCTCTCTCAAATAAATAAATAAAATATTTTTTTAAATAAATAAAATAAAGAGGAGCTACTTTTTACTAAGGACTTACTATATGCCAGGCCCAGGAGACTTTTCAAATCTTCTCTGATTCCATCTTCATAGCCACTTTATGAAGCAGGGGTTTCATCATACAATTCTGCAGAAAAGGGAATAAAGCTCTTACATAAATTAGGAATATCAAGCCAGGACTCAGACCCCCAATCTAACCAGCCACCAGAAGAACTGCAGCTTATTAGTTATAAGAACTTGGTCAGGGACCCCTGGTTGGCTCAGTCAGTTAAGCATCCAACTTTTGGTTTTGACTCAGGTGGAGATCTCGGGGTCATGGGATCCAGCCCCGCATCAGAGTCTGCTTGAGATTCTCTCCCTCTACCCCTCCCCCCCACTCCCACTCCCCTCTTTCTCTCACTCTCTGAAATAAATAAATAAATCTTAAAAAAAAAAAAAAAAGAACTTGGGCAATGGGGCACCTGGCTGGCTCAGTTGGAAGAGCATGCAACTCTGGATCTCAGGGTCATGAGTTTGAGCCCCATGTTGGGAGTAGAGATTACTAAAACAAACTTAAAAAAAATAACTTGGGAAGTCATCTAGCCTCCCTGAGCCTCAGTTTCCCCACCTACAAAAAGGGGATATGAATGGTATCTACTTTCCAGAGTTGCTGGAAAGATCAGATTAGCAGATAGCCTGGTGCCATGTAAGCAATTCAATAAATGGTAGCTGTTATATTAATATGTTATTAATATGACCAAACTCTCCACCACTAGGCTCTATGGCTTCTACCTTCAGGAGTCCTTGATAGATTCTGGCTTCCTCGCCCAGCTTGAGTAGCTAAAATCCAATGCACACAAATACTAACAGTACTAATACAGATGACTTTCCTTACCCCCATCTCTGGAATTCATTACCATAGGCACCATCTTGAGAGAACTTGGATTAAAGTATCTTCTAGGGAAAAGAATAGGAAGGAAACTGAAGGAATGGTATGAGTTAACATAAGAACAAAAGTAAGAATCCTGTCCATTCTCAGTATGCTCTTGTAAATTAAAAGCAAAGATCCAGCCTTGTCCAAGAGACTAGAGTGCAGTGCTCTTTGTGGAAAAGCAGCCAGAGCTGAGCTGACCAGACACTGCACCCACCCAGCTTGGAAGCCTGCGAGAGAAACAACTTCCTCAAGCCAACCAAAGCCATTTGACCTCGGTATTTCTGGGTCTTGGTAGATATTTTTCTGCTCAGACGTGAAAAAGATGCCCTAGTCACCTCTGTCTTCAAAGCCTAGTCAAGCTGGAAAAGGCCATCCATCTTCCTGTAATCATTTGGAGCCATTTGCAAAAACTAGAAGCAAATTAGGACTGAGGTCAATTGTTACCTTAGGCCCAGGTTCTTGGGGAATTGGCGATACGATTATCTTGTAGGTTAGAGTTCACTTATTACATGGAAAGCATAAACCATTAAGATTGTAGAGAATGAAGGTGTTAGAAAAATTATGACCGCTCTAGACCATGGATCATAATGGCAGACAAGGGGGCGCTGCCTAGCATGACTGATTTAGCATACATTTTTCTCAGGAGTGATCATCTCAAAGCGTTGGCATTTTGCTCTCTTGTTCCTTCTCTCTTCTCTGCCTTTGCATATATTTCAAGGCCCAACCTGAGCCTCTCTACTTCCAGGAAGCTTCTCTTGACCAACTGCTGGAGTCTTCATTATCTGAACAACTTAGCTAGAATATATCATCATTTCGCTGCATTGCACTGTTTCTGCTACAATTGTCTAGGGCTAATATTATCACTAATCACTATTTCATTAGCTGTTCAGATATGTATGTCTTCTCACCCCATTTAGTCCTTAAAAGCTGGGATTGCATAGTTCTAAAACGTTATGATTTATCCCACATGTTTCCAAAAAGACTTCGAGATTGATGGGCCTCTTGTCTTAGAATTATTTGTGTCTTTCACAGAATTTAACACAGTTATACCTAAAGAAAGTAAGTCATAAATGCTTGTTGAGTGGAGGAATGAATAAAGGGATGAGTCCTTGGCCCATAAAAATCCAATACATTCATTTGGGTCCTTAGCCTTATAGTGAGAACCAAAGTAAGTCTTCCCCTACTTCCCTGGGGTACCCGGGGCCAGCTGCACACAACAAAGGCAGGCATAACCACAAGGTCCATGGCACAGGAAAGAAGCAGCATGCCAGGGGCTGGAGAATCCACAAAGAATCATCAGACTTCACACTTAGCCTTCTCTAGAACTTCCAGTATTCAAGACTTTGAAATAAACATACAGATATTGACAGCCATGTGTCCCTTTAAGCAAACATTGGGTTTATATGACTCGTAAGGTCTCCTTATTGTTCCTCAAACACTTGGAGCGTGCTCCAGTCTCAGGGGCTTTGCACCCCTTCTTCCCTCTGCCCAGAAAGCTCTTTCATCAAATATCCCCATGACTCATTCTTACTGTCTCATGCTTTCCGGTCTCAGCTCAGACGACACTTCCTGCTCGAGTTCTGCCTTAGTGCTTGCTGCCACTTGACTTAATGTATATTTCTTCATTTGTTTATGGATTGTCTCCCTCTCTTTTAGAATGTAAGCTCCATGTGGATGGAGGGTGGTGCTTTGTCTTGCTCACCATGCTCCCAGCAGTCACCACGATCCCTGGCATGCTGTAGGCGCTCAATAAATCTTTGTAGAATGAATGAAGGTGGTGAAAACTTAGCTAGAAGAAGTGTGGACCCTTGGAGCCCTCAAAACTGCTGCTTAACTGCATGTACAGGATTGGAGATTCTTTTTCTAATTCCCATCCATAGAGTAATGCCAACTTTTATTCATGCATTCATCTCATATTGTAAAAATTCAACAGTGAGAGCTATACTATAGTGAGTTAATGTGTTAAGACTTTACTGTGTTCCAGGCGTGATGCTTAGAATTTTATACATGGCATTTTATTGAATCCCTACAACAACCCTGTAAGGGAGTACTTTTCATAGCACTTTTCATAGCCCCATTTTACAAAGAAGGAAACTGAGACTCAAGGAGGTTAAGCAATTTACCCAAGACCTCATTGCTAGGAAGTCATGGTTTGACTGCTCTTATCATGTACTGGAAGTGGAATGGGGGAAGGACGTTGTCCGGTCATTGAAGACCAGCTACACAGAATGGGCAACTGTGTGACTGAGCATGGGTGGTCAGGAGAGTATTGATAGAACAGGGAGGATGGGTGTGGGGTGAGAGAGGCCCAAGGGGTGGGATCATAAGAAGAACTAGGAAATGGTCGGACTAGACTTTGAACCCATTGCCCTCTAGCACCAATGTCCATACTTTAGGCCACTATACTAGACTAATCACACCTTTTGTGTGGGTGCCTCTTCCTGGAATGTCCTTTTCTTCCAATGCCCACCCTTTAGCCTCCTGCACGAAGCCTCCTTGGTCTTCTCTTCCCATGCCCACAGGCAATAGGCTCTCTCCTGCCGCTATGGGGTGGGGAATATGGGAAAACATGAGAGTCAGGGTGCAGGGGAGTGCTGGGGGCTCTGGGATCAGTTAGCACTAGGCGGAAAGGCCCCAAGAGGCTTGTACTTGGAAGTTTGCACTTGTGTTGAGGTTGTAGAAATTCTGGAAAGTTCAGGGTAAACAACAAAGTAACCTAGGCATATGCTCTCTGAAGCCTTCCTTAATTGAAGCTTCCCCACCCCCAACAGAAGTGACCAACAGAGGCATTACTATAGAAGGGAGGATCGGGGAGGGACACCATCCTTAAGTGGCAGCGGCAGGATCGGAGCCCTAGTCTAACTGCAAATCCATGCTCCTTTCCATGTAACAATTTGCTCATTAACCTGACATCAAAGGCTGTACGCTCCGATTCCATATCAGCAGAGTCTGTGGAATGAGCAGTAAAGTACACAGAATGGCCACCTACGCATTCACTTAATCAGAGGAGCATCCTTGGCCTTAATAAACATCAGCCCCAGGGTGCCTGGGTGGCTCAGTCGGTTGGGCTTCCAGCTCTTGATTTTGGCTCAGGTCATGACCTCGGGGTCCTGAGATGGAGCCCCGCCTCAGGCTCCATGCTCAGCACAGAGTCTGCTTGGGATTCTCTCCCTCTCCCTCTGCCCCTTCCCCCACTCACGCTTGCTCTTTTCCTCTCTCTCAAATAAATAATTTTTTTTTAAAAAAGAGTTTAATAAACATCAGCCCCACCATAGTCCTGATGGCCTTCATTATTATCCTACTGACAATCCTTGAATTCGCTGTAGCCTTAATTCAAGCCTATGTGTTCACCCTACTAGTGAGCCTTTATCTGCATGATAATACCTAATGACTCACCAAACCCGCACCCACCACATACTAACCCCTAGTCCCTGCCACTCACAGGTGCCCTCTCGGCCCTCCTTATAATATCCAGTTTAGTAATAGGATTCCACCTTAGTTCAACCTGCCTTTTATCCTCAGGCCTAGCAACTAATGTTTTAACTATATATCAGTGATGATGAGACATGATTTGAGAAAGTCCATTCCAAGGCCATCACACACCAATTGTCTCAAAGGGGCCCTGATATGGAATAATCCTCTCTATCATTTCCAAAATCTTTTTTACCGGCTTTTTCTGGGCTTTCTACCATTCATGTCTAGCCCCAACACTTGAACTAGGTGGTTGCTGACCGCCCACTGGCACTAATCCTCTAAATCCTAACACCTATCTAACTGAGCATAGGCAACTAGGAGATCCACTTGGGATCTCTTGCTTATGGCTAGGCTTTCTCCCACTCCATCCTTTACCCTGACCTTATAGTAACTCAGTGGCCAGCAATGCTCAGACTTTTCTCCTAGAAGTCAGCAAAACATAAGGTTGGGCAAGAAAACAATGCTGTCGGAGCTGTGCAGGTAAGAGGTGCTTGGGACAGAGCTGGACACAGCTGAGGAGGCTTATTCAGGAATCCTTGGTCTGGATGCCTTTCCCTAGGTCCGGGTTAAGTCTATCCTATCTTTTACTGGGGGGAGGGTGCTGTCAGCAGATCCTTCTGTTAAGCTTCAAAATAAAACACCCAGTTATCTTACCAGCAAAATGGATTTATTGGGGGAATCGAGGGATCCCAATTTGGGACATGCAAGCTAGGGCAAACCATAGGCAAGTCAGAGAACCAGGGAGAGGGACATTACTTCATAGAGAAAAAAGAGAAAGTAGGGAGGGTCTGCTTTGAGTGAACGTCTATTGGAGAAAAGCGGGGAGTTCAGGATGGTGATGGTGTCTCATTGGTTAGGCTGATGCTGGACTAGGAGAAAACCTTCCTTCCTCCCGCTGGGGTAGTAAAGTGAACTTCTTCCTGCCCAGGAATGTGAAGTAAGCTGTGACCGGAAGTTCCTCCGTGAGAGCTCCCCTTCAGGGCTTCCCAACACCATTCTAAATAAGGTTTGCCTTTATTAATTTTCACACACTGTGCTCAGGCTTTGCAAGAGGTTGGCTTCTTAACGCCAAGTCTGGGTTCCCTTTCCAGCACCTACTAAAGCCAGGCCTCTTCCTCAATTCGTGCTCTGTCTCCCTTTCACCCTCCACTCTGTGCCGCAGCACCCCTTTGATCTATTGTCTTGTTTCTTCTGGAGGTGACAAGGTGAAGTGTCTGAATTTATCAGCCTGATCACCCCACATACCATAACCTCCCACGTAGGCACTGGCAGAAGAGGGAGCCGTATGAGAGGAGAGGACTATCATGACATTAAACAATTAAAAAAGCATGGGAAGCATGCAAGCTCCAGGGCAGAATGTTTTTTAAGTAAATTCGACACACAACAGGGGCGCCTGGGTGGCTCAGTCGTTAAGCGTCTGCCTTCGGCTCAGGTCAGGATCCCAGGGTCCTGGGATCGAGCCCCACATCGAGCTCCCTGCTCCGCGGGAGGCCTGCTTCTCCCTCTCCCACTCCCCCTGCTTGTGTTCTCTCTCTTGCTGTGTCTCTCTCTCTCTCTGTCAAATAAATAAATAAATAAAAATTCTACATTCAACAAACGTGGGGTTCGAACTCACCACCCTGAGATCAAGCATTTCATGCTCTACTGACCGAGCCAGCCAGGTGCCCCCAGGGTAGAATTCTTTAGCCGGGGTTCTCAACATGTGGTCCATGGATCACCAGACTCTGAATCGCCTAAGGAACTTCTTAAGAATACAGCATCTCAGGCCCCAAAGCCAAACCTACTGAATCTGCATTTTGGCAATTTCCCAGGTGATTCCAGCATGCACTAAAGTTAGAGACCCAGTGCCCTTATCAGCCTTTAACTGGTTCAAGCAGTGGTTTTCAACCTTAGATGCATATCAGAATCACCTGAGGAACTCAGAAAAATACTGGCTCCTGGGTCTCACCCCCAGCAATTGTAATTCAATTGGTCCGGGGTTAGGCCTGGACATTTCAGGAATTTTAAAAGCTTCCCAAGTGTGCAGCCAGAGTTGAGAACCATCGGCTTAGAACAAACCCACCCAGCCCCCCTAGAAAAGAGCTACTCTATTCAAATTGTATGTGTGTGTGTATTTAAATATGTATATATACATATTATTTGTATATACATATTACAGAAATAATATTTAATATTATATTTAATATATAACACGAATAACACTTAACATAAAATATTTATAATTATCTATTAAAATATATATTAAAATAAAATATATGTGAAATTTAATTAATTATCACTATAAATATATTTCAAACATGTTAAACTCTACTGAGCCTGATGCGTAAAGCGACATTTCTGAGCAGAGTTGGAATTCTGTTGGGGGTGACACAGGCCCCGACGGACCACAGCGACATCCCTAGCACAGATGACCTTAGCGCTGTGGCATTTGGCTTTGATACCATCCAAGCTTCATCCTCTCTGTTGGGTTCATTTCAGGCTTTCTTAAGATCTGGTGATCAGCGTGAAGGTGAAGATCCAAAGAGCTGACTTTTTTTTTTTTTTCCCCCTATTCCCTGCCCCCCTCCGAAGAAACAAGATTTGCCGGAAGTAGCTCTCAAGTTCACAGCTTCAAGCCTCATAAAAGGCTCCGGGTCCGTTTATGTGTCTTAGCTGTGACTGATGACTAGCCATCCATCCTCCTGTGACTCGAGTTGCTGCTTGTTGTCATAGTAGGTAAGCAATTGTATGAATTACCTTCCATCCAAGTCACAAAATGTGTTTGCCAAAATGATTTCTTCTAGAATTGTAAAAGTGGAAATAGAGTGCACAGAGAGAAATTGAGTTTGCTCCAAGGGGCTATGAATGCACCATTAAGGAAGCCTCGAAAAGAGATTAGCAATCCATCTGGTGTGTTTGCACATCATTTAGTGCCATTTGGGGGCATTTCTGAAGCAGTGACAGTCACGGGAGAAAGGAAGAAGAGGAGCTGCCACTGGCTATTAAGACCATACACGAAGAGGCCATGGCTATCAGGGCACGCAGCCAGGCAGCACTCCACCAGCTCTGACCTCAGCTCAGTGAGAACTGCAAAACCTCTGAAGTTGAATAAAAATCAATGCTTGGATTCCAATGCCAGGAGATTCGCTAAGACATTGTTATAAGCTTCAGGCCAAGTTCTCTGAACAAAATGACTCTCCATACCCTCTGATCTCTCTCTCTCTCTCTCTCTCTCTCACACACACACACACACACTCACTCTCTTTCTCTCACCAAAGAAAACTGACCAGTAGATGAACCTGTACCTTTTGATACATCATTTTCCAAGCCAAACTGTGAATGACCTGGGTTAAGTTATTTTTTTAAAAAAAGATTTATTTATTTGTTTGTTTGTTTGTTTGACAGAGAGAGAGCACAAGCATGGGAGGTGGCAGGCAGAGGCAGAGGGAGAAGCAGGCCCCTCGTGGAGCACGGAGCCCGATGCAGGGCTGGATTCCAGGACCCTGGGATCATGACCTGAGCTAAAGGCAGGCCATTAACTGACTGAGCCACCCAGATGCCCTTGTGTGGCATTCTTGCATTCTCCTTTACTGTTTTTTTAAAAAAGATCTTATTTATTTACTTGGGGGGGGGGGTTGTGGATAGGAG
The DNA here is from genome assembly GCF_964656455.1 of Halichoerus grypus. Classification (NCBI taxonomy): domain Eukaryota; kingdom Metazoa; phylum Chordata; class Mammalia; order Carnivora; family Phocidae; genus Halichoerus; species Halichoerus grypus. The sequence continues at coordinate 18,410,816 of NC_135727.1, read as the reverse complement.
CAGAGGGAGAGAGAGAATCCCAAGCACACTCCACACTGAGCATGGAGCCCAATGCTGGGCTTGATCTCACGGCCCCAAGATCATGACCTGAGTTGAAATCAGAAGTCAGATACTCAACCGACTGAGGCACCCAGGCGTCTCTCTCCTTTACTGTTACTAGAAAATTGTACTCCCTGCAGTATACCTGTATGGAGTAAGATGAATTACAGGTTCATGTACCTCATCAGGGCACTTAGGAAGTTTGTCTACCTCCAATGCTCACCCTTGTTCCAAAAGCTGAAATCTCAGACGCTGGAGCTATTTTTGGAAATGGTTATGCAGAGTAGATTAAAGCAATGTTCATAATGAAAATGCTTATTTCCTGGCAGAAACACAACCTAAATGAAACAAGGAGATAAGGCCACAGAGATCTGCCACTGCACTAAGAAATGTGAAGTATAGTCAATTGGTTCTTAATCCAGAGTTCATCTGCTTTATTTTCTTTTTTGATCGGAATTGGAAAGGCATCATTGCATTTGAGTATGTAACAAAACAATAAGATACCTAGGAATAACCTAACCAAAGGGTAAAAGATCTGTACTCTGAAAACCATAGAGCACTTATGAAAGAAATTGAAGAGAACACAAAGAAATAGGGAAAAATTCCATGCTCATGGACTGGAAGAACAAACATTATTTAAAATGTCTATACTACCCAAAGCAACCTACACATTTAATGCAATCGCTATCAAAATACCACCAGCATTTTTCACAGAACTAGAACAAATAATCCTAAAATTTGTATGGAACCACAAAAGACCCCAAATAACCAAAGCAATACTGAAAAAGAAAAACAAAGCTGGAGGCATCACGATTCTGGACTTCCAGCTCTATTACAAAGCTGTCATCATCAAGACAGTATGGTACTGGCACAAAAACAGACACATAGATCAATGCAACAGAATAGAGAGCCCAGAAATGGACCCTCAACTCTATGGTCAACTCATCTTCAACAAAGCAGGAAAGAATATCCAATGGAAAAAAGACAGTCTCTTCAACAAATGGTGATGGGAAAATTGGACAGCCACATGCAGAAGAATGAAACCGGACTACTTTCTTACTCCACACACAAAACTAAATTCAAAATGGATGAAAGACCTAAATGTGAGACATGAAACCATCAAAATCCTAGAGGAGAACACAGGCAGCAACCTCTTCGACCTCAGCTGCTGCAACTTCTTGCTAGACACGTCTCCAAAGGCAAGGGAAACAAAAGCAAAAATCAACTATTGGGACTTCATCATGATAAAAAGCTTCTGCACAGCAAAGGAAATGGTCAACAAAACTAAAAGGCAGCCTACAGAATAGGAGAAGATATTTGCAAATGACATACCTGATAAAAGGTTAGTATCCAAAATCTATATAGAACTTATCAAACTCAACATCCAAAAAACAAATAATCCAGTTAAGAAATGGGCAGAAGACATGAACAGACATTTTTCCAAAGAAGATGCACAGATGGCCAACAGACACATGAAAATATGCTCAACATCACTCATCATCAGGGAAATAACAGTCAAAACCACTATGAGATACCACTTCACACTGGTCAGAATGGCTAAAATTAGCAACACAAGAAACAACAAGTTTTGGTGAGGCTGTGGAGAAAAGGGAACCCTCTTGCACTGTTGGTGGGAATGCAAACTGGTGCAGCCACTCTGGAAAACAGTATGGAGGGTCCTCACAAAGTTAAAAATAGAACTACCCTATAGTCCAGCAATTGTACTACTAGGTATTTACCCCCAAAGATACAAAAATACTGAATCAAAAGGGTACATGCACCCCAGTGTTTACAGCAACATGATCTACAGTAGCCAAACTATGGAAAGAGCCCAAATGTCCATTGACTGATGAATGGATAAAGAAAATGTGGTGTGTACACACACACACACACACACACACACACACACACACAGAGGAATATTACTCAGCCATCAAAAAGAATGAAATCTCGCCATGTGTAATGACGTGGATGGAGCTAGAGTGTATTATGCTGAGCGAAATGTCAGTCAGAGAAAGACAAATACCATGTGATTTCACTCATATGTGGAATTTAGGAAACAAAACAGATGAACATATGGGAAGGGAAAAAGAAAAAGAAAGAGGGAAGCAAACCATAAGAGACTCTTAATTATAGAGAACAAACTGAGGGTTGATGGAGGGAGGTGAGTGGGGGGTGGGCTAGATGGGGGATGGGGATGAAGGAGGGCACTTGTTACGATGAGCACCAGCTATTATATGTAAGTGATGAATCACTAAATTCTACTCCTGAATCCATTATTACACTATATGTTAACTAACTAGAATGTAAAAGAAAATTTGGAGGAAAAAAAAAGTCCACGAGGGAAGGAAGTTTTGTCAGTTTTGTTCACTGGCTAGCTCCATTGTATAGATAAGTGTCTTACGCAGAGTAAGCACTCAATAAATACTTCATGTTCTTTTTGTTTTCTTTTTTTTACTGAAGTATAATTGAAATACAATGTTATATTAAAGGTGTACAACATAATGATTTGACATTTGTATACATTGTGAAATAATCACTACATTGTCTATTTGCCACCCGTCACCATACACATTTACATTATTTTTTTCTTCAATGAGACCTGTAAAGATTTACTTAGCAACTTTCAAATTTGCAATAAAATAGTATTGACTAAAGTCCTCATGCTGTACATTATGTCCCCATGACTTACTTGTTTTATAACTGGAAGTTCGTACCTCTTGATCCCCTTCACCCATATTACCCACTGCCTAACCCACCTCCCATCTGGCAACCACCAATCCGTTCTCTGTGAGTTTTGTTTTGTTTGTTCATTTGCTTTATTTTTTATATTCCAGATATAAGTAAAATCATATGGTATTTGTCTTTCTCTGACTTATTTCACTTAGTATAATACTTTCCAGTTCCATCCATATTGTTGCAAATGGCAAGATTTCATTTTTTAATAGCTGACTAGTATTCCATTGCGTGTGTGTGTGTATATATATCACATCTTCTTTATCCATTCATCCATCAATGAACATTAGGTTGTTTCCATCTATTGGCTATTATAAATAAGGCTGCAATGAACATAGGGGTTTATATATCTTTTTGAATTAGTGTTTTTGTTTTCTTTGGATGAATACCTAGAAATGGAATTACTGAATCGAATTGCTGGTTTAATTCTAAATTATTTCAGGACCCTCCATTCTGTTTTCCATAGTGGCTGCACCAATTTCCATTCCCACCAACAGTGTATGAGGGTTACTCTTCTCTACATCCTCACACTTGCTTCTGGTCTTTTTGATACTAGCCATCCGATAGGTGTGAGGTGATATGTCATTGTTGTTTTGATTTGCATTTCCCTGATGATGAGTTATGTTGAGCATTTTTACATGTGTCTGTTGGCCACCTGGATGTCTTCTTTGGGAAAATGTCTATTCAGATCCACTCCCCTATTTTTAATCGGACTCTTTGGTGTTTTTTGTTATTGAGTTGTAGGAGTTCTTTATATATTTAGCACAGCAACCCCTTATTGGATATGCGATTTGCAAATAGTTTCTCCCCTTCAGTAGGTTTTGATGGGGTAATGCATGGGGGCCAGCACACTCACTGGCACTAGCGGGGTAGAGGGAGAATGCAAAAAATGGCACCTGCCCGTGTCTCCTGCCTGGAGGGAGTCCCAGCAGCCTCCTGCCCTTCCTGCAGACGCTTTAAGAATCACCTTCACTTGTGGTCTAGGTGCTGTTCAAACTGCAGCTTCTTTGCTGGGTCTTAGGGCAAGTGAGTCTGTGCAAACTCTTTAGGAGGGGAGCCTCCATTCCCTACAGTCCTATGGCTTTCCTGGAAGTACACCCCATTGGTTTTCAAAACCAGATGTTCGGGGAGCCCATCTCTCAAGTCCCGGTCACAAGGTTTGGGGTGCCTGACGTGGGCCACAAACCTCTTGCTCCTCAGGGAGACATTCCATATTTGTGGTGGGTTGCAGCACCTGGGTGCTACTATTGGCAAGACCATGTATCTCTCTCTCTCTCTCTCTCTCTCGCTCGCTCGCTCATCTCTATGTGGCCTTTTATCCTTTGTTGTGGAGGAGCTTGTTCAGGTAATTTTCAGGTCTTTTTGAGATGGAATTTTTCCATCTGCAGCTGTAGATTTGTTGTGTCTGTTGGAGGAACTGAGTTCAGGGTCTTCCTACGCGGCCATCATTAACAGCCTCCTCCTTGGGGCTGTTAACTGGAAAGCAGTTACGAAGGTAAAATCCAGGCGATGGCTGTAAGCATATGCTCAGCTGTTCCTAAAGCCAATGGAGAAAGGAATGAGACTCCTCCATCCCTACCCTGTGTTTCCTGGTCTTGGCCCCACTGACTTCTCTACCTCCTGCTACAAATCCAGGTTCTATGACCATGTGGGATTTTAGTTAAAGTTGCACATCCCTGCCCTGAACTGGCCACTGTGATGAGGGGGCATGGAGGGGCACTGTCTAACGCAGGAAATCTGCCGAGAGAGCAGACAGTGGAGAGAGAAAAAGGCCGGTGTGCATCCCGAGGGCGTTTGAAGCCTTGGTGGACACTGTGCTTCTAGCCTTACAAAAGGGCAACCCAAACGGGCTGATGCACACAAGCAGGGACCCCTGACCTGGCCACCCAGGACAAGAGCTGCTTATTTCCAGAGCCACAGGACCATTCAGAAAATCTTGGCAGGGTCCACATGACACTGAGCAACAGAGTCAAAATAATTGGGGTCCACCAGAAAGAAACTTTAACACATTGGCCAAGACATAAGTAGTCCATTTTATATATTGAGGTAATTCTAGAAGCTGAAAAGGAGACCCTTCTCAGAATACTGCCTGTCAAGAACAACCTAACCATTTACTGACCAGAAGTGAATGATCAGCATTAAAAGCATAGGGGTGGTTTAGAACATGACTTCTATAAACTAAAAACTGGATTATAAAGTTAGTGAAACAATAACAAAAGAGCAAATTTGGGGGGAAGAGAAAGCACCCATATCCCATGATCCCAATTCTTTTCATTGTTGCATGTTTCCTACCTCCCACCCTGATCTACATTCAGACTTGAGAAATATACATATACGATATTTTAAAAATCATTTATTATGTCTTATTTATACAAGTCATATATAGTCATCATAGAAAATTAATACAGATAAGCAAGATGAAAATTAAAACAGCTTATGATCCTAACAGAGAGAACCGCTGTTAGCATTTTGCTGTGTACTTCCCAATGAAAAAAACTACAGACACACACACACACACACACACACACACACACACACACACACACATACACACACACAAACAGACACACAAATGCATACAGACCCTAAACATCCTATTTCAGGAAACTGCCTTTTGGCTTACTAACCGTGAACTTATTTCCCTATCAATAAATACATCATTAAATAGATAGATAGATAGATAGATAGATAGATAGATAGATAGATAAATACAGGGGCGCCTGGGTGGCTCAGTCAGTTGAGCATCTGCCTTCAGCTCAGGTCCTGATCCCGGGGTCCTGGAGTCGAGCCCACTTCTCCCTCTCCCTCTGCCTGCAGCTCCCCCTGCTTGTGCTCCCTCTCTCTCTGTCAAATAAATAAATAAAATCTTTAAAAATAAATAACAATAAATAAATACATCATAGTAAGATGACTTCTTATGACCTTTCCCAGCCTTATAACCCTAGAATTATTATTTTATTGTCCAATTCTCAGCAATACTGCATTAAACATCTATCAGTTAATCAAGGCATGATCCATTACCCAGTGCGTGCCCTGTGCGGAATAGATACTGGGGAGAAGTCCATACATATCTACAGTGGTCACCCGTTTATTACGTGCCAGGCAGTGCTCTGTTGTCACATTTGCAAATGTTCTCTCACAACCCTTTGAAAGAGACACCATCATTCCTGCTAGATGAAGAAACTGAGGGAAGATCAGAGAGGCATTTAAACTGTTCTAGAAAGTGGAGGAGCCCCAAGGTGAAGATTTAACCACCTGATTTTCCAGCCCACTCTTGTTGTCTGAGAGACTAGTTTAGGAGGTGAGCTGTGGTGGTTGTCATGTAATTCGAAATGGGCTGGAGTGGGGTGGGTGGGGACGGCAAGACCAACAAGAAGTCTCGACTTGTCTGATATAGATAATGAATTCCAAGATCTAGGGGGCATTGGAGAGATTCCTATTGGTTGGAGTAGTCAAAGACATCTTCACAGGAAGGTGGAATCAGAGATGGATCTTGAAAGATAAGTGAGGAAGGCATCCTGGACGGGGTGGTGAGGTGGGGAGGAGCAAGGGCAGAGGCTTGGTGGTAGAAATGTAACATTCGATGAACTTGGCCCAGTAGGGACATGAGTCTTATGAGAGGAAAGGGTTTGCCCTGGCAAGGAGTGAGGCTGCACGTAGGACTGCCTGCACGCACGGTCCTGCATAATGTCAACAGAGAGTCACTCATACTCTGACAATATTCGGGAAGCCAAGATATGTAGAACATTCTGTTTCCATATGGTTAGTTGATTATGAATTCCAGCATTTGGAAACCTTGCAACCTTTGGAAAGAACCAGACTACATATTAAGAGATTAAAGTTTGAAATGTCATTTTCCATTTCTGTTCAAATGAGGTTGAGAAATTTGGGGATAAAAAAAAATTAAGCTTTCCATGACTGGTTTCTTGCACGGTATCAATGATTTGGATCACAGGTTGACTTGGTGGGCGCCACTAAATGCTGAGACCCAAATCAGCTCTGATCATGTAAGATTTTCAGCATCAAAGACAGATCCTGATGCAGAGTGGCAGGAGTTGGGTTCAGAATTGAGCACGATACCGAGATCTCTTCTTTTGATGATCTTTGATAATGCCATTTCTTTAAAAAGAAGTCTTCCCCTCTAGTTTGATCTGTCATTTGTGTCTGAACCCCCCCCCCCAAAAAAAGTGACTTTCTTTTAGCTATCCTATTTGGTGGACTAGACACGTTCTAAAACTAGGCTGCGTCTTCGGTTACAAACCCGTTTCCTGATTTCTGTGTGTAGGTACAGACTGTTACACTGCATTTTTGGCTAGTACACACACACACACACACACACACACACACACACACACACACAACTGCTTTAGCTACATTTTTTACCTTTCAACCAATTATTTTGATGACAAGTAGATCCAGCCTAAAGATAAACAATAATACTTATATCTGTTCCACTCCAATGACCCAACCACAGTAGAGAAGGGTTCAAAGGTCATCAATAAGAGATTGGGTTTGGTTTTCAAGTTCTCTTTGAAATCACAGCACACAGAGTGTTGCAGTAGGCCCTGTCTATAATGTTTGGCTTGAATGCCAGTGAGAAGCTCTCAGGAAAACAGCACGCAACAGAGTCTTCCAAGAAGACTGGAAAATGGCACTTACCCAGTTTGTTCTCAGCATCCAACTTGGGTCACTGATCAGAGTTGGCACTTCTTTGTAGTGAAGATAGAAAGAATGTGACCCTGTGAACCCTCGGGTCTGCTAAGGTAGGTGGAGTGATTGGTCTGAGAGATTCACAAGGTGACCCAAGTTGAAGATTGCTTTGGCCAAGTGGCTTGGACTGCTGTGAATCCATGCTGTCTTGAGATGTGTGGTAGTGAGTCATCTGCTGGAATAAGATTAGTCCTGTTTTGTAGGAGTGGACAGCACAAAGATTCCACCCAGATCTCATATAACACGCTGGCCCTAGAGCTCAGCATACTCTTTTTGTCGTAATTCTTAGCTAGAGCATTCTTCCGAGTTTGAATAATTATTAAGCCCAGTTCTTGGGGAAGACTGGAAGTGCCACCACCCAAGCTCAAGACCAGATACCAACTGCCTCCAACCCAAGTCTTTCTGTTTCATATGAGCAATACTCTCAGAAGTTGGCTTTCCTTATCAACTCAGTTAGAGCGGTCCTACGATAGAGGAGACAGACGATCCGAAATTGAGTTCTGATACTCATTAGCTGTGTGACCCTGAGCAAGTCATTTCAATTCTCGGGGGCTCCATTTTCTCATCTATAGAGTGGTATCTATATATCTGCTCTGCATATCCATCAGCACTGCTGTGAGCCTCAAATAAGATAATATACATAAGAGTGCTTTGAAAAGTACAAGAGATCGTTGTAATTATTTTGGTTTTGTAGGGTACATTATGGTTATGTTCGCAATGAAACCTTTCTAATACAGAAATAATCGTTTTGACGGGCACCTGGGTGGCTCAGTCGTTAAGCGTCTGCCTTCGGCTCAGGTCATGATCTCAAGGTCCTGGGATCGAGCCCCGCATCGGGCTCCCTGCTCAGCAGGAAGCCTGCTTCTCCCTCTCCCACTCCCCCTGCTTGTGTTCCCTCTCTCGCTGTGTCTCTCTCTGTCAGATAAATAAATAAAATCCTTAAAAAAGAAAAGAAAAGAAATAATCGTTTTTAAAAGAACATGCATTTGGTGCCCTGTGAAGATTTGGAAATTGGTGCAGAAAGTTTGAGCACTATATTGGGATCTATACCCCCAAAATTTCATTTGAGATAAACCATTAAAACAGAGACTTTTTAACTTTAGGAGCTTCCAAATGCCCATCCTGGCAGATGGGCCCCATCTGTCAGTGACAATGGGACTCTTGAAGCATTGCCAAGAGCCTATCATCCAGATGTTCTGTGCATCTGTTCCATGTTTAGAAAACTCCTAAACTTTCCAGAAACTACCTAAGACCCTTTAAGATGTTATTTACTCAAGGCAGTGGCACAGGAAGCAAACCCAAATCAAAGGGAGAAGCTCTAGAGCAAGGACTGGCAAATTCTCTGGAAAGAGAGTCAGACTAACAAATCCTTGTACATAGGGGTGAAGCGGACTGAGGGAGCGCAGGCCCGGAAGTCGGCAAGGGTCACTAGGATGAGCCTCATTGTGATATGCCACATACACTCCCACTTCAAGATCCCTTTGAGCTGATAAGCACCTTTCCTTTAAAATGCAATTAGGGGCACCTGGGTGGCTCAGTCAGTTAAGTGTCTGCCTTTGGCTCGGGTCATGATCCCAGGGTCCTGGGATCGAGCCCCGCATCGGGCTCTCTGCTCCACGGGAAGCCTGCCTCTCCCTCTCCCACTCCCCCTGCTTGTGTTCCCTCTCTCACTGTGTCTCTCTCTGTTAAATAAATAAATAAAATCTTTTTTAAAAAATGCAATTAATCTCTGGGAAGAAAAGAGTCTATCAGCCACTCACACCTTAGTATAAATGTCTTTAGTTAATCCTCAGTCATGTTCTCCTATCTGAGATCTATTACAATGCGACAGTGAAAATTTTTATTAAGAAGTACTTTTACGCTAAGTGAAATAAGTCCATCAGAGAAAGACAACTATCATATGATTTCACTCATATGTGGAATTTAAGAAACAAAGAAGAACATAGGGGAGGGGAAGGAAAAATGAAATAAGATGAAAACACAGAGGGAGACAAACCATGAGAGACTCTTAACTCTAGGAAACAAACTGAGGTTTGCTGGAGGGGAGGTGTGGGGGGTGATGGGGTAACTGGGTGATGGACATTAAAGAGGGCACTTGATGGAATGAGCACGGGGTGTTACAGAGAACTGATGAATCACTAAATTCTATGTCTGAAACTAAAAAACAAACAAACAAACAAAAAACACTATAATAGGTTGGTTTTCCCCAGAGGCTATAGCCTCTTGCTGGAATACTTTATAAATACATATTAAGCAGTAAGGCAACAACTCCCAAAAAAAAGAAAAAAAGATGGACTTTTCGAGCTTTTTAGAATACTTATGGAGTATTTGGGGGTAGGCTAGCTCTGAGTAGATAGTCAGAGGGCACATACTACATTTTTTGTGGTTAAGATAAAGAAGGCCCACTAGAAAGCAAGATCAAAGCATACAAGTGGAGGATGAAAGGCAACACCCCAGGGGAAGTGGCCAGCGATCCTTGTAGACCAATAAAAATAATAAAGCCCTGACGGTTTGGGGCATGCAAGCTGCGGATGGCCCATGGCTAACCCAGGGAAATGATGGTGAAACCGACATTAATTTGACTTCAAGGAGAACGGAGCGGTAGGAGAGGCAGGAGTACTACACACATGCCACCAGTCACTCGTGCGGTCACCTAGGTGGTAATCTAAGCCACCAGAGCCCCGGAAAGCTCTTCATGCAGTCTGAGCCACGGGCCCAGCACAGAGCAGGGACAGTCTGACCTTGGGCTCACTGGGCCATGGCTAACGGTCCATCAGCACAGCTGCACTTCATCCTTGGACCGCGGCACAAGGGCACTGTCTTTGTATCTATGCAGAGCAAGCTCTCCAGGGAAAATGAAGTCTTCGGGGGAACAGCGATTTTTCTTTTTTCTTTTTTAAAGATTTTGTTTATTTATTCATGAGAGACAGAGAGAGGCAGAGGCAGAGGGAGAAAGGGAGAAGCAGGCTCCCTGCGGAGCAGAGAGCCCAACGTGGGATTTGATCCCAGGACCCTGTGATCATGACCTGAGCCAAAGGCAGACGCTTAACTGACTGAGCCACCCAGGCGTCTTGATTTTTCTTTTGAAGTAAATAGGAAATGAGTGAAAGCTTCGCAAGTGTCCCAATAGATGGCTCTCACTTTGAGCAAATTGAATTGGCCCAAGCCCACATTTGTGGGTCAAGAAAATAAGATGGATTAGTGGGTGGCAGAGGGATGGCTGGATCCATAGATAGATGACCAAACCAACGCAGTCCAACATTGGCGGCCAAGTCCAGGTGACGGTATATGGATAGTCACTGAAAAAATATTTCAAGTTTGCTTTATTTTAAAAATTTTTCATCGTACAATGTTGGGGGGTAAGGGGGAATCTCCTTCAGGAAAAAAAAAAAATCCACATTTGCAAAATTGATCATTTAGTATATGGTAGGTTTTTTTTTAAGATTTTTTTATTTATTTGCCAGAGAGAGAGAGAGAGAGAAAGCACAAGCAGGGGGAGCGGCAGGCAGAGGGAGAAGCAGGCTCCCTGCTGAGCCAGGAGCCCGACGCGGGGCTCGATCCCAGGACCCCGGGATCATGACCTGAGCCGAAGGCAGACACTTAACCAACTGAGCCACCCAGGCGTCCTGGATGTGGTAGTTTTTATAGAAAAGGATTTACCTGATTAATTAAAAAAAATATTTTATTTATTTATTTGACAGAAAGAGAGAGAGAGCATGAGCAAGGGGAGGGGCCGAGGAGCCAACAGAGCCACCCAGGTGCCCCTACCTGATTAATTTTTAAACAAGACCATCCCTTCTGAGGAGTGCCGTAGACTAACAAAGTGGACATAATCCTTGCTGAAATTGTGTTAGCAGACTCTTCCTTCCCAGAGAGAGAGGAAACAGAAAAACAGAGATGTCCAAAGTTGCAGAGAAAATGCAACCGGGTGATAATGTTTTTTAAATACAATGTCCCCACAAACGGAGGGTTGCTGGAGTGGTGGGGGTGGGAGGGATGGGGTGGCTGGGGGATGGACGTTGGGGAGGGTATGTGCTATGGTGAGCGCTGTGAACTGTGTAAGACTGTTGAATCACAGACCTGTACCTCTGAAACAAATAATACATTATATGTTAATAAATACAATGTCCCCAAAACCCTCAAGAAAGAAAATATTCCTTCGAGTTTAAAACCCCTGTTAAATTCTGCTTGTCTATGTGTGTGTTTTAACTTCTTCTCTGTGGAGATAAACACGATTTAATTAACAAAAAGTAGACAGATACAAATCTGCTCTTTAAAGCAGGTTGAAAAGAGATCTTGGGTGCAGAATTTCCTTTATGAGGGAACAAGAGGGAGAGACTTAGAAAATGCAAAAGTTCAGGGAGCCGCCTTCTAAATGCAGGATGGGAGGGCAGTCATCTGGGTTCGCACTGCTGGGATCAGGCCTCGTGCTTGGACTGTCCTGTTCTTGCTGCTTCTGCTCAGACTCAGAAGACAAGAGAAGTGCAGTCCGGATTCTCCCGCTCCTGCTTTGGAAAAATGACACTGTGGTAATGACATGGCCTTCAAAGTGCCTTCCTATCTCATCTGCTCCTCCATACAACTCATCTCATTCCCCTTTCACAGATGAGAACGCCGAGGCTCAGCGAGGGTCAGGGAGGCCACGCAGCGGGTCAAGGGCAGAGCAGAGCCACACACTCGCATTGCCAGGCACCTGACCCCTGTCCCTAAGAAGACCAGCCCGGAGGGTCTCGGTTATCTGCCGCAGGTCTCTAAGCAGGCATGAGATTTCAAGCTGATACAGCGGAGGTTTCAGCCATGACAAGACAGCTCCCCTTAACATAGCTGAAGCCTTTCGGAGGCCTTCAGCCTGCCTCCTCTTCTCAGAAATTGTATCTGCTGCTCTCCGTTGCTCGAAGGAGCAAAACCCTCTACCTCTGACTCGAGCCTGTGTTTTGGCACCTTCGGGGACTAGAAGGCCAGAAGAATGTCTTGGTGTGATGGAGTTTTGCTTTTCCCTCCAGGATCTGCCAAGCAAAGGAGAGGATGTGGTAGTCTCGGGAGTGATCCAGCCATTGAACTCTAGCTAGGACCCCTGCTCCCTACGTTTTCCCACTCGGCCTCATGGGAAAGATGGTCGCTCCTCTTTCAGCCCCGAGCGCAGGGAAGTGAACATGTTGGGAATGTCAAGATGGCAGGGAAAATTCTGCTTTTTCATCCAAAGGGATGTTTGGAGGAGAGTGATCAGAGTCTGCTTTGTTTCTCCCCACCCCCCTGCTCCCTTGGCTGATTTCATAAAGGAAAAGAGGGAGGAGAAAAGTCTGTCCAGATTTCTCAAATGAAAAACACATCTGCACTGACAGGAATAGACTGTTTTCTATTAAGGAATCTGGTCATGGTAACAATTATATTTTTGAATTTATCATCGTGTTTATAAAGTGATACTCAAGAAAAAGATTTTACGAGGAGATTTTGTGAGCGAATTCCTTCGGCCCAGTTCTCCTTGGGAACGTGTCAATAAGCAACGTCCCCCATATTGCTGATGTTGTTCTGTTGAACCTCGATGGGGAGATTTTACAATGGCTGCGAGTTGAAGGAGAGGGTCATCCTCTGTTTTCCAATTTGTGATAGTAGTGTTTTCTATTTATCAAGTTCTCCATGCCACCTAGTGTTTATCTGAAGAAATACCGGATTCTTAGGAAGCACCCCCGTCCTGGGCAAGACTTCATGTTCTTGTCGCAATGCAGTCGCACATATTCACAAAGACGTGCTCTGCGTGACATCCATGGGCAGATGCGCACGCGTGACATCCTGACTGGATGAAAAGTTTACAATAATCTTCATCATTTCACAATTAAACACGAATAAAATGACTAAATTCTTCCCCCTGAAGAAAACATTGACTTTTTTTTTCTTCCTTAGGATACCCGACATCAAAGAATCGTAGGACGGTCATAGTGGAAGAGACTTTCTAGACCTTTAGTCTATGCCCAACCCACTGCCATACCAGAAAACTTTTGTCTACAATACAGCGTTAAATAAGAACTTCTCTGAAACTTCAACTTTGCTCTTCTTTTCTTTTTTTTTTTTTAAGCATCTAAACTACATGACAAGGAAGCCAGTAGGGGCCTGAAAACCATTCAGAATCTCTGTGTTTGCCTCTGTCTGTGCCGAGAAAGCGAGCACCGGGAAACAGTGGGCAGAGAAAGCCCGAGAAAGAACGGGACTGCTTTAGCTCTGGCAGGATGCTGGCCCAGCAGAATCCAGGTCCTATGGCTCGCAGAGTTCTAGCTGGAAGGGCTCAATGGCATTCCTCCTTCTTCTTCCTATCCTCGTCCAAAACCAATAAACCCTAACAAACCATGCCCATGATGTTGGCAACAGCAAAGCTGTCCTTTTCAAAATCTGTGTTCTGTCATTTGCCTTCAGTGATGACCAGGCCTTCTAAATACCCCAAAAGCTGAGTGAGGACTGGAGGGGTGTGGGGGTGGGGCATGGAGCTGTAGGAATAAGACCAGGTTTCCAAAGGGTCCCTGGCGATCCTGCAGAGGCCCTTCCCTTGGTTTACAGAAAGTAGTGGTTGTCATAATTCTGGCAAACACATGTCCTGTATTTTATACAACAGTCCCAATTTCAAATATTTTCCCCTTGCCATTCATGTAAGCATACTCAGCCTGGTCACATCATGGGTCCTGACTTTTTTTTTTTTTTTTTTTTTTTGAGGGGATTGCTTGGCAATAGGCTCTCCACCTCTCTAGGACTGGGGTCTCGTAAAGTACAGTACCGTTTCCACCACGCTTTGGCAAACATACCCGCAGTTGTCACCTCTAGCAAGTTGCTGATAGGGTTGGGGCTTGGGAAGTCATCTGGAGGCATGAAGAGTTGGCAACCTTGATTTACACATTTGGAGTCTATAAAGCACATTCACGTTGGGCTAGTAAACATGAGGTTGATCTTAATTTGGTTTTGGGGGTTTTTCCCCTCTGTGACTGGGGCAGTCTACAGATCTTACTGCAACGGACAAAATACCAATAGCATGACCTTATTAAAACCCATCTGCAGTGAGACAGGGAGCCAATGGTCAGAAGCGTCTTCATGTGAGGCCCCAGAGGATATCAGCAGGAGGTGAGAGCTACGTTTGACAAATTCCGCAGGCTCGGGATTGCTTGTCAATTCTGCAGAAAAAGGCCAACATTCCTGTTGAGCACAGAACATATACAATGTCCTTCATTGGGAGTTTGTCACGATGACTCGGAGCCCTTGGGTCCTGCCTAATCCTCAGCTTTGGTAGAGGCACTAAAAACGGGAGACTTCAGGCCAGCTTCAGGGGAGGTAGTGCTGGCCGAGTTCGGGGGAAAGCCAAAGAAAGAGAGAGGAGAAGAGGATGAATGGCAGAAGGCACCAGAAGTGGAGGGAGGGCAGAGGAAGGACACGCAGGCCACCAGAGCAAGAGGTCAGAACTGAGAGAATCCTCTGACCAAAGCCTCGGGGGCAGGACGGGCCCAGGTAAAATGGGGAAGGGGACCAGTGTGGCCAGGCCTTCAAGGCCCACCCCCAATCAAGTCTCCCCAGCCCAATCTGAGGAAAAAGATAAATGAGTCTGCTCTTACTTTAAATATTTTCATTTCTTGGAGCCACATCACCACCACCTCTGTCCCTCTCTCTCTCTTTCTCTCCTTGTGAATCTCTCTCTTGCTCTTCCTCCAGGGCTGTCATATCCTTAGCATACCCTCCCCCCCACAACGCATGTCTTCTTCCCTTTCTTCTTTCCTAACCTGACAGCTCCCCAAGCACCTTCTGATCCATGGAGTTTCCAGTCGTCACTCCCTTATTACCCTGGGATGGGGATGTGCCAGGCGCTTGATCCCCACAGCTGCGTCATGGGATGACAGGCATACCTCGTTCTATGCACTTTGCTTCATCGCGCTTTGCAGATACCGGCTTTTTTACAGATGGGGGGTTTGTGGTGAGCCTATGTCGAGCAAATCTATAGATGCCATTTTCCCAACAGCACCTGCTCACTTCGTGGTTCTGTGTCATATTTTGGTAATTCTCACAAGCTTTGTTCTTACAACTCTTCAAACTTTTTCTCATAAACTCTCACTTTTTCTCACAAACTCTTCAAACTTTTTCATTATTATATTTGTAATGACGATCGGTGATCAGTGATCTCTGATGTCACTACTGTAATTATTCTGCGGTGCCACGAGCTATGCCCTGTAAGATGGCAAACTTAACTGATAAATGTATGTGTTCTGACCACTCCACTGACCAGCCACTCACCAGTCTCCCTCTCCTCTGGCCTCCCTATTCCCTGACACAACAATATTGAGATTAAGCCCTACTACTAACTCTGCAGTGGCCTCTAAGTGTTCAAGTGAAAGGGAGAGTCGCATGTCTCTCACTTTAAATCAAAAGCTAGACGTGAGGGCGCCTGGGTGGCTCAGTCGGTTGAGCGACTGCCTACGGCTCAGGCCATGATCCCAGGGTCCCTGGATCCAGTCCCACATCGGGCTCCCTGCTCAGCGGGGAGTCTGCTTCTCCCTCTGACCCTCCCCCCCTCATGTGTTCTCTCTCTCTTTCATTCTCTCTCTCTCAGATAAATAAATAAATAAAAATCTTAAAAAAAAAAAAAAAAAGGCTAGAAATGATTAAGCTTAGTGAGGAAGGAACGTCAAAGGCTGAGCTAGACCGAAAGACCTCTCGCACTACACAGCCAAAGGAAAAGTTCTCAAAGGAAATTGAAAGCACTGGTCCAGTGAATCCATGAATGAGAAGAAAGCAAAAGAGCCTTCTTGCCGATGTGGAGAAGGTTTGAGTGGTCTGGAGAGAAGATCAAACCAACCACTACATTCCCTTAAGCCAAAGCCTGATCCAGAGCAAAATCCAAACTCTCTTCAATTCTATGGAGGCTGAAAGATGTGGGGAAGCTGCAGAAGACAAGTTGGAAGCTGGCAGGGGCTGGTTCGTGAGGTTTAAGGAAAGAAGCCGTCTCCAGAACCTAAAAGGGCAAAGGGAAGCAGCAAGTTCTCCAGAAGATTGAGCTATGATCATTAATAAAGGAGGCTACGCTAACCAACAGATTTTCAGTGTAGACGAAGCAGCCTTACCTTGGGAGAAGCAGCCAGAAAGGATTTTCATGGCTACACAGTTTCAAAGGACAGGCTGACTCTCTTGTTAGGGGCGAACGTAGCCGGTGACTTTAAGTTGAAGCTAGAGCTCATTTCCTATTCCAAAAATCCTAGGGCCCTTCAGAAATATGCTAAATCGACTCTGTCTGTGCTCTATAAATGGAGCAACAAAGCCTCGATGACAGCACATCTGTTTGGAAACAACATGGTTTACTGAATATTATAAGCCCACTGTTGAGAACTGCTACTCAGGAAAAAAAAAAAAAGATTTCTTCCAAAATATGACTGCTCACTGACAATGCACCTGGTCACCCAAGAGCTCTGATGGCGATGGACAATGACCTTCATGTTGTTTTCATGCCTGCTGACACAACATCCACTCTGCGGCCCGTGGATCAAGGAGTCATTTCAATTTTTAAGTCTTATTTAGGAAATACATTTTGTGGGTGGCTGGGTGGCTCAGTCAGTGAGTGTCTGCCTTCGGCTCAGGTCATGATCCCGGGGTCCTGGGATCGAGCCCTGCATCGGGCTCCCTGCTCAGTGGGGAACCTGCTTCTCCCTCTCCCCACCCCCCACTCATGCTCTCTCTCACTATCTCTTTCTCTCAAATAAATAAATAAAATATTTTTAAAAAGAAATACACTCCGTAAGGCTCTAGCTGCCATAGATAGTGATGCCTCTAGTGGACGTGGGCCAAGTCAATTGAAAACCTTCTGGAAAGGATTCGCCATTCTATTTTTTTTTAAGATTTATTATTTTATCTTGAGAGAGAGAGAGATAAAGTAGGGGGAGAGGCAGAGGGAGAGAATCTTTCAAGAAGGCTCCACACTGACGCAGGGCTTGATCCCAGGACTCTGGGATCATGACCTGAGCCGAAGGCAGACGATCAACCGACTGAGCCATGCAGGCGCCCTGAAAATGTTTCCTTGAGATGGAATCTACTTCTGGTGAAGATGCTGTGAAGATTATTGAAATGACAACAAAATTTTTAGACTACTGTATCAACTTAGTTGATAGGACAGCAGCAGGGTTTGAGAAGATGGACGCCGATCCTGGAAGTTCTGCTGTGGGTAAAATGCTGGCAGCCAGCACCACAAACTACAGAGAAATCATTTGTGAAAGGAAGAGCCAATCGATGCAGCAAACTTCATTGTTGTCTTATTTTGGGAAACGGCCACAGCCTCCCCAATCTTCAGCAACCACCACCCTGATCAGCCGGCAGTCATCAACATCAAGGCAGGACCCTCCACCAGCAAAAAGATTATGACTCACTGAGGCTCAGATGATGGGTAGCATTTCTCAGCAATAAATTCTTTTTAAATTAAGGTATGTACACTGTTATTTTAGACATAATGCTATTTGCATACTTAAGAGACTACAGTATAGTGTAAAGATAATTTTTATATGCACTTGGGAAACCGAAAAATTCATCTGACTCACTTTATTGTGATTGTCTGGACCTGAACTTGCACTATCTCTGAAGTATAACTGTACCCACATCCCTCCCCTTGGCCTCACCTTTCCTGTGGCCACCATGCCCCAGACTCAAGTCCTCCCCTAAAGAGAGCTGACCCTGGTGAGTGCAGGTGGCTTTGGCAGGACCCAATCTTTTGAGTCATGGTGTCGTCCGGGTGGTCCCAGCCTCCCACTTTGGCAGGAGCAAGTTTTGCAACTCCACAACCCAGAACTTTTGGCACCCCTTCTTCAATTTCACAGTGTAGACTTCGTGGCCTATATGGAATGTGGGTCCTTACTGAGGGCCCCACCATTGGCTGCCTATTCTAGACTAAGTGACATCAAAATAAAAAGCAGAATATTCCAAACTGTTATTCTTTTTTTTTAATTACTGCAAAAAAAAAAAAAAAAAAAAAAATCATTGCAAAGATTAAAGCCCAATTTCCCAAACTTCTGCTCCCTGCACTTAACTTCTGTGGCAGGGGTGAGAGATATAGTTCCCTTTAGGTTCTGGGCTCCATTGCATTGACAAAATAGTTTAATGTTACCATAGCTTCATCTGGAGTGGAGAGAACTAGATCCAACTCTGCAGCCATCTCTTCCTACTACCAAACATTGGGGAAAAATTCCTTGAAAGTAGATTTCTACATCATTGGGAGCAGATTAGTCCCAAACTGGAAAAACTCGAAATAACCCAAACGTTGACCACCAGAGTCACCCACCCACCTATTCTGTGGGACTCTGCCTGGAATGAAGCCTGATCCTCCAGAAACAAAGGAAAAGGGGCGATAAGATGAGAGGCTGTCTTAGATTCAGGATCCAACTGGCTGCTAGCACAGTCCCTCAAGGGTAGAGAAATGCCATTGAATAGGACCCGGCTCTCTGGCCTTTATTCAGCCATTGCATTCAAGCGCCGGCCCCCACTAGCCCGAGGGGAGTGGGGGGTGGGGGCGGGGCAGAGCTTTGGGGGGAAGTCCCGACAGCTGCACTTTGCAACTGGGGAAGAAAGCACCAAGGCTTTGATCTTTTCTTCTTGTCCCTTCATGTTTAATCTTGGGTTTCTCGCTTCCTTCTTCACTGCATATTTGACAAACCCGACTACTTCAGGATCTAGCAAATCTTGTAAATAATGTCCTACATTTCCTCCTCCGAACCCAAGAGGCTTGGACCTATTTGACCTCTGTGGTTTTCATGAAATCGCCACGGGCCCCAGGGGACTCTATCTACATTTTCGAAAGTCATCTAATCATTGAATCTCATGCTGGAAGGAGCAGTTGAAATCATCTAGTCTGGCCTCATCACGTTATAGGTGAGGAAGTGCTGTCCAGAGAGGTTGGGAGGTATGCAAAATGTCACAGGCTGGGAGGCAGGACTCCCAGGTCCCATTCCAGGTTTGTGTGTTTTTTTCCTTTAGAGAAAGAGCAAGCTAGAGAGCAGGAGCAAAGGGAGGGGCAGAGGGAGAGGGAGAAGCAGACTCCCTGCTGAGTGCAGAACCCGATGCAGGGGCTTGATCCCAGGACCCTGAGATCATGACCTGAGTGGAAGTGAGACGCTTAACCAACTGAGCCACCCAGGCGCCCCCACTGCAGGTTTTTGAATGGCGCCATACTTCAAGTGGTTTGAATCCATGCCTGATTATGGGGGAATATGTTTAACGGGCCACAGTCATGAAGTGAGTTTTCAGAGAAAAGATATATCTATCTCCATGGATATGTAACTTCCTTTGGGGATCCAAAGAGACACATCGGAACTCCCCATCAGGTTAGTGATTCATGAAAATCCAGCCAAATCCCCATGGGTGCTGTTACACAAGACCTGGACAAGTGAGAAGTCTCATCTCTGGCTACTGTCACACTTCTAGGGGTAAAGCCACAGGATATTCTCTGGGCTGGCCACTCAGTCCATAGCCACTCCTATCTGCCCAGTGCCAAAAGGCCACAGTGTCACTTAGAATGGTGTCTCTGGCTCTGACATCAGCTCTGTCTCCTTGGCTCCCATAGCTTTCCCACCTTCCCGACAGAGCTACTCCTATCTGTGTCCCTCTCAGTGATGGAGGAAATGGAGGCTTAACAGGGGCTTTCTCACTCTTTGTCAGCCTTAGATAAAAAGAGGGAGCTGATACCATGATCTCCAGCGGTGGCCCTGTTCTGGGAAGGTCTGATGCCACTTAGCTACTCTACACTTTTTCCTGTACCCTTCAACTCATCCCTTTTTCTCAGTTCAACCTTCCCTGCTGGTACACATCCTGTAATTGCCTCTGCCAGGTGGTGGTGTGCAGGTGACTTTAGCCACACTAGACTCGTGGCAACTCATCTCTTAAACCCTCCCCTTAGGAGAAGGCCATCTGCTCGTGAACTTCAAAGCTTCAAATTACCCAGCAGCAAAAATCCTGGTCTCCAAAGTGGACTCACATGGCTCCTTCTTGAGTTAGAACATCATCGAACCTTGGGACATCTGGTCTTACCCATCCCATGGCCTACCCGTGGCAGACAGTTAACTCTCTATAGAAGGCTATAGCTATATACATTATGGAATGATAAACATGTTCCTACCAGAAACCAACTCACTTCTATTTATTCATTCTGTCAATATTTTATTGACATATTCATTCATTCACTCAACAAACATTTACATGTCACATGGATGGCTCCTCAAAGCCTTCCCTGACCAACTCAAGAACCCTCCAATCTCCAGGCCATGTCATTACATGACCCTTTTATTTTCATCATAGCATTTACCATAATCAGAAATTGACTTACAAAGTGGGTTACGGTCTTCCTCTTCCAACTAGAATGTAAGCTCCCTGAGGGCAGAGGTCTTGCTTGTCTTGTTCACAGGTATATCACAACACTGTTTCCCCCTCTGACACCTAATGGTTAGCACAGCGCCTGAGACATAGGAGACAATTACATACCAACTGAAGACTGTGTAGCCGCTTAAAAGAATGGGGAGGACTTGATAGGTATCACCACGAAAAGCCCTCCAAGCCGACTCTTGCATGAAAACCAACTGAACAAAATAAATCTGCCTGGTCTGATATCATTTAAGTTTTAAGAAAACATTCTAAACAAAAGTACAGATTTCTGTACATATATACACCTCTGTAAGTGCCTGAAAAGGATCTAGACACAGAAGAGGGAACACTTGTAAACTCATCCAATGAGGGCAGCATTACCCTGATACCAAAGCCAGACGAGGACACCACAAAAACCCTGCTGACCAATATCCCTGATGAATGCTGATGCAAAAGTCCTCAACAAAATACTAGCAAACTGAATTCAGCCACACATTAAAAGGATTATACCCTATGGCTAAATTGGATTGATACTTAGAATGCAAGGATAGGTTCAGCAGATGAAAATCAATCAACCGAATCCACCACATTCACAGAATGAAGGACCAAAACACTGCCAGATCATCTCAGTTGAAGCAGAAAAAGCATTTGACAAAATTCAACCCCCTTTCATGATAAAAAACAATCAACAATCTAGAAACAGAAGGAAACTACTTCAGTATAATAAAGGTTATAGCTAACATCATATTCAACAGTGGAAGACTGAACACTTTTCCTCTAAGATCAGGAAAAAGGCAAGGATGCCCACTCTTGCCACTTCTATTCAACATAGTACTGGAAGTTCTAGTCAGAGAAATTAAGCAAGAAAAAGAAATAAAAGGCATCCAAACTAGAAAGAAAGAGGTAAAATTATCTGCTCACAAATGACATGATTCTACATGTAAAAGACCCTAAAGATTCCACATTAACTAATGAACAATTTCAGCAAAGTTGCAGGATACAAAATTACCACATAAAAGTCAATCGCATTTCTATAAGCTAAAAAATAACCAATCTGAAAATGAAATTAAGAAGACAATCTCATTTGCATTAGCATCAAAAAGAATAAAATACTTAGGAATAAACTTAATCAAAGAGGTAAGAGACTTGTACACTAAAAACTAAAAAAATTTTTTTCTAAAAGAAATTTTAAAAAGATACAAATAAATGGAAGACAACCTATGTATGTGGATTGGAAGACACAATGTTACAATGTCCATACTACCCAAAGGGATCTACAGATTCAAGGCAATCCTCATCCGAATGCCAATGGCATTTTTTATAGAATTAGAAAAAAATGGTAAAATTCATAGGGAATCTCAAGGGACCTCTAACAACCAAAACTTAAAAAAAGGACAAAGTTGGAGGTTTCACACTTCAGATTTCAAAACCTACTATAAAGTAATAGTAATTAAAATAGTGCATTATCAGCATAAAGACAGACATACAGACCAATGGAACAGAATAGAGAGCCCAGAAATAAACCCTTGCGTAGATGGTCAAATGATCTTCAACAAGGGTGCCAAGACCACACAATGAGGAAAGGATAGTTCCTTCAACAAATGGTGTAGAGAAAACTCAATATCCACATACAAAAGAATGATGTTGACCCTGCCCTTAAAATGGATTAAAGACCTAAACTTAAGACCCAAAACGCTAAATGCCCAGAAGAACACATAGAGAAAAAGCGTCAGCACATTGGATTGGGCAATGATTGTTTGGATATTGGATATTGTTTGGACACCAAAAGCACAGGCAACAAAAGCAAAAATAGATAAATGGGGCTACATCAAACTTAAAAACTTTTGTGCATCCAAGGAAATAATCAACAGAATAAAAAAGCAACCTATGTGATGGGAGAACTTATTTGCAAATCATGAATCTGATACAACTCAGCAACAACAAAAGTAAATAAGCTGATTAAAAATAAGCAAAGGAGGCGCGCCTGGGTGGCTCAGTCGTTGGGCGTCTGCCCTCGGCTCAGGTCATGATCTCAGGATCCTGGGATCAAGCCCCACATCGGGCTCCCTGCTCAGCGGGAAGCCTGCTTCTCCCTCTCCCACTCCCCCTGCTTGTGTTCCCTCTCTCGCTGTCTCTGTTTGTCAAATAAATAAAACTTAAAAAAAAAAAAAAGGCAAAGGAGGGGCCCCTGGGTGGCACAGTCAGTTGGGTGTCTGACTCTTGGTTTTGGCTCAGGTCATGATCTCAGGGGTCTGGGATTGAGCCCCAAGGCAGGCTCTGTGCTCAGTGTGGAGTCTGCATGGGATTCTCTCTCCCTCTCCCTCAGCCCCTCCTGCTCATGCTCTCTCTCTCAAATAAATGAATAAATCTTTAAAAAATAAACAAGAAAAGGAGGGGCGCCTGGGCAGCTCAGTCAGTTGAGCATCCAACTCTTGATTCAGCTCAGGTCTTGATCTCAAAGATGTGAGATCCAGCCCTGCGAGGGGCTCCAACGTGCTGGGCATGGAGCCTGCTTAAGATTCTCTCCGCCCTCCACCCCTTTCTCTCCTCTGCCCCTCCCCCCTCTAAAAAATTTTTAAAAATTTAAAAGAATAAGCAAAGGACTGCAACACCCAATTCTCTAAAGAAGATATACAAATAGCCAATGACGCACCACATCAGTAGTCATTGGAGAAACGCAAATCAAGACCACAATGAGCTTTCCCCTCACACCAATGGGGATGGCCATTATCAACAGAACAGAAAACATCAAGTTTTGGCAGGGGTGCAGCGAAATCAGAGCCCTCGTGCCTTGTCAGTCAGAATGCAGACTGGGGCAACTGCTCTGGAAAACAGTCCAGTGGGTCCACAAAAAATTAAAAATAGAATTACCCTATGAGCCAGTAATTCCACTTCTGGGTAGATACACAAAAGACTTTAATGTAGGATTTCAAAAAAGATATTTGCACACCTGTGTTCATTGTTGCATCAGTCACAGCAACGAAGAAATGGAAGCAACCCCAAAGTCCCCTGAAAGACGAAGGGATAAACAAAATGCGGGATAGCCGTATAGTGGAATATTATTCAACTTTAAGAAAGAATGAAATTCTGACACGTGCTACACCATGGAGCCACCCTGAAGTCATTATGCTAAGTGAAATAAGGCAGTCACAAAAGGATAAATATTTACGGTTGTACTGATGAGCTAGAGTAGTGAAAGTCACAGAGACAGAAAGTAGAAAGGTGGTTGCCAGGGGTAGGGGAGGTGGGGGACAGTGTTTAATGGGCATAGAGTTTTCAGTTTTGCAAGAATAACACGTTCTAGAGATCTGTTGCACAACAATGTGAATATACTTACTGCACTGTATACAGTTGACCCTTGGCATAACACAGGTTTGAACTGCGCAGGTCCCCTTAGACGCGAATATTTTTCGATAAATACAATGCAGTACTGTAAATGTATTTTCTTTTCCTTATGATTTTCTTTTCCTTATTATTTTCTTAACATTCTCTTTTCTCTAGCTTACTTTATTGCAATACAGTATATAATAGATACAGCATACAAAATATATGCTCATCGATTGCTTATGTTATCCGTAGGCTTCCAGTGAACAGTAGGCTCTTAGTAAAGTTTGGGGGAAATCAAAAATTACATGCATATATTTTTTAAAGATTTTATTTATTTGACAGAGAGACACAGCAAGAGGGGGAACACAAGCAGGGGGAGTGGAAGAGGGAGAAGCAGGCTCCCCGCTGAGCAGAGAGTCCAATGCGGGGCTCGATCCCAGGACCCTGGGATCATGACCTGAGCCGAAGGCAGACGCTTAACGACTGAGCCACCCAGGCGCCCCTACATGCACACTTTTGACCACATGGAAGGTCGGTGCTCCTAACCCCTGTGTTGTTCAAAGGTCAACTGTACTTGATTAAGTACATTTACCATCTTAATTAATGATTAATTAATTAATTAATATGGAGGGAATAGGAATAGGAGAACGAAGAAGAGATGTTGTTTTATCGTTATTCTCGTTACAAGGAAGTTGTTTTCAGGTATTACTTGCATAATTAAAATAGTTGTTAAAAGCTTTAGGCAACAGGGGCACCTGGGTGGATCAGTCAGTTAAGCATCTGCCTTCAGCTCAGGTCACGATCCCGGGGTCCTGGGATCGAGCCCCACATTGGGCTCTCTGCTCAGTGGGAGCCTACTTCTCCCTCTGCCTGCTCTGCCTGCCTGTTCGCTCTCTCTCTCTCTCTCTCTCAAATAAATAAATAAAATCTTTAAAAAAAACCAAAAACCTTTTGGCAACATAAGTGGCCATCAACAAATGAATGAATAAAGAAGAGGTGGTATATATACACAATGGAATATTGCTCAGCCATAAAAATAATGAAATCTTGCCATTTGCAACAACATGGATGGACCTAGAAGCTATTATGCTAAGAGAAATAAGACAAAGACAAATATCATATGATTTCACTTATATGTGGAATCTTAGAAACAAAACGAAACAAACAGACTCATAGATACTGAGAACAAACTGGTGGTTATGGGGTGGGGGTGGGCAACATAGATGAAGGGAATTAAGAGGCACAAACTTCCAGTTATAAAATAAATGAGACACAGGGATGAAAAGTACAGCATAGGGAATATAGTCAGAAATATTGTCACAACTTTTTATGGTGACACATGGTAACTAGACTTATCGTGGGGATTATTTCGTAATGTGTAAAAATATCAAATCACTATGATGTACCCCCTGAAACTAATAGGATACTGTATGTCAATTATACTTCAATTTAAAAAAAGCTTTAGAAGGGTGCCTGGCTGGCTCAGTCAGAGGAGCATGCAACTCTTGATCTCGGGGTGATGAGTTCGAGCCCCACATTGGATATAGAGATTACTTTAAAATAAATCATTTAAAAAAAAATCATTAGAATAAACTTCGAAAGGGCCCTCGCCCTGGAGGCATTAAGAGTCAAGTGAAGGAGCCAGACGTGCACACATGGCATGCGCTGGGCAGCGTGCTCAGTGTTGTGACAGGGTCCGCGCCAGGTGCAGCCGGCATGCGGGCGGGCAGCCCGTTCTGCCTGGGAATCACAGAAGGGGTGGCCATTGGTGGCTGACTCCAAAGACAGGTATTTGTCGGGCAGAAGGCCCATCTAGTCCCCGGAGACTACACCACTCAGAACCTTCCACTTTATTTCCAGAAGCTCAGCTGCAATATATTCAAAACACACCGAACTCAAATAATGCCATGAAATATGAGGTGGGGGGAAGATGTCTTTTAAAGACCCCTTTGAAGACAGTTTATAAAATAACTAAACTAAATGTCAAGGAATGCTAAAGCCCTAAAGCTTATTATATGTATACACGAAGTGATCGAAAGCAGAGGTGGACTGCGCCAGACCCCACAAGCTCCTTCCAAGGTTATTTTCATACAGTCATTAGGTTGAGCTTAACACGACGATTACATAGAAGTCCTCGGAGGGTCCGCTGAATGATGAAGAATGATTTTAATCAACATATTATTTCTTTATGTAAGTGTATACGTCAGCAGAGCTTGAGGGGGGTTGAGACATTTGTTCTCTTTAATTCATCCAGGCATTTGGGTTTACACCATTCATTTGCTCAGCAAACCATTTATTCATAGAGCAAAAGAAGCTTTAACTCAACCCTTGTCTAAAAGCCAAATGGATGGGGTTTAAATTAGAGGGTCCAGCATAGAATCAAGATATTTATCTGGTCAACTCTTCGTTAACCCCGTAAGGAGAGGAGAAGTGTGTGCACGGAGTTCTGAAAGCACGTTGCTTTCTTTCAGGGGGAATAGCAGGGGGGATTTTTCTTTTCACCACTGTATTTGCCTCTCCTGTTTTGTTTTCTTCTGGTGAAACAGGAAAACCTGCTTGCACTCCCACAGTTCCTCAAGGGCTAGAGTCACAGATAGAATTGCCAGCTGGTTATTTCCAAGAACAAATTTTTCAGAGACTCTGAAGTCAGGGGTAGTTCTGCTTTAGTCTGGAGATCTACCTCAGTCATCCCAGCCCCTCAGGGAGCCAACCCAAGCAGAACATCTTCAAGCAGGCCGAGTATCACAGGGTGGTTAAAAAGATGGTCTTTGAAGCCAGTCAGCCTGGATCGCAGCTCTGCCACTTGCCGGTTGTGTGACCTTGGACAAGTCACTTAAGTTCTCTGTGCCACATCTATAAAGTGGGCATAATGAGAGTTATGAGGCACGAATGAGCTCACACATGTAAAGTGCTTAGGTTAATTGTAGAGCTCTCGATGTATGTTAGCTCTTTATTGGTTCTTCCTTCCATCGGGTCAGCTTGGCCCCTACAGCTGTCCCCGAAGGCCTCATGGAGGCGTCAACTTTCTGGAGGCTATGCAGCCGCGGGGACACTTGTCACACGGTACTGCATTGTTTATCTGCCTTCCCCACTAGACCGTGAGCATCTTGAGAGCCGGGCCAAATCTTATTCATGGTTATATCTTTAGCAGCTAGCAAAGTCTGTGGCCAAGAAAAGAAAAGAAGAAAAAAAAAAAAAGCAGCTCAGTGAAAGTCTTTGAATTAAGCTCTTTTGAGGTTCCCTCGATTCTTAAATCTTTCCTTCTGAGCTCAGCAGTAGCCCAGTCAGGGGCCCCGAGTGGCTCATTTCTGAGGTCAGTGACATGTCTCATTGTCAGAGACCCCTGTGAGTGGCAGGGGAGAGTCGTGGAGAGACCACTCTTGTCCCATATGATGTCTCTGCCACAGTTTCACCAAGTGCCAGGAAGAAAACCTAAATCATTGCAGCTGACGGGCACCCCTTCGTCTGTAAGTTACTTGAGAAATAGGTGGTTTCAGGGATCCTAGGCGTGGCAGGGTAAGTCATGCCCCCCCCCCAAAGATGCCCAGGTTCCAATCCCCAGAGCCTGTGAACTTCCATGGCAAAAGGGACTCTGCAGATGTGATTATGTTAAGGATCCTGAATTGGGGAGGTTATCCTAGATTATCCCGATGGACCCAATGTCATCACAAGGTCCTTCTAAGAGGGAGGCAGGAGGATCAGAGTCAGAGAAGCGGATATGACAATGGAAGCAGAGGTCAGAGAGAGATTCGAAAATGCTGTACTTGTGGTTCGGAAGGTGGAGGAAGGGGCCATTTACTAAGACATGCAGGCAGCCTCTAGAAGCTGGCAAAGGGAAGGAAACCGATTCTCCGCAGAAGCTTCCAGAAGGAATGCAGCCCTGTCTCTCCTATCCTCTTCCTTAAAAAGCAGGGCACATCACGTCCTTCTGTCATTCTCCTCAAAATCGTTCAACGGTTCCTCATCACCTACAGGTGAAAGTTAACTTCCTCAGCATTCCGTTCAACCCTCTGGCCTTTCTCCCCTTCGTGCATCAAGCTGAGGCGCCAGCTCCCCCAGCAGGTCACCAACACCTCCCTTGAGCCTTTCGCATTCCACCTCCTTAGATGTTCACACATTTCTCTCACCCTAGAGCATAAACACAGTGAGGACAGGAGCAATAAATAAATACATTTACCATAAGAAAATAAGTACATTTCTTGAAGCTCATCTCTCTTTCACTCCTCCCCACCACCCATGCAGTAATCACCCGGTAAGCGCTGCGAGAAGGAACATGCGCTGGGCCGCACGTGACAGGGCCACCATGGACCAGAGTCCACGCTTAGATGCTCTTTCCATTCTGCTGAGGAGAAAGGGCGAGGGGAACCAGAATCGGGAGTTGCAGAGGTCCCGGGTTCAAATCCATGTCCGGACTCATATTAGCTGTGTGACTTCGAGCAAGGTACCCAACATCCCTATGCTGTTGTTTCCTCATTTATAAAATGCGAAGGGTAATGATACCTTCCTTCATAGGATCGTGGTTAGTGAGACGAGCAAATGCATTCCAAGCCCTTAGAACACGAAAGAAGCCAATCAGAGAAAGACAAGTATCATATGATCTCGCTGATACGTGGATTTAAGAAACAAAACAGAGGGTCATAGGGGAAGAGAGGAAAAAATAAAACAAGATGAAACCCAAGAGGGAGACAAACCATAAGAGACTCTTAAGCATAAGAAACAAACTGAGGGTTGCTGGAGGGGAGGAGCATGGAGGGATGGGCTAACTGGGAGATGGGCATTAAGGAGGGCACGTGATGGAATGAGCACTGGGTGTTATATAAGACTGATGAATCCCTGACCTCTACCTCTGAAACCAATATTATTGACAGGATGATGATGATGATGATGATGATGATGGGTGTGTTATTAACTTTTAGAGAGTATCCTTACTCTCTAAGCCTGCTCAGCAGAGGCCTGTCTCTTTACCTCCTAGTGGCCTCAGTTTCCTATTTCACCAAAATAATAGCCCATACTTCTCTGCTTATTCCCAGGGTTACACTTTATTTTTTTGTTGTTTTTATTTTCACTTTATTCAAATATATGAAAAAGTGATTTTATTGAACAGTGTGTCAACTGGAAAGTATTAGGCAAATGTTAGGCAGTTCCAGTCTAGTTATGATTTTATTCCACCAGGCGCCTCTCCCCAACACACACTCTCCCCCATCGCCAAAATGGGAACTCCTCAAGTTAGTGAAAATTAATAATAACGATCATTTCTAAAATAATAATAATTTTCTAAATAATAGTAACTTCAAAATCTTTTCCTTACACTGTCTATCAGTGGACTGATCCTTAAAAGAATAACCCCTTTTGTGAACAGCCCAAGGGTTTTTTGTCGTCGTTTTTTTTTGAACAGGAGATTTGACATGGGGCTCCAAATGGAGACAGGGTGGGAACTTTGTCAAGTTCAAGTCATCTCTGCAGCTCCGCTACTTTGCTGCTTTTAATGAGCTGGCGTCCTTCTTTTGAGACAGACCGAAGTGAACTTGGATCAGACCCTTAGTCCCGAAACAATGCGTCCTACCTTTGTTGAAGCCCAAAGAGCTTTTCTGTGCAAAGGCCAGTGTGTCTTAACAAATGGCATTCCGCACATTTTCTCGGCCACGGCTCCAGCCTCAGCGGGATTCCACTGCATTCTTGGCAGTCGGGCTCCTCTCCTCTGGCAGGGGGTCAGCCTGGGGCCGCTGAGGTCAAGGAACCTCCGCAGGCCACCGCTGCCTGGAGGAGGCCGACAATGCACGCCCCCACCAAAGGGCTTCCTGCTTCAGCGGCGCGGGCTCGGCCGCGCACAAGCGCCCGGGGCGAGGGGCTCCGGGCCTGCAGAGGACCCGGCCGGCCTCAGCCACCACTGGAGCACGCAAGGAAGCAGAGTGGGAGAGTCTCAGTTCGATTTCATGAGTTGAAGGAGGGGAGTCCTGTGGGAAGGGGCTGGGAGGCTTCTGCTTCCTTAGGAAGCCCTGGCCGGCAGCCCACGCTGTGGGCAAGGCACCGAGGGAGCCCGACTGCCTCCACGGTCCCGGTCACGGCTGGGCCTCCTTGGAAGTGTCTGAGGTCCATCCAAAGGCCTCCTGCAGGAAGGAAATACTATGAGCTGTGATTATGTTTGGGGAGAGGGACTGTGGGTGAGTTTCCTTTCCTCCCTTATATTCACTGTATTTTCTCATGTATTTTCACAATGACACACAGGGGAGTGTCATAGCATTTACCAACTCCACCTTTAAAGTCCTAGTGTGGAAGGCTTCCTGCGATCGAGGGCTGGGATGAGGCTCCGATTTCCAGAAGGTCTCTTTTAAAATGCATGAGCGTGTGTGTGGAGCGGTGGGGGGGGGGGGGTGCGGGGGGAGCGGGCTTCACGCGTGAACCCATGGGCACCTGTTCCTTTCGAACCAGGGCTGGGAACGTCTGGTTTGGAAGCCTAGAAGGCTGCACCCGCGGCACCAGGCCACAGCGTAGAGCATTCTGGATTGTGTGGGGCTGGAAAGGTGGTGCTGAACTGAGCGCGGAAAGTAAAAGGCAGAGCGTACGAACCAATACTGTCTGTGCTGCGCGCACGGGCGCGTCTGTTTGTCCTCCTGCTTCTCCAAGTGAGAGAACAGTCACACCGTAAAGGAAGAGAAAAGGGCTGGGGTAAGAATTCAAAGGTTTGTAGGGAAAATAAGGTAGACCGGAAACTGGAACCTCGGGGCCTTATGTCCTCCTCTGTAAAATGAACAGGCGAGGCCAGCCCTGTCCAGGGGAGGCGTCACTGGCCCCGTGTGGCCGTGGAGCACGGAAATGTGGCCAGCCTGCATTGGGCTGTGCGGAAAGTGGAAAATACACACTGGATTTCAGACACTTAGTATGAGAAAAAGAATGTAAATGATCTCATTAGTAAGTTTTTTAAATACTGATTACATGTTGAAATGATAATATTTTGGTTATATCAGGTTAAAGCAAATGTATTACAAAAATTCAGTTCACCTGGCTTTTTTGTCTTTTTAATGTGGCTCCCAGAAAATGTAAATTGTGCATGTGGCACGTGTTGTATTTCTATTGGACACCGCTGGGTTGCACGATCGTCTTAAAGCTTCTTAAATTTTCCCATGGAAATATCACCAAAAGCTTATACAAGTGCCCCCGAAGGGGGAGGGCGGTGGGCGGGGGGAGGCAGGCTCTGAGCATAATATGAAACAGTCTGCTAAAAGCAGGGGGTTTCTTTAAAATCTCCTCTTTTCAGTTTTAAAACGCGTGTATGTGCTTGTTTTAATATAATGACAGGTCTAAAAGAAAACAACAAAAAAAGAGAGTTCTCTCCCTGCCTCCACTCGCTGCCAATCAATATCTTTAAGTAAAGAAGACATAATGTTTCTCCTGGGGTTGCAAGCCCACCCCACCCCAGCACACTCTCTGGGAGTCCTGGGGGTCGGCTGACCTCGGTTTGGGAAACACAGGTGGTGATCTCTAAAAGGGCCCCTCCATCTTTCAGTTTCTATAGGAGACTCCTTAGTTCCTAATTGCCACATATCCCCTTTTGTTCTGAGGTTCTCACCTTTGCTCCCCACCCCTTAATGTTCCCGAGGCCCCGGGAGTAGATTGGGCCAAGTAGAAAGGACAGAGACAGCCTTTCTCTTTCTTTGGTAGCCCCACAGAGCTCTGCACACAGGTGCCCCATAAATACGCGTCGTGTTGAATAGTTAGTAACCAGAGCTGGGGCCCGGCTCCTAACGCCGCCAGCAGTGTGAAAAGGTCTTTCTAAATGGGTCTGCTTTGAAAATTAACTAGGGAAGAAAGCCGCCTCCAATCCTTTGGGGGAAGCAGATGGGGTCGAAACCAAATGATAAATAAGCAAACGGAGTAAGAAATCAATTTGGAACAAGCACAATTCAGACAATCACGTGATGCTCCATCACCAAACTAGAAGGTAACCCTTAACGAAAGTTCCGCTCCAGTTAGTGGGGTAAGTCAGGACCGATCACTTGCTGGGCAAATTTCACATTTTCTCTCTCCTAACCCTGTCTGAGCTTTCCAATGAACTTGGCCACTTCATGTTGACACCTTCTTCGATTTTAATATTCCCTTTTGGACTATCGATTCGAGCTGCCCTTGACTCTCGAAGATGCCTCCAGGGTCCAGCTCTGGGCCACTCGTCAGGCTGCAGCCTCCCTAAGCCTGGTGTAGGGGGATCGATCCCACAACACATTCTCAAACGGAACCCGTGGAAGCTACAAAGGTTTTTTTTTCTGGGTGACCTGATGACTAGCCTTGAAATAAGCCTGTTGGTGGGCTGTAGTTAAACCACCATCCCCAGAGGGTGTCCTTGTTCCCTCAAGGGGTCTGCTGAGATCACTGTGCCCTCCTCCCATTCCCAGCCCACGAATAAACAGGGGGCTGGTGCCTGGCTGGGGGGCGGGGCGGGAGGTTTATAGTTGTTTCCACAAATGGGGAAACCAGGACTGCTTGCCCTGCCTACGGCCCAGGGCTTTGTGATCCTCCCTCTTCCTTGGGAGTTCCTCTGATCGGAGACCCGGGGAGCTGCTTCTGGATACAGAGTCGGACCTACCTTGAGGCTCAGCTAAGGAAACCCCCGTGAGCATGCTCCCTGGGCCAGAACTCGCTCACTCAGCTGTTGAGCAGTTCGGGAAACTCCGAAGGTTCGCCCCTTGGTTTAATGAGCTCCAGCCAGCTTACGCTGCCTTGGCAGGTGGGAGCTCCACATTCACTCAGCTGGCTCCCTAGGGGGGAAACAAACCGAAATGCCTCTGGGTCAATGTGGTCCCTTTCCTGTTAACAGAAAGCAAACTTGAAATTCCCAGGAAAACCCGGGGCCCATCAGTGCCCGATGATTGGACAAAGGCAGTAGTCCTTCTCCTGCGGTCAAGGAGGGCGTTTAATGGTGTGAGGCGGGAAGCGTCGTGGTGTTCGTGTCACTTAACTAATTCCCACGGACCGATCGCGACTTAAGCTTGGTCAGATTTCTGGGAGATGCAGTGCTCCTTCTCTAATCACAGACTATGTGAACTGGAAGTTTTTGCCAGCTACGGCACCAATGCCTTCATTGCTTGTGTGAAGAAATGAAGCCCAGAGAAGCCGCAATCAGCTGCCTGTCTCAGAGCAAATTCGTGGCATGGGCAGGGCGAGAATCCGGCTCTCCCGGTTCCGCGAGTATTTTAGGGTACTTACTATGCGCCTCATGTTTTTTTCCTAGGCACTGGGAAGACAGCAGCGAGGAAGACAGATGTGGTCTCTG
Source organism: Halichoerus grypus (assembly GCF_964656455.1). NCBI lineage: Eukaryota > Metazoa > Chordata > Mammalia > Carnivora > Phocidae > Halichoerus > Halichoerus grypus. The sequence goes on along the minus strand of NC_135727.1, from coordinate 18,377,380 downwards.
CTCGCTCGCTCGAAGATTCCCACCCAGTTTTTCGCAGCTTTGAAATGGAGCAGATACTAATTCCAATCAAGCCTGGCAGAATATTCGGAGCCCTGTTTCCACCAGCAGGTGGGAACTAAAATTAGTCCGGCTGCCCTGTGGCCTGGGCCAGTCCCTGAGCACGTCAAGCTACAGCTCTCCCCTTCACCTTCCCATCATTCACTCGTCAGCAAATACTTCTTCGTGGGTTTTTTTTTTTTTTACATTTTAGAAGAATGTACCTGTTCGAAGCGGGATCAAACTCAAATTCATTCATTGCAGTTACTTAACGTGTTTCTTAAGACTTTTAAAATCGATAAGGTCCCCGTTTCCTCTTTCTCCCCTTTTCCCTCGTGTTTGTCTTGTCCAATTTCACCCAGGTTGGGTTTTACTAACTGCAACGCACTTCTTTGTTCCTAGATTTCTTGTCAGTTGGAAGTTAGAACAAGAAGCTCGATCAGGTTCAGGTTCGATTATTTGGGCCGAGCTCCTTCAGAGGTGGTGTCGCGTGGGTCGTCAGGAAGCACACATTGTCTGCTTGTCACTCTGCCTGGGATGCTAATCCAATTGGTAACCAATGCCTAGACCCGCTGATTGATTAGTGGATGCAAGCGGTTGACGTCCCAACCCTGTCACTCGCTCTTCATTTATTAGCTGGAATGCTTTCTATAAAATGAATCTTCCCCTCATAACGTTTTTTGTTCCACTCTGCGGTAGGGTTTATGTAGGGAGGGAAGATAAAGGCTCGATTCTTTCTTTTCATGCACCACTTCCCAAATGAGTTCGTTACCTCCCATCTTCAAAGGGGATCAACGAGTTTCTTGTCTTGTTCTTGCTTTGTGCTGTAAGCAACATCACCCTATTTATTGTCATGGATTAAACAAATACTTTTTGGTCTCCTACTGTGTGCCAGGCATGGTTCTAGGCCCTGGGACTACAATAGAGGATAAGACCCACCTGGGCCCTAGCCCCCCGCGGTTTGCAAGCCCAGGCTGGCTGCACCACACACTCTCCTACCCCACCGCCTCAAGAGGGGACGTTGCACCAGACGCGAACGTGTGACCGTCCATATCCAGAGCTCCAAGAATGCCATTGTCACCGGGTTATCCTCAGGCCCTTCTCGCCATGCTCCCCTGCCCCTGAGGGCTCACCTTTTGTAACATCCTCTCTCCCTGCTCATCTGCCCTTGAGATTCACTTTAAGCAGATGTTACGGAGGAAATTATCGAACAGGAGGTATCTACACAGTGTCATTTCCTCCCTCTTCTGGATCTCCCAGGAATAGCCCCTGTCACCAATCTGTCCCACTCAAGCAGCTAAAGGGTGGGGCTCTTCTAGAATGCTGTGGCCCTGGCATCTGTGACCAGTCCCGTGAGCATGGGCCCCGCTGTGTCTCCGCAGGGGGGGCGGTTCTGCCGAGGGGCAGGTGTGAGACCCTCGGCCACCCAAAAGCCACTGGCTACCTTGCTGCCCACCAGACATTTGGGAGAAGAGCCTTTTCTCTCCCTAGCATGCCCGGCTCGGGTCCCACCCACAGCTGAGATGAAATAGGTTGGAGAGGTTAACGACTGCGGTGAACAGGGCATCTTTGAATTATTTATTTTGGGTCCCCTGCATGCTTAGAACCTCACTGCAAGGTCAAAGCAACAGCCCACACAAAAGTTGGCGAAACATGTAAGAGATGGAAAATGTTGATGGTGGCAACTAAATATAGACGCACATATGGGTGGATTCCAGCAAGTACAGAGTGGTGAACTTGACACTGAGCCCCAGCAAGATTCTGGACCACATTATCAAACAGGTGGCTTTTGCGTATTTGGAAAAGAATGCAGAGCCCACACACTACTGGGCTTGAAAAGGTTAAAGAGGAGACCTCCGAGCAGCTCCAGTCAAGGAGCGATGCCTGATGATGGGAGGCAGGAAGGGCCATGGTGGGGCCGTTTCTATGACAACACCTGGAGGAGGCTGTAAATACAGGGCATCACGAAGATAATGGGGAGCACTGAGCATGACTGAACCTATGGCATGGGTTATATTTTGCTACAAACATATGTAAACAAAACTACAAACAACCTAGAATAGTTTATAGGCAGTTTCTGATACTGACTTGTAATTCCTTCCTCCCTTATAAAACCGTGAACTCCCCTCTCCAGGTTTTCTGGTCCAATAAGTATCCTTTTTGTAACTTACATAGATTTTTTTTTTAAGTAAGCCCTACGCCCAACGTGGGGCTTGAACCCCCCACCCCGAGATCAAGAGTCACATGCTCTACTGACTGAGCCAGCGGGACGCCCCTAACTTGTATAGTCTAAATTCTGCTGATCTTCCGTGTGTTGTCTTTGACGATAATCTCGTCAATAAAGCGGTGCGGTGTGGGCCGGCTGATAATGTTTCAGGAGGGTTGCTCCTGGTCGGCTACCTCTACCCAGGGAACTGATTAATGGCAGTGTCAGGCTGGAGGGAGGAATGGGCCCCCCAGAACGCCAGCCCCGTGCTGATGAACATGCTTCGTCAAGGAAAGATGCAAACAAAAAGAGTCTCTTGATCAAATTTGTTCACGACCCCAAGCGGAGAGGGCTAGCTTGTCCGATTCTATACATGGGCATACACACGAACTCGAGACTTTGGGGTATCAAGAGCTGGAAGAATTCATTGACCCAACTCACATTCCTGCTCTGAAGTGCAGTCCCTCCCTGCTGGTTGAAGATCCATTGCTCTTATCTGCTTCATCTCTCCTCCAAAGAAAGAGCACACGCTTCTATAGCGCCTCTGTTCTCCCTCCAGGTCAGCCCCGGGAGAAAACAATAGTGGGTAGGTATCCATTTCATTCAAAGATCCTGGGAAAAGGAAATTCTTCGTAGAGATCATTTCATGTTAAAGCTGTACCTACCGTCCTGACTCTGGGTCTGAAGGGAGTCGGTGTACAAATACAACGTGAGCACCAATCTTCACGTTCTTAACGATCATTATTTGTCCAATAACAAGGCCTTGCTCTCAGGAAATTCTTTAGGTCAATCCTGTCATTGTCAAATCTATTCCCGAGAAGGTAGGCGAAGGAAGACCAGGGGGACTGTGAATGCAGAATGCTGGCTTCTCGAAAACGGCCTCACCTTCAGCTGCCTTCCAGCCCAGTTGCCCTAGGTTTACACAGTTTAGATATAACACCCCTCCTCCTTTGTTTCAGAAGCAACGACAAGGCCTTGGATCGATCTCCTTGAAGCTGTGGCCTGCCCAGCACTCTTCAAAGAACATTCAAGCTATTCATTCACTTTACTTTTGCCAAGGAATCCATGAACAATGCCCACCCAAGCCAAGGAGAATTGTCCACTGTTTGGTTGCAACCTCCTGCTAAGAAAGCCGTGAACTTTATGAATATACTGAATGGGACTCGCCAACTTTTCTTTGGGTGACTTAGGTCATTTGGGCCAGGAAGGCCCTTGGGTTGGGCGTGCAGGAACACACACGTTCTCCTCCCCTCTCTCTTCCCTCTGGAACTCCTTATTGAACAGGTGGTTATATTTTTATCCCTGTATCTTATCAGCACCTTATTTGCCATGGAATGAAGAAGGCATTTGTTTTATATACTAATCAGTTACAAGGAAAGTCGTGCTTTTAAAATACTCTGCCCGGAAAATAGTTTCTAAGTCCAAGAAGATGAGGTTGGCCTCAATTTAAATTCTAGCTTACAATTGGGAAGGAAAAACCCAGCTTATCTTGTTCTGAAATCAGAAAACCTAATAAACTTGGAAAATGTAAAACTTCATTTCTCTTTTCAGGGTCTCAGGAAAAAGAAATGAAAGTACATACACTGTTCCTGTAGCTGATCTTTTTCTACCTTTTCCCTTTACTCCTTCTTTCTTTTTTAAGATTTTATTTATTTATTTGTCAGAGAAAGAGAGCACAAGCAGGGGGAGCGGCAGGCAGAGGGAGAAGCAGGCTCCCCACTGAGCGGGGAGCCCGATGTGGGCCTCGATCCCAGGACCCTGGGATCGTGACCTGAGCCAAAGGCAGACGTGCTTAACCGACTGAGCCCCCCAGACGTCCCTACTCTTTATTTCTACAAATATGACTAATTTCTCCTGGATCTAGAAATGAGTGGCTAACAATATGGGAATTTCTACAAAGCATAAAGAAACCAGACACGATCTCGAATATTCCCTATGTCGTTCGTTACTTAGGCGGCTTCGGTGAATTCATGCTAGAGAAGGCAAATCCACAATGTGTATTTTTACACACACATATTTGCAGAGAGAAATCTTCCCAAAACTTAGATGAAGCACCTCCCACCCCATTTTTCCTCCCTCTGCTCACATATGGCACAGACTACCTTCAGACCTTTGGTCCTCCCTTGATGAGGAAGTGTCCTCCAGAAGCCAGTTTGGGTAGGCTTCATTGAAAAATTCATGACCGGGATCAAAATTCGCCCTCCATCAGTCACTGGCAAGGACCAGGATTCTGCAGTGGTTTACCGGGTATCGGAGAACATGGCCCAAGAAGGGGCCCCTGGGAGACACTGGGGAGAGCACCTTTATAGGATTCGAGCGAGAAAATCGAGTACAGTCCTCAAGAAACAAAAACAAGAGCAGGAGTCCCCGGGCAGAACAAAACAGAATTTGAAGCAATTCCCCAACTAACTCAGCAACAAAATTAAAAAGACTCATTCAGTTCCAGGAGCGTTTAAGACTCCCAAATGGTCATAAACGAAATGGTCTCCAATCTCAGATCCCCTCAGGCTACACAGCTCTGCTCTCCAACTGCAGGCTCAGAGCCACGGGCTGCAGAGGGGCAGAGAGGCTGCAGGGCATTTTGATGGGAACCAGAAAACCACACCAAGCTTGCCCCTCGTTTTACATGAAACAAAGTTCATCGCTACCCAGGGGGAACTGAATGCAGAGACTTGCCTAGCTCGCTGCAGATACCCACCTGCAGATTCGTGAGGATTTGTACGAGGCAGGGATTCTGTATTCAGTGCATTCCAGGAAGCACTTGAGACCAAAACTATGTCAAATCTTGCAGGGTAATTTTCCCAGTAATTCCATTCATCCCAACAGATAGCCAGTTGTGGCCCAACACACTGGAAAATGTCACGGGGAATTTATTTTCTTCATTGTATTCAAAGCCTTCGAAAATAAGCCACACTCAAAAGTGATGCCAACAAATACGGGCTCATCTTAAGCCCCCGGCTACTCTCTCCCAGCTGTGTAGAGCTCAGTGTAATCCACTGAGTTGTGTTCAAATCACCAAAATTGAGAGCAGGTAGAAACTTTCGACATCACATTCAAATGCCCGAGTATTACCTAAACCTAACGGTCCTTTTAGATCCAAATGAGGTTTTCAGGGTGGGCTGGTGGTGCCCGAGTCCCCGCACTCCCTCTTTCAACCCATCTGCACCCTGTGCCCTCAGCCACGGAACTAGCACGTCGACTGCACCAACCTACAAAAACTCCAATGAAGCCCTCCACCGACCAGTTGTAACCAATCTACAATGATGAGTGTTTTTTCTCTTTTTAAGAAATGATAAAATATTAAAAATGATTAGGCCACGTCAGCTAGCATAGGGGGAGTGGGGCTTACTGGGCACACAAATGGAATAGACTTTATAGGTGGCACCACTGGGACAGATCACGCTCTTATTCTTGACTGCACTTGACAATAAACACATTACAGGGTAAAGATGAGACTATGGTTTGCACAGAAAAGAAAGAAATGCATTATTTATTTTTTATTTTTTTAAAGACTTTTTATTTTTTATTAGAGAGAAAGAGCACAAGCAGGGGGAGTGGCAGGCAGAGGGAGAAGCAGGCTTCCCGCCGAGCAAGGAGCCCGATGTAGGGCTCGATCTCAGGACCCCGGGATCACGACCTGAGCCGAAGGGAGACGCTTAACTGTCTGAGACACCCAGGCATCCCGGAATGCATTATTTAAATAATAACCAGTCCTCACTTAAAAAAAACAAAAACAAAAACCTGTTTTCCTCTCTGATTGACATCTTTCTCCATGGAAGAAGAGTTTACAGAACAAGTGAATCAATGTATCAAGGAATGCACAAATGAACCAGTTCCACTTATAAAACAGCCCCATTTAATTAGAACAACCTTCTAGAGAAGGGTCTAAAAAGCCCTACTCAGTACTACTTGGTTGGTAGCTCCGTTACCTTATTCTGGTATCATTCTCCGGACACCTTCTGTCTTCCATTAGCAGGTAAGCCCAGCTTTCTCTCTCCAACATCTCCACACGGCACCCAGCATAGAGTTGGGGCTCAACTTTTGCAGCTGCTTCACCAATTTGCCCCCAACAATCTCGGGGCGCACATATTGGCCGACAGGGCAGAACGTGAGCTTCTTGCTGCTCATACAGGCAGCCCCCATTTCTCTTCCTGCTCTTCCCCATTAGGCAAGGCCCGCAACTTGACCGTAATTCCACATCCGTGGTGACCTTCAAGGAGCCCCTTCAGAATAGAGGCTCAAGTAGGCCTTGTCCTTAGTGGAAATCCAAACCCACAGCAGGCTGAGACTTTGGAACCAGAAAAGCATGTGGACCTCAGACAAACCATTTCAGAGACTAGGCAAAAGCCCAAACACCACCTGTTTTCAATATGACTGCCTCCATTACCGAACACACATTTTTACTTAGGCCTCAAATTAGGTCGAATGCTAAGCGGGCCTCCAATTCGCCAGCAGCCCAGCCCTCCCCAGAGCAGGGATCTGCCTGTAGAGTCGGCTTGCCTGGGCCATGGTGGTCTGGCTGGCATCCACCCATGGTGCCCTCAACCCTGAGTGCTCACTCCACACAGCCACCCCGCAAGTTTGCCACGTCACCAGACACGGTCCTGCCTGTTATTAAAGCAGTGAATGGGGACGAGCCGTACCTTCCCTCCAGGAAACAGCCGAAAGTAGAGACTACATGGAAACCATCTTCCTTTTGGCCGGTCAGGGCAAGATTCTAGAGACCTTCTTGGTGGCACGATCTCTTGAGGACGTGAAACGGTCCAGCAGCTGGGGTTTTTTTCGGAGCTAATGAGTGATTTGGGAAACTTGGAAGGAACCTCCCGAGCCCTGACCTTCCTGTCCACCTTGGCCTCAAATCCCTAAATGACAATGTCCTTGCCTCAGCCGAACACTTTGTACCCAGTCAAAATGCAGATGCTCCAGGAGAGAAAGCGGGGCCATCAGAGCCTCTGGGGCTTGGGGGGAGGGGCGGTGGGTGGTCGGAAAAGGCTGATAGCTGAGAGGCTGAGTGCACCTGGGACAAAGCTTGCTTTTCCTCACATTTTTTCCCAGAGTCTCAGAATCTGTCAGTGAGAGATCACACAGATGGCTGACCAGGCCAGCGGTGACTGCCAGAGAAGGATGTCACAGAGGACAAGATGACAGGGCCCAACGTTTAAGGAGGCTGGATAAGAGCTAATGAGGAAGCTTACCACCAAGCCCATAGGACATCCTCCCATCCGTCGAAATACGTCGGTACATCCACCAAACTGATGACTTTTCACAAAAGAGCAGAACTTGCACGTCCAAGGAGTGCTGGCTCCTTCCAAGTGCAGAGGTGCCTTGGGAGGTTGTTGACTAGCTCCGGCCATATTGTCACACTCACGTGACGTGGGGCACTGTTCACGTGACCTGCCTTCTGCAGCATTTCTAAGCCATGTGAGAAAATCCCTCTCCTCCTTTCATAACCATATCTCATTTCTGAGCGAAATTATTTTTTTAAAGGTTTTGTTTATTTGAGGGAGAGAGAGAGAGAGCATGAGCGGGGGGGAGGAGCAGAGGAAGAGGGGGAAAGAATCTCAAGCAGACACCCCCCCCCACCCAGGGCCTGGATCCCTCGACCCTGAGATCATGACCTGAGCCAAAACCAAGAATAGGACACACAACCGACTGAGCCACCCAGGAGCCCCCTGAGCAAAATTATTGACCTTGAGGCTGAGGGAACCCCATGAGAACTTGGCTTTCTTGGCATCTATATTACATGCCAACGGATCTAGTTGGTGATGGAACCCTTTGACCAGTGCTCTAGGCATGGCCTTTATTAACTTCTGGCTATTAAAAAAAATATATCCCTCATCAGTGACAGGAGAGAGATGCCCCCAAATGGGGGCAACTCCAAGTGTGCTGCAAGCTGGGAAGGCAATCCCTATGGGGTTGCAGGAACACTGGTAAATGTTCTGAGGAGTCAACCTACACACATGCCATTGGAAAAATGAAGGCACACTTGTTAAAGAAGAAAGGTCAAGTGTAACTATTGGAAAGTGGGAGCAGTTTTCCCAAGGTTGATTCCACAGGCCGCGTCAAGCCCTCGGCCACTGCTAGAGAAGTAGGAGTCTGCATTAACCCTATTTTGACAAAACCAAAACCAAATCCAAAGCCATGTCTGGACTTGGGCGGGGGGAGGGGGGGGACCAGGGGGCAAGCCCGAAGAAGGGAGGGGGAGAGGGGGAGAGGCCGCTTCGAGGATAGCGGCTTCAGAGTTGGTGGGGGAGGAAAGGAACACGAATCAGGAGGGTGGGGGAAAGAGGGGATAGCGTCAGAGATGGAATCAACCTTGAAATAAAAAGTTTCTGCATTTTTGACAATGCACACATACTTACGGGCACGCTTCCCGCTGGAAATAGGAAACAAGTCTTTCCACAGCATCATACTGACGTTTGAAAACAACTGACCACAATCCAGGACTCTGGTGAACCTGGGCAACTCCCTTTGGTCTGGCCAGGCAGTGGTGATCCATGTAGTCTGAGAAGAACAGAGTCCCCGGGGCACAAATGGTCCCTTGGCCCTGCCTGGGACCCTGCCCCTAACCCCCGCTGATGTGTCTTGGCCAAGGTGAAAGCTGTTGCTTTTCCGCATTCATCTGGATTCATGTGGACCCACCAAATACACCATCATCCTCTCGCTCTGAGGGGACACCGAGGGAAATGATCCCCTCCTCCCATGGGGACAACCAGGAGTTTAGCTAGCCTTCGCTGATCTAACTGGGCAAGGAGCACCGTGGGTCTTACATACAACAACTACTTTTTTCTTCAAAGATTTTATTTATTCATTTGAGAGAGAGAGAGAGAGAGAGTGCACGCATGCACATGCCAGTGGGGAGGGCAGGGAGAGGGAGAGGCAGACTCCCTGCTGAGCAGGGATCCTGAGGCGGGGCTCGATCCCAGGACCTGGAGATCACGACCTGAGCCGAAGGCAGACGCTTAACCGACTGAGCCACCCAGGTGGCCCACAACAACTACTTTTAAAGCTGATACCGCAAGGCATTTCCTTAAAACATTTCCTCCCCAAAATGTTAGTTATTAGGTTATGCTATGGTCTAATCTCCCGTTAAAATTTAAACCATTCAAACCAAAAACGGGTTTGAATTATGAAAAATATCTAAAGATCTTGACGCAAACAAGCCAAAATTTTCCCAGTTATTTGGTTGTTTATTTTTTAAAGTATCTTTTGGCAACATGTACGGATCTGCAAGGAAAATTTAGTTAGGAGCATCTGAAAACTCCCATTTACGCTGGAAACACTGACAGTGACTTCAAAGGCTCGGTCACCTAGTCACTGAGCAACCAGTACAGGTGTATACATTTTAGAGCTGGCGGAAAACCTTTTCTAACATTTAGAGCTGCCTAGAGATAGAACGCAATGGTAAGTAGTGAGATCCCCATCACTGGAAGTGTTCAAGCACAAGTGGCTGGGCAACCACGTGGCAGGACTATTGTAGAGGACAATCAATCATCAAGGATTCAAGATTGACCTGGCTGACCTTTAAGGGACTGGGGGAAATTGAGTTGAGCTGCTGTATGTCTAGAAGATGATAAACTGATCTCCGTGTAGCTCTGCGTACATTCCAGAATCCCTGAATCCACGTGAAGTTTCCTACCCCTGCCAAAGCTGCTGATGGCTCATGCACTGATGTAATGCTGCGCTTCTCCATCCCGGATGCAGCGAGAGCACCCTATACTCCTACTAGTGTTACCCTCTAGCAGTGCACAGGTGTGGCCCACCCAGTCATTGGCCAACCCCGTAGCCATTCCTCCCTTCTTGCTTGTCGGTCTGCCCCTGATTTGTTAGTGCCTCTCCTCCCCGCTGAAGCCACGTCTTTCAGAGAGGACCGGCCTCAGCCCGGGGCATGAATCTTGGTTAGCCTTTCTACTCAACAACTTAGGGCAGGTGAGCCTACGAGACGAGAGGTGAGGGGATTCGAGACAATGAGAGGTGAGGGGATGCTTGCTGGAAGAGGGTACCGTCTAGGAAAGATTTCTTAGCTCTTCAAAAGAAACTTGAGGAAAAAAAAAGAAGTCTCTTATTGCCACCAACAGAAAGTGGTGTGCCAAGATGTATTCTTACTGTAACCGTGACGGCCATGTTTTTCAGCTTTATGGAGGCTTCCCAGCCCGCTCTCAGTCATGAGGGAAGCTATGCAACCTGCTGAGGTCGGCAAGTTGAAAGATGGAAAGAATCGGGATCCTCGATAATAACATTGAGAAATAACCATCCCTGGAGCTTCCTTACATCGTGGCTTCTTGTTACAGGAGATGATAAACCCCTTACTGTTTAACTCATTTTGAGTTGGATTTATCCTCACTTGTAGCCAAGAGCATCTTAATGAATATCACAGGCTTTGATGGGATCTTGTCCTCTCAATACGGCATAGAGATGTGGTGAAGCCACTCTTCTAATCCGTGTGGCCTGGGCCAGAAGACTACAGGGAAGACAGACAAGGCAAGTGCTCCGAATCATCCTTGCCCTCTACTGCTGCTCTAGAAGCATCCCCATACCTTACTCAAGCTTCCCTTGTGGTGTGATCATGCGCAGGTAACTCCTTAATCCCTGATGAAATTAGACCCCTCGTGGGTCCTGCTCACTGCCCCCCACCCCCACTTGCCTGGCCTTTTCCGGAGCCTGAGGTGTGGTGGACAGAACGTGGGCTCCATTTGGGAATATTAAAGCCTAACCTGTCAGTGTGGCAAGATGATTGCCGTCTCGGGCAGTTTACCTGATTCCTTTCTTCCCGGTGTTTCTTTGCAGTTGCCTCTGACTGCCCAACAGGGCTGTGTGCCCTGTGTCAAAGGCCAGGCCCCCAAACTGCTTTGCTGGGGGCGCCCGGGTGGCTCAGTCGGTGAAGCGTCTGCCTTCGGCTCAGGTCGTCATCCCAGGGTCCTGGGATCGAGCCCCGCATCAGGCTCCCTGCTCAGCGGGAAGCCTGCTTCTCCCTCTCCCTCTGCCTGCCGCTCTGCTTGTGCTCTCTCTCGCTCTCGCTCTCGCTCTCTCTCAAATAAATAAATAAAATCTTAAAAAACAAACCTGCTTTGCTTGGGCCAACAAGCCTCAAGGCGTAGCCTCCCGAGCCGCGGAAGCAACAACACCTGGGAGCTTGGTAGAACTGCAAACTCCTGGGCCCCGTCTCAGATCTACTGAATTAGAAACTCTGGGGATGGCCCCCGGCCATTTGTAGTTTATCCATCCCTCCAGGAGATTCTGCTGCACGCTCAAGTTGGAGGACCACTGCCCTAGACCTTGGCTGCCGCCAGGACTGGTAACTGTGGGTGTGGCAGTTTCCCAGGGCTCTAACGTGATTCTTTCCTACTGCAAGGGTCCCATTTCACTCTGTAATTATGCTTTCTTCCCTGTGACTAGTTGATCCTCTATCTCCCTCTCTCATGGCAAGCTCTACCAGAATGGTCACCGGGTCTATTTTGCTTCGGGACGGCATCCCCAGTGCCTAGAACAATGCCTGGCCCATGGCATATACTCTGTCAGCATCTGTGGAATATGGGTGAAGAAGGGCCCCCACGGGCCACATAAGCTACCAGGTGGCGTATTTTGCTCCATACTGAATTCAGCAGATTCTCACGGTAGTATCTAGCTAAGCTGTTCACATGGCACAACGTTTTCTCTCTAAGCTGGGCACAACTGGTAAATTGGCTTTCACGTTTGCCCGACTTGAAGCAATGAAGACACCTTCAAATTCCTCTAGAAAGTGACCTCCACTCAGCAGGCTGTCACGCTAAAGAGCCATGGATATTGGCTACTGTTTGCTATAGGATGTGCATGGAAGTCCATATTCCTTTGTTCCTTCCCCCGCCCCCCCAACCCCCCAGAAGCCTTGGCCCTCAGAACACCAAAGACCCCAGGGCCAGTGTAAGAGGAAACATGCAAAATGCCCAGAAGGCCCGACAGGGCTTTTTGTTGGTACCAGCCCAACCCTACTCACTCCTGGCCCTTCCTAGACCACCTTGGATTTTTCTGGAAAGTACGGATGGGAATTGGATGCTGGGAAACACTTCTGCATAGCTTTCTCCCTCCTCGCTGTCAACTCCAGAATCAGGGGAGCTGATGTAACTTCACTATATGACCAGGAGAGAAGAGCCTGGGTTCACAAAGGAGATGGCAGCCCCCCGGGGGCTCAGAGTCTGGCGGGAAGTTGGGGACAGTGGTGGGGTGGTGTGGGGTGGGGGGTGCGCAATCAAGAGGACCGAGGGGTGCTCTCCTGAGCGTCCTGCCTGCCGGCCTCCTAGGAAGGAAGCTCAGGGTGTGGGACTCCTCTCCCCTAGCTGCATGGGGGGAGAGGAGTAGAAAGAGGTGTGGTTTTTTTTTTTTTTAAGATTTTATTTATTTATTTGACAGAGACAGAGACAGCAAGAGCAGGAACACAAGCAGGGGGAGTGGGAGAGGGAGAAGCAGGCTTCCCACTGAGCAGGGAGCCCGATGCGGGGCTTGATTCCAGGACCCTGGGATCATGACCTGAGCCGAAGGCAGCCGCTTAACGACTGAGCCACCCAGGCGCCCGAAAGAGGTGTGTTTTAAGGACGGAAGACAGTGCGTGGGCCATGGAAAGGGACCATTTGAAGCTGATTGTGTTTTGAACACTTAAATCAAAATATGTCATTATTAGAGACCTAGAATCTTCTCTTGTCAGGAAGAACCAGGCTTCACACTCCCATCTGCTCATTTTCTGTAAAACCCCAACCATAAGACTTTGATCTAAATGCAGCCTCCCTGCTACCACTTGGCAACGGCAGGTGGATGGGGTAGCTCCCTTCCAAATGCATGTGGTGTGTAGCCCACAGAGGGGGCGCCAAGAGTGCAGATGGGGCCACAGTCCATCTCAGAGTCCTCAGCGGGAGCTCTTTCCTGCCCAGGCTCCAACCTGTGCCCACTGCCGGAAGTGGGGCCCAGGGGCCAGGCCTTAGAAGTGCAGTCACCCCTCATGCAGGGACCTCGTGTGCTCTGGGCCAAGCCCTGTCCTGGAGCCTCTCCCAGCACCCTAGGCCCCCAGAAGGGCACTTCCCTTGGAACGCCACGGTGTTTTCCAGCTCCCAAAGTCCCGGCTGGTGCATCTTCCTAGCAGTTCCTCATGACCACCCTGTGCCATAGACAGGGCGTGGAGAGACCTCATTTCAGAGAAGACCCCAGAAAGAAGTCAAGCAGCTGCTTCATAGTTTTTAAACTGTGAGCCAGGTCACCCAAGGGGTAATGTGACAGAAGCCGCCTAGGACAGCCTTGCCCCTCTCACCCCATCAGAGGACCCCCTCTTTAATCTGAAAAATATTTGGCCCATTCATCCTGCGGGCTAGCTGCCTGATGCTTGAAGAAGTTTCCCATCTTCCCTGAAATCCCAAGTCCCTGCGGGATGGCGTCTGAGGAACCAGACTCCAGAGATGCTTCTCTGTGTTTCTCTCCAGAACCAAGAGGCTAGAGCCGAAGACAGTGGCCTAAGATGCCTGGCAAGTCTGGGATGCCTGCGGGGTTGGGGCTCTGTGGGTGAGCCAGAAGCAGTGCTGGAAGAAATGGAGAGAACACGGCCAGGTGGCTGGCCGCAGGTGTGTGACGTCCAAGGGTGTGACGGGGTGGGGGGCCGCGGGGACCACTTGTAACGCGTCTGACTGCACTGTGAGCCTGGACATCCAACAAGTACCTCCCGTATGGAACTGGGTTGCCTTTACCACCAAGCTCCCAATCGAGACGGTTTGGGGCAGGCTAGAGCATAGGGGGTGTGAAGGGATGCTGAGCCCCTTCGCGATGTACGGTAGAGTGCTGAGCACTGTCAAGCCCAAGGTCAACCCCATGGGATCCACGCCACATGCTTCTTAGTTCATCTTTATACACCCTGGGCAGCATGTCAAGGCCTATGCAAGAATTTCCATTCGATGGTGCCCACTTGAATTTTAAATTGCCTTGCCTGGCTTTTGAGGGCTCCAGACTCTTCTCTAGCCCTGTACTAACAAATCTTCACCTCCATTCTTTATTTATTTTTTATTTTTTTAAAAAGATTTTCTTTCTTTATCTGAGAGAGAGAGAGCACGCACGAGTGGGGTCAGGGGTTGGGCAGAGGCAGAGGGAGAAGCCAGGCTCCCCACTTGAGCAGGGAGCCTGACACGGGGCTCAACCCCAGGACCATGAGCTGAGCTGGAGGCAGACGCTTAACCCACTGAGCCACCCAGGCACCCCTCCTCCGTTCTTTATTTTTGTTTTTTTAAGTTTTATTCATTTAAGTAATCTCTACACCCAACGTGGGGCTCGAACTCACGACCCCAAGATCAAGAGTCGCATGTTCTACTGACTGAGCCAGCCGGGCGCCCCTTCACCTCCATTCTTCAGACACATCGTTTTCCTGCCGCTTGTCAACCCACATCTATCCCACCACCGTCTTCAGACCACCTGTCTGCCCTTACCCCTTCAATTCCAGAGCAGCCAGCACCTTACTGGGAGGCAACCTGTAGCATCCAAAGAGTACTAAGAACCACAAGGAGCTCCCAGGGGCATTCCCTCTCCTCACTTCAAGTCCAGCTAGAGCCCCGTCCCCCCCTCCCAGGAAGTCACCCTGCCCCCTGCGCTCTGCGCTGTTCTCCCTCGATCAGCAGGGCAGCCAAGAACTTCTGTATTCACTGGTATGGTTTCTTGGGTGACCCTCTTCTCCCCAGTGGAATGACGGGCTTCCTGAGAATGAGGACCCCATTTACATCCTCGCTCGTCCTCCCACACAGAGACCAAAGCCAGATGTGTCATAAATCACATTACTGCTGAGAGGACACTTACCATGATGAGCACGGAGTAGTGTACAGAATCGTTGAATCACTATATTGTACGCCTGAAACTCCTATAACACCGTACATTATCTATATGGAATATAAAAAATTCTTTAATAATTATAAATTTCTAAATAAATGAATAAATAAATCAATCCTATTACTGCCTCAAATCCCATGTGGTTTTTGGCACCCCCCCACACACACACCCAGAGCCAGAGGGATCGCCGTTAGCAATCTCTGTTAACCAAGGGCTGGCCTCTTCGGGTACTTCTTCTTTGGAGCGTGTTTCAGTACGACAGGGACCTTCAAATTCTTTGGACATAAATTACAGTTCTCCAAAAGGGAACTTGGACAAATTACGCAATGTGGGGCACCTAAGGGCCCATCCAGCCCTGACTGTGTGGGCCAATGGCCCGAGGGGCAGGTTGAAGAAGAGTAACACCATCTCTGCTGGCCACCTCAGAGGCTGCCTGCCCTACCCATACCACCTTGACCCACCTCTGGAGTCCAGGGATTTTGTTCACCAACAGCTCGTCCCCATCAGCCTTCAGCGTCTGTGGTTGAACTAATTTTCGAAGTCACTAGGTGCGCATGACGTGGTCGCAGACGAGTGAGACATCCTCTGGCTTTCATTTGGAGGCGGAGTCCACTGTCCCTGCTGGGCTCACAGGTCTCTCTCTGGACCTTGGATCAAGGCTCAGGTCAAACACTGGAGTCAGAGCACCCCTAGGTCAGCCCCTTTCCAAACTGTTTTCAGCACATACCACCTGACGGGCATGCCGGTACAGGCTTTCGGGGGACAGCCAACAAAGGCCACGGAAATGGCAAGTCCAATTCTCTTGTCCCTCGCGCACAGGTTTTGGCATTGGATGTGGTCTTTTCTAATGTGCACTGAGACCAATCCAGGAGAAACACACCTATTGTTGCACTGACTATGATCTTGGTTCTCTGTGTCCAATTTCTGACCCACATGTAATTTTTTTTTAATATATTTATTTATTTATTTATTTGACAGAGAGAGACACAGTGAGAGAGGGAACACAAGCAGGGGGAGTGGGAGAGGGAGAAGCAGGCCTCCCGCGGAGCAGAGAGCCCGATGCGGGGCTCGATCCCAGGACCCTGGGATCATGACCTGAGCCGAAGGCAGACGCTTAACGACTGAGCCACCCAGGCGTCCCCCACGTGTAATTTTTAAGGTGAAATCCTGTTGAGGGTTCTTTTTTTTTAAGATTTTATTTATTTATTTGACAGAGAGAGACACAGCGAGAGAGAGAACACAAGCAGGGGGAGTGGGAGAGGGAGAAGCAGGCTCCCCGCGGAGCAGGGAGCCCGATGTGGGACTCGATCCCAGGACCCTGGGATCATGACCTGAGCCGAAGGCAGACACCCAACGACTGAGCCACCCAGGCGCCCCTGTGGAGGGTTCTTTAAGAAGCCCAGATTTTATTCACTGGGCCCCATTCATCCCAAGATATATTTACCTCCTCTCAAAGCTCCAGCTGATTAAGCGGGTATGAATTTTCCATATGTAAACCATGGTATTTTTCTGAACAGATTGTGTTTGCTTAAGTGTTCCGCGAGTGGCCCCTTCCCAACGATGCAGCTGCCAGGGTGACCACAGAGCCCTGCCACACAGGGTCACATGGCCTGGAGAGGACTAGAACTAGCACAGAGGCCACATGGTCCCGACGTGCTGTCCACCGAGCTCTTCCTGCTTTGAAGTTCACCGAGCAAGGAGCCACCGTGTGAAGTTAGAAAACCTTTTCGACAAGATTTGTCTCCAAAAATAAAAAAAATAACAAATAAAAAATAAAAAAACCCAAAAATCAAATAAACAAAGAGTTTTAAAAAAAGAAGAAAAGAAAGATTTGTCCCCAGGTGGCCCTGGACTCCTTCACCTGTACTCGGGTCAGCCAGAGTCTGCCATGACCTTTAACTTGGTCTTCTGCACGGCCAGGACGGTGCTCATTGCGGCAAGCCCGACAGGCCTGTCCCTTCCTGATGACTGAGACAGCAGAGTAAGGGGGAAAGGGTAATGGAAGGAAAAGGGGCACTTCGGGGGGAAAAAACCAGCAGGCTCTGGTGGCCAAACAACCTTGGTTTCAAATCTGGTTCTCGCATTTCTTACCTGTAGGTCACCCTTGGGAAAGTTACCTAACGTCTTCGAGTCCTTACCCTCATGTGCAAAATGGAGCGACCTCTACTTGTGACCACGGACGTGGCCTGGCTTAGTGGCCCGGACCCGGGTTCGTCCTGCCTCACTGCTCAGTCGGGATGGTACAGGGGAATAAACAGCAAGGAACTTTCTTTTTACAGTCCATACGTTCAAGTAACTTTCGGCTGCTGCGGCCAGAGCTTGTTGCAAATTATTCAGAACTGAAACAAGTTTTTCATTACATTTTAAAAGCCAGGTGAGGGCAGGGACACTCAAGACCTATAAAGACAAGTGCAGCGAACGGGTTCAGAGCCCGATGCCAGGGTCCAGAAAATTACCCACCCACCAGGGTTCTCTCTTTGTGGCTGGCCTGGCACCAACTGCCCTGTGGGGGGGGGTCCCCGAGAACAGTGGGTTACAGTCAGCTTTGGGTTATCAATGTTGGTGCAGAAAAGCAAGTCCCAGGCCGTGGTAAACCTAAGCAACTCTATCTGGAATGCATTTTATATGTGCGTGTGTGTAGTTTTTTCTTGGCAGGAGGCTTACCTTCCTAATTATGTTTCCCTTCGGCTATTATTAAAATCAGTCTGCATTCCCCAAGCACACAGCACTGACAGCAGGGGGAAGGCACTCCGTAAGTGACAGGGTAAGGTCTACCTGGGATTAAGTGTTTGAAAAGACACAAACCTGTATGTAGGTATGTAGGTGTATGCGCGCACGCGCACACACACACACACGGACTTCCAACTCTGCCGCAGGTAAGAAACACAGTAACACAGAGTTACTGCAAAACTTCCCCAAACACCGGAGAATAATACCTTAAAACCCTTTAGAAAAGCATTGCGGGCATCACACACGCTTTCTCTTCATTCTTTAACCAGACCGGTCAACTCTCATCAGCTTTTACCCGGCAGGATTGATGCATGAAAACTTTTTGCTTTCCAACAATCTTGCCTTTTCCCAGGATTCCTCATCTATCTTTAAGAACTGTCAAAAGTAAAATGTGCATTTAATGCCACATGTGGACACTCTTGCTGAGAAATGGATTCTTCTAGACTTTATGGACTAACGTGTCTCCAAACACTGATGAATAAAAATTCAACCTTACAGGACAACTGAACTCTGACAATCATTTACATATTCTAATGGCTCGCTGGCCATCGGACAGATCATTCATATGGTGACTGGGAAGATCTAGGTATGCATTTCCCACTATTCTCATCTCCACCTTGCGTGATGCAGCTGCGGCTTCAAGTCCTCTGGGCTTGAGGAAACATTAAGAGTACATTATTCTAGGGCGCCTGGGTGGCACAGTGGGCTAAGCATCCGACTCTTGGTTTTGCCTCAGGTTGTGATCTCAGGGTCATGAGATCGAGCCCGGCATCGGGCTCCATGCTGGGTGTGGAGTCTGCTTAAGATTCTCTCTCCCTCTCCCTCTGCCTCTGCCCCTCCCACCACATACGCTCACTCTCTCAAATAAACCTTAAAAAAAATGGAGTACATTATTCTAATAGGAGTCATTTCCGGGGTACATTTCCTTTGGACCATTCCCAATCATTAACAGTGGTGTTCATGTGCTGTGTTCTAAGAGGATCTTCCCAGTTGCTTTGGCCAGTCAGTATCTTCTTCACTGATGAGGATATGGAGACAAACTACCAGGAACGAATCTTAATGTGAACAGACGGTATCCTAGTGATGCACTCTGGGATTATAGCCCTATAACGCCAACCGCTCCTCATTCAAGATTGGTTTCTTGAAAGAAAAAAAAAATCACCTCGATTCAACTGGGCCAAAATACAGTAAAAATCCCAAGTCGGGTACCACTGAGCAACCCTGCCTTTAGAATGGGACTCCACATCTTTAGGGATCCCTCAATAATGTAATTGACCAAAAAAAAAGGGGGGGAAATCTCTATTCATATTTGCTTCCATATGCATAAGGAGACTTTGGAAGAAGCCAAAGTGTGTGTGTGTATGTGTGTGTATAATCAACTAATAATTTAGTGAATTTAGAGTATGGGGTAACTGGACAGGTTGGATGGGGAAACAGGAGGGAAACTTTCACTCTATACCTTTGTGTAGCTTTTGGTTTTTAAACCCTGTCATAACATTACCTAATGAAAAGCTAAATTAGACAAGTAAATATTACATGGATTGGCCTTACTGATGGGCTGGTATTCCTAGATTACCACAGGTTATCTTTCAGAGATTTTTCACCTCTGTAAGGGCTTCCAGAAGAAAATAACTAGAAGAGGTTAAAAGTAGAAACTGAACTTGTACAATAAAGTGTATCCCAGAACGCACAGCTATATTTTCCCCACGAGGTTCTAAGTTGAAAAAACAGTTCCCAGTCCTTGTTCCCTTATTTCAAGGAAGAGAGAAAGTTGTATTTGGTAGTTGGGCATTTGCTCGAGAGTGAGAAGGTGCACGTGCAGGCCTCCTCTCGCAGATCCGGTCACTGACTTGCCACCCTTTAGCTCTGCAAGTGGACGTATTCTGCAGACATCAAAGGGCAAGCAGAATTTTGCATAGCATCACCAACATCTATTTTCATGCCGGTTCTAGAATCACAAATGACAAATTCTTCTTCACGTAAGCTGTTAGGTTTCTAACACGCAGGAACGAAAGTTTTAAAATGCACATCAATGCTTTGTACTTTGTCTTTTATCAAATAGTAGGTGCTAATTACGGACTGTTTTTGAAATAAAATGTAAATCGAAGAGTCGTTAAAATGTTTTTTTCTTAAGGTACAGGGTGGTGAAGTGTTGGAAAGAAAAAATAATTTCCAAATGACTTTGTAAAACACAAAGTCACATGCTATTAACTGAGACTTTGGAAAAGTCAGGTCTACCAACAAAGCTTTTATTCTACCTCATACTCTGAACTCTTAAGATTTTAGAATATTCAACTTGCCTTTATTCTTTTTTTGGGGGGGGGCGGGGTGCAATGGTGAGCCTGCCGGCTGGTTAGAAGCCAAGAGTTACCCAGTCAGATCTGAATGGAAAAATCTATGATTTGTTTATTTCATAGTTCAAGTTCAAAAGCAAGAGACAATTTAAATAATAAAAGGGTAACAGGAAAAAATGCAAAGAAAGAAAACAAATCAGTGAGAGTCCAGAAGAACCTTCAAGAATATTTAATTCGGAAAATGTTATTGGTGTAGAGAAGCTGACTGAAAGAAAACAGCTGGGCAGAGTTCAAGGTTTTAAATTAAAAACAATCTCACAAGGTCTACGGGGATAACTCTTTGAGCCACATTTTGGAGACCAGATTCATTTCTACCAAGTCAAAGTAATAGCAGTCTAAGCTAAAAAGGAAATTCCTCACAACTGAGGTAGTTACTAAGTATCAGCACATTTTCCAAGTTCTCACAAGGCAGCTTAGCTATTTACAATCCATTTTTCCTCATACATAAATGGAGCACCTTTTCAATTTTAGGTCTTCTGTGATTTGTTTAAAAAAAAAAAAAAACACTTATACACACCAGCCAGAATATGCCTATTTTATTAACATCATGCTTTAATAAATAACTGGCTACTTCTAATAAAATTAAGCCTCTGTTTACAACAGCCCCCAATATTCCATGTTGACCATTCTTGCAGAATTTGGTGTGAAAAGCTGAATGAAATGTAGACCCTGAGCTATCAAGTAATTACGTTTCAATATAAAAATAGAGAATTAGTCTTACAACC
Organism: Halichoerus grypus; assembly: GCF_964656455.1. Taxonomy (NCBI): domain Eukaryota; kingdom Metazoa; phylum Chordata; class Mammalia; order Carnivora; family Phocidae; genus Halichoerus; species Halichoerus grypus. Next base: position 18,356,501 of record NC_135727.1, on the reverse strand, counting down.
GAAGATGGAACAGGAACACAAACCACCTCTCTGTGGGTGTTAGCTTCTGTGGAATCGGACATCTCAATGGCTGTCTCAAGCAGGAAGAGACTTGCAGCGTTTTCTCTTTTTGAAGACTTTTTGGGAACTCCTTTTTAAAGGGAGCTGTTACCTTCTCATAGTTTTAGAAGCTGTCATTTGGTAAGGATACAAGGAACGGGGTACTAAGGGGCCAAGGCAGTTGTCTTTGGCCTGGGACAACAGTTATGGCCTTTGCCAGATCCCCCCGCCCACCCCCACCCCGGAATTGTGGCTAAGGGTCACAGCTAAGCTATTGCCTTCTGGGCTCTCTACTCCCTCCCGTCCCCCTCCAAACAACAACAACACGTGAAAAAAGTCCGGACACCCAGATCCCCCCCAAGCAGACTTCTTGGCTGATAGGGTAGCACACGGCTGTGAACCACAGCAAGCCCTTTGCCTTTCTGATCAGAGGGGCCCGGGCAAGACGACTCAAGTAGGACACTTTAGCAATCTTGTTTTACAAAAACTGGGATCCAAAACCAAATGCAAAGACGAAAACTTTGCTGGAGGAGTGTGGACAGCTATTCGGTGAGCCCAGACGGCACCCCGGTTCTGGCTAGCCCCCAGACAGTTCCCTATTCTATATGGTGGGGTGTGAAATCTGGTATGCTGTAACAAGGGGGACCAAATGAACTCCTTGGTCACTTATTTCTGCCATCGGGATAGGAAGTCAAAGCAGGTCAGTGTGGACATGAAGACCAGCACACAGCGGCTTGCTAACTTGCCTGGATAAGACAGAAAAAGACAAAAACCCACCCCCAAACTAAGTGTGAACGTGTGATAACTTATCTTCTTCTAAATGGGCGCCGCTCTAAGTATAAGCGGGTTCGAGAAATGGACCTGTGACCTTAGTTTATATAATTCAATTCAACCAAGACGGGTATAATCTGCAGTCTCTTCCAGTCCCTGGCTATCAGTGAAGTAGAGCCGCCTTCTTGTATCGATGCCTGAATACAACCTACCAAGTGGCTCAGAAGCCCCCCTGTGCCTTCACATTCTGTCCTAACTTAATAATAATAAAAAACAAAATCACATCTGCTCCTCTCCAGATAAGGCAACTAAAACAACAGGGATAAATGGAAATTTTACTGCTTGTTGGGCTTTTTCTTTTAATAAGGTAACATGATAAATAAAACCTGCTTCTGTACAGCTATTTAATATTTCAGAAATACGTACATGTTACATGCCAAGAAAGGACCCTGGTTTTCTTGTAAGAAACAAGGTGAGATCATAATTGAAGGGAAAAAAAAAAAACCCCACAAACAAAAAGAAAAAAAAAAAACAAACAAGAGTGATAAAATCACAAATGCACAACTAACTACAGTTCTGTACCTACACTGTCAGCCACGTTTAACATGATGCGGGGGGCGGGGGGCGCCAGGAACCGCCTTTATACATCCAAGTCCCTTCCCCCCCCGCAAAACTGAATGAAAACACAAAGTCAGCATTTTTTTTAAACCAGTGGCCACATAGTAAAAACTGTACATCGTTGTCCATTCATTTAAAAAGCAAAGTCACTAGGATGGTATAAAAGTGATAACCGGTGCCTTTTTAACTTTGTGAAGAAAACTCTCTAAGATTCAGAATTATCTGCACTCTCTCTGCATGACCAGGAGCACGATGCAGAAGGCGGCGAGGAGGGAGGGCTGCGCCCGCACAAGGCCACCAGCGCTGCCGGCCTGATCGTTGGCGCTCTTCCCGGAGGGCTCAGTGGCGTTGTGCTCCAACTCCGAGGGGCACTGCTGGTACTCGCAACCGCTACCGCTTCCCTCCCCACTGCTCTCATCACCTATTTCAAAAAAAAGAAAAAAAAGGAAGAGAGATTTCATTCCGCTCGTTCTCTTTCACACGGCGTACGAGAGCAACGTGTGAGTTTCCAACCACAAATGCTTACTGATGTCAAAGAAGTCCACATCGTTCCCGTTGTAAGCATTCTTCATTTTACTGGTCATAACCCGAAGAGCCATGATCTGGCGAAGGATCAGTATGTCCGGTTTGCTGGTGTCCACCTGGACCTCCGGATTGTTGCCCTGGTTGGCTAAGCCATTTCCCGTCACCGCGAACAGGTATCTAAAATGAAAAATGACTCTGCTAAGATGATCGGTAAAGCTCAAAGTGGCCGAAGATCAGAGAATTCTGCCTCGATTCTAGTAGTCCTACTGAGTGCAATTCAGGGGAAAGTGCCCCCATTTCTTGTTTCTCCGCTTTGACGGGGACCTTTTGGAACGCTCCCCCTTTTACGGAGGTTGGTGGGTCAGAGTCAAGGGCCGATACAGTGGGGACTTAGCAAAGTTATTGAGTGTGGAGGGCAGTGACTCAAGGTATCACCCAAGAAGAGAATGAGGCCTTTGGGGGAACTGCAGCTTTAGGAGGCCAGGCCGGTGGGCCGAGAACCACAGGCATTAAATCCTGGAAAGACGAGGCTACGGGAACAGCCTGACCCCGGGCTGCAGCCCTCGTGCTGGACCAGAGCCACCATCGCACACTTCCGGCCCAGGACTCCCCACAAGCAGCTGGGTGCCTTCCCGAGGCTTGCGGGACAAAGCCCGTTCCTCAGACCGTCTAGAAGCCATCCACGCTGTTGCTACCTACCGTCCGGTGCTTCGTGATGCCTCCCTCGAGTGACTACTGAGCAACCGCCGTCTGACCCACGCTCCCCCTCCCCGGGGCAGGCGGGAAGGGAGCCCGCCAGCCCGCTCGCCCGAGCCTAACCTGCTCTTGCCCTTCCCGTCCCAGCAGTCGTCCTCGTTCCCGTTCCCAGCGGCCATTCTCCCATCGCTGCACACATTGCTGGGCAGAGAGGACCAGAACTTCTTGGCCTGTTTCAGCTTCTCCTTGACATCAGTAACCTCATTAGCAGGGGCGGGGGGAAAAAAAGAAAGACCTCTGTAAAAACACACAACTGCCTACAGATGTGTCTTTTGATCATGTCTAAAGTAGCTCCAGAGCGCTATGCGATTCATTTTCAGCTTGAGTCACAAGAGAAAAATGCAGATCAAATCTATACAGAAAAGAACAAACTCGCTCAAATGAACTAACACTTGGAACACAGGCCCCGAAGGAGTGGCCCCGATCCACCGGCCACTCTCCCCCTGTATTTACAGCTACCACCTGAGGCCCGCCGGCCTCCGGGCCCCGTGGGTACAAGGAGAAGCCACCGTCTCCTCCCGCAAGGCTTTCCTCCTCTGGCTGCAGCGTCTATACCGCCTGCCACGGCGCCCCCTCCGGCCACGGCGCATGCGGCTCGCTGCCAAGGGCAAAGCGGCTCGCTTCCAACCCCCTGTCCCCCGGGCGCTTCCTATTCATCCCCTTTGCTAGTGAAGCCCGGGGTCTCTGCTGCTCCCGCTGAACAAGGAGGAGTCTCATCGCTCTGTGCTCCCTATAATGGGCACAGTGATGTGCTCACAGGAGATGCGTCGCGTTTCCTAACGAAGTACAAGCTTTATGAGCTAGAAAATGAGAGGCAGATTTATGGACATCCCCATGCAACCTGCTTGGAAAGTTTCACCTGAAAGACCCGCACTTGAAAGCCTTCCAACTAAAAATGCATTCGGAGCAAATGTTGTCAGTTCTTTGTCATTAAACGCGGCCGTTCCTGTGCCGAAGTGCTCACCAGTCGGTCCAAACTCGTGCCAGCTGCCGTGGTCGGGCGTTCCTCGGGGTGATACGGTCTGAAGCGGGCACTGAAAGCCCCCTCGGAGATGGATCGGGAAATCCGGCCGGCCGGGAGGGGTTTGGGGGGTCCACATCCCTGGAAGACCTGCATTGAAGCGAACACAGTCCCATTAGGGAAGCTGGGTCCCAAGCCCCCCCCGGGGGGGGTAGGGGGAGGTGGGGGAGGGAGGGCTCTGCTTCTCCTTGCCAGTTATCCTGCCTTCATTACCTTCTGAGACACCTGCACACTATTCTCCTGCATATTCATTATAGCATCGGAAATCTTCACATCGATGGGATCCATGACCGATTCGATGTTGAAAGGACCCTCGAGCCTCTCCGCCACCATCAGCATCGCATCTAATAGGACGTTTGGGGAAAAACAAAACAGCAGAAAAAGTAAACCGTTAGTTCGGCCCTGGGTCATCAGTCTGATTATCTTACTGCCTTTGTTTCCGGTGCGGGGTAGGGAAGAAGGCATGCGTCATAATCAATTCATGTTTTTATGTCTGTTTCTATTACACAAGCTGCATTTAGTCACCGTGTATTGCTAGCTCTCTGAAGTGTGAAACGGCCAGGTGAATGCTTTATTCCACAGCAAGGAAACCCAATCGGGAACGTTCTATTGTACTGATTATTCATTCCTCATGTGTCGGTGGCTGTCACTGTAAGGCTCCGAGCTAGCTCCTGCTGACAAACCTAAGGCTGGGGGCAGAATAACATGCCACTTCTCCCAGTGACTTCCTAGGATCTTTTCATTTAGGTTCCATTTACAAGACTCAAAAACATAAATCCGTTAAAATCCTGGCATATCATTTCCTTTCTTTCATTTTTTAAATGAAACCCTTTCAGCTCCTTGAGCGCACAGTTGGAAAGTACAAATGACAGTGTTCCTAGGAATTCTAATGACTTTTCAAATAATGCAAATTTGAAAGATGCAATTTTGTATTAAGATAAACTTCCCATTTCAAACACAAGGGCCTCGAGTTAAAGCAAAACATGTGCCTCTTTTCATTCGGGTGAAAAGACAACACAAGACACAGTACACAAAAAGCCTGTGCTCACAGTGTGAGTCTTCGCGGATTACTCTGCGAGTCACCTTGGCCTTCTGGAGGAGTCTAGAATGTTTTAGTACACGTCGAATCTCTTAAACAAAATATGTGGTACTTGTTTTTCTGCCGTAGGTGTTTGTGGGGATTATGAGGCTTAGTATTCTTGCCTGATTATCCTGGTCAAAATTAGAGGAAACTGGAAATGAGGAAAAGGCTGCTTCACTCCTGACAAGCACTGAACTCTTCAACTTGTTTGCTCTCCTTTCCACTCTGGTGCTTAAGGCCCGGCAGGGAAAGGATCGTTAGGCCCACATTATCTACAGCCTCCAGGTAGGCCAAGGACAGCTCCCCAGCAAGGAGGGCTAGTTTCCAGAAGACTATAGGCCCTTCTCGGAGAAGACTGCAGGCCACCACCATCTTCTACCTCAGCTTTCTGGTGCAAAGGAGTTTTGGCATCAGCCTGTCAATGAAATCCAATCTGCTCATCAACCTTTCACCTTCCACCTAGAACAGACGCAACACAACATCTGAAGGCGTGGGGGTCCTTTCTCTAAGCTGCAATTCCAATGTCACAAACCACAAATAGATTTCCGTGAAATGCATTTTTTTTTTTTAAATAACAAATGAAGTTTCAGATTGCACTGTGGTAAGCACCAATAAAGTGACGCTTCCAACCTCTAAGTAAAGACTGCCAGCATGAATATAGCATTGTACTAGAGCGGGAAAAATGCTTTTGATGTGCTAGCAAAAGGAGACTTTTGTAAACAAGTGGAACACAACGTCAGTGTGTTCATCATTGTCAAAGCATCAGGGCTGCCGCGTACAGAAAGCACATTCTTTGCAGAAGAAGTCGCTTGCTCCAAATAAAAATATTATGAATAGACAGATAATCAACATCCAAAATGCAGAGGTTTAAACAAGAAAAAAAAAAAAAAGAAAAGAAAAGAAAACAGAGCATTTTGAAACTACTCATTCCCCTAGTGGCGAGGAAAGGCTGGATCACTAATATGTTTGTGAAAGGCTCAAAGGAAACATAAACCCGATTCTTCTGGCTGTTTGGCGTCTTTGTCAACTCTGGGACTGGAGGGAAGCCGGGCCTTTGTTGGGGCCGGTGCCATGGCGTCCTGCGCGGGGCGGCTGAGGAATGCGCTGAGCGGCCTCCCGCCCCTGGGGGGAGTCCTGGTCGGCTCTCAACGAGGCCCTGCCCTAGAAGCAGCCAGCCCCGAGGGAGAGCCAAAGATGGTGGGTGTGGGGTTGTTTTTCTTCTGGTGGGTCTAGGCTAAAGGTCCCTCATTTCCGGGATAGCTGACGGGTCCCTGCCTCCTTCCAGCAGCCCCGACACCCCAACACCCCAACACGAAAGTCCTGCGACCCGAGTACGGTTGGCGTCAGGTGAATGTTAAGGCAACCACATGCGTGATGGAAAACAAGGTGCCACCAAGCAGAATGTATGGTTCTCTAGAAACTGACCGTTCTGGGGGTGGCGGTGGGGAGTATTTGGTCGACCTTTTGAGGCAACCTCTTACAAAACCGAGTCCAGGGTGTTTCAACTGTTTGGATCCATCTGGATCAAGGCTGACAACAATTCAAGAGAGGGAAAGGAGGCCACGGCCGCAAGAAGGCAGATGTGGAAAACTTAGCTTGAGTCTCTTCAAGGGCCTGGTCCAACCTCGGGCTCTCAGCGCTCAGGCTATGGGCACTGGGTCACCCCCACCCAGCCACAGAGCATCCCTCCCTTGTACCAGGCAAAGTGAATCCTTTCGCACTACGCCACCAATAACCACAAACCCCCATCTTCAGCCTCATGACCCACCGGGAAAACAAAAGGCAGTTTCCCGACTTAACCCCAAGATCTGATTTAAAGAAGTGGGGGGAAAAGCTCTTCGCCGTTCATTAACTGCAGTCATTTAAAGGGGTAAGAAAAATTCTTTGCAAAGAAAAAAAAAAAAAAGGAACTTCGAGCAGAGGCATGTAAATTGGGACTGAATTCTACAACCACAGAGCAAATTAAACCCTGGTGAAAATTCATAAAAAAGCATGGGGATTAACAATGTCTATTACTCCTGGCCTGTTAGATCAGCTTATGGGACATAAAGAATAAAATACCCATTAAAAATTAAGTTTAGATACAATTATATACCTCACCCCTCCAAAAAGGATCATTTCAAAGAACTGAAGAAAATGGATTGAGAAATCTGATCAATTTCCACTTGGGTTTAATTTTGTTTCTTGAAAGAGAGCAAATGTAGGTTTTAAAATTCTCAACAAGAACAACAGTAACTCACTCCTCCTTGCTTTAGAGTACCTGCTTGAAAACATTAATTAAGCAGGCCACAGTGTGGTTTTGATTTGATGTGGACCTGCAAACTCTACAGAAAAATATGAAAAAAAGAAAGCGCACAAGAGAATTTGTATTTTAATACAATGAGTTACAGTTTCTGCCAGACATGTTAGAATAAGAGAATAGTGCGAGGGACAATTTCTCCCATGGCTTCCTTCTGGGCACGATGGGCCTCCGCTGCCCCGTCTTCCCTTTCACGGGACTCGGCTCTCCTGTGTGTAGATTTTCTCAGGTCTCCTCGCTTTGAGCTATTTAGGCTACAATTTTGCTGAAGTGCTTAATATTCACATCTTTTTTTATTCCTGTGTCAGTGTTCTCAAGAATCTGTTGGAGCCAATTTATTGATGCATTTTCAAACAGTTAATATGGTAATTAGCTCTCATGCAGACTAAAAAGCCTTCTCTCCAACTCCAATCCCCCACCCCAAAGGTGCCAGCAAATTGCATACATGTTCCCATGATGTGAACAAATTAAGTGAAAAACAGGTGCTTCTAAAGCCACTTACGTTCTGCAATTACACAAACGTGACGGGGATGGGGGAAGAGCAAAGTCTGTTTTGTGAGCCGTTAGCGCGCACGTGCGCGTCTGTGTGTGTGTGTGTGTGTGTGTGTGTGTGTGTGTGCGCGCGCGCGCGCGTGGTGCCACCAGCACGGGGGACCAGGAGCTTCCGTACCGGTCATGGAGGTTTCAGGACTAAGCTGTGCATGAAGGGCACATCAACCAAGTCGATGGCTGGACATTTAAATGATCCTTAACTTGTCCTTTCCCACCGATGTTGATGAATCCTCTTGGAAAGTGGGTACCCCACTCACATTGCTGTCTGGATTCTGGGTGCCAGGGACCTGTGAGAATGCTTACCTCTAAAATGACTAGAGCAAAAGGGCCTCCGTGCTCACTGGAGCAGTCGGTTACTGTTAAATCCTCTATAGAAAGAGAACCCCTAAAGTCCCCCCAATCCGGTTTCACTTGATTCAAATACCCAACGGGCATCCGGCCGCTGTGCGGAAGGCTCGGTCGCAGTGTGACAGAATGATTTCAAAGCTCAGTCAGTGATGGCCATACTCCAGCATTTACAGGGACACAGCCTATGATGCGTAACTAAAACGGACCTTTTGGGGGGGAAGTGCCAAGAAGTCACATTCTCCTTATGACAACTTGCGATTCCCTGTGTCTGAGGTCTTCCGTAACACCACCACTTGTTCAAGGAACATTTACTTGTAGACTGGTGTGAACTTTGGGTACAGTGGGAACCCTGGCCAACAAGAAATAAGGACCAGAAGAACTTCCACAGACGGTAATTACAATATTCCCCGTGGCTGGAAGCTGAGCATTCTCCGGCGACGGAAACCCCTGCCTCGCTCACTCACCTATGAAATTGTTCCATTCAAACTCGAGATCCCCTTGGTTGGCCAGACAGCCTCTCATGATGTTCGAGCAGTAGTTGTAACACGGCTTCACACTCACGAGCCCCTGGCAGTGGGAGCAGTAAAGCATCTTCAGCAAGGCCTCGGCACACTGCGCTGTGGGACTGACCTAGTTTGGGGGAAGACAAAGACAACGTGGGGCAGTGATAACACAGACATTCCAAGTGCATCCAGTTGACCTTGAAGGTTTGGCCATGAATTGAACTTAAGAATGAGTTGTGATGGGTCACACTGAGCAGGCCTGGCCTGCTGCTTCTAGAGGAAGATTAGATAAAAGGAAGGGGTCTGCCGGGAAGAAGGTGGGTGGGTGGGGGTAGAGGCAAGAACACCGCTTGACCATAAATAACCCAGGTGCACATACTTCCCACCCTGTAGACTCCCATGCTTCCTCCATCCCGCTCCCCGCCTCCCCCCCCACACACACACTCACTCTCACTCATTTTATGTGGCTCAGTTTTTCCAAAGTCCTCGTACACACACAGTTCCAGGATCAGCCAGGAGACACAGGAGTAGAGACGACCTTCTCCTGCCCACCGTGCATGGCCTGCTGTGGCCTCTACCATCACTGGGCCGGCCTCGGACACTTAGCCCCCCCATCGAGGTGTAGCGGGGAACCTAGCGTGTACTCCCTTCTGTGCCCGTAGCTGTGCTGAAGGCCAAACTCAATGTAGCCTACAGGCAAGAACGTGAATACATTTAAACTTGGGGTGAGGTGAAGGCCTTCCAAGGCCTGGGAACAGTAAAGCAGAGTGCTCAGGGAACACTCGATGGAAGACAGGAGACTTCGGTGACACTGGGGAGAAAGGGTTGGATTTAATTGGCCCACTGAAGGGAGAACGCCCCCACCAGGGAGAACGCAGAGTGCCTGGGGTTGAGGAATTGTGGGAAAGACAGCTGGCTGCCCAGGAAGGAGCGTGTGCGTGGTCAGAACTGAAAGGCACGTGAAGACCAGGCAGAAACAGAGATACCATTCGGCAGGCCACAGGGGCTACGAAAAGTTCACGAGGAAGCGAAGCAGCAAGGATAAACGTGGTACTGGCCGTCCTCGGCAGAGAAATGAGGCGTCGTGTCCTCTTTTCGCTTCTCCAGTGACAGTGTCTTAGGCACACAAGAGCGGGTGCCACCTGTCCTGCATCTTCATCAATGCTTAGAAAGGATCATGGCCAGCCATCACTCATGGGCAGCTAACCCAAGGTTTCTGTCTTCTTGTTCTCTCTGCCCCGCCCTCTGCTTTCTGAGTCACTATCAGAGGATTAGTGCGTTCCTCTCTATCAGCACCAACCAGTGTTCTGAGCAAACTTTCCAAAGCAGATACCAGGGCAGGGAACAGATGCTGGGATGCACTTCACCTGCTCTGGAGTGTGACTTTGGAGACCGCTTATCAACAGTAGCCTTAGGAACAGGAACGAGGGATTAGAACTGCCAGGAGGAAAACTTAACACCACTGGGCTCCTATCTGATGTACACACACACACCGCCTCTTATCCCCACCAGGACTCTGGCCTCCAACAACAAGCTGGTAATTGTGTATGTCAAAGTCAACATCCCCTCCCAAGAATTAGGACCTTGCCGCAGTTTTTAACCGAGCCCAAATTAGTCCTTTTCACTGTGCTTTAATGGGCAGTGAAATCTTGGCTACCCAATATCCTGGGGGGATGGCCAGTCTGGAGGGCTAGATTTTCTGGATAGCTCAAAGTCCATTCTTTTAAAGTCATCGATAGTTAGGACTTCAATACCTGTCTGCCCCACCCCCTCACTTTACAGATGAGCACGCAAGCCTGGAGAGAGGAGGTGGCTGGAGAATGCCAGGATCACAGAAGTCAGAGCTGGGATGGGCCTTAGAAGTCACATCGTCCGGCTCTCGCATTTAAGAGACAAGAAAAGCAAGGCCACACAGATGAACGGACTTGCTGACGGTGTCCACGCTACATTGGATTCTAGCACCGCACCTTATCAAACATTGCCCAGAGAGCTCACGGTTCCCGACCTTCTCCGACACAGGCCGTGAACCCTCATCTTAGGCACACTTGTTTCCCTCTGTATTGCTATAGTTCGGTTCCACGTTGATGATACCCCTAACTGGCTGTATTGCAGAGAGGCGAAGGGTTAGTACGTAAATGCCTATGAGAAATTGGATTACAGCCTGTGGCATTTGTTGAATATTATGCTTCAGCGGAAACCATGCCCTACTACGGAAACATGTACAAAGCTCAAGTGTCAACAAATAGTTACTGAGCACCTATCTCGTGTTGGGGATTATTCTGGAATGTACTTGTGATTAGGTAGCAAGTAGGAATCTCTGTATTAGAGTAGGGAACCTGCTCTCAAAAGCACAAACACATTCCAAAATGGTATGGGCCTTTAGGAAATAAGCCAAAATCTAAAACACAATAATCTATTTGACAAACTTCCCCCCCCCCCAAAAAAAGACCTTTCCGTTTGTTTTCTTTTCTTAACTGTCTCCAAGGTCAGCTCCATTCTTTGTTCCATTGTAAGTCAAATCTGTGATGCAGCAGACCTGGTCTACTACACAGGGAGATGTCAGCTCAAGTTTTAAAGACTGGGACCAAACAAAATGACACAGAGTTTTATTAAAGGAAGATTATGAAGCTGGGTTTGGCTGACTTTTTCCACTTCATTCCCTGGCTAAGTGCTGGCTCATGCTCTGCACGTGACTGGTTGTCAAACTACTAAAAAGGATCACCAAGAACTCAGCTATAACATGCTATGGAAATACTAGATACCAGAACTGAGAAGAGAGATGGCCAAGTTCTAAGAAAACCACGATGGGCAAGGACATGAGCAATACCCAGGCTGGAGAAAATCAAACGGAGTCTTTGTGGTCTCAGGACCACTACTGAGACCGCTATGTGCAACTTCACATTATTCAGACTTGGGAAACAAAACCCTTGCGTGGGAATGAGGCCCTGGTACAGAGAATGGTTGGGTTTAAGATTTTATTTGAGAGAGAGAGAGAGAGAGAGAGAGAGAGAGAGAGCGCACACACACAAGGAAGGAGGAGGGGCAGAGGGAGAGGGAGAAGCAGGCTCCCCCTCTGAGCAGGGAGTCCGACATGGGGCTCTATCCCAGGACCCCAAGATCATGATCCGAACTGAAGGCAGACACTTAACTGACTGAGCCACCCAGGCGCCCCTAGAGAAGGGTTTTAACACAGTCAGGAAAAGGAAAGAAACAGGCGTCCCCTGCAATGCTCAGCCCCCCAGAGGAAGTACCAATAACGTGACCATTCCCCAGGCCTTCGGTCCCCACTCTCACGGACCCAACCAAGCTCAGGATGGTGAACCCAGAGTGCCAAGGACCACTTCTCCGTTTTGGCTCTGGAGTACCCAGTGGACAAACAAAATGGTTGCCTAGCTTTTGGAATTTTCAGGGGCTTTGTTCCGGGGCTTTATTTATTTTGAATACAAATTCAAGTTCAGGGGCACCTGGGTGGCTCAGTCAGTTGAGCGTCTACCTTCGGCTCAGGTCACAATCCCGGGGTCCTGGGATCGAGCCCCATGTCAGGCTCCCTGCTCATCGGGAACTCTGCTTCTCCCTCTGCCTCTCTCCCCACTCGTGTGCAAGTGCTCTCTCTCTCAAATAAAAATCTTTAAAAAAAAATTTTTTTTTAATTCAAGTTCATTCACATTCTACTCCCTCATAATCCTCAAAATCAATTGCTTCTTGAGTCCCTAAATAACTTACTTACTAAAGTACATTTATGTGGGGACCCAAGTCCAAGTGGTAGATCCTGCCCCATGAGGATTAACACAAGGGGCAACTATACTCCAAGGTTGTCTTTTAATCCTCAATTCTATACTGATGCTCTATGGCATGACATGCCACTTAAAATATTCAACATAATTGTTCCTTTGGGTCATAGGTCCTCTTGACTAACATTTGAGGTCTTCCTTTTGTTTAGAAGGGTCTGTTGAGCCCTGATGCCAGAATCCTTGGGGCTGGGGTAGGAGTGGGAGTGGGGGGTTATGATTGCTTTGATAAAAGGCACATTTTTCAAACGTCTCTTAGAGATTAGTTATTTCTCAAAATATTTAGAAGCAGAGGAGGGAAACTGTACACTCCTCCCTTCCCCCTTCGAAGCACTAACACAAAGAATGGATCAATGGTCTCAGGAAAAAATGCTTATTTAGCTTCTATGGTTTCATGATCATGCAGGGTCTTGATGTCAAAACCGAAGAGAAGAATATTCTATTCTATGTCAGAATTACCTGTCTAGTGATAGCTTTTAATGGATTTTATTGATATATAAGATACAGTTACAAGGTATTTACTATGTGCCAGGATCTCTTCTAAGTACTTTGCATGTATTAACTCATTTAAGCCTCCCCATAATCATATGAGAGGCATATTATCAATTCATTTCACACATGCGAAAGCAGAGGTCAAAAGAGATTAAGGGACTCAGACAAGATCTTCAAGGGAATGGCCAAGATTTGAAAGTGGGCATTTTGGTTCTAGAGCATGTACACTCAGCTTCCCTGATGTGTATCAGAGTGGCTTCTTTTGAGGAACATTACAGTAAAAGAAACTTGAGGGGGGCACAGGAAGCTTGGTCCTTTCCCCACAGCGCCCCAGACCTAGCAAAGGGGATCCACGCACAGCAAACGCTCAGCTATGAGGCTGGATGGTTTTCTGGTGAGAATTTGTGGTTTTCAAATGTAGTGACCAAATGAAACCATTTTTACGTTGGAGGGCAAGTTAGGATTCATCCACATGGTGGATGTGCTTGACTAGACCCTTCGATGAAATGACATACTGTTTAATGAACAACAAGGACTTCCTCAGCCATTGCTATATCTTCACAATAGGTCGAGATGGCACAGGGGCGAGGGAAAAATATATATATATACCACCCACCGGCCCCTGCTCACGAAGAATTCAAAAGCTCACTTAAACAAACGAACACCAGAAAACAATACACATATTTTACCAAAGTTTTAACATTTTTAAAGAATTATGGCTAAATGTAGCAGAGATGATCAATTTCTACTAGGAAGTGGGATATTATGTAAGAAAAAGGTCTGACATCACTTACGTGAGAATGAGGTGGTCTGACTTGTTTAGTTTTGGGGGACAGTATTGTAGAAAGGGGACATCATCTGGACTCAACACTTCTATACGCCCTCAAATCAAAATCTATCTGAGTTACTGACCCATAACGACAAGATATTAATAGCCAACTTCCAAGTCTTATAAAATCCTTCAAGACTGACAAGAGTCTTTCTAAACATTGAAGTGCCTTAGGATTTTAGGAGGCTGTCTGTGTTTCATGGTAAAAGTCAGTGGGGGGAGGGTGTGGAGGGGAATCCTCATTTCCCTTTTGTAGGATACTCATTCCTGCCACCCGACAGACATCTGACATCGACATCTGCATGCCATTTCTGCTACAAAAAGCCTTTGCAGAAAAGGCCCCTTCTCTGCAAAGACTCTTTTAATATAGATTGAGACTTTCTACTCAATAACCTGCATTTTCCAAACACCACATTGAAAACTACTGCAAGCAGCCTGAAAAAAGAAAACTGCTGGAGAAGAACTCTTCATGCAGCCTGGATTTCATTTCGGTGATTCCGGATGAACCTTAAGCCGCACTACACAGTGATGGCAGTCAACATGCTGCACTCAAGTTAAAAACACATTTCCTTTTAGTTTATTCCAGTCCCTAACATACATTTGCTGCAACATTTTTTTTGGTCTGCAAAGCCAACTGCACCAAACAAAAAAGACCTAGATTTTATCTGTTGCTTGGTAACATAAGCACCCAATAAAAATAAGGGGAAATATTTCCCAAAATTATGATTAAAAAAAGATAGGAAACCCAAACATGTTGTGAGATGTGATGAGTTTATTCAACAACTTCCTAGGGTTTTTTTTTTTTTTTTTTTAAGATTTTATTTGAGAGAGAGAGATTGAGAGAGAGAGAGCACGAGCGAACACGAGTGGGGGCGGGCGGGGGGGGGGGCAGAGGGAGAGGGAGAAGCAGACTCCCCACTGAGCAGGGAGCCCGATGCGGGACTTGATCCCAGGACCCTGGGATCACAACCTGAGCCGAAGGCAGACGCTTCACCGACTAAGCCACCCAGGCGCCACAATAACGTCCTGGTCTGAATTCACTGCACACACAAAAAGAAAGAAGGATGAGATGTTCCTATTCCCGAGAACAGAATTTTCAAGACATAACAAAATATGTGGAACAAACCAGGGCCCATTCAGGAATATTTGTTGATGCGCTGTCGATAAAACTGAAGCATCATTGTGTTAACCTCCTTGCAGAGGGCTCGATTTTTGTTCCGAGAGCACGCCGTCTCAAGTCCTTAACACTTTCCACGCTCCTGCTGTCCCACTTCGTCCCCCACTATCAGCTACAGTCCCACCTTCCTCTTCACAATTCGAGTTGTTTAAGGGGGTGAGTGTAAACAAATATTCAGGGTTGAACAAGTGTCTACGCCTAGCTTCTTAAAAGCTTTTTGGACAGACCTTTATTAGAATTTACATTTATAATGATGCAGGAAATGGCAAGATCATTTGTGCAGTACTCCTGCAGGTGTCAGGGCGTTGTGAACAGACAAAACTGAAGGGGGGCAATGGAAATTGTTCTCGAGGCAGGACAATCACTTAGACATCACAATGGTGAGGCACTGCTTTCTAATTATAGCCCCTGGAGTTTGGGGTGGGGGTGTAGACATAGTCCCATTATGTCAGTGTTAATTGAAACCATGAGAATGCAACTCTCTTTGGCATAGGAGCTATTCATTTTCATGGTGCATGTAACCACTCGTGCATTTCTGAAAGACCACAACAGACTTCACCCTTCCAGGCAAAACTGCTGCTAGAGCAGGTCAGTAAGAAATGCATCATGAACCATGACGTGTAACGAAGGACTAAGTCATACAGAGATGTGTAGTGCCAGGGTGCTCTTGGACCATTTGTTACCAATTAAAGGGACTTTTCTGCAGTTGGAATTGTAAAGCTCAGTGGAGTAAGCTGCAGTCACTGCAGGTTTGGGCCCAAAAATCTGAAGCAAGGCAAGTATACTTGGCCTAAGAAGTGACTTTCTCTTGAAGTAAGTTAAGCTTACTGGTGCTAATGGCCTTTAAAAGGCTTAGTGATAATCAAATCATTGCTCAGCATTTAACTACAACCCTTGTGTGGCAAAAGTAAGCTGGAAAAACAGGGCATCCACTTATGAAGAGAAAGTGGGAACGTGTTTGAGTTGAGTATGCAGTAACTACCCCCAAGACCCCAGTGCTTCTCATATTTGACTTTCAGAGACCTCTTTGTAGATGAGGTGGGTGAGGTGACTCTCTTTAATGAGGAAATATACTCTCCACTCTGAATGGTCTTTTCAAGCCCAAGGTAATTCATTCTACTGGACACCAAAAGGAGTGTCTATTTCTTGAGTTGCTCTAGTCCCACCTGCAGACAACCCTTGGACAGCAACTGCAGACTTTGTTTCCAACATGCTCAATTTGAAGTAAGGTTTTTTTTTTTTAAAGATTTTATTTATTTATTTGACAGAGAGAGACACAGCGAGAGAGGGAACACAAGCAGGGGGAGTGAGAGAGGGAGAAGCAGGCTTCCCGCGGAGCAGGGGACCCGACACAGGGCTCGATCCCAGGACCCTAGGATCATGACCTGAGCCGAAGGCAGACGCCTAACGACTGAGCCACCCAGGGACTGAGCGCCCCTTGAAATAAGGTTTTGATAGTCAGATCATTTACTGTCTTCCCCACACCACTGTATCTTAAATTAAAATTGGTTTGTTTGGGAGTCATACTCCAGAAATTAACGTATTAAGTATTTTCTCAAATATCCAAGTATTCCTTAGATAATTCTAGGCAGAAACATTATATAGATGAGAGATTTTTCAATAATTTGTGTTTTAACTCCTTTAGAAATTGATCTGATACCTGAGTATCTTATCATTGTGTAATTTAGATAACATGACCCAACTTAGTTGAAGGGTTTGATTTCAAATCAGTCCTTAAGTCTAGAAGAAGCTCAGTAGGGAAGCAAAACATTATTAAAAAGCTTCCAGTTACAAATTCAACTTTTAAGTAGACATAAAAGAGTATTTTTAACTAAACAATTGGCAAGCAATGTTTACTCAAAGTAAATCAAGCCTTATAGCTTGTATTCATTGTATTCTCATGTAACTACGCAAACATCTCTTACACAGATATGAGAAAATACAATGAACGTAGAATACAGATCAATTCTGAAGCAAATTTAGGGTTATATTTAGAAAGGAACTTTCTCAAACAACCTAACAATACTAAGGTACACAGGAAATCTCTTGCTGGAAAAAAAATTCATACCAGAAGAAACACCAGAAACTGTGACTCTTTTGAGCCACATACTCTTTATTGTATAGTTAAGGGTGTTTGAATCGTTTATACAAAAGCCAATCTTATGGATTTCCCACTATGAATTCTGAGAACCATGTCAAGAAGAATGTGACACTGGGAAGCCACAACTCCTTCCTTCTCCCTACCCCGGGAGGTAGGCTGGAGTGGACAACCGCAAGCCTTTTAGCCCTTGATCTTCTAAATCTGCAACGAAGGGTCTCTAAAGCACTTCCTTGTTTCATCTACTGCTTTCAGCTGTGAGTTGGAGGCTCTGGAATCTCAGTTCTCTAAGGGAGTTTCCAACCTAGCAAAGTGAGGCTAACCAGACTTCTGCCGGCCTGGTCCCTCTTCCCAAGAACTGAAAGGGAGATGGCTAATGGAAAACAACCATTTTCAGATGCTTGCAAAGGTCTTTCTACTTCTTGCCTTTGTCTTCCACACGAGTGTGCACGCGCACACACACACACTCATTCAAACCACAGAGCAGTGCCTTTCCGCCTATTCAGCTGAGGATGAATGCAAGGACTCGATGAAGGAGGGCAGATGTTTTAGGTGAGCTACCATGTCAATAACTGTGATGTGGAATAACTGTGCCTTGTTTCAGGACTCTGACATGAGCATCTGCAAAATTCATAATGGTTGCTGAGGTTGGCAGAAGTTCAGGAATCAGATTATTCCTTTAATTATAACCATCACCCTCCCTACTTGCTCCCACCTACTCTCATATGCTCCAACAAATTTTTGCAAATTATAAGGAGAATTATCAGGAGGAAAAGGAGTCAACAAAAACATGCTGGAAAGAATTGTTGTTCCCTGAAAGTTTATGTGCCTGAAGATGAGAGAGAACATACAAACCTGCAATAATGACGATGACCAATCAACTAAGCCTCCTATCACCCAATCTTAGGATGAACTATCTTAGAAACACCTAATTTTTTTTTTTTTTTTTTTTTTTTTTTTTTAAGATTTTATTTGACAGCGAGAGACATAGAGAGGGAACACAAGCAGGGGGAGTGGGAGAGGGAGAAGCAGGCTTCCTGCCGAGCAGGGAGCCCGATGCGGGGCTCGATCCCAGGACCCTGGGATCATGACCTGAGCCGAAGGCAGACGCTTAACGACTGAGCCACCCAGGAGCCCCGAAACACCTAATTTTTATGGTACACGATTCTTTAGAATCTTACCTTCACTGGGTTAACGTCTAAGTTTCCTCTCTAACGAGGGTAACCACGAAGCCTGGCCTGATCAGGACAAGCCTGGTTGCTTCTTCAAACTTAGCGGCACATGCTGTCTGGGTAAGACTGGTAAGAAGCACCTCTTGGTTTAGACAATAAGCATCCTGGTTTGGACAATAAATTATGTGGTCACCCGAACTCTAAATGAACTGATAGGCAATCAGACTGATAGCCCAGATGTTTGTATCGCTGTTCAGTTTTCGTTTTGACCATGCCCTCCAGTCCTCAAAACCACCAAATGGCCTCAGTAGGAGCTGCTGTCCTTCTGTCTGCAATTTTTTTTAGCGAATGGACTACAATTTGGCTTTTCCTTTGAGGGCTGAAATGTAACAGCACCAAGATGAGTCTTCCAAAGGTAACTTGTCCCAGATTACTGTTTCTTTGCTGGTATTAAGTCATGGAAGGGTAGAGGCAGGAAGACCTTCCAGAAGTTTTCAAATTTCATTTTTTTCTGGGGGAGCAGGGAGTGAAGGAGCCATAGAACCTTTTCCCCCTTGAAATCTTGCTCAAAACTCTACTTTGAGGGGCACCTGGGTGGCTCAGTCAGTTTAAGTGTCCGATTTTTGATTTTGGCTCAGGTCACGATCTCAGGGTCGTGAGATCAAGCCCTGCGTCGGGCTCCGTGCTCAGCCAGGAGTCTGCTCCAGATTCTCTCTCCCTTTTCCTCCCCCTGCTTGCTCTCAAAATAGATAAATAAAATCTTAAAAAAAACCCTCTACTTTGAAAAGAGAGAAAAGCAAAGTTTCTCTGGTGCAGCCAGGAGGTAAAGTCACAGATGCAGAGTCTCGCTTTACTAGAAGATTCCCCTCATCTCCCTTGCCTCTCCTCAAGGAGGCCCCTGAAATACCTCCTTAAGCTGGCTTCAAAGAACATTGTCCAATTCCTTTAGCTTACAAATGAGGGAAATGTGCCTCATTTCAATCTGCTCTTGCCTACATATTCCAATTTCATTCTCTCTATTGGTAACCCTATAAACAAAGCCGTAAGTCAAGAGCACGTGGCCCCCACTAACTGTCATAAAAAGCTCTGCCTTCTAAAGAGCTCTGAGCGTACCTTAAAACAAGGAACCACGTACTAATGCATGTTCAATACTGCTCTAGACTGTAACTAGCAGGCCCAAACCTAGTCACTCAAAGCAACCAAATATGGAGCCTGTCTGCTGCTTTCTCTGGAGGGGAAGTAGAATAGGAGCTGAAAAGAGTATGGCAATACTAAACCAGGTTCCAAAGTGAACATGCATTCTGCTTCCAAGAATAGCTACCCAAGAAACCACTGCAAAGAACGATGTTATAGGACGATGTTCATCACAGCATGGTATCTAACTAAGAAAATGGTTACTGAGTCCATGGAATTCTACTGATTTTTCTACCTCCCAAACTTTCTTTGTTTAAATGTATTTATTTGAGAGAGAGCACGCACACAGAAGCAAGAGGGGGAGATCTAGAGAGAGAGAGAACCCCAAGCAGACTCCCTACTGAGCATGGAGCCCGCCCTGGGGCTCCATCCCATGACCCTGAGATCACGACCTGAATCGAAATCAGGAGTCTGACGCCCAACCGACTGCGCCCCCCCCAAACTTTCTTTTAAAATGAAACAACAAAAACACACAGGATGCAAAGAGCACTTACCACAGAGACTTTGCTCACTACATCCCTTGCGACCGCTAAGCCCTGAGCAAAAGTACGGGCAGCTACAAATGCACGCGTAACCTGCAGCTTCAGTTTCCGAGGGACGTCTCCGAAGGGCTTCAGCTGCTCGGTGTACTTGCTCACACATTCCAGATACTCATCCGTGAAGTGGTACTGGGAGTTCACCAGGCGGAACATCCGCTCCAGAAGGCGAGCCCAGAAGTCACTTAGCATTTCTTCCAGGTTCACGCTTCCCGCCACGTAGTAGCGCTTCAGCTCTCCAAAGAGATCTTTAAATAGCTCAGAATTTTGCATGTATAAGCGGCCATAAGTCTTCACAAACATGTCATTCAGGGATTTCTCTGCATTTTCCAGTAGTTCTTTGAAGAATTCTAAAAACAAAACAAAAAAAGAAAAAAAAAGGAAGAAAGGGTTTTCAGTAATGAAGTAACAAAGCATTTTTCAGGTCAGTTTGAAAACTGGAAAAAATATGACAAAATGAATTTGGAAAACACACTCGTATATAAGGTGGATTCCTTTTCGTGTCAATGAAAGGAAATCTAGGTCACGAGTCACAGTCACTTACACGTGTCTACACTTAAAGAAAGGGGAAAAATGATTATTTTAGACCAACAACTTCCCAGTAGTCAATATAAAACATGCTTGTATGCACACGCACGCGCGCGCACACACACACACACTTCTCTCATTCAGTCACAAGGTAAATAAAGAACTTGATAAAAATGGGTACATGAAATCTAAAACATGAGGTTTGCCAGAACTTTCTACTGCAAGAATCTAAACCAAAGCTAACAATGCCTCCTAACTGAAACCTGACACCAGGACAGGTATTTTCAAAACATGTTGTTTTACTTGGACACAATTTTTTTTTTTTCTCCTTACATCTACGTGACATGCAAGAACACTGCTTGGGACATGCTGGAGGCCAAGAAACATAATGAAATACCACAAAAGCTAGCACTGAGGTTTTCTGAAAATAAGTTCTCAGGTGTTCCCTGTGAAAAATTGGGGTATCCAAGTTGACCTTGGGTTCTTAAAGGATTCATATGGTAACATCATGAGATTCTTTGGGGGTGGGGGTGGAGGTGGGGAGAGAGGGAAAGAAGGGGGAAGGGGGGGAGGGGGGTAGAGAGACGTGCAATGCCTAGCCGACTCAACCACAGATTTGGTATATTTACCGGACAACAGGGAAAATAACAGAAAAATACGTAAGAATACCTGGTTATTCCACCTTTACTTTCTGGCCCGAGTGTTAAAAGATTTTAATCTCTCAAGTACAAAGGGCAAATTAGTTTCTCCTGAAGCTTTTGTTAGGCAGTTCAAAGAAGAAAAGAGCTAATGGTGTATCTGTAACAATCATTCTTAATGAACCTATGGCTGGTATAAAAATAAACACTTCACGATATTAAGTTTACAAGCAGGAAATGTAATAAATACTAAAGCAAAATATAAGGACCACATCAATTAAGAAAGTGCCTCCAAGTGAACATGGAGCAGAAGAAAAAATCTGGTGCCTCCTTTGAAGCCAGAAGAACATTAGCAATCTTCTCAAAATGCAATAGCGAGACAAAGCCATTATCTTCTCATGTTGGGCGGGCAAATCAGAGGCTGAAAACTACTTCCCAATAGTTTCTCAAAACCTGCACTGGAAACACTGAAGCCTTTTGGAGGCGATGCGTGTGACTGCTTCCTTCCGAGAGATTCCATACCTATGCCCCCAGCTCGTCAACCACATGGTGGCTTGAGCCTCAAAGTCCACAGTCTTCTGGGTTCCAGCTTTTCAAACTATGTGTGTTTTGTTTGCGGGGCATTTTTGTGGGGAGAGGAGCTCTTTCTTTTTCCTTTGATTGAGTTTTGCTTGTTTTGTATTTCCTGGGCCCTCTTCAAGGAGACAAAGGGAAATGGATTCCCTCTGAAGAGCTAAAAAGGTTGGTGGTGGGGGAACGGGGACGCAAGTCAACTCCTCACCTCCATTACAAGTGCACAGCCTGGCGTTTTTGCCCAAGTTCTCTCCCCGGAAGAAGACCAGAAAGTACGCAAGGAGCTAGGGGAACCATATGAAAAGCATTACTCAAATCAGGTACCTGAGAGGCCTCTAATTCTCTCCAAAATCCCAAGTGATTCTCAAGTGTGGTCCCACGACAGGCCAACATCAACACCACATCACCAGGGCACTTGTCAGAAATGCAAGTTCTTGGACCCCACCCTAAACCCACCGGATCAGAGACCCTGGGCATGGAGCCTAACCATCTGCGACTCTGCTTCCCCTAAGGTTTGAGAACTGCTGCTCTCGCCAAGGAAACGTGTCCCATTTCACTCCTCAATAGCAATCAACACCAGCTCGGGGCTGTGCTAAATATGAAGCATACGGGTTAAGCGTTTTAATTAGAGGAAAATGTCTTTCCAGTGACTTGGTTTTTTTTTTTCCATTTTTTTCCTTGCATTCTTGGGTGTGATTTATGATGTTTTTTGGGGGGGGGATAAATTTTCTCGTGTGGAAGTCTCTCAACTGAGTGTCCAGATGCAGGTAGCACTTTTCTAGAATTCAAAGCTGGGGAGTGTTGGGGTACGAAGCGACCTGGAAATGCCATCTGGTCCACTTCCCACACCTTGCTCGAATCCCTAGCAGCCCTGCCAAGTGCTGCTGGTTCGTCTGGGACATAATAAAGAAGGTACGCTGAGTTGCGTTAGTATGTGTCCCGCAGGTTGCACACGTAGCTCTCACATGCTGGGAAACTAAAGCCTGGTCATTGAGATCAATATGCAAAGCCTTGTGTCAATCCACTGCTATTACTAGTTCACGATCCAAAAGAGAAGATTCCAAAGGCAACCACAGGTCCTTCCCTAATATTGGATTTTTATTATATTGCTCATAAAATTGGCACACACCATTTAGTGTAAAAGTAGGATGTTGGAAACTATTTGACTTGTGCTTTGATGACTCATTTAATAAATAACTCTGAATACTTACTTGCATTTCTAGTGAATGGCACCTACAGTTGTATAGGTTTTAAGGGTGGGGGCAGAGAGGCATTTCAGAGGTGTTTTAATTTAAAACAGCTATACAATGTCAGAGTTCACTGTCTAAGCTTCAAAGTGCTCCAGGTCAAAGAAATGCTAAGACACTGAACATTTTATGGGAAAAAAAATAAAAGTCTTAGAGTTCCTCATTCAGATCAAGAACCTATGGGTTGGTGTTACTCTGTATAACGTAGCTGCTTTGGAGTATAATTAAGAGGAGAACTGATTTCAAACCAGCATGCCATGCCCTCTGTCCAATACCATCATGGACCTTACTTTGTTTCCCATGACTCAAATTCTGTCTAGGAAGGGTGTGTGCGTGCGTGCTGTGTGTGATGTTAATTTAAACTTTAAGAGATTAGCTTGGTGCTACATACATACTCAATTCTAATTCCTTTGATTGTTCAGAAAATTGATTTCCTTTCTGACACACTTTAAAAGACTCTTTAGTATGGCCATATAAGTTGAAAATACAAAGATTGTTTGAGTGGGCTATATACAGAAATTCTATAAAACTGATATAACAAGTTAAAATCTGATCACTGAATCCCTCCTAATGGCTATGCAATTTGACAAGTATGTACTGAGTGGCTATTATGGGCTCAAAGCAAAGCAAAGCACACAGTTTTACCACGCATCTTAAACTTCCTGCCCAATCAGACTATAATCAACATTCCCGAGAAGACAAATTTCCTTCATCCAATTCACCTTTACTATACTGCCAACCCTCCACACATGGCTTTACGTGCACCAGAGATTTTTAAAGCACCTATAAAATCCTTAATCCTTCATTTCATATAGCAAGTTTTAAAATATTCATCTCTTTCGCCTATGGAAGTCAACAGAACAAAAGCCAAGGGACCTGAAGGATCCAAACTCCCTTCTCTTTAGACTTATTCAAACCATGCCTTTTGCCTCAGAGCCCTTGTAAGGATGGCAGACATAATTTAAATTCCAAAATCCATACCAGTTAGGTCCAATATCAACCAAAACATAATAATTTGCTGTAAGGAGAAGAAAGGAGAAGGGGGGGAGCTTTTACATCTGCTCCTCCTATCAAACTAGCAGCTTTCACATGTTCGTGTATAACTCTTTTGCATCCCCACTCCTCCCTTTCTTCCTAGGAGACTTTCTTCTCAATGAGGAATAGAGCAAAATTAGACATTCGGGGCCCGGTCCCGGTCCCGGCCATCAGTAGCAGCTTCATTAATCACTGTAATGTTCATCTTCACTTTTTCCCCCATTATTCAGAATTCAGGATCAGGGTCTGATCTTAACTGCTAAAGAGAAACTGTACAGGCCCAAGACAGCTAGCAATCATTCCTTCTTAATCATTATGCCTGAAGCCAATTATAAGACACTCGGTGGCTAAGAGAGGACCAGCCAGAGCAGTGTAACCCAGTATTCCGCAACGATCAGAAGCTTAAGTTAATGGGGAAATTAGATCTCCCTTGTGACAACTGCTTGTACTCATGGAAAATGCTGGGCAGGGAGTCTGTTTCCAGTGATGCTACAGGTGTCTGAAAGACAGAGTCAAAGAGGTGATCAGGGTTTATTTCTCCTTCAGCTTTCAGTTTGGAGGCTTAAGTGTTTACGTTCTAAGGATCAAGCAACTGCTACTCCCAGGGCTCGAGGATGAGCACGTAACACAGGGGTGGAAACAAGCACTGTAACATGCTACGTATCTAAACTGGAGTGATACAGTGGGGAAAGCATGGGATCCCTCACTTATGAGCAGTGTGACCTTGAATGGAGAGAAGATCTAACCTCTGTGATTTTCTTTGACCTCATCCATAACATGACGCTGTTACTGCTCACCTCATATGGATAATGCCCAGCACGCCAGAGATGCTCAATAAATGGACACTACTTGTAATCGGTGAAGGGTTCTTATGGTCACCTTTAGGGTTTCTTCCTATCTACAGTCACTTTAAAAATCTCTTAAGGCTGGTTTTTATCTTTCCTGGCAGAGTCGAATATTATCCAGCTCGGGGAACATGAATTAAGCCAAAGCTGATGGAGGTCAGTTAAGAAGACCCAAGGCCTTATAAAACTGGGAGCAATTTAGTCAAAGGAAATGCTTAATGGCTCTGGCTTCCAATGCTGTGAAATGTCCCAGACATCTACAAGGGTGGGAGCCACCACTGAGTGAAAGACACTGAATGGAGAAACCTCAACCCATGGAAGAGGAGTATTACACACATCACGCATATATAAACACAGATCAGGGATTAAGCAAAGAATCGGGGAAAGGAAAATTAAGAATGAAGCAGCAGGTCAACCCCCAACCCTTCCCACGCATTTCACCTGCCAGAAGTCCGCTCAGTACAAGGGCTGAGCTAGGGGACTGAAAGTATCTGCCAGCTCTAAAATGGATTATGCGGAAGTCAGGAGTATCAGTTTAACATGGGAAAAACTAGAACGAGAGGTCGCCTTTTCCATATAAAAGTTTTCTACGCAAATATCCTGTCTTTTAAAAGAACGAAGAAGAACATCATGTTCTTCTATCCCCAGCCACTTGTCTCGCATCAAATAAACATTCAAAATTCCTGAAACAGGTCAAAAGGCCCCAGTTCTGCTATTAAACGCCATTAGTTACTCCATTATAAACAATCAACTGGCTATTGATGAATGAGCTAGAAAACATTCTAGAACTAACCCACGACCTTAAGAGATTAGAAGCCCTTTCTATTCAATCCACTTGGCTGCGTGTTATAAATTACCACCTTGTATTTATATTATTAGGAAGCTGCCTTTTACGTTGAAGGATCAATTTCCTCTTTACTGTAAAGACCGAACTTCGCAGCCCTGGCATGGTGTGCGAACAGTTAAGTTACCACCTCAACAAAACTCCTGAGAAAAGAAGCCTCCTTCTAAGTGCTACAAATCATACTTTTCTCACTGTTAAGAAAATTCGAAGAGTTCTATTCACCCCTTCACCAGAGATCAACGCATTTAATCAAGAACGGCTAACACAAGCATCTGCGAATGGAAGAGAAAAAGGAAATTAAACGAAACGGAAACTTTGGTCTCTGACGATCTCCTCCCTCTGTCTTGCTTTTTCGGTAACGTCTGCTTAAGTTTTCAGCAGGCACTTTCCTCCGTCTTGGCATAATCTTACTTCTCAAAAGTGCTTGATGTACTGAAAGGACACGTACTTGACGAATGTTCATCAACTGACAGCACATCAACAGACCTTCCCTAGGATGACGGGGCAACGGCCAACTGCAGCCCTTACTAGGGGCTGTGAACATACGAAACGGTGCTAGGGAGCTTGCCAAAGTAGGCATGGCTCTTTTTCTGCAAGGTTAATTTTCTTAGTTAACCCATTTTGAATGCTAAAGCTCCTCATGTTATCTCTCATGGCCCCTGCCTCATGCTCTACTGTAGCCAGAGACATGGGCTAAAGACTGTAAGCCTTCTACTAGACCCCATTCCATCCATACTAAGGGTACACCCAGTACCAGCTAAGCCAATTCCCTTTAACACACATACTCCTTCTCATTCAAGTGCTCAGAGGAGGCTGAGGGGATGTTTAGGGAAGCCAGGAGGCTGGAGAAGCCACCCAAGAGTTCCATATACTAACCTCTAGGTGGATCTATTCTATGGCCTCACATACAAACCTTATAATATGGTCTAGGTGCTCATGACCTATTATTAAAAGAACAATCAGGACACAAAGTAACAATAATCTGTTATGGTTCCAATTTGCATCTACCTGCACAAAAAAAGATGAGGCAAATACAATGTTGATGTAAATACAACGGATGTTAGGGACCTGGGGTAATTTTTTTCAATAGATGTTTCTCAATTTTGTTCACCCAAATTTTTCAGTGACATTTTATAACCAGAAAAATACTGTACCTTCACATATTCAAAGAGTACTTTATTTCCCTTATTCTACTCATTTAATTGCTGGAGGTTTCCATGCATTTTTCTGTCTACAAATGGTCTATAGTGACCACTGTGATACTTTAAGGGGAAAAACCCAAATATTTTCTTAAAATGCCACCGAAGCATTTTTCATGAAAAAAATACAATTTTTTCCTATCAAGTATCCCCTTCAAATTGTAGCAACTTAAAAAGTATGACAAGATATGAAGAAAATAGAAACAAGTTGCCGATAACCCCACTACTAAAAGACAGCAACAACGGCTTATCAAATTCTCTTCTTCCTAGGAAGATATGTATTGTTACAGGCCTGTTCTCATGTATGTGATTAAAGATCCTTCAGAAACCTCAACGGTTAACAACTGCATATATAGGACACCATGTGGACAGACCAGAGTCCTCATAGGACACTTAGACCAATTTCCTATTTGTCATTATTGTAAGTAATGCTGTGATGAACACCCTTGTACAGACATCTTTCTTTCCTTGAGAGAAATACCTAAAAGTAGAATGACTAAATCAAAGGGTATGAATGTTTTCAAGACTTCTGACACATTGACCTCTAGAAAAGGTGTGCCCACATAACACTCTCTCTGAGTCATATTTATTACAAGAGTTTCAATGGCTTGGCCAATTCTTTCAAGGGGAGGGGGGCTGGAGCTGGGCAGGGACAATAAACAAGAGAGGCCTGGCTGGCTTGAGAATTCCCCCAGTCAATCAGCTGGGAGGCAGTGCTAGATCAAATACGCCCTTTTCTTTGCCTGGACAGATAGACACACAGAAGGAGGGTGGGCAGAGAGGAACAACAGCGTTCTCCACTCCCAGGCTCAAAGTGCAATGAACCAACAAAGTAGATAAAAGCCGTTCAGCTGAAGCTCTTCCATTTTATTTACTTGCCTCCAAACAGATCAGCTGCTTCTTGCTGATGCCCTGACTTCTTAAGAAGTCAAAGCTAACAGCAGAGGCCCACAGCGCTGGTGCTCCGGGCTCGGGGCGCCCTGCAAGTTGCACAAGCATTTCCAATCCGACGAGATAGCCAATGCTAGAGCCACGATTGGTCACACTTCAGATAACAACTCAAAAGGCAGAAAACCTTTGTCAATACAGAAATGCATGTGTTTTGTCTGAGCTCTTGATTTGATTACAGTAAAGCTGCCAGTGGCTTTTTTTTCATCAAGGTTCACAGAGAGATTATGAAAGAGTTAGCAAAAATGCCCGGCATTTTAGTCCCCTTCACATGGAAGGAAAAGAAAATAGAATCGTAAAGAAAAGAGGAGTAGTGCCTTCCAAGGAAATCAAAAGACCCTTAGCATTAGGATCTGGAAAGAGCGTGACATTCACAGGATGGCCAGAAGGCCTCACACCTCTCTCTCCAGTTCTGAGCTACGCATCCCGTGAAATGCTGTCCACTGCATTACAGCAGAGGTTTCAGAAAGCAACACATTTTTTTTAAATGTCTGAATGGATCAAATCTGAGGTGAAGATTAAAAAAGGAAGCCCTAGGATGTTCTACATTCTACCACATGTTCATTTTGGAGGATATTTAAGACTTGTTTTTTTAATAAACGTAAAAACCTCCCCGGGGGGGGGGGGGGTCTTGAGTCAGTCAATATGGACGTGCAAAGGACAAGAATAAGACCACGTAGTTGAAAAAACAGTGGAGGTCAGAGGTCAGGAAAATTCCAGAAATTTCAGCCTAGCTAATGGCCATGAAGCCTAGTCAGACGCATTTGCCTTTTAAGGTGAGTGGCCAGCTTCCTCCCACTGAGGTCACTGCTTTCATGGGCCTGTGAATGCAAATGCCGTCAACTCCCTGCGCCCCCACGCTGGGGTCAACTCCCTGCACCCCCACGCTGGGGTCAACTCCCTGCGCCCCCACGCTGGGGTCAACTCCCTGCGCCTCCACGCTGGTTTTCCGACTGGCCTAATGAAGGGATGGCCCGTGTGAACTCTGGGAAATTTCCAGTCAGTGATTAAAACACAGATTTGGCTAAATCTGCAGAGTGCGACGAGTCCTGCCTTTGTGAAATGATAGAAAACAAGGGGACTTGAGGGCTTAAGGGAAGGGTGGCCACTTTGATTTACACTTGGCCTGTGCAGATAGATGGGACAATTATTTCTTTTATGTGCGTTTTAAGCTAATTCAGAAAATTTCTACTATTATTCGAGTTAACAAGCTTCAGGCTCATGGGAGGGTTTTCAAAGACCTGGGGAAAGTAGTGGAGTTAAGAAATGATAGCAGGAAAATAGAGGGTACCAGACAGGCGGCTAATTAACATCTTGTAAGACCTTTCACTAAAGCAGCTGGTCTAGTCACATGTTTAGAAGATTCACAGAATTTTTAGAACTGAAAGGGTCTTTAGAGAGCATCTAGCTCAACCCCCTCATTTTATGGATGGGAAAACTGAGACCCAGTTAATTGCCCCAGGTCACAGTGGGTTCACAACAGAACCAGGCTGACAATTCTATGCGCTCTGCCCCTGAAGTTACTACATTTGTTCCCTAACACGAGGAATTAACAGAGTTTTTGCAATGGACTAGCCTCAGACAGCTCTATTTCCTTAAGATTTCTTTAACATGCAAACCGTTTGATTCGGAAAGTTAAGCAAAAATGTATTTTCATACTTGTTACATCATTTTTACTATGTGATTCAGAGATATATTTAACGTGGCAGCTCTAATCTTCTTAATCTATTTGGGTTGTTTGATTGAACCATGCTTCTTTTAAAAACAACTAGTCTCTCACAAAATGCAACGTTTTGGGGTGGGCCTTTATGTTGTGGTCCCAAAACACGGATTATGCCCCACTTCTATTATTTCTATTCCTTTGCCTGGCGATTCTTTCAAAGCCCCCTGAACTGAGCATCTGATTAGCATATTCATGAGACAACCAATTCAGCTATGTTAATTAGCAGTTCTACTTCAAAAAAAAAAAAAATTTCTCCCCAGAACTCACCAAGAGGGGGAGCAGCTAGCTCTGCCACTCTCACTTCCTGGCTCTAGGTCTCCAGCCTAGGACAGTACATTTCTGGTTTGGAGCATCCCCAGTTAGAGAATGGAGAAGGGGGATTACGGTGTAGAAAAATAAAGAAGTGAGACCTTAAACTCAGACATACAAGTTTAAAATAGGAGAACCCTGAGAATTTTGGTGGGGAGGGATGCTGCCTAAGGAAGTATACTTCTGTACTTTACCCAGGTCTGAAAACACACACATGCACACAGTTCACAACCTAAAAATGGATTTACAGACTGTATAATCTCTTTAGATGGGCAAACAGTAAAAAATTAAACGTGTACAAAAATTGAACATGTAGAACAAAAAAAGCCTTTAGAGATAAGGGAACTGGCCCTGAAACTCCACAACTGGCACTTGAACTCTGGAGCGCCTCGAGAAGGACAGAAATTTGAGGCAATGGGATGGTTTCTAGTTAAAGAAGGCTGACCCACTAAAAGCCTACGAACCTTATTTTTGTTGGAAAGTTTCTAAGAGGGGCACCTAGATGGCTCGGTTAGGTTAAGTGTCTGCCTTCGGCTCAGGTCATGACCTCAGGGTCCTGGGATCCAGCGGCTTCTCCCTCTCCCTCTGCCCCTCCCCTCCCCCACCGCTTGTGTGTGTGCGCTCTAATAAATATATAATCTTTTAAAAAAAAATTTTAGGGGCGCCTGGGTGGCTCAGTCGTTGGGCGTCTGCCTGCAGCTCAGGTCATGATCCTAGGATCCTGGGATCGAGCCCCGCATCGGGCTCCCTGCTCGATGGGAAGCCTGCTTCTCCCTCTCCCACTCCCCCTGCTTGTGCTCCCTCTCTCGCTGTCTCTCTCTGTCAAAATAAATAAATAAAATCTTAAAAAAAAATTTATAACAAGTTAGTTGTTCTGGCCTTAGAAAGAAGCAGTATCTCATAAACAGGACTTAAGTTTTGATGGTACAGGCAGATGCCTGGGCTCAGGGTCACCACTTTAAATTTATACCGTAAGCTTAAAGATGGCAAAAGATGCTCCTTTGAAGTTGCCTGACCTTGTGGGTTTCCATGTGTCCCTCTCCTATTTCCTCATGACTTGTCAGCCTTCTTCCTGCTACCTGGCCGCCCCAGCTTGGTTCTCCAGTGGCCATCTTGCTGCTCGGCCCAACCTCCTCTCTTTCATTCACATCAATTAGCTCGGGCTTGTCCTTTATAATGGCCTGGAAAATTCTTTGACCAAGCTCCCTGCCCTTGGATTTCTGAGCATCAAGACAGCCCCTATACAATTTCACTCAACTTTCTCTTTAGGCCTGAGGACAGCTGGGGGGTCCTAACTGCCATCCTTAAAAATCAGTCAACAAACACAGCACCCACTTGAGGATTGTGGTTTGCTGGATACCAGTCAACTGAGGTTTTACCATACAAAAGCATTTAATTATCTCAGAAAACCTAGTCTGGAGGAAATAGGCAACGTATCCGAGCTCTGTTTTGATCTCCAGACCAAACACATTTCAACTACTACTCCTTCAAAAGAAACTTAATCTGTGCTCACTACCTTTATTGTCTATGCCATATTTTAATTTGAAGTCAGAAGAAACAAACTAAAGTTTCATAATCATTTTTCATGACCAGTTTTGAAACTGATAAAGAAACAGTGTTAACACATTTATTGAAATGTGAAACCTGGTAGGGAAAGGTCAGAGAAACTGTTTTTCCGTCCTTTTTAAAAAAACATATGTTAACACTTACTGATAGTGTTTCTCTGTATGGCTTTTTAAAAATCACACACTGGAATCATACGAGTAATGCTATAAAACCATGGGGAGTGAGAAGGGGAAAGAATAGCTAAAGCGGCAGGCCTGTAGGCGAGAGAGGTCACCAATGTCCGTGGGCTCCGAACCAGCAGGAGACATATCCAACAGGAAATGGGGCGACTTGGAAGTGGCAGAACTTGAAAACAGCTTTATCTCCACTCCATCATGCTACCAACAGGCTAGCCTTTTGTAAAGAGCAGGACTTTTTCCCTTCTAAATGCCCTTATTAAACCCCAAGGGGTCATTTTTATGTACCAGCATCTCAAGTTTTCAAAGATGGCCATCTAATTATCTAAGTATTCTCCTCAAAGTAAAAGAAAATGCTAAGATTACAGTCTTGAATGAGAAATGCCAGAGTCAAGTGAATACCAGTCTTTTCAATAATCACACTAATAGTTTAGTGACCAAGAGAGACAGAGGTGGCCTAATGATGTCTTTTGACAATAACACCCATCTTCACATGGTGTTAACACGTTGTTAAGTACTCTTTATAGTTACAGCATGTGGGGGGAGGGGGGCGTGGACTAATAAACAGGATATATGGATATATAAAACATTTTCATCCATCCAGAAAAAGGAGGAGATAAAATCAAGACAGAACACAATTTTGCACAGTAACTGGTGGTAAAATGGGTATGATAAATGACATGCTACATAGAGAAAACTTTAATTCAACTACATTACAAATTAAATATGCTCTCATGGTCTAGCCTGGGAACCTAACACTTATTAAATCGGTTATAAGTTTCAAATAACAAATCTCAAAAGCCAACATTCGAAATACAACCTGTTCTTTAGCTGGGGACTGCCTTATCAGCTATATAAATCTAATTTAGTCCAACTTCTCACCATGGTAACAAGCCCTTTGCAGAAATACTCAAAGACATTTCACATCTTGAAAATTTGCCTTGTACTTCTTCACCACACATAATGTCAAGAAAAGCATGCTTCAAAGGTACTATGTAATTAGAATGGCCTTTAAAACAGGCACAAAGGAAATCATTCCCATTAAAATTAAATCTACTTCATAACAATCTTCAAGCCGAGTGAAGAGCACCAGAGAAGAGAATCCTGAGGTGTTTTGGACCCCATAGTCTATAGTTTTTAAAGTCTATTATCTGTAACATTGCTTCAGATATGACTGAAGTGCCTCTCATTTGGCTCATATTGGCTATTTCTTCACTATTAAAAGACAGCGTGCATATGAGAATTCATGTTTGGCACATGGGACTGAAATGAGTTTGGTCGTGGCTTTACATGGACAGATGATGCCAAAGTGCCAGCTAAGGGATGAAGCCCAGCTTAACAACAATTATAAATATAGTAGCTACTTCTGGGTCATTGCTGTATGCAAACTCAAGAGCTGAATTTTAATCCTATCTATGTTCTACAGGGCTTCTAGGATTCTAGTTGTCTCTGGGAAATCCAGTTTGAAATTTAATATGAAGTCCAGCATCTGCAGAATCTCTATGCTTATTCTAAGTTTTCAGATGCCTGCTTTTTATTAGGGAGATTTTTTTTAAGTGACTTACGTCAACAACACTATTTTGTGTTCACCCAAGAAAATAAATGAAAGCCTTTAAATTAAACTACTTCAATCTCTTTTTTGGCTTCTTGTGACCATATTTCCATAATGCCTACCATACAGATTCTAGTGCATCCAGAAGGATCCTAGCAACGAAGCTGGAAGGCTAACTTGCCCTTAGGTTCCAACAAGGAGAATGTCTTGGGAAAAGACAGAGGAGCTCTGAAAAAGCAATCGTAGAAACTGAACTGTCCCCACCTCTAAAACATGACTTGCATAAAAGGTGTCAAACAAATTCAAGAACAAAGCACATACTGACGCTTACTTGGACCAAAGTTCCAATACCTACCGTCAAACTTCTTGTAACGGGAAGCAAAGATGGCCTGCAAGTGATTGCACTGTTCGCTGACCACACTTTTGAAATCATCTTTACTTTGCAGGCTATATTTCTCCTCCATCTCCTGAGAGCAGCAGGTATAGCCCTGGGGACAGATCTTCAAATGATCACCTGGAAGATAAAATTGTAGAACAATCAATCTCCATCATCATTCATCAAGTCCAAGAGGGAAGAGTTTGGCTTAAGTGCATACACTCTGCTTCATTTCCACCGGCAAGGTTCCCGCAAAAGCCTAGACATCATGTGTATCTGAAATGTTTTACTAAAACTAAAAACATCAAGGCAGTGGGCAGGCTCAGTTGGGTAGAGCATGCAACTCCTGATCTCAGGGTCGTGGGTTCAAGCCCCACGTGGGGGGATAAATAAACCAAAAACATCCATTCCCTTATGGGACAGCTAAAATAAGAAAGCCACCTACAAAAGACAAGAGGACGTTCGAATCAAGAAGATTGCTACACCACAGGAAAATCGGTGTGGCCAATAAACAGTATCATTCAAGATCAACCCAAGGCTTTTTTTTTTTAATAAATTATTCCAGATTCTATGCTAAATACTGTACAAGTCATATAAGTGAGACATAGTTTTTCTAGCTTTTGGGAGTTTACATTCCAAGAGAAGGTACCCTTAACGAAGAATGATTTATAAAATACATGACAGGGGCGCCTGGGTGGCTCAGTTGGTTAAGGGTCTGCCTTCAGCTCAGGTCATGATCTTGGGGTCCTGGGATCAAGCTCCCTGCTTTAGGAGTCTGCTTCTCCCTCCCACTCTCCCACTGTGCTTCCCCTCCCCTCTAATAAAATAAAAAATAAAATAAAATACATGACAGCCAAAGACTAAGCAAACACACCAGTAGTAGTTATACTGTGGGGAAGCAAAGGGGTAAGTGGATTTCAAGGGGTTGCTGGCCAAGAGGAAACAATGGGAGTTCGCGCTGGATAATTTCAGGCTGTGATAAGTCACAAAGTGTAATGGAAAATGATCCTCAAAGTTCAGATTTTCTCATCCAGCATCTCCTGTGCAGTTGTCAGACACTATTTGACCTCATAATACTGGGATATGTAGCCACTGATCCCAATATAGACTAATGGCTTCCAATAAATGTCATCTTCGTGCAGTGATGTAGTCCTAGGAGTCAAGAGAAGTGCCAAAAGATGCATCACTCCACAGCCACTCAACCCACAAGGTATCTCCCTCCCTCTACACCGACTATATTCTGCTTGTGGTTAGGACAGGAAGGTTTGGAGAGCCTTTTTTTTTTTTTTTTTACTAGATTCCAAAGTTCACCCACACCTCGTTCCTCCTGCCACAGAACACAACTGTGCTTTGCAGAGACCATACCTCTCCCTCATAATGACCAAGAGATGTGGTGCCACTGAAAACTGCACCCCAACAGTTACTACCCCTTGAGTCACACCACCATTAACTGGTGTGATCTAATTTTTACAGATGTTTACAAGGATTCACTGACACTGTTCCTTCTGCTATTGCCATCCATGTTCCACATTAAGACGAGGGGTCTGAAAACAAATCAAGATCTCGGGAACTCAGGAATTAAGTATGTTGAAGACATATGCACCTGTCAACCATAAGTGTAAACAATAAATAAAGGGTTGGAGAATGATGAGCCAGTCAAACACCACCAATCACAGGAAATGAACTGGGCCATGAGCCGGCCATTGCTGCTTCTTGGCTGAGTGTGCTTAGTAGAAGAATAATCTTGACCTAAGATAGATACTGCAGTGGCTTTGGAGAGGTGGGGTACTGCAGATAAAATGGACTTAAGCAACTTAATTTGACTAAACTAGGATCGTCTATAGCATGTACACAAATATTACATAATCATACGAATGCCCGATCATCTTCCTTCCCAGCAATTAAAAAGTAGGGAGAATGTTACTGCCACACAAAAGAGGGGGGTACAGTAATCAAGGACTATTTAGGAAAGGGGGGAGGGAAAAAATCTTCAAACAACTTCCTCATCCAGAAACTGCTAAACGTTTCTTTTGGCATTTTTGAAACCCTTGGTCAACAGATCAATCTAACCAAAAAAAAGGGGGGGGGGGTAAGACTGTGTCTAAGAGTTTAGGAGTTGTGAAGCTGCAGAATATCTTAGATCTCATTAGCCAAAGAAGGTTGCTAAGGCTCAATTTTCTGCAAACACCTTTGTTACAACCAAAAACAAAACTCCCTCTTCACTGGCTTAACAAGTTCACAGCAGGCCTTTGGTACTGAGACACATAATTAACGGAGAGAGATCCAGTTGTCTCCAGGTTTCAGGGTTGAGGATTTCCCCCAATATGGTCTTAACATGTGAAATAATATGAAGAACCCCAACTAGGACAGCACTTGCTGTAGCTGTATTAAATAATCCATCACACTCACACCCCACATAGAAAATTAATTGGAATGCTCAGAGTGAGAGCTTAAGACACGCAGGGCTATTTAAATGAATTATAAGAAGGGAGCAGCTACTTTTTAAGATCGTCACAGGCTAAAATTCATCACATGCTGGTTTTCAAACGCCTGCTAAGATTCCATTGGGGTATGCACTGAATTTCCAAGGCGAAACAATTCATGAGTTTGGAAAATAATCTACATTCACCAAATCTTAACAGGGTTCACACATATAATAAACCAAGGGGCCACTTAATGGATGCTATCGAAATAGGTTTCTAAATTCAAGGAAAAACACACCTTTTTCCCACCCCCAATGCATACACACACACACACACACACACACACACACACAACCTGAAGCCAGAAAATTCAGAGACAGCAGGAAAGAATAATTTTCTGTACTTTAGAAGGTGCTAGACATTGAGGGGTATAAAATGACCCACGGGAATTTTACACTAAGGAGACACCTTTCAAAAATGGGTAACAGCAATAAAAGTTACCAGTAACCTGCCAAACGCCGAGAGCACCATTTCCACTCACATACACGTACACTAGAGCATCGAAAAGGCCCAGTGTGTCAGGACGCCTGTGCGGCTCAGTTGGTTGGGTGGCCGACTCTTGATTTCAGCTCACGTCATGATCTCGGGCCCATGGGATTGAGCCCCACATCAGGCTCTGCGCTCTGCACAGGGTCTGCTTGTCCCTCTCCCTACCCCGCTTGCGCGCATGCTCTCACAAATAAATAAGAATCTTTAAATAAATAAATAAATAGTCCAGCACGGCCAGTGTACTCTGCCCATTTCATAGCCATCAGGGGCCCTTAGCAGGGCCTTCTGGAGACCAGCTTATACCAGAACACTGGAGTACATATTTGTTTTGGCAATACCTAATAAGAGAGAGTCCACTTTCATTTTAGAGAGAAGGTCTTTCCAGGAAGACTTTGTCTAATGGTAAAAGGCTCTCCTTGTGTAAAGGACGACAACAGGGTAGACACTTGGCTAATGCTTCTGCTGTCAAAGTTGTCTTCCTCTCTGTTCCAAGAAGCCTACTCCAACAGGCCACTTTGCCTATGTAGCCTGGAATGCACCACTTACTCTGTCTGCATTTCTAAAAAGCATTACTTGAAAACGTAATCTGACATCCTTGCCCAAAGCCCTGCCTGAGACACACACAGTCCAAGACACACTTGTGAATTAAATCCCAAGACATACATACGCTACTGGGGGCTCAGTGCCGTAACCAGTTTCGGCTGATGAGAAATATGAGGAAAGGGCGGGGGGCAGTCTTGGTGCGTTTGAAAATGGAATCTGAGCTTCCCATTCTCGTAAGAACTCGAACAACTCATTTGGTTTTTAAAATTTAGAAGTGTCTGGGTAGCACAGTTGGTTAAGCATCCCACTCTTGGTTGTGATCTTGAGGTTGTGGGATCAAGCCCCGTCTCAGGCTTCATGCTCAGCAGAGTCTGCTTGAGATTCTCTCTCTCTCCCTCTGCCCCTACCCACCCCACCCCCCACATACTAGCTCACTCTAACCCCCACATACTAGTTCACTCTAAAAGAAAGAAAGCTTTAAATAAATAAATAAAACTTGACTATTTCTAGGGCACCTGGCTGGCTCAGTCAGAAGAGCACTCTTGATCTTGAACTTGAATATTTCTACTTTAAGTACCCAAAATGGTTTATATTAAAAGGGCACACGTATTATTTGAAAGACATTCTCTTTGTCTGCGACTGCTCCTAAAATGCTGTGTCTGAATGAGAAATGCCTTTCTTTTCTTTCTGGAGATCTCCTTTCTAAACCTGGTGATCCTTTCTCATTTAGGAAAAGAAGGAGCAATGTTTTCTTCGGGCTGAGTGAGCAAGCACCGGGACGAGAGGACCTGATATGGGACAGGTGCGCAGACAGTGCAGGGGTAAGTACTGGGCATGTGCCTTTTTTTTTTTTTAAAGGGCCCTAGGTAATTCTGCTACATACACTTCCATAAGAATTAGTACTTGAAACGCTTAAGTAGTAGACCAACAGAAGAGCTGGGAATAGTCGTGAACCAGTTAGTCCAATGGCTCAGGTGAACAGCGGGTCATGATCTACAACTATTCTTTGTTTCCTCTATTTCCCCAGCTCAACCTCCTCCTCCCAATGACCCTTGTGGGTGCAGGCTTCTCTCCATGTATCTCCTCCTGGCTGCTTTCACCCCTTTCCTCCCCCAGACTGTTCTTCATCACCCTCCTCCACAGCTTCGGACCGCATCAAATATGAACCCGGAGGCTTTTTTTTTAAATTTGTTGTACTTATTTAGAGTTCCCTGATCTTCATTTAAAAAGCAGGTAAGTTGAATGCTTTATGGTTTTCTAAGGAAGCACCTAAATTAAGTTGCTTTTTTTGTACACGGCCCTTGATTCGTTTTTTTTTCTTTGTGGGTCAGTGGCCTTCTAAAGAAAAAAGGTCCCCTAGCCCTGTCCTCGGAGGCTTGGATGAGATTCAATGAAGCGTGCTTTTAAAGCTTAACTCTATGTCATTAAAAACAAAAAAAATCACTCGAAAGAGCCAAACTTTTTTCAATCACACCAGCTCTATGTAATTTCTCTTTAGTCTTGATATCAATGCCTTAGTTTTCAAAGCTGAACAAAGACAATCACAATAAATTACTACTCGATCCTGCCGAGTGTGTATTTGTCCCTTTTTGGAAGCTCTTCAAACCAATGGCTAAAGAAGCAGGCACTGAGGATGAGAAATCTATTCGATCCTTTATCAGGACTCAGTGGAAAACAATCTGTGGAAATGCGCTTTCTCGTTTTATCTCGTTCACTTCCTCTTACCAAAGGCTGGCTCTGAGGTACAAATGGGGTGCAGCCAATGTCCATGGATTTTCGGTTGCTCGTACCCACTCCCCCCTAGAAAGTGCTACAAATGGTGAGCAGTTCTCAGGCCAGCTCTCTGCTTATTTACTAAAAACTCGACTATTTTCACCTGTATCTTACAACCACTTTCTAGGTCATTCTCAGAAAACTCATTTTGAAGTCTGACTAGATGCCAAGAAAATGTCTCTCCGCTTCTCACGCATTCGGGGGGAATGGTGATAAAAGAATACTCGTGGTCACCACCAAGGTGTTAGCTTCTGTGTCTGTAGGAGAAACTAGGAGATGCTAGTCATTAGTCCCCCCAGAGTTCTAAATGGGGCGAACAGCAGCCAGAAGCCTTTCCGGGACACGGTGGTAGAGAACCCAGGGTCGCCTGCACCAGCACGTGTGCCACACTAAGGTAAGATGCTAACGACAGGAAAACTACCTGTGCTATCCTCCCAACTTCTGTAGGACGACATCCTCTGCACCCCAACTGACTTTTACCAATACAATGACCAAGTGCCGCTGGTAACTAATAGAGACACAAATTGCACCCTAAGGGTAAGGGCTGCAGTGAGGAACATTTGAGAAGAGACTGGAAAGCACTTTGTAAATTGCAAACATAAGAAGACTATAATTTCACATTGCTCGTTCTTGCCGAAATGGAGTGCCTCACTTGGGTTTTGAAGAAAACTTAGCTCTCTACAAGGGCGTTTAGGAAGTGAGTTTAGAAGGTTCCAAATACTTAACACGATTTGGTAGTCTCGGGATAAGAAGACTGATGTGGGAAGTCAGGCCCTGGGTTTGAGTCCCAGCTGGACATGATTCACTGCAGGCTCTGGGGAAAGTCGCTTACCCACTAGAGCCTTACAAAGCCCTTTGTAAACAAGGAAGCAGTCTGTAAATGTAAAAAGTGCAATGAGGAAACGCAGAAAGAAAGAACATCTATTCTACCCCAATAAGCTACTGAAGTCATCCAGGAAGAGACCTTCCCGACAACTTGTACTAGCTGAGGGAGAGTGGCCAGGAGGGCAACACCTTCTCTCCTCTGGCTAGTTCAGGAAACTTTCTTGTTCCGGGGTGGATTTGAGAGAATTCAAGACAGCCAGACAAGAGGTGCTGAGCAGCCTGCATGAGTGAGAGCGAACTGATGAAAACGAAACACAGACCTCTCAAGGGCTATCAAAAGCAAAGCTCCGGGAGCTTAAGGAGACACGATGATGGACTAAGATATGGTATCCTGGATGGGTCCCTGGAACAGAAAAATGACACTGGGGGAAAACAAAGACTTGTATGTGAATGTTTACAGCAGTATCATTCCTAATAGCCAACTGTCCATCGGCGGGGATAAGCAAAATGTGGTATATCTGTACGATGGATCATTCCGCCAGAAGGAGGAATGAAGTTCTGATACGTGTTAGAACATGGCTGAATCTCAAAAACAAAAACAAAACAAACACCCAAAAACTATGCTCAGTGAAAGAGCCAGCCATCAAAGTCCACATATTGTATGATTCCATTTATATGAAATGTTCAGCATAGGTCAATTTACAGAGACAGAAAGTAGGTTGGTGGGTTGCCTAGAGGAACGGGAAGTAAGGGGAGGTTGCAGCTAAAAGGTAGGGGATTTCTTTCTGGGATGATGAAAATGTCCTAAAATTGATTTTGGTGATGAATCCACAATTCTGTGAGTATATTAAAAGCCCCTGTACACTTTAAATGGGCAAATCATTTAGGATATGAATTATATCTCAATAAAAGCCATTAGCAAAATAAAAAAACTAAGAATATCAGAATATCAGAACTAGATGGGGACTTCAAATAATAATGCATCCACATTGGTTTATCAATTGTGACAATGTACCACACTAAGGTAAGATGCTAATGACAGGAAAACTATCTGTGCTATCCTCCCAACTTCTGTAAATCTGAAACTCTTCTAGGGTAAAAAGTTTATTGCTACTTTTTAAAAAGCAAACTTCCATTTTCAAAGGAAAAAGGGGTAAATATGTGTGTTTGGGGGGGAGCTTTCAACAGGCTTTTAAAAAAATATCAATGCTTGGTGTAATTTTACTAATCGGAGCTACATTAAGCTATTATTTGCTGGAGGTGATTTCCCTAATCCCTCAATTGCTACTTTACTCTTTTTCTAATTTTTATTTGTTCCAAAAGTAAAACAATTCCTTGCTGTTGGTCAAGAGTTACCAAAATGGTTTCTGCTCACTTTCTAGACCTAAATCCATGCAGCCACAAAGTGAGCTAAAAAGCAGGCTGCTGTGTAACTCCAGTGCCTCCAAGCTACCCGAGAACCACAGGAGGAATATACAATGTTCTGCTTCACGGGAACAAAGAAAATCTCTAAAGGGTTTTAATATTCCCAGGGGGGGCTAGGGGAGCATATACATTAATCCACCCACCCCTTTGCGAAAAGGAGTGGAATTACCACATAGGATATGCGATGCACATTGAAAGCCTTAAGTCATTTGACCTAAGCCTTAGTAAAAAAGCACATAAATTATAGTTATTATGCAGACGTAGCATTTGAGATCACCTACCAATCAGTAGGAGAAATGCAGCTAGTTAGTATTTTGCAAAACCTTGCCAAAATAGAGCTCTGGAGGGCTTAAGACTGCCAATTATTTTTAGGTCCACTAATCCTGCAAGGTAGGCTAGAGAAAGCCAATCAGAAACACATATATTTTGAAAATCAGCTGCATTGTATTTTTCTAAGAATACCTTCCTGTAAGTGTAGTTGGAAGAGTTAGGGTTGCTATTTTCAAACTCCATGCGCCACTCCAGTGAGCTGGCAACAGCTTTCAAATCCACTCCAGATAGAAATCAAGCAGGGTTTTTATTGCTCTTTAAATGATAAGAAATTATGAACCTAAGTTTCTATCCGGCAATCTTGGAACCCCCTCGTAGTAGTAGTAAACCAAAGGTTTCCTGAAGTAAGGCAATATCAGCCCGAGTGAGCAAGGCAAGGGGCGGGAAATGCACACTCCCACCTAGGTTACCATCACTTTAGAACAGTGAGAGCACCTGCATCGATTTTGCACAGTTACAACAGGCCCAGGACTCTAAACAGGAATAGTAATACTGGTGATTAACCCAAAACTCTTCAATAATTTGGAGGCTCCAATGCATACTACCTAAGCAGTGGGTGCTAATGAAGGCTCACAGGACTGTGTTAGGGACTCCTGGGGGGCTGGCTAGGGGCAGGCAGGAAAAGTCGGCACTCTCTCGCTTTACCACTAACGTAAGAGAGCTTTCCTGTCTGAGCTTCAGGTGCACGTACCTGGTAGCATCAATTCAGAGTTTCTCTCCAATACCAATTTATAATCTTCACTGGGCTCATAATTTAACAGAATGCCTGGAGGTAAAGAATTCCGAACGCCTCAGTTACATATTCAGCGACCCATAAGAAAGTAGCCTCGAGACAAAATACCATTCATTGGCTAGAACATTCTATTCTCTGGCGCCCAACAGTACTTCTGGATCACAATCCCTGGCAGACTGAGGCCTTAGTAGGGTCATCTCTAAGACAGCTAGTCAGGGCCAGGCTTGGAGGGCCACAGGGATTCCCAGGGTCGGGGAATGCTGGCCACCAGCTTCTCACTCTTTCTCTGCACACCCCCTAGTGTACAGAAGTCTTAATGGTTGCCCCGAAAGCAGTCTCCTGTGGGCAATCACTTAAGACTACAGAGAAAGTGGATGAGGCAAAGTGTCCTCAGAAAAAAACAGGAGTGATTTTCCTTATTATTCCTAAATAATCTCTCCAGGAACCCCCAGGAGCCCTGTCCTCAGATAACCTGCCAAAGCCATTTAGGTTAAGTAGCAAGATCAGAAAGATTGGGCGGATGAGTCCCGAGTTTATCACAGGTGTAGAAGAAAATGCAGCTGGTGGATGGAGAAGTTCACAGACACTTGCTCTAATATAAATATCAATACCTTCCATTTCATATACACTACATGGGTCGTGCAGGTCATGAACATTTTTAAAAGTAGCTTCTCTTTTTTTCATAATTGTTTTCAGCTTGGGTGCTTAGGAAAATAAAAACCCTCAACATTTTTTTTTTTTTGGTTTTTTATTTATTTGACAGAGAGAGACACAGTGAGAGAGGGAACACAAGCAGGGGGAGTCGGAGAGGAAGAAGCAGGCTTCCCGCGGAACAGGGAGCCCGATGTGGGGCTGGATCCCGGGACCCTGGGATCATGACCTGAGCCGAAGGCAGACGCTTCACCGACTGAGCCACCCAGGCGCCCCACCCTCAACTTTTTTTTACTCTCTTTCATGATACACCTAAAATTCCTCCCTCCAAAATAGTGTGAGAATAGGTTTTCAGTAAACCTACTTTCTAGGAAAAATACACCTAAAGAACAGCACATTCATTAATCATGAATCCTCCCAAAGATATTTCTCCAAATGGCTATCTAGAAAGCTTTTACACTAAGTGACAGCAAAGTCTGCTAGCTCACATAAAGAAAAATGATTCTCTAACATCAGATTTCACGCCACAGGAACCGTTCTTTAAAATTCTAGCCAAGCGTCAATGAAATGGCAAAGAAGAAAGAAACATTTACATTTCCAGTGTTTGTACTTAGTGACATCCCTTAAAATTCACTTCCACAAAATTCTTGTTCAAGGTCACAGTGAGTTACAGCTCACTCTAATACAGATCTGCATTGAAGGACTCTCAATTAGTCTCCATTCCACGCACATGGACATGAGCCACAGCTGAACAGGAGTTAATTTCTATAACATGAGAGGAAAAATTCTGCACCTTAGCACAGGTAGATGGAGGAGGGGCGGGGTCCTCCTTTTGCCAGGCTGAGTCTCTCCGGCCCTCAAAAAAGCTCCTCTCCTCACCATTATCAAATACCCTAACACCTGGGCCCGTTGCCTTTGGGGCATACACCCTAGAATTTATTCCCTTTTAGTGGGATCTTTGCTAAAATTTTGTCAACAAAAGTTGACTTCCTCTTGTGGGGCATTTTTTTGGAGCTCTAAGTAAAATCTGTCTGGGTCCTAATTTTGCAGAGCATGCCACCGTTAATGTTGCTATCCA
The DNA here is from genome assembly GCF_964656455.1 of Halichoerus grypus. Taxonomy (NCBI): domain Eukaryota; kingdom Metazoa; phylum Chordata; class Mammalia; order Carnivora; family Phocidae; genus Halichoerus; species Halichoerus grypus. The sequence goes on along the minus strand of NC_135727.1, from coordinate 18,312,813 downwards.
GAGAATTATCTATCCATACCCTTTGCTTCCTTCCTCAAAGTCAACCATTATAATGTTTGATGGAACAGTCCCACATTTCTGTCGTGATGCCAATCATTTCAAGTTTCCTTGGCTTGGTGTGCAAACTCACAAACAGCTTTTTGAAGGCCTAAGTAGATCATCTGCCCTGGTTTCCCTTGGTCCACATATGCTTTAGTTGCTTGAAAACCACAAGGTCATTCATTAGCCAAGCATAGATTCCCATTATAGAAATGATGTTGCCTTTCCCAGAAGATTGGCTTTGCTTAAGTTTTCAGTGTTCCCACTCTTTATTGAGATTCTCCCAGCTTACCTGTATAGGGAGGAAGCCCACATCTGATCGGGATTTATCCTAATGGCAATCTACTAGCTCCTTGGCACCACTTGATCCCCCAATCTTACCCTTCAGGATCTTTCCTTTAGGATCAGACCTGTTGATTAATTACATTGGCTTTGTTCCTTAGGATTAGAAAATCCAGTATCTTTATCACTTCTTGAACTAGTTACTTCCACCAGTCCACCGCAAGAGATTATCTGGGAAGAGAATGCTGCTTTAAATTTTTCCCCAAGCCTAAATCAACAACTGTTCACTTTACCCAAACTAACCTTTGACCCAATTTGGCAACACAAAAACAGTAATGCGGTATTTGTCAAGTGCCTCTCATGCACCAGATGCCATCCATCAGTGCAGAAAATACAAAAGGCGTGGTCTCTACTCTTGAAAATTACAAGATGCGCAGACATGGATTTTATTGTTGCTCTACAGGCTTTTTCTTTCTCCCTCTTACTCTCTAATCTGAATTCCTCCAGCCCCTAGCCCCCAGAATCTCTGAGGTCCTCGGATCTTCTCTTAGAACAACTCAAGTTCAAAAGACAGGAGAGTTGACCCTACCCGGGGCAAAGCCATCCAACCCATGCTTCTCACACCGGGACTTCGGCAGAGGTGCTTTTGGAGGTGCCTTTGGACAAACTGGGAGCAAGAGTCACACACATTTTTTGAGTCATCCAAAACAGATGTTCGTTTGGACTCAAAGGAGAATCCCGTAATGAAGGGAATAAGCGAACTCCTTGGGGATCTGGTACTGCTACCTTCCTTGGTCAACGAAGCAAAATCGGCAAAGCAAAAAAAAAACTTCTCACACAAATGCTATTTTTAGTTATTTGGCTTGACACGTCACGTCACTAAACATCCAAATTTATTTTAAAGCCTCCCACCTCTAAGAGGATGTTAATGCTTTGATTTTTACAAGTATCAAACTCTGGTCATTTAAGGCTGAGCTTCCCTAAACTTATATTCCAACAGGCAATAAATCACTGACATGGTCCCATTCAATTTTTGCAAGTGAGGTCTCAGGAGAAGAGCTTTTATGCCTTCAAGTGACCGACACACCAAACAGCAAAGGAGCTGAGATACCCCACAACTCCTCTGTGCCACACTGGGAATTATCCCTGTTTGTTCTGGGCTCTGGAACTCTGATAAAAAAGTGCTTGAAGCAAAATGTAAGGTATCAGTTAGAGAATTCTTCAGCTGGACTGCCGCCATGCCAACCACCTACCATTTTACTCTTACTTCTTAAGTATCACAGAGAGGGAAAAGTAAAGGCAGATCTTGAGCACTAAATTGAAGTATTAATGTGATTATTTATTGACGACATGAAAAAATTTACTTCCTTACAGAAGATGATGGAACAGTGTTTGCTGCTTTGCCAGCAAGTGACAAGGAAAAGAAAGAAACCAGTCGTTTGCTCTGCATTCAAGTCCCCACAGGCCTATTCAATTCCTGACCATCCTCAGATGCAGGCCTGCCAGATAAGAGGCCTTATAGTTACCCCAGGGCCACATAGATGTGAATGTTCAAAAAAAAAAAAAAAAACCCCACAACCTAACGCATTGGAGGTAGCCTGGCCCTCATTAGTGCCGAGCTGTCAGATAACCAAGAATGAAGGGCTGCCTGTTACCATTTTTTGCTTCGGGTGGGGATGAAAGGAAAGAGGCCATTCTAATTTGAGCCTCTAGGAAGATATGGAAGTTGCTGTCATAGGGCTGACATTGGAGTCACTGTAGAACGGTGCCATCATAGGACCTAAGAAAGACAGCAGAGCTTCAAAACCTGGGCAAAAGTCAAGCTTGAGATGGATGTCCATAGTCCGGCGTCAGACAGCTTGCTATGGGCTGGACCAACTGGATAAGTGGGTGCTTGTTTCATTATGTCAATATCCAACTTGCCTTCCGTAAATCTTTGGGGTCATGGGTCAACTGTTCACTTGAAAGGCAATTAATTTGGCCAAATATCTGATCCCAAGGAAGTTCCAATCACTCCCCCAGTTCCAGAATGTGACGCATCATGAAAGCCACAGGAGTGAGAGAGAAAGAACGGACGAGAAGTGGGGGAGGGAGGAAGACAAGGAAGATGGTGTAATGACCGGGGGCTGAGTAGTGGCAATCTGGTGCTCAGGTTCCACGGTAAGTCTTAGCAGGCACAGGGAGAGGTTTTTCTCTCTAGTTTCCATTATACAGAGCCTGCAGATGGCACACCATTACTACTGCAATTATTGGCTATAATTATGAAAAGTCTTTGATGTGAGAGCAAAAATTATTAAAATGGCCCTTCTTAGAAAAAGAAGGGCAATAAATATAGCCTCCTTTGCAAAATTCAAGGACCAATTTCTTACCAGGACCTTCTGCCAGAAAAGAGGTCATCAGTTTAATATACGTGTTTTCAGCTTCTCCCCTTCAAGACGTTTTATCCCATGTGGAAAACGAATAATAGTATGTGGTTCATGATATATTTTAAGAGTACATTTGAGGGTACTTCAAAGGAAAATAAAAGAGTAAACTTCTCCTTGCAGACACACGTGTGATTTGCACAAGCTCCTAGTTTGTCCTGCTCCCACAGTAACCAACAAGAGGTCATTTTAAAAACGGTCATGGGGCGCCTGGCTGGCTCAGTCAGTGGAATGTGTGACTCTTGATCTCAGGGTTGTGGGTTCAAGCCCCATGTTGGGTGTAGAGATTACTTTAAAAGAACTCAAAACAAATAATAAAAATAAAAGTCTTTAAGGATGAGAACAAATGGCAACAGACAAATGTCAGTCTTGGTTTAAAGGTAACACTTGGTGGTGCTGTGCTTATCCGTTGGAATTAGTACATATTTTCATGTACTTAGATGGATATTAGTAACTAGAAATATGAAAGAAAAGAGAAGAGCTCACTTTGTTCTCTTTGTCTTTTATAGGATCACAAACCATGCAAGGTCCCATTTTAGTTCTTTTCTTAATCTACCTAATCTTAGGTTGAAACTAAATCATAATCCCTAGTCTAGCCAATGTTAAAGGAGCACATACATTACCACAGTGCAAGATTTTAAATCATATTCTGGAAATCAGTTTCAATGTGGGGGAAAGGAGCCACTTCAAAAGCTGAAGCGAAAGCAAATGTCCAGCATTATAAGTCCTGCTTTTTGCAAATAAGCGGCCTTAAGTTAGAATGAGTCTGACCAGGCTACGGGGAAAAATACTTAGGTTTCTGTCCATGGGTATCCCTATTGTTAATATATCATTCCAGCCTAATATAAAAACATCAACTGGGGCGCCTGGGTGGCTCAGTCGTTGAGCGTCTGCCTTCGGCTCAGGTCATGATCCCAGGGTCCTGGGATCGAGCCCCGCATCGGGCTCTCTGCTCCACGGGAAGCCTGCTTCTCCCTCTCCCACTCCCCCCTGCTTGTGTTCCCTCTCTCGCTGTGTCTCTCTCTGTCAAATAAGTAAAATCTTAAAAAAAAAAAATTTATAAAAAAAAAATCAACTAACCTAACTCAACGGTAACTCTACTGTGATAAAGTCAATCATACAGAATGATAATACTACAAAAAGCTTGGAGAAGAGGCACAGTTTGATCTCAGGTTTCACAAACATTTGAGGAGGTGCTTGGTAGCACAAGTCTGAGCTTTCATTTTGCCTAAATGACCAGATGGGTATGGTTAAGTGTAGGGCATACTTATAAAAAGGCATGGTTTTGAGGAGCCTGGGTGGCTCAGTCAGTTAAGTGTCCGACTCTTGGTTTTGGCTCAGCTCATGATCTCATGGATGGGGAGATCAAGCCCTGCTTTGGGCTCTGTGCTCGGTGGGAGTCCGCTTCAGTTTCTCTCCCTCTTCCTCCCCCTCTTCCCCTCCCCTCCCACTCACACTCATGTGCGCGCACGCAAGCTCTCTCTCAAATAAATAAATCTTTTTTTAAAAGGCATGGTTTCATTCTTGTGAGATGAACTTTCATGATTTCATGATTTGTGGGAGCAAACAGAAACACAAATTATGCCAGGAATTATTACGAAACGAGCCTGTGTTTAAAAAAAAAAAAAAAAAAAAAGGTCATGACACATTTTGCTTATTGGTTAAAACTCTTATAATAGCACTGACAAATTTGGTGGCCCTGAGAGAGCAGCCAGAAGCCAAGCTGCTTTTTCAGTACAAAACAAATGAAGAAAGTCACAACAAGTAGGAGACTCACGAAATAAAGGGACTAGAAAAGCTTTCTACACACAGTCCTGCTCTAGGTCTCTAAGACAGGCAGGCTCCACGTGATACGGAGAGCGTAAGGACTTCCGAGTTAAACAGGACTGAACTTGAACTCAGTTCTGTGTAACTCTGCATCAGTCTCTTCACTTTGGAGACTAGTTCGTCTTCTAGAAAATAGGGACAAAACCAGAACCTACCTCACAGAATCACTGAAAGCATTAAATGTATATGGTGCCTCACTCAATAGTAGCTATTATTATAAATACTGCCATCAGAAGAGAACTCTGTATTCCTCAGAAGGGGGATCCTTTCCATGCTCTCAGTTTGGCTATATTGAAAGGAAGAGTGTTGTTTTCCTATTACTGTTACTTCCTATTACTACTACTAGTAGTAGTCATCGTCATCATCTTTGGAAGCATTTATTTTTAAAATTTACCCACCAAAGAGCAATTTAGCTTTATTTAGCCAAATATAAATGGTCTGTTGGTAAAAATCCAGGCTACAGCAATACCACTCTGGGATTACAGGCTAGACAATCTTTTCTTTAGCTCTAGAATGCCTGTTATAACCTTGGAAATTAATGAAAAGCAAAGTAAAGGTTGATTCATATGAAACTGCCATTGTTTTAGGTCAAAAAGGTCAAGTATCAGCAATTTTATATAGCCTGGCCTGATGATTTTGAGGAATCAACTTTGTATCAACATCCAAATATCTCTACATATCAACTATGAACCGTTTGCATTCTAGAATTCCGGCACTCGTGAATACAATTCAGAAGTGTGAAAGACAGTAATATTTACTTCCTTAAACGTGCATCTTGCTTTTTAAAAAATGTGTGTGTCGGGACACCTAGGTGGCTCAGTTGGTTAAGCATCTGCCTTCAGCTCAGGTCCTGATCCGGGGTCCTGGGATCAAGTCCCACATCAGGCTCCCTGCTTAGCAGGGCGCCTGCTTCTCCCTCTGCCTGCCACTCCCCCTGCTTGTGCATGCTCTCTTGTGCTCTCTCTGTCAAATAAATAAAATCTTAAAAAAAAATGTGTGTGTCTAGGGTGTGCACTATGTCACTGCAGTGTCCTGACTAATGATCGGCTCCTCCACTGTGGCAATCGCTTTGCTGAAAGCTCTATCAAATAAAGGTAGATGATTCAGAAATTTGGAATATCTAAGGATAAACGTATGTCAGGAAAAAAAACAACAAAAAAATGAAAAAGAAAAGAAAAAAGAAAAAAAACCCCAACGAACCCACCCTGAGATGAAGGGAGTTTGTTCCCTGTCACATCAAAGGAAGGGAGAACAAAGATGGAAATGACAGCTCCCTGCACAATTGTGATGCATTTAAGTGCCGATTTTTTTTGATGTTTCTGATGAGAGTGTATCAACCTCAGATTGTCTGTCAGTTTAGCACCTGATCACCTCCTCATACTCTATTTCTTAAATATTTCTGTCAAATACATCTTCCTCTGCTAGGTTTTAGACGGGTACCATAGATTTCCCTCCATTACCCCCTTACAATTATGCAGAAGATTCACAGACATGAATAAGAAAAAGAAAATTCATCAACATAACGCTTAACCTGCCAAGATGTGTAGGCAAGGTTTGGAGATGAAAAATGAGGGCTTCCTGAACAAGTGTTTCTAGAAGCGTGTGTGGGCGGAGCGTGCAGGGAGGGAGGGAGGAACAGGTGCTCCGGGAGATACCCTGGCCTTGGTCCTGAGTAGTATATAGGACGGAGGGCACCAAGTAACAGGATCAACAAGCATGTGAGGGCAGCACTATTAAATCCAACAGCGTGATGAGGAAAAGAAAAGTTCCAAACTCATTCAATGTCTTTTTTCTATTTAAGGCTAAGAAGCTCTGGCAAAACCAGGCATTATTATTGAGGGAGAAAGAAAGAGTTCCAAGAGTAAACAACATGCAAGATGCCTGGAGACTGGTTTAAAAACAGAGAGAAAAACAAGCCTTACCTATTGTTACCTCAGAATAAGTGCTCCCAAGTCCTTAAGATTTCAAGAGGGCTGCAGAGAGAAGGGATCCTTTAGTGTGGCTAAAAGGCAGAGTGAAAAGAAGTGAAGGTATCTTTGATGAGATAAAGAGCTAGTCCAAACAGAGAAGAGCGAAAAGCCCATAAGGCATTGCAGATTAGACACAAACTAAAAACCAGGCCGGGAGCAACTTGCGAGAGATTGCAAAGCCAAGAGAGTAAGAGGCTGTTTTCGCTCTATCAAAGGGAGGAAACCATTTAGAGCATCGGCAGACCCACTTAATCACAGTCACCGGACTAAAAAGGAGATGGTCGATAGACTGAATGAATTCTTTGTCTTCTAAGGAGATTCGCATTCCCAAACCAGAACACTGAACTCGGCAGGTCAGAGGTACTAGATCAAATAGTGGTAAACATGATGCTCTGCATCTAATCAACAAACCAGGAGTAGATAAATCACTGTGACCAGATGGTATCCACCAGCCAGTTTTGAAGTAAGTCGAGGGTGAAATTGTTTTGGCCAACATGTGTAGGCCGTCTTTACAAACAGCCACTGTGCCCGAGAGACTGGTGCTTGTCAATGCGATTCCTATTCATAAGAAGGGTTCCAGGAGGGACCCTGGGAAGTAGAAACTAGTAAGACTCATTTCCATATCAAGCAGGCTGGCAAACTTGACAACAAAGGTGCAGTCACTGCACATTTACAAAAATAAAGCCTATGGGGAGGGAGGAAGAGAAAATCAAATATTTTGGCGAAGGAGACAAATCAAGTTCATCTAATAAACCAGAGTTCCTGGGGTGGGCAGTGCAAGAAAAACGTGCAGTTGGATAAAGGGGGCCCTGAAGATAAAATGTACAGGGGTGCTAAAAACACAACAGAAAAGATTACCCTGTACCTATGCCCCCATGTCCTGGCATTGAATCTTAAAAGGTAGAGAGAGGAGATCGGCAAAAATTGGAGGTTAGATGAAAAGACTGGGGCAATTCTTTAAGGGGTGTGGGAGAGACAATGGAAAATAAATTAAGGTTTGGTGTGGAAAGATGGGAATGTTATTTCTTTTAATCAAGCATATGGAGAGGCTTTAGAAGTGTTCTTTTATAGCCTCCTGATATACTGAACTTATTCAATCAGCAACCCTAGAAGTAGAGCAACAGCTCACTCACACATTGCTCCAACTTTTGGAACAACCCAATAAGCAAGGGAAGTCTTGGTCTAACCAAAAAAAAAAAAAAAAGGAAGGATAAGAAAAAATCATTCAAAGTCTGTGAAATTTACTGTAGAATACTGGAGCCGCCCTCTGAGACATAGCCTTTTATTTTGCACACCAATATTCCAGTTGCATATTTAACCAACTCTGCTGATTTCGAGACATTCAGTTCTGCCCTGGATTAAAAAGAGCCCTGAGGACATGACTGCATTAGCGTACCCTTTCTTATATGATTTTCATGATGATGACTGTGGGTCTTCCTTGATTACAGTTTTTAATCCTTCTGTTTGTAAGCCAGGGGAATAAATATTCCAGAAATATTTTCATTGAAATGTTTAGAACATTTTTTAAAACTGTTTGATATGTGAAAGGGTAATTATCTGGAAAAATCTCGTACTCAAAATATTTCCTTTTCAGATGAAGCAAGATAACAAAAATGTTATTTTAAAGCCACAAGCATTAAGGTCAACAGTTGGAACAGGATGCAACTCAAAAGCTTCACAAAAGTTCTAGATGTATTCAGAGAGCAGATCAACAGGGTGATTTATTAAGGAAAATTCACTTGTGTTGTATATATTTAGATGCTTTGAATTTGTGTTCCAAAAAAGAACATTCATTTTCCTTCCACCTGACCATGGTGTCCTTGCCAGAGACACAACTGACCTGAGAATGGACCCAGGCGGCAAAGCTGTTTTTCCTTTCAAAAGACATCAAACAGCTGATTCATATTACCAAAAACATTAATCCCAGAAGACTTAGAAGAAAAGAGTTAAGTAAACATGAAAATAAGGTTTATTTCTTAGAATGGGCTTATTTATTTCTTCAAACACATATTTCCCCTTTGGGAAGAGAGACTCTGCTAACTGTACTTCACACCATTCTTTCTTTCTCTCAAGACAACTTGGGCTTGGTGAAGGAAAAAGATCCAACATATCTGAGAAGAAAACGAAAATCAGATGCTCAAGGAAAGCCAACTCTCCAACCACGTGCCTCAGGACAGGCCACTGTGCACACCAGAGAAGCACCATTTCTGGTCTTTGTCATAATGTGTATTAAGTGCTCCAGGGAAATGAAATGGAACAAACCCTGGGTAACAGCATGGAAGGCCAAAATAGCAACGTTTTCTGGAAAACTAGATTGCAAAAATTCTATCGTTCCTTCTCCTTTCTATCAGAGACCCAAATGCAAAAGTTCTCATCTCTCACAGAAAAGAAAAAGTGACAAGGCAGGATTCTGAGTAAGGAAAAGACCCCCGAACAAATGAAATACAATAGTGGAAACAAAGACATTGAAAAAATAAAATGGACAGAAAAGGGGCAGGGGAAACGGCGGCTCACTCATTTTCATCCTACAAATGCCAGTGTACAAAATGTCACGTGCCCTATCTGTAACCTGCATGTAACACAGTACAAATGGTCTACATTTGAAAGAACGAGGTAAGAACGGTTTTACAGTTTTAAATAGCCTTGGTCTGGAGACTGAACTCTGATCTAAACCCATCATTGCTCCCAGTCTCTTGCAGACCGTTTTATAAATGAACATGTGTGTGGTTACAGACGGCACTTAGCACTGATATTCGGAGATCGTGTCTTTGGAACAATGGCCTCTTAACATTTCCTACTTCTTAGCAGGATCGGGCACTAAAAGCGCCAGGGTGATGCCTTGCTAAAGAAGGGATGAAAAGCTTACAAGATTGCCAGCATTTCCGAGAGAAACAAACATCCTCTGTAAGGGCTGTCCTGAAAACAGCCCTCTGTGGTGGCTCACACAATCTTTATTTCATGAAAACCTACACAATGGTGACTTTTCAGTGAAAGCTTGTCCACTCCTGGTTTCCTCTCGGAAAGCTGAATGAGTGCTGCTGTGGGTCTGGACCCCCTCGAGCTCCTTCCACCACACTGCTCTCGCCCACTACAAGAAACAGGTGAGTCGAGTCAGGAAAGCCTGGCTAAAGGTAGGAAGGGGGAGGGGAGGATGGGCCTTTCAGCAAGTAAGACAAATGCTGGTGATGGTTTGCTCGTCTGACAGAAAGCCGGGGTGTGACAGCGAGCCGGGAACGTCAAGAGGCGCCTGGGTCAGGGTCATCAGCATTAATGGTTCTGTAGCAGGAATGAACCACACATGCAAGCCCTCAGCCAATGAGCTGACAAGTAAGGTTTGTTTTTAAACACACAGCTTTGCTATAGACTGAATATGCTTGTCTTGCTCCCAATTTCACATGTGGAAACTGAGCATGTGAGGAGGGTGTTTGGAGGTGGTACTTTGGAAGTAGTTAGGTCATGAGGGTGGATCCCCCAGCAATGGGATTAATGCCCTTATAAAAGGGACCCCGGGGGCCCTCACAGCAGACCCTGAATCTCCGGGGCACCTTGATCTTGGGACTTCCCAGTCACTGGAACCCTGAGAAATACACTTCTGTTGTTTGACACAGAGTCTCGGGGATTTTGTTATAGGAGCCAAAACAGACTGAGACAAGCTAGTTTTTTCTCTCACCCTTCCCCAAATACCCTCAAGCCTTTTATTATGAAAAGATGCCATTTACCCACTCCTCACCTGCCAACATTGCCTGCCTTCTCTGGAGGATGGAAAACGGTGAAATAAGGTTCTATGTTAAGTAAAGGCTATCAAAGTTTCCAACCACTAAGAACTGGAAGGAACCCGTGGCCCTGAGATCTGAGTCCCTCAGTCTATGGAAGAAAAGATGAAGTTCCCTGCAAATATGGGTAAAACTGTCCAAGGCGGCATGGCACTAAGTTACGGGGGGTCTCCTGTCATCCGGGTTGGGATTTTTGTATCCCTTTGTCAATCAAGTGAACCCTTACATTTAGCCATTAGGGAAAAGCAAATGGGAAATTCACGAGTCCAACGTGGTGCTAGACCCATAGCTTATCCCCCAGCCCCAACTATTTTTTAGTATCTTCCCCCAACTATTCTTTAATCGAAATATAATTCACATACCATCCAATTCATGCATTTAACGTGTACAATTCATTGGGTTTTAGTTTATTCAGAGTTGCACAATCACTACTATCTACTTCCAGAACTTTTGCATCACCCCAAAAAGAAATTTCATACCTATTAGCAGTCACTGCCACTCCATCCCCCCCACACACCCACACACTTCAGGTCTAGGCAACCACTAATCTTTTTTCTGTCTCTGTGGGCTTGCCTATTCTGGACATCTTATATAAAAGGAAATGTACAACATGGAGTCCTTCTGTACTGGCTTTTTTCATGAAGCACCAGGTTGTTCAGGTTCATCCGTTGTAGTGTGTCTCAGTACTTCCTTCCTCCTATGGCTGAATGTTATTCCACTGTGTGGACTATACCATGTTTTGTTTATCCATTTATCAGTTGATGAATATTGATTGTTTCTACCTCTTCACAACCATGAATAATGCTGCCACAAACATCCTTAAATTATATTATTTGATTTTTATTTCGACATTGGATACAGACATTGACAGGAAACTCTCTCAGCAACACTAAAATCTTAGTAATACCCAAACTTAGTTCTGTTTTTTTCTTTTCTTTCTTCTTTTGCCCAAAGGGTTTCAAATTCTTTTAGGTATATATATACACATACCTAGCAGTGGAAGCGCTGGGTCACATAGGCCAAAAAGTCTATGCTGAACTTCTCGGGAATCTGCCACCCATCGACCTTTTGGAGTTAAGAATTCCATCTGGACTGGCCTCAGATATGAGCTTAACACAAGTTACTGGTCTCCACAAGCTAGCTGCTCTGGCCACCAGAAACAACAATGACATTTAAATTGGGAGTGATGACCAAAACAAAACAAAGTCCAAAACGTGGGTTTTAATCTCTCAAATAAGAAAACACGCTTAAATTTAGTCACTACTTCCTGTTTTCATCCGAAAATTTAGACAAGGCATTCTGAACTTCAATACACATGCATAATTGTAAAAGTGGAATGAAATGGTAAATAAGAATCAGATACCCACCTTTCTTTAATAACTCCCATATGAATTACATCTTTCAGGAATGGTAAAAGGAATACATAACTTTCTGGATAGGAACACAACAAATTATCTCAAAGAGATCTAGATATGAACGCTGCTGAAAATCTAAGAACATCCACTCTTCCTGACACAGCTAAAAAACTATGCTTCCTAGAGTAACTAAGACATTTTAAGATAGTCCCATTCTCTATTAAGAGACCCTACTAATGCAAACCTTATCAACTCATTTTAGGAGGACAGCCTGGGTGGGTAAAAGGTCATTCTTGTCAAAGATGGGGGGGCAGCAATGGGCCTTTCTATGGAGAGTCACAGAGCTTGTTGATTTCTTTTCATTCTGAAGATTCTTTTTATTCATTACTCAGGCTATTGTGCAGAGCATTTTCCCTGATCACAGCTGCAGAATTTTAGCCCCAAAGCCAAATAAGTAATTTTTTACAACCTCCCCGATTTCTTGTTTCTTAATGTTTTATTCCATTTCAAGTATAAGTTTTGGTGGCTGCCTGGAAGGCACACCCCCATGGTTTCCACCTAATTTTTAAAATTTCACCTTTTCATCCCAATTTCATTAACCTTTCATCACTCCCATGCTTGTTCTATCTATATTCCCACGAGCTCTCCTTTCTTTCTCTGGTCCATGAACATTTACTGGCTACCTCATATATGTCAGGCATGGTGCCAAATTCTGAGGATAAGAAATGAGCACACTCTCTGCCCTAAAGGAGCTCAGAGTCTAGGACGGATTATTCCAGCAGTGCACCCTCCTTCCCATTTCCATTTCCCTCCCAGTTATGACAACATCCTACCAAGTGTCCATGTCAAAACTATCTATTTGAGAGCCTACTGAGTTTGAGAACTGGCTGTCTTGATGTTCCCTCTTCCCAGGAGACCCTCTGCGACAGGATACAAACATTGAAAGGGAAATCTCTTCTGAACATGAGAATCTTCATCTCCACCCTTATTTTAATAAGCTAAAGTTAGAATGATTTTATTTTCAAAGGTTTTTTTTTTAATCACAGTCTGTAGGTTTTTCTTTATTTTTTGGTAGAAAAAGGAAACAAGCCTGTTAAAACCTGCAAATATGCACTATTTTCTGCATTACTCATCTTTCCTAAATAGTTGCAGCTGTTTTGCAAGCTTTTCTCTGCAAAAAGATGGAGCAGCGTCCTACCCTGGATGTTAGGTTAGAGGGCATATGTTTTAGACAGTAAGATCAGAAATGGCAAACGGCTGGATGGTGAAACGTTCATAAGCAATCCCTCAGGAGCTGTGCAGGAAGGACAGAATACTGTAGCAGGTCATTCATGGGCTCTCCAAGTGTTTACATGCTATCAGGGCAGCCTTCTCAAGTTCTTATCAGCTTCATGGATTTCAGGTCAAATGTAATGAAGGCACGAATCAGGTATGCATGGAGATGATTCAAGTTTAAAAGCATTTCAGTTCATAATATCAAGTTCCAAGACCCAAGCTCCAAATGTTATCATTACATAAATCATACACATATGTTTTCAATGGTTCTGTTCAGTGGTTCCCATCCTGTGGGTCTTAGAGGTATTTTCCAAAGTCTACGGACTTACAGGTCTGCCAAGGACTCTCTCCACACTGAATACGGTCTCACTTACAGAACACACTATGGTTTTCTCAGACTACAAAAGGTGGGGATCCACTGCAGCCAACACTCAGCACTACCGTGCAGGGAAATCATCGGGGACTAGAACGTAGCCAGTTCATGAGACCGTGTGGGCAGAAAAAGTTGTGGGTAAAAATTCAATGAGCTGAGTCACTTAAGACAAATTATCAAAACGGTTTAGAAAAAAGGACGGTGAACCCTTCTCACTTATGTACTCAGCAAACGGCCACCACAGATGACATCAAACCACATTCTGTTGGGAGCCAAAAAGGGAGAGTTCAACACAGCACAGTATCATTTAAGGAGCCATGAGGAAGCAATGAGAAACCGTGGTCCTCAAACTGCCTGCCACAAAGTGGCTGGGTGCTTTGGAGGCAAGAATCCCCCCTTTCTGGCTCTCAAAGACTTCATTCTGTAAAATGACTTCTGACCTCCTGTCTGGCTCCAACATTCATAAGAGCTCTAAGATCTTATGTTCCCATGATTCTGTTGCTCAGGGGCACCCAGGGGCCTCCCGTGGAGGGCAGAGCTGACGAACATCAGCCCCCAAATGAGCTCCTCCACTGAGCGCTTCTCCAGTAGCCAAGAGTTTATGTTATTCACCTGGGCATCCCGAGAGCAACAGGAGCTGGCTGAGTTGCCCTCAATAAATACTTGTTTTGGATGAAGGTGAGGGCTGGAAAGGGCTTCAGAACCACAGATGTAGACCAAAATCTCTCATTTCTTAGTCAACTGAGGTCCTTAGAGACTCATAGGGAAATCTTCTGATAATTTCTCATTCCTTCTGCAGTGAGCATACTTTCTCTTCCCTAATCCTGCCTCTCCAAGTTCAATGGCAATTTCTACATTCTGCATTTAGTAGCAGGGCAAATAGGGTAGCTGTATTTTAATAGATTATGAGACTAAAGCTATGTCTACCTCTGCGGGGTGGTTCAGTTTATACATTCCAATCTCTGAATGCCAAAAGCTGAGAACCAGCAGAGGTTTCAGTCCATTACGTCTGCAGGGCTGGAAGCCTGCCAAAGCTAATGGGGGGACATTTCTAGAGATAATAAACGGGCCCCTTTGCAGACTTTTGCTTTAGAAGCCCATTTAAACTTATACCACTGACAAACAGAATATGATTGCCATTCTATCAAGGGTGAAGGACTGAAAAGCAGTAATGAATTAGAGCAAAACATTCTTCCCGTGGCCAATGACAGACTAACCTACCCTCAGTGCAAGCCTGGCAGGATGGAGATAGGGCCATAAGACCAATTTCATAAATTGTATCCAAGCAAAGCACTTAACTTTTAGGGGCTCAGTTTCCCCTTTCACACTGGATGCCCTGTAGGCTACTTCCAGTTCTAGTGTACCCTGGTCTTCGTCTATGTGATTTTTCAATTAAAAGAATCCAGGGGAAAACAAAGTATTGGGATTACTTCAAGTGAATAAGGTTTTGCACAGCCCAGGAAACCATCAACAAAAGGAACCCCCAACCTACTGAATGGGAGAAGAGATCTACAAATGATAATATCTGATAGGGGCTTAATATCCAAAATATATAAGGACCTCATAAAACTCAGCACCCAAAGAAAACATCATAATCTGATTAAAATAGGCTGGGGACCTGAATAGACTTTTATTTTTTTTCCCAAAGAAGACATGCAGAATGCCAACAGGACATGAAAAGACGCAAAGCAGCACTAATCATCAGGGAAATGCAAATCAGAACCACAATGAAATATCACCTCACACCTGTCAGAATGGCTAGTATCAAAAAGACAAGAAATAGCAGGTGTTGGCAAGGACGTAAAGAACAGGGAACCATCGGGGCGCCTGGGTGGCTCAGTCAACTGAACATCCAGCTCTTGGTTTTGGCTCAGGTCACGAGATCAAACCCTGTGTCAGGTTCCACACTCAGTGCAGAGTCTGCTTGAGATTCTCTCTCCCTTTCCCTATGCCCCTCCCCCTGCTCACCTCCTCGCTAAATAAATACATAAAATCTTAGGAAAAAAAAAGAATAAGGAACTCTCTTGCACTGTTGGTGGGAATGTAAATTGGTGCAGCCACTGTGGAGAAAGCAGGAAGGTTTCTTAAAAAATTAAAAATAGAAATACCATATAATCCAGTAATTCCAATACTGGGTATTTGCCCAAAGAAACTGAAAACACTAATTGGAAAAGATATATGCACCCTGATGTTTATTGTGGCATTATTTACAACAGCCAAGATACGGGAGCAACCTAAGTGCCCATCCATAGGTGAATGGATAAAGAAGATGAATGGATAAAGAAGACACACACACACACACACACACACACACACACACACACACACACTGGAATATTACTCAGGCATAAAGAAGAGTGAAATCTTGCTAACTCACAACAATATGGATGGACCTAGAGGGCACTGTGCTAAGTGAAATGAAGTCAGACAGAGAAAGACAAATACCAAACGATTTCCCTTAAATGTGGAATCTAAAGAACAAAGCACACAAACAAAAGCAGACTCACAAGTACAGAAGACAAACTGGTGGCTGTGGAGGGCAGGGTGCAGCAGGATGGGCCAAACAGGTGAAGGGGGCGAAGAGGCACAAACTTCCAGTTATAAAACAAATAAATGCGTCATATGGGGAACATAGTCAATAATATTGTAATATTGTTGTCCGGTGACAGATGGGGACTACAGCTGTTGTGATGAGCACTGCTTAACGTACACATTTGTCACATCACTCTGTTGTACACCTCAAACTAACGGAACACTGTATGTCAACTAGACTTCAGTAAAAAGGAATCCAGGGGAAATCACTTGCAATTGATTGAAATAATAGAATCCTAAGGAATAAGTGTTCTAACGGCCCCCGAAACCAGAAGTCAGCAAGACTAACTTAACCTGTTCACACCACTGTAACGGTCCACACTTGAAGCCCTCGACCATGAACTGCAAGGCCACGTGGCTCCATGGAGAGCATGCTGAGAGGGTTCCCGAAACTTCCAGGTAATGAATCTGGACATTATGAGCTAAGGTACTTTCAAAACCTGGAGATCTGTGGCTCCATCCTTGCTTCTTGGGCTGCCTCCCCTCTCTTATTGTGGTCCCTCTGAACCGGACTGCTTCGGGGCACTTAGCAACTGCTATAGGGTAACCCAGTGATCTTCGTGAGATATTCGCTGGCAAGTATCTTAACTGTCTTAACCCACTGCTGCCCAAATAACGATGTTTTCCCGTCATCAGCAAGGGCTCGACTGGGACCCCACCCTGGCCGGACTTACGGCTTCACCACGAGGGCCTGCCACTCAAGGCTCCAGTTTACTGGAAAGGGAGATGACCTACCCCTGTGTTCCCAGAACTAAACCTAATCCTGCAGGCCTTCCCACCTCCCACTACACTTGGGGGGCACATTCTTGTCCAGGGACCCTCCACATCCTGAAGCACGTTATGCTCGCTTGGAGCAAGGGTTGGAGCTGAAGGCACTCAGAAAGCCCTCCGTGACCTCCCCCATGTTAGCAAGTGAGGCCCGAGGCTGAGCGAGTGCATTCATCTCCTGCAAGCAAGCAACTCACTTCTTTAACCCCAGAAGAGGATTTCTGTATCCTTGTTAAGCTTCAGAAAGTAGAAGAGGGACCGAACGCACAGAGGGATTAAGTGACTTATCCAAGGTCATCTACTACAGCCCAGGAATCAGTCTCCTAGCTCCAAGGCCACTAAACCACATGCCATAACAATAAACACATAAATCTGATTCCAAAACACCTATTCTACACTATTTAGACATTTCTGCACAGCTCAGGTCTTACGGTGTTCCCTAGGCTGACGATATTTGATCACTGGGCACAAAACCATAATTCATACTTTAGCCTACAGCACCGTAACCAGGTTAAAAAAAAAACAAAATGCACAAATAAAACAGAAAAGAGTGCTTCGCTGCTACTCCCTCTTACTCCCTGGGAAGAGGAGCATAAAGAATAAAAGATTTGCTTTATCGGTCGTTTCAAAAACAAAACGTTGGCAGGCCCTGGAGGAACGCAGTCAACTTTCACACACAAGCTCCGTGGAGGGAGGCAGCTATTTGTGAGTTAGTCCACACAGCTTCTCCTACGGTGAGAGCCCCAACTCCGACTGTTATCTGCGTGCGTGCCGAGGGTGACGAGAAGGGGTGTTCATAGTGACGGCCCTGGCGTGCCATCAGAATCAGACTCGATTCTGTTCTGTAGGATTTTTTTTAGACATCGGTACATATGGCTTTCTTGCCTCTTTGAGACGCACTCTCCCAACATACGCAGAACCTGCTCAGCCAGGAGATCAACCTGATGGCGCTTCATTCCACAACCTTAGGCTGACTTACATCTAGAAAAAAATTTGAAGTTCACTTAGCCTTTTTTTTTTTTTTTTGAAGCAAAACTATCTCAAATCATTTTTAACTCTCAAGTTCTTTTCGCGAACATCCCATTTCCTGTCCTCACAGTGACCATAAATGATAGTCCACACCAGGACATCTGAGAGCGAAAGGGGGCCCTTTTAACCATCACGCTGGGACAACAGGTGTGAGCCTGAGCTGAGCTAGGCAAACCAGAACAATGAGCTCCTCTCTTACCTATAATCTTTCAAGTACAGTATCTTCTGCTGAGATTCTTTCAAATAAAAAGGCTAAAACAAAACAAAACAAAAAAACCACGTAACTGTTAAACTCCTTGCCATCTCCCAACTATGAATCATCTTGAAACAGTGCTGGAGATGAACTGGATGCGCTTGTTTTCCTGACAGCATACGAAGTCTTAATTCCATCTCAATTATCTGGATGGCCAATGTAGGCCCTTCAATGAAGATGCAGGTCTCCCTGAACAAGACACTCTGGAGACAGCAATACGGCACATTTTCCAGTACTCCCAACATCCAAACTGACTGTAGACCTCATTCCTTCTATCCTCCACACCAAAGTCTAAAGGGATGTTTTCGATTCATGAAAGGGCTGTTAATAAAATCAGCCATCTTTCAGGGCCGCCTGGGTGGTGCAGTGGGTGAAGCCGTCTGCCTTCGGCTCAGGTCATGATCCTGGGGTCCTGGGATCGAGCCCTGCATCCGGCTCCCTGCTCAGCGGGGAGTCTGCTTCTGCTTCTCCCTCTCCCCACCTCCCTCTGCCCCTTTCCCCTGCTCATGCTCTCTCTCTCAAATAAATAAATAAAACCTTTAAAACAAAATCAGCTGTCTTTCAGCGTGTTTTATACTCCTTATCATCTAAGACGTTTTGTTGATTCATTTACAGCTTCCCTCTTAAGATTTTTAAGAGCACAGTAATCTTATCATCTAAGAAAACATTAAGAACACTACTTCAAAAAAAAAAAAGAACATTACTTCAATATAAAGTAATATAATATTAGGTAACACTTTTTTTTAAAGACTTTATTTATTTATTTGAGAGAGAGAGAGAAAGAGCAGGGGAGGGGAGGGGCAGAGGGAGATGGAAAAGCAGACTCCCCACTGAGCAGGGAGCCCGATGCGGGGCTCAATCCCAGGACCCCAGGATCATGACCAGAGCCAAAGGCAAATGCTTAACCAACCGGGCCACCCACGCACCCCAGGTAACATGTTTTTATACTTGGATGTGGCTTCTTGATTTTGTTCATATATCCAAGAGCAGATCCTACCTTACACATGGGTATATACGTGGAAGATGTCATAAATTACAATACCTTATGACATGCAAAACCAAGGAATTAATTTTATTCCACTTGCAATTAAATAATTTCATAGAAAACCACAGCCTTAATCCTTCCCCAAGAAGTAGGATGTACAATTAATTTAATCCTTATTGGTGCTTTAGGTTTGCTTTCAATCCTGTTACCATATTCCTTCACACAATCAAGTGCTCTTGAAAAACTATTACATCAGTTAAGTTTGCCTCCTCAGAGAAAGGTTATGACCCTTTTATATCCTGTGGGGCTTTTGACCCTAGTTCCTGTTTTTCTTATATTTCTGTTAAGTTATAGTTCTCACAGAACTATCATCATTTACATAATTCAAGTCTGTCTTAAATGATACTGTATTTATAACCATTAGACAGTGTGAGCTAAGCAATGAAACCTAATATTATGATGCAGTTGATTAAAAAATGACATGAAAACCTAGTCAAGACTGTCAAAATATTTTTCAAATGCTTCACTTGCACAGTGACTTATAATGCAGTCACACTCAATTAATTCCCTGGTTTTGCATATCTTAAGGTACTGTAATTTATGACATCTTTCCACCTATACACCTATGTGTAAGGTAGAATTCTGCACTTGGATATATGAACAAAATCAAGAAGGCACGTCAAAGTAGGGGCACCTGGGTGGCTCGGTGGGTTGAGCATCTGACTCTTGGTTTGGACTCAGGTCATGATCTCGGGGTCATGAGATCGAGCCCCGAGTCGGGCTCCACACTCGGCACAGAGTCTGCTTGGGACTCTCTCTCTCTCATCCCCTCTACCTGCCCCCGACTCGTCTGTGCACATGCATGCACACTTGCTCTCAAATATTTAAATAAATAAATTCTTTAAAATAAAAGAAACCATGTCAAGGCATTAAAAAGTGTTGATCACCCAGTATTACATTACTTTATATTGAAGTAATTTTCTCAATATTTTCTTAGATGATAAAAGTACTATGCTCAATGCACGGAGCTATTCTCTTCAAAATGAATTTAAATTGAATTAAACAACCCAGTATTTACAAAGCTTTCTTCCCAGAATAAATCACTCTTTCTGCATATGATATGAACATTTAAATGAGGATTCTTGAACAGCAAGTAACTAGTTAGACGTACAGTACTGGGCATTTAATTATCCTAAGGGACTGGGGGAAAGACAGAGGTTGAGAACTGGGGTTTAAATAAATCATTTTCAACAGAAAATTGATTCAACCAAGGATCTGGAGTCAAGCACTCACAGCCCAGCTGCGACTAATATTACTATTAACAACCCACCATTCAAGAGGCAGATCAAAATAATTAACACTCAACTTGATAAAAAAAAAAAAAGGCCAAATTACTCCCATATGATTGCTTTTAAAATAAGCAAGTTCTGTCAACTAGTTGATTACTTAGTTAAAAATGAAAGTTGACAAGGTAGATTGAGTGGAGGTGGGAGGTCAGGTCTCTCAAGCCAGTACATATGAAAATAAAATTTCAAAGTCAAGTGTCTTCTTACCAAATGCTTTAAAACAAAAACAGAAGAGCTCCTCAAAACCCACCCACAACGCTCCAAAAATAAGCTTTTGCCCTGAGAAGAGAGGATATGCAATCTGAGGCTTTTGTTCACCTCGGCAGCCTCAGGAGCAAAATCTGTCCCCAAAATTTTCTGGTAAAGTCAAGAATCTATTTTGTCTTTTACTGTTAACCCAAAACAAAACATGGTCGGAAGGGAGGGAAGAGGGAGCTATTTTGCACGAGTCAGTTAAGAGTTCCAGCGTTGTTTGTATTTGTTGGAAAAAGCAATTTTCTAGAGAACCACTTGAAATAAAGCAGCAAACAGCTAGACATGGAGCACTGGGAAGTTCATCATTTTAGCTCATCTGCATCCATTGATAGCTCCTATAAAGTTCTTCAGTTTTGTTGTCAGTTGCAGCTTAGTTTTTCATACCTCTGTGTTCCAGAGGGACAGTTCCATCATCTCTACTTTTCATCCTGGATCACATTTCCAGCCTTACCCAAGAGATGCTTTCAATGCTCTAGTTGTAATAAGCCCTTTTTCTCCTTGGATGTTCTTTGGCCTCCAGAAGCCACTTGCAGATTTAACTAATTTCCCTTCCAAGGATTGAATGACCATAAGCTCAATAACGATTTGAGGACCTAGTTCTACATTCAGAAAAATTCCACAGAGTTGCTAACCAAAAGAGATGTTCTTTTAAGACTGTAGCTCTTGGGGGGGGGGGGGGTGGCTCTCAAAGCAAAAAGGAAGTTTCAATTACTTTGTGAAGTGAAGCAGAAAAATTAAGTGAGATCCAAGCAAACTTTATTAACTATGACAAGCAATCCTTAATGCTTTTGTTTCATGAGTGCTCTGAAACCTTTGCTAAAATATTTGAAAAATTCATCAAGCTATGGCATCCCAATGTAGCTGCTGTGTGTCTGGATGTGCGTGTATGTATGGCCTTACACACATCTGAAATTAGTCTTCAAGAGCAAGTTCCCATTCAGCGTTTCAGGAGCACATTAGGAAATAAGTCAAGTCCTAAGCCTTCTTCCTGTTCAAATATAAACGTAATTGCAAACTATGACAAATTTAAAAACTGTTAATTAAAAGCCTACTTTAATTCTTGAGTTTTAGGCCTAGACTGGCCTCATTATCTCTTCTTCTCAGGGACCAGTGGAACAAACAAGACAGGGCATAACTACAAAGTGCTAAGAAGTTACTCTGAATTGGTTATGTTCTTAGGGCAAATATGCAGTCGTTTAAATCACAGTGTTCATGATTTTAAGTTACTTTCAGTTTCAGGACCACACACACACACACACACACACTCTCTCTCTCTCTCTCTCTCTCTCTCCTACAAATTTTTCTGCTTTACCCAAATCACTGCTGCCTTTTGGGACAAGTCCGCAGCCTCCCCTGCCCCGATGCTGTAACAAGCTCCAATTTTGTAATCTCAAGCAGAGCAAATAAAAGCCTGCAGCCATCACTGCTAAATATAAATAAAGCCATCTTCATATGAGAGGCTTGTCCTTAACAGGTATATCAATTCTATCAAATGGGTATATCAATTCTTGGATAAGAAAAAAAGGTTATGTTTGAGTTGATTTCTCTTTTTCCAAATTGGTTAATACAAGGAAACTTAGGCCCCTAGACCAGTCACCATGTTTCTCGTAGGGAAAGGCAATTAACTCACCCAACAGAAACTGAGGCCCCAAGACAAACAATTTACTTTCCGGGACATTCTAGAAGTCATTCTAAAATTGAGCCAAGGGGGCTGCAGGTGATTTCACAGAAATGACGGCTGTTCCTACCCTAAATGAGCGCATTCATTCCTTCATCACTGAGCCCAAACGCCAAGCTACTCCACCCAGACCCAGACTCCACAGCTCGAAAGAGGTTACATGAAACCCAAATTTTGCTTTTAAATTTCAGAAAGTCTTTTTGTTTTGTAATATATACCCAAGGGTATAATTAAGGGTAATCATAACAGGCCGGTGTTCATTTTCTAGAAAGAAATCTCCTGACCACTCTAAAGTTTAACACTTAGAACCCGCTCTCCAACCATCTACACCTACTTGTGACCAAGCCCACCCCCCCAATCAGCTTCAGGGTTGCTCCTGGCAACACAAGTCTGAGATGTTCACAGAGAAAACACCAGAAAATGCAGTTTCTGGTTCAATAATAACATCTACTTACTAGCTCGTTCAGAATTCTTCCAGTTTCTACAATTTTCTGGAAATGATTAAAAATCAAGACCCAGGACATAAAGGGGAACATATTTCTCTCCCTCACCCTCTCCCTCTCTCATACACACACACCCCCCAAAAGTTAATTATAAGTTTTCCTAAATGGCAAAATACAGTAAAAGATTACTGATAAGGAAACCACTATCCCTTCATCTTTCCTGAGGAAGATTGCCTCACTTAAAAATCTGGTTGCTGACAGTTGTCTTTACAAAGTGAGATACCTTGCATCTCCTAAAATACTTCTCTGACCCTCTCTTTTACAATCTACCTAAAAGCTTCTCCTGAAGAAACACAGATCCTAATTCTGGGACAATGAATTATTATTACGTAAAGGCCACAGACACCAAGGTGCGTGTCACTTACTTTCCTAACATGCAGTTTTGCTTTTTGGACTGTTAAACATCCTTTACCAAGAATTACCAGTGGAAGCAATTTTTCAAAAAAGGCTTGTTTCCTAGTTGGATCATAGCTAAAATGGGGCCTGAGGGTGGGAGCAGTGAAAATCCAAAGCTTAACATGAGGTGGTTTGCACTGCTGGGGTTTGAACATTTTTGCTCGGAGCGCGCGAGTCTACAGCGCACAGTTGGAACAGTGCCTCGGGAGGAAAGCTGTGCCAACTTCTAAAAGAGGATCCTCTCAAATTCCCTCCCTTTTCTTATCAAACCCTTTCCCACTAGGCCACTGTCTCCTCTGAGAGAGGTCCACCTGCCTCCATAGCTGAAAGTAGAACAAAATGATAATTCCCTCCTCCCCAACCCCTGACTCAAGAGGTTAAGCTCAACTAATACGCATAATTGCCGAACTGGAAGTTTTGCAAAGCCCTTTGATAAGGTCTCTGGTACAAATTAGGAACATTTTAGGCGTTTGCTTAAGAGCAAGCACATGTCTTAGGGACCACTGCACTGCCTGCTTGTCATTTTTTCAAAGTTGCTGGGATATTTTAGATAGCGAGCTTTGAAAGTTCAAAGCAATTTTCAATATTCTGCTCCTGAGTGTGTGGCTTTTAATATCCTATTGTTGGACAACACTGAACCAAATGACCCAATGGGCTTCACTTTTGAATTCTGGCAGATGCCAGCGGGCGGCGGGCGGGTGCTGTGCCTCAGATCACCCTGAGCTCTTGGGGGAGCCCCGTTAACAACAGCTTACTGACACTTTCTTGACTTCTACACCAGGCCCACAGTGACGGCAATCTGAGGAATCTGAGATAGAAACTGTTCACTCCCACTTATTTTCTGACTGCAACAGGCATGTACTCGATTGCAAGTAAAAGCATTCCTTACCAGATGCTCATCCGCAGATAAAGAGCTACAAAGAATCAAAGCAGCTACCTGGCCCACAGATTTCTATAGCATTAGTAGGAAAGAAACATAACTGGTCCTCTAAACCTTCTTTTTTATTTCCCCTTAACACTTCACAGAGCATCATGTTGTTGGCTCCTGGATAGGAACCAGTCTCACAAGAAACAAAAGGTAGTGAGAAATGAGTACATTGCTGATCAGCACCCAAAATGGGATACAACCAGAATTTATTCTGATATCTGCTTTACATGCTATTTTTTTTTTAATGATTTCTACAGTCAGGTTAATTAAAGAAAAGCACCCAAAAAAGCAAACACACACAAAAAGAAAAAAGAAAAGGACAACAGCACAAATGAGCTCAATTAGTAAACCGTGACAGGTATGTGTCCAAAAGCTAGGGTAATTCTGGGGCGTCTGGCTCTTGGTTTCGGATCAGGTCATGATCTTGGGGTCATGGGACTGAGCCCCACGTTGGGCTCTGCACTCAGCGCAGAGTCTGCTTAAGACTCTCTCTCCTTCTCCCTGTGCTGCTCCCCCCCCCCACGCTCGCTCTCTAAATAAATAAATAAAATCTTTGGGGCGCCTGGGTGGCTCAGTCATTAAGCGTCTGCCTTCGGCTCAGGTCATGATCCCAAGGTCCTGGGATCGAGCCCCACACCGGGCTCCCTGCTTGGCGGGAGGCCTGCTTCTCCCTCTCCCACTCCCCCTGCTTGTGTTCCCTCTCTCACTGTGTCTCTCTGTCAAATAAATAAAATCTTTTAAAAAAATAAATAAAATCTTTAAAAAATAAAAGCTAGGGTAATTTAATCTTTGTTAATATCAGTGTGTAAGTTCACTCATTCAATGAACACTGTGTCTATTATGTGGCAGGCAGTCATTAGGCTTGAAGCTCGGGTTACAAAGTCCCTGCCTTGAGGAAGCTTCCAGTCCAGGGCTTCCCATCACCAGGGCTTAGGGGCAAAGAGTAAGTGGTCCTCTGACAAAAATGAGGTTGCAGGAAGTCAGACATCAGAGAGAAAGTTCACAGAGAGGTTCTCCAAGGCCCGATTCTGGAATCTCTAGCATAGGAATGGCAGTGCAGAATACACTCATCTTCAAGTTGACTTGCCTCTAAAGTAGTCAGTGACAGGTCTGGCTAATGAGGGAGAATGGGCAAAAATCAGGAAGGCCACCGCCAAGGTGAGCAAGTGGGCGGCCAAATGATGCCCCTCATCACAGGGGCCCCTCATCACAGGGACAGGACTGCAGACTGGGCCCCCAAAACATCAATCTCTGCCCAGAAAGCAGATTAGTGGCTGCATAGTCCTGAGAGAAGGGGGATGAAAGGAGACTGATTGCTAAAAGGTACAAAGTTTCTTCTTGGGGTGACAAAAATGTTCTAAACAGACTGTGGTGATGGCCACACAACTCTGGAAACATCCTAAAACCACTGAATTGTATACTTGGAGTGAGTTTTATAGTATATGGCTTATACTTCAATAAAACTGGGGAAGAAAAAGCCACCAATCTATCATACTGTTGTAGCTGCAAGTGCCTGGCATCATGGGGAGGGGTTGAGACCAAAACCTCCCCCACAGCCACCTAAGGAGAAAAGCCCTACTCTTTATACAAAAAGGTAATTCGATTGTGCCCAGAGTACCATGTTATTCTACAGCTCAGGAACACTACAGAATAGACTTTCTGGAGAGGGGCGGGGGGGGGGGGGGGGCGGAGAAAAGAAAAAAGAAAAAGTCACAGGAAGGGAGAAGCCCAGTGGGAGAAACAGGGAAAGAAAAGAGAAAATGTACAAAGTCACAAAGAGTATGGCCAGGGTGAACTGAGCTTCTTTGATCACAGAAACCTTTAAAAGCTTAAAAGTACCCAAAATTGGTGGGGGTGGGGGGAAGAAGGGCAAACGAAAGCAACCTACAGTTGGTTACACATGTTGGGAGGAAACAAGTCAATCTGCCTCTAGGACCTTGAGAACAAATCAGTGACCCTTCTTGGGCTTCCACTTCCAGTCTTCAAACGCACTGTGATTCCTAATTATGCTCAAATCCTTTCTCATTAATCAAGCAGAGCCCTTAAAGAACCAGGAGCTCTTCATAGCAGGGCTATCAGATTCCACTCTAAGTTCCCAATACAGAAATTTACTAAGAAAGTCACTCAACAGGTATATGGATGGCATACAAATGGACTAGCATTTCACAGGAGATATCAAAACCCTCCGAGTATCCACAGGGTTTTAAGACCTTGGCAAAACCTTTGACAAACGTTGTTGGTTTAGGCTGTAAAAACTCCCCAGGAACCTGCAGGTTTGTTATGAAACTGTTGCAGCCTATTACGAGACTGTATATTTTTTGCTGCCTGGTTGGCAATATCGTCTAAAACAAGTAATATAAACACTTCCACTTCCACATACTGCATAATAAAGTATCTTCAAAGCTTCTGACCATTTAGTCCTCAATTTGTAAATATCATCTATCATGCATGACAAAGTATCTCACAGGATTAATACGATCATTGAAATCCTGCCAACATTTGTATATTGTGGGATTACAGAAATTGAACTACCCACCCCTGGTATGTGTATATGTAGTAGTCCACAGCTTTCTGCTTTGTTAACGTGTCCTCAAGGAAATAATTTTAATGGAAGCAGTTCACAGTAAAGTTCTCCCCAAGTACCAAAAGAAGCATGGTAACAAGATGGATAGAGGCATTTTTGTAGATTTATACCAAAGGGCAGCTTAAGGAAAATGCAAAAATCTGTCTATCTATTGTCACAACCAGATTCTCAAAAACAATTTCTTCATAATCATAGACTAAATAGCATTTTTTTAAAGGTAAAAGCCACTGACACTAAAAAAAAGAAAGCTTAATAGGAAACCACTTTACAGCTGAGGCAATTTCCATTTCTTAAGAATATTAACTGGAGAAAACTACAAGTAGTTACACATTCTTGAAAATGGCCCACTTGTACTTGGGAATACCACAGCCCTTGGCCCTTTAGCAATCCAATTCTCAAGCTCTGTTCAGGAGAGCAAAGCCTCCCTTCTTTCTTTTGCTTTCCAGCCACTGAAAAGCAGACATTCCCCCCCCCCCCCAAGAATGAGAAATGCTAACCCAGGAAAGCAAGCAGCGGCTCTAACTGGTGCGACTATTAAAAACGAGTGCCTAGATTTGAACTTTCCTTCATATTGTCCATTATAACGGTCCTTAAAATATTTTATTGGTCCAGATACTGGTCTAATCCCCTCCATAGCTGCAGGGGATTATGCCGTAGGGTTTGCAACAGTAAAACTCATTTAGGAAGGGAGAGAAGAATGTAACTTGAAATAAGACAGAGAGAAATGGCCCCTCTTCAAATTTCCCAGCACAGCTTTGAGAGCTGTCCTATAGCCAAGTCTCCCCGGGGTTCTCCTAATCCTCGGCAGCCACTGAAGAGAGCCAGGATGAAACTTTTTTCTGAACAAAGAGAACTGAAAAGGGCCAAGTCTCAAAGTCACAGGCTCCCAGCTCGCCACTGGCTCAAAGCCAAGGAGCAGCCCGCGTGCTGGGGCCGGCAACCCTGCAGCTGATGGACACACAGCAGGCCGGGAGGGGGCGGGGAGAAGCCACACATCTGACCCCGGAGCCCTCTCCCCGCCGCGCAGAGGAACCTCCCCGGGGGGGACAGGGCTGCCCGCTCGGGCCCCCGCCCCTTGCCAGTGGCATTTCACACTCGCCAGCCTTCCGGCCACGACTGCCCAAGCACGCGTCAGGGCGCCGTGGGCGCGCACGCGGCTCCAGCCACCGTGGCGTTCCGGCCTCCACGATGGAACCCGGCGCGAGGACGCCTCCCGCTCGCTCCCCGTGACAGGTCACTGGGCGTGCTGGTGGCGCACGGGTTTCCCGGCCGTAAGGCAGCATCGCCTGCGCGCCGCCGGGGACCCGGCCCGCCTGGGCCCTGCATGCACTTGGTGGCCCGCCTGTCCGCTTTGCGCTCGCAGCTTGTCGTCTGCAAGGGTTCTTCAGCCCCTTCGCGCGTGTGCTCTGGGCCTGCCTCCTCGAGGAGCTGGGGGGAGGGAGGCTGACTCTCTCTGCCTTTGTCTGCCCCCCCCCCCCCCGCCCACCGGGGCCACTGACTGGGAGGCGGCGGGCCGATGCTCCACGCCTGCAGTGGGCGAGGACGAACACGGACAGCAGTGGGCACGCTCTTTCTGGAGGGCCTTCAACCTGAGAGCGACTGGACGGGCTGCTTTGTTCTGCTTTCTTTTCACTCACAGATCCGTGTCGCTCAGACTCCTGCCGGGCGGCCCCCGTCCCGTTCTTTTCCTCTGTTTCCCTTGAAAAGCTGCTGCTTTCTTTACTAGCATGAGCACCTACCTCCAAGGTCCTCGAAAGCCTGGGGAAGGGAGGCATTCGAGAAAGAGAGAGGAAAACATACCCAAGGAAGCTAATCTACAGCAGGAGTCCTCCAACTGTGGGATCATGACCTCCAAAGGAGCTGGACAGAATTTCAAGGGGGTCACAGGCCCTGGAGCCCAGAGCCCAAGACCTCCCAACATCTGTTGTCAGTGAGGGCAGGGAAGCCTTTTGAATACAATTTCCTCTCCCGCATCACCACCAATATTCTTTTTCTAGCCCTTAGGTCTACCCAGCACCCCCTGCCACATGACCTCATCTCTCATTACTATCCGAATTATTGCCTCATTACATTGTCCTGTATTGTTCATTTCCCTTGGCAGCAGGGCTGAACTAAGATCTTAAATTTTAAGAACAATTCTACCCATTTCCTGCCTTTGTTGCCCTATCATGAATACCATCTATCAGTTGGACCTTCAAAAAATATTTTATGATGTTAATATTAATAGTTAGCAACATGCATTGAGCACTTGTTATGTGTCAGGCACCATGCCAAGCACTATATTATCTGTATTTAATCTCCTTTGATCATCACAATTCTATGAGGTAGGTATTTTATTTTACCTCCTTCTACACATATGAACCCTGGAGCAGAGTCACTAAGGAACTTGTCTAAGATCAGAGCTAGTAAGTGGCAGTAAGGTTCCAGGGCCTACGCTGTTTTTTAATGTTTCGATGAGATAAAATTCACATGCCATATAATTCACCCATTTAAAGTGTGCAACACAATGGCTTTTAGTGCATTTAGAGTTGTGCAACCATCACCACAATCAATATTACCCCCAAAAAGAAACCCCATACCTTAGTCATCACATCACTTCCTAGGTCCTAAGCATCTAGCCAGCAGCCACTGATCCTACACACTCTATGGATTTGCCCGTTGTGGACCTTTTCTTAGAACTGGAATCATATAGTATGTGGTTCAGAACCTATACTCTTAACCACCACCTGACACTGAGGAAGAGGAGGATGTCCACTGACAAATCCCAAACCCCCATTCCATCCCCAAGCCAAATCCATATTATAACCAACAATTTCCCCCCAAGACAGGAGACCGTGCACGTGCTTCTGCTGGTGGCTGGAGGTGAGATGTGCCAGGGGGACACCGGAGCCCTTGGGGAGTTAGTAGGAGACAGCATGGCCCAAGAAATGGGCACAGTCTCTGGAGTGGGAAAGACCTGTGTTCACCTCACACACTGCTGACAGTAACATAAAATGGTGCACAGCCACCATGGAAAACAGTCGGGCAGCTCCCCAAAAAGTTAAACGTAGAATTACCATATGACCTGGTAACTCCACTCCTAGGTATATATACACAGTTGACCCCTGAACAACGTAGGGGTTAGGGGCACTGACCCCCATCCCCCACCAACGCAGTCAAAAATCTGCTTAAAACAAGATACCCTGAAAACTACCAATAGCCTACTATAGACCAGAAACCTGATAACACTAACGGTCGGGGGCACCTGGGTGGCTCAGTCGGTTAAGCGTCTGCCTTCAGCTCATGATCCCAGGATCCCGGGATCAAGTCCCACAGATTTGTGCGTGAATGTTCATAGCGGCACTGTCCACAATAGCCAAAAGGCAGAAACCCAATGTCTGCCAAATGACAAATGGATAAAAAATGCGGTATGTCCACACTATGGAATATTATTCAGCCATAAACAGAAATCAAGTCCCAAAAGATGCAACAATTGGGGATAAACCTTGAAAACATTATGCTGAGTGACAGAAGGCAGGCACAAAGGGTCAGATATTGTAGGATTCCATTAACATGAAATATCCGGAATATGCAAAATCCATAGGGACAGAAAGGAGATTAATAATTACCAATGGCTGGGGGTTGGGAGATGAGGAGTGGTTGCTTAATAGGTGCAGAATTTTACTTCTGAGAGGATGAAGATGTTCTACAATTAGAGAGTGTTGAATGTTGACAGTTGCACAATTTTGTAAATATACTAAATGCCAGTGGATTGTACCCTTTAAAATGGTTGAAATGGTAAATTTTCTGTTATGTGAAATTTACCTCAAAATAAATAAATAAATAAATAAATAAATAAATAAAAGAGTTAAAAAAGGGGACACCTGGGTGGTGCAGTTGGTTAAGCGTCCCACTCCTGGTTTCGGCTCAGGTCATAATCTCAGGGTCATGAGATTAAGCCCTGTGTTGGGCTCCAAACTCAGCAAGGAGTCTGCTCAAGTTTCTCTCTCCCTCTCCCCCCTGCCCCTCCCCGCACTCACTCACACTCTTTCTCTCTAAAATCAATAATTAATCTTTTAAAAGAAAAAAAAAAAAGATGCTAACACTTTAAAAAAGAAAGTTACAAAAGAAAATCCTGGGGCGCCTGGGTGGCTCAGTCAGCATCTGCCTTCAGCTTAGGTCATGATCTCAGGGTCCTGGGATCGAGCCCCATGTCCTGCTCCCCACTCAGCAAGCAGTGTGCTTGTCCCTCTCCCCCTCCCTCTGCCCCTCCCACTGCTCTTACAATCGCAGGTGCGTGCTCTCTCTTTAATAAATAAATAAAATCTTTAAAAAGAAAAAAAAGGGACGCCTGGGTGGCTCAGTCAGTTAAGCATCTGCCTTCGGCTCAGGTCATGATCCTGGGGTCCTGGGATCGAGTCCCGGATCAGCCTCCTTGCTCAGCAGGGATCCTGCTTCTCCCTCTCCCACTCCCCCTGCTTGTGCTGCTCTCTCTCTCTTCTGACAAATAAATAAAATCTTTAAAAATAAATAAATAAATAAATAAAAAGCTAACACTTCAGGGGCACCTGGGTGGCTCAGTTGGTTGTCTGCCTTTGGCTGGGGTCATGATCTCAGGGTCCTGGGATAGAGCCCCACGTCGAGCCCCCCGGTCAGCGGGGAGTCGGCTTCTCCCTCTCCCTCTGCCCCTCACCCCTGCTCATGCTAATAAATAAAATCTTTAAAGAAAAAAAGAAAAAAGATAAAGGAAAAATCCTGGGGCAGCTGGCTGGCTCAGCTGGTGCTGTGTGTGACACTCTTGATCTCATGGTTGTGAGTTCAAGCCCCACAGTGGGGGTAAAGATTTCATTTAAAAAAATTTTTTTTAAATCCTGGGTTCAAATCTCATGCTGCTTGATCCCGTACAAGTGGCAGAAGTCACAGTTCCATTAAGTGCAAAATAGATTTGATGACGTTTTTGTGAAAATTAAAGGAGGGAATACATGGAAATCAGTACCAACACATAGGAAGTTCTCGAGTAAGAGAAGCCATTGGTGAGCCAAGGATCAAAACCACTGCCCTCACTCTGAGCGAAGATACCAGCTACTATTCTCTACCTGAAACAGTGACACGTCTGTCAACATTTCTGCAGACAAAAGAGTAGTCTTAAGTAGCAAATAACAGAGAAATTGGAGGCTCCATGAAAACAGGACTGCTCTGACCTGGAGACTGGAGAATCTAGAATTTTCTTTACAAAACCTTTTTAAAACGTCAGACCCCAACTCTGAGGACCCATTCCCAATCAAGCACAGCAGCTTCATAAATTTGACGTAGCTTCTGGATGGCAAAAAGTTTTAAGGCTAAGAATCTATCTCAGCCAATATATAGAAAAACCCAAGGCTTTTCAAGAATAATAGAGCCACTCTGAGTCCAAAGCATCTTTAGTGAGGGGGATTATAGGAGATGATACACACAGAATAGAGCATTTGTAGTTTGTGAGGAATCTTTCCCTCCAAACAGAAAATAAGGTATTTCTTTCCTAGAACAGAAGGGCAGCATTTTGTTGTTGTTGTCGTCAGAACGCTTGTCTATATATTTATATGCAATGTGAATGTCTATTTTTGAAAACAAATTCCTCTCTAAGGCGTTGTTTTCCCTTTGAAAATGAGTCTTTAACATGATCGAAAGCTTCCCTAGGAAGAAATGGTTTCTATAATCCATAAGGGGAAAAATGCACAGAAAAGAGATGCAGACACGACTGAATACAGGCCTGTGAAGATCCATGCCAAGCTCTGGATAGACCTGCTTCTAATATGCTTTCACTGACTCTGTGAAGACCGTTCATCAGAGGGCTCAAATAGGTAGCCAGCCCTAGTTCACCTGCCTCCAAGGAAGCCTTCTTGCCATTTGGCGCTGGCCAATGCTTCATCCACACCAGCAATTCTGAGTGAGCAAGAGGTCAAACAACCCAGCATACCCCTCAATATAAAACCAGAAGTCGGCTCTCTGCGTGCTACCTGGCCCTCCCAAGCAGCACAAGAGGCCCTTGGTGAGGGGACAGACTGGTGATGAAAGCCCTGGTCAGTGGGCCGTCGATGGCAGCACTTCGGGCAGCACTGACAAAGGTCATTTGCGAGAACCTAGGGGACCTACTATGCTCAAGAATGTATCAAAGCGGGGGCTCCCGGGTGGCTCAGTCGGTTAAGCATCTGACCCTCTTGGTTTGGTTTCAGCTCAGGTCATGATCTCAGGGTCCTGGGACAGAGCCCCACGTTGGGCCCTGAGTTCCGCACAAAGTCCCCTATCTCGCCCCCTCCCTCTCTGTTCCTGCCCCCCCCTCCACGCCCCACCACCCCCCAGCACACTCTCTCGCTCAAATAAATAAAATCTTAAAAAAAAAAAA
Organism: Halichoerus grypus; assembly: GCF_964656455.1. Taxonomy (NCBI): domain Eukaryota; kingdom Metazoa; phylum Chordata; class Mammalia; order Carnivora; family Phocidae; genus Halichoerus; species Halichoerus grypus. Next base: position 18,279,818 of record NC_135727.1, on the reverse strand, counting down.
AAAGAATGCATCAAAGGGTATTAATTTGAGTCTGCTAGGCTATAAGGCTCATTTTAAAAATGTGAATTTGTTCCAATGTGATTGATCTCTTAGGAAACAATGAGCATGTGAATTTCACATTCGCATTCTTGCGCCATATTTGTAGTATTTATGTATTTCCTAAGCACTTAGCATGTGCAGAACTATGCAATTGTTTTTATTAGGTTCTTTAGTTTTTAAATGTGCCCCTAGTTAAGTTTTTTAGTGCTATACCCTAACCCCAACCTTCCCACGCCTGTGGTTTTACTGCCAGATTGTGCAGAGCACAGTGATCTTTAGGAATGAATATGTTGTGTTACAGCAGGACTGACTATACTTTCTTGCCAGGTCTGTGTCGTCAATAGGTTAAGTGGCGGCTGCATACTTAGTTGATCACTAACTTTTTACTTGCCCTTTCACCAGAATTTCAGGTTAATAAAGTGAATCCTTCAACAAACCCAGGGGAACACACACCAGGCAATGTGTGCCCGAGACCCTACGTATCTAAGTGGGGAGGTAACCAAAAATCACTTTCCAGCTGCCAGCCAGAAGGGACCAAGTTAACATCTGTCACAGGATGAAACAGTATTAAGAATAATAAGAAAACAACCCGACTTTAAAAATGGGGCAAAGTGGGCGCCTGGGTGGCTCAGTTGGTTAAGCGACTGCCTTCGGCTCAGGTCATGATCCTGGAGTCCCTGGATCGAGTCCCGCATCGGACTCCCTGCTCGGCAGGGAGTCTGCTTCTCCCTCTGATCCTCCCCCCTCTCATGCTCTCTCTCTCTGTCTCATTCTCTCTCTCAAATAAATAAATAAAATCTTTAAATAAATAAATAAATAAATAAATAAATAAATAAAAATGGGGCAAAGACCTGAGCAGGTATCTCAAAAGAAGATCTACAGATGGGGGCGCCTGGGTGGCTCAGTGAAGCGTCTGCCTTCGGCTTGGGTCACGATCCCAGGGTCCGGGGACTGAGCCCCGCTTCGGGCTCCCTGCTCAGTGGGGAGCCTGCTTCTCCCTCTCCCTCTGCTGCTCCCCCTGCTTGTGCTCTGTCAAATAAATAATCTAAAAAAAAAAAAAAAAAAAAGGATCTACAGATGGCACATAAGAAAATGCTCTACATCATAGGTCACTGGGGAATTGCAAATGAAAACAACAACGAGATACCACTGTACACCTATGACAATGGCCAGAATCCAAAACACTGACACCACCAAATGGTGCTGGGGATGTGAAGCAACAGGAACTCTCGTTTGTTACTGGGGGGAATGCAAAATGGTACAGCCACTTTGGAAGACAGTTTGGAAGTTTCTTACAAAACTGAAGATACTTGGGCTCCTTGGTATATATCCAAATGTGCTGAAAATTTATTCCACACAAAGACCTGCACACAGATGTTTATAGAAGCTCTGTACAGAATTACCAAAACCTGGAAGCAGCCAACATAGCCTTCAGGAGGTAAATGGGAGAAATAATCTGTGGCAACCCAGACAAGGAAATATTATTTGGTGCTAAAATAAAGTGAGCTATCAAGCCATGAAAAGACATGGAGGAAGCTTAAATTTGTATTACTCAGTGAAACAAGCCAAACTGAAAAGGTCACATACTGGATGATTCCTACTATATGACGTTCTGGAAAAGGCAAAACTATGGAGACAATAAAAAGAAGAGTGGTTGCCAGGGGTTGTAGGGAGGGAGGAATGAACAGGCAGAGCACAGGTGATTTTTAGAGCAGTGAAGCTCCTCTGTATGATAGTATAGTGATGGATACATGTCATTATACACTGTCCAAGCCCACAGAATGTATATCACCAGGAGTGATCCCTAATGTAAAGAATGGACTTTGGGTGATGAGGGTATATCAGTGTAGGTCCGTCCATTGTAAGAGATGTCCCACTCTGGAGCAGGATGTTGATGCAAGGGGAGGCTGTGCAGGAGGTCCATGGGAACTCTGTACTTTCTGCTCAAATTTGCTATGAGCCTAAAATTTCTCTAAAAAATAATGCCCATTAAAAATATTAAGAGCTCTCAAATCAAAGTTAAAAGCCCTTTCAGAAACATGTACACTCATTATTGTGACAATGCAACATGAGAATTTTCTCCAGAGAACTCAAAATGCACAAAGAGGGCGCCTGGGTGGCTCAGTCGGTTAAGTGTCTGCCTTTGGCTCAGGTCATGATCCCAGAGTCCTGGGATCGAGCCCCGCATCGGGCTCCCGGCTCAGCGGGAAGCCTGCCTCTCCCTCTGCCTCTCCTCCTGCTCGTGCTCTCTCTCTCTCTCTCGGTCTCAAATGAATAAATAAAAAATCTTAAAAAAAAAATGCACAAAGAATTGCACTGTAAGGTGTCCAACCGAACCCACTACCCAGAGCAAATGGCCACGTGCAAGATAAAACGTAAAAGGCCTAACTAATTGTGACAATGTTGACTCCTGTGTAAAAAGAAGCCATGCAATCTTTCGTTTTCTTCTTCATGGCAAGAATAGCGCTATCCAATTTGTAAAAGTTAGTCTGTCTCAGGGATCCCTGTCACACAAAGTCATGTCCTTCAGCTGAAGACCAGAGTGGGGCCATACCCTGTTGTTAAATCTGCAGTGAATTAAAGTTATTTCTTTAAAAGAAAGGTTTTTTTTTCCCCCTGAGGATCTCGAAGTTCAAACTTTGAAAGAGGAAAGAGAGAGGAGAGGAACTTGAAAGTTGCTATAAATGTCTCCGTCTTCGGTTTGAAAGGTTACATAAGGACGCACAATTACCTGAGTAGGAGGGAGAGCCCAAGCCAAAAGCAGACTCTGGGCATTGTCTTTGGCACATGTAAAGCATTTCCAGAAGGCTTCAGAAGGCTTCAGACCTTGAGCTGTCGAACTATGTGTACAAGAAGGGACCTTGAAAGGTCAGGCATCACTCCCCAAGGGTGTCATCAAAGACCTTAACAGGAACCCAGGGCCCTAAGAAGGTACCAGCACAGATGTCCGCTCTCAAGCTCACCCATCCCCACCCACTCCCTCATATCTCTCACTAGCCAGCACTCCCCTTTCCGACCCCCCCACCCGCCACACTCCCAACAAAACAGGAAGAGTATCTGGACTCGCTTGCAAACTAAGGCTTTCTCAGTACAATCTCTAGCCCTGCTGGGAAGCACTTGCCCTTTTCAACTCAGAGGCCTCATATCAGGGCCTGGAACCCTCTGCCCAGACTCATACTGAATGCACCTCTGCTTGCATAAAAATATTAAAATGTATCTTGATACAGGTAATTGATGCCTCCAAGAGCCTAGTATTACTTCCTTACCAATTTCCAGCACTTTTCCAACTTGTGGGCGAATAAAGTAAGTGGGTTTATAGGTGACACAGCCTCTGCCTCACAGGAACGCGTCCTTTTTGACTTTGTAGTAGAGAATTTAGTTCGAGGACTCAGTACTGCTCGCAAACTGGGGGGCCTACAGTAACATGTACGAATCAATTTTTATGGGGTGGCAGGGGAAAAGGAGCATAAAAATGTTTATCATCGCCATGGTCTTAGGAAACACCAAGGAATTCAGTTGTTCAACATCAGGAACAGTCAAAAGAATTGGGCTCCTTTGGTTTTGAATTTTCCTTAAAAAGTACTTATCATCAGAAGTAACTGTTTTGTTTTGTTTTTTCTTTCTAAGACAGGCTCTATGCCCAACGTGGGGCTCGAACTCACGATCCTGAGATCAAAGAGTCTCAGGCTCTACCGACTGAGCCAGCCAGGCGCGCCCAGAAGGAACTGTTTTAACAATGGCGACATGAATGTCTCACATTCATATGGTACTGAAAGCGTCTTCACATGTATTATGCTGCCCTCACCATAAGCTCTGAAGGTATGATCCTATTTTACAGTTACAGAAACTGAGGCTCAGTTTCCGATCAGAAAAACGAAGATGAAAATCCGCTTCTGAGAGGTTTGTGAAGTTGGGAGAAGATGCGCGGAGATCAATGCTGGGCGTCCCCGGCCCCCCGCTTAACCCAGGGCGGGCGCGGCAGTACTAGTTGGAACGTAAGCCCTCAAACTGCCCAGCCGCCCCACGGTCCACCTCCCGGCCAAAACTAACGTTTGATCTGTGGATGGAGTATGGATGCATCTGTGTAATCAAGCTAATGCTAAAATTAAAGGACATTCCTGAACTACTACCAGTTTGGCAGAGGGATAGGACTGGGCTTTCGGCTTCAGCGAGGGCACCGATGCTGCTCTTTTGTGCAGCGCTTTCCTATGTGAGGGCCTTGCGGGGGGAGGGGAGGCGGTTAAATAGCAGTGAGGACACTGGAGTCCATTTTACTTGGGTTTTTTGTTTTCTTTCTTTCTTTCTTTCTTTTTTTAATCTAAGCAGTTCTTTCAGAAGATTCTAGCAAGGACACAAATGGAATTGAAAAATGTTTAAACAAAGAATACATATTTGCTTGTTCAAATTAAAATTACTTCAAGGCACATTATCGAGAAACTTTATCTGGAAAGTAATTGGGCAAAGCACAAGGGCTCTTAATTTTAACACGTAATGTTTCAGAGAGAATGAAAGGGACATGATTTTACTCCCTTTCAAAGAGCAGCAATAAAGACCCTGATGATCCTGTATTACACACGATATGCCGCTCTTAATGCCATTAATGGAAATGGGAGGCAGGTGCATATACTCAGAGACTAAAGAACAACCTGAGAAGTGGCTATTAAGTCAGAGATCTGTCTATTCAGATCCCCCCCTTGCCTCCCTTGTTTTAAGGACCAGCTCAATAACTGGCAGAGTTGTTAAAGCATTAATAGTCCTAATTCGCCCTGACACACTTGAAGTACCTCTTCTGTGAGTACAAAGGACTCCCCCCTCGTCCAGTTTCTAGTCTGCTTAGTTTGTTTTTGAGACTAGAGCTAATTTTATGCAGAATTCGATTTTAGAAAAAAATAACTCACGTGTTAATCCACCCGGTGCTTCAGGAGCCCAAGCTCATTCTCATGGCTATTAGAGACCAGATTCTATCTTAATACTCAGGCCGGGGGGTGGGAGGCAGTAGCCAGAAGCCCCCAGTCCCCTCAATCAGGGACTCCTCATGCAATCTGGCATGGTGGTGGCAGCAGAAGTTGGAACGTGCAGTACATAAAGGAGGGGTCCCTGCACCTCTGGTGAACAGGCCGCTTAAATCCGCACTGACTTAACGATCAGCCAGATCCCGACAGGCCCGTTTTCACAAATGCCCACTCAATCTTACTCGGCCACAACGCCATCAGCCTCGGTTCACAAGAGCAAAGTGGCTTTATGGACGAAAGCCTACAGTTACCCTGGGGTGGGCTGAAAGTCTCTCCTTTGGTCTCCAAGTATTTCCTGTTATTGTAGTAATGCTGCATGAAAGACAGCAGTAGGTTTCAATTATATGCTGCAAATAATTCTCCTGAAGCATTTTGCAGTGATATTAATTCCTTGTTGTTTATCGCTGCCAGAGTGGAAACAGCAGAGAAGTAGAAGCAATGCTGGTGAGTAAAGGTTAATATCTGAACATCAAGTAAATAAATAAATGAGTCCACCGAAGACTAAATGAGATTTCCACCTTGTTAGTGAATTAGGGCTTATGGATTTAAAATGTTATCCTCAAATTCTTTCCTGAAAGGTTTAGGAATAATTATACACCACTTAAAGGACAGGCATGGCCAGATAAACCTAATAAGTCTATAATTTGTACTAGAGGCAGGGTTTCCTGTAAATGCGAGCTGGATTTAATTTTATCATTTGTACTTTGAAATGTTTGTTGATTATTAATCACATGGTATTGTTGGACTTCTGAGGCTGCAGCCCTTCATTTTCCTGACACAGGAGGGCTCAAATGCGTGAACGGAGTTTCCCCCAGTAAGCTTGTCCGTTTCTAACTTTGAACATCCACTTACACTCAGTGTAAATGATCCCCAGCTCTATCGCCTTCATGTTAGACTCAAGCTCAAGAATTAGGCAATCAGAAGCTGGTTTCCCCCAACACCTATGTGTGGTCTAAAAGCCATTTTCTTCCCGGGACAATTCTACCGCTGGGCTCTCCTATAGCTAAGTAGATGGCATCAAATCCTTTCAACAGATAAACAAAGGTTTGCAGCTAAAGGCACTTTAGCAACTCTGGGCATAACAAGTTAGGTGGCAGGCTGGAGTGTGCACTTATCCAGGAGCACAAACAGGCAGAAGTCCTTACTTCTGAGGCTTCACACTGAGAGGAAGACCCTGCCTGTACCTGGCAGTGAGCAGTCTTAACCCTCGGTGTTTTCAGTCCGCTCAATATGGAGGGAAGAATGTGCTTCAAAGTCTAACATCCCCACCATTAGATCAAAGTGCTATGCCAAAGATGCCGCTTTGGAAAGGGCTTCTGGGAATGTATGCCCTTTGTTGTCATGGGAAAGAAGTTGGGTATTTTTCAAATCAAGCTAATACACATTCAGTGAGCCCCTGGATGGTTCGCAAGGCATGATGGGATTATAAAGCAGAACAAGAAGACACGATACCTAACTTCAGAGAGCTTATGACCCTGTAGAGGCAATAAAACCAATAGTCAATTTTAATATAAAGTATTATTTCCTTAAGAACCGAGACTACGTCTGTCTTATTCATTTCTTTATTTTATTTAAATTTTGTTAGCTGACAGCGCATGTCTTTCTGGTTTTTATATCCCTAGTACCTGACACTTAGCAGGGCACACCAAAGATGTTTAATAAAATGTTTGTGGAATAAATGAACAATTCACTATCCTGATGTCCATTCATTTCTCCACTTACTCATTCACAGCAGGATGCTCTGGGGAAGAAGGGGAGATGTCCACCCGTGGGTATCAGAGAAAAGGGATGCAAAGGTCTATGTGAGATGAGCAAAATGTTTCAGTGGCAGAAGCAGGAAGAGGCGACAGTCCCAGCTATTCCCTGGGAATGAGGAGTCTGACTTGGCCACATGTAGACAGAGTATGAGGTGTGGGAAGAGGGGAACATAAAACTGGGGAGGTAGAAAGATCGGGGGTGGGGGGTGGAGCGGTAAAGGGCTTCCACCTCAGATGATGGTTGCAACCACAAAATACACACGTGGCCAGCACCACAGATGGTGGGTCCATCCCGCTACTGGTCTGACGGCCGGAGAGACTATTCCGAACACAATGGTGGTTGATCATTTGAGTTAGGTTTCGGGCAGGAGCAATTTAAAGAAACTCTGGAGTAAGGATACATATCTGGATGTTGATGCCTTGTGGTTTATACCTTTCTGAAGGAAGAAGAGTTTGGTTCAAATTCCCACTCTGGCCTATGTCCCAAGACAAGGGGAATGGGGTCTCCGTGGCCTCTCAGAAGTTTGTGTGCAAAGTGCCAGGCACCAGCTAGATAAGCAAACCATAAACACACTGGCTGAGGCAGCTTGTACTGTCCAGCACCCCACTTTAGGCAGAGAGGCGCACCCAAGCCAGCTTTCTCTTTAGAATCCGAGCTTCAAAAGTGTGCCTCCGGGGCGCCTGGGTGGCTCAGTTGGTTAAGCGACTGCCTTCGGCTCAGGTCATGATCCTGGAGTCCCTGGATCGAGTCCCGCATCGGGCTCCCTGCTCGGCAGGGAGTCTGCTTCGTCCTCTGACCCTATCCCCTCTCATGTGTTCTCTCTCTCTCATTCTCTCTCTCAAATAAATAAATAAAATCTTTAAAAAAAAAAAAAAAAAAAAGTGTGCCTCCAGCTTTCTCAAACAGCTCCTTGGCCTAGCTCTTCACCTCAAACTTTTTTTTTTTTTAATCTATCTTTTATGAAACAAGGTGTCTTCTGATGCAGGTTTAGCTGCAGGGCTGGACCCGGGGATAGGCTGCCTCCCCAGCCCCTCCCCAGCCCCATCTCCTTGGTCTGTTCCCTTGCCTCCTCTTATCCACCTGTTCTTCCTTCTTAATTAATTAGTACAGAGGAGAAATATGCTTATTAACTACACTAATGTCTAGCCTAAGATATAGGCCTATAGTGACACATCGCCTATCTGGAGCCTAAAAATAAGCCCCCAGAGGCTCTGGTCAGCCCAAGTCCAAGGGCTGGAGTCATAGGAGAGGCCCTTCCTCACAACCTATGTGCACTTAACTTGGCAGAGAGTTCTGATGAGCTTAATGCTCCAGTTTCTAAGACCACAAGGGAAGCAGCCAAGAAGGAGGGACAGAAGTGGCTGAAAGCAGGCACGCTGCTGACAGCAGTACAGAATGACAGCTGACGGCAAGGAAGGAGACAAAAACCATTCAGAAAGCTCAGTTACCCAGAACTGCTCATTTCAAGGTTTTATTGTATTCGAGGATACATATGCAATGAGGAAAGGGCTTTTCCTCCTATTCCTCTTATCTTTCCAGATCATCTCATCAGCTCTCAACGCCTTTGCAGTGAAACCCAGAATATCAGGGCTGGCCAGGATCTTAGTGACCAGCTAAGTTCAAAGCCCTCATTCTGAACACCAGGAACGGGGCCCTGACACGCTGACTTCCTGAATGCCCATCACCCAGCCATTCTGTGGCAGGGCAGGGAACAGCACCCAGGTCTCCTGGCTCCAGGCCCAAGGCTTTCTCCTCCCTGGCAGGGATATGCTTATGTGCTTATGTTATAGCTTGTGTCCACTTAACAGCAAAACAAGACAAGACAAAAATCAGCTTGCTTAGAGTGTAATGAATTCTGAAATTCATCATCAAACTGCAAAGACAGTAGCTTAGAACTTCTGCAAAGTTCAGTAAAAGGAATTAAAAGCGCTATATATGTTGTCAAGTTCCCAGACATCCCTCCCCAATCACATTTTTATTGTTGTTATTGCTATCAATTGCTTTCACTTATGAGACAGAGACATCTTTAGTATCAGGGCTCTAGAAGTTACAGTGAATTCCTACAACACCATGCAACAAGCCTCCCTTCAAGGACGGAAAGCTTTCTTGGCCTCAGCAGATGGCCCCCTTTCCACTCATTGTTACAACAGAGTTCTAGCACAAAAAGGCAAATGTGGACTGCTTTCGCTCCGTGCATTCACCCTACTGATCATTCCGTTTCTTCCCAAGAGGCCACTGGTAAGCCAGGACTGGGAGGGAGCAAGAAAAGGGGGTCTGGAAAAGAACTGCCTGGATCCCAGATCCTGTTAGTGATTATACACTAGTGTAGCTTCGGTGCTTTCTACTGGTTAGCTCTTTAACTCGGCTCGCACCCTACATCTTGCTCTTAATTATTAACAGGCTTTAATCTGTTAAATGTACTGTAGCCGACAATACCAAAAAAAAAAAAAAATTGTTCATGTACAGAGGAAGGACATGGGAATCAGAAAAATTCTACCTTTCTTCAAACCACCTGGAATATTATTGTATCATTCTGTACTGTGCACATGAAACAAGACATAAATTGAACATAAATGGCTCAGGAAAGGCGGGGGATGGGGGTGGGGGAGTCTGGCACAGGAGGGAAGATTTAAAGGGATACCTACATCGTTATAATTCTCATGACATCAAGTCCCATGAACCCTAGACGTGACAATCTCAGGAGGCTACCAACAACCAAAGGTTACAGGAAGTGGTGAGTGCTTTCGCTTACAACAAAGAAGCAGTAACTCATCCAGGAGCCATTCATTTGCCAATCTGCTATCCCCAGTAGCTAGTCTCAACTAAAGAAAGCCAAGCTAAAGCCAAGTCAGGGATACTGGGAGATAGCCCTGAACACTGGGGTTCCTGGGACCAAGTGGGACACCGTGCTGGCCTGGACCCTCAAAGGGACAGCTCCTCCTGATAAGGATACCGAGGTTGTGAATGATTTATCACTCCTGTTGATTTATCACTCCTGTGCATTACAGGAAATTCATCCACCCAGTCGCCTCTCCTGGGTCCTCACTGTTTCCATAGAGGGCACCCCAGTAAAAGGCAGAAAAGCCAGAAATGGTCCTAAAAAGCGTACAGCTGTCTTCCAACTGCAGGCCTTATTGGCAAACTCCTCTTTCAAGGCCCCATTGAGGGAAAAGAGCACAATAATCACCCGCCATTTGTCAGACAGCCCCAAAAGCAGCAGCTACCCTCGGTCCTCTCCCCCTGCTCCCCCCCACCCCCGCATGCCCCTCCTCCACCACCCCGCCCTTTAAAAGCACCTCTTTCACCAGCCACCTGTCAAAATAAAGCAAGCGACGGATCTTTCAAAAACTAACACTGGAAAGAAGCCGTTGGACGATTTCTTTCCAGGACCTGTTGAAAGATAAAAGACGAAGCAGACAATTTAAAAGGCGAGACTGTACCCTCCCGATCACAAAGCTGCAAGCAGACAAACCGTGGAAGCCAATGACACAGGAAACGCCCTTTGGCCAGAGGCAGACATGAGGCATAGCAAAGTCATTTTCCATAAAGAAGAAGAAGCTGAATTAAGCCATTTCACAACTAATAGTCATAAAATCTCTTCATTGTAAAAAAAGTGGGAGAGGAGGGAGAATGGAGGGTTATTACGAGCTCCTCCTTTTAGAAACAATGACACTGCTTTCTAGGAAGTTCTGTTTAGATGACAAATGTTTTAGGAAGGGTTTTGTTTGGGTTTTCTTCCCCTTTGTTTTGTTGTTTAAAGTGAGACACACAGACATGTGGGACATTCTGCTCCAATCAAAGGGCAGAAGAACCACAGAATAAAGGCCCTGCCCTTCAAGCAACTAATTTGTACTCACCTTCGGGTTGAATCTCCTCCCACCAGCCAACATTTTAGCTGTTTCTGGGAATACTGCTGAACGAGGTGTTTAGGAACCAAAGTAGGTGCAGGTTCCTGGCAAGAGCTCAGAGGGTGCATCTGGGAAATGCTAGGGAAAAAGTGAAATCTTAAGAGCTGACCAACAACCTGAGTTTAAGCCTCAGATTTCCTCCCCTTGCAGACCTGGAAAGCAGCGGCCTGGCGTGCGCTGCCCTTCAGCTAGGCTTTAGGCACGAGGGGAAGCTGCATGCTCTTACACCTTCTGAAAGTTTAAAAAAAATAAACAAGAAACTCATCATAAAATTGAACTTAAGGAAGTTATGCAACAGAAGCCATACATGGAGGAATGAAGATCATCACTGTTGTGTTCAATATAAAACCAAACACACACAAACATGAACACCTACAAACCACCAGAAATAATCTCAACGTCCATAGGGGGAGCCCAAAAGAGAGGATGGGACATTGACTTTGGGGAATATTATGCAGCCATTTGAACTGTAACTGTACAGAGCTGTGTGTAACAACGGGGGCATTTTTCATGTTACGTTAAAAAGAAGAAATCTGGGACGCCTGGGTGGCTCAGTCATTAAGCGTCTGCCTTCGGCTCAGGTCGCGGTCCTGGGGTCCTGGGATCGAGCCCCGCATCAGGCTCCCTGCTCGGCGGGAAGCCTGCTTCTCCCTCTCCCACTCCCCCTGCTTGTGTGCCCTCTCTGGCTGTGCCTCTCTCTCTGTCAAATAAATAAATAAAATCTTAAAAAAAAAAAAAAAAAAAAGAAGGAATCTACCAAGCAGTATGTACTACACTTTAAACCAAGTGCAAACAAATACACATGCGTAGGGAGGGAACAGACCGCGTAGGAAGGGAACAGACCGCGTAGGAAGGGAACAGACCACGATATGCAAAGGATCTAGAAGTTACTCCTTGTTATTGTTGTCATACCATCTTCTCAATTGGAGAAAATTTAACCTACCATAAACCATAATCTCTGGAGGTCAAATGACACTACAATAACTCAGTGCCAGGTTCAAAGTCCCAAGAGCAGAGTTAGGGCAAGGAGAAGAAAAAATGGCCAAAGGAGCAGAGGAAGTACTGTCCACATCCCCCAAACGGCTTGAATTCCTAGATCTCAAGTGGCTTAGCCCGCGGGGTCACTTTTCCCCTAGTGTGCGACTCTGGTTTTCTGGTCATTCCAGGCGGCTGTGTTTGCGGTTATTGTAGGGTTATTAGCTACTTAGCAGGAGAGCTTGGACTCAGAGACCAAGAGATATGAATTCATACACAAAAAGAAAGCAGTTACCAATAAAGATAAGAAGAGTTTGATTCTTTAGACTGAAGACAATACCGTGGACCCAAAAGCCTGACCGGACTTCTCAAGTGTCATTTCTTTGGGCTCTTATGGCAGATAGGTACAAGAAACGAATTCCCTGATGACACGGATTATTACACTGTTTACTGTTGGACCTAAGGATCTCTGCAACAAATGCTTTCTAGATTTAGCAAAAAGGAGGAAATGTCTCGCCTAAGGAGCTGTTAAGGTTTCTTTTGATCAGATAAACAGAAAATGCAGAACCAGCTTAGCGTCCTGTTTTACCTCCGCTAACTGCAAAGCCTACTGGTCAAGTGCAGATGGCTCATTCACTGTAATGATAGCCTTGCTTTTCAAGTTCTTTATTCCACCTTCCTTCCATGCGTCTTTTTCTTTTCTGTTTATATAAAATAGGTTCATCTACATAATGCATTCAAAAAAGAGCCATAGTGAGTGCTCGGTGAATGAATGCTATCTACGGTTACTAAGATAATAATTAACACCTATCTCTGTGATTGTAGGAATCTTGTTGAATATGGACTAAATAATTTTAAGTAGGTAGGGTTTATATTACAATTAAAAATTTAAAAACCTTGGAAGAAAATGACATGACTTCCTAAAGTGGCAGGTCCTGCAAGGTTTTTAAATATTAAGGACATACGGTTGAAGGATGGGTCACTAGTTCCTTTTAAACCTGCACCCTTGAGAGCACCTGGGTGGCTCAGTGGGTTAAGCACCTGCCTTCAGCTCGGGTCATGATCCCGGGGTCCTGGGATGGAGCCCCACGTCAGGCTCCCTGCTCAGCGGGGAGCCTGCTTCTCCCTCTGCCTCCCCCCCCACGTTCGTGTGCACTCTCTCTCTAAATTAAATAAACCTCCAAAAAAATAAAAAAATAAAAACTGCACCCTTGATGTTTAAGGACCAACAGATTTCCATTAGTAAAGCAATTCAAAGGCTGATGAAATCATGCCAGTCTCTTCTTGGTCGTTTTTGTTAAATGGGGAAAAAATGATCAATATTGACTGATTAAACAAAACAAATATGAGGAGAGAAAGAGAAGAGAGATGAGAAAGGCCCAGTCGGGGTTACAATAAATTGTTTAAAAAGGAACACGAGCACCGAGTCAAAGCCTCAGTGGACAAAATTCAATACAACTAAAAAACACACTTATGTGGAATTTGAAGAAATTTCCAACATTTTACATTTATCTGGAGTAAAATGCCTTGCTATTCCTCCTTATTTAAATTGATCAAAATTTCCCTTCATTTCAAAGAATGATAATCACAATCGAAATACTTGAAGTACATTTTAATGGTCCCTTGGAAACTGTCTGCAGTTGGGGGTTATACTTTCTTCCACAAGAGCACTACTAAATACACAACACTCTATAAATTTAAGGTTTGACATAACTCTCTGATCACACATCTAGTAACTGTTGCAAATGGTGAAAAATGCCTTTACGACCAATTTCTGTTAGGAAAAATACTTAAAACTTGAGGCAATTTCTATTTGGCGAAACGTAGGATCTAAATCTACATTTCTTAAATGTCACCCCAGGAAGACACAAAGCATTGGCATAACGCTCAAGCATACAGCACAGATTCAAAGACATTTCTGAAATTAATAACTATGCCAAATGCAGTCATTTCCCTTTATTCTTAGTGATCAGCTTGCATTCCTCTCACATTAAAAACACATCTCAATTTTGGGGGCTGTTTTCCCTTTCTGCAAAATACGATATAACAGCTGCTGGAACTTCAAGAAGGAAAACAAATACTCTATCCTAACAGCAGAGGTGCCACTAGTCTCTCGAGAGGGTCACTTAGTGTTTGAAAGTGACACGAGAGACTAGTGTAATTCAGCCTTCTATAAATTTGACTAATTAAAGGGAATATGGGCTGAATTATACAATATTTTACAATATCTCTACACCTATACAATATCTCTGCAAAGAAATGCACACTTGTCACTTTCAAACACTAAGTGACCCTCCCCCAGAAGTATGGGTAACTGAAGCAACTTAGAGACCTACTTTAATAAGTAGAGATACATTGATAGACCTCCTTTAATAAGTAGAGATACACTGATAACTAACACAATGGTTTCAATCAAAACCAGTTGTTTCTAAGGTGTTTGGAAATACTCTCTTCCCCTCTCTAGGTGTTAAACAACCCCTAATACTTTATTTAGGCCATTCATGTGCAAACCCTTTTATTATAGACCCAGCTAAGATAAACAAGCTCAGCCTCAGCCTCCACTATCCCAGAATCTCATGGTGTGTTTACTTCATTCTTAAGCTTAGAAGCAACCAAGAAAATCTCAGGGCTCCAAGGGAAACACTAAGAGGTTATTGGTGAAAACAGTACATGTTGTGTCTGCTTTAAAAATAAAAGCAGAGACAATCACTCCTCCCTAAACTTAAAGCTATGTTTAGACAGCTAAGGACTGATTCACCCTATCATGAACTCATACATCTTAGCCCATACCAGGAGTACTTCACAGCACATAGACCATTCTATCGATAACCCAAGAAACAAAATGTTTATTTTTATCCTTAATCGGGCAACTTATCCTTATAATGATAGCAAGCCATAGTATTTTAAATAGGGCACATGTCATAATCTTTATGTTTAAATTCATATTTAAAATAAGGCAACTTTATTTTTTTGACATCTTTTTTTTTTAAGTAAGCTCTATGCCCAACATGGGGCTCAAACTCACAACCTGGACATCAAGAGTCACATGCTCTACTGACTGAGCCAGCCAGGCGCCCCTATCCTCATTTTAAAGAATTATTTTCTCTGTCAAATAAATAAATAAAATCTTTAAAAAATAAAAATAAAAATAAATAAATAAATAGATAGATAATTATTTTCTCGGGGCGCCTGGGTGGCTCAGTCGTTAAGCGTCTGCCTTCGGCTCAGGTCGCGGTCCCAGGGTCCTGGGATCGAGCCCCACATCAGGCTCCCTGCTCCGCGGGAAGTCTGCTTCTCCCTCTCCCTCTCCCCCTGCTTGTGTTCCCTCTCTCGCTGTCTCTCTCTGTCAAATAAATAAAATCTTTAAAAAAAAACAAATTTAATTTAAAAAAATTAAAAAACAAATAAAAATTTATTTTCTCTGGGGTGCCTGGGTGGCTCAGTCGGTTAAGCGTCTGCCTTCCTCTCGGGTCATCAACCCAGGGACCTGGGATCGAGCCCCGCGTCATTGGGGAGCCTGCTTCTCCCTCTGCCTGCCACTCCCCTGGCTTGTGCGCTCTGTCAAATGAATAATATCTTTTAAAAAATAAAAATTATTTTCTCCCTTTGCTGTTCAGCCTGTGTGCTTTCCATTAATTAATTAATATTAAAAATAAAAACTTTCAGGGGCACCTGGCTGGCTCAATTCGTAAAGCATGCAAACCCTCGATCATAGGATCGTGAGTTCAAGCCCTGCATTGGGCGTACAGCCTACTTGAAAAAATTTAAAAAAAATAAATTAAATAGGGCAACTTTAATCTCCATGTCCAAACAAGACTTGGCCCTTGCATATAAACATATAGCCCCAATTTACTACAGTGCAGTCAGTTCTGTATCACTGCCTTGCAGATTGCCCTTCAAAACTGGACGGGTCTGAATTAGAAGATGGCTAGAAACACTGGCTTGTCACCAGGAAACACTGAGAATACTGGGATTTCAAGACTCCTCATGGCTCTCTGGGTAAACCTGCCAGGTCAAGCCCATATACACTCCAAGCCTCAGTTCCTCCTTAGGGCTTTAAGTTTCTGAACAAACAAAAATAGGGTCCTATTTACAGTTTTAATCTAAAATTCTGAAAAATATCACAGGGCAACTGGCTGACTCAGTGGGTAGACCATGTGGCGCTTTTTTTTTTTTTTTTTGACCATGAGCTTCTTGATCTCAGGGCTGTGAGTTCAAGCCCCACGTTGGGCATAGAGATTACTTATAAAAGAAACTTCTGAAAAATATCCATCATATTTCGATTTTAAAAACAAGTAATCTGAGAGGCGCCTGGTTGGCTCAGTTGGTTAAGCATCCGACTCTTGATCTCAGCTCAGGTCTTGATCTCAGGGTCGTGAGTTCAAGCCCCGCGTTGGGCTCCACACTGGGTGTGGAGCCTACTTAAAAAACAAATAAATAATCTGAAAACCCATCTTTCTTGAAATGGAGAAAGCCCTGTTCTCAGAGCTGAGGTGCATGGCAGGGATGCTCCTTCCTCAAATTTACTGCTGGGGCTGTATTTGCTTACAATCCTATCTCCCTGGACACTTGCTTCCCAAGCCAGCTCCTTCCTCCCCACTGGGCAACCTCTGCATACTTGGTCACCATTAATACAGGCTTGGGGAGGGCGCATCTGGTCCATACTTTGCCAAACCAGAGTTCTCTAACAATCACTGCTGGACCAGAGGGCTTCATTTGGAGCCACTCATTCAAAAAAACCTATTATTTCTTCAGTCTCTGTGGGCATAAAAGTGGACGCCAAACTTCCCCCAGAAACCTGAAGGCTTTAGTACTCCCAGTACTGGGTGGTTCCTCTGCAGACCACTCCGAAAACAGAAAAAAAGGACGTAAGAGTTCCCTTTGCATTTTGGGGTGCCCATGTAATCCCAATCCCTAAAATGATGGCTGAGATTTATTACCAGAGAAGAGTGCTCCATGTAAGCCTCACTAACTTAGACCATCTCCCCTGCACTGCTCCACCAAGTACTCCAGAATTCTCCTCGGGACCCAATGACAGAAACAAGACCCTGGCCATATCTAGCAGGGCCCTCGTGACGGTGTCCAAAAGCACTACTCCTGGGAGATGAGAAGAGCCCTACAGGGATAAATGCTGAAGAAAACTATGCTTCACCCTGATCATCATTCCCAAGACCAAGGGCTTCTCCTTGGAAATAGTTACCACAACTGTAATTGCAAAGAATAAAGCACAGAGGGAGAGGGACAAAGCGTGTTCGGGGGGGGGTTCAGCTTTACACAGAGGTCAGGAAAGGCTTCTCAGTTGAGGGAATAGGTAAGCAAAGCCCCAAAACATTTGAGGGAGTGAGCCATGCTGCTATCTGGGAGCAGTGTTCTAGGTGCCGAGGATAAGGGCAAAGGAACAGAGAGACGAGCATGTTGGGGGGGGGGGGGCTGGGGGGAGTTGGGGGGAATGACAGAAGAGAAGAGAGTGTGGGCTGGCATGGGAGGGGGCCATGGGCAGACCCCATAAGGCCTCATAAGCTTTGGCTGTCACTCCGGATGGCAAGGGGAGCCCCTGGAGGGTTCTGAGCAGAGAAATGACATGGTCTGAATCAGGGTTCACAGAAAAGGATAGCACTGGCTGATGTGCTGAGACAGACTGGGCAGGGGAAGAGGGGATGGGAAAGGAGGCCAGGACAGTAGGCGCCCAGGCGGTAAGAGAAGGACAGGTTCTGGATACATCCTGAAAGCAGTGCCCAAACGTAGAGCTTATGGAAGAGCGTTTCCACAGAAGCCACTTTCCACCCCGTCTCCTGACTCTGTTCAGATCACAGGAACACAGTCCCTTATTTTGGAAGGCTGTGACTTCCTCATTTGCCCTCCAACTGGAGAGATACAAGGCCATCTTCTAAGATTGCCACACTGCTTAATGATCAATCAGCAGAGCCTTCTTCCAAGAGTGCCTAGGCCCATCGGACCTGAAGGGGCAGGAAAAAGAAAAAATTAGTTCCAAACTGGGGGAAAAAACGAGGCAGAACAGTAACCAAGCAGCCAACCGGGGGCCTTCGGTTCAAATTCAGTCTAAAGCGAGCCCCCTGCACTCCTCTCCTTAAAAAAAAAAAAAAAGAAAAAATTCTTCCCATCAACACAAAACACCATTCCTCCTCAGAGCCTCCAACATCCTAGGCCAGGGAGTGATTTTGCAGCATGGTTTCCCAAAGCACAACCCAAAGTTGTCTTGTTTTGCAATTTAGAATCTTAGCATGGGGAAATATTCTATAATTAAGGCAATTTTAACAATAGCAGATAATAATTTGACTATAAATTGTAAGGAATGTAATGACTGCTTATTCTGGCACCAAAGAAGCAGGACTTTCTGTGAAGTGACTGCCAAGAAAAATGATACTCCCACTCAGACTGGACCATTGCAAGTAGTAACTGTTACCCACACGCTTTACACTGCAGTCTGCAAGGACTTGGTGCTTTGTTTTCGTCTCTAACCAAACACCAGGCTGAAAACGCAAATGGAGACAAACTCTGTGGTAGGATAGAAACAATAACTGGAGAGTAAAAAAAAAAAAAAAAAGTCCTGTGGCTTAGGGCTCGCTGGGATGCCCACGTCAAGGCTTTGGAGAATGAAGGAAAGTTCTGAAGTCCAAAAGCCACCACTTTCCAGTCTAGCCCAGAAGCCCCACACAGAAGAATGAAGCCAGGCTTAAAGAGGCTTGCGAAAGCCAACGGACAGAGTAGCTGGGAGAAGAAAGGACTAGAATGAAAAGGATGGCTGGGATGAAGTGAGGCCAGGTGACCTTGAGGTAGACGAGACAAAAACACCAAGCCGGCCCGGGACCTGCCCCCAGCTTCATTCTGGCTGGAAGCGAGGAACAGGAGCAAAACCAGCCTCCCTTTTCTAAAAGCACATTTGCAGGTACAGCGGAGTTCCTCTTAACGTCTGGAACAGACAGCACAAGAAGCAACCATTTGTCCACCAGGATTAAAGCAAACCACATGAAGTACTCCACTCCCACCTCCAAGCAAGAAGTAATGCTCCGTTGTAGGTTTGAAAAGAGGATTCTGCCTTTTGCCCTATCTTATTTAGGCGTCGAGAACTGAATGCAGAAATTTTCAAACAAATAGCTTCACATGAGTTCACTGAAAAGGGACAAATAGAAATATTCAAAATACACAAGAGTCAAAAAGCACGCTCAAACTTATCTTCGAACCACCAACATGGCTCGAACACCTGCAGTGCGACAGAAGCTGGAGATATGTGGCCTCAGATCAGGCACGATGGGGCAAAGAAGGGCTTCTTTTTTTTAAGGTTCAAATAAGGCACATGGTCAAAGACAAGGACTATGCAATGTGTGTACTCCTTAACTTCTAATGCTTCTTTAATTATCATTATCCATTTACTGAGCTTGGTAAATGTTTAAGAGGGAAATCAATATTCAAATATTTAAACCTGTCCCCTCTAACCAAAACCCAGCTCTTGCCTCTTGTGACTTCAGGTCAGAATGCCTGTGTCCCAAGCAGAGCATGGCAGGCAGTAACATTATTAAGGAACCAAATGGAACTCGGATGTCCCAGAGGACTTAGAAGAGAAGGTGTGCAGGAGCGAGATCACCAACCAAAAGCTCTGAAGTGAATAAGCCACTGAATTAATAATATACAGCCTTTAGTTGTTGTTTTTTTTTTTTTTTTTTTAAGAAAAGGACAAAGTGACACACAGAATTTGACTCCTTATCGATCCAGCACTGGTAAACGAGGTGCCCTGCCCTAAGGGTGAATGTGTAAGTGAACTGAACCTTCCTCCCTTTCAAAAGCAAGTTTGGATTTCAAACAGGTCTACTCTTTCTAAAGTCTACGCTCTATCTATTTAATGATACCAAACACTATTATTTAATACTGCCCTGAAACATTCTAGTGCCCTCAGGGATTAGGGAGCTGCCTCTGAGCATTCGCCCCATCCTAGAGGGGCTCAAGGAACTGAAAGGTGCTGCCAAGATCAGCAAGTCCTGGGTCCACCGGCTCAGCTCCTGGCCACCCTCACCCCCACCCTGTTTCACTCTCACTTTTCCCAGATGTCAAGTCTTGCCTGCGTCTAAAACCATCCCCCCCGGGACCCCTCCATTCCCCAACCAGCACTACTGGCCACTTCTCATCGGCCAGGAACTGGGAAGCCGGATAACCGTTCTATCTTCTTACCGCCCACCGGATTTGAACACAAGCACCTCAAAAGCTTGACTCATTTTAAACCTCTTTGAATCCCGAGCACCTAGCATTTTGCTCTTGATAGAAGAGCTATTCAGTCATTGATTGCTGATGATAAATTCCCAAAGGCCTTGTCTCCAAGTAGAATGCACGGGCTTTATGACAGCTGTTTCCATCATGCAGCTTTTCTGCTTACTTCCACATTCCCAGCTGTGTTCTGGAGGGCTGTGCCGGCCAGAAGCCTAGGGATTTACTGTACTTCTATTTCTTGATAAGATACTTGAAGAGAATAAACACATGGCAAAGAGGACATTAAAGTAAGGGATAAAGAGATCTTTTTTATTTTACCAATAAGGAGAAAGGGAAGAAATATCACCTAGCACACTGACACTTAATAAAGGACAAGCAAGACTGGATTCCTTTCTAATTCTCTCCAAAGTACTCTCAATGGCCTGGGCTTGCTTCTCTACCCGCAGTAAAGCACCACAGGCTACAGGTCACTTGCACCTTGATGAAAAAATATTTTTCTCCAAGTTCAGCAGACCCTCCTCTTAAATCCAAGTTAGCCAAAATTACAATGAGCATGCACTGCGTGCAAATTAAAGCTCTCCTCTAAGACAATACTTTCTGAGGAATTTCATCGGAAAATTTTGAATCATAGAATCTCAGAGATGGAAGGGACTGGGACATAATCTAGGGCAGTGGTTCTCAACCATGGCTGCTCACTGGGACCAGTGGGGAGCTTTCAAAAATCATCATGACCGGTATGCCTGGGTGGCTCAGTCGTTAAGCATCTGCCTTGGGCTCAGGTCATGATCCCAGGGTCCTGGGATCGAGCCCCGCATCGGGCTCCCTGCTCCGCGGGAAGCCTGCTTCTCCCTCTGCCTGCCGCAGCCCCTGCTTGAGCTCTCTCTCTTTCGGACAAATAAATAAATGAAATCTTTAAAAAAAATGATCATGACCTAGCCCCACTGCCAGAAAGTGTGATTTAATTGGTCTGGGGTGGTGCCCATGCGTTAGATTTTAAAAGCTCTCCAGGTGATTCTAAGGTGTAGCCAGAGTCAACAATCCCTGATCTAATACAGCATTCTAACACCCCTGCTCCCATTTTTCAGACAAAGGAGAAAGAACCCAAGCAAAGGTAGGAGACAACGAATCAGTCAGGGCTAAGCTAGACTGCCCCTTCCAGGAAACCACGTCCTCTCCATGTAAAAACTACTCCATCCAGGGGCGCCTGGGTGGCTCAGTTGTTAAGCGTCTGCCTTCGGCTCAGGTCATGATCCCAGGGTCCTGGGATGGAGCCCCGCATCGGGCTCCCTGCTCAGCGGGAAGCCTGCTTCTCCCTCTCCCACTCCCCCTGCTTGTGTTCCCTCTCTCACTGTGTCTCTGTCAAATAAATAAATAAAATCTTTAAAAACAAAAACAAAAACTACTCCATCAAGGACAGTGGGGTTTCTCCCATTTTCTCTCCTCAGTAAACCAACATCCCCCACCTACCCCAAAGGAAATGCATTTTCTGAATATTCTTTGCCTTGGAATCCCATTGCATAATTCGCGAAAACCTATATGGCTGCCTGTTTCCCTGCATCCACTTCTCTTCTCTCCAAGAACTCAAGAGAGGTTCGTCAGGCATGGTTTTCCCTTAAAGAAGCCATCCTGCTTTTCCTCCTGGACTCACTTAGCCCACCCTTCTCCCCATTATCCTCACATGGGCCTTCTTTCAAATCACTTGCAAGGTGCACCTCCAATTCCTTCGGCTCGCTCGCTTTCTAGTCTGTAGCTGCCCTGCTGTCCCTCGTGGCCTTCCCCCTCTCCTCCTGGCCGAAGCTCTTTCCATTTTGTGAAAGATTCCTTTTCCCCTGAAGCAGCAGCCTCTTTTACTCTACCAGTTAGTCATGCCGGCTTCTTTTTTTCTTCCCCCAAGCAGCTGGTCTTTTTGATGTCTGGCACACATTTATCTGGGCTTCCAATAAGATGTTTTTACATAGTTTCCAGGCTTCCTGGAGGTTATTGACTTTTTTGGGGGGGGGGTAACTCTTCCATTCAATTTTTTTCCTAATTTCTAACATTTGTTAGAGTTTCTTTTTCAAAAGTTGAATACCTGGCTGATGGATCGCTTTGATTTTTCTCTCCCACCAGATTGCTGAATTAAATGCATCAGAACTTAAATATAACATTTCAAATTACCTCCAGGATGGAATCGCTTCATGAATTTTCTGCACTTTCATGTTCTCTGTAGTAAGCAACAGATGCTTCGCCAAGTGGAATTGAAAATGCTAGTTCTTACCTGTGCGTGCTTTAGTGGGTCTGCTTATATAAAATATTCTGATATCCTTAAGCCTGTGTTCTTCTGCTTGGTAAAGACAACAAACTTCAGGTTTTATTTTGTAAAAGGTGACCAATGTGCATCGAACAGCTCCACATGCCAAATCTGATGTGCTAAATTACTCCTCTGAATTTGCTCCAAATTACCTAACACGGAAGTCTCAGTTATCTATTCCTTAAAGAAGTAAATCTCAGAGCGAGAAGAAAAACAATTCTGAATCTTGCTGAAAAATTCCTATAGCACTTGGTTATTAATGAAGTGGTTAAGACGAGTACTCCACCGCCCCCCAAAAATGGAATAAAAACATTTATTATATGCTATATCGATGTATCACGGAGATTTACTCTAAATTTATTTCACTTCAGAATGCTTAGCTCCAAAGGATTCCCAGGAGTGCATGAGACCATGGGATGACAATCTATCATCAAGGCAGCATAAACCCCATTATGGCACTGGGATCCTGGCAGAGAATGCGAAAGAATTGTCTATGTCATCCCCCAGCCCCCACCCCGCGCACATTTACCGAAGATTGCCTTGAGCTATTGCACTTAGTACTCAAAACACCAGGAGCTGGACCTCTGTCCTCGAGTTGCTCACAGTTGAGAAGGCACATAGGTGCCTGCACGCACAATTAACTATAACACGAGACAGTTATGTGCAAAGACCATCGATCTGATTCAAGCAAAGAATGAGGAGGAAGAGGGCACATAACTCTGGGAAGTTTAGAGGTGACTTAATGAAAGTATCATTGGTGATACCTGAAGCCACTGAAGCTCGAAGCAGAGCCAAGGAAGGACTCCGTTCGAAGCACGGCATGAAGGAAAGGAAGCTGGGCCGGTCAGCATGGAATGAGAGGCTAACAAGCCAAGAGGAAGGCAGACCAGTTAAGAACTGCATACTTCTGTTGAGTCACTATATTGTGTACATGAAACGAACAGAACACTGCACGTTCGCTCTACTGGAATTAAAATAAAAATTTTTAAAAGAGAACTGCATACTTAAAACAGCCTCCTGACAGCCCTCACTGACCCTTAACTCCCAGGGACACCGGCTCTCTTCCTAAAACAGTTTGACTAATGACACTCCCCTCCTCAGAAACCATCACCAGCTCCCCAGGGCCCAAGAAATACAATTTATATTCCTTCTACTGGTAACACTAGGTTGTCTGTGTCTGGGTATTAACACCTTGCCTGCAAAGGACAGGACTGGATCCTCTCTCTACCACACCATCAGAACAGGGCTGGGATGGTCTTTTGCTGGTTGATGGTCCTCTCGTAGCTTCTATTTCTAAAGCCAGCCGTCCATGGGTGTTGGGAAGGTACTCTGTCTTATGACCTGTACAACAATGCATAGACTGTTCTTCTGGGTCAAGGAAGACCTGGGTTCTGGTCCCACTTCTACCATTCACTAGCTGTGAGCCTGTGAATCTACTTCCAAATCCCTTTGAATCTCAGTTTCCTTGTCTCATA
Source organism: Halichoerus grypus (assembly GCF_964656455.1). Classification (NCBI taxonomy): domain Eukaryota; kingdom Metazoa; phylum Chordata; class Mammalia; order Carnivora; family Phocidae; genus Halichoerus; species Halichoerus grypus. The sequence continues at coordinate 18,256,141 of NC_135727.1, read as the reverse complement.
AAATGGGGAAGATGATGAAGATAATAATACTTCTGACTTCGTGTGGTTGTTGTGGATTTTAACTGAGAGAATATGTAAAGCCCTTAGCTCAGGACCAGGTCCAGAGAAAGCAACCAATAGCTACAAACTCTTTCCCTGGGGCCAAAATGCATTTGTTGTGAACATATGCGGGAACAATGTCAGTGCTAAAACAGTTAATGTTACTGGGGAGCCAGAGACTCCCTTCCAACTGATTTAGATTAACACTGATGTTGTTTCCCTTGTCGAGACAACAAGAAACTTCCTTTTCATTCCTCAGTCTAGTCTCCAGCTAATCCTGAAATTGCATGCAACCCAATGTGAGTCAAATAAAAAAGGAAAATAGTAATTATGCTGAATCAAACATTTTATATTTGTATGTTCTAACTGGAGATTGAGCTGCATAAGCCAGAACTTTTATTAAGTTCTTTTTTGAGCATGTCCAGGAAGTAGTTCCAATACTACTTGGGACAATCTCTATACTGACAGGCCCTGTGGCTCAATCAGACCCTCTTTCTTATACAAAACCCAAGGAGCCAAACTGAGGATTCCAACAGAATACAAGATCACAAGTTCTCTGCAAAATCCAACCCACCTACTTAGAGTGGGAAAGAGGAAATGTAAATCTTGAGGACATATGCTGTGTCTTACATACAATAATCAACTCAGTATCAGAAAGGATGCCTACCTCTCCAACACACACATACTTTTTGCCACGTAATCCTAACATAGCTCGTCATTCCCAGAATCCTTTAAAGCATACATATGTGCATATGTGTGTATGTGTGCCTGCAAGTGCATTGCTCATGAACATGAATGGGAACAGGGGAAAAAAAAAAAAAAACCACTCCAAAATCACAACTATGACGAAGTTCTCCTTGGTATCCTTCAATGTCCCTACGAAAGAGACCTATGGCAGGCTTAAGAACATCCCTAACCAACTGCCTCACTCTTAAAGACAATTTCAGCAAAAGTTAGATTAGTAATAAACTCCCAATGGTTGAGGCTCCTGGCTGGCTTAGTCAGGAGAGCACCCGACTCTTGATCTCAGGGTCATGAGTTCAAGCCCCATGTTGGATGTAGAGATTACTTAAAAAACTTTTTAAAAAATCAAAAATAAAATTAAATGCCAATTGTTGCATCTCTCTAACCCTGTCTTTATGGAACGGAGGCACAATGAAAATGGTTAGATTTTCAAATTTCCTTAAATTGGGGCGCCTGGGTGGCTGAGTCGTTAAGCGTCTGCCTTCGGCTCACGTCATGATCCCAGGGTCCTGGGATTGAGTCCCTGCTCCGCGGGGAGCCTGCTTCTCCCTCTCCCACTCCCCCTGCTTGTGTTCCCTCTCTCGCTGTGTCACTCTCTGGCAAATAAATAAATAAAACCTTTAAAAACAAAAAATAAAAAAATAAATTTCCTTAAATTTACTAGTGAACTAGCATTACCGAGTTGATAATCTGGTCCCAAATCCCTTCTCCTTTGGAACCCTGTGGGCGCTCCTCCCTCCTCATCTGTACCACTGGGACGGTACTTCTCCCGTCCCACGTCGCATTCGGATTCCGTGTGCGCATGGCTTGTCTCCCTACTACCTGGGAAAGGTCCTGGCGGCAGAGGCCCCTCCAAACCTTCTTGCTGCCTCCACGATGCCCAGCACCGAATGCTGCACATAGTAGGTGCTCCAAAAAGATATGCCCGTTGAAAGCTGAACAAAAACCTTATCCTTGGTGGTAAAGATCCCTTTTGATCTACCCATTATTTGGTAAGTTCGGCGGTCAAGCAGATAGGCAATGGGGGACCTCGCCTGGGTCCCGAAGCCCTGTCAGCAAGATGTACTCCCTGACACCCTTGAGAGCACATCAAATTATCTTAATTATGATCTAAAAAGACTAAGCCTCCTTAAGAACACGGTATTCTTAAAGCCTGTTCAAAACTCTAGAAGGCAAGTACAAGGCCGTCGGGGAATAAAACCTTAAACTTGGGCTAAGCCTGGCTCTAGGCACGCAGGCGTTGTGACCCTTTGCCTGGCAAACAATCCTGGACTTTTTGCATATAAAAAATAAAATAAAATAGATCATCATCCCCCACCACACACACACACACACACACCCACCCACCCACCCACCCACCCACCCCCGGCCAGGGAAAGTGCCTGGCAATTCATTCAGACATGGCCTGTATACAAGTCACTATACGGACTATGCTCCCCCAAATGACCACAATTATCTGAGTGCAGCCCAGGGAAGACAAGGCTAATGTATGCATCTGGACAGGCCAGGGTGATGGTAAAGATTACCCCCTGTTTCTATACTGGCCGTCTAAAGGTATTTACTTGGGTCTGTCTGTGTTGTGACAGTGTCCTAGACTCAAATGAATGCCTCTAACACTCCACATTTTTGAGCCATTCAGTCATGCATTTTTGTTATTGTTGAAAGTGGTGCGAAATTGCACTGCATGAGCTAAAGTCCTTGGTGGTCTTCCAAGGATTCCAGCTAAAAAGGCACTTCCTTTGTTCCTCAGGAGAATGCAGTCCAGTAGGTCATTCAAAAGGGGAAATAAAAGCAGCAGCTCTGGGAGGGAAACGAAGGACAAGACAAAAAGAATAAAATGTTTTGGGTGTGAGCACATTAGCTTCCATTTCCTGCTGCTGGTCACTAATAACTCTCCTATCTTTGGGGGGGGGAATATCCAGAGAGACATATATGCAAAAAATATCGCTCAGGTGTTGGCTGGCGACCAGGGCAGTCAAAGGCAACACCTAGCGCAGCCCTTGAGCACCCTTCAAACTTCCTTTCTCCTGAGATGCTGCCTGGGGAAGAGTTCCTGCCATGAGGAGCCTGCACAGAGCCAAGCTGGAGAAAGTGGGGAGGGCAACTTCACACCGCACTCCTCCCCGAATGCCGCTGGTCCCTCTCAAAGGCACATAATGTTTGCAGGAGCAGAAGATGAAAACTTGTCACCTTCCCATTAAGCGCATCGCCGCATCTATGCCTTCAAAATGTGGGAATGACAACTGTAACCTTCACGCCAATCATCTCTGCTGGGCCCAGGCCCAAACCGTGCAGGGCACAAAGACCCCAGGGTCTGACCTGTGGAGCCCCCAAGCTTCAGTGGCTGCCGGTTCACTTCACTTTTTCTGGCGGGGCGGGAGGGAGAGGGGAAAGAAAGAGGGCTTTTCAGGGCTCCACAACCAATAAAATCGTGCCGCTGTGAGGACATACTCGAGTTCCCAAAAAGACAGGCAGCTCAAGGGCAAACAGTCTCTAATCAGTAGTGTGCCGAGTTACTTGATAACTGCCAAGGTGCAGTGGGCTCCCCGGCTGCTCCAGCAATTTCTTGAGTTCTATTTCTAGACGGATGCCGAATACACTGGGAAAGTGCCCAGCGACTTCCCTCAATTACCTTTGTAATTTATATGTAATTGATGACTGCACTTAATCTCCAAGGTTATTAATAGCCCTTCCAAAAAATGACCCCCGCGTCTTCCTAAGCCTCTGGAAGCGCCTGGTTAAAATTACAGTATTTCCTTTGCTGGCTGCCGGCCCCCTGCCCGCCCCACCCGGGTGACCAGCCCCGCGAGGCAAAGGCGCGCTCGCCTCACTTCCATGAAAGGTTCGGAATGGAGGCTTGGCCCCCGGGGGCTCGAACCGCTCTCTCTCCTCCGTTAGGTTACGCTGGCCGGCAGCCAGCTAGAGCCGTGGTTCTTTCCGAACCCTCAGGGCGAACGGGCTACCTGCGCCGCCGCTGGCCCCAGCGCGGCCCGCGGGGCTGCGCGCAACAGTTGCCCTCGGCGAATGAGAGACAGCGAGCCGGAGGGGACCGGCCACCGCCGCCGCCGGCCTCCCGAGGAAGGGCGAAGGGCGCCCGCCGAAAAGCCGCCTCCCCAGCGCCCCAAGAAGGGCTCTCACCAACACCCCACGCACCCCCCAGCGCCAAAATCCGGTGAACTTCTTCACAGGCTAAGGCTTCTCCATTTGCATAACCATCTCCAAACTGCGATTCAGGTTTCCTGTAGTCAGTCCTTTGAAAGGTTTGTAATTGAATGTGCAATTAACCCTGAAAATGAGGTGAGAAAAAAGAAAGCGGGGGGTGGGGGGTTGGGGGAGGTGGAAGTACCCTTCCCGTCCAGCACCTTCCGGAAAGCAGGAGAGTTCCCAAAAGTCAGGGTTTGGAGGGGTTGGAGAGTCGTTTGCTTTTTAAGGGCGACTTCTAAAGCCGCTGTAGCTACTGAAACTCCTAATCCGCGTCAGCGGTGGAAGAGAGGCGGGGAGAGGGTTTTTAAAGAACATCAATGAAACCTCCATTCGAGTTCCACGTTTGGCGTCCCCGGGAAGCCGGCAAGCTGTAGGCTGCCCCCCCCCCCGCACACACGCGCGCACACACACACACACACACCCCACCGGCGACCCTCACAACCTCCCGGCCTCTCGTCACCCACACAACAAAGCGGGGAGCCCAGTAAGGAGTTCAACCCGGAACAGGCGAGGGAGCCGGTGACACGCACTTTGCGGGCCAGAGTCCTCGGGGCTCCCCGGGACCGGGAAGACGCGGCGGGGCGGGAGCAGACGCGCGGTGGCACCCGGCCCGTCGGCGGCGCCCCTCCACTCGCAGTCCTGGGGGGCCGCGCTGCGCCGGGGCTCGCTCTCGCGCTCTCTCCCGCCTGCCCATGGCTCTCCCCCTGCCCCGGGCTACCTGCGGCCGCGCGGGGGGGCTCCGCGGCCCCTTCCCCGGGGTGCCTGCCTCCGCGCACGCCTCCCGGGGGCCCCCCCACCTACCGTTGATCTCGTGCGTGGGGGCATCGTTCTTGTTGAAGCCTTTGGACACGTAGAGCCGTCGCACTTCCGAGCAACTTTTCGACTTGGGCTCGGCAGCCAGCAGCGCGGCGCAGAGCACGGCCAGGGTGCAGAGAAGCGCGGGCAAGCCGAACCGGGCCATGGTGCGGGCCGGGGCCGACGCGCTCCCACCTCTGGGACCGGGGGAGAGTGGCGGGCGCGGGCCGAGGGGCGCGGGGCCGGGGGCTCGCGAGCGGAGCGGAGCGAGAGGGCGAGGGAGCTGGGGTAGGAGTTGGGAGACCAGCGCGAGGAGGAGACGCGGGGCGAAAAGTGGAGCTGGGCCTCGCGCGTCAGGCAACGGTCCCCGGTGCCAGGCGCCCAGCCGGGGGAGGAGGAGGAGGAGGGCGTGGAAGCGGTGCGCGGCCCACGGGAGCGGAGGCACGGGCCGGTGGGCTCCGGGCTGCGCGGGGCGGCGGACGGGGCGCGCCGGCCGGCAGCGGGACAGGGGCGCGGGGAAGGTGGCAGGCGCCGCCGGGGCCGCGGAGGGCGTGGGCGGCGGCGGGCGCTCGCTGCGCGCTGCTCGGGCTGCCCGGCGCCGGTCCGCTCTCGTGGCTCGGCTCGGCTCGGCTCACTCTGCCCTCGGCCGCGCGGCTGTGCCCTCCTCAGCTCCGCCGCTGATTGACTGGCCGGCGTGCGCGGCGACGCTCGGCAAACTTGGCCCAGCGGGCGGCACTCAGGGAGAGGGGGCGGGCGGCGGGCGGGGGGGGGGGGGCAGAGACGGGCGGGAGCACGCAGGGCCGGGACGGGAGAAAACCTGGAAGCGGGCTGGGATCCGGAGCGGCCAAATCCACTTCCTAGGGGGCCGCACCGGGCGCGCGGCGCTCCCTCGCGCGACACGCCCCGCGGGGCTCCTCCCTCCTCCCCTCCTCCCCTCCCCCGGGGAGGCGGGAGATGCCCGCCGCCCCCCACCCAGAAGAGGGAGGGCTAACTTCTCCGGGGCGAAGGGCCCAAGTCGTGGGGGACCACGCGCCTGGGCACTTGTCCCGAAGCCCACGTCCGAGCCACAGGCCTTCTGCACGCGGCCACCTGACTCGCTGACCGTGGGCCAAAGCCGGGCGGAGCCCTCCCGCCTCGATACCTGCCCTCCCGGCCGCCCCGCAGCCCGGAGGATACCCCTAACCGCCTGGCTCCTGCGCCAGGAGGAGAGGGCGCTGACATGACTCGCACTGTTTCGCTGCAGGCACCAGGGCACCTCGGAGTCCCAGCTGGCCCTAGACCTTCACCTGGCCCTCTCTGCCCTGCTTCCCATCCAACGGTGCTCCATGAGCACCGACTTGTTCGGAACCCCGGCAGGCATTCTCCTCCCCCGCCTTCCCCCAGCCACGCCCGGTTCTGCTACAAGTCTAACCAAACCCTGAAGTGAGAGAGCCCTCCCCCCCCACCCCAAGAGCGAGGCGATGGGACAGTCAGGGATGACCTCGGAGACTTTGGAAACCTGGCCCTAATCCTCCTCGTGAATGTGGGGAAACTGAGGCCCAGAGAAGGGGAGCGACTTGCTAACAGTATGCAGCTGAGGTGTGGGTCCAGAACCCTGGGCTACACTCCCAGGTCACCTGGAGTAAAGGTAGCCCAAGACCCCCAATCCCCTTTTGCCGTCAAGCCTCTTGAGGGAGACACACCTCTCTGGGACCCAGTCTCCACTTAGCCACCAGAAAACTGGAAATGGGCGAGTCTTCCCACCTTCCCAGCTTTGTCAGATTCCATTAATGAGTGTTTTTGAAGCTCCCAGGGCTCCTTTAATGAAGGGAACCGTGCAGATTGGGAACTTGTCATTACCCTTGTTATTGTTACAATCTGCTTTAAGAGGTTAGGGTGAGCAGTACCTCAGACACCTCGGGATGTGCTGGGAACTGGGCAGATAAAAGGGGCTGGAACTTATTATTTGGCTAGACTCTCAATTCCCATAAAATTACATAGGATGAAGATATGAACCATCATTACAATTATCACCCTCATAGGGTTTGTTGAGACGTCGTCCACTGCTGTTTGTAAACCACGTTGACGTGTTGGCTCTGTGGAGTTGTAGAAACTTAGGTCAGCTGTTGTTTTGAATGCCCACTGCAGACTCTTCTACATTTTATTAACTCTTGGAGATCATCAAGGTAAACAGATTGTGACCTGTCTATTAGTGAAACTTACAATTTCTGTGGGTTGGCAGAACATTTAACCCTGCAACTAGCAGACGAGTTTTTCTAAATATGCAAACTCCCCTCCCAGTGAATTTTCTGCCATTTTCAAGAGACTTTCGAATAGTCCACCTTTTTCTCAAACTGATACCATTCAAATTCTTGCTAGGGCTTAGCCCAGCACTTTTAACTTTCACTGATTGATTGCATTTACTTAAAGATGTTCTTTACCAAAGATGATATAATCTGAGATGCAACCAACAGTAATAACAAAATGAAATCCAGTGACCATAAGTGAAAAAAAGATCCTCCCAAACCATGGAGCCCAAATCCGAAAGCTGCTTTTCACAAGTCTAGGGGGAACTCATTCCTTGCCCCCCCCCCCATTTACTCCTGCTTTTCCTGTTCATGTATTATTAACCAAAACTTGAGCCTTTTCCACCAGAAACAGTAACCTCTGGCTAGAAACGGATCTGGACAAGTCTGAACTTTACCACACAAGACAGGAACCCCAAGCCCTGCTCAGAGGCGGCTCCCACTTCAAAGCCTCCTTTCATTTAAATACAAACAGGGTGAACAACTGGCAATCTACGAAACAAATACCATCCAGCTTCCCTTTTCAGATGGCCCCTAGCTCCTCCTTTCCTCCCCCCACCCCCACTCCAGCTTTTCTCTTATAAAGAGGCTCCTTAGTGGAGATGCGTCTACTCTGTAAGTTCTCTGAATACTAGAAAATGGATTGAGTACTGCACGTAGAATGTAAGAATCAACAGCTTCTCACGGTGATCAACTCTCATATAGCACTTTTGGGGGAGCTTTTTTATTGTGGTAGAATACGTAAACAAAAAATTTACCATTTTCACCATGTTAAAGTATACAATTCAGTGGCATTTAGTACACTCACAAAGGTGTGCCACCATCACCACTATCTAGCTCCAGAATATTTTCATCATCCCAAAAGGAAACCCCGTACCCATTAAGGAAAATCTATTCCCCTCTCCCCCCTCCCCTCAGCCCCCAGAAACCACTAATCCACCTTATGTATCTATAGATTTGCCTGTTCTGGACATTTGGTATAAATGGAATCTTGCCATATGTGACCTGTGTCTGGCTTCTTTCATTTAGCATCAGGTCTTCAAGATTCATCCATGTGGGAGCAGATATTAGGACTGCTTTCCTTTCTGTGGCTGAATAGTATTCCATTTTACAGATACGCTACATTGGGTCATATAGTACTTTACCGTTTGCAAAGTGCGTTCGGGGGCACTCCTCTACTCTTAAGACATTTTTAGTGTTTTGTTTTTTTTTTTAATAGATGAGCAGGGGCACCTGGGTGGCTCAGTCGGTTAAGCATCTGGTCTGCCTTCGGCTCAGGTCATGATCCCAGGGTCCTGGGATGGAGCCCCACGTCGCAACCTGCTCAGACGGAGAGTCTGCTTCTCCCTCTCCCTCTGCCCCTCCCCCTGCTTGTGCTCTCTCTCACTCTCTCCCTCTCAAATAAAATCTTTTTAAAAAAATAAAAGTAGATGAGCAAACTGGGTCTCTGCAAGGTTACATGGCTCGTTCACAGCCACGGAAATCCTGAGTAGCTGAACCAAGACTGAAAATTATAAGGCCTCTGACCAAATCCCATGTGATTTTTTTTTTTTTTTTTTTTTTTGGTTAGGGAACACAGTCGTCTGGGTCTCATTTAGGGTCAGCTGTGAATGTGCAACTGCCCAGATCCTGTGGAAGCGTCCCTATTTCAGAGAACTAAATGTTCACTGAGCACCCACCGTGTGCCCGATGCTGCTCATCCCTAGAGGGAGGGAAGACATAGACGCCAGACGGAGTTTGCAGTTGAATGCACTGGGTAAGAGAGAGAGAATGACTTTACGGTGTACCTGCTTTTCCCAGGCGAGGCATTTCTCCTGATGAGGCCCTGGGGTACATTTGCTGGTGGGCAGAGAGAACAAGGTATGCACTCACCGGTGCTATCCTCCAAGCCAAGAACTAGTCGAGTCAGGTCCACTCTCTCAGCTCTGGGGGCACTTCTCCTGGCCTGCTGGGGAGCTAGCTTGGTTGACAAATACAGGGATGGCGAGTAGAATGTGACTTCCTTTCCTAGGATAGGTGCTGTCCTACAGCCCTCTAGCCTCTCGCTTTACCCAACCCATCTTTCCCCCAGCCATCCGAGTGAGCCTCTGACCTCACCACCTGAACAGTGTCCCTCCCCTGCTTAACCCTGCCCCTCCCCCCACGGTACCCCATCACTTTCCAGATCAATTCCCAAATAGTTCTGCAGATGTGGATCTTGGCTCTCGGGCCATTATCTACATTACCATCTTTTTAATTTTTATTTATTTATTTTTTTACTGGCCCTTCCCAACCTTGTCTATCTGGTGCTCGGCCCCTCCTTCTCCATCATGCCATGGACATTCTTGCACCCATACCCTGCCCCTGCTAGGAATACCCTTCGTTCCCCTCCACTCCTTAGACAACTTCCTCCTAGTCATCCATTGAAACTCAGCTGAGATATCACTTCTTCCGGAAAACCTTCCTGGCTCCCCCCCAGCAGAACTACTGGCTCCCGCTTCGAGCCCTCCAAAGCACTGGCTGCACCAGCATGACCATGCATTGGTCAGGTTTTCTATGAGGATTCCTCCGCCCCCAGCCTCCAAGCGCTCTCTCTCGGGCTTTATTTTGATTTGAATGCCTACTGCTTGCAAGAGTACGGGTTCATCTGTTGAGCCCGTGTCCCACAGGAATAAAAGACCTTGAACTGTATTTGAAATCTCCTGATTTTTAAATGTTAGTGACTGCTTAAGACATCATAAAAGTTTGCCACACAAACTCAGCCCGTCTTCAGCCTAGATTTCACCAAGTAATGTTCTCCCCCACCCCAAACCCCGCCCCGTGACTCTCCTTTTCAAGCAACCAAGCGAGTAATACCTGCTGACCACTTGCTATGTAGCAAGGTTGGTTCTGAGAAGGCTCTAGAAACTTGGAAGACCAGAAGCATTTAAAGAGCTGACTGTCTGCTTGGGGAGGTGGGATCCATAGCTGCGTGGAGAAAGACACTGGTGAGGGTAACACAAGGCAAGACCTGTCCCCCAGGAAGTTCACCTCAAGTTGCTCTTTGTTGTATGGTTGTCAGCCTCCTCTTGGTCCCTTTGGAGATTTACAGAAGTACCCGTAATTGAAGGATCAGTCACTTGGAAAGAGTTGATGTGTGTAGTCTGTTCCTGTCTCCTAATTTCATACTTCCCTTCAGTATTCTTTCTCTAATACTTGAAGGTTGCCTTACCTTTCCTTCTCCCTCAGAGAGTTCATCTGTGTTTACAACTTTAACCACCAGCAACGGGTACCTAGCCACCTTACTTCCTGTTTGTGCCCGTGTTCCCCACTGTGCTCCCTTCTTCTTCAGTAATCACCCGGACAATTCGAGTCGTCCTTTTTACTCCATGGCCATCAACACTTGTCCAGGTTCCATTACCTCTTGTCTGGACTATAGAGCCAACCTCCTAACAGGTCTTCTAGCCTCTGACCTCTCTCTCTCTCTCTCCATCCATCCACCCAGGGGCTGTCACAAAATCAGTCGGATAGCATCATTTGCAAGCTTCCCACTCCTTGCCTAAAAAGTCTTCTGTGGGAAGCCAATCTCGCAATAATAATTGATATTTGTTTAGTACTGCAGAGTTTAGGAATTGCTTCCACATGTATTATCTGTGAAATATGTATTATTTTCCATAATTTATGGGTGAGGAAACTGGTTCAGAGCCTTAAATTGAGGCCCTCTGAGTCCAAGTTCAATTACAGTCACTTCTCACTGTGCCCCAAGCCCAAAACAGACCCAGGAAAACTTCGAAGACAGTGCAAGGCTAATGGATAAATGTTGGAGAAGGTAGGACTTCCTTTGGACCCTGAAGGACAGGAGGAATTGCCAGGGAGAGGAGTGGGGATGTAGAGGGCCAGTGGAGGCTAGCAAAGACCCGATTTGGGCTGAGTCCAGGTTCATCTGGGAGGCTATCATGACAGAAGGTGCCAGATAACGGGGACACGCTACCCTGGGATGACCGTGCTATCTTGATCCCACCAACACTGACGACGTATAAGCAGAGACTGAAAAGACAGAAGTGGTGCCTTAGAAAGAATGATCTGGGGAGGCCAGGAGGCATAGAATGGATTGAAAGAGGCCGCGGCCGTCTCCTCCACCAAGTGGTGAGGGCCCAGGCATTTCTTCATCCAGGGATTCCTGATGAAGAGCAGAAAACAAATGCAAAGGGAAAGGCAGTAAAAGAGGCTAGGCGGTGGGGCCAGGCAGCCCGAGAGCCGAGTCCCGGCTCTGCCATTTACAGGCAGCGTGTCCTTAGATAAGTAACTTACCCTTCTGGAGCCTGGCTTTTTTTTTCTCAGGTGTCACACCTACCCCTTGAGGATTACAAGAGAAAAACATATGAAAAACATTCCTCTGGGCCCCGAGCGCTTTTTGTGCCCTCAGCACAAGGCATGGAAATCAGAAATACACGGACGTAATCAGAAAGCACTTAGCACCCTGCCTGGTACAAAGCACTCATTTGCTCTCCATGCACTCATTCCTTCACTCAACAAGTATTTACTGGGATCAACACTCTTTAAGGCTTTGGGAGCATAGTTATGAATAAAACAGTATCCCTTCTCTCGTGGGGCCTAAAAGTTGGGGCTCAATAGAGTAAATATTAGCTAATACTCTCGTTATGGTTATTATACATTCCATCCACTTCACAATTTGCTCAGAACCAGCCTTGCCAGCATTGAAATGCTATTTAGTATGATAGCATATTGGTCTAATAATTTTTTTTTAGATTTATTTATTTGAGAGAGAGAGAGCATGCGAGCACACAGAGGGAGAGGGCAAAGCAGGCTCCCCACTCAGCAGGGACCCTGACATGGGGCTCCATCCCAGGACCCCAGGATCATGACCTGAGCGGAAGGCAGATGCTTAACCGACTGAGCCACCCAGGCTCCCCTAGTCTAATGATTTTGAAGATTTATTTATTTGAGGGGCGCCTGGGTGGCTCAGTCTTAAAAAAAAAAAAAAGAAAGATTATTTATTTGAGAGAGAGAGAGTGGGAGGGTGAGGGGCAGAGGGAGAGAGAGGGAGAGAGAAACTTAAGCAGACTCCCCGCTGAGCGTGGAGCCTAATGCGGGGCTCAGGCTCACAGCCCTGAGATTATGACCTGAGCTGAAACCAAGAATCAGATGCTTAATGGACTGCACCACCCAGGCGCCCCTTGGTCTAATAATTTTGTATTGGAACATATGAATTATATCCGTATTGGTCTCCATAGTTAGCGTTGAATTATACAACTTGTTGAACACAGGGAGATCAGAGTTATTTTTATCCACTAGGGTTCTCTCACTCCAGTAAAGGTGTTCTTGTGCCCATTTTCCCAGTGAGATAACTGAGGCCCAGAGAGTAAAATGGACATTCTCGTGTCGCTGGTACTGATATGTTCTCATACTTTACTAATGGGGCAAAGGTTTCACGAAGTACGTAGCTTCTGTAAAAAATGACAACTCACATCTCACGCTCATCGGAGAACAAAGACCAAAATCTGTATGGAAAGCTGGTTAGCCTTCTCTATCCCTAAGCTGTTATCTATAGTCTGATTTATAAAGAGCATTTGTAATTACTGAAAAAAAGAACCCACTTTTCAGTGGGTGTACTTCCCAGTGATGGCAGAACAGTTGCCATAGATATTCATTACCCTCGTTTGTGGCCTATGATTTGACCTACAGCTTTGGATGTAAAACATGCATTTCAATATAATTGGGAGAGTTCCTTCTCTAATTTGCCCACTGGACATAAATGGAGCATTCATGGAAAGAAAATTATTTCTTACTATCCTTTTGATTCAATAAAACCACCGATACATGCGAAGGTACTTCTGAAACACTCATTTTTCAAAATGGTTTGTACGACTCTCCCACATGGCACGCAGCCGCTGAGAAAATTGCACCAGCAAAAGGACAGGATGGAGGCAGGCAGCCCAGCATTGTCCAAGCAGAGGGTACTCGAATGTGAGATCTGGAAGGGACCTTGACATTTGTCTAGCCCATCCACCTCAAACTTGACCTTTCCTTTTGCATTTGAAATTTCAAACCCGTGAAAGACTGTCAGAAGCAAAATATAGGTTCTGACTAGAACGGTGGCAAGAGGGAACAAGGGTTTCAGAGGGAACAAGGGTTTCAGAGGGAACAAGGGTTTCGAGGTTTCAGGCACGTTGTGCCTCGGGATTGCAAAGGACACGTAGTTACATGTGGTAGCGTATGCTGCATTTTATATTCATTCTCTACCTTGTTTGGAAAAACAGACAAGCTATCTGGTGGCAGCCCCTCCCCAGCCCCCCCCCCCCCGCAACCTTGCAGGGCTCCAAGTATCTGAAGGGTGCCCTCCCCAACTCCGGCCCTGAACATCATGAAACCTTGTCTCCCCCGCCACCCCACACCCTCGCCCCACCGTGAGGATCAGGAAACCCAGCCACAAAACCAAGGCCCAGTTAGAAAGGGACAGAATGTTTTAAGCGACATAAGAAGGCCCTTAATGAAATGCCAAGGGAACCCTACAGGTAGTGAGACTTGCACTTTCAACCTGAAAAGTCAGATGGAATTCCTTTTCCTTTTTCTCCTTCTCCTCCTCCTCCTCTTCTTTTTCTTCTTCTTTTTCCATAGCACCATCATCCCTGCCTTTATGTGAAGAGACAATGTGCATTTTTAAGAAGACCCAGCAGGGAGTAGGCATTTTTATTCCAAAGAGATACCACAGATAAAAAGAGCTGAAGAGAGTCAGGGTCAGACATAGTTTGACATTTGTCATTTTCTAACCACTGATGGGTGATGTCTACAGAACTGTTGCTATAACAATAATGAATTCAAATGAGCAAGGAAACTAGGAACCTGCACAGACATTCATAGCATCTAGCTGAATCCAGGCTGCACACACAGCACAGGGCGTGGGGAGGGGGGGTGTTGGCTTTTCCCATGTCCCTCCCTGCTCATGCTCACATATACATGCTTCTCTTACCCAGCATGACTTTGGATAATTCAAACCGACACTTTCTTAATTCTCAGAGTACCCAGTGCCGTATTCCAGCATGCAGGCTTGGGGGGGGGGGGGCAGGGGAAGGGGAAGGACGCACAAAAGTGGGCAGAACCCAGGAAGGGGCTTACACTCACTCATTTCCACCACCTCCAAGAGAACCCTGCCTTTCTTCCCTTGACTTCTCAGGGTCAAGGGAAGGAGGCAGCTAAAAAAAAAAATGTATCAAGAAAAACCTGTAGGTGCTCCTGGCTGGCTCAGTGGTGAAGCATGTGACTCTTGATCTCAGGGTCATGAGTTCAAGCCCCACGTTGGGTGCAGACCTTACATTAAAAAAAAAAAAAAAAAAAAAAAAAGCTGGGGCACCTGGATGGCTCAGTCAGTCGAGCATCTGACTCTTGATCTCAGCTCAAGTCTTGATCTCAGGGTCGTGAGTTCAAGCCCCGCACTGGGGTCTGTGCTGGGTGTGGAGCCTACTTAAAAAAAAAAAGTCCAAAAAAAAAAGAAAAACTTATTTTCAGAAGTCCAATTTCTGATTTTAAATAATCAAATCTAATTTCTATGACTCCTAACTTTATTTCCTTTAAAGTATGGATTCATATTAATGCGTCTACCTTTAATAAATGTATACAAATGATATGATCTTGAAAATTTGCTGGTTTTAGTCACTATTTTAGGTACTGTGAATAAAGGCATTCAAGGTTGTCCAGCTACCACCTCTACTTAGGTCCAAACAGTCTTCATCACCACAAGAAGAAACTCTATAACCCATTAAGCAATAACTCCCCACTTACCCCCCCCAACCAGCAGCCCCTCACAACCGCTAACCTACTTCCGGTCTCTATAAATTTGTCTATTCTGGACATTTCATACAGTGGAATCATACAATATTGGTCCCTGTGTGGCTCATTTCACTTAGCACAATGCCTTTGAGGTTCATCCATGTTGTAGCATGCATCAATACTTCATTCCTTTTTATGGCTGAATAATATTCCATTGTGTGGATACACACGTTTTATTTATCCATTTATTGCTTGGTGGACATTTGTGTTGTTTCCATTTTTTGCATGCCCAGGAATTTATCCTAAGGAAATAACCAAGGAGATGCATAAATCATTAGTTATAAGGATATTCACTGTGTGTGTATATATACTATAATTTGTTAATCCATTCATCCTCTGATGGACAATCAGGCTTTTCCCACCTGTTAGCTATGTGAATAATGCTGCTATGGATACGCATGCACATGTATGTGAGCACTGGTCTCACTGGGTATTGACACACTATTGTTTTAAAGATTTATTTATTTTAGAGAGAGCTCGCACGCACACAAGTGGGAGGGGCAGAGGGAGAGGGAGAGAGAATCTCAGACAGACTCCATGCTGAGTGTGGAACCCGACGCAAGGATCAATCTCACGACGCTGAGATCACCACCCGAGCTGAAACCAAGAATCAGACACTTAACCGACTGTGCCACCCAGGCGCCCCTTGACATACTATTTTTTATCACGGATTGTGGCTCGGTATTGTTAAGAGAAGGTTCTATCCTGTTGCCTTTTGTGGGGCAGTAGCTGAGTAGTCTGTCTTTGGCAGAGCTTGGAGAATGGCATGGTGAGAAGTCACTGGGCTGTGAATCAGAGTCCTCCGACTGAGTCCTAACTTTGCCACTATTCTTGACTCCAATTTTCTCATCTGTGCGATTGGGGCTCTGGAGTTTCTTCCAGCTCTGACACTTGATTTTTGCCTTAGACAAGATCCTGGCCCTCGAGAAACTTACAATTTTATCTAAAAAAAATTTTTGAAGTAAACACTACCCCCCAGTGTGTTGGGACTTGAACTCATGACCCCAAGATCAAGAGTCGTGTGCTCTACTGAATGAGCCAGCCGGGCATCCTGAAACTTACAATTTTAGTGGGCAGGCAAGACATATCCCCCAAGAGACAACTCATGACCCACAACAGCATGTGCGAAACACCAGTGATTTGCCTCACAGGTGTTTGGAGAAAGTTTTTCTTTGAGCCTACTTGCCCCATTCAACACGAGGAAGCCTTTTCAATGATGTTCCAATTTTTTGCTGCACCAGCTGCAGCCGCCGCCAGTCATTTAGCCGTCTTGGGTTCTGCTCAGTTGGGATATTAGCCGCAGGGACCAAGGGCAGCAGTGAAAACAGCGATGTCATAAAGATGGAGGCACTGAATTGTCAGCAATGCCCAAAGCCGGCTGCACAAAGCTAGAACTTTACTAGGAAGTGAGGGGCAGCTGGCCGTGGTGTCCCGCCCCGATCCCCCTCCCTGCTTCCCCACCAACCCCCCTCCGCCCGCCCCCACCCTGGGGAAGGGCTGCTTCCTTAAGCAGGAGGAAAAGGAGCAAAAACCCCAACCCTACCCCCCGACCCTTGAAGAAACCCTGCTCCACCACCTGCCTTGCAGCCTCTCAGCTCGTTCTGTGAAGAAACACAGCTACAAACCGCACCACACCCTCTCCATTCACTGCCACATCCCTTCTTTGAATTCCATTGTAAATGTTACTTGACAATTGGGTAAAATCATGTTTCAAAGAATGCACTGGACAACATGCAGCAGGGACCCATTAAAATACTGCTTTGGTATATACAAAAATATACTCATTTTCACAGATTTAAATACTTCTCAGCTCTCTGCAAAGGACTGCATGACAGATGGTTTCAAAGCGAGTCACATTTACAAACAGCAGACAAAAATATTATTTAGCAGATTCTCTAAGAGTTCTTCTGAGCTGTTCAGACCCAATCTTTTCCCAAGGGCTCTTTTATTTCTAATTTGCGGAGGCCAACAAAAAAGTCTCTCTCCTTCCTAGCAACCTCTGTGTGTGCGTTTCTTGAGTTTGTAGAATCTAAGAACCGAAAGCAGTTCTAGAGCTATGAATGTTATTCTAGAAAACACTACCTTGGCCTGCAAAATATGAATTACTAGCCCATCACAAACACTAAGCCAAAAATGGGGGGTGGGGTGGGGAGAGAAAGGACCCAAGAGGAGAATGAGTGATAGAGGAATTGTCACAGGAGTTATGAATCATGTACACAGCCATCTAGTGAATTATGCTTCTTCAATTAAAGTCATCAAAACAAGGACCGCCTCCTGGACAACTCTGCTTTTAAAGTTTTGAAAAAGGTCACGTGTCAAGCACATATTATGAACAGGGAATAAGCCACAGAGCTGGCCTGTAATCCGGGAGCATCCACTGTCGGGAGGGACCGCACCACTAACTCACAAGGCAGGCAGGGTGTGTTAGCTCCAGATAGCCGGTGGTCCTCATGATCAGCGGAGGGGTGAGGTCACTGGGCCTTCTGTGGGTGGGTCCAGGCGAGGGGAGATAGCCACACCAAAGATCTCTAAAGGGATAGGAGGGCCTGTTAGATAAACAGAATGCCTTGAACAAAGGTCTAGAGGATGAGAATTTGGAGATGGGCAGAGGGAGGAGAGTGGGGGATGGTCAGCTTGGGGAAGAGTGGAACCAGAGGGAGGGAAGAGCCAGTGAGCCACACCTACTGACGTGGTTGGCAGCTCAGAGCCCTGTCTGGCTGCATGGAAAGAATGCTTGGCAATGTAAGTGTGACCCATCGGGGTATGCGCTCTTACCGTCCCCATGAAGACCCCATCTTCTTTCTCTTCCTGCTAGCCTTACCCCGAAAACCAACAGGCTTTACACCGTCTCTAACATGTATTGACAAGGAAAGGAAAAAGCCCAAGCAGAGCAACGGCATATCTAGCCTGGGTTCTGATTAATAGCACAATTGTGGGTTGGCTGAGTGATGCCATCCTGCAAGAAGTTAGCGCATTTTCATCTTTTACAGTGAAATTTTCCTGTTTATTCCTCCCACTCATGTTCTAGAATTTTATTTATAACACTTTTTGGCCTGCTCTTTAAAGTGTGTGTGCGTGCCTCTGTGTGTGAGAGACCGACTGAGAAGCTAAAGTACTCTTATTGGGCTTTGAGCTTCTGGAAAGCAGGCCTCACATACATTCCAAGTATAATTATGATCCGTTCTGCATAAGGAGAAGCAAGATAGACGGTGCCCCTCTGTGCTGGCGGCACCATCTTGCATAGCCGCCTCCTGGACTAATATCCATCCAGCCTCGGCTTCCCACGTGGTCCCAGCAAGGCGGCCTGCCTGTCGCCCGGGGCCCTGGGGCCCTCGGGGAGTCTGACTCACGGTGCTAGAAGGGTCGGTCACCAGGGCCGGTCCCCTGCTGTCAGGCAGGTCCAGGACCAGACCACCCACCCAGGCGGGTGGCTGAAGATGTCAAGGGAAAGGCCACCGGCCCAGCGGGGCACCCGGCACAGAGCTCAAGCAGCCTGACAGGCACAGAGTGCTGCCCCAGATGCACCAGGGAGGGCAGCAGGGAGGAGGGGGCCTCCTTGCCCTTGCTTGTGGCCTGGTGGCAGTGGCAGCAGGCTGCGGAGGGACCAGGGGAGCCGGCCTGGCCCACGTGGAGGCCAAAGTGAGCCTGGGCATCTCTTCTGGGACAGGGCTGCCTTTTCAGCCCCAACTGCAGCCTGGACAGCCACTTGCCCTTTTACTGGGACGAGGCTCGGAGAAGGGAGGTCCCTCCCTCTTGCAGCTCAGGGTTGGGGGCTCTTCCTCTGGCCCACAGGGAGATGAAGAGCAGCTCAGCACTCTGCCTGAAGCTGGATGAACACACCTGGGGTTTGTCCTCTGCTGTCCCATGGTCTGGCTTAACTCATCCATTGCTAGAGGGCAATATGATGTAGTGGAGAGAATCCTAGATTTGGAATTGGGTAAACTTGTGTTTGCATCTTCTGCCACTTGGTTCATATGCGATCTTGGGAAAATTATTTCATTTTTCCAGGCTTGTTTCCTAATCTGGAAAATGGGAATAAAAATAGTGTCTTCCTCAAAGGGTGGTTGTGAAGATTAAAGTATCTTTAAAAAAAAATTTTTTTTAATTTATTTATTTTAGAAAGAGAGAGAGAGCAGGAGCAGGAGGGGCAAAGGCAGAAGGAGAGTGAGAAACTCAAGCAGACTCCATGCTGAGCGCAGAGCCTGATGCGGGGCTCAATCTCCCGCCCCTGAGATCATGACCTGAGCCGAAACCGAGTCAGATGCTCAAGTGTCTGCACCACCCAGGTGCCCCAAGATTAAAAGTATCTTGAACACAAAATACAGATGACAAATATTAGCGCCCTTCCATTTGCAGGGAGGGGAGATTTATTTATTTATTTTAAGTAAACTCTACCCCCAACGTGGGGCTTGAACTCACAACCCCTGAGGTCAAGAGTCCCATGCTCCACCGACGGAGCCAGCCGGGCGCCCCAGCTCCCTTCCTTCTTTCCCTTGATGTGCCACACCGACTTTCAAAAATCCATTTCAAAACATGTGAAGGATTGAGCTCATTTTCTCAATTGCTCTAAATACTGCTTTCAGTAAATATACCAGTGCTCGGCATTTTCACCAGTATTTTGCTATAGGGAGATGTGGCTGGGATGCCATGATTTATATAACAGGATCTCACCTGTCTGTTCAAAACTTTTTATTCCTTTGGTGTTTTTTTTTTTTTTCCTGTGTCCTCTTCAGATTCATTTTTCACCTTCCTGCAAAACCTCAGGCTGGACCCGGGCCTCTGGGTCAGTTTTCATCAGTGCTAAGCGGAGTGGATGAATGCCTTCTTGTTTCTGCAGACGGATGTTTCTGAATGAATAAAATAAAAGACAGTACAAAATAACATATGTAAAGTGCCCAGCATAGACTAGGGCTTGGATAATGAGCAGCTGCTGTTATGATTATTATTACTTCTATTATTATTACAAAGCAGGAAACGATAGGGGAAGACCCTCAAGAGGAAAGCTTTATCATTCCTATCCCGCAGGAATGCTGAGTTCCAAATGGAGGTACCTCAAAGGCCTATTCAGTCATCTCAGCAAGATATTGAAATACCCCCATCTAAAGTCAATGAAGTCCCCACAGTTGTCAACTTGATCCTCGAGCCTGAGACCAGAGAGAAAGAGGAGGCTGGCCAGCCTAAAGTTCCTTTTAAAGGTTCCAGACAAAAGGTTAATAAGGAAGTGGAGAGGCCCTTCCTGGAGGGACACAAAGGCAGGGCCCTCCCCTCAAGGAACTTAGACTCTCCCCTTGGCTCACTTCTCTCCCTATTATACCCCACTTGTATGTTGTTTTGTAAGTGTCCTTAAATCTTTTCTCAAGAGAGTCACTTGGAGATCACTAATTAGGCCTGTAAACCCGTCGGGGACAAGGGCCCCTGGCTTTTACTTCTTTTGTTCCCTGTGGCTCTCATAGCGGCTAGCAGTCCTCAACACAGGGCATAGCCTCCATCGAAGTAGCAGACTGTCTGACCTTGGGGACCTGGTCAACAGGCTAGTTAGAAGCTTCAGCTTAAGTTGTGTTGAGTGGCATTCACTGGTGACTGGGGCTGGCTGGCTGGCTGGCTGGTGGTGGGCTGCTTGGCCCAGACAGAGCAAAATGAACCACCAAGTACAAGCATGCCAAGGGCAGTTCAGTGGAGGAAGCCAGGCTGGGAGCAGATGGGGGTGGGGGAGGTGGCCGAGGGGGGGTGGCTCAGTCATCTCCTGCAGTAGATTGGAGATAATTACCTCTACAACACGTGCCCAGATTACCTTCTGCGGCATTGAGTCTTTGACAGCAAAATGCCTGTTAAGAGTGATAGAAGCCAAAGGGAGGGGGCAGGAGAAGGGGGAGGGGGACGGGTGTGTGCGGGCGCGCTTGTGCAGATTCTTTAAAAGCCTGACCTTTTCAGATGTGTTTAAGGCTGTAGCCATCTAATATCTTCTGCGTGCTCCTACCACCACCACAGTAAAGTCACTCACTCTCTGGGATTTTGTGCGACATCTGCTTCTAGTGGCTAAGGATTCATCGACCGGATTAGCCAAAGCACAACATCCTGGTTGACACTGGAAATTCAGGGCCGCCTTTTTGTCTTGGGGTGGAGGAGAGCTCACGTGGGGTCAGGAAGGATTCCCAGTGGAACCCCTGAGATAGCGTGTGATTTAGGGATGTCGCGTCTTCTCTCAGGGGCAGGGGAACAATGCTCCTCAGGCCTGTGGGGGGAAACCACAGATTTCATCCCCGTGGTTCCTGAAGGAGGGACTGGAAAAGCTACAAGGAGGCAGATTTCCACTCTATATAAGGAAGAGCTTTCTAACCCACTAGAGCTGTTCAAATCTAAATGGGTTGCCTGCTAAGGTAATGAGTTCTCCATGTGGGTGAGTGTTTAAGTTTCTGATTTTGTCTTCCTAACCACATATCCTGCTTCTTTGCCCAAATTTGCAAAACCAAAGCCCTAACCGCCCATGATTCAAAGTGACTAAACATGAGATCCTGGCATCCTCACCTCGGGGGCTGTTGGGTCCGCTGCCAGTCCTGGCCCAGAGGACGGCGATTTCTTCCCCTAGAAACTGAAGCTGGGTCTCCTAAGCCGTTGTCCCGGGGGAGGCGTGGCTCAGACCGAGCACTTCCTGGGGTGCATTAGGATGTTCCTGCTTTGACCCTGGGGGAGTTGGGCACTCCAGGTGTGGGGCCTCCCTTCTGATGTTGGACTTTCTGGGGGCCAGGCGGGCCCTCTGGGGCTGGGCCAGCTGGGCCAGGCACAGCTGTTAGGCCCCTCTCCGAGGCAAGTCCATTCTTCGACTCCAAGGTAGAGTGCCACCAAGCAAGCTTGGCAAGTAAATACAAGACATTTATAAACTCCAAACCATTTTTCACTAGCTTGCCGGTCCCCTAAAGGTACTCGAGGAGTAAAGGACGTGAAATTAGCATTCTTGACCTTTGACCCTACACAAATCATCATTCCCTGAAAGAGCGGCTATTCACAAAGCAGAATTCAGCCACTGGGGCCAGATAGACTCAGTCTAGAGACGTGGGCTTTGAGAGGCAGATTTGGAGCGCGATCTGGAGGGCCATCAAGTTGTAAGTGTATTAGGCCCTTAAATGAATATTTATTTTAAAGAAAACATTCGAGATTTTTGAGTGCTACTTTCAATAATAATACTCTACGCTCGGGAGGGGGTATCCGTCTCCATTTACAATTTACAAAGAATTTTCAAGAACCTGGACTCATTAAATGAAAGGAGCGAAGACTCAGCCCACCACTGGAACATACGTGCTCCGTGAATGTGAAGATCTCAACCGAAAACTCACCGAGCCCCCTTGATTGTTTATATCCTCCCTTGCTGGCTCAGGACCCGTTTCAATGCACTTCCGTGAGTGGGTACAAACGCCCTGTCCCCTCCCGGCCACCGCCAACCCCCCCCCCCCCCCCCCGGCCTCCCCTTTGGCCCGTTGAGGACATCAAGAGCTCCCTTTCCGTGAGATCGTCTGAGAGTAGCAGGGCTAAGGCGGTGGGCCAGGACTGAGCCCTTTGCAAGGGGAGCTGGGAGGGACCCCACCCACCTCTACTCGCCCCAGATGCTAATGGGCAAGGAGGGGGGACAGAAGTGGGACAACTGTCTCGGGGGCGTAGCTGGAAACAGAGTCAGCTGCCCCAGCACCACCTGACAGGGAAGAAGGAGGAGACAGATGAGGGAGGGAGATGATTCCCCTTCGGGAGTGTCGAGGTTTCCACGCACGACACGGAGCCAGGGACGGTCTGGAGCTCTTCTGCTCCCCCGGTACCTGTTGGCCTCTTCCCGCATTGACCTTCTACCCCCCAGGTACCCCAGGAACACACAGTCTTCCCCCTCCCCCATCTCGGACAAGCTGGAGCTCTTATCCTCGAATTCAACCCTCCCCGGAAGCAGGAATCTATGTGCTAATGTGTTAATCCTCCTATTCAAAAGGTCGCTACTTCCCTACTGTGGGGCCCAGCAGCGGTCTATAACCCGCCCCATACAGTATTTCTGTCCTGGGGTGAGCCTTGTTCCAGCCTAATTATAGCACAAAGGGGAGTTTAGACCCACTCATGCAGTTGTTTAAATTTACTGGGAGCAAACAGGGCTAGGGGATTTGGAAGGTAGCAATAGGGTCCCGACTTCCAGGTTACTGGAGACCACGAGATGGCCAGGGCCCTCAGGGAAACTACGAGGACACGGGAGAGTCGGGAGAGCCGTGCCTGTGTGGCCTAGCCAGAAAGATTCCCTTAAGGGGCAGGGGAGTGTGGGCAAATTACCCTACCGCCTAGCTGGGGCCACAACTGGCCTCCCGGAGGAATGTGGCCCCCCCTCTGGTGTGCCATGGGAGCCTTTAAAAAGGTTGCCTCCACTGTGGGAACCTTTCCTTCCCGTGTGGGAAAGAACTGGGCTCGGGTTTCAAGCAGGCCATTCTGAGAAGGCCTGGGAGAAAGAAGGCCCAGAAAGAAGGGAATGGTGGGAGCAGGCAAGCAGGCCTTTCGTAGTGATGGCGGGCACCGGGGAGAGGCGATGGTGACCTCCCTCACTCTCTGCCTGGGGCTTCCAAGTGACACAGTGCCGGGCACTTGCTCCTACTTTGCTGAACAAACAAAACAGAGGAGACTATCTGGGAGAGGGTAAGTACATGGCCTTCTGCCCCCGTCCTGCCTCTCCTCTGCGGCAGGGCTATGGTGGCGGGGGTGGGGGGAGGAAGTGGCCCTCGTCACTGGACCTGGAAAGCTTCTGAAAGGACCAGTGATTGAGGGGAAGGAGCCCTGGCCCTCTGCTAGGGAACTTCACAGCTCTGCTATTCCAGAGTTTACCTCTTGAAGAGAGTTTTTAAGAAGTTAAAAAACAGGACAGGACTTGAAACTAGAGCACACAGAGGACGCTTCCCCGCACCCCCTTGTTTGTCAAAACTGGGAGCGCCATGGTGGTTGGGCGCGCCAAGGTGAGCAGCCTCACCCCCACTGAGGCCCTTGTGTCAGGCCACAGATGACCAGCCCTGGCTGCTCCTGAGGGTCCCTGCGGGCCACTGAGGAACACAAGTCTATTGTTGCCCTGTAGGGACCTTCTGACTAACAAGAGACAAGCGCCTTTGAAATCTTAACTCTGGGGCTGCCTGGCTGGCTCAGTCGGTAGAGCGTTGGACTCTTGATCTTGGGGTGGTGAGTCTGAGCCCCACGTTGGGTGTGGAGATTACCTAAAAATAAAATCTTAGAAAAAATAAAGCACTTGGAATCCTTTGCTTCTAGTAATGGATTGTTCCACTTTATTTTCCCGTATTTATTCAAAGAGGTGAACTCAACCTCTTTGGGCAACACTTTGTTAGTTGTTATTGTTATTGTATGATTGAAAGTAGTAAAACTATAATTCCTGAAAGCATGCTCTTACTGCTTTTCAGATAGTAGCTGGCCTTGGCACATCCTTCTGGATCCCAGCTTTCGCTCTCATTCTAGAAGACGATCAGTCCGTTCCAGAGGCTGCTATTTTGCAGGACGGGTGAGATCTCCTGAGAGATCTTGTAATGCCTGATAGGATTCCAAAGCTAACTGTTGCCCCCACACCTTACTCACAGAAAACTAGGCTTTACCGTGGGGGTGGAGGCGGGGGGCAGAGTGGAGGTGGACTGGAGGGGTGCGACGTGGGGAGAAACCCAGGCAATGGTGACATTTGACTTATTATCCGAATGTTTCTAGAAAATGAAAAAAAAAAATCCTCCTTCTATGGAGATCGGGAGCCCCCAAATATCCTAGTCTTTCCCTCTGACCCCTCCCCCAACTAAGAAAAACACCCTTACTGGATGGACGCTTGCTGTGGTCTCACCCGTGAAAAACTCCTCCTCGGGGTATAGCTTAAACTTCAGTAGCTGGGCTAGGCTACTCTGGCCAGGCGCTGTGCCAGGCACCAGGGACTCAGAAATGACCAAAACTCAGTCCTTGCCCTCAAGGAGATCACGCTTGAGCAGGGGACACAGACTCCTAAGCAGTGCATTGCAATCCAGTCTGCTAGGTGCTATATACAAACACCTACAGGGTGCCGGGGGAGCGGAGAAAAGGGAATGCTGCACTCTGCACGCCCAAATGAGAGACGGTTCCTGGAAGAGATGCTTTGAGGACTAGGTAAAAAATGAGTCGAAGGAGGTACCTGGGTGGTGCAGTTGGTTAAGCGTCTCACTCTGGGTTCCGGGTCAGGTCATGATCTTAGGGTTGTGGGACGGAGCCCCGTGTCAGGCTCCAAGCTCAGCGTGGAGTCCGCTTGAGACTCTCCCTCTCTATCTAGCCCCCTCCCATATGCGTGTGCTCTCTCTCTCTCCCTCTAAAATAAATAAATAAATCCTTAAAAAAACAGATGAGTAGAAATTCACTAGCCAAGAAGGGGTGAGAGGTGGGTGTTCAAGGGAGAAGCATGGAGCCATCTAACATCTAACATCTGGCCTTGGGGGTTGGGGAGCAAAGACTGAAAACCTCCAGCACAGGGCAGAGGGGGCTAGGAGTGGGGGGACACCTGGCTGATGGGGTTGGCATGGCAGGCCACAGAGGACCCTATGTGAAGTCTGGACTTGATCCTGATGAGAATGAGAACCTACTGAAAGACATACTGGCAAGAATGGACTGGAGGGGAGTAAGTCTGCACAGAAAAAGCCAGTGGAGTGTTCGGCTCTGCTTCTACTCCCAAGACACGTACTGGAATCACTCACTCAAGGTCAGTCAGCTTCCAACCCAGTTCTATCTGTCTCTACAGTACATTCCATCGTCTCTGAGCATGTACCGCAGGAAATAGCCTAGGAATTAGCCAATAGGCTCATTTCCATTTATTTAACTGGTTTATACAATCGACACAAGGTGCCAGGCACAGAAATATAAAGACGAATAAGGCATGGCCACTGCCCTTAACTCTCCTGCTTTTTAAATAATCCAGAGGGGCACCTGGGTGGCTCAGCTGGTTAAGCGTCTGACTCTTGATTTCAGCTCCGGTCATGATCTCTGGATTGTGAGATCGAGCAGGCATTGGGTGTGGAGGCTGCTTAAGATTCTCTCTCTCTCCCCCTCTGCCCCTCCCCTCCTCCGCACGCACTCTCTCTCTAAAAAAAACAAAAACCAAAAAACAAAAACATCATTTAAATAATCTAGAAATATATCAGAGGGTTTGACTGTCATTTAAACAGCAGTGAAGGGGTGCCTGGGTGGCTCAGTCGTTAAGCGTCTGCCTTCGGCTCAGGTCATGATCTCAGGGTCCTGGGATCGAGCCCCGCATCGGGCTCCCTGCTCAGCAGGAAGCCTGCTTCTCCCTCTCCCACTCCCCCTGCTTGTGTTCCCTTTCTCGCTGTGTCTCTGTCAAATAAATAAATAAAATCTTTTTTAAAAATAAATAAATAAATAAATAAACAGCAGTGAATGTGACACTACTCTAAGACCTCTAAACATGTTTAGAATTATAATGACTTTTAACAATAACTTTGGTAATACAAACACCTTTAGGTATTTAGATTTTCTGATTTGCCCAGAGAAGTGAGCACATAACCAGAAATCCAAGTTAGCCAGTTCCTTCTATGGCCTTGGGCATATTCCTTCCTCTGAAAAACGAGGACAGATCTAACAGCACTTCTATATCTGACAAGGCTAAGCTAGAAAGCTTACTATCGAGTCCCATTAACTATTTCCATATACACTCATATATGCAAGACATTTCGCCTTTATGTTCTTTTTGTCTTTAACAAAAAAATTCCCCTTACTCTATTTCTCAGGAGGATTTGGTTCTCTTTCCCCCTATGATTTCCAGAACATTTCAAAACTTTTCAAATGAAAATATGCGAGTCATGACTTGTGGGTAGCAAGTTAGGACTTGTGGGGACAGTTAGGGGGAGGGCAAACTCTGAGATCTGCCAGCAATTGTTTTCTCTCTTGATTCGAACGAAGGAAAAGATCATGTTATTTATACAGCATAAGGTTCCAGATTTTCAGGAATGAAATCTGAGCCCAGCATGTCAACATATTGGTCTGTTCTGTCTTGGAATCTACAGTAGATGGATTTCTTTGTGCTGGGAAACATTAGGAAGGTCAATATTCTTTTCTGATTTTTTTCTTTTAAGAAAAGAGTTCATTCTCACACTCTGAAGTGGCGGTATTAGATATCATCCAGATAATACGCTCAATGGTCGAGCCGACTTCAGTTTCAAACATAAAGCCCCAGGGCAAACAGCTTTTATGTATTCAGTTACATGTTCTTTACTTTACAGATAATGTTTTTCCACAAATACTCCCAGCCTGAGAGGAGATACAGAAGTGAACAATCCAATGAAATAAAAATAATAGTGACGTTAGTAACAGAGTCCCAAATCGCAAAGGACCCAGAGAGACACGGACCTGGGCTTCGGGATCAGGGGAACCTGCTAGAAGCAGGTGAGTCAGAGGCCTGGGGGGGGGAGGTTGGAGTGGGGCGGAAAGAGCGCTGGGCCGGGGATCACAGGACAGGACTTCAAGTCCTGGCCTCTTTCTGATGAGCTCTGCAACAACGCGTAATCACTTACCCTCGATGGCTTTCAGTTTTCTCATCTTGAAAAGAAAGGGGTTGGCCTGGACCTAAGAGGAAAGGGTCCTGGAGCCCAGGACAGCTGGAGGCCTGACCCTGGTTCTGCCACTGGCCAGTGTGGAACCCTGGACCGACAGCCAGTCTCTGAGCCTCAGTTCCCCCCCCCCCCCCCCGTAAAATCAAGGACAGTAATACTTTCCGGACTGAGGTACGCTGAGGATTAAAGGGATAGTGTTTTTAAAGCGTCTGGCACATAGTAGGCAGCACTCTGGCTTCCCCTGGAAGTCCCTTCCCGCACTAAGACACCCTGGCCCCCATCCGGCTCCTTTGTCTCCAAACTCCAGTCCGTGGCTTAGCAACAGCCCTCATTCCCAATCACTGCAGGGGCACACACACCTGAATTGCTGCTTTCAGTTTTCCCAATTGCCACGAAAACTTGCTTCCCGCGAAGTACTTGCCCCAACTGGGCATCTCCTGAAGTGCGTCGCCACACTTTCTGGCTTCCCGGGCTCCGCGGCCACTTCCCTCCCCCCCGATGGGGAGGAAGGGACGGGGCAGTGGGGGGTGAGTTTGGGAGGGAGGCGACCGGGACGGGGCCCGGGGACCGCGCTCGGCCTCCCACTTCCGCCGCTCCAGGTGTTTCGGGGCCGGCCGGCGATGGAGCGAGGGTTTCCCACGTCGGGAGGACGCAGACCCGGCCCATCTTCCGGGCGCGGGCCTTGGGATTAGCAGAGCCCAAAATAGGGTCCCTTGGGGGGCATGGTCTGCTGGCGGTTTGACTGACGTGGCCCGGGGAGAGGGCTGCTGGTGGTCCTTCCTTGGGAAGGGAACTCCTTGTTCGGAATTCCTTAATTCTAGGGAGGCTTCAGATACCTATTTATAAAAGTAACATATATAATTTACATATATTTATAACAGTATTATAACCACATTAGAGAACCTTTGAAAAGCAGAGCAAAAGAAAAACCCTTCCCCATTTATAATTACAACTCCCAAATGCAGAGGCTGGTAGTATTTTGCTGTGTGTTAGTTGTGTTGTGTTCTTTGAGTCCTTTCCCAAAGCTTTCATTTCGTTAGTTAGTTGTATATTCACACACACACACACACACACACACACTCACACTTTTTGTACCTTGCTTTTCACACTAAACTTTTCTAGGTAGATGCTTCATGGTCCTTATTATTTTAGTGACTGCAAACTATACCTAGGGGATTCAGTAGGATGTATGTTACAATTGTGTTGCTATTAGCCCTTGGGGTGGTCTCCAATGTTCTTCTATTGTAACTAACACTACCACCGGGAATGTGTATTAGCATAACGTCTTGTCTTTTCACCCAAACTTCTTTACTTTTGAGATTTTATTTATTTGTCAGAGAGAGAGAGAGAGCGCGCGCGCGCGCGCCCCGTGCACAAGTAGGGGGAGGGGCAGAGGGAGAGAGAGAAGCAAGCTCCCCGCTGAGCAAGGAGCCCAATGCAGGACTCGAACCCAGGACCCTGGGATCATGACCCGAGCTGAAAGCAGACACTTAACTGACTGAGCCACCCAGGCGTCCCTTCACCCAAATTTCTTACCATTTCCTTAAAGTCATCTCCTAGAAATTGAAATATAAGATTAATGAGTATGAACATGTTCATGGTTCCATCACTCTTGCCCAGATTCGTTCCAAGGGGTTGACCAATATACCCTCTTATCTATGGCAGGTGAGCATCCCCTCAGCCCACGGGTGCCAGCACAGACTATCACCTCTGTAAAAATGTTGGTTGTTTTTTTCTTCCAGGGTAACTATACTGTGATTTACAGCGAGAGGAGCACCTTTATCCCCCTTGAGTTTGATTACTAGTTTTGTCTGTTTTTTAAGCAAGCCTTTTGAAGTGAGTGGGATTTGAATGAAGAAAGATGGCTTAGTGAATAAAGCCTGGGAGGTTGTCCCATCTCCCATGATCAGGGAGACGTGGTGAGTGGAAAAAATGGATGAAAGTGCTTCGTGGGGAGGAAGGGACAGGGCAGTGGGGGATGAGTTTGGGAGGGAAAAATGGTGGGGCCAACCCCCTTGATGTGGCCCAAGTTGCAGGTGCAAGAAAGATGGATTTAGAAGCAGCAGTTTGGACCAGTTAAAAGCAAAAGAGCCTGGGCTCCAGGCATGAAATCAGCCTCAAGGATTTGGTGAAGGGATGGAAGAGAAGTGAATTTTGGATTACAGGGTCTATCATGTACAATGGGGAAGGAATCCTACACTCTCTAATTTATTGAATACTTCCCCTGTGCCCACGGTTTGGAGGCTATCCTAATGAATAATAACCCAAGGAGAGAGGTTATCCTCATTTTACAGATGTAGAAACTGAGGGTCTGAGGGGTTCCTTGTCGTAGCCAAGGCCGCACTGCAAGTGGCAGAAAGGAAGATTCGAAATCATGCCTTCCTACTTCAAACCTAGGGCCTTCAGGATCAAGAACAAGATTTGGACAGAGGACAGAAGAGACACAGCATTTATCCAGGCCATGAGAGCCTGGGGTCAGGCCTGGGTGGAGAAAGACCAATGATCGAGAGACATGCTTTCCTCTCCCCTAGATCAATGAAAGAATGTGTCTCCTGCTCAATTTCAAGTACCTCCTCTTTCTGTCCCAGTTAAAGTAGAAACAGTGTGTACTTAGAGGGTTTGTACTAGACAAAGCCAGAGTTAAGTTTTCTTTCTTTTCAGAAATTATATTTTATTATTTTTTTTTAGTATATGTGCTGCTGAAGTGAGCACTTATTATTTTTTTAAAGCAGGCTCTCCACCCAACGTGGGGCTCGAACTCACGATCCTGAGATCAAGAGTCACACGCTCCACCGACTGAGCCAGCCAGGCGCCCCCAGAGTTAAGTTTTCAAAGGCACTTGTCTCCTACCCCCTTATTTCAACTTCTCGTTATTTTGCTAGAAAATGCCATTGGGTTGGAAACATGGATTGTGTTGGACTGGTCACCAATTCAGATGTGTTCTTATTCCCCCACTTTCTATTCGGCATATTCTCTTCGAAAGCATGGTTATATAGCACACATCATGTGGAGATCTGAGGTGAGCCACCTCTCAACCAGGGAAACGTCTTAGTGTGGCTGGTTTCGAAGCCTGGGTTTCCAGAGCATTCAGTGCTCAGCGAGGAAGGAAACCCAGCTGGCCCATTGTCTTCTGAGACCAACAAACTTTTGTATAAAACAACAGTAACAACAGGTAATTATTTTGATCTTCAGATTCAGATTCAGATTCTTTTTTTATTTTTTATTTTTTTTAAGATTTTATTTATTTATTTGACAGAGAGAGACACAGCGAGAGAGGGAACACAAGCAGGGGGAGTGGGAGAGGGAGAAGCAGGCTCCCCACTGAGCAGGGAGCCCGATGCGGGGCTCCATCCCAGGACCCTGGGACCATGACCTGAGCCGAAGGCAGATGCTTAACCATCTGAGCCACCCAGGCGCCCCTTCTCTCTCTCTTTTTTTAAAAATATTTTATTTTTAATTTTAATTAATCTCTACACCCAAGGTGGGGCTCAAACTCACAACCCTGAGATTGAGAATCGCACCCTCTACCAAGTGAGCCAGCCAGGTGCCCTGCGCCCCCACCCCCGTCTCTCTTTATTTAAATTATATAAATATAAAAGAGATAATAATATTTATATTATATAAATATAAGAGAGAGAGAAATAATGGAAGGAAATACTCCAAAACGTTCGCATCGACATGATATGTGGCTGGCTGGTGGTATTATAGCAAATTTTAGACTTTTTTTTTCTTTGAGGAACAAGAGCTAACTCTTTAATTTGTTCGTTTCTTGCATTTGAAGTACTCCTCAATGACATCCCTGGCCTGAGACTCTTTGCCATCGTCCTTCACTATAACACAGCTGCAAGCAAGCCCTTGGCCCGGCGGGGGGTGGGGGGGGGGGCTCTCCCCCTGTGTCCGTTCCACAGAGGCCTCCTCTCTCCCCTCGTTTCTTGTTGTCATCAACCTTAATTAGGTTGATTTGGTGTTCAGCACAAAGGGCCTCCACCAACTTGACATACACAGGCTCGTCACAGTTGGATGCAAGCACACAAAGGTGGGCTTGGCCTTGTCGAAGGCTCTGGCAGCTTTTGTGAATTCCCGGTGCTAGGCCATCCTGGATGAGGGCGGTCTTCCGCACCTCTTGTAAAGCAGTATTAATGTCCACAACACCTCCAGCCGCAGGGCCTCCCTCGGCCGGGGCCAGGGATGGAGCTGAATCTTGAACGCACCCCAGCCTCTGCCTCGGAACTGCAAGGAAAGAGCTAGCTTTTTATTATACTTTCCAGTGTTTTCCAAAAATGTCCGTAGCAAGGATGATTTGCGTTGCTATTTGGAAAAACAGGAAAACAGTAAGTTATTTATTATTTTTTTCAAGATTTTATTCATTGACTTGAGAGAGGGAGCGCAAGCTAGAGAGAGCACGAGGTGGGGGGAGGGCAGAGGGAGAGGGAGAAGCAGATTCCCCGCTGAGCTGGGGGCCCCATGTGGGGCTCGAACCGGGACCCTGGGATCATGATCTGAGCCGAAGGCAGCAGCTCAACCGACTGAGCCACCCAGGCGCTCCATAAGTTGTTTTTTTTTTTTTTGCAGATTTTCAACATGTTTCATTTTATCAATAAACAGATTAATAATAAAAATAAATTTACTGACTACTGTGTCTTTAATTTTGAGCAGAAATTTAAAGAACTTTCTATATTAACCTTAGGATATAACCTTTTTATTTGCATGTTTTTTTTCTAGTCTTTTATAGTTGTCTATCATCTTGATACCCAAAATATGAGAAAACTTTTACATCCATTTTCTAATTTAATGTACATGAGAATGTTAATATGCCATATCATGGCTATCTTGAAAATATATTCTGAAATCAGTCATTTCCCTACACCTCCTGTCAGGACCTTAGTCCAAGCAGTCGTAACCTCTCACCTAGACTACCTTCAGAACCCTGTAAGTGTCTCTTGCTAAAACTAGCTCAACTCCCTTGAGTCCTAATCTCCTCAGTGCCTAAAGCACTTTCCTTGTTTTTTTTTTTTTTTCATTTAAATTGTATTAGACCAAAATTCTGCTCAAAAGACTTTTTTTAACAGTAAGAGTTGTTTATTTAAAATGCAGTTTGTTAAGGACCATCTAGGCGATCCATCACCTAGCCTATTTTTATTTACCTAGCATCTTTTTATTTACCTGGGGTATTTTTATTTAGCGTTTAAAATGTGCTGGCCTGGAGCTAGGCACAGGGGTTAGGAGATTCCTAGGGAAAGGTGTAACTGTTTCACTGAGTGCCTGTTATTTATCAGGTACATTTTTTACTTATTTATTTTATTATTTTTTTAAGATTTTATTTATTTATTTGACAGAGAGAGCATGAGTCGGGGGGAGGGACAGGGAGAGGGAGAAGCAGACTCCCCACTGAGCAGGGAGCCCGACCCAGGGCTCAGTCCCAGGACCCTGAGATCACGACCTGAGCCAAGGGCAAATGCTTAACTGACTGAGCCACCCAGGTGCCCTACCAGGTGCATGTTTTTAAAAAAAGTAATCTCTATGCCCAATATGGGGCTCGAACTCATGACCCTGATAGCAAGAGTCACGGGCCATGCCGACTGAGCCAGCCCAGAGCCCCTACAAGGCACATTTTTGATGCTTACTCATTTCATCCTCCAACAATCCTGGGAAGTAGGTTTTTACAACTACTAGTAATACAGATGACCGCACTGAGGGTCCCAAAGAGCCTGTGCCGTGACTGGGACCATAGGCAGTAAGTTAGTGGAAATTCTGGGCCCAGAAGGCAGGTCCGCCTACTTCAAAGCTTGTGCTAATTATATGCTATTTTTCTCCCAAAATATATACACTCATACAGTATGATTCCTGGCCTTTTAAACCTTACAGTCTAGTTGATGATAAGATAAACACATACAGCAATACCCAGCAGTTGCTGGTTATGGACACTCATCACAGAAGTCCCTTGTGTATCCCAGCTGGAAATTCCACCTCTTGAGTGTTTGGGGAGGTTGTGCTGGCCTGCACTGAATTTGGCTTTGATTGACCCCAACCAGGCCTCGGAAGTTTTTATGCTTTGACCATGGCTGGAACCACCATTGCTGTCCCAGATCATCAAATTGCAAATGGAAGTTTTATTCCAGTCGGCCTTTAACAATTAGGGCGGGGCTTCTCCAACTTGAATGCACATACCAATCACCTGGGGATCTTATTAAAATGCAGATTATGAATGAGTAGGTGTGGGGGTGGGGGCTGGGAGTCTGCATTTCTTTTTTTTTTTCCCCTTTTTTTAAGAGCAAGACTTTGTTTTGTTTTTGCAAGACTTTTTTATTTTTATTTATTTATTTTGAAAGTAAGCTCGATGCCCAATGTGGGGCTTGAACTCAAGAGCCCTAGGTCAAGAGTCGCATGCTCTATCGGACTGAGCCGGCCAGGTGCTCCCGGGAGTCTGCATTTCTAATAAGTTCCCAGGTGATGCTGATAATGCTAGTTTGAGGGTTGGGGAGCAGACGCTAAATGGAGTTAAATGGACTAACCCAGACCCAGACCTCCATCCTGTCTCTGAGCCCCAGGCAGAGTGCTGAGCTGCTCTTCATCTCCCTGTGGGCCATAGGAAGAGCCCCCAACCCTGAGCTGCAAGAGGGAGGGACCTCCCTTCTCCGAGCCTCGTCCCAGTAAAAGGGCAAGTGGCTGTCCAGGCTGCAGTTGGGGCTGAAAAGGCAGCCCTGTCCCAGGAGAGATGCCCAGGCTCACTTTGGCCTCCACGTGGGCCAGGCCGGCTCCCCTGGTCCCTCCGCAGCCTGCTGCCACTGCCACCAGGCCACAAACAAGGGCAAGGAGGCCCCCTCCTCCTGCTGCCCTCCCTGGTGCATCTGGGGCAGCACTCTGTGCCTGTCAGGCTGCTTGAGCTCTGTGCCGGGTGCCCCGCTGGGCTGGTGGCCTTTCCCTTGACATCTTCAGCCACCCGCCTGGGTGGGTGGTCTGGTCCTGGACCTGCCTGACAGCAGGGGACCAGCCCTGGTGACTGACCCTTCTAGCACCGTGAGTCAGACTCCCCGAGGGCCCCAGGGCCCCGGGCGACAGGCAGGCCGCCTTGCTGGGACCACGTGGGAAGCCGAGGCTGGATGGATATTAGCCCAGGAGGCGGCTATGCAAGATGGTGCTGCCAGAACAGAGGGGCACCGTCTATCTTGCTTCTCCTTATGCAGAACGGATCATAATTATACTTGGAATGTATGTGAGGCCTGCTTTCCAGAAGCTCAAAGCCCAATAGAGTATTGAGTACTCTTTTCGCTAGTCTGACAATCATCCATCACATTGTTTCTATGGGAAACGGTTTCCAGTTCCCAAACTGCCTGACTGCATGCTGGGAACTGGCTGCACAGACAGGAAGGGAAGGAGCAAAAGGTAGAAGCCCCTAAGAGCCAGAGGAGCTGTTCAGGGAATGCGTTCTAGGGGTTCAGAGGAGGGAGGGAGGACCCTGGCCTGGGCATTGCAAGACCTCCTGGGGCCGGGGAGTGGGAGCTGTGCTCTCAGGAGAAATAGGATTTTGGTGGGGGGTGGGGTGGGGTAAAGGGGTACCTTCTCCTGAGACAAGAACAGGGTGCTCACTACACAAGCTGGGAGAAATGGTTCAGGCATTCCGGCTGGAGTCAGGGATGTCAGGCCAGATGGGATTGCCTGTGGAGCTCACACAGAAGAGAAGGAGGGGTTGGGGGGAGAAGAAGAGGCACAATTTATCATTAGTACTGTGGGCCAGGCACGTGACCTACATGATGTCTATTCCTCATAGGACGCTTCATTGCTTAGTTGCGGAAATAACTTCACGGGGGTTAAGTGAGGCTCTTACACTCCCCCCCACCCCGGCTCCTGACAGGTGGTGAGTGCTAGAGTCAGGATTTGAATCCAGGTCTGCGTGGGTGTTTCCATGACGTTGTGCCTTCTTACTCTTGCACATGTCCCTGACTCCTGTGTTGGACGTAAAAATGCCCATGGAAGGGGCGCCTGGGTGGCTCAGATGGTTAAGCGTCTGCCTTCAGCTCAGGTCATGATCCCAGGGTCCTGGGATCAAGCCCTGCATCGGGTCCCCTGCTCAGCTGGGAGCCTGCTTCTCCCTCTCCCTCTGTCCCTTACCACCAAGTGGAAGGCTCAAGACAATTTGAACACATTCTCTCAGTTCTGGAAGCCAGGAGTCTGAAATCAAGGTGTCAACAGAGTTTTCTTCCTCTTGTTGCCTTTAGAAGACTATCCTTAGGTGTTAGGCTTCTGCAGAGAAACAGAACCAATAGGATATATATATTCTATGGAGAGAGAGAGAGATTCATATAAGGAATATGAAGGCTTGCAAGTCCAAAATCTGCAGAGTGGGCCGGCAAGGGAGAGACCCAGGAGAACTAATGTTCCAATTTGAGGCTGAAGGCCTGAGTTAATGTCTCCTATCAAGTTGAAAGTCAGGCTGCTGAAGAATTCTCTTTTGCTGGGGGTGGGGGTGGGGTCATCTTTTTGTTTTATTCTGGCTTTCAACTGCTTGGATGAAGCCTGCCTACCTTAGGGAGGGCAATCTGCTTTACCCAAAGCGCGCTGATTTGATGTTAATGTCATCAGAAACGCACCCTCAAAGAAACACTCAGAGTAACCATGTTTGAGCTTATCTCAGTATCCTGTGGTCCAGCCAAGTTGACACTTAGAATTAACCATCATAGCTTCCTTGCCTCTTCCAGCTCCTGGTGGCTTTAGGCGTTCCTCATCTGCGGGCTGCATGATTCCAGTCTCTGATTCCATCTTCACACAGCTTTCTTCCTGTGTCCCAGCCCAAATCTTCCTCTGCCTTTCTCTTAGAAGGCCCATCCTAAATCTCGGATGATCTCATTTCAAGATCCTTAGCTTAGTTATGTCTGCCAAGACCCTTTTTCCAAGTCAGGTCGTAATCACAGTTTCTAGAGGTTAGGACACAGACACATCTTTTTGTGGGGCAACCATTCAATCCACGAAACTGGTATTGCCTCCTGGAAATTCAATCCAGGAGGATTGAATTGCCTCCAACCATTCAATCCACAAAACTGGTATTGCCTCCTGGTATGGCCACTTCCCAGCTTCAGGTACAAAACAAAAACCCCAAACTGAGGGGCTCCAGACTATTAATAATCCTAGTGAAGGAGGTAAGTCCGCCACCATTTGGGGTAGACATTGTAAGTGAAGTGTCATGTGGCGGGGGAGGGGGGCAGGAAATGTCACTGCCCACTCAGGAGAGCTGCCTGGCCCATCCCTATGTGAAGTGAGGAGGAGGAAGATGCCCAGAAAACCGTCTACATTTTCTTTCAGAATGTATTTTCTTTATTTTTACAATATATTTGTGGTTTATTTCACATACAGCTTTCCCACAGTGGCCAGATATAAAAGGTTTTATTTTTACAGCTTCCATTTTTTTTATTATGAAAGCATTTAACATTATAAAGATTTTGAAAGTGGAAAGGTAAATGACTCCTAATCTTTCCACCTTGCTACAATGGATTTCTGTTCTTTATATTCCCTTTCATTATTGTCCACCTATGTCTTAGCTCCTTTGTGAAGTCTTCCCTTATTTTTCAGCAGGCTTTAATGTTCCTTCTGCCATCCAAAAGCAGTTTGTGGATTATATCATTTCTCACTTTTGTTTAAGATTTTATTTGTAAGGAATCTCTACACCCAACGTGGGGCTTGAACCCACATCCCCGAGGTAGAGTCGCATGCTCCGCTGACTGAGCCAGCCAGGCGCCCCACACTTTTCACTTTGATTGTATGACTTGCACTTAGACTGAATCTCCTGCAGAGCAGGGACCATGTTTTTTTCACCTTTGTGTCTCCTACACATAGTACAACGCCTGGTACAAAGTAAATGGTCAATAAAATTTTTCAAATGAATTAATACATATATGTGTACAGTCATGATCGTGATAAGCATGTAATTTTGTAATTTGCTTTTGTTACTGAGTATCAGAGTACACACATTTTTATATGCTTTCATTTTTCACATAATGTATTTCAATAGTTTCCTAATAAGTTTTTTAAGAGAGGGAGAGAAAGAGAGGGAGGGGGAAGAGCAGAGGGAGAGGGAGAGAGAGAATCTTAAGCAGGCTCCACGCCCAGCGCAGAGCCTGATGCAGGGCTTGATCCCACAACGCTGAGATCATGACCTGAGCCCAGATCAAGAGTCTGACACTTAACTGACTGAGCCACCTAAGTGCCCCAATAGTTCCCTGATATTTTATCCTATGAATGGACAGTTGTTTACTTAGTCATCTCCCTCCTCTTGGGAATGGTTGTTTTCAGCTTCACACTACTTGCCATTATACTGAATTGAACACTTTCATAGGCAGGGCTTCTACGTCTTCTTTTTTTTTTTTTTGAAGTAGGCGCCATGCCCAGCAAGGAGCCCAAAATGGGGTTTGAACCCACAACCCTGAGATCAAGACCTGAGCTGAGCTCAAGAGTCAGACGCTTAACCGACTGAGCCAGCCAGGTACCCCCTTCTTGGTTTTTTTAATGAATGAAATTTCCAAAAGTGGGATGAACATTTTTAAGTTCTTGTTAACATTTTGCTTCTCAAGAAGGTCATACCAATTTGCATTAACAAGTAACATTATAACCACAATTCTTTGAATATTGTGTTTCAACATTATTTTTATAATTGTTTTCAAATACTATTTCATCATAATTTTTATTTTGAATTCAATAAAACTTAACAAACATGTTTCGTTGGAGTTTTATATGGTCGTGATAAGCATGTAATTTTGTAACTTGCTTCTAGATATAACTGGAAGTGTCCAGGTATCCAGCAGTGCACGTGTATCCCCTGTGGACAAGTAGAAAAGCAACGGGTTTTGTTAAAAATGGCGAAGAGAGGGGCCCCTGGGTGGCTGAGTTGGTTAAGCGGCTGCCTTTGGCTCAGGTCATGATCCTAGGGTCCTGGGATCGAGCCCCGCATCGGGCTCCCTGCTCCACGGGAAGCCTGCTTCTCCCTCTCCCACTCCCCCTGCTTGTGTTCCCTCTCTCGTTGTGTCTCTCTCTGTCAAATAAATAAAATCTTAAAAAAAAAAAAAAAGGCGAAGAGAGAAGTCACCATCCCAGTACAGACCAGCCGTCGTGAAACCAAGACCTCCTTGAGATATATACGAAATGATCCATTTTTGATCAGCTCTGAGACACCTTCAGCCACACTGGTTAAAGCCTTCACATATTTATAGTGAAGAAGGGAGACTAACCATGTCTTTAATAGTAGGAAACTGCTTATGACTTTACTGATACAATGTGAATCCTGTCTTTTCAGTAAATTCTTTTGCTATCTTTTGTAAGCCCTTAAGCCCCTTGTAGTATTTTATACCTAGACATTTGGCTAAATAAATAGTTTGATTACTGAGTTTATATTTGGGTGCTATTGCTTATGTCCTCCATTCTTTTCTGAGTTTCTGAGTTTCCCTCTGGTATGATTTCCCATCTGTCTGAAGAACTTATTTCCTATAGTCCAGGTCTCCTGACGACTAGTTTCTCTTAGTTTTCTTTCATCGAAAATGTCTTTGTTTCATCTTTACTTTGTTTTGTTTTGTTTTTTTAAGATTTTATTTGTTTATTTGAGAGAGAGAAAGAGCACAAGCAGGGGGAGCAGCAGAGGGAGAGGGAGAAGCAGGCTTCCCGCTGAGCAGGGAGCCCGATGTGGGGCTCGATCCCAGGACCCTGGGATCATGACCTGAGCCGAAGGCAGCCGCTTAACCAACTGAGCTACCCAGGCGCCCCATCTTTATTTGTTTTTTAAAAGATTTTTTTATTTTAAGTCATCTCCGCACCCATGGTGGGGCTCGAACTCATGACCTTGAGATCAAGTGTCACATACTCTACCGACTGAGCCAGCCAGGTGCCCTTCATCTGTCCTCTTGAAGGATTCTTCCACTGGTTATGGAATTCTGGGTTGACAGCTTTTCTTTTAGCACTTTAAAGATGTTCCAACTGTCTTCGTCCTTCCTGGTTTCTGGGAAGAAGACCATGGTCATTGAGTGCTCATTCCCCTATATACATAATATTTTGTTTCTCCCTGGCTATATGCAAGATTTACTTTTTTCCTTGGCTTTCATCCACTTGATTATGATGTATTAGGCATGGTTTTCTTCATATTTATCTGGTCTGGTGTTCACCAAATTCTGGGATGTTTTTGCCATTATTAAATTTCTTTTTCTTCCCTCTTCTCTCCTTCTGGGACAATTCCTTATATGTTAGATCTTTTGATATTGTCTCACAGATCCCTGTGGCTCTGGTCATTTTATTTTCTGATCTTCGTTCTCTCTCTTCTTTAGACTGGAGAATTTCTAGTGATCTCTTCACATTTGCTCACTTTTTCTCTGTCTTTTCCATGCTGCTCTTGAGTCCATTCAAGGTTTTTTCCCCAAATACTATATTTTTTGGTTTTAGAATTTCATTCATTTTTTTATAGTTTCTATTTCCTTTTTTTTTTTTTGAGATTTCCTTCTTTCTTACATTCACCACAAGCATATTTTTCTTCAACTCATTGACTGTAGTTACACTACCTCCTTCAAAGTCTGTGTCTGATCATTCCAACTTCTGGGTCATCTTCGTGTTGAGCTCAACTGATAGTGTTTTGTCTTGAGAATGGATGGGTCACATTTTCCTATTTTTTTGTTTTGTTTTTTGAAGATTTATTTATTTACTTGAAAGAGAGAGAGCACAAGCAGGGGTAGTGGGAGAGGGAAAAGCAGGTTTCTCACTGAGCAGGGAGCCCGATGTGGGGCTCAATTCCACAACCCTGTGATCACGACCTGAGACGAAGGCAGACGCCCAACCAACTGATCCACCCAGGCACCCCTGTTTTTGTTTTTTGTTTGTTGGTTTTGGTTTTGTATATTTGGTAATTCTAATCATATACTGGGCATTGTAATTGTTAGGTTGTAGAGACTCTGGATTTTCATATATTCCTCCAAAAGTGTTGATGTTTTTGTTTTAGCAAGCAATTAACTTAGTTAGGCTCAGACGGCAATCTATCTCACCAGCTCAGCTCGATTATTGGCTCAAATCTTTTAGCCCTAGCTGTAATGTGATTTGATTCTGCCCTAGGCATGTGTGGTTCAAGGGTCCTGGGGTCAGCCAGAGGCCTTGGCTAAGTATAAGTTTATTCATAGAATATGGAGCTTTTCTGTTCCACTTCCCTCCTTTCCTGGATTCTCCTGGCATTTTCAAATGGCTGTAGTTACCCTGAGTTCTGACATCTGGTTCTTCAGGCCAGAAAGGTTTTCTATTGGAGTTTTAGCTGTCTTGTGCCACGTTGCAACAGTAGTCTGGGATCAGGCTATAAGCTGTAAAAATGGAAACTCACCCCATGCCAGTCCTTTCTTCCCCATTTCAGCTCCCATCCAAAATCTGCCTGCTTTTTTTTTTTTTAAGATTTTATTTATTTATTTTTTTAAGTAATCTCTACACCCAACATGGGGCTCACACTCACAACCCCGAGACCAAGAGTCACACGCTCCACCGACTGAGCTGACCAGGCGCCCCTTGTTTTGTTTCTTACTCTCCAGAATCTCCAGGTTTCTTTCTTTTTTCTTTTAGTTTTTTTTCCCTTAGAGTCTGTAGTTGCTATTTTCAGGGAGGTTGTGCTGTTAACGGGAAATGCTTTTTAATTTTTGAGTAAAAGAAGACATTGGGGGATTTTCTCCTTGTTAAAAAAATAATGTATGTGCATTTAAAAATGATATGACAAAGAGAAACACAAAGAAGAAAATAAAACTACCCACAATTTCATTTCTAAAAGACACTTACTATTAACATTTTGGTATATTTCCTTCCATTTTTTTCATATATAATATATATATGTATATATTTAAGTAGGGGCACCTTGGTGGCTCAGTCAGTTAAGCGTCGTCTGCCTTCTGCTCGGGTCAGATCCCAGGGTCCTGGGATCCATCCCTGCGTCGGGCTCCCTGCTCAGCGGGGAACCTGCTTCTCCCTCTCCCTCTGCCCGCCGCTCTGCTTGCTTCTGCTCTGTCTCTCTGTCAAATAAATAAATAAAATCTTTAATATATATATATTTTTTTTAAGTAGGCTCCATACCCAACGTGGGGCTTGAACTCACAACTCTGAAATCAAGAGTTGCATGCTCTACCAGCTAAGCCAGCCAGGTGCCCCATTTTTTCATATATATATATATTTTTTTTTCATGTGTATATATCCAAATGTGTTTATATAACCATTGAAATATATATATATTTCTTATAACTAAAACAGGAACATACTATAGATGTATGATAAGCTGCTTCTCCCCCAACCCAATTTGGGCACTATATAATAAACACCAAAAAAGAGTTATTGTGGGCTGAAGAATAAAGGGTTGGCGAACTTACTAAAGGCAGATTGAAAAACGAGAGTTTTGATCTAAAAGGGTTGGTGGGAGGTGGTACCTTTGAGGGTAAGGTCCACAGAAGGGCCTCAGCACCGTGCCCTTGCTGCCATAATAGAGTAGAGGGAACAGTGTCTCTTTCTCAGCCCTATGTCCTTGGGGGGGGAGCTGAGGATTTGGGATAGGGCTATGGTTTCTTCTGCGGACTCCCGGCTATTAGCGACTCTGATGGAAGGAAGTCCCAGCCCTGGAGGCTGCAGGCCACTGGGAGTCACTGGAGCTCCTTCCAGCTGTACGTCCCGAGGAATGGGCACTGAGTTAGTAGAACATAGCTATTATTTGCTGCACTGATTTGAGTTTTCAGGTGTGATCAACTCCAGCGGAG
Source organism: Halichoerus grypus (assembly GCF_964656455.1). NCBI lineage: Eukaryota > Metazoa > Chordata > Mammalia > Carnivora > Phocidae > Halichoerus > Halichoerus grypus. The sequence continues at coordinate 18,213,943 of NC_135727.1, read as the reverse complement.
GGGATAACTTCCTCCAGAGTCAAATTACCCGATGAGAAGTCACCCCTTGCTCTTTAGAATCGGTCTCCCCTTGTGTAGGTTTGACCTGACGTGTTGATTCACTACTCTCCCCTGTGTACCCAATTTGTTCCCGTACGTTGAATCTTGGATTAGATCTTTAGACCTGGATCCTCCACCCAATTTTGTCAGCCACTAACTTCGAACTCAGTATGGCCTGATCTGAGCCCATCACTCACCTCCAGGGCTTACTCACCTTCTTGCCTTTCATATTTTTGTTCAGGACACCTCCCTTGTGTCACCCAGCTGCCAAGTGTCCTCACTGACACCTCTTTCTCCTAGACCTTCGTCTTCCAATCCGTGGCTATGTTTCCGTGCCTTTTGTTCCATGAAGAGGATCCACTAAAGGATTTCGAGTAGAGGAGGAGGGTGTGAACAGATGTGGGTGTTAGTGGAGAGGACGAAGTGAGGGTGGAGACAGATGAAGAGTGGAGAGCCCCATCTGGAGAACAGCAACAGACCACGCAAGAGATGAAAACGGTCCTCGAAATGGAGGAGAGGATTTCAAGAGACAACTCGTATGTGAAATACCTTAAAAGCTTCAGAGACAGAAGAACTCTTAAAAAGTTGCAAAGATGGCTACTATTGTTCAAGACACGCATTTTCAACAAAGTATAATATGTGCATAAAACCACACACGAATCCTAAGTGGCAGCTTGATGAATTTTCACAGTCTGAACATAGCTAGGTGGCCATTACCCAGATCAGAACCGGAGCATTACCAGCATCGTAGAAGCCCCTCGGGTCCCTGCCCAGTCATGTAGCCCCTTCAGGGGTAGGCACTAACCTGACAACTAATGCCATAGAGGAATTGTACCTGTCTTCTAACTTTGTATGAATAGAATTCTGCCGTATATATTCCTTTGTTTGGCTTCTTTCGCATAACATTGTGAGATTTCTCCATGCGTTTTTAATAGAAATCGCTCTTTCCTTCTAAATGCCGTATCGTATTCTTTTGTGAACAGACATTTGTGTCGTGTCCATCTGGGAGTTACTATGAATAGTGCCATGTGAATGCCCTGTGGTTATCAACTGAGAGAGGGAAAACAGGTAAAGGACCCAGCTGAGAGTGGGAGGTAGGAAAGATGTCTTCAATTTGGACAGGCAAAGTTTGAAAGGCCTACGGGATATCTAGGTGGAGCTGTCTGTCATCAGAAGACATTTGGAATTTCGGGCCTGGAGCTCATAAGAAAATGAGGGGAGAAAGCAGTGGATATTATCAGAAGGAAATCTGGTGTTTTGGAGGTATTTGAACAATGGGAGTACATGAGATCAATAGGGAGATTGTGAGCAAGCCTAGGACAGAGCCCTGTTTCAGAAGCCCCATTTAAAGGGCAAGTGAAAGAAGATGACTCCCCCAAATTGGGACTTAATTATGGGGCATGGGGGGTAGAAGTAAGCAGAGAGGGAGAGTTTGAAGACATAGAAAGTAGACATGATGAGCCATGTATCAAGGGCTCAGAGCGGGGAGGGACTGACATCAAGACACTGGAGATGAGGTAGGACACCCCTTGCTGACACTGGAGGGAAATGAAGAAAGGACAGTTTTGGAAACACATACCTACAGATAAATTTGAAGACAGGGGAAGGAAGAAGAAAGTTCATACTCCATAGCATGTATCTCTGTAAGGACATCTGCAAGGCATCCTGTTAAGAGTGAAGGAAGCAGAGGCGGGGCTGGAGATTTGCAGAGTGATAAGTCTCAGATTCGTCATCATTGTGGTGAACAGGAGGGGCAGATGACTAAGGACAAAAATAAGATTGCAGATAGCATTGAAGGCTCTACCAAGGTCAGCTGCCAAGTAAGTCAAGCTTCCCCAAGGGATGGAGAGCCATGGTAAAAACAAACAAGCAAGCAAATCACTCCCCGGGGGCCAACACCCTAGAAATCCACTTCATGTTGAACTTCTTGAGCCTTGCCTTTCTATAGAAGGGGTGTCAGGGAAAGTGCCTTTGGGGGGGGGGTGGAATAAGGCGGACTGGAAGAATTCTTTTTTTTTTTTTAAAGATTTTATTTATTTATTTGACAGAGAGAGACACAGTGAGAAAGGGAACACAAGCAGGGGGAGTGGGAGAGGGAGAGGCAGGCTTCCTGCAGAGCAGGGAGCTCGATGCGGGGCTGGATCCCAGGACCGTGGGATCATGACCTGAGCTGAAGTCAAATGCTTAATGACTGAGCCACCCAGGCGCTCCGGACTGGAAGAATTCTTAATGTACCATAAACTGAATGATGAAAAGAGGAAATGAGGCCACCACCACCCCCACCGTGGTCACATCTTCCTCACATCTTCCTTCTCTCTTTTTCTAAATTAAGTAATCTCTGCTCCCAATTTGGAGCTCGAACTCATGACCCTGAGATCAAGAGGCGCATGTTCTACTGACTGAGCTGGCCGCGCGTCCCACAGCTTCCTTCTTATACCAAGTGGCTAGATTCCCTTACCAGCCACATCCCTTTTGCCCAGGCCCGTGGCAGCAGCGGGAGAGTAGGACTCCCAGTTCTCTTAGTTAACATCTGGGGAATTTTTAGCAGTTGAGCCGGAATGAATTTGGCTGGCCTTTGCCTCCACCTCCCATTTGCTTTTTGCTCTGGCTAGGATCTTCACCCAACCATCAGCACATCCTGTTCTTGCATTTTAAGCCAGCCACTGGAAAAGGGAAGGCACCTTACAGACCATAGGTTACACTTGAGAAACACAGGCCTAGAAGCATCATCTTTCCAATTAGATGGGGGGGGGGGGGGAGATCTTGATCCAATGGGACCTCCAATGAAGATCTCATTACAGCGTTAGCAACTTTTTGGATGTTGACCAAAAACTGTCCATCAACTTGCAACTCCAGCAATTACAGCTTCCGCACGGGGATTTTACTCTAGATGGGACTACATTTCATCCAGGGAGAGCTATGTGGATGGCTTGGATTCAGGATGCAGGTGTGGGGGGAGATTTAAGTAGTTAACATTCATGAAACACGCTGTGCTCTTTCAACGAAAGGTGTTTTGAGAAGAGTCTACTATTGTTAACTCGTCTTCTTTTTGAGACACTCCAGGAGTCAAAGTGCTTGTTTTCACACTAGTTTCAGGAAACAAAGGTGTTGGACTATACGGAGTTAATCCATCTCTGCAATATGCCCAAGGAGCCAGAGTGAATTGGAAAGTGAGTGACAAAAGGGACCATCTGAAGATTCAAAGACCTCTCAGCACCAATTATGCCAAGAAATGCTAAGCAAATTAGCACTTTGGCTAATTAAAAAATAAATACTCAGTGAAAATGGCCCATCACCCTGATAAATAGTCAATCTGTTTGAGTAGCTTTTCCAGTGTTAATTGAGATCTGGGTGACTCAGTGCCCCGGTGGCCAAAAATCAATCCCGGGGGAAAAAAAAAATAAAGAGAAGGTACTCAGAGGCCAGGCCCCACAGCCTGTGGCTTCTCACATCTGTACACAGCCCCCAGGCCAGGCTTTTAGAACACCAGATGCTTACGCTCCACTTCCTGACCTCCCTTCCAAATGGCAGTTCTTGGAGTCCCACTGAAGGGCTTTGCAGGCTGTTTGTTATTTGTGTGGAGTGCTGTGGATTTGATTTTTGCCTGAAATGATTTCCTGACAGACTTGTTTCCCAAAATGACGAAATTTCACTAGGAAATGGTTTTGAAAACAAGGACCAAGACGTGGACTCCACCGTTATCCGCAGGCCCGAGACCCGGATGGCGCCGTGGGCAGGTTGGGGGGAGGGGAGGGGGTAGAGATTCCTACGGACCAAAGAAGACCTGGAGTTTAAGGCAAGGTATTTTTTGGAGTCCCTAGGGAGCCATGAGCCTGGGAGAATTCTGCCTTCCCCAGCGCCGGAACCATGCCAAGGGTAACAAGAGCAGTAAACGAAAATGTTGAGCCTGGCAGCGTGAGAGACTGAGTAAACCCATAATTCAGGCATTTGCAAAGTGGCTGGAGAACTCATCTTGTCGGCAGAGCAGCCCCATGTAGGCGATGACATGTCGGTAATAAAGTGCCTGTCACTCGCACTTGTGCCAGGACTTTGGTTCTGGATGCCACAAGGAAGAAAGGGGCTGCTTGACTTCAGGACGCGAACAGGCCCGATCGCTTGGTGGAAAGGCCTGACCCAGGGCTTTTCAGCTCCTGGGACGGCCCGCTGGGGGGTCGAGGTGCTGGCATCGCTGTGAACTAGGTGGTGGCTTCCCCACGAGTCACATCCCTCCCCGGCAGCCCTCTGCTTTGGGGAAACCCCATTAGCCCGGGACTTTGTAGCATCAAGTCAAAAGGGGCCAGAAACCATGGGGCACCTGCTCTGTGCCCGGATATGGTGCCAGGCCAGACCCCAGAGGAGGAGGAGAAGGGGGAGGAGGAGGGCAGTGTGCCGTGGGCAGAAGAGAGCCCCGCGAGACCACTGGAAGATGTCTTAGCGGAGCGTAGACTCGAGCAGTGGACCCGACCGTGGGAGAGGGCTCGCCCCTCTGGAGTCCTGGGCGAAGGCTTCAGCAGGGGCTGAAGGGGCGGGGGGGGGGGGGGGGGGAAGGGGTTTGGGGTGGAGGAGGACAGCGCCAGCAGAGACGCTCAGGCAGGAATGAGCAGGGCCAGCGCGGGTGTCCGGGAGGAGGACGTGAGGGAGGGTAACTGGTGGAGAGAAGCGGGGGAGAAAGGGGGGGGCTCAGGCAGGGTGTTCGGGGCCCGGGTGAGGATTCTGGAATACGATTCCCAGGGAGTTCCCAGGACCGTAGGAAGGCGGGGAGGTGGAGAAAGAAGCGTCTGTGGCCTGGGCTGTGGCTCGGGCGCCGGCGTCGGGGCGGCTGGGCAGCGAGGCGGCCCCCGGGGTGGGTAGCGCCTCGCCCAGGCTGGCGGCCGGCACGATGGAGCCACAGCACGGCCTATGGCGTGGGCAAGGGCTTCGGAGCCAGACGCACCGGGGTTCGAATCCCCCATCCACCACCTACAAGCCCCCTAACCCGGAGCAAGAAACCTCCCGCCCCCCGTCTCGTCCGTAAACTGGGCTGATCCCCGTGCTTGCCTCGTGGGGAAGTGGAGTAGATGAAAGGAAATGCGTCCACAGCACACAGGCGGCCGCACTAAGCTGTAGCCCCTCGTTTGTTCTCAGCGGAAGGGGCTTCTGGGGAAAGAACCAACAGGACTTGGTACCAGGTGGGACCAGAGGAGCCGGGGCAGGAGCGGGGCCTGGGTGGGGGCGGGGCCGAGCCAAGGTCTAGTGCGGGGGGGGGGGGGGGGCCGCGCACGCGCTCCTGCAGCCCAGGGGAGCGAGTCATTTGTTTCCCACGTATATTCATCTTCGCCTGTGTTCGGGCTCCAAGAGGGCCTTGTTTAGAGAAAGGCTGCCGCAAAGCAGACGAAGGTATATTTTAAAGTGACAGGTCTAAAAATACGGCTCTCTCCCGGCCCTGTCACAGCTGCAGCTTCTCAATCCCCATCCTCACTGGGAGAAATAATAAAATGCATATGTTTATAATAAAAATCATATTTCCCCCTTCCTGTGCTGTCTCCCAGTTGTAGGTTCCCATCCGTTTGCTGTTTTACCTATCATTTAACAAATGTATTTTGAGAAAAGTAATCTTTTCCACTGACATGTCCTATAAACCTCACATCTTCGGCTTTGGTTCTCATTGAGGAACAGAGATGCATGTTTTGAATATTTCCAAAAATGCTTTTCACTCCATTCCCAGGCAAAGATTTTTAAGTCTTTGGTTAGAGACAAAACATCCAGGGAACGTGCTACCCAGTGATGCGGGTCGCTTGGGCTGGATTGCCAGAGGACAAGATGCCAACGGGGGCTCTGGGAGAATTCGCTACCATTGGCAGCTGAAATCCGGGCCTCAGTCCTCCTGTGGGCCATCCCCGGGGTGGGCTCAGGCCCAGGCGTCCTGGAGACTCAGAACTTGGGCCTTACAATGAATGGGGTGAGTCAGACTCTGGGAGGTTTCTCGGGAAGGCACTTGAATGGGACCGTGGGAGGCAAAGCCAAGGAAGGACAGTTGGGTGGGTCAACAGTCGGGGCGCAAAGGGCAGAGAAAGCACCCCTTTCCTTGGTCTGAGGGAGGAGGCCTGATCTGAGGGCACGTGGAGGGTAGCCGGCTTTGTTTGGAGATGCCATCCACGTAGCGTTCTCGGGCTTAAATAAAATGTGTCTAATGCACTGAGTATGGCACGTGCCCCACAGTGGGCTCTCCAGCGAGCAGGATAGGACAGCTGTTCTCAAAGTCCCTGCCAGCTGTGCTGGCGGTCCAGGCAGCAAATGGGCTGTGGACTGGGAATGGGGAGGAGACACGGAAAAGGTGCAGGAGGAGGGGCAACACGAAGAACTGAGAAAGTCAAGCCAGGGAGAACCAACAGGTTGGGAGAGAAGAATGTAGAAAGAGCGGTGCTTCAGATGCAGGCAGGAGGCAAGGTCACCCTGGTATACTGGGTCATTTCGTGGGTTCATTCATTCATTCATCCTACAAAGACTTATTGAGCATTACTATGTCCTAAGCACTGATAGAGGTGCTAGGAAAATAGCGGTGAACAAAACAGAGAAGGACCCTTTTCCAGTAGAATTTACAGACTCATGGGGATAGGCAACAGAGGAGATTGGGGGTGGCCCCGTAGTACTGGAGCCCAGAGCTGGCCCACCCGAACCACAGAACCCACCGAATGGGAGCCCAGCAGTTGTTCAGCTCAGTTGCCTCAGTTGTGATCTGTCCCGAATAGTAGGGCCAACCCCTACCCCACCCCAAACTTCTCGACAGATCTGGCTTTGCAAGGAGGCAAAGGAGACATCGGACTACTGAGGAATATTTCTGGAGAAAAGGGTTGGTTTCCCTGCCCCGACCTCCTGCAGAGAAGGAAGTCTAACTTTTCCCATCTCAAGACCCAAATATACTAGAGGATCTGGGGTGGGGGAGAGAATTCCAGAAAGAGGGAGCAGTCCGAGCAAAGGCTCTGAAATAAGAGTGTGTTTGGCATTTTCAAGGAACAATGTGGAAGTTGTGGCTGGGGTGGGATGCATGAGGGGGAAGCAGTATAAGAAGGCACAATGGAAGGCCAGATCTCGTACAACCTCGTGGACCATGATTAAGACTTCGGCTTTGACTGCGAATGGAACGGGGTGTCATGGCAGGGTGCTGAGCAGGAGTGACATGGTCTGAGTACAGTTTAAGTGGATTAGTCTGGCCGCCATGTTTAGAATAGGGTATAGGAGAATAAAAGTAGAAGCATGGAGGGGGCCACTGCCATCATCCAGGACTGAGACAATGGTGGCTCGGGGCAGGGTGGTGGAAATGGTAGAGATGAGAAGTGATTGGATTCTGGATATAGTTTGAAGGTGGAACCAACAGTGTTTGCAGATGGGCTGGATGTAGGGTTTGAGAGAAAATGAGGAGTCAAGAAGGATGCTGAGGTCTTTGATCTATGCAACTGGAAGAACAGAGTTGCATTCAGAGAGATTGAGAGGACCGTGGGTGGGTTTGAAGAAGGAGGTAGACAAAAATCAGGAGTTTGGGGTTTGGCATGGTAAGTTGGAGAAACTTATCCAACATCTACATGGAGGAGCTGAGCAGACAGTTGGATATGTGAGCTTGGAATTTATAGAGAGGCCTGAGTGGACCTTTGATTGGCCAAGGGAAGGTGCCCAGACAGCTATGTGGAGGCAGGGCTCTCTTCCTTCACGTCTGTTCTCAGGGCCGGAGCTGGACCTAGAGGATAGGATCCATCCTGCCTGGGTGAAATGGTGCCTCTTCCTCCCTTTGCTCTCCCCTTGGCCTGTCTTGGCCTGTCTGTCTTCCTTAGGTCCTGGTCTCCCTGTGCCGCTCTGGCTCCTCAGAGGTCCCCAACTCTAGGCCCCCTTCACGTGCACTTTTCCTTTAGGAGGCCCTCGGAGACAAGGAGCAGGCTGGGCTCCAAAGCTCGTGGAGGGTGGCTGCAGTCAACCTAGAGCTTCCTCGGGGTCACCGGCTATTGGCATCACCTTCAGAAACAATTTGTAAGAATAAGCTGCTGGGGTATTGCAGTGAGTAGGTCCTTGGAACCTTTATGTGCAACTGACATCTTCTTTGGAGTAACATTTCTCATGTTTGCAGAAAGGATTTTTTTTTCCTGTGATGTTGGGGTACCATGTAGAAGTCAAGTACAATAGTGTGTAAATATTAGAGTCTTTCTCGGACATTTGCCTGAGTCTTCTTTTCTGATCTTCTATTTTCTATCTTAGTGCTGTGAGGTCCCAGAGGGCACTCCCTGTTCTCAGCTATTCCCGATGCAGAGGGTCACTGGCTTTTTCACACCTGGGAACCCCCCCCCCCAGATGACTTACCTCCGTAATTTCTTAGCAGCTCAACTTAGTACCTACCTAGGGGTTGGAGAATGAGCTTCTGTTTCTCACATATGCTCTTGCCACGTGGCTAGCAGCCAATCACGGACAAAGTCAAGTTGGGGTGCCCTGGTGCACACGGAGATGCTCTCGGTATTAACCAGAGTGAGCCCCCTTCTTTCCTTGACAAGCAACACCATTCCTTAACCCTGCTCTCATGAAGTGCATACCGTGTTCACAGATACACTCGTAGGAAGCATGGGCTTATTGATTTTCTCATCAAGTCATTCTGACATAATTGCATAGAAACCTTATGGAGCTTTGGAGATCTTTTGTTCATGAGTCACAGAAATTAACTTTCTTTTTCATAAGAGCTCTTTATAATCTTTATAAAAAGAAAAAAAAAAAATAGAGCCAAATGCCTGTTCTTTGAACTTAAGTTGCCTTTCTGTGACTCGCTGAAACCTGAACCTGGACGTCTGTTAGTCTTAGCCTTGCTTTAGCTTTGAATTTCAATTGTTCAGCCTCTGCACCCAAGAGATGGCCTGAAGCAAATGTCCCAACCTGGACCTCACCCATTTCTCAACTCCATCTTTTTTCTCCCTTGTCCCCGCTGCCTAGATAACTCCCAACGGGACTATGGGGAATCCACATATCTCTGTCACAAAGTGGCCATCCAGGGTTTTATAAAAAACCTTTAGAGACCCTAGGTGTGGAGAAATTCTGATGCCTGCCAATATATGTAAATCAACTAAAAACGATACTGAATGAAAAATAAGTATAAGGAAACCCAACAAAGTTCTGGGTTTTCCACAATGACTCCTTCAATTCTATTTTTTAAACACCAAATCTCAAGTGATTTCAACTATTGGGAGGGGGTGCTTCACTTCATAGGAGCGCTAAGCATGGGTTGAATTTGTCTATTGGGTAAACTATTGTTGCCAGTAAATGTTTTGTGACCGTGTTTAGCTCCCAAAGTAACTGGGGGTACAATGTGTTCTTGGGATGTTCGTCATTACTTTATAATTTGAAGCTTCTTGGAACAACCTTTAAGAGATCTATTTTCTATTTAAAAGGGCTGAGCTTACGGCTTGGTTTCATTGCCACCGGAGTAAGAAGCCTGTCATCCATCAGAGCTAAGACTCTAGGCAACTGTGATCATTGAGTGGGTCGGGAGAGAGAAAACTTTCAGTCAAATTAGAGCTGGTGTTCCGAAGCAGGTGGGTGGACTAGAGTAAAGACCCCTGGGGCAACATGTATACAGAAAGCAGGGGGGCAAAGCCCAGGGAGCCCAGATCAGGGACCACACGAGCCTGGTGGCAAGGGTAAGCAGTGAGACTGAGAGCAGGTGGGCAGAGAGGGACCCTTCTGGAAGCTGAAAAGGAGAAGGAAATGGGGGGGGCACGGGGAGCTAGTTCCAGGGGACCACAGGGCAGGACAGGGGAGAAGGTAAGAAGCCAGGCAAGCATTTGGCTCCACAAACAGAAGACTCAAACTAGAAGACCTAGAGAATATAGACCAAATGCCAGTTTTGTGCACAAGTGCGTTCCATTCCGCGGTATTGCAAGCACCAGTCCCGGGATGGGGGCCGCCCCGAACAGGCAGGTGCGAGTAGTTGAGTGGCGGGGTCGCCAACAGTGGAACTGAGGGGCTGGGAGACGAGCAGATGAGGACGCAGACTCCCTTGGTCTCATGAACCGAATGAAAACAGACACGTTTCATCTGAGACGCAGATGAGAAGGAATACGGGAGCTCACGTTTGTCCACGCCACCTTAGACCACGGGACCGGCCAGGGTAACCAGGTGCTGGACACGGTCACGGGACACCCACCGCCAGTGGTGCTGGCTCATCCGGGACACAGACTCGGTTTGTGGCCTCTGACGGGTCTGGCCTCACACGTCTCGTTGGGGCTGAATGGTAGCTGTGACTTCGAAGATTTGCAGGGTCCCTCTGTCAAAAGAACGGAGGGCAGGGTCCCTGGACACTGGACTGGAAGCCGGTGAGGAACCTCCGCTGTGTTTGGTGGACCCCCACTACCTCCTCCCGACTGATGGTCGGCAGGGGTCCCCGACTCGCCAGGAGTCTTCTGTTCTCTGCTTCTGGCTGGGATTCTTGTTTGCCTGATGTATACTCCTCATTGTTAGGGTCACCTTCCTCTTTTTTTTTTTTTTTAAACATTTTATTTATTTATTTGACAGAGAGATAGAGAGCACAAGTAGGCAGACAGGCAGGCAGAGGGAGAGGGAGAAGCAGGCTCCCCGCTGAGCAAGAAGCCCGGTATGGGGCTCGATCCCAGGACCCCGGGACCATGAGCTGAGCCGAAGGCAGCCGCCTAACCGACTGAGCCACCCAGGCGCCCCCTCTTTTTGTTTTGTTTAGATATTCTTAATCCAGTTGACCCAGGGATTTGCTCCTTTGCCCCTCAGACCCTCTTCACCATTACAATTCACTACATGGGGGGTTAAAAAGAATACCTCTTTCTACTGTTTTTTATTGTGATAAAAAAAAGCAACCATTTGAGCCATTTTAAGTATACAATTTGGCAGCATTAATTAATTACACAGTGTAAAACTAACACCACTATTATTTCCAAAATATTTTATCACCCCCAACAGAAGCGCTGTACCCATGAAGCAATAACTCCCCATCCACCCTGCTCCTGCCAGGCCCTGGTCACCTGAATCTACTTTCTGTCTTTATGTATTTGTCCATCCTAGATATTTCATATGAGTGGAATCATCCAAGCCTTTTCTGTCTGCCTTATATCATTTAGCACAATGTTTTTTTTTCTAAAGATTATATTTATTTATTTGAGATAGAGAGAGAGAGAGAGTCAGCACAAGCAGGGGGAGAGGGCAGAGGCAGAGGGAGAAGCAGGCTCCCCGCTGAGCAGGGAGCCCCACACGGGGCTCGATCCCAGGATCCCGGGATCATGACCTGAGCTGAAGGCAGACACTTAACCAACTGAGCCACCCAGGTGCCCCATAGCACAATGTTTTCAAAGTTCATCCAAAGTTGTGGCATATGTAGGAATTTCATTTCTCTTTAAGGCTGAACAATGCCCCGTGGTATGGGTTCTGTTTAGGCACTCGCCTGTGGATGGACGCTTGGGTTGTTTCCACCTTCATAAATAATGATGCCGTGGGTATGGGTGTACAGATGGCCGCTTGAGTCTCTGCGTTCAATTCTTTGGGTATATACCTAGCCGTGGCATCGTTGGATCGGATGGTCATGCTCTGTTTCACATTTGAGGAGCCACCAAACTGTTTTCCACAGAGGTTGTACCACCTGACCTTCCCACGGGCAATATGTGAGGATTCCAGTTTCTCCACATCCCTGCCAACACTTCTCCCCCCCCCCTTTTTATTGTGGCCACCCTGCTGGGTATGATGTGCTCTCTCCTGTGGTTTTGAAGCACATTTCCCTGATGACTCACGATGTTGAGCACTGTTTCAGGTACTCATAAGCCATTTGTGTATCCTCTTTGGAGAAATGTCTCTTCAAGTCCTTTGCGCATTTTAACTGGAAGGTTTGTCTTTTTGCTTTTGAGGTACAGGAGTTCTTAGATCCTTCTAGAGGTTTAGATTTTATCAGATACATGACTTACAAATCTTTTCTCCCATCTCTGGGTTGTTTTTTCACTCTCTGGATAGTGTTGTTTGATGCACAAGTTTTCAATTTTGATGAAGTTCCATTTATTTATTTTTTTCTTTTGCTGCCTGTGATTTTGGTGCCATTTAAAAGAACCCTCTGGGATTTCTTCTAAGAGTTTTGTAGTTTTAGCTCTTAAATTTGGGTCTCTGATCTATTTAATTTTTTTTTTTTTGTATGTGATGTAAGGTAAGGGTCCAACTTTATTCTTTTGCATGTGCAAACCCAGTTTTCCCAGCACCATTTGTTCAATAGACTATTCTTTCTCCATTCAATGGTCTTGGCATCCTCATCAAAAATCAATTGACTGTATGGGTCACCTGGGTGGCTCAGTTGGTTAAGCATCTGGCTCTTGATTTTGGCTCAAGTCATGATCTCGGGGTTGTGGGATCGAGCCCCACTCAGCAAGGAGTCTGCTTGTCCCTCTCCCCTCTGCTCCTGGCCCTGCACGTACACACACACACTCTCTCTCTCTCTCTCAAATAAATAAATAAATCTTTAAAAAGATCAATTGACTATAGATGTGAGGGTTTATTTCTGGGCAAACATGATACTTCTATAGAATGATCAGTAGAGAGAAAGCTAAACTCAAAGTATAGTTTGGAGGTTTTTTCCCCCCATTAACAAGGACTATTTTGGATTGCTTACCTTTCCCTTTATTTCTCTCTAAAGAAAAATCCTTGGGGCACCTGGATGGCTCAGTCGTTAAGCATCTGCCTTCGGCTCAGGTCATGATCCGAGAGTCCTGGGATCAAGCCCCGCATCAGGCTCCCTGCTCAGTGGGGAGTCTGCTTCTCCCTCTGCCTGCCGCTCCCCCGTTCATGCTTTCTCTCTCTCTCTCTCTCAAATAAATGAATAAAAATCTTTAAAAAAAGAAAAATCCTTAGCTCATACTCTTATCTACTTACTTTTTTTTTTAAATAGGCTCCATGCCCAGTGTGGGGCTTGAACTCATGACCCTGAGATCAAGCATCGCATGCTCCACGGACTGAGCCAGCCAGGCGCCTTGAATAGTTTTTATGTTTATTTATTTTTAAAGATGTATTTATTTATTTCAGAGAGAGAGAATGCAGGAGCGTGTGGCAGGGAGGGACAAAGGGAGAGGGAGAGAGAAACTCCAGCAGACTCTATGCTGAGCACGGATCCCGATGCGGGGCTGGATCCCACAACCCTGAGATCACGACCTGAGCAGAAACCAAGAGTTGGACGCTCAACCAACTGCGCCACCCAGGCACCCCAGTTTTTACATTAAAAAATTTTTTTAAACCCAAAGAATGGGATAAAATATTTGCAAATCATATGTCTGAGAAGGGATTTGTATCTAGAACATATATTAAAAGAACCTACTTACAACTCAACAAAAAAACAAGTAACCCAATTTAAAAATGGACAAAGGGTTTGAATAGACATTTCTCCAAAGGTATACAAATGGCTGTTAAGCACGTGAAAAAATGCTCACCATCATGAGTCATTAGGGAAATGCACATCAAAACCATAGTGAGCTACTACTTCACACTCAGGATGGTTATAATCAAAAAGACAAATAATTGTCAGTGAGAACATGGAGAAATTGGAACTCATAGGTTGCCTATGGGATGGGCAAATGGTGCTGTCAATTTGTAATACGTTCTGGCAGTTCCTCAAAAGATTAAACATACAGTTACCATTTGGCCCAGCAATTCCATTCCTAGGTGTATCCTCAAGAGAACTGAGCACACAGGTCTACACAAACCTTGTGCGTGGATGTTCACAGCAGCATTATTCAGAATAGTTCAAAGGCGGAAACAACCCGTATGTCCATCAGTGGAGGAAAGGATAACAAAGTATGGTCTATCCATACAATAGAGTATCACGTGGTCAGTAAAAGGAACGAAGTACTAATACATCCTGCCCCATGATGAACCTGGAAACACGATGCTAAGTGAAAGAAGCCATATACCAAACACCACATATTTTGTGATTCCATTTATATGAAATGAACAGATTAGGCAAACATATAGTGGCAGAAAGTAGATTAGTGGTTGCCTAGAGCTGGGGGGGGGCGGAAATGGGAGTGACTACTAATGGGTTACAGGTTTGTTATGTTTTGTAGTGATAAAACTCTTTCTGTCAAATAAATGAATAAAATCTTTAAAAAAAAAAGCACAATTGTTTTGCTTTGCTAAAGCCTATACTTCTAACATTTATAAATTGCTTCAGTAGAAGAAATCCTTAGAAAGTGTGCTAAATAAGACTTTGTAGCCTTTATCATAAAACATTTAAAGTAAATTTTAAGCACAGATTTGGAGCAGAGATTGAAGGATATTTCATCTTGCTCCTTCGGGATTAAAGGTGCATATGAGCTTCTTGCCATGAAAAGAGCCCCACGGTGATGCTTCACTTTGCTCTCAGGAATGCTGGTGAGCAGTCCCTGTGTACCTGCCCCTCCATTTCTAGTCTTGCATTAGCTGCTTTGGGGGTTTTGCTCCCCCACATTAAACTGTGATCTCTTCCTGGGGGGCGGGAGTACGTACTTCAGTCTGTACCACATGTAATAATGTGCCGGCGATGTTATCGTCCTAACCAGCAGGGCATCCTTCACGGCACACGTTTATCCACAGACTGGAGGACGGCCCCACAAGCAAGGCCATGCCCGGAGGTGCCAGTGTGTTTGGGGTCTCTTCGTTTTTTTTCTCATACACCTTCTGGCCTCTACTCTGGCTCGCAGTGGGGGGGTCCAGATCTGCCCTTGTTCCTGGACCCACTTCTTTGTCCCCCTCTTTGTGCCAGCCCCGGGCCATTCTGTGTGCTCCGCTCAGCCTTGGCTCACAGCACCTGGGTCCCTGGGTCCTGGAAGGACACTTCCATAGCCATGCGGTGACCCCAGGGCAAAACAGGAAGTGCTCTTGACACTTTTTCTAGCTTTGGGGTAAATTCGGTCTAATGGGATTCTGACTATACTGGTCCCTCTCCCCCTTTCCTCGTGAGGTTTCTGTTGGAAAATCGGTCAAACACCACTTGCATTAATTTGGGTAGGTTTTTGGGTTTTTTGGTTTTGGTTTTTGTTTTTGAGGCAAAGGAGATTGCCGGCTCAAATACACTCCCTCACCAAGACAGAGGCTGGGAGAGAAGATTAGGTCCAGGTGGGGCTGGAGAAAACCACTCCTGGGATGTCGCCGGGCACTTGGTGTGACCTTGAAGATTAGGGCAAACGGGGTCGGAGGCGCCCCAAACCGCAGTAGAAAGCCCCAGACACCAGACTTGAAATAGTCATTCCACAACTTTCAGTCCCGTTTTCCAGCCCATTTCTGGAGACAGTTGAGCTATTTGTTTGGAGATTCTTCAGTGAAGTTGATGAGCCGCTCTCTTTCCAGGAGTGCTGGAAAATGCCAAGAAACTTCATGGATCATTTCACTGCTCCCCATTCTCTCTCGGGTCATTGTTGGCCTTCGTCCCAGGCCTCCTCTGGTAGCCAACTCCCTCATTCCAGCAATCATTTCTTTGCAGGAGTTTGCTTCTAACCTTTCAGCGTGTGTCCCAAATATTTAGTGATGGACTCAATCCAGTAGGATGATTTTTTTTTTTCTCTTTAACTCATTTAGATGACTTGGGAAAAACGAACGCTGTAAGCTGAATAAACACTGCATTTGTCTCCCTCAGTCCCTCCTGGCTGGAAGCTCTCGGGGCCCCCTCTGTTCTCCCGCTCACCTTCCTTGCCCATCCAAGGACACTTGGGATTTAACCATCCAGTCCCCCACGCAGGGCTGCTTGTAGCGCGCCAGCCAACGTTGCCCCATTGGGCAGTCAAACCTTGAGTGTTCTGTAAGCTCCTCTTTGTCTCCTTCGGGTTTATTCTGGGGTGTGACACCTGCCGTTGATTATCTGACCCTGTCGCCTGGCTTAGCCGTCCGGGGCTGGAAAGAGCTGGCTTCCCCCTGGACAGGAGCAGGGCTGAGGGCTGGCACAGGGCAAAGCTGCATCCGGCTCTCTGGCGCTGTTTACTACTTGCTATTTTGAGACTTTCCTCCCATCGAAATGTCGCATGGTTCCAGTGTTAGAAAGAAGTGTGAGGGGAGATCCATGCGAGGGAAACATTTTGAATGTGTTGACACGTTGTGTTTATCTTCCAAGTCTCTCTTGGGGGTGTCTGCCCAGGCAAACAGGGGAGAAACGGAGGTCTGCGGCGGTGACGTTACCTCACTCCTTCAGGGCCACAGACAAAGATAGAAAGAAAAACAACAGAAGGAGGGAGGGAAGGAAGAAAGAGAAAAAAGAAAACCACTTGGTACTCCCCCCCTGCTTTTTAAAAAGATTTTATTTTATTTAAAGATTTATTTATTTGAGAGAGAGAGAGAGAGAGAGCTTTCACACACAGAGAGGCAGAGGGAGAAGAAGTTTCCCCGCGGAGCGGGGAGCCCAATACGGGGCTTGATCCCAGGACCCCGAGATCATGACCTGAGCCGAAGGCAGACGCTTCACCTACTGAGCCACCCAGGCACCCCTAAGATTTTTTTTTTTTTTTAAGTAACATCCACACCCAGCGTGGGGCTCGAACTCACAACCCGGACATCAAGAGTCGCACGCTCTACGGACTGAGCCAGCCAGGCGCCCCGTGGTCCCCTTTTCTCCACAGTCTAAGGGAACATGTGTATTTCGCCTAAATCAGACAGGGAACCAACTCTGGGATCACATTCCGGTTTCTGAGAGATACATGGTTTATTCCCACGGCCCCGACCGCTGTCAAGGGGGAAACCCACATGCAGGATTTGCTGACAAAAGAACCTCTCGGGCCAGCACCGGAGGTCGGACGGGGAGCAAGTCACCCCGCGTGCCCACGCGACCTCCAGGAAAAACAGAAGGCGCGGTAAGGGCAGGAAGAAGACGGTTAGCCTAACTCTCCCCTCTTTGGAGGAATTACTCCAACCACGCTCCTCCGGCTCTCTCAGATTCCCAGGGCTTCCTGGCTTCTCCCTGAACAGATCTAGGTGTCTCTCTGGAGCCCGCGCTGTTCCCACGCGGGCTCCCCTGCCCTGCCTCCCATAAGCTATTCCATATGGTTGCGCCCTTTGTTCTCACGGTGCTGGGTTTTACAACTTCCCATTGACTCGGAATGTCTTTTTTTTTTTTTTTTTCCAACGGGCTCTTTGGGGATTTGCACCTCCTGCTAATATACAAATTATTTTCTTAGTTGCATCATGTCCGTTCCTAATTTTGAAAACCCTTGATCAGGAGCTCTCCCCTGGAAGGAGAGAGGACAGGAAGGACTCCACACAGTCTCCGTTCCTACAGGCCGACCTCCCAGAAGGAACCCAAATCCCGGGACTTTGGTTCTGATCCATCAAAGAAACACAGAAGAACGTCGAGGACCCACCTGTAGGCTGGTCACGCAGGAGATGGGCCGGGCCCGTCTTTTCAAACTGAAGACGGTCAGGAGAAGGCCTGTGGCTCGGAGGTTATGAACTGCAGAAGCTTCGAGAGGTCGAAGTTAGAATGGAGCTTCCGTGGTTACCCTCACCTCCTCCATCAGATCAGGGAGCCCCAGGCTCAGGTTCTCCATCGCCATGTGTTGGATGCTAGCGCCTTACACGACTTCAGTCTTGCTTTTCGAAGCAGCCAGTGCTAAAAATGTGGAGAACCTCGCCCTTGCACTCCCATCCACGCCGGACTAATGTACGTCGGTCGAAAGCAGCGGTTTTACTGTTCCATTAGAATCACCTGGGGAGCTTTTTTTTTTTAAAGATTTTATTTATTTGACAGAGAGAGAGAAGAGCAGGGGGAGAGGGAGAAGTAGGCTCCCCTGCAAAGCAGAGAGCCCGATGCGGGACTCGATCCCAGGACCCCAGGATCATGACCTGAGCCGAAGGCAGACGCTTAACTGACTGAGCCACCCAGGCACCCCAACCTGGGGAGCTTTTAAAACCTACTCAAGCCCAGACTCTGCCTCTGGGGACACAGCTTTAATTGGCCCGGGGTGGGGCCTGGGTGTTGGGAGGCTCTAGAGCTCCCCAGGTGATTCTAATGTGCAGCCAAGGTTAAGAACCCCTAGTGTAAATGAAAGAACATGGCCTTTGGAGTTCATCAGGACTAGGTTCCAATCCCGGCTCTTCCCCTTGGTAACAGTGGACTCTCTTGAGCCTCATTTTCCTTGTCTATAAACCAGAGATAACGATCCCGCCTCTATCGGAAGGAATGAGGCAATATGTATGTATAAAGCACTTAACAATGCCTGGCACACAGCAGTCGCTTAATAAATGCCACTCTTCCCAACATACGCATGCGATCTGTTAAACCATTAAGTGCCATCCGTTTGCAGAAATTATCCCGATTTAATTTTCTTATAGATCGAAATACAGTAGGTAGAAAAAAAAAAGCCAGTGTGGAAGAACATTTTGCTCAAGGCTCCACATTTAGCCCTAGGCCTTCCGGCCCAGGAGAATCTAGTGGCATCTTCCCTCGGTGACCAGAACTTGGATCGTGGGGCACACAGAGAGTGCTGTGCCGAGTTTACAAAGATTCAGGTGTACAAAAACCACATGAGGGAGACACGGTTTGACAACAGTTCTATGAAAAAGACCTTCGGGGGAGGCGGGTTGAGCTGACCACACGTTAAATAAGGGCGGACAGTGCCACGTGACCGCTGAAACAGCCAACATAGTCGGATAACATCCGGAGGAAGGAGCCAAGGAGGGCATTGTGCCCCTTCACTGGCCAGGCAGTCCCCTTCAGAGGGTGGCGCCCGCCTCTGGGCATCACTGTCCGAGGGACGTCGATGAACCACAGGAGGGTGACAGGGACGGTGAGAGTGGAGAACAGTTGAAGGATCCGGGGCTTTGGAGAGGTTGCGTTGACTGGCATCAAATCTTTTTCACGTAGAAGGATGTGGCTTCTTCTGTGTTGAGCCAGAGGGCAGGACTAAAACCAGTGGACGGTAATCGTGAGCACTTTCAGTCTATCGCTGGGTGCCAGGTCCAAGGAGATCGCTCTGGCAATCCTTGAAGACTGTGATTCTAGAAGGATCCTACTTTTTAAAAATTCCCCTTTCGTATGAACAACCCATGACCTGGTGGAAGCTGTGTCACCGACCAGCTGATTGATCCTGGACAAGTCACTTCATCTCTCTGGGCGTTAGCGAAATGACTTTAGGTCGACTGATGGCAAAGGACTCTTACGGCAGATGTTTCTTGAGCATCTATTAGGTGCTAGTCACTCTACTCAGGTTTTTCTGCCACCTAGGACATTTCAGTCCTTACTCGCAGCACTTACTCTTTGTCACATTCACCATGGCCTCCCCAGATCATATGACTCTAAGCCTGGGATTGAACTGAAGGAAGATTCCGTAGGGTTTTGAGAGCAGAACAATAGGCGGGTGAGGAACCTTGCCTGCACGGTTGGATGAGGCCAAGCGGGAATTAAACCCAGATTTACTCCTGAAAAAGATAAGTGCCACTTAGATGAGGGCTTTTTAAGCAACTTCACTGTAAGCAGCTTTTCTATATAAGATTTGGGGATCAAAAGCATTTTCTGCACATGCGAATGGGTATATACGTAGGCCTATGGCAGGCTTCAGGAACCTCTGGTTCTGTGCCTAATTATATCCAGCCGTGGGAAAGTTGAGTGAAAAGTTTGCGAAGCTGTGGGAGGGAGACAGGTTAGACTGGGCTTCCCTGTGAATTGCCGAGTACTTCGGGGCGACCACAAAGTACTTGCTGGAGCCGTCAGGCTGGAGGGGCCCTAACGGAAAGACAAACCTGGCGTTGGCCCGGATCTCTCTCTTGCCCCGGATCGGCAGAGCCGAGAGGCCAGCCCAGAGGGAGCCCAGGGGCAGCTTGCGGTCGGGGAGCCTTCACCCCTTCTGCGTCCGATTCCCCGGGAGCCGCCGTGCGGTCTCCGCATCCGTGCTGGGAGCGGGCAGTGGGTGCGCAGCTGTGCTCCCAGGGGGCACCCGATATGCGGCCCGGGGCTTGAGCTTTCTCCTCCTGGCCAAGGCAGTCCATCCACGGGCCCCCGTCGGCCCAGGGACCCCTGCAAGCCCCTGCCGGGCACCCCCTCGCTCGGCAGAGCCCGTGGGCCCGAGGCTTCCGGCTCTGACCACACCGTGGCTCTTGGTTGCCCAGACTTGGTCTGGTGGGACCTGGGGCTTCTGCTCTCCCCCCTAAATTCACATTCGTCATGTAACGTCTTGCCTGAATAAATGATGTCGGGGCCCTCCAAGAAAGTCTGGAATGTAGGCTGCCTGTGCTGGGATGGACATCCTCCTGACCCGGGAGTCTGGAGGATGGACTTCTAGCCTCAGCTCAAGCATTAACCAGCAGCAGGTCTTTGGCCAAATCACTTCCCCTCTCTGAGCCTCAGTTTCCCCCTCAATAAAATTAAAGTGTCGGCCTGGCTGATACCCCGATCTTCTCTGTTTCGTTTTCTTTCCCTTGCTGTGTCTATCTCCAGTTTCCGTGTTACCCGTTTACCTTTCTATCTGCCAGTTTCTTTTTCTCAGTACCCCTGGTGCCAAGCCCTGCCTCCCTTCCCCCTTTATCTTTTACTTTTTTAAAAGTCATCTCTACGACCAACGTGGGGCTCGAACTCATGACCCCAAGATCAAGAGTCGCACTCTACCGACTGAGCCAGCCAGGCACCCCCCCACACCTTTACCTTTTTCAATAATTTTTTTAAAAAGATTTTCATTTATTTATTTTATTTTAGGGAGAGAGAAAGTGAGAGCAGGGGAAGGGGCAGAGGGAGAGAGAGAATCTCTGCACTGAGTGCGGAACCTGGCAAGGGGCTCTCTATCTCAAGACCCTGAGATCATGACCTGAGCCGTCACTAAGAGTCAGACGCTTAACCAACTGAGCCACCCAGGCACCCCATGTTTCTAATCATTTTCTTTTTTTTTTTTTTTAAAGATTATATTTATTTTGACAGAGAGAGAGAGCACAAGTGGGGGAGCAGCGCAGGCTCCCTGCTCGATGCGGGACTCGATCCCAGGACCCTGAGATCATGACCTGAGCTGAAGGCAGACGCTTAACTGATGGAACCACCCAGGGGCCCCTCCAATCATTTTCTACCTTCCTTTTCCCTCCTAGCCGTTTTCCTTTCTGCACTCTCTTCCACACCCTTCCTCGTTCCAGCCACCAGAAGGAATGAAACATATCCGTAAAACAGAAAGTGTGTGGAATCAAGTGTTAGGTCCACTTTCTTAATGACCTGGTGTAGGTCACTCGACGGTAGAAACAGGGCCCCAGCACCTTCCCCTTCCCCTTAAGAAGCAGTCACTGCAAACAGAAGTTGCTTTTGATAATTGTGTGTGACCTACAACCGACATTTGTTTTGTGGGTCAGTAGCCACCATGGAGGAGAGGCTCCCTGCCCTTGGCTATAGCATCTGACCCGCTTGGTTAGCTCAGGCTGTCAGCAGGGCACGGCTAAAGATAGTTGGCCTGGCTGGGGGCATCTTATGTGTAGCTCGAGACTTAAGTCTGTGAGAAGAGAGTGCCTTGTCGGCTAGATAAAGCCCTGACCTTAACCACATTTCAGCCTTCAGTTTTCTCCAGGACAGAACTCCTTCTGTAATGACCAAGGCATTAGGCCGCCCTGAATCACTGAAACTGGGAGGGAAGGGCACTTGGACGTGTCGAAAAATTCAACTTTCAGATGAGTTTTTAAAAGATCCTCATGAGTCCGAGCATGACGTGAGTGGTTGGGAGAGCAGGGAGCACATCCTGGCTAAGCACAAAGTCCTGGGTGTCTCCAAGCCGGAGACCTGCCTTCTGAGGCCCCTCCAGATATCTAGCCATTGCCTTGCTGGTCCATCCCTGCTTTTTGCACACATTGTTTAAAGGTCAACCTTCACCCGTCTGGTTGAAACTACTGCAATTCTAGATTTAGTGAGGTGGGAATGAATGAAGCTCGACTCTGTACACTTGAATGTCAACCTGATTATTCCTACACCCTTTTCCCTCCTCCTGTTCCCCAGCCTCTGAGGTTTGCTGCAGCGGGGTGTTCCTTCTACCCTAAAGGAATAATGCACTCTGGTTTTTAAAAATATTTTATTTATTTATGTATTTGAAAGAGAGAAAGAGCATGAGCGGGAGAGGGGCAGAGGGAGAAGCAGACTTCCCGCTGAGCAGGGCTGGATCCCAGAACCCTGAGGCCATGACCTGAGCTGAAATCAAGAGTTGGATGCTTAACCGACTGAGCCTGGGAATTTTGCCCTCTCTAGCATTTGTTGTAGTCAATAAAGCTCACCAGCTCTTTCCACTCCAGTGTCCGTTACATCTACAAAAGTCACCTTAGCATCCGCTGCAAATGCATTAGCTCCTCGGTCAGATGACCTCAGAATGCAGTCGGCCGTGGAGTCTGCCGAGGGGAGCACGAGTAACTCAGGTTTCCCGTTCTGATAGGACCTTGCGAGGTACAGGTGTATAATCATCAAAATAAAACTCGTCAAATGTACACTGAAGCTTTGTGCAATTCTTGTGTGCAAATTTTACCTCGAAGAAAGAAAAACCAACACATCGTACACTCTAGTTAATTATGTGAATGCCAAGCGTTCGGGAGGACAGTGTACTTGTATCTGCAGCTTATGTGGAAATAAACCCCCCAAATAAGATGCACTGATGGCTGGATTGAGGGATGAGTTAGTGGATACGATGTGATATAAAGCAAATAGAGCAAAATGTTGACTGAAAATCAAGCTGTCACTTGGGCGGGTTAAAGCCTCAAGCCCACAGCACTTCGCATCACCAGTCCACCCCGGCACTGAGTGATGAGTTCCCCAAACCTAGTGAGAAGATATTTGGTTCTCATTAGCCCTCCTCAGCCAGCCGGCAGAAGACCTCTTTGCTTCCCAGAGTCTGGATTTGTCAAAGCCCGTGGTCCAGTGCATTGCACGGAAGTTGAGAGGCTCTTGGGCAAAGCGGGGTACTCTTTCTCCCTAGTCTTCTCCTGACCCAATCGCCTAAGGTGCCCTGGAGGGCTGGCTCCTCTGGAGCTCATTCCCTGCCTCACGCCTGCCTGACCTCAGCACACTAGGGACTAGGAGTGAAATAAACCTGTGATTTCCCAAATCGATTTTGTCCTGCTTTTCCCAAAACATGCTCTACTGTAGCCTTGATTTGATTGTGTCACAACTGATCCCAACATGAGGTGGGTGACGCAGGGGCGGCGTTGCCCTTATTCGTTTGAAAGCTTTTTGAGGAGGACATCTACCTCTGTTTCTTGATGCTCTCTTCTCTCGGGCTGAGCCCTTTCCCTAACCTATTCTGGGTCCCATCCCAAAGGCTCTGAGATCCTTAATAGCATCACTGAAAACAACCACGAACATTATGGTCTTTCACAGCTACAGTCCCTTGACATCCACCCCTCATCTCAGTGATTGCTGTTCAAGCAGGTATGGGGCGCCTACTGTATGCCAGGCAGTAGAGAAGATGCTAGGGGAGAAGGAGAAACGCTAACACGGGCAAGCCTCAACCTCCACCCCTGAGTTGTGCTCAACCTCGTAGTTGTGCCATGCAGAGCGCGCGTGAGAGGTAAGAGTGCAGCAGCCCTTGGGAAAGGGGCCAGGTGCGCACCAGCCTCCCTCCCAGTCTTACCTCCCACCCCCCAGCCTCCCAAGGCTCCCACTACCACCAAGTGCTACCACCTCTCGAATATGCATGAGCACCTCGCTGGTGTGTTCTGAGCTCCAGACCCCTAGTGTTTCCACCTGCCTTCTCAGTGTCTTCTGGATGTTCCACAGGTGCCTCAGACTCAACCAAACTCAGGATTTTCTTTCTCAAGCTCGCTCCTTCTTCTGCATCCTCTAGCTCACCTCACTGCCTCTTTTGAGACACGGCTCACATTTCATCTCTTCACGGTACCTTTCCCTGACCCCTGCAGGTAGGTTTATTGACTGCCTCTTAGGTGTTTCCATTGCTTTTGTAGAACCCTCTCTCCACAGCATTTACCACGCTGTCTGGTCTTTTTTTTCTTAACATGTCCCTCCCCCCAGTACTATGAGCTCCTTCAGGGCAGGACCTATATACTTCATCATTATCGTACCCTTACGCCTAATATCGCATGACATGTGATAGGAGCTGAGTGTGCGCTAGCTGAACTAAGTGGAATTGAATGACTAACTCTGTCCGGGAAAGTTCAATAAAGCTTCACAGAGGAGATTATATTTATACTGGATCTTGGAGAATAAAAGTTGGCCAGTTGTTGTGGGAGTGGGACAGGAAGGGAACAAGGGAGACAGACAGAACAAGAACATGTGCAAAGGGGCAGAGGGCAATGAACAATAGTGTGTTCTTGGCGTGGCAGGTAGTTTAGTGCCCCTGAAGGAACAATAAATGAGGCTGGAAGAATCAGTATGGGCCAAATCACAAAGAATCTTCAATACTTGCCTATGAGTTTACTTATTCATTTATGTTTGAAAACAGTTTATTTTTAAGTAATCTCTACACCCAACATGGGGCTCGAACTCACAACCCCGAGATCGAGTCACCTGCTCTGCTGACTGAGCCAGCTGGGTGCCCTAATACTTGCCTATGAGTTTAGATTTTTAGCTTATATGTGTAGTCAAAGGAGAACCATTGAAGAGTTTTTTTAAATAGGTGCAACATAATCAGAGCTGTGCTTCTGGAGTTTACCCCGCTGTCAGTGCAGAGAATAGATTTCAGAACTAGGGGAAACTGGAGGCAGGGAGACCAGTTAGGAGACTCTCGTCGTAGTCTAGGTGAGAGATAATGAGGTCATGGACAAGGGAAGAGGTAGTAGGCAGGAAAAGAAGTGAAACTGAACCCAGAAATAGGGGCCCCACCTCTCATACCTAACCTAGGAAGTAGATTTCAGACAGGTCGAGCACTCATTCGAATTGAAAATATTTTATGAGCATGCTCTATTTGAATAGTTTATTACCTAGAGTGGTAGGCCAAAAAGTAATTCAATGTTCTAAGTCTTTGTTGGGCATATGGTCTATTTGGAAAGATCCACAAAGTAGAATATGTAGGCTGTTGTTACTGATTAGAAATTTGGAATGAGGAGCCAAAGAAGACTCCAGGGTTTTGGGCCCGTGTGACTGAGCAGAGGAGGAGTAGCTCTGGAATGGTGGGAGAGGGGTGAGTGCTGTCTGGGCACGTTGAGTGTGTGAGGTGCTGTGAGACACCCAAGTGAAGCCATCGGGGAGGCAGCTGGATATATGGGCCGGGAGCCCAGGAAAGAGATCTGGGCTGAAGAGGAAGATCCAGGAGTTGCCAACTTGGAGACAGAGGTGAAACCATGGGGCAGATGAGATCACCCAAAGACAGTGTGTGGAGTGAGAACAAACAAAGCACTTTGGATAGAACCCTAGGGAAGATCAAATCTGAGGGGTGGGCAGACAGAACAGAAGGAGCCCATGAAGGAGTCTAAGAAGAAGGGGACTAAGACGCAGGGGGGAGGAGGTGCAAGAGACCCAAAGGAGAAACACCACAAAACAAGAGAGGAGACTCACGAAGACATATGTATCTCCAAAAAAGATACAAATGGCCAACACGCACATGTAAAGATGCTTGACATCATGTCATTAGGGAAATGCAAATCAAAACCACAATAAGGTACCCCTTCACACCCACTAGGATGGCTACAATTTTAAAAAGGCAAACTAAAGGGGCACCTGGCAGGCTCAGTTGGTAGAGAGCGTGACTCTTGATCTTGGGGTTATGAGTTCGAGCCCCATGTTGGGAGGTGGATGGCACTTAAAATTAAAAAAAAAAAAACCTTTATAAAAAAGGAAAATAACAAGTATGGGCAAAGATGTGGAGAAATTGGAACTCTCATATGTTGCTGGTAGGATGCAAAATGGCACAGCCACTATGGAAACCAGTTTGGTGGTTCCTCAGTAAGTTAAACATAGAATTACCATATAACCTACCAATTCCTCTCCTAGATGTATACCCAGGAGAATTGAAAATAAGTATTCGAAGAAACACTTGCATTCAAATGTTCATAGCAGCAGTGTTCACAATCACCAAAGGATGGAAACAAGCCAAATGCCCATCAACTGATGAATGGTTAAGCAAAATTTTATACCTATATGATGGATTATTATTCAGTCATAAATATGGATCCATGCCACCACATGGGTGAACTTTGAAAACATTATGGCTAAGTTAAAGAAGCCACATACCAAAGGCCACATGTCATAACTCCATGTACACGAAATACCCAGAATAGGCAAAATTAGAGAGACAGGAAGCAGACTACTACGTTGGCCAAGTGAGGGAGGTGGGGCCCAATGAGGAGTGACCACTCATAGGTACGTGGCTTCTTTTCAGGTCGATGAAAATGTTCTGGAATTAGATAATGGTGATTGTTGCACAACATGGTCAATATGCTAAAACCACTGAGCTGTATGTTTGAAAGGTTTAAATTTTATGACATATGAATGATGCCTGTTATAAATACAGCTGTTAACCGAAAGAAGAATGGTGCCTTGATTGGACTGTGTGAGTAGGTGGATGGTGGTGTTATTTACTGGGATGGAACAGATGGTGGGGCAGATGGAAGTAAATGTATCCATTCAACAGGTCAAGTTTGAGGTGCCTCTAAGACCTAAGTGAAGGAAAAAAGAAATAAGTCTAAGTTCTTTCCTCTGAGGCACTAGGGAGAAGCTGGTGGGGACCCTGACTGCTTAGCGTGGGATGGGGAGAAGAATGGGACCGGCTGGTGTTTGTCTGGAATAGCTGGAGACCTAAGTGGTTAGGAGGGGCGTGAGGTTATGAAGTAGGGGGCCTTGGCATGAGTCCTCTTGGACCCAAGTCCATTTTCACATGGGTCTACATACACACTCGGTCCTCTGGTCATTCTAGGGGCATTCAAAACAGTCTCTGGCTTTTGGTAAGGCTCAAGACAGGTCAGATGGGGAGGGCTGGGACTAGGATGTGTTGGTTTTCTTGTTGCCCACCACCAGTAAGTGATGACATTGCTCAGTCATGGATGCGGAGTCTTCCTTAACACAAGCACAATTACTCGTCTTGAATGATCATCCTCGCTCAGCGCCGCAGACATCTCTCTTCCTTCTGCATAACCCAGACTAAAGTCTCTGTCTATAATGGCCAGGTGCATAGCACTAAGATGTAGTCAAGGTTTTGAATAGTGTCCCTCGTAACCTTTTCTGGAAGGACAGCGGTGGTGGCCCATCTCAGCAGGGCCTGTGACCTCAGCAAGAGCACCTCTCTCCCAATCACAGAGCTGGGGCAAATAGGGAAAGAACACCGTGCATATCGGTGTTAGAACCTGGATTGGGTGGGACCAACAAGGCACATGGTGTAATGGGGCTCACTCAAAGCAATGCAGAGACCACTAGAACAGCAACATCCTTGGGAGAGTGAGGTCTGAATCAGGGTAAGAGACAGGAATTCGGGGAGGTGGGGGGACCTTTGCGGAACCAGACTGGTGACAGGATAAAGTGGCAGCAGAAACTAGATCTGGGCTGAAGACGGTGGCGCAGGATGAGAGCAGGGTTCACTTGCGCTGGATGAGGGCAGGGTGGAGTAAGAGCAGCTTGGTGTGCTTACAAGTTCACAGCCAAGGGCAGAGCTTACTTAAAAAAATAATGATAAATAAGTAAATAAATAAAGGGGTGCCTGGTGGGCTCTATCAGTAGAGCATGTGACTCGATCTTGGGATCATGGCTCCAAGCCTCATGCTGGGGGTGGAGATGACTTAACATCAAAGTTCACAGCCGGGTGCAGGCCCGGGGCGCTTTACATGGGAAACTGAGAAGCACAAGGGTGTACGAAGCCTGGGTGCCTTTTCACATCCAGGTGGACATGGCCAGATGAGGTGTTTAGAAGGAGTCTGAGGCCTAAGGAAGGGACCTGAACGGGAGATAGAGTGTCGGCAAGTCCTGGCATGGAGCCGGTCACGGGAGCCATGGGAGAGGATGAGCTCACCAGGGAGAGGGGGCAGAGAAGATCAAGAGGCCCAGATCTGACCGTGGGAGCCACGGATATGTTAAGGGCCAGCTGAGAAAAGGGAGCAAGAAAAGCAGGGGTCAGAGTGGCCAGAGGAGGGGGTGGAGGTAGTCAGCAGTGATGAAGTGGTCTAGGACGAGTGGAAAGAGCTTTATTCATGGACAAAATGGGAAATCGGCTCTGCTCTTGAGTCAGAGGGCAGCCAGCGGTCATGGAGGGAAGCCTGCCTTCCTGCCTTCCTTCGTTTCTTTTTCTTTTTTTCTTTTTCCTTCCTTCCTTCCTTCCTTCCTTCCTTCCTTCCTTCCTTCCTTCCTTCCTTCCTCCGTTTCTTTCTTTTTCTTTTTCCTTCCTTCCTCCCTCCCTCCCTTCCTTCCTTCCTTCCTTCCTTCCTTCCTTCCTCCGTTTCTTTCTTTTTCTTTTTCCTTCCTTCCTTCCTTCCTTCCTTCCTTCCTTCCTTCCTTCCTTCCTTCCTTCCTTCCTCCGTTTCTTTCTTTTTCTTTTTCCTTCCTTCCTTCCTCCCTCCCTCCCTTCCTTCCTTCCTTCCTTCCTTCATTTCTTTCTTTTTCTTTTTCTTTCCTTCCTTCCAAGGCAAACAATTGTTGTCCTTTATTTACTGTAATCTTTTTATCAGGAAATAAAACACGGATACAGAACAACACTGAGAACAAACGCACGGCTCAGTGAGTTACTGCAGTATTAACGCCCTCGTAACCACCACCCAAGACACAGCACGGGACTCTGCCAGCCACCCCAGAAGTCCTTCCACATGCCCCATCCCAATCACGGCTCCTCCTGTCCCCTACATGCAACCCCTGGAATCTTCCTTTGTCCACAGAGGCAGAGTTTTCCTGGACTGAGCACTCACTTCCTGCCAGGACTGTGCTAACCTCGCTTCACGCCGATCATCTCCCGGAACCCTACACAAGACTTTGCCTTACGTACTATTAACCCCTTTTAGAGAGGCAGATAGTGAACTTCAGACAAGAGTGGGCACATGTCCAAGGTCACATGGTGCGGGAGCCGGGACCGTAACCCCGGTGTATCTGACTTCCAATCCAGTGCTTCCTTCCTCCACCCCTACCCGTGCTGCCCCTCCCAGCTGAGCACCCTGTGCCGCCGGCTTTGTGAGGTGGGCAGTCGTCCCAGAACCAAATCCAGTGGCCGCACGGGTAGGGAAGGAGGAAAGCTGGAGCAGCCCATCCTCCCTGGCAAAGAGGCTCTCTGATGTTGATTCTTGCCGTGGGGGCTGAGGCAAGCCTTTCCTGGCTCCCTTAGAGAGAGGGAAAGCAACTTGTCACACACACACACACACACACACACACACACACACACACACCCGCGGGCTGGGGGGTGGATCATCCACACATTTGCAACTGTCTTTATTCTCTCCTTGTCACCTGATGCTAACTAACATCCTTCCATTGGATGTTATTTTCCAATGGGAAAATAAACAGTGAATGGCCACACCAGTTAAACTGTTTAATTACGTAGGTTGGGAAGAATGACATTTGTGTACATTCCCCAAAGACATGGATTAAAGAAATGACCTTTCCCTTGGTGCGAAACTAATTTGTTGTGTATTGGAACTCTGATTGCTTCAGTTGGGCCAGGCAGTTTGTTGCCCCACTGTTTATGTCTAAGACTGCAGATGAGGCTCAGCGAAGCTCCATCTTAGGCTGGACTGATTTGTATATTAGCGTTTTCTAAAACATCTCCATCTGAAATATATTTCCAAAGACGTGTGTCTTTCTGTAGCTGGTCCTGGTACTTTGTGGATTTGTTCGAATGTAAATGCATCTGTGAACATCAAAGGAATAAGAAAAATGACCTTTACTATGAGTCACAGAGAGAAAAAAAATGCCCATGGATCAACAACGGCTATTGGAAAGATGGAAGAGCGTCACTTATGAGGCTGGCGCTCTTCTTATAATTAAAAAACATCTGGAACCAGGAAAAGAAATCACGGAACTAAATGTCAGGTGTCACATTATGAGAGCTTTATTAATTACTAATTAGTAAACTTCATTAATTCTTAATTAACTTCATTAGAATGTTTCTCTCGGGTAGTGTTAGGGCTCTGTTAGTTAAAACACGAACAGATTGAGATTGTCCTCTTCTCCTTCAGTGTCATTTTGAAATGGATTGTGGATATTTCCGTAGGAGTTGAAATGCTTGAAACGTTTAAAAAATGCATGTACCAACTCAACTTCTATTTATTTAGGCTCTGGGGATCTTTGGACTGATGGCACTTAAAATTGGTTATGTCCACGAGGAAAAATGTATTGCCAGCGCACACACCCTTGACTTTCAAAGGAAACGTGGTGTTAGAGGCTCTCCAATCCTCAAGTTGCAGGAGGAGAGCTGATGGTCATCAAACGCAATGTGCCTCTGAAGCTTCAGCAGGTCCCACCAGCTGCCACCAAAGACACGAAGGCCACGATTTTCAGTGCTCTGGCTTGGGGGCTGTAGTTTGGATTTTTTGTGGGTGGTGGGGCGGGGCAAGGGGTAAAAACCACCAAATACAATTTATTTAAGGTGGCATTTAAAGAGCGAAAACTCTGATAACGTCGGAATAGGCTGCAACGGTGGATTTCTAGTGAAATAAGATCAGATGTTTATTTTCAGAAGGATCCGACTCTGAACAAAATACACTCTATTTGATTAACGGCAACTTTCTTAGACAACAAACTCACTAGCTGTGTAAACATGCCAGGAGCTGTTCATCTGCTTCTAACAGGAACCCCCTTACCTCAGCTGAGGGGAATGCCATTAAGTTGTTACCAAAGGATTCTGACTGCTTCTTAGGCTTGGCTTACTTGCCTGCTGGCCCCACCCCCCCACCCCCTTCCCCCACTATGGGAGCCCTTCTCCCCACCCATCTCCCCCCAGGACACAGCAATGGCCCAAGGTGACTCCACTTGCCATGTCTAGTCGGGAGCTGGATGGAGCCAGGCCTCATCCTATTTCTTCTCTCCATCCTCAAAGCTCTGACGTTCCCTCTTGGACAATGACTTCAGAGCAAATCTGTTGGCTTGCAATGAGTTCCTAGGGAGAGTCTCGAAACTCGACCTTCTTGACACTCTCTCTTCTCCCAAGCTGAGCTGGAGCGGCACAGAGTAGTTTTGTTTTCCCACACATTCCTGGCCGAGCCCTTTTTCTCTCTGAGGACTGCTTCAGCTTCATTATTTTTGGCTGGCTACAGCAAACACAAATCCACCTTTTCGTTATATTGGCTCCCAGGGGCTCTGCTGCATTTACAATTTCCACGATAAACCAGCACGTTGGTACCGTGAATTTGGTAGCTATAAAAACACGCAAGGAAGGTGCAAATTTCGTCATGTTTTATTCCAACAGTCCTGCTCCAAGGCTCCCTTTTTTCATCTCTGAGGTCCGACTGGCATTTTTCAAAGTTACAAATGTCTCAGACACAGAACTCTGCTTTGAGCATTGGTGACTTAGCGGACGACATCCATTACTCAAGAGAGCCAAGCACCAGGAAGAAATGTTCCCTCTAATATTTGAAGATTGTGGACTTAGGACAGCACTATGAGAGCGAGCAGCAATTGAAGACTGCTAAACAGAGTTTCATGTTGAAATCCAACCTCATACACAGTTCATTAGACTTGCATGACGGTTTTTCCACTTGGTTCTACAGGGCACGATAACTGAGCATAAATGATCCATAGTTCATGGCAATGACAGTGACTAGTCAGATTTCTATACAGACATTATAATTATTCTGGGAAGAAAACTCTGGAAGGGGAGGAGAAAAGAGAGTTTGTTGTCTTTATTCCTTTTCTGCTAGAGGAGGTCAGTCGTTGCTCTGATGACATCCCCTATGAGCTTTCTATCAGGATAACAGCATCCAGGGATGCCCCTGTTAGCTCGAGGACTTGTGCTATTTTAAACCAAGTAATCCCAGGACCCCAGGGTCATTCCTGATCCAAGGGGACCAGGAGCCTGTCAATCGGTGCTTCTGGAATGCCACTGGGGGGTGAGACTGTCCGGTGCACTGAACCCGCTGGGTTACTCATCTGGAGGTCCTCAGACGGGGCTCAGAAGAGCTTTTTGTTCCACTCACTGTTTGCTTTTCTTTCCCTCTCTCTAGCTAGGTGGAACGTGAGATCTCAAAAGATCCTTTTCCCTTGTCTTCCTCCATCCTGACCTCCCAGGGTTGCATTATGCAAGCAGGTGGATGAGGCTGAGGGTTACGACTTAAGGGGCAGTCCCCAACCTTGGCTGCACGTGGGGATCATCTGGGGTGCTTTGAAACACACTGATATCTGGGGCCCATCCCCAGAGATTCTTCTTCTTTTTTTTTTAAAGATTTTATTTATTTATTTGACAGAGAGATAGAGAGAGAGCACAAGTAGGCAGAGCGGCAAGCAGAGGGGGAGGGAGAAGCAGGCTTCCCACTGAGCAGGGAGTCCAACGCAGGGCCCCATCCCAGGACCCTGGGATCATGACCTGAGCCAAAGGCAGACGCTTAACTACTGAGCCACCCAGGAGCCCCGCATCCCCAGAGATTCTGATCTAATTGGTCTAGGTTGCAACTTGTGTGTTGGGATTTTCAAAAGCTCCCCAGATGCTACCAGGATGCAACCGAGGCCAAGAGGGAGGGCTTGCATTTGATAAATAAGTTTATGCAAAATACTTTGAGGTTAGTGCTTTCTCACCCACCTGCCAGGAAGATTCTGGAAGCATCAGAACCAGGTCCTCCGGAGGGTCATGCCTGCCAACGAGTCTGCTTGGAGGACTTGGTCTTGTCATAAAGCACTTCACTAGTCTTGTGTTTCCTGCAGGTTCTAAATTTGTGTGACTCGAGATAAAGTAATCCACTTTCTTCAGTGGTGTTCCCTAAGGTTCCTGGACCCCAAAATCTCACCCTAAAGAACCGAGGCCTTTGTTGGCCCTGTTGGTCTCTCCTCTTTGGTACGTCCCTAGGGGCCAGGTGAGGTCCCTAACCCGGAAGGAGTCTTGCCCAAAGTTGAGATACAGCCCTCCTCTATTGTTTCCTGTGGCTGCTGTGACAAATGACTATAAACTTGGTGCCTTAAAAAAACAGAAATTTCGGGGCGCCTGGGTGGCTCGGTCGTTAAGCATCTGCCTTCGGTGCAGGTCATGATCCCGGGGTCCTGGGATCGAGCCCCGCATCAGGCTCTCTGCTCGGCGGGGAGCCTGCTTCTCCCTCTCCCACTCCCCCCTGCTTGTGTTCCCTCTCTCGCTGTCTCTCTCTGGCAAATAAATAAATAAAATCTTTAAAAAAACAAAAACAAAACAAAACAAAACAAAAAAAAACGCACAGAAATTTCTCCTCTCACAGTTCTGGAGGCCGGAAGTCCAAAATCAGGGTTACTTGTCCAAAATCACAGTGTTGTCAGGGCTGCGCTACCCCTGGAGGCTCTTGGGAAGAGTCTCTTCTTAGCCTCTTCCAGCTTCTGGTGGGGGCCAGCATTCCTTGGCTTCTGGCCACAGCCCTCCAATCTCTGTCCCCGTGGCAGGTCACATTGCCTCCTCCTCTTCTGCCTGTTAAATCTCAGTGAGCTCCCTCTTTTAAGGACACTTGTCATTGCATTTAGAGCCCACCCAGATAATCTGGGATAATCTCCCTATTAAAAAACCCTTCATTGAATCACACCTGCAAAGACCCTATTTCCATATGAGGAAATAGCCACAGGCCCTGGCAATTAGGATGTCCTATCTTTCCAGGGGCCTTATTTCATTCAGGCTCCGAAGAGCAAGAATGGGCATCATTGAGAGGGTGAGCTGGTGCAGTCCGAAGAGCAAATCCCGAAGAGGCTGTTAAAGCCTGGGTAAGGAACTAGGGTACTCGGCTAGATGGAGGTCTGAGGGCCAGAGAGTCTGGAGTGAAGACCAACAGGTTTTGTCTAGATGATTCCGCAGAGTTGGGAGATGGGGATACAGGGGTCATGGGGGGCAAGCAATGCCTACAACTGGGTTGGTGACTATTTCCGGCACATGAGCTTCCACAGGCCTCGGAGGAGGGCCCTGAGCAGAACCAGCCTCTCAGGAGCAGGCCTGTTACCCATGGCCTATGTCCCTGAGCATGTCCAGGCCTCTAGTACAGCCTCTCCAAGGTCAGTCAATGGCAGTGAGGTAGGAAAGATTGGCCAGGACAATTCAGAGCCCTCTTGGACCCCAACCCTTTAGCTTTTACCGGAAGGTTTCTCTCTTTGTAGCAAAGAAGATGGAATCAGTATCCAACATTCTATGGAGGGGCGCCTGGGTGGCTTAGTCGGTTAAGCATCTGCCTTGGCTCAGGTCATGATCTCAGGGTCCTGGGATCGAGCCCCGTGTCGGGCTCTGTGCTCAGCGGGAAGTCTGCTTCTCCTTCTCCCTCTGCACCCCCCCGCCCCGCTTGTACTCTCTCTCAAATAAGTAAAATCTTAAAAAACAACATTCTGTGGAAACATTTTACATCTTCTGACTTAATAATGCTTCCAGGGACCACTCTAATGCACTGGGGAATTGTTGGCCAAAAAGAATTTTTCTCTCATTTTGGTTTTCCTGCAGGCATGAATGTATGTTTTTAAAGGCCAAATATTAATTAATATCACATTTATTTCCTTATCCCTTCCAAACCACCAGAAGGATAAGGTAGCACCTAGTCCTTGATGAAATCACAAAATTCATGGCAATATCCACGGCGAAAACCTAACAATTCAAGGAGCTCCTTGTCCACATTCCTGGCTCTGGCCTACTCCCTGGACAAAGCGACGACTGGCTGCTTCAAAATGCCACCTTCTTACCGCACTGGGCGGGGCTTTGTAGGAGACGTTCAACCAAGGCCTCGGATTTCGAAAACTTGGAGTCCCAGACACCACCTGCCATCCACGCAGGGTGCCGCTCACCCAAATTTCCCCACCCGCCCAAGAGGCCCGGGGAAGAGCTCGAGGGGAAGTCACGGCCACGCTGGGGAGGAAAAGTGCCTTCCATACTCGGCCGCCGCCCCCCCAGACTAGGAGCCCGGGCCCAGAGAGGCTGTTCTCTGGGGTCTGATTTCCCACAGGGATAATGCCCCGGGGCATCCAGAAACCCAGCGCGTGAACCCTGCCTTCACCGGAGCCCGCAGGATCAGGTCTGGGGCGGAGAGACTCAGACCATGCGAAAGCCAGAGGGAGCAGAGATTATCCAGTTCACACCTGCCAGCTGGTGGGCCCTCCGCTGGAATCACCGGGCAAGTGCTGGCTTTGCCCCAGAGGTGGCCTTAAAACTCTGGCTCGGTCGCCAGCGTTTAACATCCAGAGGTTTGGCTTCTTGTGAAAAATCAGCATCTGGCCATCGCAGGTCCTCGGGACCCTTTGGCAACAGCGAGCGGGGACCGGTACCCGCCTTTCCCCGTAGACGAGCCGCACGGTCCCCAATTCACCACAGCCGTTCCGGAGCCCGGCCCCCTTCGTGACCCGCCAGGCCCCAGTGGGCGTTTGAGTTTGCAGCCGCGGCCAGGGTTCAAAGCGCCCCCGACCCGCCGTGGCGCTGGGACGCGCGCAGCGCCCACCAGGCTGACGAAGGCCACCTGTCCTTCTGCGCCGCGCGGATTTCCCAGAGGAGCGCGGGAGAGCAGAAAGAACGCGACCTTGGAGTTGGCGGGCTTCCAGTTCAATCCTGGCTCCACCCCTTACCTCGTGGGATGGCTTTGACCCGGCGATTCCCCCGTGTGTGAAGTGAGCAAAACCAGAGCACAGATGACGGGAGATGGCGGTATGCGACAGCACGTGGGCGGGCGCTGAGCGGGGGCTCCTAACTCTCATTGTCTTCATCCCTCCCTGTCTCCGCCGCACCGGGCAGCCGCCAGATGGCCCTGAAAAAGAACGGAGGCAATGCCGTGTCGCCAAGGATGCCTGAACGGCCCCTGGAGCTTTGGTGATAGCTTTACTGCGATGCAGCTTCCGGACGGTAAAATGTACCCATTTCAGAGGTACAGTTGAGTAACTTTTAGCACGTTCAGTGCTGTGCAAACATAGCCACTGTCTAATTTTATAAAATTTGGGGGCCCCCCGGGTGGCTCAGTCGGTTGAACATCTGACTCTTGGTTTTGGGTCAGGTCATGATCTCGGGGTCCTGGGATCGAGGCCCGCATCAGGCTCGGCGCTCAGCAGGAGTCTGCTTAGGGATTCTCTCTCCCTCTCCCTCTGTCCCTTCCTCTGCTCTCTCTCTTTAAGATAAAGCAAATAGGGGCGCCTGGGTGGCTCAGTCGTTAATCGTCTGCCTTCGGCTCAGGTCATGATCCCAGGGTCCTGGGATCGAGCCCCGCCTCCGGCTCCCTGCTTCTCCCTCTCCCACTCCCCCTGCTTGTGTTCCCTCTCTCGCTGTGTGTCTCTCTGTCAAATAAATAAATAAAATCTTAAAAAAATAAAGTAAATAAATCTTTAAATATTTTCAACATCCCCAAAAGAAACTTATAACCATCAGCCATCACTCCCTACTCTCTCCCCCCTCCCCCGGTGGGAAGTAAACACTGATTTGCTTTCAGTCTCTACTGATGTCCCTTGTTCTGGGCATTTCATTAAAATGGAATCATAATACGTGGCCTCTTGTGACTGGTTTCTTTCACTTAGCATCATGTTTTCAGGCTTCATCCAAGTTATAGTACATGTCACTACATCACCCTTTTATGGCTGAATACTATTCCATTACATGGCTAAACCACTTTGGTTACCCATTTATCTGCTGCCATTTACCCACTAATGGGCCTTTGGGCTGTTTCCACCTTTTGGTTATTGTGAACAATGCTGCAGTGACCATGGGTGCACAAGTATCTGTTTGAGTCCCTACTTCTACTTATTCTCTATATATACACAGGAGTGGAGTTGTTGGGTTATAGGTTACCTCTCCGTTTAACATTTTGAGGAACTGCCAGACTGTTTTCCAAAACAGCTGCATAGCTTTCCACTCCCATCAGCAACATAGAGGAGTTTTCATTTCTTCCCAGCCTTTCCACCACTTGCTATTTTCCTTTTTTAAAAAATTATAGTCATCCCAGTGCGTGTCAAGTGGTATCTCAGTGCGGTTTTGATGTGTATTTCCCTAATATCTCATGGTCATGTTGGCACCTTGTTAAGCACTTACCGGCCATTTGTCTATCTTTGGAGAAATGTCTGTTAGATCCTTTGCCCAATTTTTAAATTGGGTTGCCTTTTTATTGAGTTGTAAGAATTCCTTTTTTTCAAAAAAGATTTTATTTATTTATTTGAGAGAGAGAGAAAATGACGGGTAAGGTAGAGGGAGAGGGAGAAGCAGACTCCCTGCTTGATCCCAGGACCCCAGGATCATGACCTGAGCCCAAGGCAAACTCTTAACCAACTGAGCCACCCAGGTGCCCCTAAGAATTCTTTATATATTTCAGATACATGTCCCTTATCAAACATACGGATTGAAAATATATTTTCCCATTCTGTGGGTTGTTTTTTCATTCTCTTGATGGTGTCCTTCAAAGCACAAACATTTAAATTCTGATGACGTCCAATATTTCTATTTTTTTCTTTCTTTCTTTCTTTTTTTTTTTTTTTTGCACGTACTTTTGGTGTTGTATCTAAGTAACCATTGCCAAATCTGTCATAAAGATTTACCCTTATGTTTTCTTCTAGGAACTTTATAGTTTTAGCTCTCGCATTTAAGTCCTTGATCCATTTTGAGTTAATTCTTGTATATGGTATGAGGTAGGGGTTCAACTTCATTTTTTTACATGTGAACATCCAGTTGTCCCAGCACCATTTGTTGAAGAGACTATTCTTTCCCCATTGAATGGTCTTGGCACCCTTGTCAAAAATCAACTGACCATTGGGGTGCCTGGGTGACTCAGTTGGTTAAGCATCTGACTCTTAGTTTCGGCTCTTGATTTCAGGGTTGTGGGATTGAGTCCCACATTGGGCTCTGGGCTCAGCAGGGAGTCTGCTTGAGATTCTCTCATTTCCTCTGCCTCTGTCCCCCCCTCCCCCCGGCTCTTGCTCTCTCTCTTTCTCTCTCAAATAAATAAATAAAATCTTTAAAAAAATCAACCGACCATAGATATATAGGTTCATTTTGGACTCTAAATTTTGTCCCATTAATCTATATGTCAATCCAATTCCAGTACCACACTCTCTCTTTTTCTTTTAATTATTTATTTTTTCTTTTTTTCTTTTTGCTTATAACACCCACCACACTCTCTTGATTACTGTTGCTTTGTAGTAAGTTTTGAAATGGGAAGTGTCATTCATCCAACTTTGTTCTTCTTTTTCAATATTGTTTTAGCAATTATGTGTCCTTTGCATTTCCATATGAATTTTAAGATCAGCTTGTCAATTTCTGCCAAAAAAAAAAAAAACCTACTTAGGATTTTGATGGAAATTGTGTTGGATCTGTAGATCAATGTGGAGAGTATTATCATCTTTACCCCCTTGCGCTTTTTCAATAGTAATGGGCCCTGCTAGCCTCCCTATCAGGTAGCAGGTACTATGATAGTCAGAGTTTGTTGAAGTCAAAGTTTGTTCATTACTTGAATTTCATGTGAGTCCAGGGCTGCATTGTCCACCACAGAGGCCACTGGCCACCTGTGGCTCTTGAGCACTTGAAATATTGCTAGTCCCAATTGAGATGTGCTGTATATTGAAAGACATGACTGATTTCAAAGATTTATAGCAAAAATGGGAAATAGTTCATAAATAATACTAATATTGATTACACATTGAAGTGATGGTATTTTAGACATGTTAGTTTAATAAAATATGCTATCAAAATTATTTTTACCTGTTTCTACTTTTTTAATGTGGCTACTGGAAAATTTAAAATATCTGTGTGGTTTTTATTATATTTCTATTGGTCATCACTGGTCTAGGGAGGTTTTTAAAGTTTTTTTGTTTTGTTTTTAAAGTTTTTATTAAGTAGTCTCCACACCCAATGTGGGCCTCAAACTCACAACCCCAAGATCAAGAGTCTCATGCTCCTCCGACTGTGCCATCCAGGTGCCCCCAGTCTAGGGATTTTTTTTTAAAGATTTATTATTTATTTTGAGAGAGAGAGAGAGAGCGCACAAGCGGGGGAGGGGAGGAGCAGACTCCCCGCTGAGCAGGGAGCCCAAAAGGGGGCTTGATCCCAGGACCCTGAGATCATGATCCGAGCCAAAGGCAGATGCTTAACTGACTGAGCCACCCAGGCACCTCCCAGTCTAGGGATTTTTAACATGGAGTTAATGTGGCAGAGCCATGGAGTGAGATTTAGGATATCCTGGAATCCCCTGAACCTCTGTGTAAAATCCTGTGTGCATGGATGTGCATTAGTTATTGCTGTGTAACAAATGATCCCCAAATTTAACAGCTTAAAAAACCAAATATTTATTATCACAAGGTTTGTGTGTCAGGAATCCAGGTGTGGCTTACCTGGTGCTGCGTTCATCTGAGGGTTTTCTTTCTTTTTTTTTTTTTTTTAATTTTATTATGTTATGTTAGTCACCATACAATACATCATTTGTTTTCGATGTGGTGATACACGAACCATTGTTTTTGTATACCACCCAGTGCTCCATGCAGTACGTGCCCTCCTTAATACCCATCACCGGGCTAACCCATCCCCCCTCTAAAACCCTGTTTGTTTCTCAGAGTCCATAGTCTCTCATGGTTCGTCTCCCCCTCCAATTCCCCCCCCATTTTTCCGTTCCTTCTCCTAATGTCCTCCATGCTATTCCTTATGTTCCACAAATAAGTGAAACCATATGATAATTGACTTTCTCTGCTTGACTTATTTCACTTAGCATAATCTCCTCCAGTCCCATCCATGTTGATGGGAAAGTTGGGTATTCATCCTTTCTGATGGCTGAGTAATATTCCATTGTAGATATGGACCACATCTTCTTTCTCCATTCATCTGTTGAAGGGCATCTCGGCTCTTTCCACAGTTTGGCTATTGTGGACATTGCTGCTATGAACACTGGGGTGCATATGGCCCTTCTTTTCGCTACATCTGTGTCTTTGGGGTAAATACCCAGTAGTGCAATTGCTGGGTCATAGGGTAGTTCTATTTTTAATTTTCTGAGGTACCTCCACACTGTTTTCCAAAGTGGCTGTACCAACTTGCATTCCCACCAACAGTGTAAGAGGGTTCCCCTTTCTCTACAACCTCTCCAACATTTGTTGTTTCTTTCCCTGTCCATTTTTGCCATTTTAACTGGTGTAAGGTGGTATCTCAATGTGGTTTTGATTTGGATTTCCCTGATGGCTAATGATGATGAACATTTTTTCATGTGTCTGTTAGCCATTTGTATGTCTTCTTCGGAGAAGTGTCTTTTCATGTCTTCTGCCCACTTTTTGACTTGATTATTTGTTTTTTGGGTGTTGAGTTTGAGAAGTTCTTTATAGATCTTGGATACCAGCCCTTTATCTGTAGTGTCATTTGCAAATACCTTCTCCCATTCTGTGGGTTGCCTCTTTGTTTTGTTGACTGTTTCCTTTGCTGTGCAGAAGCTTTTTATCTTGATGAAGTCCCAAAAGTTCATTTTTGCTTTTGTCTCACTAGCTTTTGGAGATGTATCTTGAAAGAAGTTGCTGTGGGCGATGTCAAAGAGGTTACTGCTTATGTTCTCCATCTGAGGGCTTTCTGAACGTGAATCTGCTTCTACTCACGTGGCTGTTGGCAGGTCTCAGTTCCTTGCTAGCGATTGCCCAGAGACATTAGTTTTTTGCAATGTGACTCTCTCCACAGTGTAGCTTACAAGATGGCAGTTGGCTTTCTCAGAGTGAGTGAGCAAGAGAGCAAGAGACCGAACAAGCAAGATGGAGGCCACAGTCTTTTATTATTGTTATTATTATTATTGTGGGAAAATATACATAAGGAATCCATAGTCTTTTTGTAACCTAATCCCACCACTTTTGCCACATCCAATTCATTTGAAACAAGTCACTAAGTCCAGCCTACAGTCAAGGGGAAGGGGTTATTCAAGGGTGTGAATACCAAGAAAATATTGGGAGCCATCACAGAGGTTGCTTATCACAGTGTATCTGTGTGGGTTTTTTTTTTTTTTTTTCTGGAAAGACCTAAGCTTTTATATGATTCTCAAAGAAATCTCAGACCACCCCTCAATGTCTCCTTCCCCCCTTCCCAAAAAGGTATAAAAACTAGTTTGGAGGGAACTAAAATGGAGGGTTTGACTAAGGAAGAGATTTTCTTCCAAAATTTCAGTGCTAAATACAAGATATAACTACTCTGTCATGTTTTTAAAAAATGTAAGGAAGAGGGACCCATATAAGATAAAAACTCAATGTGCACTGAAGTGAAATGATCACAAGGGTTGTTTTCTCACAATTTATATAGTTTTCCCCCAGGCCCGTTCGAGTTTCCAAGCTACTAATGTTCTGTGTTCCCACCGATGGTATTCATATCTCAGGAAGGACAATTGGCTCCATGGCTTTCTGTGACAGTAGTGTTGAGATGCAAATATAGATTTCTCTAGACCAGATGGTTCTATAGTGTCTGGAGCTTTCTCTAGAGGAGCTCAGTTTCTCCCCATAATCTCTCAGGCAGTGTTCCCTATACTCAAAGAGATACCAGGGCCTCTGGAATGGTGCACTGAGGCCCAGGATGAGCCAAGTCCTTGTGGCCCCTTCACTTAGCATTGTTGGAATTATGGTTCCAATCTTATTAGCTCCTACTGTAGGGAGGGTATTAGTTTCTCCTCACTTATACCTTCTTGCCTTTGTCAATGTCTCCCCTTGGTTTTAAAAACCAAGTGTGTGAACCTTTCCTTAGAGCTGAGATTTCCAGAGAAGGGTCTTAGCCAAACCTCAGTGATGGGGGTGGATAAAAGGGAATGCCCAGCCTCTTTATTCTGCCAGCAAGTAGAAGTGAAAGCATTAAATTAGGCCAGATATGCTGTTATTCTTGGAAAACGGTTTCTGGAACCAGCAGTTGAATTCTCTCTCCCTATAATGAAGGACTGAGCAGACATGTGAGAAGCAGGTCTCCAGATATGTGCATTACTAAGCTCCCAGGGGCAGAGGCAAGAGCCTGTACTTGAAGCATTGAAGAAGAAGGAGACCATGTCATTTAAGTAAATGTGTTTTTTTTTTTTTCTCCTTGGCCCTTGAAATGAATCTCCATTTGTTTCTCTAAGGAAAATTCATGTCTTTTAGGACTCATAAGAAATGCCTATTCTAATAGGTTCCCGGTCGACTGCTCTAGTACTTGTCTTCCAGTCTCCAGGCAATTTAAAGGTTCTGCAAGGTATTTATTGGTCTGATTTTTGTCACAAGCACTGGTGACAGGAGGGGTTAGAGATAAGAAACCAGGGACTCTGATATAGAGAAAGTTCCAAATTCTGGCCTGGCAGATGCTGTCTTGTTTCTGATCCTGCTCATGGGCTAGGACCAGATGAGTCTTGGACTGAGAGCCAGGAGGCCCTAGGCTCTAGAACCATCCCAATGTCCCTCATTTACCCCGGGGGCCTTACTTTCTCCATCTATCGGCTGAGGGGGACTGGGCTTGTTGACCTCGAGGGCCTGTTTGCTCTGCCCCTGGATGATTTCCATCTCTTTCTGGATGCAGCATGCAGAATAGCACATGCCAAGAGTGAGAAAACCCACCCTCTGGGCCTTGGGCTAGCAGCTGTGGGTTCTGCCAGTGCCCTCGTGTGAGAGGCATAAGCTCAGCTACTCCCAGACCTGGCCAGCCTTACTGGATCCCAGCCCCTGGCAACCCCAAATCCTACACCTCCACCATCCAAAGCAGCCACCTCGATTAACAATAGAAAAGCTGTGTGGGGGCTCAGGCAGGAAATCAACAGTCCCTGAGAGCTCAAACGGGGCCATCAAAATCATTTCCCTTTGAAAATCAGCACCTAGGAGTAAGTATGCCCTTAATCATCTAACCGATCCTTTTTTTCCACCCTCTCTCCCAAATCTCAGTTGTTATAAGAATGTTCAGTGGGTTTGGAATTATTACAAATAAAAAATGCCAGAAGATTTTTGGATAAGAAACACTAAGCTCTGCAGCTTCCGGAGAACTCAGAGAGGAAGAATGTGGACAGCACTGGAAACCAGTCCTGGCCGGCTGCCAGCTCAGAAGCTTCCAGT
The DNA here is from genome assembly GCF_964656455.1 of Halichoerus grypus. Classification (NCBI taxonomy): domain Eukaryota; kingdom Metazoa; phylum Chordata; class Mammalia; order Carnivora; family Phocidae; genus Halichoerus; species Halichoerus grypus. Next base: position 18,170,961 of record NC_135727.1, on the reverse strand, counting down.
TGCATCTGGACTCCCGGGAACATTGCGGATGGCACCTCTGAGGAGCTCAGCAACGGAGGAAGTTGGGCTCAGCTGCTCTGACGTGCCATTTAGAGCCTAAGGCCGAAAAGTAAGATGGGACCCTCAGAAGGCCAGCATCTGCTTGCTGGCTCCCTCGCGCTTGGGAATCCAGACTTCTGAAAGGGCTGGGGCCAGATCGTGCGCGAGAAGGCCTATGACTCACTGTGTTTCAGAGCACAGACCAGGCTGAAAGGTGTTTACTCAAGCAACAGGAGCAAGGCCTGTGGCTTACCGATGAGGAGGGGGAGCCATGCATCAACACAGCCAAGCCGACACAAGGAGAAAGGAATCACTGCGAGGCTTCGCTGTGCAAGCCGTAGGCTCCTGCTGGGAAGGGGGTGTCGGATGTGGGTATGTGACCGGGTGGACTTCCTGCCTCACCGCTGGTAAGAGTCACTCTGTAACTCAAGCTCTCGTTAGGATTAATTGGGTGGACAGGCCTGGCAGGGCCTTGGAGAACATGAGTACCTTTTTCCTTAGGTCTGTGGCCGGCTCAAAGCACAGGCTTTAGCTGTTCTGGTCAACTCTTGGGAAGCCTAACCCCCCTCACAGTTTGGCTATATATAACCTGATCTTCTGACGCTCCTCATTCCGCTCCCCGGCTCCGGCGGGGCTGTAACCGATACTCATCTTTATAATGAGCACAGGCCCTCTCAGAAACCTAGTTCGTGACTAACAGTCGATTGGTGACTTCAGTTGGATGTGGCTGTCTGCTGAGGGTGAATGTCATGGGTGGGATCCCATCGGGCCTCACCTCCTGCCTTAGCAAAGGGATGAAACAAAAGTGACCAATAAGAGAGGTGTTGGAAGACAACTGAAAATGAATCATGAGTCTCTAGGTGCAAAAGACGGAGCGGGGGGGACCGGATTCCTACCGCATTGACAAGGCTTTAAGAAGGCTATTTCAGAAGAAATAAGGGACGAGACAAAACAGATTAATAACCGTTTTTTTTCATAGTGGTCACGTGGGCTGTTGGCCTTGGCCGACAATTTTCAATGATGCTCTGTTCCAAGGAACACTGATTCTTGGCTTCCATTGAAGCCAGTGTTCAACTCATAGCATCCATCTTCACCTCTTTCTTCAAGTTGACTTCCAGCTTCAAGCATGAAATGCTTGGAAGAGGGTGACGAGGGAGGAGGTTTGGAAGTCATAAGTCTTTTCTTGTGATGTCTGAGAGATTTTTTTGATGCGAGGACCACTGCCCATTTGAGGCTGAGGAGACTCCTCACTCAGACAGGAAGGGTCTTGTGTTACGTCAGGGGGTGCTGGGCAGGTGCAAAGGCCCCAGAGAGCTGAGGCTTCCCACTCCGCAGGCCTACCTTTCATCACATCGAAAATTTGATACTTGTTCTTTCGAATCCTCTAGCAGATGTATCTAGCCGTTCCAAATGCTGTCCTGTCCATCCCCTCATGTGAGCCTCAGGACAAGCCTTGAGTAGGCAGTACAGGACTTAAGAACATAATACATAATGTTTTCTCCCAGTTTTATTGAAATACAATTGGCCTCTAACATTGTATAAGTTTAAGGTGCACAACATGATGGTTTGATGTATGTGTAGATGGTGAAATGATTGTCACGAGAAGTTTAGTTAACATCCATCATCTCATATAGTTACAAACATTTTTTTCCTTGTGATGAGAATCTATTATAATGTTCTTTTTAAAAAAGATCTATTTATTTATTTATTTTAGAAAGAGAGAAAGCACAAGTGGGGTGAGGGGCAGAGGGAGAGAGAGAATCCTTAAGCAGGCTCCACACCCAGCGTGGAGCCCCATGTGGGGCTCGATCCCAGGATTCTGGGATCATGACCTGAGCCAAAATCAAGAGTTGGACTCATAACTGACTGAGCCACCCAGGTGCCCCTCTAATGTTTTTATTGATACGCTGGCTGACCTGATGACGGGCAGTGAGAGGATACTGACTAAAACTTCTACACTTTTCTAAGGTTTTCTCAGCATTCACGTGAGGGGTCCATGCTGGGGACCCATAGATTTTATGTGGTCAGGGGCCATAGGACTAAATGGGTGTCTGAGATCACAGGAACTGAGACCATCGACACTAGAAAGAACCATTTTGATGACAGAGAAACTACCAACGTTTATCAGCACTTCAAGAGCTGAGTGGAGGCAAACCTACCCAAAACTGTGTTATAAATATTCATGATAATAGAAGGACAACCTTTAACTAAGAGCTTCTGGGCTGCAAAAACTGTAATGTGGCAAACTCTTTATAATCCAACAGATTTGGCAAAAAAAAAAAAAAAAAAATGCCCTTTGCTTTCTGTATGATACATACACAGTTTACTGATAGTCCCAGAATTAAAATCCAGCCAGATACACTGAACAAAACACTGGGAAAGCACTGAATCTTTCTTGGATGGTTTAGGACTCTGCTGTAAATAAGGAGTTAGAAAGGACATTCACTTAGAAGTTTAGACAGTCCGTGGCTCTTTGCAAACAGCTCTATTTTTGCTGTTGTTCCTAGACAATATTTTTGCCTTGTTGTGTTCTTGCAACTGTAGCCATACACAGGTTCTAGAAATCGTGAGGGAGTAACTTTTCTTGTTGGTAAAATGGCAGAAAACAATATGATACCAGTCCAAACGAGACAAGCCTAAGGTTACTAATGGGCGCTCTGTCGGCAGTCGGCCCGACCTGAGGATTATGGTCAAATTTCACGTTTGGCTGGTGCTTCGTGGCCACTGACATTCACTCCACGAGCTTCGGTGGCGCTGTCTAGTGTAAGAGGTGGAGCTGATGCTGTGCGAGACCCTGGGCTGAATGGTCTCAGTGACTGCAAGCTGAAGACACATCTTTTTTTATTTTTTATTTTATTTATTTATTTTTAAAGATTTTATTTATTTATTTGACAGAGAGAGACACAGTGAGAGAGGGAACACAAGCAGGGGGAGTGGGAGAGGGAGAAGCAGGCTTCCCGTTGAGCAGGGAGCCTGATGCGGGGCTCGATCCCAGGACCCTGGGATCATGACCTGAGCCGAAGGCAGACGCTTAACTGACTGAGCCACCCAGGCGCCCCTCACATTCTTTTTTTAGAATTAAAAAAAAATTTAAGACAATGTGGGCCTTGAACTCACGACCCTGAGATCAAGACCTGAGCTGAGATCAAGAGTTGGACGCTTAAGCGACTGAGCCACCCAGGGGCCCCATGAAGACACATTCTTATTTGGAATTGCCAGGGCTCCAGAAGCTTCTCCTGTCACAGAGATGGTGTCAGGGAGGTTCTGCGGGAAGGATGAACCTTTTTAGATTTTCCAGAAGGGTGAAACAGCGTTACTATCCATTGACAATGAAGTAAATGTAATCAGCCCTGTGAATTGTGAAACGTAAGTCAGACCTCTATATGTTCTGCGACAGGAAAAAAGTTCAAAAACAATTTGCATAAAGAGGGCAGAGGAAACCCACCTCTATTAAATCCAAGTAATCTGTGCCCTAGCCCCTCCCTGTTTGTTGTCTTGCTATAGGTACCTTTGCTTACTCAGGGTAAAGTCAAGTCTACAAATCCTCAGCTGCGGAGGAAGCGGTCTCTCTGACCCCTGCAGAGAGAGACTTTTCATTTGCAATGAGACAGCATTTAGACAACAATGTGGGCAGCAAATTCATCTCAGGGACAAAATGAAGATTACCGTGGGACTGGGAGTATTTTCGGAGACAGAACATGTCCTCTCTGCTTCATTAGCGAATTCAGTCCGTTCCGTGGTCGTTTTCCCGAACATTCTGGCTTGGGGGCTGGCTGAGGGGCGCTGCCGTCCTGCCTTCCCCGGAGAGAACAGCTCGGAGGGGGTTACCTCATTCCACTGTGGGAGTTTTATCTGCCTCCTGGATGGGTTGGTGTAGGCCCATGTCTAGACTGATTACAAAAGCACCAACAAAACAAAATAAATACCTAACATCTTACAGAAAAGGCACGAAACCAAACGGTACGAGTGAGAAGAACAATGCGTCTGTTGTGACAAGGGAGTCTTCACGAGGATGATGGAATTCCTGCACCCCGGGTTCCAATTTGTAAGGGCAACATTAAACGGCTTGAAGCAGGCCCTGGCTTGAATGCATTCATTTGGAAAGGCAATGTGTTTTGTGAGATAAGAGATTTTTTTTTTTTTTAACTGCCACGAGAATCAAAATGAAGATCAGTACGACTAAGTCTGTCCGTATGCACGCAGGTTTCCGCAAACAGCCTTGACTCTAGCTCCCCAATGTCACCGTTTGTGAATTCTGCTCTGTCAAGGGGACGCCGTATATATAATGCGACGCGTATATATAACGGCTCTGAGTCGATCCTGACTTGGCACCCACCTTGCTGTGTGACCTTAGGCATGTCTCTTAGCCTCTCTGGGCCTCCGTTTCTACATCTGTAAAATGAAGGTGTTGGAGTATCACGGTGAGTTCAGGACTCCAACGAAGCAGAATAAGTACAACAATTTCATTGCCTAATGGTGCTGGAAACTGGGGGTTTTCACCCCAAAAGAAAGCTATAATTATCATCTGTCCAAAAGAGCTCTTAAACACGCTGTCTCGAACTGAGGCTCCAGCTAAGTGACTCACTTCAGAATCGCCTCCAAAATGCTAAGTCGAGACATAATTCGGTGGCAGACATGCCACCTAACTGAAGGCCTCTTTGCTTGGCCAATAGTTCCATGTAGCCCGAGGTAGAACACTCGGCTCATTTGTTTATTTTCTCAACATGCATTTATTGAGCGCCTACTATATGCTAGGCCGTGGAGAGATGTTTCTCCTGGAATCCTGTGCCGCCTTCTTTCCTCCCTCTTCTTGTCCCTCTCTTCCGTCTTTGACTTGGGTTGTGTTTGTGGCCTCAGGTACAAAGGGTTGAGTTACAGCTGCTGCTTAGTTCATGGTCTATCGTCAGAGCTCGTCTAGACGATCCCCCTCTCTCGCTCTGTCTGACTCATTCGTTATTCCTTTTTATGCCCAAAGCCCACTCACATGCAAAGGCAACCATTTTAATGTGGTCAGTGTGTATCCCTCGGCGTGCATGTATTTTTGGGAAATGTGTGCTGTCCTCTGTGAATATGTTTTAATTCGTTTCAATGGTGAGATGCTATATAGTCCCTTCGGTTTCTTGCTTTTTTTTTCTTTACTTATACTGTGTATGATTTTAAGAAATATCCACACTGCTGGGTGTATGTATTGTCCATCGCTTCTAAGCGCTAGGTAATACCCCCATGCACCCCCCCCCACAGTATGCCTCCCCCCGCTCCGAGGACAGGCACCCTGGTGTCTTGCATGGCCCAACAACTAAGAGCCTTGGGTGTGGTCCACTATGGACCCGGGTCCTGCTGTTCTGCCTGAGACACTCTTCCCCCTTGGTAATGTGGACAATTTTGACACTTTCTTCAAGTCATCTTCTATGCTTTCTGCGAACACTGGACAATTTATATCCTTTCTTCTACACTTTCTTCAAGGGTTATATCCCTGACCCACTGACCTCTGCTCTCCCATGCATCCGACATACACCCTTATTATAACGTTTATATTGTACTGTGATTTCCTTTTTTTTTTTTTAAAGATTTTTTTTTTAAGTCATCTCTACACCCAGTGTGGGGCTCAAACTTACAGCCCCGAGATGGAGAGTCGCACACTCCCCCGACCGAGCCAGCCAGGCGCCCCCGTACCATGATTTCTTGCCTGTTTCCTTCAACAGATGTGAATGAAACCCACGTGACACAGGGTCTGGCACAAAGCTTTGCTCAATAAATGCTTATATAATGAATATCGGGTTCATCAAACCCTTATTAAACACCAACTGTATGCCAGCCCTGTACTCTGTTTTTAACATGAATCAAAGTCAATATATTTATTTCTTTTTTTAAAGATTTTATTTATTTGACAGAGAGAGACACAGCGAGAGAGGGAACACAAGCAGGGGGAGTGGGAGAGGGAGAAGCAGGCTCCCCGCTGAGCAGGGAGCCCGATGTGGGGCTCGATCCCAGGACCCTGGGATCATGACCTGAGACGAAGGCAGACGCCTAACGACTGAGCCACCCAGGTGCCTCAATATATTTATTTCTAAATATATAAAAGTGACTGAAAAGCAATGAGCTTATTTTGTTGGTTCCTTAGCAGACCTGTATCCAGACTAGTGCTATGTCCTTCCAAGAGACAGTCTCTTCAAATTCTCTAGAACTTCTCTTTGGGAAAAAACCCTCCATAGCCCATAGCACATTCTTTGGAATCTTCTTAGGAAGGCCTTTGTTTCCTGAAGGGAGAGCTGATTTTTGGAAACAGCTAAAAGCCACTTGGCAGCAAACCTTGTGAATGAGGTGGGTGATGAAGCTGAAGAACATTATTTTTGGTTCCAAACAAGGTGTGACTATAAAGAAATGAGGCTAATTTTTGTATATGGTACATAAACTGGCTCGAGAACAATTTCAAAAGAGGACTTTCAAACGCGTGGCCTTGGCAAGAAAAAAAATGTCTCCACCCTAGTACACACACACACACACACACACTCACACGACACACGGTGTCTAGTGTCTGCCCCAATATACAGACAAGTAAAATCAAAAGCCCTTGGGATTCAGCTTTAAAAAAATCAACTACAGAAGTCTGGGATAGAAGAGACCCGGCTTGGCCGCCATTCTTGCAAAAACCTCTGGGGGTTTCCGTTGGCCCCAAGCTCATCCTTCAGGCGGTGTGTACGGTGGCTTCTAAGCAAGCGTCCGAGTTCTAGGGCTGCTCTGGTGGAGGCCTTGGGCTTCTGTGGAAACATAAGCACCCAGGTTCCATCGTGCTAGGGCTCCAGTGGCCCCGTGGGCTCAGCGACCAGCAGGACAGCACATGAGGACCACGGACCCGCCGGAGCGCAGAGCAGGGCTGAAGGGGCTGAAGGAGCTGTTGGGAACAGCAACAAGAAGACAAATCCTCAAACGGGCAAGAGTCAGTGACTGAAAACTATTGTTGAAGAACAGCTGTGTGAAGAGTGGTGGTAGCTTCATTTCATGTTGGCCTTTCTGGATGAGCCAGGACCCATGGGTGAAAATTCGAGGAAGGCCAACTTAGGTTTAACCTAATAAAGCTTGACTCATGTTATGGAATTGTATGTTTGGTATAATCTCATGGGTGTGAATATACATATACGGAGAAAGAAAGCCTAGAAGGATATAGATAAAATGTTTAATAGTAAATATCTATGGGGGATGGAATTATGGGATACATGTCGTTTCTAAAACTTTATATAATGCTCTATTATTAGAATTTTTATTATCTATATGTATTTCTTTTGAATAAAATAAATCTGATAAAAATTGGAGGTGTCCAGCAACTGATGGGCTGCTCTGTGAGCCAGTGAGAGCCCTGCCTCTGGCAGTCATCAAACAAAGATGGCGGGATGAGCCAGCAGGTGTTTTCCAGCCTAGGGATTCCCCAGGTTATTCCCTGATTTAACCTTGTTCAAGTACCAGAGTGGAGCTGCTGGATGTTGACACATGCATTCAAATGAGAAGGAGGCCTGGAAACTTCCAACACGATGGGACAGCTTCCCAGCTGCCAGGCCTGTTCTAAGGACCAAATAGTCATCTTACCATAATTCGTGTGTAGGAAGTTTAAATCAGAGGGTAGAATAAACAGTTCAAAAATGAAAAGCCACTAGCTGTGAAACTGGATTCTGAACTAGAAGAAGAAAAAATATAGAAGGGCAGGGAAAGGCATGGGTAGAAAGTGAAAAGAGACTGGCTATTGGGTAAAACAAAATGTCAATAAAAGATGGCGGAGTGTCCATGGTTTGTCACGGGGTATGGTTATTCATTTTCATCCCAACCATTTAGCTGAAGCCAGCAGGCTATGCATATCCCAGAAGAGGTGTCTTCTGCTCCACCATTCAGCCTTGACAGACCCAAGCTGGTAGACAGTGTACCAAAGACAGCAGACACACTGGCTGGCTCGGGCCATGTTCTGGGCACTGAAGTATGTCAAATATGACCTCAGGCTGGAGAAGTCCTAAGAAGCATACGGGAACAGCACATACGTGACGCCAGCACCAGGCAAGACAATGATGCTACGAAATTGGAGCAACAAAGAGCCTAGGCATCTTGTCCTGACTCTCCCCTTTACCAGACGGAGCCTGCTTGAGATTCTTCCTCTCCCTCTCCTTCTGCCCCTCCCCCTTAAAAAATAAAATAATAAAATAAAATCTAAAAAATAAATACATTAAAGGGCACCTGGGTGGCTTAGTCGTTAAGCGTTTGCCTCAACTCAGGTCATGGTCCCAGGGTCCTGGGATCGAGCCCCGCATCGGGCTCCCTGCTCAGTGGGAGGCCTGCTTCTCCCTCTACCACTCCCCCTGCTTGTGTTCCCTCTCTCGCTGTGTCTCTCTCTGTCAAAAAATAAATAAAATCTTAAAAAAAATAAATACATTAAAAAATAAAAGCTGATAATCCCTTTCGCCTCCCAGAGAGGAAGAACGGACGTTAGAATAGTCCTCTCCTGCCTGCAGGCGTAAAACCTGGTCTCGGAACCACAAATTCTTTTTGCCACATTAAATAAAAACCTTCCTGAAGAATGACAGGAACGATTATTAGGCGAGAAGTCGGCTCTAGTTCTTTCTTCTGGCCCCCGTGCTGTTGTAATACCACCCTCCGGGGCCCAGGAGCAAACCTGCCCAGTATTTAGGTTTCCTGAATCCAAGAACAAAGATTTGTACAAATCCCATTCAAAGACAGAAATAATGATGGTTTGAAAAACAAAGATAATTCCCTTTCCAGTCTTACCAACTGCTACAAATCACTGAAGTCATATTAATAAATACAACTGATTATAGTCTTCAACGAAAGCAACGGAAGGAAACACTAAACCAAACATTTCCAATTTGTGTTTGTGAGAATTTCTGCAGAGAACGAAAATAAATATTGGAGCCCTGTGGTCCACAGGACACCCTGCCAGAAGTGTGTTGGGGACAGCAGGAGCGGGGCATGATAAGTTGTGAGTAATGACACCTCTTGCGTCTCGCATGGTGACCTCTGGCCATCAGACAGAAATTGGAGATCCTGGCTGGAACCACCTTCTAGAATCAAAGGGGACTCTCCGGTCCCTTCCTTGACCTTTTCCGCGCTCCTTCACAGTGGCTCACCCTCTCTTTCTCATACTCATTCAGCTTCTCCTATCCTTGCCCTCAGGTGGGAGTTGAGTTCCTGCTCATTGGAAAGAATCAATAATGTTTCTGTTGAAAAAAACCAAATGTTTCTGTTGACCTCACCTGGCAAATGAGCCACATCCTAGGCATTGTGACAGTGACAAGTTGGTTATTCCTGAGGTTCTTTGGCAGCAGCACGTCCAGATATCCGCATCAGCGCCATGATAGTTTGTGATGTTGCACATGTAAGACCCGGATTTCAGTGGGAACACCGGCCTACAATCGGCAAAGAGCTGGTAAGGCGTGTTGGTGCCAGACCGTCCGCTCCAGGAGAACAGGGACCAAATATTTGTTTTCTCCTGCCTCCAGCGTCTGGTAAGTACCTGATGCACAACAAGTACACAAAACCTCGCTGTCAAGGATACAAGTGTCGAAGAAACCCACCTGTAGCCAAGAGTGGATGCGGTCACGTGCTGTAAATCAAGGCTTTCCCGATGCCCACCTTTACAGCTTGACCCAGGCTGACTGTTGGCCCCGCCATGGGCCTGTCCCTGGAGAAGGGTGACAGACGACAAGCCCGAGACAGTAGCAGAGAAGCTTGGGGAGTTAGTTCTTCGCACAATTACTCTTTCTTGGGCCTACGTCTCTTGGGTTGGGGGAAAGGAAGGATGGTAATCGTGTGATTGAACGTGACCCAAACGGAGGGTTTCTCTTTGGGCAAAGCACTTTCAGCAAAGGGAAATTTGTAAAGAGAGACAGGGGAACTTTTTGAGATACCTTTTGTTCATTGGCAAGAACACTCTAACTCAAGATTTCCACGTGGAGATTAGGCATTGGGAGTGTGTTGGGAGGGGGGCTTTGACCGGGGCTTGGGGCCAGGATTGATCCCCCAACAACAGGTAGGCAGGGAGGTAGGGTTGAATGACCTCATTGACGCCCAATGGGATTTTTCCCATACTGAACAGAAAGCTAGGTGAGGGGGAGGAAAAGCACCGCGTGGTCACCATGTATGAGGGCTTACAAAAAAAGACCCAGTGCACTTTTATTTGAACATTTATTTATTTTTTTCCAAAGAAATCCATGCAAAGGGAAAGAGAAAGAGAGAGAAAGGGAGACATGGTAACCATGTTCTAGCAACCAAACATAGGAAAATAATTTGGCACAACTTGAGTTTTTTTCTTTGCAAAAAGATGATCTACACTACCACTAAAATTTACCTTCCTCAAAGACACCATTGATTTTCGAAAACACAACACATGGTTGGTCTTCTACTTAATGGCTGGAGGAGGTATACAAGATAAAAAAAATAGAAAAAAAAATAAGAAGGTGGCTCCCTTTACAGAGGAAGGCCACGGGGTGCCGCCGGGCAGCATGGGCGCGAGCACTGGGAAGTCAGTGCACCAGCAGGAAGAAGCCCGCCACGTAGATGGCCAAGCTGGTGAGAACCTTCAGCGGGGAACAGCTGTTCCCCAGGTTGTGAGAGGCTGCTATCTCGTTGTCCTTCTGGTTCACGTGTTGCTTGCTTCCAGGTGCGTCATCCACGTCCAGATCGTAAGCCAGTTCTGCTGAAAGAAAAGAAGCATTTGAAATTCGGGATCCCCGACAGCATCAGGTGTCCGCTAGTCATGGCTCAAGCGTTGGTCTGGACCGCCGGGGCACCCCAGCTTTCGTGGAAAGGAAGGTGGCCGGCTGAGAAGGAGCCACGGCTGGGTGCGTGGGGGGTCCTCCCGAGGAAAGAGGTGGCCAGAGAGGCTCCTTCCCAAGGTCACACCAAGGGCGAGAGGCTGGCTGCTCCCCTCTGCCCTTCGGCTCCACCCACCCACACGCCAGGGTGCAGGTCGGGAGCTGCGCGTCATCTCCTCCCTAGGTAAGGCTATGCTTGAAGACCTCTTTCACCAGATCTCACTGGTATTGCACTGTAAGGTGCTGGGTGGGTGACTCTGTGTGCCTTTGCGTATGTGTGTGTCAGTGGGGCGGGGATGTTGTAGACCCCCCGTGTGCCTCTCCTGGGCCCTGCGCCCCACAGATTTTCTCCTGGAAGCCTCGCTTGAATTAGAGTCGAGGATAGGGTAGTTTGCCATTGAAAGTTGTTTTATTTTTCCCAAATATTTCTTCTTTGATTTATGTTGTCTTTTCATTTATCCCTGACTTAAACACATACACACACACACATACAGAGCATAATTGATCTAACGCATAGGATTTAAACTGATACCAAGCAAAGACCAAGGAGAGGCCGATGGGTAAGGGCTTTCCTTCTTTGACCACCTACCATTTATGGTATATGTTCATGATTCTGAAAAGAAATTGGGGTGTTGGCACTGGCCCAATGCGAACGCCTCTCAGAAGGCACATCTGAGTAGATGGTGGTTTGTCAGGAAATTCAAGATGGCCAGCCCTGGCCCAGAGGTCAGCTTCCTTCCGCTTCGTTTTTCCAGATTTAGAACTCGGATCGACTCCCTTGGCTTTTCTAGACTCAGTTGCCAGTGTTTCTATTTCAATAGCTTGGGAACGTGGGGTGATGTGAGTGCCCTCACCAGCCAACTGGCCTGTGGCCCCGGAGCCGGAAGGATCCCTCGGGGACACTGAGATACAGAGCAACAGGCATGGAGGAATGACTGGGATTCTACAGAGGGAAGGAAGGAAGGAGAAGGAAGGGCTCCTCTTACAAGGGATGAAACACTCAGCAAGTCACAGGAAGAAAGTGTGAGGACTCACTGGCCCAGGATGCGTGCAGAGCGGGGCCCGGGACCAGGGCTGCTCGGTGGCCGGCAGCGGTTAGAGCAGGCAGCAAGGGCAAGGTGATCAAAGCCGGGGGATCACACAGATTGCAATGCTCCTTTTCCAAAAGGGCTAAGGTAGTTTCTACTGCCCTCAGCAATGACGAGGGAACCAAATTTACGGGGCCTCAACTGGAAAAAGATATTGCAGTCAGCATAAGATAATATATCAAGGTTTCTTTAATTGCACGTATTTGATTACTACACAGATCAACTTTTTCCTCTGTCTTCGTTTACTAATTACATTTCTTAATGCATGACAGTTCATATCCTTTGCCTTTGTATCTGATGGGTATTAAGGTTTTTCCTCTTAATTTGAACATATGTTTTATTGACTCCTCTGTCATATTAAATACAAATAATGTTTCTCTTTTCTGGTTAACTATAATTAGTTTTCATTGCTGTACGAAGAAATCATGTCCTACCTTTTAATAGATACGAATCTGACTACTTTTTGCCTCTCTAAAGCTGAGACAGTTGTTCTCCTGGAGTGCCAAGAAGAATTCAAATCAAATTTTCTGGAGAACCCTCTTACCCAGGGAAGAGCGACGCGGCTGACTCTAATCGGGATTCCCTCTCCCCATAAAATAAATACACACAAAGAAAAGAAAAAGAAGAGGAGAACAAAGAGCCGCGCTCTATTTGGAAGTCAGACCTCTTTCTCAGAAAGGTGAACTATGCGCAGCGCACAAGCAAAGGCCGAGGTCAGCACAGGCTCAGGTCACGATCGGATTTCACCAAAGTTGAGAACACATATGGCTCTAGCTGTTGAAAGCCCAGCCTTGAGTCGCAGGGCAACTTCTCAACTTAAATGCAGAGGAGTATTTTTAGGGTTGACCTGAATGAGCGAACCCTTAGCCTTGCTTTCGGATTCCTTTTCTGGATATTCTCCTTGCCCAACGTCAAGATGAAACAACATCTATTCATGTTACCACTCAGCCCCTGTGCTATTTATCTTGCTCTTCAAATAATCCACGAACACTGGACAGTTTCACGTCCTAGAGCAGTTACGGTAAACCTAGCAGATGCTAAGCCCAGGAGTTTCGAATCTTCTTTGCCACCAAAGACCTCGTTTGTTATTTCTATCTCTTGGACCCTATGTTTTGGAATTATAAAAATGACGACCAGTTACAGAGTCCTCGTTGTGGGCCAGGCACTGTGCTAAGCTATTTATATACATGATCTCATTTAACTTAACCTTCTCAACAATGTTGCAAGGTAGGCATTATAATTCCCATTTTACTGACAAGGAAGCTCCAACTCAGGTTCCTTTTTTGGCCCATATTTACCCAGCTGGTAAGTGACAGAGGGGCTGTTTAAATGCAGGTCCAACTCTGAACCTCATATGAAGCTATACCGTCCCTTGAACAATTTTGTACATCAAATCAACTGTAGTGATTAAGTAGTAATGGATTTTTTTCTTGAAAAAAAAAATGCCGCCTTGATTAGTAAAATATATATTCCCAAAGAGAACTCAAGAGCATGAGAAAAGTCAGTGTTTCCACATGAAAGTGATCACATACTTGACTGAGTAGCCTTATTAAGCTTTGTGAAATCCTGAGAAGAGCTCTGGGTTTGGGGACTGAGAATGAAAATTATGTCGCTTCCATTGCCTGAAGAAATCAGCAATGGGCCACCATCATGGAGATTCGAGACGAAGGGGACAGCTTAGCATGACAGTGAAGCATTATGGGAGACAGAGGAAATAGGGTTTTGGTCAAAGATAAATGTAGATATATTCCTGGACAGGGGAAATATAACCCAGTTTAATTCAACAAACTTAATGGTAGCCTACAATGTCCCAAGCATTGAGCTAGAAGGCTGGAGAGAGACTTAGTGCCTGCCTTCAGGAATCCCACACTCACCGCTTCTCGGCCTTTTGGCTAAGATCAAGTGTAGGAATCCCACACTCTGACAAGGAAAACAGACCAAGAGACAAACCAACTAGATACTTGGCAGAAGGTAGTAAGGGCTCAGATAAAGGCACAAGCAAAACACCGTGGGGAGAGAAAAATTCCAAACAGAAGGATCTGGGAAGACTTTACAGAACAAGTGGGATATAATCAACACCACCAAGGATGGGTGGGACCATGGCGGAGCAGAATGAGATGGTGGTTCATTTCAGGCAGAGGGTTCAGCTTGAGCAAAATCATCAATATCAGAGAGTGGAGGCAGGGCATGCTCAGTAAGAGCAAGTAGCCTCTATGATGGGAGGGAACATAGGGTGTACACTGTTGGGGTGTGTGTGTGTGTTGCATGGTGGGTGCTAAGAGGTAAGGCAGGAAGGACAAGTAAGGGCCAAATCACGGTGGATTGGGAATGCTAAGACTTTACTCTGTGGGAAACAGGGAGCCACTGAAGGTTTTTAAGTAAGAAACTCACACAATCTGATTGGTGTTTTTTAGAAAGATCGTTGTTAACAGTTTGGAGGACAGCCCGAAGTGGGAGAGACTTGTCAGACATCTTGTCTTAGAAAAAAACAAGAAGCCTGTGGGAACAGTATCTGGGGATCAGCCAGAAGCAAATATACATTTTTTTTAAAAACCTACAAAGGAGCTAAATCTACACCAAATCAAAACTTTCTCATTTTGCTACAAACCAGATCTATTATGGGAATCATCTTAAACCATTCCCTTTTAAGTCATTCATATTTTTATGTTTATCAGTGATTTTCCAGAGCATATCTATGCTGTATTAGATACATACTGTAAAATGCACATAAATTGTTTCTACCTTACAGTTGATTGTCAGTGAGAACCAGCAAGGAGATTTTCACACAAAATCCAAAAATCGGTTTCTATTTGTAATCAGTTTGCCTATACCCAGAGGGTAGACCCAACAATCCATACTAATTAAACGCTCAGCCTGGACTCTCATTTTGACTTCCTTAGTGCTGCACATTAGATACTCTCTTTATATTTATTTATTTATTCACATTGGAACACTCATCATTGAAGTACTTTTATCTTATGTACAATGAGTTGGCATTAAAGTAGGTATCTTGGATATCTGCAGTTAAGGTAGGTATCTTGGAAGGATATCAAGGAAGTTCACGTAATCCAACTTAATGAAGCCCATTTCCTTTGCGTACCGATGGACACACCGACGGACACATTGGCAGCACACTTCAAGGCCATATTTCTGGATCAGATGGTGCCAGTTCGAGCAGACATGGCAAGAACAAGAACCCTGGCCGAATTTCCCCAGGGGCTCCAGCAGAGCTGCTGGTGACCCATCTTGCTCTCTCGGATGCGCAGAGGCAAAAAAGGCTATTTTTTAAAAAAACTTTTAAGTAAACTCTACACCCGACGTGGGGCTCAAACTCACAGCCCAGAGATGGAGAGTTGCACGCTCCGCGGACTGAGCCAGCCAGCCGCTCCTAGATAATCCCTTTAAAATAATCATCAGTCATCAAGGTCTGTACTTTGTGTTGAAAGGTTTTTCTGAGGGGCGCCTGGGTGGCTCAGCCGGTTAAGCGTCTGCTTTCGGCTCAGGTCATGATCCCAGGGTCCTGGGATCGAGTCCCGCGTCAGGCTCCCTGCTCCGCAGGGAGTCTGCTTCTCCCTCTCCCTCTCCTTCTGTGTGTGCTCTCTCTCTAGCTCTCACTCTCTCTCAAATAAATAAATAAAATCTTTGAAAAAAATTTTAAAAAAGAGAAGTTTTTCTGAGTTGGGCAAAGCCCTCTGTGGGGAACCCTCCAGCCTTTAGTGGAGTTCCCAGGGGAGGCTGTCCCATCCTGATAGTCTGGGGCCCTGGGCTCCAGGCCCAGCTCAGCCACTGTCTGACACTTTCACCTTGGGCAAGTCATTTCCCTCTACTCTGGACTTCGGTGGCTCCGTCTGCCCAAATCAAGGCGTTGAACTGGATGAACTCTACGTGTCCTTCTACTTTGAGTTCTCTCAGATTCCCAGGCTCTCGGGGCCCAGGGAGGGACAGAGTCTGCTGGGGGCTGCAATCTTCCTTCCACTCGCAGTAGCCCAGGGGCTGTCCCCAGCAGAACCTCCAGAAGCAAGTAGGGGGCAATAGGCTGCTTCTCTTGGACTGTTCATCAGCTACGGAATTCTGAATCCTCTTTCTTCTTGAGCTGATCTAGTCTCGGATAAGAGACGCTGGCAATAAATAAATCTGCGCTGCGCTGTTTGGCTTTTCTTGAAATCTTGGCAGAATAACCTGCGCCGAGGCCCGTGCACGCAGAGCTCTGGGGGAGAAGTTACCGGACCCGGGGCGCATCAAGCCGGCAGGCACAGCCAGCCAGGGAGGATCTGCCAGCCAGCGAGACGAGCCTGAGGGCCCTTCCAAAGCCGCTGGGGTCTTGGGCGCATGATAGGGTGCACATGCTCGCCCTCTGATGGCAGGGGCATCAAGGGGAGCCGTGCCTGGCCATGGGGGCCTCGCCCACACCAGCAGGCAGACCTCGCGGGCCAGCCTGAAAGGAGAGCTGGTATCAAAATCCCAGGGGAGAGAATGCTGCTGTTGAGCCAAGCATGGGGGTTTCTTCCTTGCTAAGCCTGCGCCGGCAGATGGCTTCAATCCGGCCCTAATATAGCAACAGAGCAATACTGCTGGCCCTGGGTTTCGCGTTTGCTGGGTACAGTTGGCTCCCAAGACAGGAATATGTGAAACCTTCAGTGCATTGCTTGGCAGACCCCGGAGGCTGAAAGCGGGGAAGTCTCTGGAGGAACCGTGTGCCTTGCACCGCGGCTCACTCTGCGGCCCGCTCCCACAGACACCCTCGGGCGCTGCCGTTCACTTCGGAGTCCCAAACAGATCTCGGCTCCCGTGCCCGCCCCGTCCACACCACCCTCCGCCTGCCCCATCAGCCCCCACTCCCTTGTGAACTTTCAGGTGTGAAATGACTCCTTGGACTTGAAAGCAGAAGAAAGTGACTTTGCTAATGACCCTGGGGTCTCTGGGAGTCTAGATTTTCTTCTTCATAGATCAGATGAGAGGAAGCCGGCACCCTCGGGGCCTCTGGGTTTTAATCGGTCTAGTGGGACTCCTTTCGGAACAGGCCCATTTCACAACGTGTCTTCTTGACAAACAAGGAAGCTGCCGATTTTGCAGACTGTAAATTCTGGGAAGAACCTGTTGACCTCTCCCGGAAGAGGGCTGGGCAGTGAGATGCCCACTTCATTTCCTACAGCCAGTTCCAGCCTGCAAACATCCTCTGGGCTGTTGAACAACCACGGTGGATTTCCCCAGTAGTGTGGGCACGGCCTCCCCTCTTAGAGGCCTCTGTTGTTGAGGCCAGGCTATGTGCCTCCTCAGGGCACACTACAGCGGGCTGTGGGTGCATAAAGCCATGGCATGCTTTTCCCTAGACATACAGGGGGGAGAGCACACCATTTTATACTAAAACACGCAAGGCTGTGTGATGGAGGAGAAATGCACTCTTTGCAAACTCATTTAAGACTTCATACAGTAGCTCATGTTTACGAGGACCTTCGGGTTCTGTCCCAGATCCTCGGGAGCAGGTGCTCACTCTCACTCCTCATTGATGTACGGGGTCCTTAGGTAGGAAGGTCTTAAAAGCACTGGTAGGATACTAGGGTCATCTGGGCTTTGTACGCTACTCAACGCTGGACACGCTGACTCACATGTTCCTCATTAATGACTGCCGGTAGGCTTTTCTATGACAACGGCCTTGTCGAGAGAACACCACAATAACTGCCCTTACCTGGGGCTCCGACTGCTTAGTTTATTAATACAAAATGGTGGGGCGCCTGGGTGGCTCAGCTGGTTAAACGTCTGACTTCAGCTCTGGTCGTGATCCCAGGGTCCTGGGATTGAGCCCCACGTTGGGCTCTCTGCTCAGCGGGGAGTCTGTTTCTCCCTCTGCCTCTGCCCCATCCCCCTCCCCTGCTTGTGCGCTCTCTCTCTCTCTCTCTCTCTGAAATAAACCTTAAAAAAAAAAGAAAAGAAAACTAATACAAAATGGTTTCCAGGGGATCTGACTACGACTAATGCTTCACTATTGCATTTAGCCATTAAGAAAGGAACAAGCAAAAATATCACTTAATCCCTTTGGAAATTAAATCATTTTACTATAGAATCTTATTTATAACATGGGCCACTACTATACTTATTTAGGTACATCATGAGTCAAGTCATATTCCCAGAAACAGAACAACTGTGTCCTAGAAACCCTGACAGCATGAACGGGTGGTGTGGGTGCGGGCCCTCCTCCACCGGCCCCAGAATTATCACCACCTTCCGCAGGAGTGTCCTGACTCCTCCTCTCGTGTCTATAGATCCTTATCACCCAGGGCTGCCTGACGGCTCCACGGGAATCATGCTTCATCACAGCCTTCACTTCCCACAGGAGAAATTACCTCACCCCGTGGGACAGAGACACTGTTCTGCAAGTGCCACGGGAGAAGATTCAGATGAGAACAGGCTTGGAGAAGGCGAGGGAAGAGGACATTGTAGAGAGGTGAGGACTAGCATGGTCCAATGTTTATGGAGAGGTCGAGCAACGTAAAGAACGGAGAAGCAGCTATTGAAAGTGTCAACTAGATGGTTACAGGAGACTCTTGAGAAAAGTTCAGTAGGGCGGTTCGGCGAAAAAACAAACCATATTGAGTTGAGGAGAGAACAGGAGCTGATATGGGTTCACAGAGTCCTGATTGGCCTTTGGAGAAGCTTGAGAGTGAGTGAAACGAAGCACTGTCACCCTGTGCCCCAGGGACCGTGTCACAATACGTCACTAGTCTGTACAACCACGCCTCGTCGTTAGAAGGTGCCTCCAGAGTGCTGACTCAAGACAGCCTTTGGAAGTGCTGTATTCTTGTCATCCTTGATACACGGACAACCTCAACTAGACACTCAGAGACTTGTGTGTCAATGTTGATAGCCGATTACTCACAACGGCCAAAGGGTGGAAGCAACCCAAGTGTTCATCGATGGATGAATGGATAAATACAGTGTGGTACATTTATACAATGGAATATTATTCGGCCACAGAGAGGAACACAGGACTGATACATGCCACAACATGGATAAAACTTGAAAACATGATGCTCAGGGGCACCTGGGTGGCTCAGTCGGTTAAGCGTCTGCCTTCAGCTCAGGTCATGATCCCAGGGTCCTGGGATTGAGTCCCGCATCGGGCTCCCTGCTTAGTGGGGAGTCTGCTTCTCCCTCTACCCTTCCTCCCTGCTTGTGATCTCTCTCTCGCTCTCTAATAAATAAAATCTTAAAAAACATGATGCTCAGTGAAAGAAGCCAGTCACAAAATATCACATAATATACAACTCCATTATACGAAATGGGCAGGGTAGGCAAATTTTGGAAATAGTGGTAATGGTTGCATCACATTTTGAATGTAATTGATGTCACCGAATTGTATACTTAATAGTTTAAATGGCAGGTTTTATGTTATATATATTTTACCGCGATTAAAAAAAACCTATAGAAACCAGACAATAATGGCATCTGGGGCAAATCCCAGTTCCTAAAGGGAGTGCACTGCTACTCCAGTATTTTACTTTGCAGAGGGGTGTGTGAACGTACCCCACACCAAAGCATCCACCCCCACATGGCACTCCCTCGGCGTTTTGAAAGTCAAGTTGTCCAAAAGAATTAAAATGAATGGATATTTAGACACTAGCCTAGAATTGCAGATGTGACTCCGCACTTGGGAATGGCGGAAGAGGGCAGTTTATGTCAAGGATTTTAACCGGAGGCTAACTATTTTAAGAGAAATTTTTATAGAAGCTCTGGAAACTTATTTTGTGGCTCACACAGATGATAAGCTGAAACCATATTTAAAAAACATCAATGAACGGATACACTCTGTCTTCATTTCTTTAACAAAAACGTAATGGTTTAGATTCGCGGAGCTCTGTTTATAATATGAATTTCAGGCATGATGCCGCTACAGAGCTATGCATCTCTGGGCTTTGAGGATATAGAAGAAAAACACAAAATGTCACTTATTGTGGCCAAATCCAATTGCTGGTGAGGTGTCAGGAGAGTGAGGGAGGGGCCTTATGGTCCCTCGGAGACCAGGCTCCAAGATCCTCAGTGAAAAGCACCGTGATGGCATTTGGAGCAAGGCTTTAGGTACACTTGGATGGGAAAACCCAAAGTGTGGTAATCTTCCATTTTTAATAAGCCATGGTGGATCTTACAAAAAACATACCCAAGAACTAAAATGTTTGCAATGTCCTGGCAATGCCCAACAGCGGAGAAAATTATTAGCACAATAAATGGGTCCAAATGGCTCGAGTCCCTGAAAACCCTCGGCCCGGCTGTGGGAACATTGCAGGCCAGAGATCTCAACAGCCGGCAGGTGTCCTTATAAATGAAAGATGAAAAAAAAAGCCTCCTTAAGTTGTTCCATCTGATTTTCTTCCTTCAAAACTCTCCAATTATGAAATGCCTCCATCATCATCAGTGGGATTTGGGGAATTGCGATTACTTTCCCCTCAATTTACTTGGAAGAACACATTGTCATACTTCGGGTCTGGATCGTCAGTAAGTCCCCCTTCTCACGTTCACCCAGGCGGTCCCGACCATTTCTCGCTTTCCTTCAGCCCCTCTCACCTCCCAAAGCCCCTGTAGTCCTCAGGGTCCCAGCTGAATAAGATACCCACTCCTTTCCAATGGCCCACCACTGTCCGGGAAGCAGGACTGTTCTAGTCTGTGACAGCAGGAACAAGACAACGCTCTCTTCCTAAATCATAAGTTGAATCACATCTGTCTCTTCTTCAAAGTCCTTTGATGGCTCCCTACTGGATGTGGGATCAAGTCTTATTTCCTTAGCGTGGCATTCACGAGCTGCTCCTCATCTTCTCTTGTTTTCTAGTTTCCACTGCCCATATACTTCTCCAAGTATCATATACTGGAGTCATACCATCGAATTCATCATTTGCTGGAAAAAGCAAGTTCTTGGAAGTTCCCATGCCTTTCTCCATGCTGTTCCCTCAGCTTGGGATGGTCTTACATGATACCTCTTCCAGGAAGTCTTCCCATCTTGCCCCAGCCAAAATTAATCCCTCCCCTCTCTGGCTCTTAGTTGGATTGTACTTCCAGTATAGCATTCATCTCAATCTGTCTCATAGGAGACTTAGTATTTCTATGTTCCTGTCCTCAGCTAGACTATGAGCCCCATCAAAGTAAGAAATGAGTCTTATTCGTCCCCGTGGCTGCCGCACAGAACCTGGCTAGCACGGATGCTTACAGACATGCTTGTTGACTGACTGACTGACCGAACACATTATCCTCAGTCTCCTGAGAGTACTTGCAGGTGCAGGGCCACTCCCTTAGCAGACACCCTTCCCAAAGAGTCTCTTCTCATGACCTGATGATTTCCTTAGGGGAAAGAGTCCCGCAGAGCTATGATGAAGACAAGACAAAGGCAGGGCCTGTGGTGGGGTGGCCCAGACAGCAAATGGCAGGGCTCCGACCCTGACCTCTAGATTCCGAAGCCCTGCTGACAACAGCCAGCTCTTGATACCCCCCAGCATCAGTTCCCTGCACTCGGGGTGCATGGGATCTACAAAGATTATTGTCTCATTCCCTTTTGCTGCCTGGAACTTGATGCCTTGCTATGTAAGCAGCTGACACAAGCCGGCATTCCACGGGCCATGCTGGGCAGGAAACAGGTTTTCTGGTGAGCAGGTTCCATTTATTTCTTACTTGGAAACTTCGCGATCGGGTTCCCATACCTTTGACCCCTGCCGCTGCCCCGCCATCTACCCACCTCTGGGCCACATACCCTGCCCTTCACCTCACCACCGATTCTTAAGCCTGGGGGCTGCTGGTGATTGGGATTTCAGCCCTTGGCTGTGTGACATGAAAATAGAGCTTCGTTCGTGAAGTCCCTTGTTTGGCTGTGACAAGACAAAGCAATAAGCCTTGCGTCCCCCGCACCGACGCAGGCCTGCACCCTCTCCCCTCCCAGGGCTCTGCAGGATGGCTGCCAGGAAAATACAGTTATGTGCTGGCCTGGGGAATAGATACACTGCCCTAACCTGAAAGTTCTGTGTTTTCATTTCCCCCCTTTTCCACTTCTCTATTCACTCCTTTTTCTCTTCCCGTTGCTCGTTCAACTCGTTTCCTGTGTCCAATTATTATTCTCTCCTCTTCTATCTAGTCCGTGCTACTACGCATTCTCTCTGGTCTCCACTGTGATGTTTTCCATATCCTCAGGCAAGGGGCAAGGCTGGAATCATCTGGTGGATTTTGAATATTAAAGATGCTTTTCTGTTCTTTCCCACTTTGAATGGAAACCTCTCACCAGGGTTCTATTTGTTTTAGAAGTGTTCTAGGAGTTCTAGTATCTCCTTCCTTATTCTTGTACTGTTTACCACTCTGCACCATTTCCCTGGTCCTGCCTGATAGCCCCCAACCCCTGCACCTGCCCATGCCCCCTCTGTAATTTCCCTTCTCTCTCATCTCAGATTTGTCTCACTTCATAGCTATGCCATTTTATTTTTATTTTATTTTAAGTCATCTTGACACCCATTGTGGGGCTCGAACTCACTGTGCAACTCTTGACCCCAAGATCAAGAATTGCACGCTCCACCGACTGAGCCAGCTGGGCACCTGCCATGCCTGTGTGGTCACTATTGCATGGCCTTGTTTTTCTCTTAAGGGGAAAATGACTTGGACTTAAATAAAGAACATTCTAATAATTAGTGCAATCTGAAAATTGCACAGGCCTCCCCTAAACAGTGAGCTCTATCTCTGGAGGTGGTCCCGGAGAGTGTGGGCAGCCGTTTGGTGGAGATATCAGTAAGGGGGTTCAAACAGAGAGTGAGGGGGGAGGTAAATAGCATCTGATGACCCTTCCAACCCTGAGATTCTAGGATTTCATTCCGGTCTTTAGAGGTCTCATGGCAGGGATAAAGGGTGAAGGGAGCGGGTTCAAGTGACCTTTGCATTCCTCCCTTTGACACAGATACTGTGTGCAGAGGAATCTAAAGAGACTGCTTTGGAGCCTCTCTCAAAGAAAGGGATGGTGTCTTTTGGAGACCATGACTGGCTTAGAGAGAAGGGCTCTAAGTTTGCCAAGGAGTTATCAACCAAGACATCATTTTAAGGGAGTAACTGCTGGCCTCCCTAAAATGGGGAGAGAGAACTACATAGTCTGTCCAGCTTAAGAAGGTAGGGGCTAAGTCTCAGAAATAATGTGAATATTTATCCAGCATATGGAATGTACAGATATGGTACGAGATGGTCAGTACAGAAGATGGAGCAATGAACTCAGGAACTGTTTACGCTGCATCTTCTCCCTACCAATATTAAACAATTAGTGGTAATTCGCAGGTGGTAGACATCTTGCTCAACGCAGCCACATGATGGTATCACTCAGGATCCACAGGAAGAAAAGAAGAGGCATCAGATGGAGAAAAATCATTTTGGGAACATGATGAGGACATAAGTTGGAAGGACCCAAGGGGAAGGCGACTGAGGAGAAAAAGCTGGGTGATCCTCATACAAATAGCTCTGTGGGCCTTAGAACAAAGTAGGCAAGTCCAGAGGGAGGCCAGGAAAGGTAAAAAGATGCCAAGTGGCCCAAACCCACAGCTATAAAGATGTAAGAAGGAAAAGGGAAAATCCTACTACAAAGGGTGGCAGCTAGATCACTAAGCAGGAGTAGAGAAAGCAGCAGGAAAATATTAAACCAAAATAAAAAGAAGATGCACCTAGCAAGAAATGAAGTAGAGCCAAGGGCGGCCCCAGTTCCTTATAACTAAGAAGGGGGCAGGAATTTGGGGTATTGTCTTTACCTATCTACGGGATACATCAAATGTGCCCGTCAACCAAGACAAATGCATCTGTTTATTGGCCAAGTGAAATGAAGAACGAAAGTGTCTGAGAAGAGCAAGGTGTCACGCTATGAGCATAATAGAGGCATTGGGAGATGAACGATGGGTGAAACAGGGGATGGGGATTAAGGAGGGCGCTTGTCATGATGAGCACCGGGTGAGTGTGGAAGTGTTGAATCGATCTATTGTACACCGGAAGCTCATATTACCCTGGATGTTAACTATACTGGAAGTAAAATCAAGACTTAAAAAAAAAGCAAGAGAAAATGAATGACAGCATGTCAGAGTGAAGAGGCCTTGCATGGCCAATAAAGAAGCCATGTTTAAACAATCAAAATGCAATCAACAACAACAACAAAAGATGGGAACTGGGGCCTTAGAGCCTGGCACCCTAAACTTCTTCTGGAAACAAATGCTAAAAAAAATAATGGAAGTAAACACAGCAGCTCCTCTGCAATGATCCAAAGGCAAACAGGGAATAGGGTGGTAATATCCATTGCTTGGTGAAAAGCAAATCAAATGGAAAGTAGTTTCTGATACTGCAAGAGGGTGGGAGAGAATCAGGATGTGGCATCAGGAGCTTCCTGTGATTCCTGTCATTTTATCTCATGGAGGCTTTCCCAGCCAGTTAGGAAGAAGAGGTTAGACTGGAAAGCTCCCCTTGGAGTCACAGCCTGCCCCAAACTAAATCCTGATGCACTGGTTTTTTTGTTTGCTTTTTACATTTTTACCTTTCCGACAACTTTATTGAGGTATGATTTAAATACCATACCATTCACCCATTTCAAGTACATTTCCAGTGTACAATTCCATGATTTTCAGTGAATTTAGCGAGGTGTGCAACCAGCATCATAATTCAATTTCTGAGCATTTTCATCAACCCAATACCCAGTAAGATCCCTCATGCCAGTTTACAGTTGAACCTTCAGTGGAGTCTTTTTCCTTTTTCCTTTGAGCTCTCTTGCAGCATCCAATACTGCTGGCCACTCTCCGTTTTGAAGCTTGGCCTCCCCTTAGTTTCAGACATCACTCCCTGCAGGTGCTCTTCTACCTCTCCGGACCGACCTCAGATTCCTCTGAGAATCCCTCAAGCTGTATTTCTTACAGATGGGTGTTCTCTCATCTCTTCCTTGGCCCTCCACTCTTCTTGCTTTATGAGTCTCCCTGAATGTTCTCTTCAGTGCCCCTGGTTTTAGCTATCACTAAGGAGGATTCCCAAATCTCTCTCTTTCTCAGACATCTCTCTGAAGATCTAAATGCTCCCTGGCCATTTCTACCTGGACGGTTCTCAGGCAACAGTCCCAACAAGTCACAAACAATGCGGCCTTTCTAGTCCCTTAAGTGTCCCCTCTCCTGTCCGCCCCCCCACCCTCGCCCCCTTCCCAGCCTGGTTTGGTGATTGCCTCTTACTGGCCATCCACTTGTCCAAGCCCTAAACTTGCAGGACTCCCTAATTCCTCTTCCTTTTTCACCCTCTGGGTCTAATTAATGCTCGCATCCGGTAAGTTCTGTGTCCTTACGATTTTGTGAATTCCTCTCCTTCCCATTGCCATTGGGACTGCTTAGATTATGCTCTCATTATCTCTCACCTGGACTAGCAGCCTCCCTGTTTTGTCCTCATGCAAACTATCCTCCCGCACGGTTGATAGGCTTCTTTTATTTTGTTAATTTTTAAACTACTCAACACATGAATGCATTCTTGAAGCTAAAGGTTCAAACAATTCAAACAACACCTGAGTATATAGAGCAACAAAGAAAGCCCCTTCCTTTCCACTCCCCCCCCCAACTCTCCGGGGGGTAATGACTGGTAAATAAAGAAATACTGGTACTTTCTATGCATATGCATATGCATATGCTACAATCTCTCTGAAATCTTTGTATATTAATACACATAGAATTCAATCACTGCAAGAAATTCCATAGTATGAATATCACCATCAGCCGTTTCCCCACTGAGAGGCATTCCGTTTGCGCCTCACTCCTTCCTCGCCCAAACAATGCTGCAGTTAACATCCTCCGACACACACTTCTGGATACATGGTGTATTTCTAGAAGGTCTATTCCTAGGATAAAGCTGGCATGTAGGAACGGAGGCTGCATGGGAGCTAGCTTGCAGGGCAGTAGGACAGAAGGTGAGAAAGACTGGTTGGAAAAGATTTGAGAGAAAGGAGATTAATGTATTTTTTCTTGAAAAGATGATGTAGAGGCTATCAAGACATAGGATGGTATTAGGAAAAGTCATCTTAAAATGTTATCACCCAAATGCAACAGCTATTAAAAAAACCCCGATTCATTTAAAACAAACTATGCCTTTCCAAGCTATGACAAATCTAGCTCGGCACGAGGGCCATAAAGACAAGCTGGAAGTCCAGGGACCCGCCAGTGAATGTGAGTTGGCAACAGAGTGTGTTCATCACGAAAGCCAGTATTACACTAAACTACAGGAACTGGATTGCGGAGCACATCCTCGTACATAAACTTCCCTATGGTCCTTGGTTGTACCCATCTTACTGTTGTTTTTCATTTTTATTTTCCTGATTTTAGGTGGATGTTGAGAAAACTTCCCAGAGAAGGGAATCCTAAGCATTAAGGGGTGGAAAATAGGTCCTTTGATGAAGTGCTAAAGGAAAGATAATTGTTCGGTGACACGTGATTCACGTCCAAAAGTGGTGACATTTCTGACCCGAGATCCAGTTGGTCGAGAATTTTTAATGCCGGTAATAAGTTCATTGCTCAGCCGACAAGCCCACAACGACATAAGCCGCAAAGCGACAACGTAGAGGGAAAATCAAAATGAGCAAACTGTAATTAGGTATGCAGCGTCATCAGAGAAAGCAATTTGCTAAAGGGATCAGCACGATTAAAGATTCATTCTCCTTAAATATAGATTGTTTTCTTCAATTG
Source organism: Halichoerus grypus (assembly GCF_964656455.1). NCBI lineage: Eukaryota > Metazoa > Chordata > Mammalia > Carnivora > Phocidae > Halichoerus > Halichoerus grypus. The sequence goes on along the minus strand of NC_135727.1, from coordinate 18,144,333 downwards.
ATTTGTCCCAATCAGGTCTCCCCGTGTCCTGCAGAAATTCTGTTGTCTGTTTCATTTCTCTGCTGAGAGATTAGAGGAAGTAAATCGAGCTTCTCCAGTCACTATGATTTCCTCCCAAATGGAAGAAGTATTAACCGAGGGCTGTAGAGACAGATTACAGTTTAGGTCACCCCGGGGAGAAATCCAAAGCCCCCTTTCGACTAACAACAAGGTAAGTTAATCCTCAAATCTTTCTCCTTTGCATTAAGCCTAAGACCAAGTTTAGGAGGCCTCCTTTTCAACTTGATTTTTGTTGGTTTCACCTTTCTCATGCCCCAGTGGCCAGGCAGGCAGGCAGGCAGGCAGGCGGGCAGACAGACAGGTGGGCAGACAGACAGGAGGACAGGCCTGGACCACAGACTCCAGCAGCGTTCCTCACTGGCCAGTCTCCCTCTGCCTCCCCCCTTCACCTCATTTTGTTCTCTATAGCTTCCTTCCCTGAGACCTCTTCGAACCCTTGCCATTTCCAGGGTAGCTTTGGGGGGGGGGGGGATAGTGTTGAAATGGATCCGATTCTGGGTGCTTGTCTTTGTGACCACTACCTGAGTCCTTCTATGACAGTTTGGTTTAACTGTGTTTTCACAAATAAGGCCTGGAAGCGGATGGGTGGCGGAGGTGGCCGCCATGGGGGCGGGGGAAGGAGGGATGGAGGGTCTGGGTTGAGTCTGGTGGGGCTAATGTCATGAATTAATGAAACACTCGGCGAGTGCTAGGAACATTTATTGATGTCCTGGGCACTGGGCAGGCCAGGGGAGACAGGAGAAGACACCGGGCCTGCCCTCTAGGAGCTCTCTGTGCGGTCGGGAGGATGAGATGGTTGTACCAAAATAACTTGTATCCAGGTTGGAATGGGAGAAGTGAGGAGCGCCCCAAGAGAGGCACGGACCAAGAGTGGGGGCAACTCTGAGCAAGGGGGGAGCCTGTTGAGGGTTGTGAGAAGGGGAATCTGGGGGAGCCGGATCCACAGCCCTTTACTGCTGGGCCTGTAAGCAGAGAACACGGTTATCACTACCAGAGTCCTACGACTTCTCAAGCGCATTAAGAGGTACACTGTGATTTGTAAACCTTCACGTGCTCCACAAGCATGGTATTTTTGTTGTTTGAGAAAACTATGACTATTAGACCTTTCTCAGAAGAAACGTTGCTGGAGAACCCAAGTCAACCTCTCGTGCCTTCACATGGCCCCCAAGCCTCCTATTTATGTCCACCCTCCCGCACTCCATCTGTCTGTCTGCCTCTCATTTTTATTGTTTGGTGACCCGAAGTGTTCAGGGAAGGATCCTGTGCTTCGGTCCCAGTCAGTGACTGCCAGGAGACCCAAGTCAGTCCCCGGGGACCTGCTGTGCAGAAGGTGTGGGTCGCCGGCCATGCCCCCTTACCTGCGGGTTCGGGTTCACAGCACGGCGCTGGGGTGACTGCCACCGCCCCCCTGGCTGGCGTTCGGTGTATCGGAGCCCGGGTGCGGTGGGGATGCTCTTCAAATGAAACCCTAAACCCTTTCAAACACTCGGCGATCTTTCTACTTTCTCAGCTGGCCAGGCTCTGAAGATTTCCCTCCGTACATTTTTCCAGCACGATGTGAGGTGCCGGTTAGTCAGGAGCGATTTAGGAGAACGTCTTTTAAATGTAGACTCCTTTAAAAGGGAGTTCCTTTTCCCCTGGGGTTTTTGCCATTAACTATCTGTCAGGTTATTTACACATTTTATGAACTGCAGAGTGAATGTATTCCCACTTGAAAACAGACAAACAAACTTGGATGGGTTACTTGGCCAGTCCCGGTAATTGAAACGAACACAATTAAAAGCCAGACGGAGATAGTCAGAGGGCAGATGCCATGCGATAAGAAAGTGACAAATCTCGTGTCTCATATCCTCATTCCTGCTTAAAGAAAGACACGAGAGAATTGACTTTGACAATGCCGGACAGGTCTGACTGAGGAAGTAAAGACATACACTACTTTTCAAAGAGCTTTTGACCAGAGGCACTACTGTGTAGCCATGATCGCCCTTCACCTTTCCCCCACCCCCCATCGCCTATTCTAAAATACCCACTCACCTTGGGTGAGAAGCACGTCCAGTCCCGGTACTGTAGTTAGGGGAAGGTTTCATCTGGTAGCTCGGTAAACAGAGGCAATCAGCTTGAATTACCGAAATTAGCAAGGCTAATGCCATGTCACTATTCAAAACTCTGCCAATTTGGAATTTCTTAATGGCCTCAGGAGAGGGAGTCTTTCTACATCCTACAATCTCTCTCCATTCTTACCTAAATTCCTTCTCATAGATGTTATGAATGGCCTGTTTTGTAGCCAACACAAACTTTGTCCAGTAAAATAATGTAAGGAACTCAGAATGAAAAGAGATTAGCTGTTCCTGGCTCCTGTGATTTTAAAGCAGAAATAACTTTGGCTTCTACTGATTCATAGACAAAGCTTGAAATGCAAAGCATGCTCAACTCTAGATTCAGCATGAAAAGGACCTTAAAATATGCCCAAGTGCAAGTAATGGACTTATTAAAGGGAAGAAAAGAGCTACTTTCACACACTCCCAAGCTCTTTAGTTCTGTCATATCAGTAATCTTGCTTAAGAATTTCATTCTATTTACATTTCTTCTCCCTTGAAATATCCTCAGGACTCATATGGCATCAAATATGGAAGCTTGTAACACATTTATTTCTTTATGTTAATTAAGGGGAAGGCACGTAAAGCGGACGAGGGCTAGAACTCGGAGCCCTTGCAACGATTTCAATAGGAATTAAAAATCAGTTCTGTGGTTTTAATTGAACACCTGATCATCTGTCATCACAGATATTTGGGGAAGCCAAGTTTAAGTGTCTTCTTTGGACTATTTTTGGCAGTGTTCCAGAACAAGTGTATTTCCCATTAGGGAATTCAGTTTATATTTGATGACAGGACTCATATGGCATCAAATATTGAAGCTTGTAAGACCTTAGCCTGGGAGGTTTTCAAGCCACAGTACATAAAGCACAGAGCTCAAAAATATACACATGCACCCACACAGAGGCTTTCTGTTTCAACTTTAAGAGAACTCAAAAAGAATGAAAATCATGCCTGAAAAACTTTGGGGCATCTTGGGATATTTGTGGGAAATCAAACAGGCCCAGGAGTCACAAGAACCTTTCCAAGCAGCATTCAAGTGAGGAGAGAGCGTCGTTCAGTTCCCTGCAGAGATAGTAAGTTCTGGTCTTGATTTTCTCAAGATCAAGAATAAATTCACTCATGTCTGTGCCTCAGTCTCTACCTGCGATGTAGTTAATGTAGTAAAGTAGGACTTAGATGGAATTTGCATGGGCACGTTCATTTTGATTAGACGCCAGTCGGTTTCCACAGGATTAGTTGGAACCCCAGAACCACCATGTGAATGTTAGGATCCCAAAAAGGCAGCGTGAGCGACCAAGTGTCCCAGGTTCCTAACCCTCTTTCTCCCACCTCCCTTGGACCTGCTGCCTATGTGGCCACAGTCCTTTAAATCTGAGCTTTTGTTTGCTAATCTGCAAAATGGGCACAATACCACTGCCTTCAGGACTGTAGACGGAATTGAGAGATACTGCACATGTCCCAGTTTGGGGACCAAAGAGTCGGAAACAGGGAGAAAGAAAAAGGACAATGAAATCTGTCTCTGTCTCTGAAGAGGAGTAGGGGAGAATTATGCAAGGCTGAGTTTGGGTGTATTTACCCTTTGTTCATGAACCAATAAATGAAGCTGGGCTACAAGATTCCAAAACCCTTGCGGGGAGAAAAAAAAGGCAAGCTGGCAATCTAATGTTATGGACACAAGACACAAGAGCTGTTTCGTTGAATTCAACTTACTTTTTTAGACAGTCAGTCCGACTGATTTGTGCCGAGATAGCCTGAGTTTGAATATGCACAGTTACTTGTACTTAGCATGGAAAACGTTAAAAACATTCTTGCAGGGGCCGCCTGGGTGGTGCAGTCGGTTGAGCATCTGACTCTTGGTTTTGGCTCAGGTTGTGATCTCGGGGTTGTGAGATGAAGCCTTGTGTTGGGCTCCACGCTCAGTGCGGAGTCTGCTTGAGTTTCTCTCTCCCTCTCCCTCTGCTCCTCCCCCTGATGTTTGCTCTCTCTCTTTCTCTGGAATAAATACATCTTTTAAGAAAATATTCTTGCAAATTCTGCTCGAATGAGAAAATAAAGAGCCAGTTACAGGTCATAATTAAAACTAAAGATATGAAATGGTTTTCTTCTTAAGTTTATTTAAGTCATCTCTGCACCCCATGTGGGGCTCAAACTCACGACCCTGAGATCAAGAGTCACACACTCTACTGACTGGGCCAGCCAGGCGCCCCAGAATGAAATGTTTTCTTATATAAAGTTCTAGGAAGTATTTTAAAATGCCAGATCCTAGATTTTCAGATATAAATCAAGTTGTCACTCCTTATAGCTTCATTACTGATAAAAAATGACAACTAGACCATCAGGCATATTTGAAATAACAAAGTTCAAATACTTGCATTTTTCTTTTTGAGGCAGTTCAGTCTCCTTGGCTCTTCATTCTCTGACAAAGTTTCCCTAAATTTGACTCCTCCATAGCCAGGACCCCAGGTCCAGGCATCAGGGAGTATTTTATTCAGCCACACTCAACCCAACTTCCTATTTCCCCTGTGCATACCCAGACCATTTCTACAGATGAGGTGTTTCTCTGCCCTGGCCCTCTGTCGAGGGAGGGGTAGGGCTCTGGCCAACCATTTCCCACTCCCAGGCTGCTTCTAGAAGTATTTTGGAGAAGAGTGTGCTGGAGAGATTAGGCCAACTCCAAATTATGGATTCATAACCTAGTAGAGCAATTAAGGAGATGAGAGGGATGGTAGGATCAAGTCCAGGTTTGGGCCTACCCTCCAGTGACCTGCCACTGTTAGTTTGGTTTGGGTCCATTTATCAACCTTGAACTCTGCTCTCAGCCCATCAACTTCTTAGGAGAGATGGGTCCCCAGAAGTGACTGGGATCTGTATGCACTGAGAAATTCGATGGACGCATTGTTGTTAATGCTTCTATCTGGGGTAAAATTGAGAAGACAAGTGTATCTTTGCTCCCGTCTTCATCAGACTTGCCCTGTAGCTCTTCCTCATCCTCTGAAGAGATTGGGTGACTTCATGCTCTCTCATAGCCAATCGGGGCCACCTTCCTGGGCTGGCACTGCCCATCAGTATCCACTTCTCTCAACGTGGCCTTCCCAGTCATCAAAGCCCTGGATTTTGTTTAAGTGGCAATGGGCAGTCATGGGCAAATCAGAGAATCTCATCCCTTTCCAGGGCTTCATATCATACTGTGCACACTCTAGGAGTACAAAATAGACCTGAGAGGGAAGTGGTGTGTTTGCTGATAAAGGTCCTGGACCAGGAGCCGGGAGACACAGCTGTCAATACTGGTTCCACTACGTCTCAGCTCTGATTTTGGACAAGTTATGTAACTTCTCTGAGCCCTAGTTACCTCGCCTATAAGACAGGGTTGCTGTGAGGAGAGGCCAAAGCATTTAGCATGATGCCTGGCATATAGTAGGTGCCTAATAAATGGAAGCATTCCATGAAAAGGTGGACAGGGATAGAAGATTCCCAACCTCCGTAGGCTCTCAAGGTGTAAAAGGCCTTTCAAAATCATATGTACTTAATTGTGCATGTCCGTGGGCTCAAGATACAGGGACCTTTAATTCTGGTATCGATTTTCATCTTTCCAAAGTAACAATTTACAAACTCTGTTTCCTCTCAGGGCTTTGTTTGGCAGATCCAATACAAATATGCTAGTAACACAAACCACAAGAAGAATGGAAGATGAACAATCAATAGAACCACTATGAAAATATCAGGCAGATGCTCTTCTTTTGACTGGTTCAAAGTTGCTAAGTCTTCATGCTGATGTCTCCTTTTTAAACAAATATGTTGCTGCAGATGGTTTATATCCTTTCCATTAAACTGTGGGATTTCACATGTATGGGAGGTGCTAGGCAAAGATGCAGAAACTGTCCCATCTTTAACACCCTGCTATAGTATAGTCAGGCTTTCCAACACGCACTGCCCCACGTTCTTCCCAGCTAGACCCCATGTTCCACTCCTGACCCCCACAGCAGCCTTGTAGGGACAAGTAAAAGCATACCTTGGGAGTTGTCAGATCTCGGCTCTGAAGTCCCCAGTACCTCACCACTGTTCATAGGATTAAATCCAAACTCTATGATTCTTTTGTATCTTCCTTCCCCATAAAGAGCAGGTGCTGTCTTACTTAGCCTCTTTATCCTCACTGTGCTAGGCGTGAAGGAGGTGCTCAGTACAAATCTGTGAGTTGAGCTGAAATGCCTGGCTGAACTGAATTCCCTCTCTCCGAGCACCTTCTCTTCATGCCTTGTGCCTTCCCAAGTTAGCGGAGATGAGGAAAGCTTCTGCGCCATCAGTATGGCCTTGACACTCACGCTCTCTGCATGCGATGAACCAGCGAGGAACTTGGGAAACTTTGAAGGTCACCACTAATGCTGGTTAAATGGCCCATCCCCAAGGGACTTGTAACTCTGGAGCCCTTAACAGATTTATGCTTTTTGGTTGAGCTGAGCCATGAAATAATTTCAAGTAAGAAAGAAAAAGAATTCCTGAGAATTTAAGGAAGACGGTGACCTGAATGCAAATCCAAGCTTTACCTCTTGACGACAGTTAAGACGTTGGGAAAGTCACTTTCCTTGTTAGCCCTGGTTTTGTCATTTCTCAGGTGAGCACCATGACCTGCCCCCCAAGGCTGCTGAGGGCATTAAATGACAGCAATGCAAAGTCCCTCACAGAAGACCTGCTATCAGTGGCGTCTCAATAAATACTTGTTGATCAAAATTGGGAGAGTCACTATTTAATTTTTCCAAAGCAGCCTCAGAACTGGACCAGCCATAGAGCTTCCTTTTTAAACATGATAGAGCTTGCCAGACTCCATCTTAACACCCCCAATGTGCGCTGCTGGCCTAGTGGATTCTTCTGAAGGCTGCCAACTTTTTGGATGACATTGTGTCTTCTGGTAAGATGGATGGGCCATTTGTCTAGAGTGCAGATGCCAGGAGAGGGATTGATGGATTCAGGTGTATAGCGCAGGAACCATCACCTACTCCCAGACCCCAGCAGAGTGGGCCTCCTACGGAGAGGACACATGAGGCCTGACCTATACGCAGGCACTTCTGTTCACAGCACGTGGCACCGGGGCTTGTTTGGGCTTTTCAATTTTTAATGATAATAATAATAATAATAATTAATAATAATAATACTCCCAACATGGCGGTGATATGGAAGTTATACATGTACTGGTACCACTACTTCCCAAATCCTCAGCTGTACTACAACTAACCTAAGAAACCTACCAAGACCACGTGGAGTATCAAGTTGAATGTAACATACACATACAGCTGCAGGTGTCCCATGCAAGTCAAATATTCACCAGTTGGTCTATGTTGGTGAAGGCGAGCAGACTCTAGGCCAAAACATGGTCTTGGGTCTCTTCCTCCTACAGAGTAGGCCACATCTCCTCAGCTTCACCTCCCCTCCCACCACCAGACACACAGAGCCCAAGGAGGCAATTCTGCTGTACCCTGTGATCTGGCTCAATTCTGGCTTCCAGGCCAGAGAAAGAGATTTGTTCAAGCTAATGAATGATTAACAAACCCCAAAACCTTAAAGTGTGCCCAGACGCCCATCGCTCCCAAGTAGAGAGAGGTAAGGTAGAATAAAACTAAAAAGGGAATCCTCCCCTTGCCTTCACCTCCTTTCCAACTTCAGTGACTCCTAAGCAGGAATTGTCTCGAGTCAGAAAGGCAGAGGAAGACCAATGAGTATTTCACCAACACTTCTCCTACACTGATGTCAACAGAAAGCTATAAGGAAAGCAGCCTTGTCAGGCAAGTACTTTCCATTTGGTCAACTACCTCGTGAATGCCTACTGCACACCAGGCCATGGGCAGAACACTGAGTTTCCCAGGCGAACCCTGTCTCTCCCATCTCGGTGTGATCGTGAGTGAAGAGGATGCATATGGCACAGTGACACAGTGTTGCATATCCAGTCTGTCTCACCCACTAGATCTTTCCCATGGCTCCAAGAAAAGAGAAACAACACAAACTAAATGCCCTGAACACTTAAAAATTATGGCCAAATGTCTGGGTATGCTCAAATCACACCCCACTGGGACAGTATCCTATGATTCTGAGAACACAGTAAAGACTTGCACATTTTGCCTGCGAAGGACCAAAGTCACATTCTCCTTGGCAGTCAGACCAATGGTCCATAGAAGAGCCCTTCCAGGTAGTTGTTTTTCTTACAGTTGAGTTCCCTGACTTATGTTTGGATGGATCCTTGCCTTCATCTCCTGAAAATGTGGTCAAAAGGTATTGACCAGTGTCTTTGGCATTGAAGATTCTTTCCCCTTTCCCCAAGGAGTACTCTTCTTAAGGAACTCTAGAAATGCAGTTTAATTGAAAGTCCACTTGGAATTCAACTTACTCCATGTGTCTGCCAAAAAGGGATTGCAGAGAGGCCCAAATCCAACAAATAAAAACTAAGGCCCATTTATAACACATGTTTTCCTTTTGACTTTACCAGAGGGGCACTCTGGGAAAAACCAAAGCATTTCTTATTTATTTACACACAAAATAATTCAGTATCTTTTGAATGTACCAAAAGCTTTATGGACTCTTTCAAAGAGATTGGGAGAGAAAAGGAAGTCACATTGGCCAAGGATAAACAAACTACCAAACAGATTGAAATTGGTTCGATGTGTAACAATGCAAAACTCCGAACGAATTCAGTCTTTAGGCAAAGGATGAGCTCCAAACCCTACACAGAAGAACAAATGCCCAGACAATAACCAGAAGGCTAAAATGAAGCACTGAGCACCCAATTTTCATTGCTCAACCTGATCCCCAACTTAGGAAGAGAGAAAGCTGCTACAATCCACAAAGGGCAGCTCCCTTTTATAGGCTAACGAGGAAGCCACTGGAAGGCAAGTGACAGACATGACGGATCACCTCCCAGATGACTAGAAAGCCTGTCCTCCCTCTCCGCCACGTTCCCATTACTAAAGAGGTGCCTATTCACTGCACAAACATTCACATGGTACCCACTCTGGGCCAGGCACGATGCTCAGTGCCGACAGGACATGGTCCCTGCCCTTGAGGACAGTTCCATTGATAGTGTATCTAAGAACCCACACAGTAGATGCTCTATCTCATTGAATCCTACTAAGGATCCTATGAGGCAAATATTATTATGTCCATTTTACAAACGGAGGACCTGAGATTCAGAGACTGTTCTTGTCCAAAACTACAAAATCTGTCAGTGGCTATCCTCTTATCTACTATCACACTGCCTCAACTAGGTACAGCAAAACAGGAAGTTTTGAGGAGGGAGCGATCACTTTTGGATTGGGTGGGAGTGTTTTAAGATCATGGAAGACTTCATGGAGGAAGAAGTATTTAAATTGGGGCCGGAAAGCGTGGGTAGGTTTAGATATGAGGAGGCTAAGGGGAAGGAATAAGTGGAAGGAGAGACAGAAGTATTCCAGCTAGAGAAAAAAATGGCATATGTACAAGCATGGGGGCATGGAAAAATGGAAAATACTCAGGAAACAGTTTGGCTGGACTGTGTGAGAAGCAAGGGATGAGACTGAAAAGGTTGAGTGGGTGAAATTGTAGAAGGCATGCAAAAATGAGTAACAGATGAAGAAATGAATGAACAAGCTAGAGCGGTTGTTAGGTACAGATGAGCTTTTAACCTCAGAGCCACAGTCCTTTCAAAGCTGCTATGTCTCTGCTCTTTTTCTGTCTCCAGCCAATAAGGAAGATTTCAGAGCCAACAATGGGATGCACGTGTGCGAGTGTGTGTGTGTGTGCGCGCGCGCGTGATATTCAGAAACCGTGATCCCAGTAGTTCCTGGAAGCTGGGGACAAGAGTTGCCTTTCCTTATAGGACAGTCCACAGCTATGCACCTTGTTCATCATCATCACTATTGATGGGAGCTTTAATTGAACTAAAGATACAATTTTAATTACAATAGCCTTGAAACATCATTCCATAAATTCTTCGCCAACCAGAAAAGTTTTGTATTTTTCTGAGCAAAACTAACATTTGGGAATTAAATGCTATATTTCAAATCACTCTGTGCTGGATGGATGTTGGTCTCCATTTTATGGTTAAATGTGAGACACATGTGGCCATAAACACCTATCCATGTAGTGTCCCTATAGATACAGACAGTAAGCTCTTAAAAGCCATCTCCATATTGTGTAATAAGTATTAGCAGATGGAAGTTATTTCTAGATTACATAAATTTTGGTTATGCTAGAAACATTGTACAAAAAAGAGAACACTTTAAAACAGAGGTATTAATGAATGTAATATGAAATGGGCACATCTGTGGATGACTCATTCTAGGTTGAACTAAACAATTCCCTTAAAGGCATCCATTCTCCAAACTCTCAATAGAATTAGGCCCCACTGAGTTTGGGATTCCACCTTTTCTCAGCATGAGATTCACTGCCTTCACTAGCTTGATTTACTGAAAGATAATTAGATGCACAGTCTAGATCCGAGAGCCTGGTCTTTGGCGCCATGACCAAATGCCTAAAGTGATTCACCATTCCATGTTGGTCCTTGGCCATCTTTATATTGCTGCAGCCAGTGTACCCAGTTTTATTATGTAGAGACAGGATATTCCATGGCTGGATTTTAAGAGTGTTCATATAAGAACTCGAAAAAATTCTCGTAAGAAATGGTTCTCCTGTGTTTCAATCTTAAACTTACCTACTGTGAAAGTCTGTGATTTTATTATTGCATAGCTTTATAAACTTATACATATGTGTATGGCATAAGTACGAGAATTTAGAATCATGAAAGGAGATCAAGTTTTTTTCTTTTTGTCTTGGAACCCACATCCTGGTTGATCATAATATTTTTATTTCTTTGATGTTTATTTGCATTACCTTATAAATCTACAAGTGAGAATGGTTTTGCTGACAAAAGGCAATATTGGACACCATTTAAAATAGGAAATTAGTTCCAGAACTTATTTTTTGAGGAATAGCCAGCTTTTTAAAAAAATGGCATAAATGATACCAATGGACAATTTAAGCATCACATTTGACTTCATCCAGCCACTCATACTCAGCCATTGTGCTCTACGCATTTAGACTGGCTACTTTTTTCAGGTGTTCTGATAGCCATTTTCTATAGCTGATCTGATTTGGTCATCAAGGAGGCTGAAAACATTAGTCAAATGTAGGTTTCATACTTACTGAGTCCCTACGACTTCGGTAACAGGCTAACAAACCACCATGTTCGGGTATTCAAAATCCCCTTTCCTCTGTCCTGGCTTACATCAGCAGCCTCTGCCTGGAATGGATGACAGAAGGACTGAAAGCTATAGACTACTTCGGACAGACCACAAAATGAAAAATCTCCTTGTGGATAATTAACTGCTGCCTCTATATTTCTAAAAGGCAGAAGAATTGAAGTAGTAAGAAGACTTCCCTCAGTTTGTTTGTCGGAGTCCATAGTCTCTCATGGTTCATTGGTTTTACAGGGGAGGGGGGGTAGGGGGCTGGGTTAGGCTGGTGATGGGTATTAGGGAGGGCACGTATTGCATGGAGCACTGTGTGTTATACGCAAACAATGAATCATGGAACACTACATCAAAAACTAATGATGTAATGTATAGTGACTAACATAACATAATAAAATTAAAAAAAAAAAGAAAGAAGACTTCCTGTAGGTTTGTTTTCAATCCTGAAATCAAATGGTAATTGTGAATCACGTGTCCTCTTCAGAAGGACATGGAGGAAGGATTATTGATTGAATCTTGTTTTATTTATTTATTTTTTAATTTTTTAAAAGATTTTATCTAGGGGTGCCTGGGTGGCTCAGTCGTTAAGCGTCTGCCTTCGGCTCAGGTCATGATCCCAGGGTCCTGGGATCGAGCTCTGCATCGGGCTCCCTGCTCTGCGGGAAGCCTGCTTCTCCCTCTCCCACTCCCGCTGCTTGTGTTCCCTCTCTCGCTGTGTCTCTCTCTGTCAAATAAATAAATAAAATCTTAAAAAAAAAAGATTTTATCTATTCATTCGACACAAAGATACAGAGCATGAGCAGGGGGAGGGGCAGGGAGAAACAAAGGGAGAAGCAGGCTCCCCGCTGAGCCAGGAGCGGACGTGGGGCTCTATCCCAGGACCACGGGATCATGACCTGAGCCGAAGGCAGACTCCCAACCATCTGAGCCACCCAGGTGCCCCTGAATCTTGTTTTAAACTATGAAGTTGAAGCTGAGAAAGTATCTTACATCTCCATATCAACCCTGCAGATAAAATGGACCAGTTCACAGCAGAATATACAATCTTTTTAAGTGTATATGGGACATTCTCCAGTATAGACTATATACCAGGGCACAAAATAAGCCTTGATAAATTTAAAAGGAAGGAACTCATGCAAAGTATGTTTGCCAATCACAATGGAGTGAAATTAGAAATCAATAGCAGAAAGTTATTTGGGAAATTCACCAATATGTTGAAGTTACACAACACATACCTAATAAACCTGGATCAAAGAAGAAATCACAAGGAAAATTAGAAACTACTTTGAGATAAATGAAAATGAAGATACAACATACTGAAACTTATGGCATTCAGGGAAAGCAGTGCTTAGAGGGAAATTTATGGCCATAATCACCTACATTAAACAAGAAAAAAGATTTCAAATCAATAACCCAGTCTTCCACTTTAAGACCTGGGAAAAGGAAGAGCAAATTAAACTCAAAGCAACCCGAAGGAAGGAAATAATAAAGATTAGAGGTAAAATAAATGAAACAGAGAACAGGAAAACACCAAAGAAAATCAACAAAACCAAAAGTTGGTTCTTTGAAAAGATCAACAAAACTGAACAACATTTAGCTAGATTGAACAAGGAAAACATAGAGAAGACCCAAATTACTAAAATCAGGAATGAATAAAGGACATTATAACTGCCCTTACAGAAATAATTTTTTAGAGGATTATAAAGGGAATATTATGAACCACTGTAAATCAACAAATTAGATGACCTAGATGAAATGGATAAGTTCACAGAAATACACAAACTACCAAAGCTGACTTAAGAAGAAGTAGAAAATCTGAATAGACAAAGCCCAGGTCTGGATGGCTTCATTGTCCCAAATGTTGAAATAAGAATTAACAGCAATCCTTCACAACTCTTTCAAAAACCAGAAGAGGAGGAAACATTTCCAACTTATTCTAAGAGACCTGCATTACTATGGTACCAAAGCTAGGCAAAGATATCATAAGAAAAAAAACCACTACAGACCAATATCCCTTATGAGTGTAAAAGTTATTAACAAAATAGAAGCAAAACAAATCCAGCAACATGTATAAAGGACTATATACCATGACTAAGTGGAATTTATCCCAGGAATGCAAGGTTGGTTTACCATACAAAATGCAAGCAATATCAAATACTGTGTTAATAGAATAAAGAAAAAACCCACATGATTATTTCAATACATACAGAAAAAGCATTTGAGAAAATTCAACATCATTTCATGATAAAAACACTTAGTGATCTAGGAATAGAGGGGAACTTACTCAAACTGATAAAGGGCATCCACAACAAACCCAGAGCAAATATCATACTTGAAGGTGAATGCATGAAAGGCTTCCCTGTAAGATCAGAAAAAAGAAGGATGCCAGCTCTTGCATCTTCTATTCAGCATTGAGCCAGAAGTTACAGCCAGTGCAATCAGGCCAGAAAAGTGCAAGGCATCTAGATTGAAGAGGAAGAAGTGAAATTGTCTTTATTTATAGGCAACATAATCCAATGTCAATAAAATTATGAGTCAGTCATTAAAAAACTATTAGAACTAATAAATGAATTCAACAAGGAAGCAGAAATACAAAAATCAATTGTATTTCTTTTTTAAAAAAGGTTTTATTTATTTATTTGACAGGATTTATTTATTTATTTATTTATTTATTTATTTATTTATTTGACACAAGCGGGGGAGCGGCAGGCAGAGGGAGAAGCAGGCCCCCCACTGAGCAAGAAGCCCCACATGGGGCTCGATCCCAGAACCCCAGGGATCGTGACCTGAGTGGAAGGCAGACACTTAACCGACTGAGCCACCCAGGGGCCCATCAATTGTATTTCTACAAAGAACAATCTGAAAATTAAATTAGGAAAATAATTCCTTTTATAATAATATCAAAAAGAATAAAATACATGAAAATAAATTTAATAAGAGAATTACAAAACCTATATTCTGAATGCTAAAAAACATTGTTGGAAGAAATTAAAGAAGACCTAAATAAATGGAAACCCACCCTACTGGACTGGAAGACTTAATACTGTTAAGATGTCAACACCCCAAAATTGAACTACAATTTGCAGGAATTGACAAGCTGATCTTAAAATTCATGTGGAAATTCAAAGGACCCATAACAGTCAAAGCAGTCTAGAAGAAGGATAACAAAGTTGGAGGCCTCACACTTCCCCATTTATTTTTAAATTTTCTTTAAGATTTTATTTATTTAGAGAACAAAGTTGGAGGCCTCACACTTCCCCATTTATTTTTAATTTTTTTTAAGATTTTATTTATTTATTTGACAGGGAGTGAGAGAGCATAAGCAGCCTGATGTGGGGCTCGATCCCAAGACTCTGAGATCATGACCTGAGCTGAAGGCAGTTGCTTAACTGACTGAGCCACTCAGGTGCCCCACACTTCCCCATTTAAAAACTTACTATATACCTACAGTAATCAAGACACTGTGGAAATGGCATAAGTATATATAAATAGAATAGAATCGTGAGTCTAGAAATAAACTCTCACATTTGCAATCAATTGATTTTTGACAGGGTACAAAGACCATTCAATAGAGAAAAAATAGTCTTTTCAATAAATGGTGGTGGCATAACTGGGGAATGCAGAAAAATGAATTTGGACCCCTACCTCACACCATATGCAAAAATTAACTAAAATGGATCAAAGACATAAGTATAAGAACCAAAACTATAGAACTCCTAGAATAAGACATAGATGTAAATCTTCCTGACCTTGGATTAGGCAATGGTTTCTTAGATATGACACAAAAAGTACAAATAACAAAAGAAAAATAGATAAATTGAACATTACGAAAATTAAAACCTTTTGTGCTTCAAAGGATACCCATCAAGAAAGTGAAAAGACAACTCATGAACGGGAGAATACATTTGCAAGTCATACATCTGATAAAGGCATTGTATCCAGAATATAAAAAAACACTTAAAACTAACAGTGAAAAGAGAAAGAACTCAATTAAAAATGGCAAAGCAACCAAACAGACAGTTCGCCAAAGAAATATAAAAATGGCCAATAAACACATGAAAAGATGCTCAACATCATTAGTTAACAGGGAACTGCAAATCCAAACCACAAGGTAGAAACCATATCATACCCACTAGGTCGGCTGTATTCAAAAAAGTCAGGTAATGAGAAATGTTGAAGAGGATGTGGACTAACTGGAACACTCGCTGCTGGGGATAACATAAAATAGTGTAGCCACTTTGAAAAAAAGTCTGGCAGTTCTCAAACTATTAAACACAGTCACCTTGGGACCCAGCAATTCCACTCCTAGTTACGTATCCAAGAGCGATGAAAACATGTCCACACAAAATCTTATTCATAGTAGCATTATTTACAATAGTCAAAAGGTGGGAACGACCCAAATTTCTATCAACTTTTGAATGGTTAAGTAAAATGTGATCTATTCGTACAATGGAATATTATTTGGCAATCAGAAGAAACGAACTACTGATAATGTGCTTCAACAGGAATGGATCTTGAAAGTGTTCTACTGAGTGAATGAAGCCAGTCACAAAGGACCACATATGATTCCATTTACATGAAATTTCAAGAATAGGCAAATCCATAGAGACAGAAAGTAGATTAGTGTGTATCTAGAATTAGGGGTGGTGAGGGGTGGGGAGTAATGGCGAAGGAATATGGGTTGCTTTTTAAAGTGCTGAACGTGTTCTGAAATTAATTGTGGTGATGGTTGCACAATTCTGTGAATATACTAAAACCCACGGAAGTCTACACTTAAAATGGTTGAAATGTATAGTTATGTGAATTATATTTTAATAAAGCTGTTACTAAATGAAAGGACCAGTTCATCAGCTCATATTTAAAATGAGATTCCAGGGGCACCTGCCTGGCTCAGTCAGAAGAACGTGAGACTCTTGATCTTGGAGTCATGAGTTGGAGCCCCATGTTGGGTGTAGAGATTACTAAAAAAATTAGTTAATTAAAATAAATAAAATGAGATTCCATAGAGACCTGTATTAATAAAAGCCACATTCTTTATGCAGAGAAAATTATCAATTTTTCATTGTCCACATTATACAAACCAAAGATAACCGCTGGTTCAAGTTGGTTAGGCCTGTTGATCATTTCTTACTAGACTTCACTATGAACAAATTTACACTTTTTAGCTAAGGTTGTGGATTTTTTAAAACCGATCTCTTCTTTATGGAACATCTCCAATCTTTGGCTTGCCAGCAAAGCTGACTGTGAGTTTTGTATGTCTTAGCCCAAGGAAAAGAAGAGTAAATCTTAGACCAAATCTGTTTTATGTCTTTACAAAAGTCCAGGATGATCAAATTAATTTAGTCCTATCACCCCACGCACTCCATTTGCATTCTTATCTCTACCTTCTTCGCGGGGAGAACCGAGAGTAATGAGACTCAAGGGTTGGCCAGTGGAGCACAGCATGGTTAGAACGACCAGTTTCAGGCCCTTAATGCTGACTGCTGGTCATTACCCTCTTGTTGACCTCAGCACTGGCTGAAACAGTGCCCGGGGGTCTCTGTGGGCTGCCGAATGAAAGGCTTACATGGTGCAGGCAAGAGGACCATGAGGTAGAAAGGGAGGTGCCGCAGCAGAGGCTAGTATTGATAGTTTCTTGGCTTTTGGAGCCAAAAAGGCATGGGTTGGACTCTTGGCTCAACCATTTATTAGTCGTGTGACCTTGAGACATTTACTTAATCTCTCTGAGCTTCATTTTCCCCACCTGTAAGATGGGAGTATAGTATTACCGGCTTTCCTAGGGTGTTGTAGAGATGAATGTGGTAATACTCACTAAGGCCAATGTCAGCATGGAGAGACCGGTGGTGAGTGTTGTTCTGTTTCTGACTGCTACGATTATCATTGTTGTTACTACTACTGCTAGAATAAGATTCACCCCCCATTCATTAGGAATCTCTGTAACATGCAATTCTCGAACATACCAAAGACCTACAAGAAGCCAGGCTCGCTCATAAGCACACAATTTAAAATTTAGAGTTGGTCTGCAGGGATAATGAATAATTCTAAATGTATTATTTTAGCTGGGGCACTGGGCCCAAGAACAGAGCATGGGGCCTTTACCCTGGCTGCCTGCTCAGTCTCCCAGAACCAAGATCATGCAGGTTTCCAAAGCTACCTTCAGGATAAGCTGTCCAAACCAACTGCTGCCCCAGCAAATGATAGCCTAGGATGTACTTAGGCCAGATGGTCACAGAGTGCAAGAATGTGCTGTGGATCAATAATTACAGCTCTCAAGTGGAGCAGAGGGGTGAATTACTTGAACACCATGTGCTCGTCAGTCCCTCCTTTTTGGGCCAGGCTCAGGCCCCCAGAGGAACTATGATTCATGAGAAAGATATGGGGAATGTATATGTCTATGCAGAGAGGGAAGAAAGGGGCACCTGGCTGACTCAGGCGGTAGAGCGCACGACTCTTGATCTTGGGGTCATGAGTTTGAGCCCCACGTTGGGTGGAGAGCTTACATTTAAAATAAAAAAAATTAAAGAGAGAGAGGGGGTAGATGGAAAAAAGAGAAAATTCTCCTGGTAGTTCAAAATAGTTCAACTCAACTGGGCTGAGCACTGCTCTTTCAGCCCCTCCCTATGCCACCTCACCCCCAAAAGGCGGGAGAGGCTCTGAACTATCCTTGCTGAGGTTATTCTGATTCTAAGCATCAACTCCATGGAAAAAGTTAATGGTCATCTACAAATGTTTATCCGCTACCCGTGTTGGCCCATGAAACGAGGTGGTTACAGAAGTGGGCTTTGTTATCAGAAAGATCTGGGCTCCCATTCGAGCTCTATCCGTTGACCTTGGGCAAGTTACCTAACCCTCTGAGTCTCGGTTTGCTCTTCTATAAGAGCTGACATTAAGGCTGACCTTGCAGGGTTGTAAGAAGGATTTAATCAGATGATGAATTTGGAACTTATTTGTAAATCACAGTCTGCTAGTTGGTTGTTGTTGTTGTTGTTATATACAGAAAAGTGGATATAAGGGTTTAGGGAAAGAAAGAGAATCATGGAGGGCTGAGGTCATCAAGAGTGACCTTTGTAGAGGAGGTGGGTCTTGAAGTATCGGGAGGTGTTAGGGCAGGAGGACAAGAGAGCACTGCCAGCAGATGTAATGGTCTGAGCAAAAGTAAAGAGGTGGTCATGAGACTGGCATGTTCAGGCAAAAGATGCACATTTATAGCTCATTTATAGCTATAAAAAATTCCAGAGGACACTGTGGGATCATTAGCCAATCCATGGCCTCATGGTCTGAGTTCAGGGTTAATAGGCAGTATGGCCCCGGGGGGTCTGAAATCCCAGACAGCATAGTCCTCACTGCACCTTGACTCCAGTGCTGAGCTGCATGCTCAGGCTGCAGGGCATGGACATCTGTAACCTCCTGGCTAAGGCGCTTGACTCCTGGGAGTGCTTGCCACTGTGAGGTTGACATGGCCCAGATATCGAGAGAAGCCATAAAGCTAACAAGAAAATAAGAATACATCTATTAGCCATTGAAACAGCATGCTCCTTAAAGCAACTAGATTCCTGATTGGAACGCTCCAACAACGGATGAGGAAGCACTTTGGAAAGTACAAAGTTACTACACGAAGCAAATCTATCCATTTACGCACACACACACGTACATAGCGTAATTGCTGAAACAAGAAGAGGTTTATCATTGGAAAAAAAAACAGCACAATTTAATGTGATGTATTCTCTTACAATTCAATACTCCTCTAACCTTGCCCTTTTAATTGACAAATGCTAGATGTGTTTTATGTTTGAAAATTCATTTGGAAACCATTGAGGTCATCATTTGGATAGGCTTGTTTTATTTCATATTCCTACTGATGTTTGCCCTTGTGAGCAGAACAGACACGGTGAAGGTAGGATGGATTTATACACATTGTGGTGGGCCTCTTCCAAGAATAATAAATCCTTTGGTTTCCAAAACATTTAAGATGAACTGATAAACTCTAGGTTGGGTGTCTGGTGACCTGGTTGGCTCTGTCCATATTCATCCAAATGACTCAGTGATGTGTTTTCAGCTTGTCTTGCCCTCATGTTGTCCCTCAGTGCCCTTGATTTTGTTAGCTCTTCAATATTTTACACCTCTCTGTGCAGTTTCTTTATCCGAAAAACAGATAATAATAATGGTACCCCCCCCCCAGGGTTGTTGGGAGGATAAAATGTATTGCTTCATGTCAAATGCTTAAAACAGTGCCTGGCACATAGTAAAGCACTCAAAAAGTGAGCTATTATTATCATGCCAAACCCATCATGCTCTCTCTCTGAATGGCAGTAGCATCTGCCCATTTACCCAAGGTGGAAACACTGACCTTGTCCTTGACTACTCTTGCCCCCTCATCCCGCCACCTCTGAACAATCGGGCTCTGTTGATTCTTCTTCTTAAAGATTTCTTTTTCATGAAGATTTCCAAAATGAAATTCTGACCAAGTAATAATTCTCCCGTAACTTGCACTCTCGCATACTCCCAACTTATACACACACACACACACACACACACACACACACAGCAGCCAACCAGAGTGCCGCCTTCCATCTCTTGGTGGTGTTCCCTGCAGTGTTATGCTGAGAAGGATTATGAGGTCACATCTGGGCCCAGTGTGGTGGGGTGCTGTGATTGATTATCAAGGTCTGCCACAGGAAGGGTGGTGGTTGGGGAGGCTGATGAGCCGTATGTTGTGAATTTCTAGACCCTGCTACAGGATCAAGGCCAAGCTCCTTAACAGGGCATAGAAGGCTCTCATGATCTGACCCCTCACGATTCTTCCAGCCTTACCTCTTGCCTCTTCCTGCTCTAGCCACACCAAACTGCATATTGTTCCCAGAACCATGTTCGTTCTCACCTCCATGTCTTATCTCATACTATCCTCCCAACATGCAATGCTCTCCCCTTTTTGCCTGACTCCTACACACTGTTAAGACTCAGCTCAGTTTCTCACCACCCCAGTCTGGGTTTGAAGCTTTTCCTTGGTGTTTCCACAACTCCCTGTGCACATTGCAATCAGTGCTTTAAGCACATCACATTATAATTATCTAGTTATGTGTCTGTCCTCCCCGCCTCCCCTCACCGCTCCCAACCAGCCTAGGAGCTTACGTGGGCAGGTACTGTGCTTGTTCATTTTTGCTTGGCCAGAGCCATGCAACCAAAACTTACTAAGCACCAATTCTGAGCTAGGCACTGGCCTGCCTGGCTTCACACCGATCAATGCTAGAGTGGGTAGTAACACGGCACTCTGTCTAGGGCAAGGCTTCACGGAGGAGGAAGCGACATCTGAGCTGAGTTTTAAAGGTAGAGAAAGGAAAACCATTATGGGCTAATGGACCGGCATGTGCAGAGTATTAATAGCCAGCATTTACTGGAACCCACTAAGGTGCAGGCCCTGGGCTGAGTGCATTATGGGTATCACAAAGACGGGAATTTATAAAGGCCCAGGCAGGCCTTAAAGAGCAGGACTGCAAGTTCAGGAGCAGTGAGAATTTCCAGGTTGTTGGAACACAGGATGGGGCAGGGGTTAGTGGGAGCCAAGGTTGGAGAAATAAGCTGGGGCCAGATTCAGAAAGGCTGGGCTGATGGATTTGGCTTCATTACCCCCATTCATGCCCGGCATCCAGGGACAGCCAGGAGAATGCCCGTTGGACTGCAAGCTGGCTGGTAGTCAGAGGGAAGGCCACAAGCTTTCTTTGAAGGAAGGCAGACTAGTTTTCATTCCTTAAGCCAAACCTCGTTCTAAATCCCTTTGAGGTGCTAAAAGTACTGGTTTCGGCTAACGTATGACTTGTGTATTCAGGTTCAGGGTGTCCTAGAACTGAAATGCATGTGATTGCCACGGATGCCATCCAAATCATTACCGCTGACCCAAACACATCCATCTTCCCTGCTCTATCATTCCATACGAAGTGGTGTATGGGGAGAAGGAAAGCTAGAATAGAAAAAAAAAACAAAACAAAACCCTAAATGGAGAGAGAGATTCATAGTTCCACGCTCCAAAAAGCCTGAGTCAGAAAGATATTAGTGCAGAAAGGTGCGATCTCTGGATGTTGACTAGAAATGAGGAAGATGTTACGAGCCCACAGACACCAAGTCCCCGAGTTCCTTGTCACAACGCACTTAGTCTTCCAGGGCTGTGTGTCACAGACAGGTTCAGAAACCCACAGAGGCTGAGAACGGACGCTCCTACACGCCCCTGCACACTGGTATAGAAAACCTCCGACTCCCCTATCCGACCGCATTTGGGGGGAGTCTCATTCCTCAGACCCCTAGCAATCGGTGCTGTATGGGAGTATGAGTAATATGTTGCCTCCAGGCACAAACAAGAAAGAAATGTTGAAAAGGAGAGTGGGGGTGTGTTCCAAATTTAGCTTTCCTTCCAACCTCTGCCCATATGGTCGGTGGTTAAAAAAGTGATTACCAAGCCAACGAAATGTAACCCGATATTAGGAGTTCCGCTCTAACTCCACGCAACCAGGGGTGATGCCAGCACACGGTAATCATTGGTCATAATGCCGTCTGATATGGGGAGACTGGCCCCTAAAAGTGGTCCTCGCCTCAGTGCCCCACAAGCTGGCCTACAAGACTCCCATCTTGTGGGATGGGACTGATGAGATTTCCAGTGGTTAAGCAGAGATTTCACTGAGAGCCCATCGACCTCAACAGGGAATAAGGGGTTTTGAGGAAAAAAAAAAAAGTTTATGGCTCTGGTTAACAGTTTCCAAGTTAGGAATTTTTCCAAGTCTTAGATTCCAAAGGAATCCTAGATTTCAGAGTAACTGAAAATGAGGGGCTCTTGCATTTTCTAGCATAACTTAGGAAGAGAGAAACTTTCCCTCACTCGTGGTGGAAAAAGCTATTGATTTAAGCCTAGAATCTTTAAGGAGGAAGGAAGGAAAACAAATCTTCCAAAGTACCCCTTCACCCCATGGTACACTGGTAACTGTTTAACAAATGGTTCTCAAAAAAAAAAAAAAAAGCAGGCATGTCAGCTCTTTTTTTTTTTTTTTAATTTTATTTATTTGTCAGAGGGTGAGAGAGAGCAAGCACAAGCAGGTGGAGCGGCAGGCAGAGGGAGAAGCAGGCTCCCCACTGAGCAGGGAGCCCGATGTGGGACTCGATCCCAGGACCCTGGGATCACTACATGAGCCGAAGGCAGACGCTCAATCAACTGAACCACCCAGGTGTCCCTAGCTCATTTTAATTGTTGATGGAATAAAGGAGGTGGGACACACAATTTCCAAATAATAAAAAATATACGATACTCTTTATTATAAATTCCGTATAGCCAATGGATTCTCACAGAATCCTTTCACTGATTTTTGCCCAGCTCTTACGTCGGTAACCAAACCAGGGTCGTGATTGACAAGCAAGTGTAGTTCCTGCAAGAACAGTGGCTGATACATTGGTTTACGTTAAGGAACAAAGAGGAAATAACAAAGATATATGTCGGAATCTCATTCCTTCATCAACAATGGCAGTTGACTTCTCTGCTAAGTCGGGTAACAGTTTTCGAATACTGAGGAACGGACCCTCAACGTTTTATGCTCCTCGAAATGTAATGGCCACAGAGCCCACACGATTTAAAGTTTAATCCACACTGCTAACCTTTTCCCATCACTCTCTTAAGTCTAGAGTCTAGACAATCAACAAAATGATACATCAAGCCCTGATTTGTAGGTTTTGCTGCTTTCAGTGGTGTAAATATTTCCATCGCAGTCAATATCAAGCTAGCGATGGGATGATAGGGCTTACGGAGGTCTAGCAGCACACACTGCCCTCACCCCCATTTCAACTGCTGCTTTGGAGTCTCTTCCGCCATGGGCTCCAACAGGAAGGGGGAGACAAGGCAGAGACACCAACAGCAGGCTACTCCTCCCTACTCAGAGTGGGGTCTGCTGCTCTGCTATTTTTTGCCAGTCTGTGAGAAGACAAGCACAGAAATTGGAAGTAAGCACTTGGCAATTTTTATAGCAATTTGACAGAGATTTTTTAGGTCTGTTGAGTCTCCTAGTTAAAAACTGTGGCTTATTTTTTGTAGGCCTTTTTGTGATTTCCTTTTTGTAGCAATTCATTTTTATTATATTTTATAAAACTATGGGTCCATGACAGATTCAGGAGGAACAAACCCCCCACCTCCCAGTCCTTCCCGCAGATAACTTGAGATGCCCTGGTCTATTCTGTGAGGCCAGGGTCAGAAGGGAGAGGGTGGTGCGGGAGACTGGTGTGGACCAGACAACCTTGATATTGACCATTCTGCCATTTGGGCTAACCTCATAGCTGGAGGAGGGGCTGTGGCCCAGTTTGTTTTTTATAACATAGGGGCAGGGAGGCCACAAGCCTGCAAATGATTGGGGAGAGATGAGAACTGGAGTTCTAGAGGCTATGAGTGACAGAGAGGATACTGAAAGGAACTACTCCCTGGAAAAATCTGTCATTCCTCAGGATCCATTTGCTTAGGAAAAAGGTTACAGAAACTCATAATTGGTGACATGTGCTCAAATACAACCAGAGAGAATAACTTCTCCATTTCTCTTTCCTCCCCAACCCCGGCCAGAAAAATTGCCTCATTGGTTTGTTCCACTATCTTGGTTCTCTTTCGCTCTCTTTGCATGATTGAATCATCATAAAACCATAGCACCTCAGAGCTATTCAGGACCATGGAAGTCAAGAGCCCATGATGTAGGTATCTGCTCACTTTCTGACATCCCACCCCAGCCTCACCCAGCCAATCTTTCTGTTAGATGGTTGTTTAATCTCTAGTCAAATATCTCCAGAGTCAGGAAGCTGATGGTTCCCTAGAGCAATCCATGCCACTGAGAAACAGCTCGAAGGGTTACAAAGTTCACCCTTTTCTCAATCAAAATAGATCTCCTGGTAAATTCCACGTATTGGCTCCAGATCTACCTTCATCCTCCACATGCAAGACCTCAAAATATTAGAAGACAACATTCACATTCCCTAATTCTTTTCTTGTATAGACTGAACATCACTACTTCTTCTACCTTTCCACTAAACCTGCTTGCAGATTCTTCACCATCCTGCTCACTCTCCTCAAGAGGTACACTAGACTACAGACATATGACGACTCACCCAGCATGTCCTGCCCGCCTCACAGGAGCTCCTACTCCCATATTGACCAGAACAGGGATCACCAATCTCTCTGTTCACAACTTCAGCTGCTAGAAGCCAAAGGCTACTTTGAGGAAGCTAATTAAAGAAGCAGTGAGGTTAAAACCTGCCAAATATGAGGCAAAAGGAAGCAGATTCTGAGACGTAAACACAGCATATGGATAAATGAAATATTTATTGAACACCTATTAAGTGGCAATTACAAGGCAAGGCGGGGGGCGGGCAGAGGTTGGTGACCGGGAGCTGATAAGTGTATATATACGATGAAAAAGACTTGCTTGCTACCCTCTGAGGAGCTCATCATTAGTCAAGGACACTACTTTGCTCTGAACCCCAACCTGAAGTTGCTAATGAGATTGCTCTCTGCTCTGGCATAGACTCTTCTCTGGCACCAGAATTTACAGAATAGCCTCTACCGATTTTCATTTATTCACTAATTATATTACTGCTCAAGTTCATCAACGGGCTACAAATTATGAGATTCTGTATGCACTGGTCTCCCATTCTCACCTTAAAGTCTTATTTACCTTCACCCATACCCATTAGGATTGTTAAAAAAAAAAAAAAGATCAAAAGGCAGTTTTTAAAATTCAGTAAGTATATTTAGAAATGTTAAGAACTGTAAGTGCCGTGGATCATTTTACTGGATCATTAAGCATCTCTTAGCCAGGTGTGTACGTAGGCAGGCACTATAACAAGTTTTCCTTTCAAAACAACTAACCAAACAGGAAAAAAAACCACAAAAAACAAAAAACAACTAACCAAACAAAAACTTGCCAGTAACTTCATTCCTACCAAAGCAAATTGGACCCCTCCTTGCACCTGCCACAGGCAAATAATTGGGGGGGGAGATAATTGGCTACACCTTGCCATATTAACCAAAGTTAAAGGACAGCATGATGCGAATCGGAAAGAGAGCCTTGAGGACGCGTGTGTGCGCGCGTGCGTGTGCGGACATACGTGCCTGTGTGTGGCATTTCAGGGGTTTCGTGGAAGGTCGGCCACCGCAAAGCCTCCGGTGGCTCCTAGTCCCTCCTCCCGTCAGAGCAGGACCTCAGCCTGGCCTCAGATCTGATGTCCATGTGCGGCCCCCGGGACTGGTGGCCCCTGACCCCTAACTTGCTGTCTTGCTCTGCAGGCTCATGATTCCTTGCTACACCAGGCTCTTCTGATTGGGTTCATGCAAGAGACTGTCGTTCAGGGCCACTGCACAGGTTTAATTAGACATCACGTCTTTCTCTCTTTCTGAGATGGTATTTCTTCTTGCAGGGGAGCACTGCCCAGTTGATAGCATACACCCCTGCTTTCCCAGATCCCCTGTGGACGTTCTCCTCCAGGGATGGCTTCAGCTCAGCTAGAGGCTTTGGGCTTGCCCCCCTCCTGCTGGTTCCTCCTCCAGTGTTCTACCAGCTGTGCTGAATCTCTCGTTCCCGTTCCCTTCTATCATACTAGATGACCACAATTTAGTCGAGGCGGTTGCTAAATTGGCCAACATGGCTTCATCCAGAGAAAATCAGTTGCACCATTTAGGCAAATTCATATATTCAACAGTTTCCTTTTAATTTGAAACTGATCGTAAAGTGTAATACAATGGCCACAAATTGTTCACACCCCCCTAATGCTCCCCCAATTCTTAGAGTTCCATGTAAGGCCCACCGGGAAGTCTAACTATCATAGCGTTACCCTTGATAAAAGCCTCCTAGCCTAATGGCTCAGGCAGGAAAGTCTCCCAGGGCAGTAGGCCTAGAAAAGTGAACCCCTGAACATCTCCTCGCGAATAATAAGAAACACACTCCTTCAAGCATCTCATGTTATGGTAACTTTATGGAAAGTTTTTACCTTCCCTTACTCTCATCTGTCACCAGCTTACCTGCACTAATTCCTTAGGTGACACTAAAGCATGGAGAAGGATCTTTTCTGGGTACACGTACTGAACAGGCAGGTAATATCACTCACTGTTAAAGCTCACATCAAAATCCGTCTCTGGGAGCCATGGAAACTGCCCAAAGCTCTGGAGAGAGATGAGATTGGCTGTCTCGTCCATCTATGAGCAAAAACCCCCTGGTCTGTATCTGCGTGAGGTGCTATTATAGTAAGCTTTGCTTCCTTCGGCTTCCCTACGGCGTTTGTTCTCGAAAAGATCACGGCATGAAAGCAGATTGCTTAGAGCTAAGAGCGAGATAGAATGGAAAAAAAAAAAAATCACAGGCCCTTTCTTGACCTTCCCCAACTCATCCACCCTTGCCCTCACTGTCCCACTAACACCAAAGAAAACAAAACATAACTAGCTGTGATTCTTTCAAGATGTAGGTGACTACCACTGTTGTGACTGTGGTTATTTGCACAACTCAGCAGACATATTTGTCATTGTTGAAATACCTTCTCACTGAGCTAGAAACAAGTTAATGAGTAACTGAAAACGCCATCTTGGGGATGGAGAAGGAGGAGCATATTATAATGAAAATTGCTGGCCAGAACATTGGGGACTTAATTTTTCTAATTTTAGCTACAGGCTTTTGGCAACTAAAACTTATAACCCAATGGTACTACACAATATTAACAATATTACCCCAAATGAGAAACTGCTTTACAGTTTATAAAGTACTTTTATGTCCTTTGTCACCTGTGTTTCATTCAACAACTTTTGAAGTGGGCAAGTTAGGAAATATTTTTTTAAAGATGTATTTATTTATTTGAGAGAGAGCATGAGACAGCACAGAGTGGTGGGTGAGGGGCAGAGGGAGAGGGAGAAAGAGAATCTTAAGCAGACTCCCTGCCGAGTGCAGAGCCCAATGCAGGACTCGATCCCAGGACCCCAAGATCATGACCTGAGCTGAAACCAAGAGTCGGATGTTCAACCGACTGAGCCACCCGGGTGCCCCTGCAGGTCAGGAAATATTTCAACATTATTCTTATAGAGGAAGAAACCGAGTCTCAGGGGAGCTGAGTGACTTTGTCCAAGGTCACAAGACTGGCAAGGGGCAGAAGCTGAACAGAGACTGTTTGACTCTGTAGATGAAATGCCCTTCCCTCCCTGAATGTCCCAAGTGTCAGCAGCCTGAAGGAAGAAGGGTATGGTGTTCATCCATCAGATGGGATCCACCTCATAGTGAGTGACATGAGGTCCCCTTACACTGGGGTCACATGTTTGAGGGACTGATATCCCAAGAAAGAAGGTGGGAGGGAGTCACTACAAGATGCTCCTGAGAATTCTGAGAGCGGGTTACTTAGTGAGAAGCAAAGTGTGCAGAGGAAGTAATACTATCAAACTACAGAATACGTTTTGGGAAAAGTGCCATAATTTATTCCTGGACTTATGACCAATAAGGTGGTATAAATAGATATATTACTGTATCCACATGTATTTTGATCTCTGAACAGGACTCAACAACTTTCCCATAAAAAAGCCCCCAAGACATTTCATTCCTTTACAAACTTTCTACTTATTCTTTGGCAGGCTACGTGATTTGGTCGAAAATGTTATAATCTTGCAGTTGTCACCCCTGAGAAAAGGCCCATGATACAGTTCCTCCATTGGTTTTATCCTTCTCACCAAACCAAGCCATTAATGAATTTATTCATACAAGGTGACTGCCAGCCTGTGCTCTGAAGGTCTGACTTGACAACTCAGAAGAGGTAAGCTATCGAAGTGTCCTTCACCTCCTCTTACGTGCGCAGGCTTGCTACAAGTCAGAATATAAGGTTGCACTTGATGCACTAAAAAAATGAATGAAAATCACTGGCCTAAAAGACATATTTCCTATTTCCTAAATGCTGGTCCTGTTTTGTGTTGTTTTAGTTGTTCTTTTGCCTCCAGATTGTAAAGTAACAGCAAGGAGGAAATCTTGAGTGTAGAGACTCATGGGGCTCACAGCTGTGAGTCTTAATGGCTTCGCTCCAGCACCGCTGGGAGGAGGTGACTGGTGGGGCGGAGCGGACAGCTGCTTCCCCTCGCAACGCCTGGACGCGACAGCGCTGAACGGCAAAAGGGACCTGCCTGGGCCTGGACTTCACCTTCACCCTGACCCCAAGCCCGGGAACAAGTGGCAGGTTTTCTCTTTTCAGCCCCCACACTGACATGGCAAAACTGAAAGTTTCTTGAGGGCGAACACTTCCACAAGAAACATCTGTTTAAATGGGTAAGAAACATCCATTTGGTTTTAGCATTGGTTCAAGTTGTGAGCCCAAGACGTGTCTCGTGAAGCCTCCTCCTCAGCTCACCACCAACCGGCTAGAGCTACCTTAGTCCTGCGTTGCAACTGGGCACGTGTTTATCTTCTCCGGCCTGTTTCCACTTCTCTCCTCCCAAGAACGAAGCTTCCACGGCATCCGTGATCACTTCCCACTGTCTTTGACCCAGCTTGAGTCAAGATTATCTTCTTTTTCTGACTTGCAGTGATAAAGACATTAGGCTCATCAGAATGTTCTGGCTGTACCCATGGAACAGTGCAAGCTGGAGCAAGAACAAGCCCAGGGAGGAAGGGGGTGAGGGAGTGGTAATAGATCCCCGAAATGGGTGTTTCTTGCTGGGTGGCTTTGTAAGAGTGTTTCAGTTGTTTCCAAGAGCAGGTGTGTGTGTGTGTGTGTGTGTGTGTGTGTGTGTGTGTGTGTGTGTGTGTTTGCGTACGCGTGAGCTCACGTGCATGCACCTACATGAGTACATGCACATGTGCGTGTGGTTTTCTGTGTGGGTGAGAGTGGGGACTTGGCGGAGAGGGGGCAGATGCTTAAGTTGCTTAGTCATCATGTCTTGGCTAGGGACACCTGGCCAGAGCTTGCAAAGCTTCTCAGGAATCAGCCCCAGCCAAAGTGCTGGGAGTAGCCAGCTTCCCAAGCAGCTTACAATAAGGGCTTTGACAAGACCAGCAACTGGGAACAAGGCTGATGGCAGCCCGGCAACAAGACAGTTTACTGCACCAGCTCCACAGCGGCTGGTCTGTCTTTGGAAGGGAGTCTGAACATGGTGTTCAGTCCAAAAGCATTTCCTAACTCATGGGCTCAATTCTATCTTCACAGAAAATACGTGTTGAGCTAGGGATGCTGAGAAAGCCAGAGAGCTTCCAGAGATTTGGGGATTCATAGTAACAGTCTCCTGGTTGTTATAAATATCTGTAGAGCTCAACAGGTTGCAAAGCACTTTCACGCTCAACATCACCTTTGATTTCCACAACTCACTGAGGTTGGTGAGGATGCACATCCCTACTTTACAGCTGGACAAACTGAGGCTCAGAGCACTACATAACCTGCTCCAGGTCCCACTGGGAGGAAACGTGCTGCAACTGGAACCCAAGTATCCTAATCTACCATGTGGGTGACTGGGCCTCAGGCCTCTTTTCTACCTCCTGGAACACTTAGCTCCCCGTGGGCCAGCTTAGTGGCTTCTTAGATGCTTCAGGTATGAAACCTAAATGCTGCAAGTGCTCAATCAGAAGGTGATAAGGGCTGCCGACAAACCACCAGGGGCTCTCGTTAACAATGACCTGTGATTGGGTGGGTCTCAAGGTGGGCCCCGAGCGCCTGCGCTTCTAACAGACTCCCAGATGATAAGATGTTGCTGGGCCACCGAGCCCACCTGGAGTAGCAAGGGGTATTGGGGACATTGCTGAATGTTGGTTACTTGGTTTTAATCGCCTTTTATGGGTCTTAAGTGAACAAACTAATAAAACAAGCTAATTCTAAGCTACATCTGCAGGCTCTCTGAG
Source organism: Halichoerus grypus (assembly GCF_964656455.1). Taxonomy (NCBI): domain Eukaryota; kingdom Metazoa; phylum Chordata; class Mammalia; order Carnivora; family Phocidae; genus Halichoerus; species Halichoerus grypus. The sequence goes on along the minus strand of NC_135727.1, from coordinate 18,114,111 downwards.
CTTCCAGAGGTCAGTAGAGGCAGCAATGGACCTGTCGTTTTAAGAGTAGATAGCATTTTTTGAGTGCTTACTAGGTGCCAGGAACCGAGCCAAATGCTTTGCATGGATGATTTGATGATGATGATGATGATGATGATGATGATATTGAATTGCCACAATCTTACGTACCCAAGAAAAATGAAGAAAGCAGGGGACCTACGAGGTCAGAAGAAAACTCTAAAGAAGATGTCTCCGAGACTCCAATAAGCACCCTGCCAGGGACTCAAGCCAAATCGAGGAACATGATCATGGATTGGCCGTCCCAGCATGGTCCACGAGCATGGGGCATTCTCTTTGTTTCGCGAATGGAGAAACGGACTTTCAAGAAGAGGAAGGGGGCTTGCCTTAGGACACATGGGAGTTGGGAGCAAAGTCAGGAAGAGAGGTGTCCTGCATTTCATCCAGTGCAGCAAAACAAGGGAAGAAGTGAGCCAGGACAGTGAGCCAGGGGGACCGCTTGCTAGTTACGGTGTAAAAGAGTAAAAGGTCTGTTCTGGGACGAGAGGGAGATAAAAGAGGGTCTTAACCCTCCTCTGATCCTTGTTATTATTATTATTTTTTTTATTCCCAAGTTGTGTTTTGGAGGAAAACTTTGGAAGTTCTGAGTGAGATGGCAGTAAACGCACACAGTGTTCCAAGTCTGGTTGACTAAGTGGATGTTGATGAATCACCAGGACCAGATGGCATCTGCCCAGATTTGGGGTAAAATTGTGTAAGAGCTGACCAAAGTGTAGAGCTTGTCGTTCCAAATAGCTATTGTGCCATGAGCCTGGCAGATTGCCAGTAAGTCTCCTCTCCCTGAGAAGCATTTCAAAGGGGACCTAGGGAGCGCCAGGCTGGTAGGATCGCTGAACATGTTATGCAAGTGGAACCTATTGGGAGTAAAGCATCATTTTTCCTTAAATTAAATTAACCACCATTTGTGTAGTGTTTTACAGTTTACAAAGCACTTAGGGTTAATCATGCCTAACTAATTGACTAGAATTATTTGAGAGGATAAATGTGCAATGTGGACAAAGGGAAACCAGCGGATGTAATCTATTTAAATTTTGAAAAGGCCCTTCACAAGGTCCCCTACCAAACACTGTTTTAAAAAGTTAAGTCGCCATGGAATTGTGGAGTAGCGTTTTGAAATGGATAGGGAGGTGGCGTATAGGCAGGAAAGTGAGAGGAGGGGTAGGCAGGGACATTTTTGGAGAAGGATGAAAAGTGGTGTGTCCCAAGGACCGATGCTGGAGCCAGTTAATATTTTGGCGAATCATCTGGGCAGCCTTTAGATGACTGAAAGCTGTTCTGGGTGGCAAAATGCAAAGCAGATTTCAGTCTTTTTACAATTGTCTAGATGAGCAGAGAAAGAAGAGATCAGAGTAGAGTTATTCAGAGAGAGGCCTCTGAAATCTCACTACCTGGCTCTGAATCCTGACTCTGCCCTTAGTGACCACGCAACCTTAAGGAAATTACTCTACCTCTTCCATCATCAGTTTTCTCATCTGTAAAGTGGGAAAAATAACCACTCGTCGTTCATAGTGGAAACAATACAAGACAATGCGGGCAAAGTTCCGGCGCAGCGCTTGGAGCCTGGTTAATGTTCAGAGAACATTGGCTTCTATTATTTTTACTTATTATAAGATGCCAGCCTCTGAGTGATCATGTTATGCCCTAGGAATGGAACTTGGGAGCCACTGCAGACTACTTCTTGAAAGCAATGGCAGAGTTTGTTTCAGCAATTCAGAGAGGATGGGGGATGCGTGTGGACTGAGATGGTTGTGAAAAACTTCATTCCAGGAAACCAACAATTATGGAGCACCTAGTATGTGCTAGGTACCAGGCTAGATGCTTTACAAACTTTCCCTCTTGATGTAATCCTCCAATAGTCCTATGAAGTTAGGGTATTGATCCCCATTTGACGGACGAGGGAGTGAAGACTTAGGAGGAAGGGAGCCAGAATGCAAATACACGTTTGCTCTACTCCCAAAGCTAGTTTTTTGTCACTGTATCATACTTAAAATGCAAATTTTAAATTTTAATTCTAGTATAGTTAACATACAGTGGAGGGATGGGTGTAATTTAAGAAGGGACAAAAGAGGGGTATCTATACGGAAATAAATGCGGGCAATGGTGTGAAGACAGAAACAAGAGCAGTATGTTTATGCTTCCTTCCGAAGTTACCCCATTATTGGTGTTCACTACACTCCCAAGATTGCGTTGCTTTTTATAACTGAGAAGAACCAAGGAATGTCCAACGGGAAACAGAGCCACCTGATTTGGTCAGTTCATTTTAGACAATAAAAAACAAAAACAAAAACAAAAACAGGAAGTTACCCTTTTCATCCACCCAGGTCCAGGGATGGGGGAAAAAAAAAAATGGCTACCTGAAAACTTTGTTTTTTCTAGAGTGTAGTATTTTCTTGCAGAGCTGATGGCACCGTAGGGTGTGGGGACTTTCGGAAAGTGAGAGAGAGCAGAGGCAACTGGAGTTGAATCTGCGAGCATGGCTATTTTGGCTCGGACGCTGGCCGGCTTTTGCCCACGCACCTGTAAGGAAGCGGAGCTGGTTCCTCACTTTCATCGCGCCATCCCCTGAGCCCCCGATGCACTCGTCTTCATCGTCGCCACAGTCGCCACTTTCAAGCCCTTCCTCGTCAAGGTTTTTATCCAGAACTCTACCTTTGGGCACAGACATGGTTCTCAGGAGCTGAAAGAAATGACCAGAAATGTAGCAGCAATTTAGATTTCTCAGGGAGGTCTAAACAGCGTCTTGCGAACAGGAGGCATTAAAAAATGTTGAATGAGTTACACAGAAGCTTTTAAAAAGCCATTTTCAAATGTAGGTAAGGTAAACTGCTTATATTCTTTTTCTTTTTGAGATTTATGTATTTATTTGAGAGGGAAAGAGAGAGAGAGAGGGAGAGCAAGAGCACGGGGGAGGGGCAGAGGGAGACGGAGAGGGAGAAAGAGTCCCAAGTGGACTCTGTGCTGAGCCTGGAGCCCGAGGTGGGCCTCGGTCCCATGACCCTGAGATCACCACGACCTGAGCTGAAACCAACCAACTGAGCCTACCCGGCGTCCCAACTGCTTATATTCTTTGGAGTTTTATACTTCTGGAATGTTCCATAGCATTTGATATGATTCTCTACTCCTCCATGCTACTTCCACCACCCAGTAGCCAGTGTATACTGCATCAGACCTTCCATACCATGGTATTTAAGTCCCCGAAAGCCTCCATGGTAGGAGACCTCACTGATGAGAAATTTAAGATGTGACAGACTAAACATATTTATAGGCTGAGAGGACACCAAGATCAGGAAAGATCCCTATGGAAGCCTCCTACAATGATATTTCCATTAAATTCAAACAACAAATGCTTCACACCAGATGAAGAGCCTAGCAATGGCATTTTACACACATTTTAAATACATACTTACAATTAACTGCCAATGTGCCATGCCTTGATCACTAGAAAAATTAAAAATCTCTCCCTCCTTCACAATTTCCATAAGGTGGTTTGAAATTCACATTGCTTTGTTGTAGATAATATGCCTACTAAGAGGCATGTCTGTTTTGCTCTTCAGTGTCTGGCTTTTCAGTTATGTGGTCAACGCCTTTTTTTTTTTTCTTTAAGATTTTATTTATTTATTTGACAGAGAGAGACAACGAGAGAGGGAACACAAGCAGGGGGAGCTGGAGAGGGAGAAGCAGGCTTCCTGCTAAAGCAGGGAGTCCAATGTGGGGCTCGATCCCAGGACCCTGAGATCATGACCTGAGCTGAACGCAGATGCTTAACGACTGAGCCACCCAGGCGCCCGAACACCCAACTCCCCCACATCTCTCCACTGACCCAGGAGCCCATCTCACAGCATGAATGGTCTCTGAGAGCAGTTCTTAGACCCCATGTACTTTTCCTTGCCATCTCTCACCACGGCTGTATTCCAGTGTCCTCTATTCCTGCCCCACCACCCATTTGCAGCCCTAAAAGTTGGACCCACCTCGTACTTCTAAATAATGGCCAACAAAAGATGCTGGATCTACCAAAAGCTAGATTTTTGTGATTGTACAAGAGGTATCCAGGAAAAAAAAATGCATATATGGACACATCTTGGTTTTGTGGTTTCTATTATCCGTGTTCATTGTCACTGCAAAGTATACTTTCATGTTCTCCACTTGTGATTTAGCTCCTACCCCAAGATCTACACGGAACAGGCTATATACCATAGAGAAATGTGACTGTGGGTTTGTTTCTTTTTTCAAGCAAAGAAAGAAAAGTCCAGCAACCTCTAATGGTGTTGGAGAAGCCAAGCTACCTACCATCTCCCACTCTAGCACCATCTCCACCCTACTGCCTCTAACGCATCCCCTCTCTGACCCTCCCCACCCCAACTCATCCTACACATCTAAATGTATATAATATAGGGGCGCCTGGGTGGCTCAGTCGGTGAAGCATCTGCCTTCAGCTCAGGTCATGATCTCAGGGTCCCGGAATCGAGCCCCGTGTCGGGATCCTTGCTCATCAGGGAGCCTGCTTCTCCCTCTCCCTCTCCCCCCCCCCCCACATGCCTGTGGTTTCTCTCTCTCTCTCTGTCTCAAATAAATAAATAATATCTTTAAAAAAATAAATGTATTGGGACGCCTGGGTGTCTCAGTTGGTGAAGAGTCTGCCTTCGGCTCAGGTCATGATCCCAGGGCCCTGAGATCGAATCCCGCATTGGGCTCCTTCCTCAGCGGGCAGCCTGCTTTTCCCTCTGCTTGCCGCTCCCCCTGCTTGTACTCTCTTTCTCTCTGACAAATAAATAAATACAATTTTTAAAAAAATAAATGTATACTATAGATGCATAGGCTAGGATAAGCTAACCTAGTGATTCTCAACCTTTTTGGTCCCAGGACCAAAATTTGTATTCTTGTTCAGAATCCCAGAGAACTTCTGTTTATACAAGTTGTATCTATTGACATTTACCATCTTAGAAATGATAACTGAGAAATGTAAAAAAGATTTAATAACTAGTTTAAACTTAACAGTAATAAACCCATGATGTGTTAACATAAATAACATTTTCTAATGAAAAAGAAATATATTTTTCCCTGACATAAAATAGTTAGAAGGAAGGGTGGCATTGTTTTACATTTTTGCAAATCTCTTTAAAGTCCAGCTTAATATGGTAGCTGGATTATTTTATCTGCTTCTCCATCCAATCTGTTGTTACATGTTGTTTTGATTGAAATATTTGTACAAATTCCAGTGTCTCACAGATATGTAGTGGGAAAAGAGGAAAGTATTTTAGTAGCCTTTCCAGATAACTGTGGATATTTTTCAGTGATACTTCATAAAAACCTCAAGTGGGAAAAGTTAGTTGCAATGTGGAATATGAAACCACATGAATCAACTTTTCATGTTCTGTTACATTAAAATCCATTGGTGTGTTCTGAACTTTGAATGGACCTTTTACCCATTTTGTGTCATCATACTTGGGTCATCCAAAAATACTGTTTCACTGAGCTATGCGGGTCTTCCGAATGTTAATACCTTTCATTATATGATACATAAAAAAAAAAAAAATCACATTCATTAATTACATCACCTCCAATCTAACTAGAAAAAGTCTAAGTGTTGGGAAGCTCTCAAGGTCATGGTGGCAGATACATGTTTTCCAAAATTTTGCTTTTCTCTTGAAAGTTTAAATTTTATCATTAGTAACAAATACTATCAGCTTTTCCTTTAACTGATGGGCTCTCTTTGTTCCTTTCAGAGAAAGTGTCTCGCAAATACTCAAGTCTGGATAACCATAGTTTGTCAGTCATTATTTCAAATAAAAATAGCATTGCTTGAAAATGAGGCCAGTTTAGCTCATAGCTTAAATAATCTTACAAGTGCTTTTCCTTGAGACACACAGCTATACGGTTTGCAGCAGAAATACCTTAAGTGTACACAGAATATTGTTTTTAAGATTTCTTTCTTTCTTTCTTTTAGAGAGAGAGGAGAGAGCCCGAGTGGGAGGGGCAGAGGGAGAGGGAGAGAGAATCTCAAGAAGACTCCCCACCCAGCATGGAGCCCGATGCGGGGCTCGATCCCAGGACCCTGAGATCACGACCTGAGCTGACACCAAGAATCAGACACTGACCTGACTGCATCACCCAGGCGCCCCATATACACAGAATATTTTTTTAAAGGACACTCAGGAGTTATCGTTTAATGAACTAATCATTTTTACTGCTTCGGCCATAACTCTTTTTTTTTTTTTTTTTTTTTTAAGTATGCCCAACGTGGGGCTCAAACTCATGACCTCAAGATCAAGAGTTGCATGCTCCACTGCCTAAGCCAGCCAGGTGCCCCAGCCATGATAATGTTTTTTTTTAATGGCCAGCCATGATATTCTTAAGTGAAACTGCCTTTTATTTTCTGGCAACCGGGTGCTGGTGACGAATACGGTGACTACCGGTACAGTTTGGCGTCACTGCTTTGACTGTCAGCAGCACAGCGTAAATCATTGGTGCAAACATCAACTCAGTGAAAAAGGCAAAATAACACCTCGGTACTGTTGTGCAAGTGACTCTGACCTCGTGGCTCCCTAGGCTTCATGGATTACCCGGGTCCACAAACCATTGTTTGAACACCGCTCATCTAGACTACAGTACCACTTTAGTTTGACCAACTGCCATTTACCATTATTTTATGTGAGAAAATTGCTTTTGACATAAGCATTTCTAGGTTAATTTTCAAAAATACATCCTTCATGTATGTTGTGAGATTACCTGAGTAAGAACTGTTCACTTAAGGGGAACTGGTGGTTAGATGTAGAGTAGAGAACTTGCTATTTCTCAAGCACATCTCATAACTGCGCCTGTCACTAGTCCCGTCGGCAAACATCAACTGAGCACCTAATATGGGCTGTTCTCATTGCTCTGTGTTGAAAGCACTCCATCCTTTCAAGCCAAGTTCAAATGCCACTTCCTTAATAAAGCCTTCCCGGCTACCACAGATGGTCGTTACGGTCCTCCCTTTCTTTCTTCCACCACTGCTTCCTTTGTCTGTACCTCCTAAGGAACACTTCATGTACGCAACCTGGCATTATTTAGTATACACGTGACTTCGCTCTACCACTAGCCTGTGAGCTGCCCAGGGGCCGAGTCTTCTTCATCTTTGAACCTCAGTGCATTTAAGGTAGTGCCTGGCACACAGTAGCAAAATAAAGGGGCGTGGTATCTTTAGTTCTTTCAAAGCTACTGCCACAACGTCATGAAAATGAGAAAGCCAAAGCACAGATTAATGATAGAAGAACTTGTGAATGAATAGCTAAATGCTTTTGGACCACCCTGCCTAAGATCGATAGCTAATCTTTGAGAGGCCATTTTCCAGCCTCGTGTACGATGCCCCCAGTATTCTCTCGTAGTTCAATTTTTTTAAGTACAATTAATAAAAAAACAACAACAACCTTTAAAACGTTGTCAGCGAGATTACTACTTTAGTCTTAAATGGCCCCCATTTTGGAGACGACCTCAACATTGAAGGATTATAGTTTATGTTGAAACCATTACACACAGCCATCTGCTGAGGAGCCTAACCCGCACACACTGACAGAACAAATCTAAACCTAGAAAACTATTGTTAAGGCAAAAGTCCTAAAGAAGAGTCTGAAGCTCCAGAGTGTTGAAAGAAGGGTAATGTGTCAGGGATGAGGAATTGCCAGCGAGAACCGTGGATTTAGTACAGCCTAGAATTTGGCACAGAAATCAAATCAGCTAATTACATTTCACAATATTGACCTTTTTGTTCCCTCTCTCACTCTTTACAATGTCTTCTAGATTGCACGCTCACTTTATAAAAAAGAAAGTTATGAGGGCCTTTGCACACAAATCAGCTAACTTTTGGTGCCTAATGCTTTTGATTAACTGTTTACCATTTTCAAAGGACACTATTCTGTGAGTTTTTTAAAAGCCGAGGCTCAGAATAATTAAAACACAGGTCTGATTATCTCACTCCACTTCCCCCATCATCATTCCATAAGCCTGACATTTCTGCCACGCATTGCCTGGCAGACCTTAGCAGGAAGCGCACAAGCTTTTTTCACAGCCAGCTTTTTTGACAGCTCCTAGCCTCCCTGCAACTCTGGTTGAGTCGCATGAGACTATCACAGTTGCTTAAATATACAATCGATTTTTATTTTATAATCTAATACTTTAATCATGTAAGTATCAGTATAATAGAGAAAGGCGACAGGAAAGAGAAATTAAAAAAAAAAAAATCCCCAATTCCCAAACTCTAATAAACAACATTTGTGTTTTTAAAGGTAAACTTCTTTGTAATGCCTATATTTTTACATTGGTGAATTTGGATTTGAGAATCAGACTGACTTGGGGTTAGAATCCTGATTTCCCCCTCATTAGCGTTTCCCCCACTTATTAACTTTGTCGCTTATTCTCTCTTAAACCTCAGTGTCCTCATCTGTGAAATGAGGAAAATAATGCCTGCCTCAGAGAATCGTTGTTATTCTTTAAATATGACAAAACACCTACATGGTGCCTTTAAGGAAACTACTGAAATTCACTTAACCATGCTCTAACACTGAATATTGACATCACTTCTAGTTCTTTTGTTCTTATAAATAAAGATGAAGCATCAGGAGCATTCACCTAACTCTTTCCATATTTTGGATTATTTCCTTAGTTTCCCATTAGTAGGATTCTTGGGTCAAAGGGTATATACATTTTTTAGGGGCACCTGGCTGGCTCAGTCAGTAAAGTGTGCTACTCTTGCTCTCGGGGTCATGAGTTTATGACCCAAGTTGGGAGTAGAGATTACTTAAAAAAAACATAAGGGAAAGGATATGTACATTTTTATATACCATGGGAGCGAGTCTTCAATGTCCATAAGAATTACCTAGGATGCTTGTTAAAAACTCAGGCTCCCAGGCCACATCTACAGAGCTGCTGATTTAGCGGGCCTGAGGTAGAGCACAGATCTGCATTTTTTTTTAATTTTATTTTATTATGTTATGTTAGTCACCATACATTACATCATTAGTTTTTGATGTAGTGTTCCCTGATTCATTGTTTGCATATAACACCCAGTGCTCCATGCAGAGCGTGCCCTCTTTAATACCCATCACCGGGCTAACCCATCCCCCCACCCCTTCTCCCCCCTACAGATCTGCATTTTTAACTAGATCCGTCTCCCGCCATCTTGCCGAGAGTGAAGCACAGTTCCCCGTTTAAGAAAGGCTGCTCCAGTGTCACTCCACTTCCCAGAAACCCTCTGAAATCATGTTTGTAAAGAGTCACCTCAGCCTCATGTGTGTTTGAATTCCTTAATACGTGCTCTTCAAACCATTTTTTTTTTTAAAAAGTATATTCAGTCTGATGATTTCCTTTTCACTTAAGTATGGACATCATGACCTTTTTGTCTTTGTAGTTAATGAAAATACCCTTGTGTAAAGGTGAGTGACTTTGTTTGATTAGAAAGTGAAATATTTATAGTTAGCTTTGGAACAGGTACCCAGGGCTGTGTGACAAAAGGAACCAAGAAGCCTGGAATAATTACTTAAGAAAATTAGAACCACAGTGTAAGAGAAAAAAAAATAGCTAGAATACAGCAATTTCATGTTCTTAAAACCATAACCAGGATAACAAAAGAAAACCGTGGCACGGGACGATGTGATTTGGCCAAAGCTCTTTTTGTGCCTGGTTGGCAGGAGAACTAAGATCAAAGAACATACTTGTTGTTCTTAGGGGGGATCAAATATGCTGAAATTAGACCAGCAAGAGCAGCAACTCTTGATCTGTCTGTATGGTATAAATAACATGCCTCTTGAAATTATCTTGATTGCAAAGATATGAACCTTATCAGCCACACACTGTGTTAGGGCTTAACATATGTTCTCTCACAGAATCCTCAACTCCTCACCACCAATTTGTGTAATGAGGAAGACTGCAATCCCTCTCTACCCACCCCCCACCCCACCCCCCGGCAAGGGAGGACTCTGAGACTCCGAGAGGCGACATGACTTGACCAAGTCACTGAGTAAGTGATGGAGGCCTCATTAAAAATAAGGGCTTCTGCTTCCAAGCCCAGAGCTCTCCAAAAAAAAAAAAAAAAAAACATGCTGTGTTAAGTAAAGACATCAACTAATGGGGCTTTGATTTCACATTTTTGCCATCCGAACTGCTTTTACCTGAGATGATTTCCCATTCAATCCCACCTTCTCGGATGCCGGCCGTGAACTACAGCTTGATGGGTGAGCCTTTTGTTATTGGGTGGGAGACCCAGGGAGGGAGAGATAATGGCACTGGATACCTCTCACTTGTTTTTCCCAGCCTTGCCATCCACTGTGCCTTAAATAACCAAACCATCTCATCACAAACAGGTTTGTTTTGAAAAGCTTCAGACAGCTGGTTAGAATAGAATGAAAAATTCCATTACTGCTGTTACATGGCTACGCGTTTTCTTGACTTTAAGCTCTTTAGCTTTTTAAAACTAAAGGATCAGAAACAAAATAGAGATCTACAAATATGAGGTTTGGTACATAGCTGGAGGCTTTAGCTGGTCTTGTCTCCTTGGGCCACTCACATACCTATCTCTGGGCAGTTTTTCAGTATCTGGAATCCAGGTTACATTTTAAAGCGATTAAGCTGGGCTTACAAAACTGATTTTGAACTGTTTGGAAGCTCGGCTTTATACAACCTGCAAGGAATGCTTTGGGGGGCCCAGATTTCCATGTCCACAGCAATGTAAACACATGCTTTACTGTTTGCATTTGAGTAGCATAAGCTAATGGGAAACAAAAGCTTTTCTGGAATGCCTTATTATTTATACGTCGTGCACATCCACAAGACTTAGGGCACGTGACCTCTGTTTTGCGTGCACGCTTTCTTTGAACAAATGCACCAAACCACAGCCACAACTAATTGGAAACAATTGCAAGTCCACACATTTGAGATGAAGCCAGAACCCCAATGCGTAGGGCTAGAATTAATGGCTATATGTGCACTTCACACATTGGAGAGGCAATAAAGCCTCGCAGTTAAGAGTGTGAGCTTTGGAATCTGACCAGCATGGATTTGAATCTCCACTCGGCCTACTTACGAGCTGTGTTACTTTGGGCAAGTTATTTAATCTCTCTGAGCTTCAGTTTCTTTACCTGTAAAACGGAGGATAATGCTATTCACTCACCTTTCAGAGTCCCGTGTGGCCTTCTGTCACAGAACTTTCCACGGTTTGTAATGATAAATTCCCCCGTTGCACCTCCACTAGACTAACAGAAGGGATAATGGTCTGTTTTGATTACCAGTGTGTATATAGCACAGTGTTTGGTGCAAAGTAAACGCTCGATAAACATTCATTAAATGGATGAGTGAACAAAGAAAGAGATGACGGTGTGGAAGGTGTTTCGCACGTTGCTTGGCAAGATAGTAAGTTCTCGAACATGTTAACTCTGCTGCTGAGGATAACGACGATCTTGAAGAGGAAGGAGAGGAGAAGCAATGGTAGCAGCCCCAGAAGCAGACACGAAAAGCTTATTACAGATGCCCTGTAAGGCAAAACAAGTTAACACTCCGTGGGCAGACTCAGAGGTACCAGAAAGAAGGCTGGGTGGAAGCTTTTTTAAGAGTCTGCGGAAACTTCTATATGAGCACCGCACACTAACTGATTGTGCCACCAGAGCTCCCTGAGGAATCCATCTGGATGCTCCCAGTAAGATAAGGGTCTGTGCACTAAGGGTGCACGCAGAGACGTTAGCGATGGAGAGCAAACGGACCCGCTAGAGGCTGGGCTTCCATATGGAATCAGTAAGAAGGCCACCCACACCCAGAGGCGCTCGTCTGGGCTTTGCTTCCGTGTCTGCCTCTTATTCATAGCACACACTTTCTCTACCACTTCCAGCTCCCCCGATTTTTACTTTGTGTTTGTTAACGGAGCACTGAAACTTGTGCAAATAAGTCCTCCCAATGAAATAAATGTCTAGCTGGTAAAACAAACCAGGAGGTGAAAGCAGCGAACTGGAGCTACAACGAAAACTATTTCGGTGGGGGGGCGCCTGGGTGGCTCAGTCAGTGAAGTGTCTGCCTTCCGCTCAGGTCATGATCTCAGGGTCCTGGGATCGAGCCCCACATGGGGCTTTCTGCTCAGCGGGGAGCCTGCTTCTCCCTCTCCCTCTGCCCCTCCCCCCACCCATGCACTTGCTCTCTCTCTCTCTCATATAAATAAATAAAATCCTTAAAAAAAAAAGACACCAAAAAACAAAATTATTTCGCTGGGGCTCCCTCTCCGTGGTAGAAATGGTTCTCTGCAGTTTTAGGAAGCTGTCCACTGCTTGAAAATAAAAAATTTATAAGAATATTACCAATAGCTTAGACCTGTACAGAGTTTTATTTTTTTCCAAGAGGAAGTATAGCACGGTGGTTAAAAGCTCAGACTTGAGAGTCAGAAAACTTGCATTCAAATCCAGACTCTATCATTTACTGCTTTGTTGCTCTAAACAAGTTGTTCTTTAACTCCTCAGAGCCTTATGTTTCTCATCTATAAAGTGGGTATAATGATACCTGTACCCACCTCCCATAGTGCATTGCTGTGGGGATTAAATGAGGTCATCCCTGTAAAGCACTGAGCTTAGTGTCTGTCACACAGTAAGTGTTCACACAATGGTATATATTAAAACCTGTATATTTCTAAAATCTGAATCTCTGAAGGGGACAAATTCTGAATTGTTGGTGTTAGTTGACATTCAGTTACAGCCTGGGTAGGGCTCATTCTGTGGAACACTGTAGGGCCCTCAAAAACATCTTAATGTGTCATTACGATCAGCATTGGATTATTTTTATAATTAAAAGTACTTCCATATCTGTTTTTTCAGTTGATCCATCCAGGACCTCCAGGAGACAGCAGGGCAAGTATTACTAGCTTCATTTTACGAATCAGGGAATTGTTACGGAGAGAGAGATGTGAGACAATGTACCCATTTTTAGCACGACAACTGTTTAAGGGTAGCTATTGTAAGGTTGGTAGGATTTGGAGTGGGGTCGGTGATGAGAGCTTCTGTACTCCATCATTAACTGGGAAGGGCCACGGTCCTGGGACCCAAACAGTGCCTGAGGCATGGAAGGTACTCAGGAAATGCTTGCTAACTGAAAGAATGAATGAACCAATGGGTTAGCAAAAATAAATAAGCAATTGATTCCCCCACTTACGATTTCTCCCAATCTCCGTCTCTGCAACCCTGATCTGATCTGCCATTGCTATTGCTCAGGTCTGGAAATAGCTGATTCCTGCCAGGGAGCCCTTGGAGACACTGAGGCTAGACAGATGTACAGAGAGACTAAGTGACTGACTACCAGCCTTCACTTTATTAGGGCAACCCTGAGAGGCAGGTCCCACATTCTGCCCCAGTTGAGGGAGCCTCCTCCTCTGATAAAGTGAGGTGAAGTTGGGGGCACCTGGTTGGCTCAGGCATGGAGCAGGTGACTCTTGACCTCAGCGTCATGAGTTTGAGCCCCACGTTGGGCGTGAAGCGTACTTAAAAAAAAGTGGGGTGAAGTCAAAGAGGAAGGCAAAAAATTGATCTTTTAAAGCAAATGAACCAACTAACCCAAAGGGATGCGGCGAACCAAAGCACTAAGTGGCTGGATGGGGTTCCCAAGGCCACCAGCGAGCCTCTTCCAATCCTCAGTGAATCTTCTGTTTGCTAGATTAGTCCGCCTGTGTGTGTTAATTCTGGGCTCTGTAATGCCTTCCTTTAAGGTCTCCGGCCTTAGCAGACTAAATCTCACTTTAAGGGGCCAAAAGTCCCACGAAGTAGGGTGCCAGTGATAAGGCTGGAGTCAAGGTGGGCCTAGACTGGGGAAGGGGCCAGCTCAGGCTGAGCCGCCAGGTGTGGTGGCAGCAGGTCCCTGTAGGCCACCGGGTCCAATTTCTCTCCGAAAACATCTGACTCGGGCTACCACCACTGTTGAAGATTAGTGACTTGTCCCTATGTCAGTTTTAAATCACCGTGAAAAGCCACAAGGACAAAATAGAACTGTTTCTGTAAGGAAAACTTACTTGGAAGACATCTGTGAACCCCCCCCAGCACCACTTGGTTTCCAAAGGAATTGCCACAGCCAGCCAGAGGGCAAGGGTCCCAGGGTGAGGGTGTACTAAGATATTACACGTTTCCTCAGGGAACTGAGGCTACACAGGCATGGTCTGAGCTTTTACAATTGTCCTAGTGTATAAACCTGATTCAGTCCAAATAGACATCTTGTGGTTATACTTTTGGGAAATGAAAATTCTTGCCTCTAAAAATAACCTCTGTGTATGAACCACAGTTAGCCATGTCATCAAGCATGGGGCTTGAAGAATCAACCTCAATGACTGGAGAACGATGGTTCACTATTCTTCTGGAAGGCCTTTGGCCCACCGAGGATCACTGAGATACCTCTAGTTTTCCTGTCAAAGGTTTCTTCCTTTAAAGACTAGGTCTAGATTAGGGTTTAAAAATAGGTTTTCAGTGAAAACAGTTGTCCTACTCTGGTATACTATTTGAAAAATATGAGCTTTGAAATAGGTTACAGATAATTACGGCAAAATTACATTATTCTGAAGTATAATAAATGAATTGGTACATCTGGTATAAATAAATTAGCTGGGACTTGATGAAAAACTAGATTCCCAGTTTCTAGTTATTATTTGCTTGGAGGTCAGAGAGTTTCAAACCTTTCCTTTTCCAAGTTTTAGGCTACAGAATCTCAAGAGGGAAATGGGCTCCCACAGAAAACATGAATCCGTTCCTCAGACAGGCCCCTTGTTTTTCCTAAGAAGCTTACTAGAATTTAACCACAAGGTCTGGAAAGAGCATCATGGAACCAAGTCCAGCTAATTTGTACTCAGTGCTGGGCAGGGCTTGATCCTATGCTATTTTGGCGAGGTATATGTCGGTAAAGATTATGGTGAATTATTTTCACTGTTGGTTCTCTTTAGTGGATGGGGTACATACACTTTGCTTGCTCCTGGAACTGAAGTGCTTGGCTGGCTGTCTTACCTGGACTCCTTCCCTATCCCACAAAGCTATTGGGTGATGATAGTAGTGATGGAGTTGCAGAAATAGGAGAATATAAGTGTGGGAGAGAAAATGGACAGCTTATAACAGACTGTAGCCAACACATAGTTATGGTCCCACCTTTCTTTGTTTCTCTTCACTGAGCTTAGTAGGTAAGAATGTCTTGACCTGTTCTAACATGGGCTTCTCCACCATCCTCTGGGATTCCTTTTAGTCACAGTTAACATTTTGTTAATTGTTTCTCTCCTCCACAACGTTTAACCTCTTTTGATATACCAGGTAATATGCATACATCCTGAATGTCATGTTGCATCAACATACTTGTGGATACAGCCATGGTAATTTTCACCTTTGAAGAAATCAACCTGTATGCCCTAGCTAGATACAACAGGGAAGGAGATGGTTGGGAAGCAGAGAACTCACCTCCCACAGAATGGTGTCCAGTATGAGAAATGGAGGTATTAGATGTCTTCAGTACCCAGAAGTGCTCAGCATTATATTCAACATGTTACTAAGGGATTTAAGTCATAGACTTGGAATGGTAAGTGAGTTAGAAAGGGCCTGAGAGATGATATGCTCCAATGGCCCCATTTTACAAATGAGCATGGCAAGCCCACAAAGGCAATAGTTGGTAGAACTTTTCAACCATATCAGTGCTGCAAGTAACACTAGCTTTCTGCCAGATCCTTGGGGATATCATAGGAGAATCAGTTGAGGGCAGGTAAGATAAGAAAGAGGCAAAGGGACTTGAGAGTTGCAAAAAGCCTTTAGGTCCAGAAGGTGGACAATGAGGTTCTTCTTCCTGGGTCCTTAACCAAACCTGGTCAAATCATAGGCTAGGAAGAGGACATCATGACTCCTGGGAGCATGCGGCAGCCAACTGCCAGGTTGGTTGGCATGGGTGAGTGGTAGTGAAAGAACATGGAGCTTGTCCTCAAGAAATATGTAGTTCATAATGAGTTCTTCTCTAGAAGGTGTGGGAAAGTAGGGGAATAATACCTTCCAAAGTCCTCATCTCATCCACTCCTTTAATTAATTAATTTTAGAGAGAGCATGTGTGTGCGAGCAGGGGTGTGGGAAGGGGCAGAGGGAGAGAGATTGAGAATCTTAAGCAGGCCCCATGCCCAGCGGGGAACCTGACGTGGGGCTCGATCTCATGACCCTGAGATCATGACCTGAGCCAAAATCAAGAGTCAGATGCTTAACTGACTGAGCCACCCAGGCACCCCAATCTCATCTACTCTTAAGTGGATAAGTCAACCCACCAAAATATAGGTACTTCCTTTTCTCCCATTCATCTCTTCCTGTCTATTCCCAAGTAATTCCAGTTGAAACATCTCAGAGAAACATAGTCATACTGAAATCCTTGCATTTGCATTCAATTAAACATAATTCCGTTTTGTTTCCTACTCTCTTATACACATTTAGACATTTGATCAATTTAGTTAAACTGAGTGGTGGATTCCTAAGTCATGGTGGCTTTCAACTAAATCAAAACTTCAAATATGTTGCTGTCCCAAAGATTAAATTTGGTGGGCTGGTTGTAATTTATACATCTTTAAATAGCAACCATATTTAAGGACTACCCTGACATTTCAGATGGTGGACATCTTGTGTTTTCATGTTTCCAGAAAGAGTCAGGAACATATACAGTGTAACCATTGGTAAAGTTGTATGTAATGATTCTACAAGCTTGAACTAAATTCCAGCATTACCATCTGTGAGTTGACAGTGCAGAGACCTTCTGCTATAAATGCACCACCCACAATACCAGGGACTAAGTGCCCAACAAATTCACACACTTAGGTACTTATGCTTATGCAGATACCTTTATTAATGGAAATCAAATACACAATTATCTGAATAAGTAATATAAAAGCTGGAGGACCACAGGGGTTTGCAGGGGGCTGCTGTTAATGCTAACCAGTTCTTCTTTCCAAAACATGTCCTGCTCTATCCTACCCCAGCTTGACTTGTTTCTGATTCTAGGTATACCAGCCAGAAATGAGATCTATTTTCCATCAACATAACTGGGAAAATAGTTCCTTCACTTTTGTCATTAAGACAATATCTCCTTTATACAGGCCAAACCTGTACACTTAGAAACATTACCTTGCTTTTAGAGAAGCATACTCTTTCATTGTATTGCTTTGTGAAATTTCACTTTCTAGCTCTATATTAAATAATTATCCAAGCCTATTATTTCTCACATCACTGCGTTGAAAGTCAAAGACAATGAGAGAACCATGAAAGCAGTGAGAAATGTAACTCATCATGTACAAGTAATACTCAAGAAGATTAATAGCCAATTTCTCATCAGAAACCAAGAACCTGAGAAGGCAGTGGGATAACACACTCAAAACACTGAAAGAAAAAAAAAAACTGTCAATGAAGAATTCTATATCTGACAAAAGTGTCCTTCCAAAAATGAAGGAGAAATTAAGACATTCCCAGATAAACAAAAGCTGAGAGAGCTTGTCACTACTACACGTGCCCTTCAAGAAATGCTAAAGGGAGTCCTTTAGGCTGAAATGAAATGACACTAGACAATAACCGAAAGGCACAGGAAAAATGGAGAACATCTGTAAAGGTAACTCCACAAGTAATATTATTGTGTTTTGTTCAGCAAATACTTTCTCCTATTGGTTTTAAAGGATAATTGCATAAAGCAATAATTATAAATATGTGTGGATGCACTTATATAAGATGTAAATTGTATGACAATAACAGCACAGAGGGGAGAGAAAACAAAGTTATGTAGTAGTGATGTTTTATATACTAATGAAATTAAATTGGGATCAATCCAAAGTAGATTGCTATAATTTAAGATGTTAATTATAACCCAGAGGGCAACCACTAAGAAAATTACTTTAAAAACATAATAAAATAAATGACAAGGGAATTAGATGATAAGCTAGAAAATACCTATTTAACACAGAAGAAGGTAGTAATGAAGGAATAGAGGGAAAAAAGAGACATAGACGTATAGAAAACAAATAGCAAAATGACAGATGTAAGTCGTATCATATCAGTAATGACATTGTGTAAATGGATTAAATTCTCCAGTCTAAGGGCAGAGTTCTAATTATATGCTGCCTATAAGACCTACATTTCACAAAGACAAAAATAGGTTGAAAGCAAAAAGATGGAAAAAATATACCATGCAAACAGTAACTGAAAAAGAGCTAGAGTGGCTATACTAATATCAGACAAAATATAGTTTAAGACAAAAATTGTTGCTATAGACAAATAAGGCCATTTTTTCCTAATGCTTAAGGGTCAATATGCCAATAATTTACAATTATAAATGTATATGTACCTAACAAAAGAGCTTGAAAAGACATGAAGCAAAATGGACAGAATTGAAAGGAAAAACAGGCAATTTATAAATAGTAACTGGAGACTTCCATACCCCAATTTCAATAATAGAGAGAACAACTAGACAGAAGATCAACAGGAAATAAAAGACTGTTACTGGGGAAACTGGATATCCAAATGCAAAAGAATTATTTTGGATCCCTACCTCATACCATATACAAAAATTAACTCAAAGTGGACCCAAGGCCAAAATGTAAGAGCTAAAAACTGTAACACTCTTAGAAGAAAACACAGGGGTAAATCTTTGTGAACCTGAGTGAGGCAAAAGTGTAAGTGACAATAGAAAAAAATAGATAAACTGGACTTTATCAAAATGAAAAACTTTTGTGTATCAAAAAAGTAAAAAGAAAACTGAAAGACTGGGAAAAAATTTTTGCAAACCACAGATCTGATAATGGTCTTGTATCCAGAATATCTAAAGAACTCTTGTAATTCAAAATGAAAAGATAACCCAATTAAAAAAATACACAAAAGATCTGAATAAACACTTATCCAAAGATTATATAGAAATGGCCAATGAAAATATGCCCAACACTATGAGTCATCAGGGGAATGCAAATCAAAACCACAATGAGATATCATTTCACACTCACTAAAATGGTATAATAATGATAATAATAATAATAATAAACAGAAAATAACAAATGTTAGGATATAGAAACAGTGGAATCCTCATACATTGTTGGCGGAAATGTAAAATGGTGCAACCATTGGGGAAACAGTTTCATAGCTCTTCAATAAATTAAATTATTATATATAACTTAATAAAGTTATGTATATAATATACTTAT
The DNA here is from genome assembly GCF_964656455.1 of Halichoerus grypus. Taxonomy (NCBI): domain Eukaryota; kingdom Metazoa; phylum Chordata; class Mammalia; order Carnivora; family Phocidae; genus Halichoerus; species Halichoerus grypus. The sequence continues at coordinate 18,094,883 of NC_135727.1, read as the reverse complement.
ACATATAAAATTATATGCATCATATGTATATATATAAATATATATAAATATATGTATATATATATATAAATATAAAATTACCTTATGACCCAGCAATTCTACTCTTAGATATAGACCAAAAAGAATTGAAACCAAGGACTCAGATACTTGTTCAGCAATATTCATAGCAACATTATTTACAATAGCCAAAAGGTAGAAACAACCCAAATGCCCATCAATGGACGAGTGGATAAACAAAATGTGCTGTATACCCACACAATCAAACATTATTCAGCCATAAAAAGGAATGAAGTACTGATACCTACTACAACATGGACCTAGAAAACATTATGCTAAGCTAGTCACAAAGGACCACATATTATATGATGCCATTGATTTAAAATGTTCAGAATAGAGAAATCCATGGAAACAATGTAGATTAGTGGTTGCCAGGGGCTTGTGGGAAGGGGGGAAGGGGAGTGACTGCTAATAGGTATGGGTTTCTTTTTGAGGCAATGAAAATGTTCTGGAATTAGTGGTGGCGGTTGTACAACTTACTCAATATACTAATAGTCACTAAATTATACATGTTAATAGGGTGAGTTTTATGGTATGTGTATTTTATCTCAATAAAAAGAAATTTAAAAAAAGGGAACCAGCCAACTGGGAAGAATTTGCAGCCTCAAATTTAGAACTAAATTTCCCATTGTTGGCATTAAAGAGGTCACTGGAAAACTCTACTCTTTATAGACATGACTTGGTGCCCACTCCTGTGAAAAGATATTTTCTTACGATAATCTTAATCTTAAGGGAGAGCCTTTATTTTATTTCTATTTTAACTTGCCTGAAAACTATTATACCAGCATATCAAATATCTTACTACACCAAAGTCTCAGTGGTCTTAATCTTCCACAAGACTCTCTCATGGATTTGCTTTCAGTACTCACTCAGATGATGGGAAAGTGAGTCATGAAAGGAGAAGCAATGTAGCTAGCTCTGCTATGACAAGAGCCTGTAGACTTTTAGCACATGAAGAAGTACTGGGGGAAAAAAAAAAAAAAGACCTCAGTAAAGAGTTCTCATTTGGCTAAATTCTTGAGGTAGAAAATCAAAATGATTCCTAAACCATGAATAATATATTGGAAGGTTATGATTTCCTGGGGGAGTTAGATTCACTCCTCCTGTTAATAGTAATAGGGGCTGTGTGAATGACTCTCTGGATACTGAGTGGGAAACTCAGCTTATGAAGTGGTTGTGTTGCTGAAACTTCCATCATATTTCCAGCTTCATCTTACAGAAGAAATATTACTAGCCAATGCGTTTGGAACATAGCTCCGGTCTTTCCTTTAAACGGATGATGCTGATTTCTGTCTGAGGAGTACAAATTCAACACGGGCCGACTTCTAGACGGGGCTAGGTCATTCACAGGTTTATTTGTTCCAGTCCACAGGCATCTTAGGACACCACATGTAATATTTTGGAGCCTGTTTTTACAAAAACATTAAAAAGGCAAATTCCAAACACAGCCCGAATATATAAAGAAGACAAATGTTTCTGTGGGCAGTCTACGGGAAAATGCGGACTGCCTCTGTGGGCCCCGGGGAAACATAATGCCCTGGGGTACGATGCTTCCTGCAAATACTGCAGTTACCAAGCCAGTAATTCTCTTTCTGAAAGAGCCGCCTCTACTAGGCTTCCTCTTTGCACCATCCCACCTTTTTTTTTTTTTTTAGATTTTATTTATTTATTTGAGAGAGAGAGAATGAGAAAGAGAGAGAGCATGAGGGGGGGAGGGTCAGAGGGAGAAGCAGACTCCTCGCTGAGCAAGGAGCCTGATGCGGGACTCGATCCCGGGACTCCAGGATCATGACCTGAGCCGAAGGCAGTCGCTTAACCAACTGAGCCACCCAGGTGCCCACACCATCCCACCTTCTTGACTTTAGTCAATCCTTCCAGGAGCCTGGAGTCTAGGACAGAAGGAAAATAGGGCTTAACCAGTTTGACTTTTTGTGTTCATGGTTTAGGCATTTTAACAATCTCTAAAGCCACCCTGATTTTTGTTCTTGTCATTGCTGTTTATAATCTTGCCATTCAGAGGCTGCTCTATAGAGAATGCTGAGCTGTCCTAAAGTAACTAGACTGGACCTATCTCAACATCTGCATTAGTTGGTGGCTTCTCCCAAGCAACTGGTGAAAATAGCATGTCCCTATTCTAGCTATTCTGATGCACTGAGAACCCCTGAAGAGAACTATGAGATAAAACATCGGGTTGACATCAGAACTGTCACCCTAATTGGCTGATCGGTGGTGGCTTTGAAACCGGTTAATTGGGGTGCCTGGGTGGCTCAGTCGTTAAGCATCTGCCTTCGGCTCAGGTCATGATCCCAGGGTCCTGGGATCGAGCCCCACATCGGGCTCCCTGCTCGGCGGGAAGCCTGCTTCTCCCTCTCCCACTCCCCCTGCTTGTGTTCCCTCTCTTGCTGTGTCTCTCTCTGTCAAATAAATAAATAAGATCTTTTTAAAAAATAAATAAATAAAGCCGGTTAATGATACACAGCCTTAAATACAAACACACCAATATGCTAATTAGCAAGTGAAAGTAAACCGCAAAAAGCCTTTTTTTTCCTTAAGCAACATACATTTTTACCTCTGTTACATTCTAGCCAACCTTTCCTATCAAGTCAACTATTTCCTGCTTTTAATTTAGCTACATGGTCTGTGTATCGCTTACAAATAGGGCATATGCTACAGAGTCCTTATAAAGCCAGATAATTCACAATAACAATTCCCTTCAGAATTGGAATAAATCTGCCATGGGCATCCACATGAATCAAAGCCACCAAGTGATTCCAGTGGATATACGTGACCTAATTGCTGTGTTTACACATAAAACAAAATGTCACATTATAGTTGACTGTACATTCTTACATGCTGTGAACACTGATTTATTTCAGATCTTAAGTTTCATGCCTAGCCTACAAATTGTATTACCTAAGAGAAATTGCATTCTGGCATTCAAATAAAATCCCTGTTATTCATTCGTCTAATAAATTATAAAAAATTTGACCTGGAGTCATAGCGATATTGGGCCCCCACAGATCTGTGTATCGGAAAGAGCGCTAGAGAAGTCAAGTGTTCTCAGCTCTGCCACTCTCTGGGTCTTGGGGGAAATCTCTTCTCCTCTCTGCGCCTTGGTTTTCCCACATATGCAAGCAGGGAATTGGACTGCATGAGTTCCAAGTCTTTTCCAGCTCCAACAGTCCATGATTTTTTGAGATTGCTAAGGAGAGGAAAAGGGGAAATTATTTTGGAATGATTCTTTGTGCAAGTTGAGTTATTTGGGCTTTTTTTTTGATGGCAATGTAAGGAAACCTGATCCTAATTTCAGCTTCAACACAGTAAGGAATAATTGCTAATCAAATGTTAATAAAATGCTTACAGGCTTTAGGTCTGGAAAAGTCATTTTAAACACTTAGAAAAACAATCGGGAATGTCAGCTGTTTTTTCACCTGCTCCTAGAGGAAATTCTTGGCTTTTAACCATGACATCCTCCTTCAACTCAACTACAGTACATTTAAACCTACTGACAACCTCGCGTTTTGAATTACACATGAAAATATTCAACCGAGAGAATTATCTTTCCCCTGACCTGAATTCTGTCCATCCAAAGTTTCTAGCACTGCGTTCAAGTTCCTGCTTGGAAATGCCTGCTATCTGTACTGGAATGACTGGATGCCTCAATGAAATCATGAAACTTTATCATCAGATACTGGAGATCATTCCTCCTAAGAACAGTTTCTAAATTTGAGGGCCTCTTCTCGCGGTTGCCAAAATGCGGGGCTGACCTTACGAGTGGGCAGAACCGTTGGCTGTTGGCAAGCAGAGATCTGAGAGGTGCTGGGTGGCTCTGTGCCCCCAACTCTTTTTCTTCTTAGGCACTTGCAGGGCTTGCCATTCTGTCTCTAGCAACACATTCCTTTCGCATAAACACTGATCACCCCAGGTATCTGCTTGAAATGAAATCTCTATTGGAGAGGGCAGATGTTAAATCGCCAAGACTTTATAGTAATATTTCCTAAGGTGTATTCCTTAATACACTTCCCCAGTTCCATAAAACTTTGGAAAAAGAGATCGCTGGTCACATAAGTTGGGAAAACACATTTCGCTACATCTCTTCTTGGAGAGTCGTAAAGCACATTAGCGTATTAAAGGTTCTCAGAAGCCCTGCTGTAAACAAACAAATTTTGTTTAGTCGGCAGTTTCCTTATTTGAGCATCTGGAATGCTTTTGAAAGAAATCTTAAAACTGTGGTAAAACACACATAACAAAATTTACCAACTTAACCATTTTTAAATGAATAGGTCAGTCGTGTTATACACATACACACTGTTCTGCAACCAATCTCCAGAACATTGTCATCTTGCAGAACTGAAACTCTGTACCCATTAAACCACAACTTCCCCATTCCTGCTCCCCTCAGCCCTGGCAACCACGATTCTACTTTCTCCTCTATGAAATTTGACAACTCTAGGTACCTCTCTTAAGTAGAATGACACAGTATTTGTCCTTTTGTGACTGGCTTATTTCACTTAGCATCATGTCTGCAAGATTCAGCCATGTTTTTGTTTTTGTTTTTGTTTTAAAGATTTTATTTATTTATTTGACAGAGAGAGACACAGCGAGAGAGGGAACACAAGCAGGGGGAGTGGGAGAGGGAGAAGGAGGCTTCCCAGTGAGCAGGGAGCCTGAAGCGGGGCTCGATCCCAGGACCCTGGGATCATGACCTGAGCTGAAGGCAGACGCTTAACGACTGAGCCACCCAGGTGCCCCAAGATTCAGCCATGTTGTAGCAAGTGACAGGATTTCATTCTAGGCTGAATGATATTCCATTGTGTGTACATGCCACATTTTGTTTATCCATTCATCCACTGATGAACACTTGGGTTGCTTCTACCTCTTGGCTATTATAAATAGTGCTGCAGTGAACATGGGTGTCCAAGTGTCACTTTGAGATTCTGCTTTCAATTCTTTTAGATCTGTACCCAGAAATGGCATTGCTGTATCATATGGTAATTCCATTTTTAATTTTTTGAAAAACCACCACACTGTTTTCCACAGTGGTTGTGCCATTTTACAACCCCGCCAATAGCACACAACAGTTCCAATTTCTCCATGTTCATGCCAACGTTTGTTATTTTCTGTGATTTTTTTTTTTTTTGATGGTAGCCATCCAAATAGGTGGTAACTCATTATGGTTTTGATTTGTATTTCCCTGAGGATCAGTGATTTTGAGCATCATTTCATATACTTGGTGGGGGAATTCTTTTTTTAAAAAATCACACCAATAATCTGAAAGCAATGACGTACTGTATGTTGGCTAATTGAATTGAAATTTTAAAAGAAATCGCACCAATAAAAATTCTGAGGAACACACTTGGGGATATACTGCCAAGGCAAATGAGTGATAATGATTGCTTTTCAGGATGGAGGAGTTTTTATCGGTTTCCTTAAAGAACAATTAACATTTTTTATTTTAAAAACAACACAATATAGAGTTAACACATGTCCAAGCAGTGGTTATTTCTGGGTAGTAAGATTAGGAGTGGATTAATTTATTTTTGTTTATCTGTGATTTCTAAATGTCTACAATGAACCTGTAATACGTAATTTTCAAAGTTTAATACAGTTGATGCTGAACAGATAGAGCGCCCCTACACTATGCTGCTTGCTTTGGCCACAGCACTCGGCTTCCCATGATCATTTCCTTCTCCCAACTCTTATTGTTCTTGCGCTCAATTTAGCAGTTTCTTAGGTTCTGCCTTATATTATTTTCTAATTGTTCTCTCTGTGTGACTATTAACTGCTTTGTTACTTGTAAGCTCTTCAGGGGAAGGGACTGTGTTTTATATTTCTCTTGCAGGCCCCAGTAATAATAACCATATTTTCCAACCCCAACCAAGGCGTATCATCTAACAAAGAAAGTGTGTGTGTGTGAGGCAGTTTGGGAGTCTTTGTATGGACATGACAGTACTGAAATTCAGGTGCATTTTCAGTGTTTTCTGAGTCCAAACAGACAAAATGCTTAAAAACATGCCCTTGACTGACACAGAACTGTTACCACCCCCTGCAATGAAACATTCCTAAAACCTTAGGGGCCACTGAATATAATAAATTAAAAAATAATTTCCCCAGTAATAAATACATTAGTATTCTCATTTCCCCATTCAATATTGTTTTACAATATTTTGATCCTGTAAGTCAGCATTTTGTCAATTGAACATTGTTTGGTTGGTTCTATGTACACTGATTTGCTCCTAAAATAATCTCCAATCAGACTATGCCATCTCATCTATTAGATTTCCTTCTCTCAACAGATGTTCTGAGTCCTCATTGTTTCCAGATTACAATCAGGTTGTCTGTAATATAGAGACCCAGACATCTGGGCGAAGGGTAAATGGGCAAAACCATTCAATCAGGTAATGGAGGAAATGCTTCCAGAAAGTTTGTCCGGCAGCCATTCCCACATGTGATATCCTGAAGGTGCTGGTCTGGGCTTTGCTGGAGTTCTGACACACGGAACCAAAGCGGACCTTGAAGTGTGGCTGCCTGCTATGGTGGAAAGAGTAGAGGACTGGAAGCCAGAGCTGGGGTCAAAACTCAGCTCTACCGATTGACCAACTGATTATACTTGTACAAGTCACTTGCCCAATCAGAGTCTGCCCTGTGAAAAGCAGATGATTAAAAGAAGTTACCTCCTAGAGCCACTGTGAAGAGTTGATGAGATGAGAGACACATGATAGCACTTTGTAACGTCCCACCTAAAGCAGTTTCAGGTAATTTGACTTCTGCCCTGGAGCACAGAAACTCTTGTTCCACTAAGAAGATTATCCATGTCCTCAGAAATTCTGTGTAGGCCAGTGAATTACTATAGACCACTTCAGCCCTTTATTTGTTCAAAACAAAGCAAATAAACAAAACCCCCAAAACAATTGCAAAAAGAAACAAAGGCTAATTAACATGTAGAAGGGAGGAGTGTGAACATCTCTTAGCAGAGTCACATTCTTCCTACTTCCCTCCCATTATTTACACTATAAAATATCCATGTAAATGGATTTGAATAGGCACTTCCTCAAAGAAATATACAAGTGACTGAGACGCACAAGAACAAATGCTTACCCTCATGACTCACCAGGGAGATGGAAATTGCGAGATACCACTACATACCCACTAGAAAGTCTATTCTCAAAGAATGATACCAGGTGTTGAATAGGATGTGGATAAACTAGGACCCTCAAACATTGCTTGCGCAAATGAATATCAAAATGGTACAACGACTCTGGAAAATAATTTAGCAGTTTCTTAGAAAGTTAACTGCACATTTATCATATGACTCAGCTGTTACACTCCTAGGTATCTATCCAAAAGAAACGAAAACATAGGTCTACACAAGGACTTGTATGTGAATGTGCATAGCAGCATTGTTCATAGGAGTCTGAATCTGGAAACAATCCAGATGTCCATCACCTGGTAAATGGATACACAAAGTGTGGTCTATCCAGACACTAACGTACTACTTGGCAATAAAGAGCAACAATGTCCTGCACCATGCCACAACATAGGTGGACCTCAACAACAGGATGCTAAGTGAAAGAAGACAGACACAAAAGACCACATCTTGTATGGTTCCACCTATATGAAATATTCAGAAAAAGGAAAATCCGTAGGGACAGAAAGTAGTTGAGTGGTAGCCTGGGGCTGGGGATGGGAAGTGGTGGCAAACAGGCATGGTGGAGTTTGTTGGGGTGATGGAAATGTTCCCAACTGGATTGAGGTACTGATTGCACAACTGTCTGAATGGACTAAAACTCTTTGGACGGTAGGTACATTTATAATGGGTGAATCTTATGACTTGTGAATTATATCTCAATAAAATGGTTACAAATATCTTTGCAAAAAGGGAGAAATTATGTTAGTCAATGTGACAAGGGAGGAACTCAAGCTTGGATGAAAATGCCTGCCCTTGAAGTCAAAACCCAAGAGGAAGCTAGATATCTTTAAGCCAGTGACGTCTTTTTTTTTTAATTTTAATAATTCATTTATTTATTTGAGAGAGAGAGAGTGAGAGAGATCATGAGCAGGGGGGAGGAGTAGAGGAAGAGGCCGACTCCCCGCTGAGCAGGGAGCCCGATGTGGGACTTGACCCCAGGACCCTGGGATTATGACCTGAGTCGAAGGCAGACGCTTCACCAACTGAGCCACCTAGGCGCCCAAAGCCAGCAATGTCTTGCCAGACTCCTTCCTTATCCTACCTAGCTTTCAACCACCATAATCATGTCGCCAGCCAGGAGACACATTAACTCCATGAGGTTCAAGGCGACACTTTTTTAAAAATCACTACTCTTGTGCAAGCTCTCTTTTTATCGCCATGTCTCTCACTTTTCTCCATATTTGCTTTATTTTGCCTTGTCCCCTAGGAAATGTGTTTCTTTGCTCAGTGTATACTCCTTTCTTCTATAGTACACATGAGCTCTTTTCTCTACCTCATACCTAATTCCATACTCACAGCTCCCGCAGCCAATATTTAATGGCAATAAATTTATATTGGAACAGACAGATCCCATCAGATGAGCAAACTACTTTGCAGAACTAGTCATTTACAACATATACTCACTCTTTTATGGATGCAAAATACCATTGTTTAGCCAACAACACAGGAGTGACCAGAAAATGAAAATGCCCCAGCGAGACAGTACTTACTTGAGCTATTCTGTGAGGCCTGGTGGCCTCTGGGACAGAGCCAAAGGCCCAAGTAGCCAAAAAGAATCTTTGACACTGCGGTGACAACTTAGAGCATGTCTATTTTAGAAAGGTTTCTATTTTTTAAAACAGTTAACATTTTGAAATTTTGGTCCTAACCTTCAGGTGTCCAAAAAACAAACAAACAAACAAACCCCCCCCCCCCAAAACCTGGGCTTTCCAGAATGCCCCCAAATTCTAGTAACTCAATGTTTAAAATGTACCTAGGAGGTATGCCAGATTCATGCTTTGGCCTTCAAACCATACCCAACACACTCACTGAACTGCGGTATGCTGCAAAGGGTAAAGAATTTGGAGTCAGAAGACCTGGATTCCTATCTCTTTTGTTTCCTCCACTTGCTAGAAGTGAGACTTTAGATCTCCAAACGTCACTAACCCCTAGTTCTCTGTGCTGTCAAATTGGAATAATAGTCATACCGACCTCACGGGGCTATGGGAATTCAGTGTGTCTGTGTACATAAAGAGCACTTTGTACACTGCGGAGACCCCAACAAATAGAAGCTATCAACTTTCCGGAAAATTCCAAAATTCCTTAGATGTTCCTCGGAACTCACAGGGCACCCCCAAAATGACTTTCAAAAAAACATTCTGCCTTCATTTCCCTATCGATAAGGGGTCTTGTTGACCCCTGGCCTATCTGGCCTTGCATCTGGTCATTGCCAACTCTGCTGTCCGCAGTAACGGTTATGCTGAACAGTGTTTGGATCTGTTTCTTACACTTCCACTTCCTGGTTCACAAAAGAAAAACTGCTGTTGAGCTGACATTTCTATAGCACCACTCTTCCCAAAGGGTTTCCACACGCATTCCCCGCTGGGTGAAATGCAAGTGCTGTTTAACAGCACATAACGACACTATCCAACAGTCTGAGACAGGATGCAAGAGGCAATATTGTACGCAGCTGAGAGGACAAGGGAAGCCAGTGTCAACAGATGCAATTACCAGATGTGAACTTGGGCCAAGGAGGTCAGGGCAAACACTCCTTTAAGAAATGCCACGGGATCCTCAATGCCCGAAAGTCATCGCACCCTTGGCATCACATCTTATTCAAAATGGAGGCTCCTGATGCCCTGACTCTTTGCCGTTGCCTCGATCCCATTTTGAGGAGGGGGAGGTGACTTGTGTGCTCTCGCTAGCAGATCTCCCCTCACTATTCAGAAGACAGGCTCTCTGGAAAATCCACTTCAGAATAAGAACTTGGCATGCTTTGGGGGGGACGAGAGCTGGGTAACTACACTTATTGTGGTGAGAGCACTGAGTAACGTATAGACTTGTCAAATCACCACGTTGTACACCTGAAATGAACATAACACTGTAGGTCAGCTCTGCTTCAATAATGAAAATTATAAAAATCAATAAATAAAGGGATCGTAGCTGGAGTGGATGGGGACACAAGGCCCAATTTCACCCTACTTCCTCATGTGGCCACATCCCCCCCCTCCACCACAGTGGGAAGAGCAATTGTGCTGCAGTCCCACACAAACTTGGAATGAGCCAATTGTCCTTATTTTTTTCTCACTTTGACACTTATTTCCTTTCCAGTACAAGACAGGTGCACTGGTCCTTGTGGTATAGGGGAATGGAAATGAACTGGGAAGAACGCTTTAAAAGGCAGCGGATGCGTTAGCCAACCAGATCCAAAGGGAGAGCAAGGAAGTTCACTCTTTGTAAACCACACTCTCCCCAGGGCTTCTCCTCAAGGCCGTCCACGAGGACTTACATAATGGCGTCCAGAAAGGAACTCTACTGGGGGCAACATTATCTTCCAAACCTATGGAATTCTTAGAGGCAAAATAATAAAGATGTGTAAGCACCTGGCACTCAAAATGAGTCATTACTAAATTATTTTAATTGAACCCATTTTTAGGGCAGCAGGAAGTGTCAAATACCTATGTGTTCATACATGATGAGAAGGGTTTTTGTCCCCTAGGGAGTCTATATGTGGGTCAGACAAACTTCCTATTCTCACACCTTAATGAAAACAAAGGGAGAACTTGGCCTGCCTGCTTATTCCATTCTGTACTCTGAGGTGTTACTTTCAAAATGTGAACAGGTCTTTTATTCATGACAAAGCAGGAGAAAAACCAATCACCTGGAATTTACGATCAGTTAATTTTCTCATTCTCCAACTTAAAAATGAATCACTTGTTCCTTCGCCTGCCAACCTTCTCTCCTCTGTCCCCTGCCTTCCCAACCACTAGTGTTGATGAATAAAGTCTGTTCGTGGTTTGTGGCAGTGTTTGTCTAGGAAGGGTGTGACATTTGAATGGGGGGGGGGGCATACCAAGGCTCCAGGTTGACCTCAAAAACAATAAATCACCAATAATACATCGTGTGCTTTCTTGCATCCACTCTTCAGCTGGTGCCCATGCATATTGTATCATATGATACGTAGGTTGTTCTGTTTCCCAGCAGAGAGAGATTTATTTTTTTAATATTTATTTTTTTATTTTATTAGAGAGAGAGAGAGAGAGAACACGAGCACACGAAAGGAGGTGGGGGAGGAGCAGAGGGAGAGGCAGAGGGAGAAAGAGACTCTTAAGCAGGCTCCACACCCAGCACAGAGCCCGATGCGGGGCTTCTGCGTGGTTCGATCTCATGACCCTGAGATCATGACCTGAGCCGAAATCAAGAGTCGGACGCTTAACTGACTGAGCTACCTAGGTGCCCCTTCCAGGGTAGATATAAATGAATGCCTTGCCTCTTAATTTAATTGTGGACCCCCAAAGAACAGAGGCTGGGTTCTAATATTGTTCTCAAGAGACCTGGTTCCAAGGGAATGATACTGTTCTGAATTTTTGACAAATTCTGTTGTCTAGACTTTTCTCTTGGGCTCCTAACTCAATTTCATAACTGCCCATTGTCTACCACAATTCTCGCCACACACCTTCATTACTCCCCATTCTCCAAATACACCCTGCAGTTTCACTCCACCACGCCTTGCCCACACTGTTCTCTTCACCTTGACTGATCTTTTCTGTTGAAATTCTATTTATCCTCCAGGAGTCGTCTCATATGTCATTTCCTCCACAAATTCTTCCCCAATCCCTTCAGCCAAATCTAATTGTTTCATCTGTGTGCCCACAACACTTTGTTTGGACCTGTCTTAAAATCCCAATCACATTCAGCCCTGTATTGAAATTAGTTGAGCCTACGTCTCTCTCCTCTATGAGGCCAAAAGCTTTTTGAGGGTAGAACTGTATCGGATTCATTTTTAGGCCTCTCCAGATTCCCAGGGCCCAGCCGAGAGCCTGGCACTCAGTGGCCAAATAAACAATAAACGTATTTAGAATAGAAGCTCAAGACCTATGTGTTGATTTATTGAACTGTCTGTGTGTCTTCTAGCTGTTAATCAAGGAGCCTGGCATAGACCATAAACCCAACACAGAACACAGAACATCTGTGTCCAAATAACTCCCCAAATTTTCAAATGTCAAATTTTTGGAAATTTGTTTAAATTCTTTCGCTTGCCCGGAACCTTTGTAGGCCTGCCAGTTAATAGAAAAAGAAAAACCAAATCACTGACTTACCTCCAAGAGTTTTAGCCACAGAACATAGAAACTTATTTCTGGGCATAGTGTTAGTGCATAGATTATTTTTTACTTCTCTCAACACCATCACACCCCGAACAAACCACTCCTTTTCCGAGTCTGCCTTTTGAGGGTCCCAGTAACAGGAACTTCTGCTGGAGTGCAATCTGATGACACCCCCAGCCTATCAGAAGCTGGGTTTGGGGTCTCCCTGCAAGATGCTCTTGCCTTGCCCACCAGAAGCTCCAAATAAATGACCTAAAATCCTTTCTAGAAAAAAAAAGTGGGAAAGTGCCTTGGCACACGCTCCCAGGATAGTAACTAAACACGTTAGCCAGTGTTTCCGGCGTCAGGCCCTGTAAGTCAATGGGATGCAAGGTGTTGATTTGTGGTGTTTTGGTTTTTTTTTCTTTTCTTTTCTTTCTGAGCTCTAGGCATCTTGGAATCTACACCCTTGATATTCCAACATGCAAGCTATTATCGTGACTAACACAGACAGAATTACCTGCTGCTACATTCCAGGTATGTTTATGCATTTCCCTGTCTAACCTGCTTCCTCCCTCCAGCTGCCTCGGTGTGAGGGAAATGGGGATTTCTCTCCGCCCCCCCCCCCCGAATTTTCTCTAACAACTGTGATGTCAAATGCAATTATTTGTGGAGGAATCTGCTGTGTGCCTGGATGAAAGGGACACATGCAAATCCTCAACAAGAAAGGGAAATAACAGCTATGGGGAAATATGTCCCGAAAGCATGCTGCTCGGGGCGACTCTGCCCAAGGCCCCCTGTGCAGATATTAACAAGCTGAACACAATATGACTTTAGGAATGCAAAGAAAAAACTGTTTAACAGTTGAAAAATCTCCTCCTCAATCTGAGGTCAACCCAGCTAATAAAAAAGCTTCAAAAAACTTCTGAAAAACCATGAATAAGCCCCAGATGTTCCTGTTCTCAGCTGAACTTTCCATCAAGTGATTTTATACCCTCTATTTTTCACAACTAGAACTACTACCATCTCTTGTGCCTTCCTATCGCTTTCCAAAGAAAATTGCCTCCAGTCAAATTCCTTCTCCCACCCACAGTAACTAATTGTTCATACTGTTATTCATCCCCTTTTCAGAAGAAGAATGAAATTGGTAAGACCCCTTGGTGCAAGGGTGGGGACCTCTTTCCTATCGAGGGCCAGTGACCCACAGGGGGGAAAAAAATCCACTGGGGCTACACGCAAATAAGAAGCCATTTGATTTAGTTTGGTTTTTGTTTGTGTGTGTGGAAGAGATATAAAGTCTTCACGTCCCCTCCTTTTGAAAAAAAAAAAAGAACAGGGAAGGGAAAATGCTATTCAATAGAAATAATGAAGAATTCAAACTACTCCAGGTCTAGGCTACAGTGAGTCTGGGGAATGAAATGGTTAAAAAAAAAAAGATGTCGGGGAGGAGGAGATGGGTTGGGGGAGAAAGGTAAGGAACAGAAAGAAAGAGGCCAGGGGACAGTGAAAGAGGGAAGGAGGAAAACGGATGTGGAGAGAAAGGGAGAAGGGGGCGCACAAGGTGGAAGGTCTGGCAAGCTCCTCAGCGCCCTGGTTGTAACAGCTGGTCCCCAGCCCTGGAGCTCCCTGTACTGTGGCCATCAGAGGAAGTTGTCACTGCCCTTTGAAAGCCTTATTAGCTTTCTAGAAGTTTAGGAAAAGTCCTTTCTGTGCTGAGAAATACCTGGTCTGCTTGGATTTTTCCAAACTTCAAAGCTATTTTCTGAAATAAAGGTTATTTTCTCCAGAAAGTCTGAAGGTTTTACACAAGTGTAAAGGAATGACTGAAAGTCTCTGGCATGGCAAAACTGTCAGATGGCCTCCTCGTTGGTCTGCGAGAGATGAGGGCTGACTTATTTCATAGAGCCGGAAGATTACATTTGGAAGCGCCATTTATTGCGTTGATTTGAGGGTTTTTTTGCCACCAAATCAAACTCATTTTGGGGTTTTGTGGGGTCCTGGTGTAGCAGACAATATAAAGTGGGGACAGTGGACGCATCTCAGTGAAGATGAAACAGACTAGAAGCTGCAGCTCTTTAATGATGAGGCTCCCGCCATGAAAAGCTGAACTTCTCATGTTTGCATCTAGCAACCCACTGAGAGAGAAGTTGATTTTAAGCTGCAGTGCTGATTTTAGAGCCACTGTACCTTATTCCCAGAATATTTGGGATTACATTCCGCTGATGGCATATTAGAGAAGACAAAATGGAAAAGGAAACTGTCCAGAGAAGGGGAAATAAAATAACGAAGGGTGGAGAACAAGGCAAAGCCATATGATGACAGACTGAAATCACTAGCCTCTTGACTCTGAAAAGATGAAGGCTAACGGGGAAAATCAGAGAAGTGCATGCAATTGATGGTTATGGTAACCACAAACTTATGTCCTAGAACGCTGGAATTCGGGGGCTACCCCCTTGAACTTGACAGAGATGATTTTAGGTTGGATGAAGGGAGGCCCTACTTTGAATATCAAACACTAAACTTAAGGAATTCATTTCCCTCAGGGGTAGGGCAGGCAAAAAGTAGAAATAGATTCCAAAATGTTTGGGCCAATTTGTGAATGACAGACTAATATTAGGTTATTCTGGGAAGCTTAGAAGCTTGGGGGCCACTTCTAACTGTGCACACGTGTCTCAGTGGGCCTGTCAGCAAGGGGTCCTGGGTGAAGTGGGTCATGAGGCCACATGCCTCTGGGGCCATTTTTCCGAAGGCCCTTGGTGCTGCGCACAGCACTAAGGGGTTGCGCGCTGAGGCTGAAATGTCGGGGCTGTTTGCCTTGGTCAGGAGGCCACCAGGCCAGATGGTTCTCCTGCCGCCTCCTCTCCGGCCTCGATTACTTCTGAGATGGCCAGGAAAGGTGGCGATGGGGAAGGTGTGAGAACTTGGACTTGGTCCACGGTGGTGGTTTCAGTCTTAACGTTTGTCCTCATCCGATTCAAAATGTTTGTTTTAAATCATAATAGATGTATTGCTTTTTCTGATTTAAAAATGATTTTTTTAAAGATTATTTGAGAGAGAGCACGCACACGTGTGCAAGTGTGAGTGGGGGGAAGGGCAGAGGGAGAGAATCTCAAGCAGACTCCCCACTGAGTGCAGAGCCTGGATGGGGGAGAGGGCCGAGGGTGTCAATCTCACCACCCTGAGATCACAACCTGAGCTGAAATCAGCAGTCGGACGCTTAACCAACTGAGCCACCCATGTGCCCCTAAAAATAATTTTTTAAAGCATGGGGGCAAAGTGCAGCAAGGTTAAAAAAAAAAAAATGAAAATTACCATAATATTCCTAATGTTTTGATACATATTCTTACAGACTTTTCCCCTCATGCATATGTATATATGTGTGCCCCTTTTTGGTAAAAATTGGATTGTACTTTAATACTGTCTCATAAGCTGCTTTTTCACTTAACAGTTTATCATGGATATCTTTCCATGCACAACAGTATTTAAAAATATTTTTAGGGGCGCCTGGCTGGCTCACTCAGTAGAGCGTCTGACTCTTGATCTCGGGGTTGTGAGTTCAAGCCCCACGTTAGGTGTAGAGATTACTTAAAAATAAAATCTTAAAAAAATATTTTTAAATGGCTGTAGATTATTCCATTGCATGGAAATGACATCATTCACGTAATAAATTTACTGATGGAAATTTGGGTTGCTTTTAATTCTTTGCTCTGGCCAACAACGCCACTGAAATATCCTTATCCATCTTGGTGGATTGTCATACTCTTTCCTTAGAAGAAATTGCTAGAGGTGGAGCAGCAAGCTCTAGGCTGCTCCAAGTGACCTCCTAGATAGACTGTCTTAACGGTTCTTCTTCCCTCAACAGAGGAGAATAGAGATCATGGAATTTAGAGTAAGGTTAACCTTTTTGTTACAATCTGAGTGTCAGTTTCTTCATCGATAAAAGAGAATATTCATGATAGCTAGCTCACAGGATGGTAGTAAGAAATAAATGTGACAATGTAAATAAAAAGGCCTCATAAACGTTAAAACACTTAAATGCAGAGATTCTCATTTTCTTATTAACATCTTTATGTTAAGAATTCAGCGGCAGTTATAGTGGATCCAGTCTCCTAGATGTCCCCAAGATAGAGAGGGTCCCCCAAATGCCTGAGGGCTTGCCATCTTCCAGAATAACACTTTGGAGTCCCCGGACCTGAATCAGCCACCTCCAGGGGTGGGGGGGGCTTCCCCCTAGCAGATGTCAGGCCGCCCCATACCTAGATGGCGTTTAGCTCCCCAGTTTTTGTGCTACGTGGCATTCACCTGGTGATTGTTTGCCATTGTCTGCTGTACTGGGGAGGAAAGTTTATCATGTTCTCTTCCTCGTTTGGCCCTCTATAAATACACCCAGTTTGCGTGGGCCTGAATTGAACGCTTTGGCAAGAAACCAACTTTCTCAGGAAGCAAGAGATCAGTTGCATTACAACACAACTTGTGAATTCCTTTCCAAACTTCTGGTGTTTTTGCTTTGAAAAAAAAACATTTATAGATTATGGATTTTCTTTCAATCTAGAAGAGAGCATATAACAAGCACGGTGCTCTTTATTTGATGTTTCAAAACACCCAGTGGAGTAACCAGCACTCAGCAAGTACTCGATAAATGCCGCTTGGCCTTGATCACTGTCTTTCTCCAGGTCTTTTTTCTTTTTTCTTTTTTTTTTTTACTACTTTCCATTAAAGACAGAATCACTAAGGGCGCAGAGAAAAAAAAAAAAAACGTATAGGGAAAATTCCTAAATGAAATGGAAGATGAGAGTGGGTGGATAGGCAGAAAGGGGGTGAAGAGTTGTGGGGAGGAGGTGCCTGTCCCTCAGAGTGTGGGAGGCAAGTAAGGCGGCGACTTAAAACGGGAGGCAGCAAGTATTTTTGTGGTAGAGACAGAAGTTACACAAATGGATCAACAAAAAGCAAAGTATAAGTCCTGTCGGAGACCATAGGGCTCTAAGAAGAGAGACATAAGAAGCCAAGGGCAGTAAGTGTCTCACTGATTTTTCTAGTCTCCATGCCCAAAGGGGGCGTGGCTGATGAAGTCAGACTCGTCTGCACTAGGTTCGTGGCATAGGGGTGGCAAAAGATCTCGGACAAGTAATGTTACAAAAATGAGCACTTGCTGACTGGCTACGGGACAGGGAGGGCAGGGCTAGTGATGTCCAGAGAGGTGAGAGCTCAGAAGAAGTGGTACATAGTAGGTCCAAAGGAATATGCTGAAGGTAGACGAGATCACTGACCCATCTGTCCTTCCTCAGAGAGACTATTTCCTGGGGGAAAGCATGAGAAATCTGTGTCAACAGGGGAGGTGGTGCTAAAGATTTGGGTCACTTTATTCACTTTTATAACCCGCAAATCAGAAAATTTCCCAGCATCTAGCTACCTAACACAGAGACATGAGTCACCACAGGACTTCAGGACCCAGGAAGACTGGAATCTAGAAATAAAGTAGGCACACAGATTACTGTTTTATCTCAGCTCTTCTAACTTCAACAAACTGAGCTTTGACAGATAAAATTGGTTTTCCATCTTCACTTACTACCATATTTTACTGGACAGAACAGGCATAGTAGGGGAGAGTAGGCCATAGCCTGGGGTCTCTGTCAACAATAATTCCACTAGATGGGAGCCACAGCATAGCCACCAAGTGAAGGTCAGACAAGGGAGGCAGAACAAGTAGAGGGAGGGGCACCTCGGTGGCTCAGTCGGTTAAGCATCTGCCTTCAGCTCAGGTCATGATCCCAGGGTCTTGGGATCGAGCCCTGTGTTGGGCTCCCTGCTCAGTGGGGAGTCCGCTTCTCCCTTTCCCTCTGCCCCTCCCCCGTTCATGCTCTCTCTCTCTCTCTCTCTCTAATAAATAAATAAAGTCCTAAAAAAAGAATAGGTTAAAAAAAAAAAGAACAAGTAGAGAGGTCATGGATTTATCCAGGTGCTATCAAGGGGAAGACTGGTACCATTCCACCATATTGCTCAAGAAGGTGAAGGAAGAGAGGAGATCTTAAATGTTCTTACCACAAAAAAGAAATGGTGATTATGTGATATGACGGAGGCAGTAGCTAATGCTACGATGGTAGCGTATTGCAATGCTTATGTGCATCAAATCAAGACATTGTACACCTTCAGTTTTCACACACACATACATTTTCTCCCCAACTCATCTCTACCCCACATGCAAAATATATTTATGTTATCACAACATGCCTCAAAAATCTCAGCACATTACAGCATCAACTCTCAGTCCAAAATCTCAGTAGCTCAAAAGTCCCAAATCTCATCATCCAAATCAAGTGCTGCTGAGATGCTGAGGATCCATTCTGGAGCAAAACTTCCCTCCACCTGTGTACGTATGAAACTAGGAAATGAGTTATCTGCTTCCCAAATACAATAGCGGCACAGGCATAGCATCATGGTGAGAGGGAGAATGTCTCCCGAAGCTGGAGGAAAACAGCCAAGTCACAAATTGGAACAGAAGCCTTCCCAGATTCATGCAAGAGTTACCGGTCGCCTGCTCTGTGCCAGGCACCATTCTAGAAGAAGAGATGGTGAGGAGTGGGGCAGACAAGACGCTACCCTTGGTGGAAGTGCTATAAACAAGCTTCTACCCTGTCTGAACGAGACATCTCATCTGCCTTCTTAGCATCTGCTCTGGGCAACAAGGGTGAAGGACCGGCGCGGTGGGGACAAAGAGCAGGGCCGGGTGCCAGCCCGCCGGTCCCGGGGACAGGTCAGGTCAGCTCACAGTCGGCATATGCTTGGGTAAAATTCACAAGCAGGGTCCTAGAGAGAAAGTGTATAAAGTTCCTGGAGACCGTTCTAGGGAAAGAGCACCAACTGTAAGTAGCTGCCATAATTAGAAAAACACAGGAATTGATAACAAATGGGAAAATGTGTTTTAAGAAGGTTGGAGAAGGTGAACACTCACTGCTTCCCTCGGGTTCCCCCACTCCTCGTTGTGAGGTTGTCACAAAACCCAGCACATCTAAGAACCCACAGTGGCGGCTGAAGAAAAACACTATAATCTCTCTCAGTCTTTCTCACGGTTTCGGTAATTTTTGAGGCTTCGGTGAACGGATGGATGGCACTCAACATTCAACAGCTAAGGAGCCATTTTAATTGGAATCCTGACTAAAAAAAGTGTGTGATGAATTGATTAAAAAGTAATAGTTAACACATTCATCGGGGAATCTAAATACTACATTGTGAGAACTTCTCCTTAGGGTTCAATGAGGGACAGATCTCTGGAGGTACTAGAATTTTCTTTTAATTTTCTGCTGTGGGACCCGGATACAGTACTGGTCTGCTTTGAGAAGGTCACGCCATGCTACCTTCTCGTCTGAGACCCAGACCACTGCAAGCTACAGCCCTGCCTATGTCCCCATTAATGACCCAAAGATGATTGGCCAGACTTGGGGGCTAGAGCAGCTCTCATCCCCTAACCTGCTCCACCAGGCATTGGAAAGGAAGGTTAATGAATTTTAATAACGGGCCTTCGTTCTCTGCTCCGCAAACCCTACAAGCTTAAATGGATTCCTTGCCTCCAATTTCTCATCTCCAGACCTCCCTCCACGTTCCTGGCAGAGTTAACATCCTAGAACACCAGTCTAACCATGCCACTCTCTTCCTCCAATCCCTTCACCGGCTCTCCACCGCTAACAGAGTAAAGTTCAGACTCTTCTAGACTAAGGCTCCTTACGGATATACTTTCATGTCTTTGTGCCATGGCTCATGCCACGTTCCTCTGCCAGGAAGATCCTTTCTTCCTACCGCTATCTGTCAAAATTCTCTCGTCTTTCAAAGCCTGGCTTAAAGGCTACCTATTTTTGAAGTCTTGTCTAATACCCTTGGTAGGAATTAATCCTTCCCTTCTCGGGGCCAGCATAGTCCTTGGTTTCTATTTCTCTCATGACACTTACGCTAGGCCTTGGATTATAGTTATGTACAGATGTTTTCATCCTCCTCCTTGAAAGCAAGGATTGGATTTAAGTTGTCTGGATCATTGTCCACAGCCCCTACCCCTAGTGCTCGGCACACAGAGCTGCTCGATATTGAACAAATGAATGCAAATGGCAATGATATATGTATATGTGACGATAAGTGTATCTAAGTCTTTATCAAGAGAGCCCACCAAACTCGGCACTATCTGCAACATAGACATTCAATAACTAACTGCTCAATAAAAGGTGAGGAGATTTTATATATATGATATATAAGTTATATATCATACGTGTGTGTGTGTATATACATATGTGCATTATATTTTACTTTGTTTCTTGCCTGACGAGTATCAATTTGAAAGGAATCATAGAAATAGTCATGGTTTAGGGGCGCCTGGCTGGCTCAGTCGGTGGAGCGTGCGACTCTTGATCTCAGGGTCGTGAGTTCAAGCCCCACACTGGGTGTAGAGATTACTTAAATAAATAAAACTTTTAAAAAAGGAAGTAGTAGTCATGATTTAAGTGACTTCCAGGAACAACAGACAAGAACAAATGCCATTCAACCAAGTAGAAGCTCAGAGCTGAGCTCCATCTCAGCATCTCATAATAAAACCGGTCGCTTTAACAATAATTTGTACCGTGGGTTATCAGATTGTATTTATTGATCAGCCAATTTGCTACATAATAGCCCAAGGAATGGCATTCCCTAAAAAAGAAATCAGCAATATGGAAATTGCTTCGCACAGGGATACTCTTATCCTCTACTTGGGTCTGGCAAACAAGAGGCTACAGCGCCACTGGGTCCTGATCCGGAGATCCTTCAAATTGCCCTCAAGAATCCATATGCAGCTAATGAACTGCCTCTAGCTTGGCTTCATCTTTTGTATTAGCTCATTAATGAGTCTGGATTCCTTCCCCATTTTCCATGGTATCCCAGGCAGGGACAAAAGCTCAGGCAGCAGGGGGCAGCTTTCCTTTTGCCCAGACAACAAGTGGTTGCTGGTCCCAGCCTGTGGCTAACAAATTCCAAAGTTCTTTGATGGTAGAGCCCATGGACTGGGTCTTGTCTGCCTTAGGCTCTGCAACGCAAAATAGAGCTTTGGGAATTGGGGCCTAGTCAGTGTTCCTGGCATCTGTGACATCACCCCAACAGCTGAGAGTGATGGTGTCTCAAGAAAGCTCAGTAGTCCCAAGCCCTGTGAATTCTTTCTGCTCTGTCGGCATGTGAAATACACACACACTCATGAACATGTTATATGCCGCTCAGAATCATTCTAAATACCTCCTGTGAGACATCTGCCAATAAGGATATCATGTCAGCCGGGTTTTAAATATAGGAACCTCTCACCATCTTCAACCAGAGAGCAAAATGCAAAAGGAATGCAGATTAACTTGCCCTGACTTTATAGCTCTGAAGTATCTTCACTTGATACCATCCTTCCATGAAAGGTCCTGGTGGGGCTGAAGATAAAATGGGACTTCTGGATCATGTGGTAAGATCTCTAAGGGCAGACTGCCTATTTATAGATCCTCCACTTTAGGGCAGAGTTCAAACTTGGGAAAATCTGAAGACCTTGATTTAAACACACACTTCTTCATATATATATATATATATATATATATATATATATATATATATATATATAAATTTTTAAAAATTTATCCTCTTCATTTTCCATTCAGTTACTTTGAGCCAAACTAAACTTTAAATAGTTCAAAAATCTGTCGAAGGTTGGCTAGATATATTTTTCCAAGAATCTTTAGGATTTAGATTATTATATTTAGAATTTTAAATCATTTAAGTAACAATCTAAACTAGAAAAGTTGTAGTCTTTCCATTCCAGAAACTGATAAACTGAGGCACAGATAAGCCAATCAAAAGATCACTCCCTTTATGGATTTTCCTTTATGCTGACTCTTCATACGATCATAATACGAAGAAAAAGAGTAGCTACAACATATTGAGTGTTACTATTTCTAACACTTGTATTAACCCTTCAAGATAGATCATAGTATACCCATTTCACAGATTAGGAAAGTTGAGTGCCAGGAAGTTAAATAATTTGGCCTAAATCTAGGCAATCACAAAGTGACATACCTGAGATTTGAGCAGAGATCTATCTTTGGTTCTAAGATCTTTGTTACTTTCCCCAAACTAGATTACACAGTGCTGTGGCTCCCAGATTTTTCACCCCGACCTTAAATCACACACCAATAAGACTTAACAACTAAAGCAGGTAGTACTAGTTTAACAAAAACTCAGGTGGAGCAGTGAACATTATAATCCCAAAACAGTCCTTTTGAACCTCTAAACAGAATAGAGAATATTTTCCCAGACACTCACTTCCATGCCCCTCCCTCTCCCACCCCAACACACACGTACATATATGTTCCCCTTCACCCTGCCAATAATGGCCACAACATCCAAAGAGCTGCTAAGTGATCACTCTATTTGAGAGATATATTCTTGTGGGTCAGTGAAGATTTCATTGCTCCTTATTGCTGTTTCCATCATAATTAAAAACAAAGATGTCTACTAAGCTGGGTTTCCCCAGTTGTGCTTTTGTAGTCAAGTTTGTGAATCTACATGGAACACTTTGCATTTATCCTTGTAACATTTCACTTTGCTAATTTTCTCTGCCATTCCAGCCCGCTGAGATACTTTTGGATCCTGATTGTGTTATCTAGTATTAGCTAACCCTACGTAGCTTCATGCCATCACTAGATATTAAAATTATGCCTTCTCTGTCTTCAGTTAAGTCACTGGTAAAAACTTGAGGCGATAGGGGTCAAGTACAAAGCAAACAACTAAACTCCTCTCTCCAGGCTGACACTGATATGTTAAGAAAATATTCTTCAGATATGATGGTTAATTAGCTATACATTTACTAAACTATATGATCACTTAGCCAACATTACTTGTCACCTGCTTAAAAAGGATCAGAGGAATCTCTGGCAAACACCTTGCTGAAATGTGGGTATGCCATGTCTGTGCCATTCCCCTGATCTAGTAAAATCAGACACACATACACACTCATAAAGGGAAATGGCTTGATTTGTTCTGAGTGAGCCCACAGTGGCTCCTAGGCATCATCATGGTGGCTTCTAAAAGCTCATGCTCTCCAAGAATCTAATCTAGAATTTTACTAAGATGTGATACCAGGCTCCCTGATTTGTGGTATCCACAGTTCAATATCTACCCCTTATGTTTTTTAGAAAAAGAGAGAGAGAGAGAGAGAGCAAGCAAGTGCAGAGGAGGGGCAGAAGGAGAGAGAGAGACAGAGAAAATCTTAAGCAGGCTCCACGCTCAGCAGTGTGGAGCCCAACGCTGGGCTCGATCTCATGACCCTAGAACATGACCTGAGCTGAAATCAAGAGTCAGATGCTTAACAAACTGAGTCGCTCAGATGCCCCTCTACCCCTTATTAAAGGTAAGGTTAAAAAATCAGGTCTCTCTCCAGTCTTTCGGCTCTTCTTGTTTGTTGTGATGACTCAAAATTTGCTAACAATGATACCATGATAATAACCAGAAGACTCTTCAGTGCCCTGGGATATAACTGATGTGAACTTGGGCCTCATTATTTATGGCAGACCACGATAGTAATTCTCTTAGCTTTCTTTGGTCTTGTCAACTGCTCGCCCATAATACAGAACAGATTTTACTCTGAAAAGTGACGTCCTGGCAGAATATGGACTATGAAGAAAATAATATCCAGATCAACTAATTAAACAAAGAAGATCATACTTTAACCCTATTAGGAAACTATCCGATATCTTCCAGTGCATATTAATAATGTATTTTTCACTTTGACATTAATTAGAAATCTGCTGGAAATACTCCACTTAACAATTGGTATGCAAAATCACTGCAGCTGCCATCCAAGACAAGCATATAGTTAGGGATACAGACTCGACTCCATCATTGTTATTTTACATTTTACTAAGTACTGACACGGAGCCCACACAGAACATGGAAACATCTCTGGTCACGTGTCAAATAAGTTTACAGCACAGGGTTAGGTCTCAAATAACCCTGGGCACACCCAGGACAGAGGCCAAACATTTGGTTGAGCCAATGAACAAAGGGCTGCCATCCAGGGGCAAAAGTGTCTGCTCTGTATAGACAAGTTAGTTTTATTTCCATTGGATGTTGTCAGAATCCTAATGGCGCGGGCAAGGAGAACAGAGATGTGTTGGTCTTCAGCTTCAAAGAACATGGGCCTTCCACCAGGAACATCACTTCCAATAGGAATAATATCTCCACCAAGCCATTCACACGCGCGCATTTGGTCCCCCTTTTAACCAACAGTTCATTTTAGGAGGTGGCTAACGGGGACTGGAAGGCGTTCTGTGACGGCCTTGTGGGTTGTAGATATTTAGGAGATCCGTTGCATGAATGCTTGCATGAAAACATGGCTCATATGGGCTTAAACCTTTAATGTCAGCTTCAAGGGCACCCTGAGATTTTTATTGTGTTAGCAGTAGGAACCCTCTGTGTAAGGGAAATCTTGCTCAGAAGACGGATATGTAAAGCAGATTTTAAAACTGTAGCAGCTCCGGTTAAAATAGGAATGGGGGACTCAGAACAACCCCCCCCCAAGCACGTCTCCCACATCTCTACTCCCTATGGAGACCAATCTGAATACACTGCCTGAACAACTGAGCTAACTGGCACTGGAGCCCACTGACTAATAGGATGCTAATTTTGCCATTCTGGAAGGAGGGAGGACGCACTAAGAGAAACTGTTACGGGGGGGGGGGCCCAGGAAGGTGGAGGAGCTGAGATCCAGAGCCCTAGAGTGAAAGGATGACTGGCCCCTGAACGTGGATGGGAGCCGGAGGCAGACCCGGGATGGGGGTGGGGGAGGAGGGGGGCGTATAAGGCTCTGAGCCACAGGTCCTGCTACCTCTTCCTGCTCTGGGTTCAGTGATCCCAGCAGACGCGCCCATCCCCCTCGGTGCCACGCGGGCCACTGCTCCACGGGCTCAGGGAGGTGACGGCCCCAAGGTGTACTCGTTGTGACCAAACACTGGTTAATATCCATAATGAGGGATAAATAATTAGCAAGCTCCTGCCTCATGCTGTTCTGCTTTTGGTTCCAAAGATGAACTGCTGAAGTGTGGGCTTCTGCCGTGCTCAGGAGGACCGTAGAGGAAAATGTGCCTGTGTGTTTGCAAGCACGTCTCGCCTGACACGGGAGCCTTTGGCAGCCGAGCAACGGCATGGCAAAATACTAATGTGCTCCTTTCCCGGGCTCGGCGTTGCTGTTTTCTGGTAGTATGACTCTGGACGTGTCATTTCTCTGTCGTGCCTTTGATTTATTCATCGGTAAAACCAGAGGGTTGGACCCTATGACCTAAAGGCCCCTGCTAACGATAACCCTGCACTTATGTAACCCTGCCCTTTGGCACAAAAGCTGGTTCAATGTCGAATGTGAGGAGTGCCTTAAATTGAATCTAAATTCAGAAATAAATTGAGCAGCCAAGGTTGAGTCCTTTGAATAAACTGATCACCAAAATGTTGTGTATGTTCCATGTCTACTCTATACATGATACTATGTTAGAATTTATATTATATATATATATATATATATATATATATCTGGGTAAAAAGTTACCTCTGAATTTCTCAAACAGTATTTGAACATACATGAAGGTTTATGGGGGTAGAGAGCAACCATTTGAAACTATTTATTTATTTATTTATTTATTTATTTTAAAGATTTTATTTATTTATTTGACAGAGAGAGACACAGCGAGAGAGGAAACACAAGCAGGGGGAGTGGGAGAGGGAGAAGCAGGCTTCCCACCGAGCAGGGAGCCCGATGCGGGGCTCGATCCCAGGATCCTGGGATCATGACCTGAGCTGAAGGCAGACACTTAACGACTGAGCCACCCAGGTGCCCCAGAAACTATTTATTTTTTAAAAAATGTGTTGCAGGGGAGCCTGGGTGGCTCAGTTGGTTAAGTGTCTATCTTGGGCTCAGGCTCAGGTCATGATCTCAGGGATCAGCAGGAGAGCTCCCTGCTCAGCGGGGAGTCTGCTTCTTCCTCTCCCTCTGCCCCTCCCCCCCCCACTGGTGTGTGTGCACATGTGCTCTCTCTCAAATAAATAAATAAAATCTTTAAAAAAAATGTGTTGCATTTGGCCAGGAGGTAAATAGGAATAGAATATGAGACCTCATGGATTTCATAGCTATTTTGGAACTATATCTCTAACTTTGTAAATCTGGTCACCTTTACAATTTGATAGAATTCTCTTGTCATATGTAGAGTTTGTCTTTCCACAGGTTACACGTCCAATACTTCATTTTTTTCAAAGATTTTATGTATTTATTTATTTAAGAGAGAGAGACAGAGAGGAGAGCATGAGTGGGGGGAGGGACAGAAGGACAAGCAGACTCCCTGCTGGGCACAGAGCCTGCTGCAGGGCTCGATCCCAGGACCCCGAGATCATGACTTGAGCTGGAGTCAGACACTTAACCAACTGAGCCACCTGGGTGTCCCCCCCCTTTTTAAAAAAATTTATTTATTTGAGAGAGAGAGCGAGAGTGGGGGCAGAGAGAGGGACAAGCAGACTCCTTGCTGGGCACAGAGCTCGCTGCAGGGCTCGATCCCAGGACCCTCAGTTCATGACCTGAGCTGAAACCAAGAGTCAAACACTCAACCAACCGAGCCGCCCAGGCGCCCCTGACACGTCCAATACTTCTAACTAAAACAAAACACTCAAGAGAGTATAATACTACAGTGAAAAAAGATACCGTATTTCCCTTCATTGCTAAGTCAAGATTACCCCAACACTGCTACCAATAACATTTTGGCCCGCCACTCCTGACTCATCTTCCATTTCATTTGAGTAATTTCATTTCATACGCAAGGACTAAAATACGTGGCCCAATTTATGTACCTTTAGTCCTATATTTTCTAAATATAGCAAATAGCTCATTTTCAATAAATTTAATATGAAATACTTGGGAATTCTTCTTGGTGCAGTGTTATTAAACTGTACATGGTAATTAAGATATTAAAAACACATGCTCCCCAAAGCCACCAGACATTGTAATTATTTTTCAGGCTATTAAGCAAAATGACAGAAGATTTTTTAATGATAAATGTGTTTTGGAATGCATCGGCTAATTCCCTTTTACTTCATGAAATAATGTTTAGCTCCACAGAGTCTAGGTCTGCTATTTAAAGACCAACTCACATTGTCCTTTAGTAACTCAGAAGTCATTCACTGGCTCTTGTTAACATGCCATTGTAGATACTCTGTCTTTCACACACACACACACATTCTGGCTCCATATGGAAATGGCCCTTCCTAAAGTTCTGCCACGCTATTTGTATGTGAAGAAGTGTGACAGACACTGGGACGTAATTCCATTTGGAAAGGTCTTTTATTTATATTTGCCTCTCAAAAGGTCTCTCCTTTTATTTCGAAATTTTAGATCAATGTTGGCTTTTCTAGCAACCATCGGACTAGGCCAGTGTTTTACGACTCTCGCTGGCTTTATTGTGGGAAGACTCTGAAAAAAGTTCCTCAGAGTGTTTTCTATCATGCCTGAGATGCATTTCCAGATTTTGTTTTTGAATCACATGCTAAGGAATGTCCTGAGAACCTCTCTGACACTTAACAACTTTACTAATTAACTTATTAAAAATTTTAACTTTCTATTTCAGCAGCCAGCACCTTTTCACCATACTGGAGTCATCTGTCAGGCATCTTAAAAATACTTTTCAGGTGTTTATGGAGGGGGATGGAAATGGCGCTGTCCCACTGTCTGCTTACATGTTAAATTCTTCTTTGACCATCTGCCATCATTTTATAAATTCGAGATAGCTAAGAGAAAGTTTGTCTGCTGCGCCTAACTTGAAGCCATGTCACCAAGGGCCTCAGTTTCCACACCAGATAGCATGGTAGTTGGTTTTGTAAGAATCTTCTAATTGAGGTTTGGTAAATGGCGTGCTTATTCTTTCTCTGCTGATGATTTCAGAGCTTCAACCATAGAAATGACTACATCAGGGACTTGGAGGTTGTTAGACAAATTAAGGAGTTTCTGCTTCGTGTACATGTACATGTCCTTTATGTCTAGATCTTGCTAACCGGCACAAGGTGGGGCGTGGCTTCAAAGAAGCAGAAGGCAAGAGCGCACAGCCAGAAATCAGCGGCCCTGGATCCTAGGTCTAGGCCTCCCACTTACGATCTGTCACTCACTTGGCCTTCCCGTGCCCCTCGTTTCTTCATCTGGTAAATGGAGGTAATGATGCCTGCTTCTCAGAGCCATTGTGAAGATCAGTTTATCTAATGTACATGAAAGAGCTTTACAAACTGAACCGCGCTGCGCCATTATATGGCAGAATTATTATCATTCCTATGGAGTCACGTGGCTAACCTGATCCGAAGACCGGTCACCTATCTGGCCCCAGAGGAGGGAAGCTTTAGGGGTGATAAATGCAAAAGTGGTTTTCTAATTTAATGTTTTCATAGCCTAATGGGAACAAGGCAGTAGGACAGAAGAATTGGGTGGGGGGGCGGGGCAGGGAAGGGCAAGTTGAAGTTCCATCTGCCTAGGCTGGAGGACTGGTGGGAAGAGAACAATCTCTGAAAAGATGAGAGGTTACAAAGTAGAAAGGGGTGACCTGGGAACAGGGTGTTTTAAAAAGAGTGGCAGAGCAGAGAATAAAGTCACAAGACTTGTTCACAAGAGGGTGCTGGGTTAAAGGCTGACCTTGAGCCACAAATCACGGAATCACACGGCTGGAAGGAATCTTAAGAGGCCATCTCGTCCACTCCCCCACCATTCAGCAGGACATTTCAACCATCCCAAACAGATGAGACTTTATCCAACTTTGAATGAAATTTGGTGTCAGAGCTTTTCAACTGTTTACAACAGGCAGGGAAACAATTTCTGGAATTCCATTTGAACCGGAACTGAAACTGGGGAAAAACAATAAACAGCGAGATTTTCCTGGGGAAGAATAACAGAGAGCAGTTCAGGGACCACTGAATTCACACTAACTACACGGCTACTCTTAAAGAGAGAGAAAATGTCACCAACAGAGCTGGGTTAGAGGGCAAACGGCCCACAGTATCATCTGGGTAAGAATGTATTGTGATCATTCTTGGTATTTGGGGGGTCTTCTCTCCAGGCAAAAATAAAAACAAAACTTGTGTGTGTGTGTGTGTGTGTGTGTGTGTGTGTATTTAAAGCAATATTGCCTAGCAAATTTCAGAACTGACACTGAGGGCTTAAAGGAGTTCAATTGCTCTGCTAACACAAGACAATAAATCCTTGCACAAATTAGAAACTGAAAAGGAAATAAAAAGGTCCTCATTTCCAATCGTGGGAATGTTACACATGAACTCTGGCTTGGAAGGAGGAGGGGAGGCCATTCCACACCTGCAGGCCTTCCCAGGAAAGGGGCCCGGGCCTGACCCTGAACCCATCCCCTCAAGGTTACACCATGGGACTGTCAATATGGAAATAATGTTACTTTATTCCCTTAGTGAGTATATTATTTTCAGCGCTATCAACAGCAACTATAACCTGAAAGGAGGCAGCTGAGAATTGCCACGGAAGAAAGTGAAGAGTTATTTTGGGAAGTGCTCATAAATGGCCCAGCTACGGTCCATCTGAATGGATGCACGTGGGCATACGTGCATAGATAGAGAGAAGTAGGTAGCTCTGCATTTACAGATGTGTATGTTGGAGCATCCTACTATAGCTTAATAGATGCAGCCCCAAGCAAGGGGCCTAGGAAAATAGCCATTACACTCCTGGACTCACCACTCACTTACATGTGAACTTGGGCAAGTTAACTCGATTCTATCAAGTTCCAATCACTAAAACTTTAGGTCAGTTTAGTCAGGCATTCAGTGAATCCAGATGTTTGGCAGTGTACAGGAAACAACATCTGGATGATTGATCGAATTTTCAACCAAACTCACTGGATGTTTTGGCAGCATGCCCACTCAGCCTTTGGTGGATTTCTGCCTCAGTTTCCCTAGCTATAAAAAAGGGACAATGATCATATATCACTTACCCACAGGGGTCAGTAAGGACTAAATAATGTCCAAAGGTAACAATGAGTTCTTGAAAAGACTGATTCTGTGACAGGACTCTATCTTATACCATTCCAGGTTGACTATTTTTCCCAGTACAACCAGTTAGACTTTTAGAACATGAAATCACTTTGAAATATGGTTCTGTGCTATACAAACACGACACATCATCATCATCTTCTTCACCATCATTATCATCATTGTAACGTTCTTCTTTGACTTTCTTAAAATGTCTCACTTTCAGATTGAATCACAGCCAAACTAGGAATTTTATTGAAGGTCTGAAAACAAATGTGTTTGGGCTATGTAAAGCAAGACAGATGAGAAAAAGAAGTCACTGTGGGTGTTTGGAGCCCAAGCAATTTTAACAGCTCTACTTAAACAGGTAAAACTGGTCTATCCATGAGAATTAATTGGTTGCTCAATGGTATTTGTAAGGGAACCAAAAATGTTCACATACACACATATTCACGGCAGAGGTGGGAGAAAGAAATTGTAATGGTGCCTTTTTCAACTCTCATAATATACACCTCCCTACCCATGAACTGGTTTCAGCTTTTGGGGCTGGAAGTCAGAGAAAGGGGACGGAAGGAAACAATATGGGAGAGCAAAGAAGAGACACATCAAAGGGATCTACAATCACACAAAATTGGGGAAGCAGATTAGATAGACTGGCAAAAAGTACTGGAATAATGCTCCCTTTCAAACTCAAGTCCTGCCTACAGAGAAAATCCTGAATTATAATCATCTTAATTGCCATTTACTGTCTGTCGGGCATATGCAATTATATATATTTGTGTATATAGGTAAAAATATGTAATACATAAAATATGTTATATCTATAATTATATTTAAGCTTTCTATAATGGGGGTATAGATCAAATTTCTAATCCTCACAAGAACCTTGTAAGAGAAGTTTTGATATCTCTCTGTACTAAAGATGAGAAAACTAAAGCTCAGGTCCGATGACTTGCCCAAAGTTCCATACCTGGTAATATCCACAGCCAAGCTCCGATCCATCTGGATCCAAAGCCCACGTTCTTCCCACACTCCCACATGGTCTCCCACAGTATGAGTATCAAACCCTCAACGTCTTTGCTACAAGGCTGTACTTTTTAGTGACCACTGGATCACACAAAAGCCCACGTCTGATATGATATGGCATTCCCTTTTTCCACTGGGGAGTACATCCGCAGGCCTTTGATCTTTCTTATGCCTGCCACTCCCTGGTTTTGTCTTTACCTACTCATTGTTCGTGGCAGCTCTGGGCGCTGGCGCCCTCTGCGATGCTTCTTGTCCTAGCCCCGCCCACCTCAGGCCGGCCAGCCAGAATGGATGAGTGCCAGCCGTCCTCTGGCTCTTCATCACAGGCTGCCTTCTACCTGAAAGCACATTCTCTGCCTGTGCGTCCTTCCAAGGAAGCTATGAATACAGAGCATTAGACTTGTGGGCCCCAAAGGCCCTGGCACCTGGCTGAGCACATAGTAGGTGTTCCTTCAGGCCCACTGACCAAAGAGATCTGTTGATAAGTATTCTTTTAGGATTAGGGGCACAGTGATAGAGCCTGAGAGTCTGGCCTCACCAGTGTGCGTGTGGGGTGGGGGGAGGTCTAACCAGTTGAGTGGAGCCCCCCAGATAGAGCCGGCTAGAGATAATTGGGAAATTATTCAGAGGACAATGACTGCTGTTGTCCCCAGGTGAAGCGTATCATGCCCTTACACCTCCACAGAAGTGGTTTACACTGTGCTCTGAACCCTTCAGAGACGCATTCTGGAGAAATCATACTACGTCTAGCCAGGCTCTGCAGAACTTCGTGAGGTTGGGAGTTTACAGAGAGAAGGGTCTTTCAGGCAGCGACTTCCATTATCATGTGCTCAGCAGCACTAACAACTGGTTATTAAGTGCTCACTGAGTGCAGAGCACTTAATTAGGCACCGGAGGAGCCAAACCCAAGTGTGTTGTAAATACTTTCACAAAGCCATTTGCAGTGAAATATACCACTATTAGAAGGCCCTTCCAAACATTTTCTAAGAACCACAAAAATGTCATTGCTAATCTTCATATTAAAAAAGAAAGCAGTGTCTTCATACACAAACCTCTGCCTCTGCATAAGGATTTTAGTTGCATTAAGTTCTTTCTAGGCTACAAATAGAAGTTGGTGGTGCCAGGATCCATGGTGTCACTCTGGTATATGGTGGCACTTTTGGTGGCATTTTTTTTATTGTGGCCACAAAGCAATCACAAGCAGATGGTACAACTAACTTCTATTTGTGTCTTAGTTACTAAACTCCTCATGAGAGGAAAAACTCTGTGTACAGGTCAAGGGAATCTGTGGGTGTCTCTGTGCATGGCAGTGAGTCAGAAGTTGGCAAGGGTGCAGTGAAGCTGGTCTTCTAGTATCTTCCTAGTGGCAGTGAAAGCTGATACACGTTCCCGTTGGAAAGCAATTTGGAAACATGCGTTAAAATGCTCATATCTTTTAACCTGATAACACCAATATTTTAAGAAAATGATCTAAGATCAGGAGAAAGTGCCATGCGTGAAGAGGTAGCTTTCTGATGGTAAAAAATTTGAAGCAATCTCAATGTCCAGCAAAAGCAAGCTGATTATTATGATGAATACTTAAAGAAATCTTAGGCAGCCACAAAAAAATGATTAATATGAAGATTTGTGACAACATGAAAAAGTGTTTCCAATATAGTGTTAATTTTAAGAACTATAAATCACTTGTGTGGTTCCAGTTATGTAACAAGCCTGTGTGAGTGTGGTTTTCTGAACAAATATTAGAAAAGAACAGCTAAAAATGAAAACAGGATAGAGTGATGGGATGTGAGAAATATTTTTCCATTTTCCAAGCTTTCTCTAATATTACGATATTTTCTTTATTATTTAAGAGTGGGATGAAGGGGCATCTGGCTGGCTCAGTTGGAAAGGTGTGTGACTCTTGATCTCAGGGTCATGGGTTCGAGCCCCATGTTGGGTGTTGCGATTACTAAAAAAAATAAACTTAAAATAAAAATGGAGTGAAAAACAAGAGTCAGAAGTCCTTTTTAATAGAGAGAATCTTTTTCTAAGATTTATTTATTTATTTGAGAGAGAGAGAGTGTGTGCGTGTGCGCGCATGAGTGGGGGGGAGGGGCAGAGGGAGAGAGAATCTCTAGCAGACTCCCGCCGAGCATGGAGCCCGACTTGAGGCTTAGTCTCATGACCCTGAGATCACGACCTGAGCTGAAATCACAAGCCGGACACTTAACCCACCCAGTGAGCCACCCAGGCGCCCCAACAGAGAGAATCTTTGAAGAAAATGAAGAACGGCTGCCTCTCCAAAAGCCCAAGAACACAACTGGAACAGCGGACACTGACCATCCCTCATTTTTTTTTCCCATTTCCATTTTTGTTCAATTTCCCACTTACCTGGTTAATGTGCTTCAGCTTGTCAATAATTTGACTGACCACTGGCTCAGGGCCCTTCATTTTCAGCTCATGGAGGTTGAACTGATTTTTCATGCCATTCCTCGCTGCCTTCTGGCTGTATCTGGAAAGGGGACGGTAAAGAAAAGGTTTGTCACAGGAGGGTCCCAAGCAAAATAAAAGCTGACTATACTTGATGCCAGTGGTCAAGCTGACCACAAGCTCTCTTCAGCCTTTTAAACCACGGGATGACCCTATGGTGCAAAAGTAAACAACTCCAGATAGAGTCTATTTGCAATGGAGAGCCTTCAACAGTCAACAAACATTAATTCAACATCCTTTTTTTTTTTTTTTCCCCAAGGAGTTGGGGATACAACAATGAACAAGACAGACAAAGTCCCCTCCCTTATTGTGTTCTGGATCTACTGTGGCGTCCAGAAGAGTAAGGGCCACTGGCAACTCAGAGTGATGAGAGCTACGTAGTTAAGGGAGGTCCTGCGTCTTAGTCAGGGGAACACGCAGAAGGGACCTTAACTCTGAGTGTGCTCTCTACTCACTGGAAAAAGAAAGATGCTTGTATATTCTTTACCTTTTTCTTCTCCTCCACTGCCTCCTCCCACTATTTCTTGTAGGCCTTGGAGTTGGGTTTCTTTTCAGGAGGCATTCCCAAGCCATGTACAGTATAAATTTGCCCTCGCCTGAAACACTTTTTCCCCCCAATTACAATAGGATAGTCGGTGCGTTAAGGGCAAATTCGTATTTCTTTTATTTGTACTTTTAATTACAAAAATAATAATGTTCATTGTAAACAATTTAAACAGTACAGAAATAAACAAAGCATAAAGTAAAAGTTCCCCCATCATCCTATCCTTCGAAGAGAGAAGCATGGCTAACAGTCTGATATATATTCTTCTAGGGGTTTCCACACACTTTTACTAACACATAATTCTAACCCAAATTGGAAGCATACTAGTCATGCTGATTTGCAACTTTTTATCACTTAATATATATCTTGGACATATTTCCATGTCAGAACATAAATAGCTGTCTTGTCCTTACTCTTCGGTATGGCTATATCATAATTTATTTATCCAATCCCTGATGAACAATGGAGTTATTTCTAATAATTTGCTAATACAAACAATGCCGCAAAGAACATCCTCGTATACCAATCTTCGCACATTTGCACGAATAGCTATAAAGGATAATTTCCTAGAATTTAGTCACTTCATATTTCTTTTTTTTTTAAGATTTTATTTATTTATTTATCTGAGAGAGAGAGAGAGAGCACGAGCAGGGGAGAGGGGGAGGGGCAAAGGGAGAAGCAGACTCCCTGTTGAGCAGGAAGCCCGAAGTGGGGCTCGATCCAAGGACCCTGAGATCATGACCTGAGCCCAAGGGTGACGCTTAACTGACTGAGCCACGCAGGCGCCTCTCACTTCGTAATCCCAAATTATGACATGCAATAAATAATTAATACTACTGTATTTTTGCATATGACTGTACAAGGCAGTTTATCATTCAGCTTACTTGAGCTTCTCAACCATACTGTGATGTGGGTAGGGCAGACATCTTTATTATTTATTACTGAAAATTCCACAACTTCAGAAGATATTGATCTGGTTTTGTTAGGTGTTCCCTTCCATGATATAATGTATCTGCCAATATTCAGGACATGCCTTGAAAAAGACGTGTGGTAGCAGAGGAGGTCAGGAAATCTAGTTCTGACTTTCATAATTAAAAGGCATCCAATGAAAAGGAAAATACTTTTTTAAAATAATCCCTACACCCAACATGGGGCTCGAACTCACGACACCAAGATCAAGAGTCGGGTGCTCTTTCGACCAAGCCAGCCAGGCACCCCATGGAAAGGAAAATATTTTGTAGTAAAGTTGAAGAGAACATTTGATTGCATTTCTTCTGAAATGATAGCCTAACATATTCCACTTATTTAACTTTGAAGATTAGTGAATACACAGATCACCAACCATCAAACACCAGTTGCCTCTGGGGCTATATTAAAGAAACGCAAAGTAGCGTTCTTTATTTATATATCTTGTGGCAATCAGCTTACCAGCCTCCTCTTTTATGTTCATATAATGCTGTTTAAATACCATCTCCCTCCTGATGATACCAGCAACTTCATCATGTCTTTCTTTGCACCTACTGACGCCTGAAGCAGAGACCCTATTCACAGATAAAGAGGCAAGGCTTATTATAAATCTTCTGAAATGAACTTCAGGAATGTGTCCCCAGAGACATTTCCATGGGCTTATTCATATTGAAGCTTGCCGGCCACTTTTATGCCTGCTCCTACAAAACAAACGTCTTCCTAAAGTTTATGATCCTCATTGGAATAGTGTAAAGACATCTTCCAATGTAGCGATTTTGCCCTATGCTCCCTCTTCCAAATCACCTATAAATATTAAATCACATTAGTTCCCAGCTGATCCCTTGCGGCCCTACTGTATTCTTTCCCGCCATCCGGAAAAGTGTCCCTATTGCTTGCTCTATTTTTTTGTTTCTTATCTCCAAGCTATGGATCAGGAGCCAGGACAAAACGCTGCTCTCCAATCCCATGGTGACTCAATTTTTTAAAAACAGCTTTGGGTTGAAAAGCTTGCCAAACTTTTTGAAAGTTGAAATAGCATCCACTGTTCCGCTCTATCCATGTGCTATTTAAATCCTCAAAGGACTTCAGTAAATTAAGCATGGTTTCTGGTTACAGAAGTGTTAGGAAGAGCTGGCCTGTGGCTTCAACCTAAAACTTGCCTTTATTTTCTGTATTCCGCATAGCAGTAACCCAAAGTACTGATCCAACTGATTCCCATAGCTGCTAAAATTTCATGGCACTGTTTTAAAACTCGGCATTCTTGCACTCTCTCTTTAGGTGTCTCAATACCTCCCCCACGCCCCGATCCTTTCTGTTTCCCACCACTCTACCCTGTTCTCCTTAGCCGGACAAAATACAGAATGGAATCTTAAAAGCCTAAATGGAATATTATGCAGACGTGAAAAGGACGAAGTCGAGCTGTATGTGTTGGCATGAAGCCAAATTCAAGATACATTGTTGCAGATATAAGCAGTGGTCAAGAATGTACGGTGTGATTCCATTTGGGGTAAAAATGGGTCTGCAGAGGCATGACTCTCCTGTACTTTATATGTGTCCAGATAGACGCAGAACATTTTTAAGAAATGAGAATAGCAGTTATCTCTGGTGAGCAAGGGGAGATGTTGGGGAACTCTTAATTTTATTTTATATCCATATCTTGTACATTTTTAAAGCTTTATAATAATTTAATGTTTAACGAGTGAAGTTTTACATAGTAGTTAATTTTCTTAAGGCAAAAGAAAAAACAAAAGGAAGGAAAAGATAATTAAAAGCAGGGCCTATGGGAAATCCTTCTTCTTGGTAAGAGTTACAGTGGCCATTACTAATAGCCCAGCTCAAAGGTGACTTCTTTTTTTTTTTAAGATTTTATTTATTTATTTGAATAGAGAGACAGCTAGAGAGGGAACACAAGCAGGGGGAGTAGGAGAGGGAGAGGGAGAGGGGGAAGCAGGCTTTCCGCAGAGCAGGGAGCCCAATGTGGGGCTCGATCCCAGGACCCTGGGATCATGACCTGAGCGAAAGGCAGATGCTTAACGACTGAGCCACCCAGGTGCCCCTTGTATTCTTTTTCTTAAAGAGGCCTCAGCGAATGGTATAAACTTCAGATGCCAAAAATCTTTAAATCAATCCCTGAGTGCCTGCCTGAAGAAGGAACGGAGCGGGAGATGAGGTTGTTGAGGATAATGGAGAATCTTTTTTTTTTTTTTAAGATTTTATTTATTTATTTGTCAGAGAGAGAGAGAGAGACAGAGAGAGAGAGAGAGCACATGAGCAGGGGGAGTGGCAGAGGCAGAGGGAGAAGCAGGCTCCCCGTGGAGCAGGGAGCCCGATGCGGGGCTCAATCTCAGGACCCCGGGATCATGACCTGAGCCGAAGGCAGACGCGTAATGACTGAGCCACCCAGGCGCCCCTCAAAGGTGACTTCTTAGGACAGAACGCATATTTACAGAACGCAATATACACGATGTTGCCCTGGACGTCTCCCAAACACAGATCCAACAGTATTGCTATTCAGTGAAATTTTGTGTTCTTGGGAGATATGACATTGAGGTCAGAGAAATAAATAATCCGCCACGACCACCACCATCAGCACGCCACAAGACAAGCACCAAAGGCGATCTGAAAATCTCTAAGGACAACAGGAAAATGAATGCAGGAGAATGTCCCCTCGGCTATAGCAATGTGGCAGATGTGATGTGCCCCCAGGGAATTTTATGGAACATGCATGCTCCGCTTCAAGCCCGGAGGGACTCGGTTAGGGGTATCTCCGTAGCTTTTGCATTAATTAATTCAGCATTTCATTTTCACGGGCTCCCTCTGCGCCACTGGCGTGCAGGGTCCATGAGAGCCTCTGAACGGGGACGAGCCATCACTGCGCGACCCTCATCCACAGATTGCCCAGAGCGCCAGGAACGGGGACGCTGTCGGCCACGGAGGATTTTAATGATGAGTTATCTACTTAGTGACACTCATCTCTAATTAGATTAATTGTCCTCTCTCAGGAATACCGCTTCTTTCCTAAAGCTCTGCCATGGTTCTGGCAATGAATACCAGCCAGCGGAGGAAGAAAAATGAAGAGAGAAGTTCCTATCTCCAGAATCTCAAGTTTTCTTAGCTGGACATGTTACGTGTGATCTAAAAAGCATCACCTTTACGTATTACATGTGGTGTCTTTGCCTTTTCCCATCCACTTTGGTATCTGCTTAGCACAAAAATGTCTGCCATAATGCCAAGAAATCCCTATTTGTGAAGTGAAAAGGGGGACATGGTTCTGTTTAGGCAGATTGGTCAAGGATTGGGGGGGAGGAGAAGGGGGGTACCGGTGCAAAAGCCATAAAGAGAAAAGGAACCTAATTAAAACAGGACATCTGGGCATGCTTGTCTTGGGACAGTTGAAGCAAAGAGAGCACTTGTAGAAGAGGAATAGAGGCAAACAAGCGTAAAATGGGCGATCTTTTCTTCCCATTTCTGTGCTGGCTGCAGCAGCAAGGGTGTAGTGGAAAGAAATCAATGAATTCAAATGTAGAAATCGCTGGAAACGGAAGCACCCTTAAGAGATCATTTTGTCCAATCCACTCATCGGTAGATGAAAAAACTGAGACCCAGAGAGGGGCTTTTCTACCAGCACAAGTTGTTAGTATCACAATCCCCCCTTTAGAAGAAAGTCCGTTCTTTAAAAGGTCCCTTAAAGGGGCACCTGGGTGGCTCAGTTGTTAAGCGTCTGCCTTCGGCTCAGGTCATGATCCCAGGGTCCTGGGATCAAGCCCCACATCGGGCTCCCTGCTCTGCGGGAAGCCTGCTTCTCCCTCTCCCACTCCCCCTGCTTGTGTTCCCTCTCTCGCTGTGTCTCTCTCTGTCAAATAAATAAATAAATAATCTTTCAAAAAAAAAAAGGTCCCTTAAAATGCACACTGCTGATTTCAAACATTGCTAGCCCGGATATAAGGCAGGGAGGCTTCTAGAAAATGCACTTTCCTTCTTCCCCTAGGCATTAGAATGGTGGCAAGTGTTTGAGAGCAAGTCTTAGAAGGACTAACTCCCCCACCACCCCCAAAATAAGTGATTTTACCAAAGTTTAATTTGCCGCCAGGTTAGACCAAGAGCTGCAAGTTACAGAGCTCACATTCTCAGAGCGCCATCTTATGGAAATACTGCAGTACTGCATGCAGCCCCTGATTTATCAGCTCATTTCTTTGGAAATGAATAAATAATCCACAGTAATCACTATGGAAAAATGGGGTAATTGAAAGAGTATAAATAGCTTTAAAAACAAACCAGAACACAGGGTAGAAAAACCATCTTGTTAAGAGGCCTAAAAAAGGTTCCTTCTATGCAAGATGCCGTCTTAATTTACATAAATGAACAGAAAAATAAAGCAAAGGTGAAAAGAGCTGAGTTTTGTAAATACATTTAATAAAGATAGCAACAATTTGCTTCTTATTTATTTATGCACATATTTAAAGGAAAATGTTTTCCATATTTGTCAGCACAGCAGTACCACTTGAGAGCAAATCTCAACCAGGAGAGTGCCAGAAACATACACCCACCATACTCCTAGAAGCCCCTCTGTTCTCGAACAACAGCCTTTCAGAAATTAATTACAAATACATTTCAACAGACAGGAAGTAAAAGCTAGAGAAGAAGCCGGAGAGATGTCGATCCATTTATATCTCATTTAGTGGGCATTAGCTATATAAGGGACTATCTGTATTAGAATCTGTTTTTCACCTAGTTTCAAAGCTCCCCGTGAGGGGTGGAGGGGGGGAACTGAAAGATTGGTCTTGGAATATACTCAAGAAGTCATTTAAACCTAAAGGAGCAAAGAATATTTTCCAGATGGTGAGGAAAGCGTGAGAAGTTGAAAATCACCCGCCATGGGGAGAAGAGTTTGGCTGTGGGGAACAGCCCCCCACCGAGAAGGGAATGCAGAGAGAAAAGGCTGATGATGAGGGGATCACCTGAACATGGGTCCAAGGAAGCAAACTCTGCAGAGGAAGCTCGAGGTAAGGAGAGAGAAAAGTAAATAAGGAAGCCAAAATGAGACCGCGGCTAGGCAGAGCCCGGGGTGTGGGAAGGCCGGTGAGGACTGCCTTCTGGGCTTAGAGCCCGGCCACCAGCAGTCCGGATGCCAGGCCAGGGCGGGTGGCACAGGCGCAGGGCTCTCGGCGGGTGTGGGGGGGTGTCCTTGCGGAAGGACATATCAAGGAGGAGAGGACTTCGACCCAGTTTCACTCTTACAAAACCAGAAAGAAATATGTAATTCAGAAGCTCGGGAACCGGGGGGTTAGGTTGTCACAGGACAGGGTGTGCAGTCGGGATTTATTATTCAATCACCCCAAACTCATTTATCAAGTCCTCTTAGACCAGAGAACTAGCCCAGAAAACCAGATGTTTTCTCGTCCCACTGGAGTTAAGCCAAAAGGAAATGATCTTTACCTGTTTTAAGTTAGCTTTTTTTTTTTTTAAGTTAGATTTTAACTCATGGGAATGAATATCGGGGTCGGAGAGAACCCTCGAAATCATTTAGTCCAATGCCCTCTGCTTACAGATGGGCAGACTGGGGCCCGGCGAGGCCAAGCGTCCCTGCAGATGTGACTTGCACAGAGCTGTCACGCTCCCCAATGGAAGAGCCAAGAAAGGAGTCAGAGAATGGGTCACCTACCTCAATAGCCCATGACAGCATTGTGGCACAGCGACAGATGGTCAAAATAGTGATCAGTCATTAGTTTTAGGGGGTGAGAGTCAGTTTAGTATATGCAGTTTACCAAGACCACGAGTACATCATACACTTTAGAAAGGTTGAGTCATGTGGCAGAAGGAGCCCCAGCCTTGTCGTCGAGACATAGGTTCATGAGCTGGTTTCCACCACTTATGTGTGCCTTTTGACAAATA
Source organism: Halichoerus grypus (assembly GCF_964656455.1). Lineage (NCBI taxonomy): Eukaryota > Metazoa > Chordata > Mammalia > Carnivora > Phocidae > Halichoerus > Halichoerus grypus. The sequence continues at coordinate 18,053,635 of NC_135727.1, read as the reverse complement.
ATGAAACCCTGCTGGGCTGGAGTTTCCTTATCTGTAAAATGGGGATGATGCCACCTGCCTTGTTTTGAGGACGAATTGATAGCCCGAATACTAGTACATTGGGACAACACAGGCAATGTGCTTAAAACAGTGCCCAGCACATCCAGATGAGGGTTGCTGTTATTATTATGTGAACACACTGAACACCGTGCTGACATGCAGTAGGTGTGCAATAAATGGTATTAGAAAAGGATTTCCGGAAGGAGGATGAAGACACCTTGCGATGAATAGTCAGGGGAAGCTTCAAATCCACTCCTCCCCACGCTGAAGAGACCTGAAGAAATGGAAAGCATCTCAGTTGTCTAAGGACGCCCCAGCTGAAGTCCAAGTCTAAGCAGGGGCACTGATGGGGTAGGATTAGGGAAGAATGAGCACGGCCAAAAGCACCCAAAGCTTTCTTTCCGATTGTGATTGAGCAGTGACGTGTGCGTAGCTTCAGCAGAGATATCCTCACACAGGGCTTCCAGGGGACAGGTCCTCTGGGGGGAGGGGGGGGGACTCACCAGACAGGACTTCAAATGGTTCAAACCTAATTGTCACCTGCTGAAGAACAAATCATTTCCTGAGGCTCAGGGCAGTGACCAACCCACTTGGGGTGTCAGAATCCCAACCCACTCGTCCCCCCCACATTTTACATTCCTCCTCTCTGGGACCCCAAACTGTCTAGTCCCACTTTGCAGAAGTGTCACAAGTCATTAATTCGATGGCTCCTGAAAACACCCACACGCTTTTTCAAATCTCTCTTGAGGACACCGCTTTGTCTGTCTCAGGTCCCCGCGGGTCCACAACAAACAGCCATTCTTCAACGCAGTGACCTGCCAAATGGAGGCTGGGACCCTCAAAGTCGACCTACAGTCACACTTCGCTGACCAGTTTGAGAGGCAGGCATGCCGGAGTTAGGGAAAAAGGGGACTTGTTTTCTTCCCTCGTGTTGTGTTTCAAGCATATGCAGTAACAAAGGAAAGCCTCCTCGGTGTTGTTCTGGGCGTCCCACCGAACCTTATTTAATGACCCCCCAAAGATCACGAGGGGAGGACACACTGCGTTCCCGTGAATAGGTACCGCCGACATACTTGAAAGGAAAGCTCACTATTCCTGTCACTGTTCGGCTGTCGGTTCCTCTTGTCTTGGCCACACTCCTGTGCAGGCCTCAAAGCCTTCAGCGTGGATTAGGCCTACCCGGAGCCTGAGCTCGTGGTGACAAAGGCAGGAAGGCGATCACTTCCCTGACCCCAGGCTCTGGAGTTAGTCTTGCGCCTCAAAACCAGTCTTTCTTGTTTGGGGAGTGAACCCCAGAGGTTTGGGCATAACTTCCTCTTGCCAGCTAGATTTCCCTGGGCTCTGCCACCTGAACTCTGTCCTGGTTTCCTTGTTTGCATTCGTCTCTGGGTCAGTCCTCTGCTTCACCCCGTGCCTGGCATACAGTAGGCAGTCCATAAATGTCTGTTGAACTGAACGGAGACTGAATGCCTCACCCAGAGCTCAGCTTGTAGGGTGGAGACTCTAACCTACTCTGCCCAGCTCTTGTCAGCTGTCTTCTCTTGGGGGCCTCCCCCCACCCCTCAATTTGTAGCCCCTGAGTGAGAACCTGCCTTACGCTGGACTCCTGTCTGGGTCCTGCCAGGAAAACCGGCCACTGTGTCCCATCCCCTAGATGGCACCACTTTGGAAACCAATGCCTACCTGGAGAAAGGCAGGGTTCCTTCCCTAGGCCCCAGTGAATATCTTTATTCAGGGGGTGGGTCACTTCCCACCTGACTGGGCCAGCCCGACAGGTAAGTTCCCCCAGCCCAAGCGCCACTCCTTCTGGCCTCTGTACCATCCCCCTGGATCAGGCAGTGCGCGCCCACGCCAAGCCCATCCATCATACACACCTGCTAGCAATATCAGTTCTTCTCCGAGTGTAAACTTCAGCCCATTTCTGAGTCTGAATTAATGTGATTCTACAGCTGCAATAACACATGTGATATACCTGTTACATTTCCTATGGTCAAGGCAGTAACTTTGAAAGCATGTCAGGGGTGTCTGGTTGGCTCAGTCAGGAAACCATGAGACTCTTGATCTTGGGGTCATGAGCTTGAGCCCCACATTGGGTGTAGATATTATTAAAAAAAAAAAAAAAAAGAGTTCCAAATCTGATGGCAAAGTGCCTAGCTTCTCAGTTCTGGGCATCCAAGAAAGGATTTTCCATCTTCCATCAGTAACAGAATGCAAGTGCTGTCTACTCAACACTTCCCTGTTAAGCATCTACACAGCCCCGAGCTCAGCCACAGAACCACCCCCCCTCGCCTCGGTAGCTGCAGGTCCCAAATTTTCCAGTGTTCTGGCCCACTATCTCTAATCTGGACTTCCCATGAAGCCCAAATCCTGCCTTTGGCTTTGGCAAACCTGGTCCTCAGAAAATAAAATCTTCGACTAGTGACTGTGTTGGATCCCCCAGCAAATCTGTGACCTAGAGTGTGAAGCTCTACTTCTTCCTGCCCCACCTACACACACGCCAGCCTCTATCACGACACCCAGAGCGCTTGGCAGAGGGTGCCGCGGGGGCTGATGGGAGCGCTTGGCAGAGGGTGCCGCGGGGGCTGATGGGAGCGCTTGGCAGAGGGTGCCGCGGGGGCTGATGGGAGCGCTTGGCAGAGGGTGCCGCGGGGGCTGATGGGAGCGCTTGGCAGAGGGTGCCGCGGGGGCTGATGGGAGGACGAAGGAACCCCCCCCCCCAAGAATAATGGTGACCCGGTGTTAGACTTGCCCAAGGACACTGAAAAGTCTTGTCTGCAGAGAGCGGACCGGCTCCTTCTGCTGTCTTCTTCCCTTGAAAGCATTCCCCGAGCCCCCGACTCCAGGCTGCAGTCAGAGCCCGGGGACGGGGGCAGGCAGGAGGAAGCACAGTCCGCACGTCTGCTTGGTGGGAGACGGTGGCGATGGTGGACCTGGGCAGGGGGACTAGAACAGAGTCTCTGAGCACAGCAGAAAGGGCCTACCATTTGTCAGCGTCCCATGATCAGAATAGCTGTGCCCTGGGCAGACCCAAGCTGGGCACCGCCACTCTCTGCTTGCCAGCAATAAAATCAAACCAAACAATCATGAAACCAAACAATCAAGGAAAGGTGAACCGGAGTGTAAACCACCCCCACTCCAACCAGCCCAGTGGCTGCAGGTGCCGTCAGCCCCTCGAGTCTTTGCACCTGCTCGGCTGCCGGAACAAGTGGCCCATTGTGTGAGGCTGGGTGCACGGAGGTGCCAAGCAAACGAGAGGGGACTCTCCTGACCAGAAAGTAGATGGCATTCCAGGAAAACTTTACTAAGCCAAATAAAAGTGACTGTAAAGCACTTGGTGAAATATAAAACGGCTATATAAATACTTCATAAAAGCTCACGGCAACGCACACAAGGACAACTAGGTCAAAACTTAGCCTCGCTCTCTAGCCTGGAGGGTCTCGGAGAGAGTGAAAATTGTCTCCCTCCTGCCGGTTTGCTCAGCCACTTTGTATTCCTCTCCTCTTACCTGCCCTTCAGCCCTGGGCACTTCTCTCCACAGAGCTCTCCCCTCACTGACAGATCTCTGTGGTTAGAGGGTTTCTAATTTCAATTCCGGGTGGTTGTGTCAAAGAGTATTTGGGGCAACAGACACTGAATTCCATTTCTCTGGCTCAGAAGCCCCTTTGGGGTTATGTGGTGCTATGGGGGGAGACATTTTCTTTAAGGTTTAATTATATGAATTTCACCCCAAATTCTCCAATAGCAGAAACTCAAAACAACTCTGACAACATCTCAGACAGCCAAACCACCTGCTCCCCTTAGCCCCAGAGATACCTGGAGGAGTCAAATGAAGGGTTCATTGCCATCCTAAGGACAGCGATTATACCCTGGGGCTCCTTTGGAAGCACTTTCACTTTGGTCTGTTTGGGAAGGCATCAGGGAAAGAACTGGGAATTCCCAGTCATCAAGGAGGCTTGATGGCATTCCTCCTCGTTTCGGACTCCCTCCCCCTCAAATATCCTTGTCATAGGAGCCCAGAGCCTGTTAGAACTGGAAAGAGCTTTCAAGGTCACTTTGTCCAGCTCCTTCATTTTATAAATAGAAGAGAAAGCTGAAGGGCAGTGACTTGTCCAAGGTTGCACACCAATTCATGGTAGACCTAGGACCCAGGCTGGATGGACTTCCAGCCTCGGGCTAAGAGGGTCTCTTCTTACAAGGGCTCCAGAGCTTCATAGGGGATACACAGGCAATGGTTTTTTATTATAGGAGCCATGTCTGTAGAGACTGAGTGGAGGGCTAGCCTCAGAGGCAGATAGGCATTTGATAAGCAGGGCAGTGTCGTGGGTAGAGGGGCACAGACTCCCTGAGTCTAGAGCCCATCTCCCTAGTGCTGTGGCTTTGGGTTAGTTACCTAGCCTCATCAGTAAAATGAGGGTAATAATAACGTCCAGCTCAGAAGGCTACTGTGAAGATAACTCAGTTAATGCACACGAGGTGCCTAGCACAGTGCTTGGTGCGTGGGATGCACCATAGACATGCTAGGTATGATGAGCATTAACCCTCTCTGCTGTCTCAGTCCTACTTTCTGAAGTTTTGCTATGCCTTTAGATAGGATTTGGGGGGTACAGGGAAGACAGACGGGATCAACATGTTTCAGGGAGGAAATGGTAAGAGAAGTCCCAAAATGAAGGCAGAAAGACCAACAGAATGGGTGAGCTGCAGTTCCCCCAGCCCGCCTTCATCCCTCCAATGGAAACCCCTACAACCGCACCTTTCTTCCATACTTAGAGGCTGCCAGAGGCATAAGCGCCCGTAGGTGACCAGCTGTCTCGCTTTGCCGGGGACTGAGGACTCAGAACCTTCTGTGCCCAAAAGGAGAAGTCTCGGGCAAATTGGGACAAGTTGATCCCTGTAGGGGCCCCAGGGTGTTTGCTGTTTGGGACTACCATTTGTTAGGGCCATCGTGCAGGGGACTGCTGCTAGATGCCATCCATTAGCATTGACAAAAGCTGGATTACCCAGAAGCCATGTGTAGCGATTTTTAAAAAGACTTTATTTATTTACTTATTTTGGAGAGAGGGAGAGAGAAAGAGAGAGCATGCGAATGAGTGGGGGGAGGGGCAGAGGGAGAGAGAGAATCTCAGGCAGATTCTGCGCTGAGCGTGGAGTCCAACGCAGGGCTCGATCTCACGACCCTGAGATCAGGACCTGAGCCAAAATCTAGAGTCGGATGCTTAACTGACGGAGCCGCCCAGGCGCCCCATGTGTAGCGATTTTTAATGGGCCTTTCCTCATATCTATGAAGGGAGGGGAAAGAGCGCTTCTTACATAAATGGATTTCACCAGGGGAACGTTAGCCAATTTGAGGCTGATGGTCTTTAGCAGGACACGCACCCAGTAATAGGCTCATTATCATGGATTCTTATTTGTTTGCTTTGATTCTCTAATGCAGGCTATCTTTCTCTAGGTTCTATTCCCAGGGCTGTTATTACATGTGTTTGAAAGGAATAAAACTACATTTATTTTAAAATGGTCTGTCACTCAGACTTTTCATTAATTTAAACTGACGCTACCAATCCCTCAAAGTATTTCCTTATCCAGGGCCAACCGGTTTCTTCAGCACCATGGACTGACTTGTTTAAAAATAGAATCTGTGGGGATGGGTGGATCTGCTTCCAGGAAAAAAAAAAAAAATTAAAAAGTAATATCTCTGGAAAGATGCAGAGAGAGAGAGATACCCAGGAAGCTGCTAAAGCCTTTGTGAAGAGAGCCCAGTAATGCTGTGTTAATTAGCCAACACACAGTTCCATTTATTCAGGGCAGAACTTCCCATCATATCTGGTCTACTTATTTCTACATTAATACCTAGTAAATGCGGGGCGCTTCATAATTTTCAAAGATCTTTCAAATGCATTTTCTTATTGGAGGCTCGCAGCAACCCTACGGAGGTAGTAAGGAGGAGGCATTCATTTCACCATTTCACAGGAGAAGACAAAACACGGAGAGTTGCAGCAGCCCACCCAAAGGTGCACAGTGATGCCACAACGGAGCCAGGTCTGGTACTCAGGTTTGTTTAGCCACAAGTACGTTCATCGGTTCACCCACTGAATTCAATAAACACGTTTGGAGGGGCGCCTGGGTGGCTCAGTCGTTAAGCGTCTGCCTTCGGCTCAGGTCATGATCCCGGGGTCCTGGGATCGAGCCCCACATCGGGCTCCCTGCTCAGCGGGGAATCTGCTTCTCCCTCTCCCTCTGCCTCTCCCCCTGCTCATGCTCTCTCTCTCTCTCTGTATCTCTCTGTCTCAAATGAATAAATAAAAAAAAATCTTTAAAAAAAAAATAAACACGTTTGGAGATGTTACTCTGTGGCAGGGGCACCTAAGCAATGAGGATATGCAGGGAGAAGGAGCTAGTAGAAAATGACAGACATGTGTGAAACTTCCAACACAGGATAATACAGGGGCCAGCCTAGAGGGGCACCCAGGTGCTGAGGGGTCCTAAACCCAGACTAGGGCATGGGGCAGGAGGACTCAGGCTCCTCAGTAGAGATGCCATTGAGTTAAGGATAGGTAGGGGTAAGCCAGTCCAACAGCTCTTTCTCTGGCCCCTTCTAGAATGGTCCTTGGCTTCATCCTCTCTAGTAGTATCTGGAGATTAAGTTTTCAGCCTGAGTTCTTGTGGAGCACAACCCTCCTACCTGTCCCTCCAATCCAAAGCTGATGTACCCCAGCCTCGGGTGAGGACAGCTTAGTCTGGCTTCTGTTGAACAGAGACTCCTCCCAGCTCTGGGCCCGAAGCTGTGCAGATGAGTGGCTCAAACCAGGCAAGAGTTCATGGTTTGGGTGGTTTTGAAGATCACCTGATATGGGGGGGTCACTAAAATATGAGAGGGCAAAGAGTAGGAAGCTCCCATGACACTGGAGCCACCAATTAAAATGTTTCCTTCACAGGGAAATGCAAGGTCATTATAAAGGCGACAAAGCCAAAAATCAAAGCCATGCTCACGTAAAAGAATAAAATTCATTGGCTCGAGAAATTGGGAGATCACAACTGATTTTAATGATCTCTCTCCTTTTCCACAACGGTTAAGCCAAGGGTGACAGAAAGGACATTAGAGCCTTGGGCAACTTGCCTTGACCAGCAACTAGACCCGTCCTGGTTTCTAATGTAAGTATTTGAGGAAGATTCCCTGTGTTAATCAAAATTAGGAAATCCTAGGAGAAGCTCTTTCAGCCATATTTGCTATAAAACGCAATATGGAGGGAGGGAGGTCAGCCCAGTACATAGCCTTAGATGCAAATAACTCTCACTTGATCCCCAGTGGACTCGAATGCCTACCAACTAGGATCAAGGTGCACCAACCAAATGTGCACCAACTGGGACCAAAGATGGAGTTTGTTTTGTTTTGTTTTGTTTTGGAAGAAAGGAGAGGAAATAAGTTAAAAATGAGAGGGAAGGGGTGAAGCTGTCTTCCTGAAGAATTAAGAAATGGGTCCTTGAATGGAGCTAAAATCAGGCCTAGCTCCGTCTATCTTCCAGGGAAGAACTGCAAGGGCCTTTTTTATAGGCTTCTCTTACTGAACAACAGAAATAGTAGCTACCATTTCTCGAGGGCCTACTGTGTTCCAGGCGCTATACGCTGCATTTCACCATCCCTCTGAATCCTCTCAACAATCTGTTAAGGTAGAAATGATCAACCCCATTGTACAGATGGGGAAACAGGGACTCAGGGAAGAGAAAGAGCTAGGGCACACTAGAGCAGAAATCCAAACCTAGGCTGGCTGATGCCAAAGTTATATGCTTAAACACGCCTACGCTGGGTCTTACGATTGCCATGTTGAAATTTGCCTCTGTGTGCTTTTTGCTAACCCCCAACTGTTTGGCTGTATGTCTATCAGTAAAAGTCATCAGAAACTCAAACAATATTGTGCCCTTGCTTAAGTATGGGAGGGAAGGACAAAACGTGGAGAGCTGAGCTTCTTTCAAAGAAGCCGCCGAGAGCTCGTACGCTGGGGGAAGAACTGGAGCCAGAGGGAGTAGAGAAGTGGCACCAGCTGGTCACTTCCTGCGGCCTGTAGGGGAGAAGAATCACTGCCACCATGACAGTCACAACATCAAAGGAGCGTGAGGGGTCTGAGGGCAGGCCCATCGGTGGGAGGCTCCAAAGCGAGGCTTCCCTGACAGACCTTTCCCTGTCCTTCACGTGACCAAGTTAAAGAGTCTATTCTCTTTGATACTGAGTGACTAACTACCAGAAGGACCAACATGTTTGATCAGCTACCCCATTCAACAGTTGGGTTCCAAAAGACTCGTAGATATGTCTCCCAGATCCAGTTTCCTTTTACAGAAAGAATGGCCTATACTTTTTCACCCTTGCTCTGGCCTGTTCAACCAAACGATAATGATGTGGTCACATCAGCAAGGCTATCATTTACTCAGTGCCTACTTGCCAGAACACATCTTCACAACAGTGACGTTGAGTATCATCCCCATCTTACAAATCTGGTAACAGACTTTGACGTCCAAGGACCTGCCTGAAGCACACAGTGTCCGAACCAAGATTAAAATCTCCATCTGATGGAACTAGAGGATATTAGGCTGAGCGAAATAAGTCAGTCAGAGAAAGACAATTATCCTATGATTTCACTCCTCTGTGAAACTTAAGAAACAAAACAGAGGAGCATAGGGAAAGGGAGGGAAAAATAAAAAAAGATGAAATCAGAGAGGGAGATAAACCATAAGAGACTCTTAACTCTAGGAAACAAACTGAGGGTTGCTGGAGGGGAGGGGGTGGGGGGATGGGGTGACTGGGTGATGGGCATTAAGGAGGGCACGTGATGGAATGAGCACTGGGTGTTATATGCAACTGATGAATCATTAAACTCTACCTCTGAAACTAATGATGCACTATATGTTAATTAATTGAATTGAAAATTTAAAAAAATAACATCTCCATCTGTATCATTCTAAAGACTACTTTTCCCAAGATGCACCAGTCACCTGGCTCATGTTTGCTAACCTCTCAGGGTCTTCTTACCATAATCCTCACCACTGAAGACCAACTGGCTGAGAACCAACAATTCACAGACCACAAAGACTGGCCATATGCCCTCAAGGCTTTTCCCAAAGAAGATATAGAAAAATGTTCTGAGGACGGGCAGAATCCATATCATCAGTCTCTGACCTCCTAATGCACTTGCTTTGAAGGAGGCAATTAAGACTGAAAGAGCAGAGAAACTCTAGTATGTTAATAATTTCTTAAAAGCAGTGATAGTCCTTCAGGGACACCTCTCCTAAGCCTTCTGGGCTCTAAGAGCTTTGGTGCATTGAGTCATGATCGTGAGAGGAGACAAGCCTTACCCACCATCAGAATCACATTTCAAAAGCAGATTGTGAGGGGTGCTTAATTGTTGAGGATACGGATATCCCGAGACCGGCCTTGAAGACCCTCAAATGTTCTCCATATAATGAAATGATCCAGCTGAACACGGGAGGGGCTGGCATAAGTACTAATAGGACACAATCTGTTTACAGTAATAAGCCATGAGCCTTCACCAGGTGGTGACAAACATCAATATTGAGCCGTGAAAACATCTCCTGCTACTTCAGACATGACCGTAGTAAAGGACAGCCCATTCCAAACACGGCACACCACATGAAGCTGTCAGTCAGTGGGATGAGCCGGGTTTTTCCCTGCTCAGTTTTGAAGGTAGAGCTACTGTATGCGATACCATAATCTTAAGGGATAAATGTCACACATTACCATAGAGAAGGTCCTGAAAAATACCTGTCACTGAACACTACTTTTGAGATAAAGCTCTGATGAAAAATATGCCAATCTAAGGTCTTAGAGGATTACATGGGGGTACACTCCAAACGTATCTGTCTCACCTTACCAGGATTAAAAAAAAAAAAACTTATTTGGGAGAGAGAAAGAGAGCAAGAGCGAGATCGAGAGAGAGAGAGAGAGCAAGAGCAGGGGGAGGGGCAAAGGGAGAGGAAGAAGCAGGGTCCCCACTGAGCAGGGAGCCCAATGCAGGGCTCGATCCCAGGACCCCTGGGATCATGACCTGAGCCAAAGGCAGACACTTAACCGACTGAGCTACGCAGGCGCCCCTCACCTTACCAGGATTTACAAAAATCTTGAGCTGCCATAAACATTTCATGCTATACCAAATTAAGTCATTTTCTACAGGATCCATTTTTCCTTCCAAGCCTCTCCATGAACAATTGTGACTTACATGAAGCCAGGTAGAGGATGTAAGCTGCCATCCGAGCAAGCAATATGATGCTTCAGCACCTTCATTCTAGGGCACGCACTCGGGTGAACACAGCAGTTCCCCACATCAGAAAGAATAAAGTGTCATGTTCCTGCTTCTAGGAAAACGGAAGCAGAAATAAAATCCAAAAATGTCTGAGGGCGACCAAGAATTGCAGAGCTCGGCATTGATAAGACCAACCTTCTCCCCTCTTGCCAGCCTTTTGCAAGCAGAGCTTCCTGTGGGCCAAGGGGAGAAGTAGCCACGAAAAGAAAAGGCTGGGATGCTGAAGACCACACTTCAGTCTCTAACTCTCAAACTGTCATGACAGGGGCTGCTAAGAAGAGCCACAGGGCCTTGGCTTCAGCATGATTTTAGTCTGGCTTGTGCCTACACAAGCTTGGAATCGAATGACTTTAGGACCTACTCAATGCCTTTGAATATTGTGTCCATTATCCATTGTTTATTTTCTTTCCTGTGTCCTCTTCCTCTTGGCCCTGTATTCTGTCTTATATATTTACTTCCTCATTGGTGCTTCCATTGGCTATCCCATATTTAAGGTTGTATGGGGGAGCCCGGCTGGCTCAGTCAGTGGAGCGTGTGACTCTTGATCTCCAGGTTGTGAGTTCGAGCCCCATGTGGGGTGTAGAGAGGACCTAAAAATAAAATCTTGTTCAAAAAATAAAGTTCTATACATGGCCTTGAGCCATTTGGAGAAAAGCCATCACATAAACCTAAACAACAAACAAGCAAAACCCAAATAGCAGATAACCTAGTTTAGCACGAGAGCCTGGGAGCTACACCTAGCCCCTGCTCTATATCGCTAGCCTATTCAGAGGTGATTGCAGTGAGCCGTGGGTGTGTATCTGTGTGTCTGTCTGTGCATGTGTACACTGTGGCATATAGGTGTTATCTTCACTTAATTCCTTCACCATCAAAGCGAAGGCTCTGAAGTTCTTCCCATTTTGTTCTGTACACCAGTGAAAGACCTGTTGGTGCTAGGAATTGGTCCCTCTCCACCAAAGTCCTCAAAACGTAGTGTTCTTAAAATAAGTGCATCATGAAAACAATCAACTGTTCTCTCTCACCTTTCCTAGATTATAAGCGCAAAAGAAGCCATTCTGTTGCTCTCATTTTTAAGATTACTTATGTATTTATTTTGTAAAGTCATCTCTACACCCACTGTGGGGCTCAAACCCACAACCCTGAGATCAGGGGTCACATGCTCCAGCCGGGCACCCTTTGTTGCTCTCCTTTTTAGAATTATATTGCATACAGCAGGAATTGGGTGTTCAGGTGTTTGCTCCCACAGGTTGATATGCCACAGTCTATGCCCCCAACCCAGCAGAAGAGAGAGAAAAAGTCTCCTTACCCTCCTTTTCTGCAACATCCAATAGGTCTTGAAACAAGAACAAAACTCCTTGAGAACTAAGATAATTGCTTTGTGTATTCCTGCTTTCTGCCTTTCCCACTAAGCAGAGAAATTCTGAAAAGGCATCATGAACATTGGAAGACTTGTGTGATCAGAGGAAATAAAGGAGAATTCATGGCAGGTGTGTGTGTGTATACAGTCCCTCAGGTGAAATGGGAGGTAAGATCACAGAGGAGGGAGAGGAGTTCCCTGCAGTGAAATTTGCCCCTGCAGATCTCAGGGAGTTTATTCTCTGATGCCAGGTGCCTCACGTACGCCCCTGAGAGTCCCAGAGTCATCCTGAGAAAATGGGAGATGGATCTACTGAGTCATAATGGGCAGAAGTGGCTTTGTAGGACTGTCAAGGAGATACCAGCAACATTCTGGAGCTGACATCGGGATGCAGGCTCAGCCACATGACAAGGAGCAAGAGCAGCTGGGACTGAATCACAGAGGGGACTGAGGCATCATGCCACGAGGTCCAAGCGCTTGTATATACAGAACCGGGAAGCCGCAAAGTCACTAGGGAAGCATCAAACCCTATGGGAGGTGTGCTGATTGGAGGAGAGCCCGGTTGACCACACACACCGGGCTGAGAAAAAAGACTCAGGAGATGAATTGCAAAGGGATATAAAGAGCAGGAGAGGTGAGGGAGAGGCTAGCCTTTAGGTGGTGGTCAAAGATGTTGGGGCTGGGCGGCCTGAAGGTTTGGCTGCCCTGTCGCCCAGGTTAAGGATGAGCCACACTGAATCCAGACGTGGTAGGGGGAGCCCGATAGAGCAGTGGTTGCTCAGGGGTCACTAAACTCGGGTGAGAAACTGACGGGTGAATACACAAAATGTGCTACATCCAGACAATGAAATATTATTTGGCCATAAAAAGGAACCGAGTACTGATCCGTGCTACAACTCGGATGAACCTTAAAAACATTATGCTAAGTCAATGATTCTATTTGTATGGAACATTCAGCATAGGTAAATCCACAGAGACAGAAAGCAGACTGTCGGTTGTCAGGGGCTGAGGGAGGCGGGGAGTGGGGAGTGAGTGCTAATGGGTACAAGCTCTCTTTCTGGAGTGATGCAAATGTCTTAAAACTAGATACAGGTGGTGATTATACAACATCACAAATGTACGAAACGCCACCGAACTGTATACCTTAGAAGGGTTCATCTTATGTTATGTGAATTTCACCTCAATAACACACACACACACACACACACACACACACACACACACAGATGGGTAGAGCCTACTGGGGAAGGAGACTGGCTGATTATTTTTCCTTTCTTCTCATTAAGTTGTAAAGTCCTCAGCAGGGGCAGGCACTGGATTCTACTTATCACTATGCCCCCACAGGGCCCAGTGTATAAGATGTGCTCCATCTTTGTTGAATGAACTTGAATTATCAGATGCTACATGTCAAGACAAGATGGCACTTTTTTTCTCCCTGACTTGCAGTTTTTGCACATGTATAAATTTAAGTAGTTTCTGTTACACTAACTTAAAGATCAACTTGATTTAGCAGTAAAATGGGGCTTACCTTCCAGATGGTATCAAACCATCCAGAAGAAGAATGAAAATTTTAGCCCGTGATCTAGATGTTTGGCCTAACAGTCCTGAAAGGGGGTATGAGGAGGGTGTACGGGGATGTATTCACTAAATGGCTCACTCTTCATACAGGTATTTTCAGCACCAATGCAGGCAAAGCCCATGGTTACCTGTTGTTAAGCCCAGTGTTAACTTACTCCCATGGGATCCTTTATGTTCCTCTTGCTCTCAGAAATGCTCTAACTGAGATTCTCTGTAGTTCCACAAAGGCAAAAGACGGAGGATCTTCCACTTTTGGCAACTGTAGGAAATCTTTGCCCATAGGATCCATGGTATCTCAGATGAAAGAGTGTACCTCACCCGAGCCTGAGTTTGCTAATTCCAAGATTTCTCAGCTAAATCCCAGAGCCAATGTTTATCTCAAGCCAAGATTGGCGGGGGGGCGCGGGGAGGGTTGTGGTGGGGAGAGGTTAGAAGGACAAATGACAGGCTTATGTGGTACTCCCTCGGACTAGATCTGTGAAAATATTCTCTTCATTCATATTTCAATTGATCGGTTTCATAAGAGCAAACACTTGAATGGATGTGAAATACAACCATATTTAGAGACCATATTTAGTGACTTGTTGAACTCTTGAAAAGTTGAGTGGTCTGACGACCTAGCTGTCATGGATATTGATCCATGATTTCCTTAGCATCGATATTTTCCTTTTAATCATGTGTCTCCACTGACAGGTTTAGTTTCCTTTCAGGATCCTTGATTTTCGTAAGTTTTCTTGACTAAAAGTAAAATACTTTAAAAAGAATACAAACCTAACCTATAAAGATAACAAGGTTACAACTGATTTGACAATGTGAAATGGCAACTACTACTTAAGACTGAACGAAATGAGAAATTCAATGAAAAGCTCTGGAAAGAGGTTTTACTATAGATGAGACAGGCAGTGTGAAGCTAATCTTTATAAATGGCACAAATAAAGTGCACACATGTCCTCAGGCTACAGAACTTCCTATGATTAAATGTATATTCCTGAGTAATTTTTTTAAAAAAATCTGGTTTGACACTATTCCCTAGACCCATCATCACATTAGGTCAGTAATTCAAGTGTAGGTTAATTAAAACCTGAAGTTACTACCCAAGGAAGAGTCACTTCCTGGATTATAGTGTCTACCCTTATACTGTCTACAAATAGGTTTGATTTCCTTCCTTCCTTCCTCCCTCCCTCCTTTCCTCCCTTCTTTCTTTCCTTCCTCCCTCCCTCCATCCCTCCCTTCTTTCCTTCCTTACTTCCTCCCTCCCTTCCTTCTTTCCTTCCTTCCTTCCTCCCTCCCTCCTTTCCTTCCTCCCTTCTTTCTTTCCTTCCTCCCTCCCTTCCTTCCTTTCTTCCTCCCTCCCTCCTTTCCTTCCTCCCTTCCTCCCTTCTTTCTTTCCTTCCTCCCTCCCTCCCTTCCTCCCTCCCTTCTTTCCTTCCTTCCTTCCTCCCTCCCTCCCTCCTTTCCTTCCTCCCTTCCTCTCTTCTTTCTTTCCTTCCTCCCTCCCTCCCTTCTTTCCTTCCTTCCCTCCCTCCCTCCCTGGATAGCACATATCAACAATAAAAGTGTTTTTTTTTTTTTTAAGATTTATTTATTTATTTATTTGACAGAGAGATAGAGAGCACAAGTAGGCAGAGTGTCAGGCAGAGGGAAAGGGAGAAGCAGGCTCTCTACTGAGCAGGGAGCCCGATGCGGGACCGATCCCAGGACCCTGGGATCATGACCTGAGCCGAAGGCAGCTACTTAACCAACTGAGCCACCCAGGCGCCCCATCAATAAAAGTTGTTTTAAAACAATAGATTGTTCAGAAATATAAATACGGGTTTGAAATAATATCTTTTCTCTATACTATACCATTTGTGTTATTTTATTATTTTGTTTGATACCCTGAGATATTTAAAGCCAGCAAATTAAACAAAAAAAACTTCAGTTAACAGAATTATTGTAATGGTGCAAAAGTGCATTTGGCTAATTTTTAGACTCATTCAAATTTAGCAGGCTTTGGATTCCACCATTTGATAGGGGAGGACTTTCTTGGTTCTCGAGCAACATCTTTCATGAAAGCATACTGGGCATGAAGTAGCTTACATGCACCAAATTCAATTTAAAAAATCCCACTAATTCAAAAAACATAGGCCTGGGAAGAAATTCTTTTGAATAAACTAAAACTGGATCATCTAATCTTGTTTTTCTTGAAGAAAGGGTTCCAACATTTACCTTAAACAGTCACAACAATAAAGAAACCCATATTAACACTTGATATATAGTAGGTGCTCAAATACTTGTTAAATGAACATTAGCAAATAAATGTATCACTAACTAACATTTCCTCTTTAAGAGCAGACCATGGTTAGGAGATATGCTGCTTAAAACAAATTAGTATTCGGGAATTGTTCATTTTTTACCATATTAGCATCCCAGTGGGTAAGTCACTGGGATGGTTTCTCTTGAAGCTTATGCAAGAACCACATATTTGACCTGTGGGCATTTTCTTTTTTAAGGATTATATTGTTTATACCTGTTTTACAGCATCTGCTTTTAATAAAGCCAAACACCAACTGCTTTTCTCTGACAATTTAAAAAAAATATGTCATAACAGTTAAGCACGTTTTCATGATTCTACTTAGAACCTGATGAGCTTTTAGGATAATAAATATATACTATTTCTCCAGAGTGGAGTGGATGCACGGGGCCATTAATCCCTGTAGCCTGATTCACATTTGCTGGAGGGAAGTCTATCTCCATGCAAGTTCAATGCCTCATCCCATTAGCACTTCATTCTCACTGTCCCAGGTCAGTAAAACAGCTTAGTTGGGAAACAAGCTGTTTTCAGGCATGTGTTTTGCCTTGCGTGGGGGAAGAGGAGGGGTTGGTGGGGGGAAGGGAGAAAGGGAGAAGGAAGAGAAGAAACATGAATTGAGCTTCTGGTATATGCCAGTCTGCTGCGGACTCTACGTTTATGACCTCACCTAATCATGACAACAACCCTGTGAGAAGCCCTTCCTTACAGAAGAGGGCCTTGGGACTTTCTAGGTTGAGTGACCCACTCAACAAGGCCCCACACGGTAAGTAGCAGGACTGAGATGCAAACCCAAGTCCATCTGGCTCCAAAGCCTTCCTCTAGTCCATTACATTACATTGCTAATTCATTCCATTTAGCATCATGACTAATTATCCCATGCCCTGACGCTGGTTCCCACTAGACCTTAAGCTCCTCAAAGCAGGTAACTTCCTGTCTTCAGCCTCATACCCCTGGTACCTACCTTGGTGCCCAACCCATAGTATCTCAAAACATAAATGTATGAATGAATGAACAAATGAACCAGTAAGAGAAAAAACCCCGCAGCCTGCCAGAGCTAGAAGGTTCTAATCCAACCATCTCACTTTTTAGATGGGGAAACCATGGCCCAGAGAGATTAAGTCACTTGCCCCAGGTTAAGTGACTCATTAGTAAAAGATTCAGAACTCGAGTTCAAGTATCTTCTATATTCTCCTCGACAGGACGCTGCCACTTGGACAAATAGCTTTGGAAGCCTGCTCATCAACTCCCCAGGGTTTCCTAAGCATTTCACCCTCCTGATTTCGTTCCTTAATCCCAAACTCCTCCTTACACATGGGAAGCCATGGAGGTTAGGAGTGCCATTAGCCCACTAGATTGAGAGCTCCAGGAGGACAGGAAATTTTGCCTGTTTTGTTCACTTCAACATGACTGGCGCTTAGAACGTGCTCAGTAAATATTTACTGAATAAAGGAATATATATTATTTCCTTTCCAGTGATGAGCAAATTCTTCACAGATGACAAATGTTAGCACAGATTATACTAACACTCAATGATCAACCATTTCAGCAATATTGCTCAGTGAAATGGTACTCCTTTTCCCCTCCCATTCTTCTCTCCTCCACCTTCATCTATAAAATGGGGAAAAATAATTTACTTCTGAAGGTTGGTGTAAGGATAAAAAGAGTTAATACAGACAAGCACTTAGCACAGTGCTTCATACACAGTTAACTCTCACTAAACGATAGCTATTAGTGTATATATGATTTCTTCAAACCAATAAATAAATAAGGGTCCACATAACGGGGAAATGGAGAAGCCAAAGACAAAAAAGGGGGTGCTGTTTGATGCTCTACACCTGGTAAAATGTCCCTGAATACACAGTTTTCTACATGCTTTAAAGTTTGTACATTCTCTAAGGGCTAGAGGTCATAGACAACATCTGGCATGTCACAGATGCTCACATGTATGTTTTTTCTAGAATGTTTCTTGTGAAGTTAATGAAGGCAGAGAGAAGACATAACCAACCTTGAGATAGACCTATGATGAGGATTTCTCAAACACTGCTATATTTAACATTCAAAAAAAGATTACCTCTCCACGAGTTCCTGGCCGTTCCAGCAAAGAGTGTCGTTTTCAGCCACGGGGCTATGGCTGCAGACATAACCAGGCAAAGCGCTGTAGAAGCTGATGAAAGATTTCAACTTCTGAATTAGTTCCCTGAAAGAAAAAGAAAGCATCTGTGCATAAGAGGCAAGTAAACCCAGTATGAGAAGAGTTTAATTTCCTTATCAGCATGACAGAAAGGCTCTGCCAGGCTGATTAGAGCCATAAATGATTTTAAAAGACATCCTTGGTTACAAGGCCACAATTTAGTTTTTTAAAAAAAATCAATAAAATGATATTAGAGGAAAATAAGTTGCTTGCCATATAAGGTGCTGCTCCTAGCAGAAGGATGATTTAATTCCAACATTCATTTTCTTACATGTTCGGCTTCCATTTTTTGTTCAGAATGCTGTTACCTACGTTCTCAAAGGTGCTGATTACAAGGCACACTGGAGCACTACATATCTTTTGGTTTCTGGGTGTAATTGAGTGCATTGATTGTAATTTACAATGCTATTACCCTAGAGATGGCCCCTTTCCATATAGGCTCGGGCTAATAGTTGCAGATCAGAATTACAGGGTGCTCAGAGCAGTGTACGCTCTATGAAATTCTCCTGACAATAGAGCCAGAGAAACTCACATCTGCTAGAGGAGGAAGGCTTCTTTGTTCTTTGTCTGTATATTGTGGTAACTATGGGAGGGGGTGGTGGTGGTGGTGGTGGGAGGCAGGAGAGAGTGGATCCTAGTATATTTTATTATTTATTTGCTTTGGCTTTTATGCTACATATAAGACAAATGTGTGTGGGGGGGGAGAGAGAGAGAGAGAGCGAGAGTGAGAGAAGAGAGCAAGGACATTACATATGCAAATAGTTATAAACACACACACATAAATACCCAGCAAATTTTCTGGCCTATTATCTTGTTTCAGCTGTACATGGACACACAAAATAAGACACTACAGACTGGAGAGAAGTGGCTATGCTTATAAAGAAATATTAAAATAGCTATACAATAGATGTCCGATGGTAAACACAAATGAAATACTCTTTATTTTTCTAAAGCAATGTTCCTGGTAGAAAGGAAGTTAAAGCGTTCTTCATAACCAAGTCTATCTTAAGGCTCTACTAAGTTTTTGGAGACTCTGGCCAGGGAATTTGCTGGCAGTGGGGTAATTATTCAATACTGTTTCCAGGCTAAGAATGGACTGGCCCGATATATAGGCCTCTGGAGAAGCCAGAGGCCTGAATCTCATTTGGACACTGGTGGGAGTCCTGAGCCTAGAAAAGCCTTCTGGGGGTTGTTTTTGGATCTGGCCAAAAGAAAAAAACTGGTAGAAATTATTTTCTTGCATTTTTCCACTTTATTACCATAAAACGATTCATTTCAACTGATGACTTAGAAGAGGGAGAGCACTTACAATACTCAGCACATCTGCACAAAGGCTCGGGTCACAGCAAAGCCAGGGTGATGGACAGAACAACTCAAGAAAGGTTATTGGGATATATATAACTCCCGATACCCCAACAGTTGCTTCCTGAGCTCTGTCAACCTCCAAAGCAAAGAGGCTCAATCCAGGGCTCGGAAAATAAAAGTCAACATTATAGTTTCTAACAGGAAAAAGATGGGTTCAATTAACGCTCATAGGAGAGATGCTCTGTTTTACAAGGTAATAATACAGTTCCCAAGAGTGGAAACTGAGAGAGTAAAGGCTGAGGCTGAGTAATCCCCCACCTCCATGAGGAAATGGAATATGGCCATTAGTCTATGGGAGGCGACGGCCTGCTCTTTAATGAAAGAGTTTCCCTTAGGCCTCCTCCTACCTCTGAACTCTCTCTAAGATAGCACATGGCAAGAAAAATTGAACTCATGGCAAAGTTTTCCAATTTGACTTGCCTAGAAGTTAAAAGAGACAAAAAAACAAAAACAACAACAACAAAACACTCTGAACTTCTCCTAGCCCCTGAACTGTTGCAGTTTTCTGGGCTGATCATAAAGATCACTGGCAAGTTGGAGAAGATTCAGAGAGGGTCCGTCTAAACGTCAAGGGGATGAGGGGCTGCCGTAAACACAAGACCTCCCACTTCAGTATGGAAGGATATTACTTGGTGGGGTCAAGATAAACATCTAAGAAAACCGCAGAGAATGTGAATACTATGAACACAATCTAGGTCATCAAATTCTAGGACTCAGGGGAATCTCTTTGAAACTTGAGCAAGGTAACTTGGAGACATAGAAGGCCATCCCATGTCATAGAGTACTCATTACCACCACAGGACATACAGGATGGACCTAGGAAGAGATTGTGCTTGAAAAACTCGCTTCTGGATTAATTGTTTTGAATTCGGAACAGTTTCATTTAGCAACCATGCTATAATGATGGTTGGAGTCTCAGAACAGCCCCTGAAAACCTGTTAGGAGTAGTAGGTAAGAGCACTGATTTTGGAGTCTGACCCACGTAAGTGTCAAAGGCCAGCTACTCCCTCATTTACTTGGCGGCATAACCTTAGGCAAATTCTATACTCCTCTGGGCCTTAGTTTCCCTGACTGTAAAATGAAGCTAATGATAGGTCGCTACGATGATTGAGGCAATGCACATAAAGTGTTTAGCATAGTCTCTGGCACAAAGTAATCCCCCCATAACATTAGTCATGGTCAATATTATCATTATTATAAGCCAGTAGAATATGGATATTTAATGAAATATACATTATGTTTCAGATAGTATGCAAGATAATTAAGGTTTTCTTTCAAGTTCCAGGTAACTATTTTCTATGTGCAAGATGGATAAATCCTTCATTGTTTGAGGTGAGTATTAATAAGCATAACCGTGTTCTCTCCCACATATTCTTCCTGGTATTTTTTTTTTTCAAAGACTAGCTAGATACTGGGCTGGGTAACCCCCTGAGCTAATCTGGTAGAGCAGTTTGAATGGTCTTTGCCTGATAAGATGGTGGTGGCCTTCAAAGGGATTTGTGTGTAAGAATCAGATGTGGAGGGCCAAGATGAAGTCCAGTTAAATGTCAATTAGTCATCAGGGAAATGCAAATCAAAACCAGAGTGAAATACGACTTCATACCCACGAGGATGACTATAACAAAAAAGTCCAAAAAATAAAATAAAATAAAAAAGACAGACAACAATAAAGTGTTGCAAAAGATGTGGAGAAAGTGGAACCTCCACATTGTTGGTGGGAATGCAAAATGGTGCAGCTGCTGTGGAAAACAGTTTGGTGGCTCCTTACAAAGTCAAGTATAGAAGTTACCATATGGCCCAGCAATTCCTCTCCTAGGTATATACCCCAAAGAATCACAAATGAGTGCTCTAAGAAGTACGTGTAAATGCACGCCCATGGCAGTGCTATTAACAATAGCCAAAAGGTGGAACAACACAGATGTCCATCAACTGATGAAGGGATAAACAAATACACAGTCCATACAACGGAATATTATTTGGCCTTAAATAGGAATAGAATATTCGCACACGTTGCAACATGGGTGAACCCTGAAAACATTATGCTAAGTGAAAGAAGCCAATCATGGAAGACCACATATTATATGATTCCATTTATGTGAAATGTCTAGGATAGGCAAATCTATAGAGACAGAAAGTAGATTAGTGGTTGCTTAGGGCTGGGGGGGGGGGCAGAGAGGAGGCCTGAGGAATGATAGCTAAAGGACATGGGACTTCTTCTTGAGGTGATGAAAATGTTCTAAAATTGATGGTGGTGATGATTGTGCAACTCTGTGACTATACTAAAAACACCTGAATTATATACTTTATATGGATGAATGGTATGTTATACCAGCTTTATTGAGATATAACCCTCCAAAATGGTAGAGAATGGGTGAGATACATCTCAGAGGAAGAGAGGCTTGTCTACTAGGAGGAGGGCTGTCCCTTGGAGCAATGGAAGGAGATAGTCAAGGGGGCCAGATGTGGCTCGACGTGAACTAAAACCATGGGCGAGGAGTGAGAAAAGAAATTTCCAAGAGCTGCAAACAATGATTAAAATCTATTTCTTCCTTTATCCTTTAAAATAAGGTCTGTTGGTTTTCTTTCTCCTTGCAAAAGAAATATATGCTCACTATGGAGAATTTAGAAAATACAGAAAGGTAGATGGGGAAAAAAAGAACCCTATTCATAGTCCTACCAACCAGAGATAATCACTGTGAATATTTGGATATATTTCCTTCTCGACTTGGCTCTCCAGTAGGCTTTTATGTTTAGTCCTCTAAAACCTATCCTTCTTGATAGGCAAGTTCACAGAGTTCTTTTTGGTTCCCCGAGTACATTATTCGCGTTAGAATCCACGGTGTGTTTGATGAGAAAAGCACCCGAGAATAATGAAGCGAATGCAGGTTCTCAAAGAACTCTCGGGGCCCCTGGGGGTGAGGCAGTCCCCATGTTCAGGAGAAGAGAGAGCAGGGCTCTCGGCAAACTGGTGCTACGGGGCTGGCCATTCCTTCACGCAAAACCTTCCACAGACGGTGGGAGGGAAACTAGACCTCGGTCTCCCAAGAGAAAGTTGGGTTTTTGAAAACAAATCCAGACGCATTATTTTGCAGGCTAGAAGAAAGCCTTTCAAAACTGCTGGAGAGTTAATGAGCTTTTCAAAAGAGAGCGACAACAGGTGCTAATGTCCTCTGACACCACAGCCCTGACAGCCAAGGAGTGTGACAGGCGCAGTTTACCTCCTACCGAGTTTACTGGGCCTCTCTCATTTCCCCTCTTCTTGGTCACTCACTCCTCAACTCCTTCTGGCCTGGGAATGGAGGGTCTTTTGCTTTTATCTTTCCTTAAATAAAGCCTCCTATCCCTCTGCTTATAATCTTAAAAGGAGGCAAGGTGAATATTTCCATTTCTCTCTTTAAAGAAAGATACCTGAAACGAAATTAGGTGACATATTAATTACCCATGTAGGACTCAGTCCAGATTTCTCTTCTTTGTGCTAGTAACCCATGACAGGCAACAAAAGAACCTCCACCCATGAACTAAGGCGGTCTGCTCAACGGAATTGTCTCTAGGGGAGAAAAAAAAAAAAAAAAAAGATAGACCATTTGGACAATTAGTTGCCCGGGATGGGAAAAACAATTTGATTGAAGGGAATGTTCTTTGATTCCAATTCCACTTTATTCTAACACGCGCATGCCAAACATACCACTTGACATATAAATAGTAGAGCCTAGGGCTCTCACTTAGGTCAAACCCAACACTTGCTTACAGCAGTGTGCTCAGGGGGAAAAAAAAGTCTCTTCATAGAGCTTTCTATTCAATGTGTTAAATGTGGAACTAAAGGACAGGGCCCCTTTGCATGCACGAGCCATTTTGAAATATTGCAGCTGGGTGCACGTGATCTCCCCTGGAGGGCTCCCACCGTCCTCAAGAGGGGCGTCCCCTTCTCGGGTCGTGGGGGAGGGGAGTCCCTTGGCTTTCTTGCAGTGATTTGCTTGGGCAGGCATCAAAGCGGTACTAATTGGAAAGCACTACAAGTAAAAACAGCCTTTCATCCCCAACTGCAGATCCTGAACTTTTCTCCTTTATCATTCAGGTTCTTTCTTTCTTAATATAAAGTAATAGGAGCTCATTATTTTTTTAAAAAAAATAATGGAAAACCCAGAAAAGCGAACAAACTAAAATAATTATAAAGGGAATGACGCAGGATCAGGTTTAATTCTGCGGCAGAGAAACGTTCACTGTCTGACCTGGAACTCTCATTTTCTGCCATTCCAAAGATTAGCCCGTACTTTTTTCTCGTGCAGTTCCCTTTGCCTGGAACACCCTCTCTTCCCTCCTCCATCTGTTGAGTTTCTCATCTCCCGCCAAGGCCCGGCTCCAGAGTCACCTTCTCCAAGAAGCCTTTCTTGACTTCTGCAAGGGAGCCGCTGCCTTCCCCAGCCGTGGTACCAGCACCCTTTTGGACACAGCTCTGCGATGACACTTGCCCCCGGTGTTTGAAAATTATTTATTTGTGTGTCTTCCCCCTAACTAGGCTAGGAGCGCCTCCTATTCATCAGAGCCTAATCCGTACACAATGCTTAGCGTATAGATGGTGTTGACAAATGGTGAAAGAAGTAGCGTTCTATTTAGGGCAGAATGACTTGTACCAGACTCAAAACTCGTTGATTCACTCAGGACATACCTTGTTGTTTTGTTCGGAGGGTGGAAGGCACCACTGAGCTTACAAAGCTGCCTAGCCCAACCAGACCAGCAGTCTGAGAGGGAGTGGGAGTGAGCATTGATTTGGGACCAGGGAGCTGAGATCGGCTTTTGTTCTTTTCTTTCTAGGTCATTTACTAGTGTCGCCTAATCCATCGCCCCTTTAGACCAAGTCAGAGGGGGAGGGGAGGAGGGACAGCGCAGGAAGGGGAAGGGTGGGGTTACAGAGATGCAGACAGAGGGACTGTGCCACTTTCTCACACGTTAGCAGTTGGGCCACGATGGACTATTCGACTGAAATGCGGGGCTTAGAGAAAGGACAGAGAGCGCTCACGCAGTCCACCAAAGTTTGGGGGGGGGTGCGCAAATGACAAGGTAGACAGCATCATGTGGGAGGCGGTGAAGGAGACATTCAGGAGGCCAAAGGAGGGAGAGGCTGCTCCTGAGAAGGGCTGAAGATATTAGGGCTGGCAAGGGCTACGGAAATCGCATTGCTTCTATTCGGGTTGCTTACTTGTGCATCTTGTCCTGCCCTGTTTTAAATCCAATGACAGATATTTTCAATATTTCTACCTTAACGGAACACTGAATCCCATATGCAGGCCACCAGTTGAGTATTAAATCGCCTTTAAATTGGACTAAACTATTTCTAAGATTAGTTGTGTGTTGCAAACTACCCAGTTGGGGGCAGACAAAACAAACAGATGACTTCTGAATGCTACCAAAGGAATACTGCATTTCTTTGTGTGTTGTTATTTTAATAAGGCAAAGGGCTTTTCAACTCATAATCAGATTCAGACAGCTTGCTCCCAACCTCCACAGATGGAAAGCTACAATAGGGTTCCTTTCCAATTATCATATTTTTAACCACGGAGGATGGAGCTTGGGCATGGGTGTGAGGGGTGCTGGAGGCACATGTATTTTTCTGGACAGTGTGAAGTGCTGTGCAGGACATACCGAGAAATTTATAGAGGTACCGACACTCTGCCAAAGCAAGTCCTGCTAATAACATCAGATTGGAGGGGCCGGGGCATGGAGCAAGAGATCATCTTAATCCCCGAGTCTCCCCTCTCCCTAAGAGGGTTTACCATGCCTATTGGAGGGAGTTAAATGAAATCAGACACTCTCCTGTTGTTTTGCTTTCTGATTCTGCAAGGGAATTCAGGAGGAAAGGCTCCGGACTCGGACTCTTAACGCTCCAGTTTGCAAGAGATGGGAAGCATCATGGGGCGGGCTCGTTTTCCCAACACCCAAAGACCACCACTTACTCAAGCCAACAGGCTACGTAGTTTTTCTTACTACCTTTTCTTTCCTTTTGGGCTTAGCAACAAGTTCAGAAACTCATCTAGACCAAGTGCCAAATCTGGGTGCCCAGCCAAGAACCCGTTCATCAATTTCTTTCTTCCCTGGGGGAATCGACATCACAGAGCCCTCCCCGGGCAGGCAATAGGGCATGGGTCCCACAAGAGCCCCAGACAGAGGCCATGGCAGCAGGGCCTGGATAAAGTAGGGCCTCCTACTTACTTATAAATGGGTCGTCTCAAAATGGGACTGGGCTGGTGTGTTTCATCTGAACAAACTCTGCCTGTGATTCTGTGACCAATTCATATACCACCTCCTCCGTGAAGGCCCGCTCTAACATCCTGGGCAGAGGCTCTCACTTTTCCTGTAGGCTGCCTCTAGGGATAGACTCTGGACGCTCTTTTGCACTTATAAAACCGTGATGGAATTATTTGCATTTAAGTCTATTTCCACATTAGGCTGCTTTGGAGAGCTGAGATTGTGTCTTGATTTTTGATGCTCAGCACACATTCTAGCACATAATAGGTATTTCCTAAATGTCTGCTGGGCTGACTAAAGCCATATATATGAAAATACATATTATTGTACAATATTATATAAATATATTACATTATATTACATTTATAACATATAAATGTCATTTATAATTTAAAATTCCATTTATTAATTTAATTTTATTTTAGCAAAATTGTTTAAGATTTTATTTTTAAGTAATTTCTACACCCAGTGTGGGGCTCGAGCTCACAACCCTGGGATCGAGAGTTGCATGCTCCACTGACTGAAGCCAGCCAGGTGCCCCTCTTATTAATTTTAAACTAATAATTATGTAGTATAATATAATACAACACGTTTACATTGTATTTTATTTTTGTACGTTATTTATAAATAATACAATTATAAATTATATATAACTATATAATTTATATTTATATTTATATATAATTTAAATTAATATTAATATATTAGTAATTAATTATATAATATATCGACTCATTATTAATATAACATTAATATGTAATATATTATATATTATAATAATACAATATAAATATAAATCATTCACTTCAGTCCAATATGCAAGGGGTTTCCCTTAGTTAAAGATCAATGACAGGTTAATTTCTCAGGTGGTTTGGGCAAAGTGTGAAAGCAATGGAAAACAACAGACAAAGGAAAGTCAGGGGTTAAAGAAGGTCTGGAAAAATGACCAAATTTTGTCTTCCCAGAATGACAAAAACTTCCCAAAGATCCCCTATACTATAGGGAAATGGGTCTCAAATATTTGGTGCCAGGACCCCTGTGGCAGTTTGTAAATATGTCCACAAATTCTTTGATACTCCTTCCTTCAAGAAGTGGAATTTAATTTCCCTCCCCTTGAGTGTAGACTAGAATTGGGAACTCACTTCTAAAAAATTGATGTCAGAATTGACAGTGTCACTTCCCAGACTAGGTCAGAAAAGACATCACAGCTTGCTCCTTGCTCTCTTCCATGGATCGCGTTTTACTGGGGAAGCCAGCAGCCATGCTGTGGGGACACTCACGAGGTCCATGTGGTGAGGGACCGAGGCCTCCTTTCAACAACCAGCACTAACTTGCTAAGTGAGCCCCTTTAGATCTACACTTCGTATGACTACAGCCCCAGAAACTGACCGAAATTTCTTTAGAGACTGACAACCACCCAGCTAAGCTGTTCTCAAATTCCTGACAGAAACTGTGAGATAATGTTGGTTGTTCTAAATCACTATGTTTTGGGGTAATTTGTTATGTAGCAGTGGATAACTAATATAACTCCTTTATACTCTTAAAAATGAGTGAGGGCCCCAAAGAGATTTGTTTGTACGATATATATCTTTTGATACTTTCAGTTTTAGAAATTAAAACTCAGGGAAAAAATATTTATTTATTAATTTTAAACTAACAATGAGCCATTATGTGTTAACATAAATACTATTCTTAAGAAAAAAAAAATAGTGAGAAAGTGATATTGGTTTTGCCTTTTTAGAAAATATCTTTAGCCTGGCTTAATAGGAGACAGCTGAATTCTCCCATTGGCTTCTGCATTCAATCTGTTGCAATGTGTTGTTTTGGTTGAAGTATATAAACAAAACCCAGGTTCACGTGGATATGTAGTTAGCAAAAGGAGCATCTCACAGACTCCCTGAAAAGGGTCTCTGGGACTTCCTGGGTCCTTGAGTCACACTCTAAAACAGTTCTACAGGGAAACTAGAAATCCATTCGGTGGGAAGTCAACAAAAGAGAAGAAAATGGGACTTCCTGAAATGCTTCTTTGGAGGATTATCTCTCAAGCACCCTTACTGCCTTCTCTCACTCCAAACTGGATCATATATGACTCAGAGTTATCACTTCAAAAGTAAGTGGATATGAATGGCATAATTTAGCCTACATCTGAGATGTTGCTGATTTCATCTCTTAATTTTCCATCTGTAGGCCAGTCTCTCCCAATTCCCTCAAAGTCATCAGGAAGCAGAGCTCATGTCTGGCTATTCTTGAGCCAGTGGCAGGCTTGGGGACATGTGCAGTCCTTTTGGGAAGGCACCTCTCCTAGATTTGTGTTGGGATTCCCATCCAATGTCTACCCCTTATTTGTAACCATGAAGCTAGAACAGGGGAAGAGGTCATCTGGATGAGGGGAGGAGGAATGAAGAGAATCAGAAACAAACTTCAATTTAGTCCCCTGACTGCTGTCTTAAGAAACAGAAACTGAATCCTTCCTTTTATATACTTAGAAGAGTGTATAGAATGTGCAGTATGTGTACACACATAAGTGTGTCTTGCCAGTTTCTCTCTGGTGAACTTGACCTGGACTGTTAATAATGGGAAAGCCACAAGCGAGGCCATAAAACTGTGAGACCAGATCACAAGCAGAAAACGTTTTGTTTAATCAATAAATATCTTGAATAGAGAAGTCCATTCCACCTTGTTTTGCTCTGCTGGATATCTACATAGGGTAACTTTACATTTAAATATGGCTTAGATATAATATGATACCTTTCTTCTTTAGCATTGACAAATGGTAGAATTTAATCAAACTCTACTCAAAAGAACAAAATAGCGCGTGTTTAAGAAGCTTCACTCCAAAGATTTTTGACCTTACAACACAATTGCTAATTGTACGCTGAAATAGAGAAAAAAAACCCTCTCACCTCCTTCGGCTGGATAAGGTTTCTTCATGTTCTACATGAGCAACTTTTAATACCTTCTTGTCAATAAACAGATCTTCAGGATAATAAGCAGATCTATATTGGCGTTGTTGAGACTGGGCGCATAACTTGCCAATCTGAAAAAGAAATGCAATATAATTATATGATACTTTCACAGATATGATAGTAGAAACAAATTCTGAAATGCACTTCAATGTCTTCCCCCAATTTCTTTTTAAAGAGCAGAACGAAGCTATTACTGGAGTCGAAAAAGGTGATAGGCTTCTAAGGCAAAGAGCCATCTGTGAAAAAGAAGGCTGAAGACTGGTGGGGGTCGGGGGGGGGGACTCTGAGCACAGCCTATTCAAAGGTTTCCTAAGATGAAAAATGCTTTTCCTCTATAGTGAACTGCACATTTGAGAGGACCCTCTACACAAGACTTAGGCTATTGATCAATGGCCCTTGGTATTTATACGAATGAAGAAGTTCGCAAATGGGAATTACAAAGTTTAGAAAGAACCCGTGCGGGAGGTGAGGGGGTGTGAGAGATGCGGAGAGTAGCCTGTTAATAGAGCAGCCTTCCATGCAGAGAGTTCTGTCAGAAGACCCAGGGTAGAGTATTCTGAAAAATGCCAATGTAATTGCTCATCTGGCTTTTGTAAAAACGCCCAAGGGAAGGAAGAAGGCAAGCCAACGAATCAATCGCCAGTGTGGTCAGCTCTGAATCACATTATCATTGAATAAGGCCAGGGCCGAGAGTACTAAAGAACACAGGTGCTCAAGAAAGCCTATCTCCTCTCCTCCCTCGCTCTTTCCCTCCCTCCGCCCTTCCTTCCTCTTCCGTTCCTTCCTTCGTTTCTCTGTCCATTCACTTGTTCATTCAAAAGTACTTGTTGGATGCCTCCCTCGAAAGCTTAGTTCTCTGACACTCATGTGGCAATGATTAAAAGAAGGCATCAGCTTTCTTATCTCAATTCTAAATGATGTGGTTCAATTATTTGTAGGTTTCTATTTTTGCATTTTCAGACAAAAGCCTAAAATGAACTTCTATATAAAGAAGTATGTATTAACACGTCTCCCTTATGCCAGACACTAAGCTAAATGTCATCACTCCCATTTTAGAGGTGAAGAAACTGAGGTTTGGGGAGGTTAAGTTACTTGCTTGTGGCAAATACGCAGTGGATTCATTGTCTGACTTCAAAACTTACACAATATCACCTCCCTAGAAGATGATGCTTAGTTTCCAGTTGCTTATACTCTCTCTCTCTCTCTTTTTTTTTTTTTTAAAGGAACTTCCAGTCCTCAAAAACATGGCCAACATAGCCAAGGTGAATATATAGATTGTATACTTTAGGAAAAATATTAGAAATACCCGGTGAAGACAGAGGTTATATCTTTGGTACTTTTGTACCTCCACGGAATTCAGACTGAATTTTGCATGCTGTTAGGCACTCAGTAAAGGCAAATTAATTAAAATGAATGGAAGGAAACTCCTAGTATCAGGCCTGGCACACCATTTTACTGACAGGCCATGGGCTGCGTGTGGTCATCCATTTCTGGATTTCTCAAGATGGCCCCCATAACATTTACGAAGCTATCTATGTCTTTCTAAAAGCAAAAATGGCATTTGGCTTGTATAGCTTTGGAAAGTTTTCCATATATAAATCAATTCTTGAATTAGAAAAAAAAAGAATCTGAAGTCAGTAGTGGCATCATATCCACTGATGAAAGACAGCGCCTATAGTCTGATATTCAGACCAGCTATTCTCAGTAGTAGATCTTAACGGGAAGGAAATGAGCGGTGCAGACATTTTGAAATATTCCGCTTGCCTGTGGAATGTAGGATATTGAATTTTGCAGATGTGTTTATGAAATGCTATTTGACTTGGGCAGATATTAACTTCAAATGAAGAATCTGTATTCTCTGAGTTTACCCGAATTGACGGTGCTTTAGGCGAGGGGGCTGCCTGGCTGGACTGGGGAATTTGGTTCCAATCACTTCCAAAGTTTACAAGGCACATACAAATAACTGAGGGCAGACCATGCATCCTAAAATTATGTTCATAGACATATACATGTTTACTTTGTCACACAGCCGGGGAACATTCGTGGAACCAAACCTTGATCTCCACTCCATAAATCTCTATTTATTACTCCGTGAACATACATCAGTGTGAGAATCTATTTCACCAGGATCAAAGTATTCTTGGCACATTCAGGAGCACGAGACACATTCTCTTGACCGACACCTCTTCCAAAGCCAGCACCAAAATCAAAATCATTCACACATCTTTCATGGTAGCTTGTCTACTCACAAACCACAGCTGTGAAACCTGCCTCCCCATTGAAAGTCTGCCCTTTGTATCCGTGAATACTAATTGGGCCACAGCAAGACTTTAAAGTTTCTAACCCCCCACCTTATTGGAAAGGGGGTGCAGCCGAGGCAAAAGTAGGAAGGTTAAGAACAAATGAGAATGTAGCCAGTGTGACTTTTCTTCCCAAGCCACCCAATGTGGCATTATCGGGCAGACTCCCCAAGTCTCCGTGTGGGGTAAGGGGCAAACAATGGTGTCCTGCCCATGCCCCCAACCCACCCCCATCTGAAATCTGCCACATCTTATCAGCTGGGCTGTATTTTCTTCCACAAATCTACCATGAAGCAAATTCATCTCATATACAAAGCATTTGTCAAATGTAGGCCCTCCCCCCTTGGGGCTCTTCTCTCCACATCTTTTACCTCCACACTGTCTGAGCTGCAGGTGAAGATTATGAGCTCATTTTGAGAGGTGGCCACAAAAAGAAAACACAATTTACAAAGAAACACAGTATTCACATTAAAGAGGTCCTTTCAGCATTACACTCGGGCGACATCAGGCGACGCCTGGAGGCCTGGGTCTCACTCTAGAGCCGCACTTGCTGAAGAAGCACCAGCCTCTCGAGTGGCATTTTAGAACTCCGAGTACTGCCCAAGAGTTTGGGGCTCTTAAACAACAAGTGCAATCCACTTTCCTCCCACTGACTAATGTACCTGGTCAAGGGTGCCGCTATCTTGAAATTTAGTTAGCGCGAGTGGATTTATTAGACAGGCGAGTGTCTCTATCAGTAGACCTGGAATAGAAAACCCTTTCGTTTTCCACAGACTGTGATTCCTAATGGTGCATTTATTCATGTGCCAGAACCTATGGCAGGGAAAGCAATGGTGCTCTGAGGTGTTACAAGACTTGAAACCTAAGGAGGCAGGGCCTCGGGGTGCCTGGGGGGTGGGTGCAGTTGGTTGGGCACCTGACTCTTGGTTTTGGCTAAGGTCACGATCTCAGGGTCATGGGATCGAGCCCCACATCAGGCTCTGTGCTCAGTGGTGGAGTCTGCTTGGGATTTTCTCTCCTCTCCCTCTGCCCTTCCCTACGGTGTGCTTTCTCTCTCTCAAATAAATAAATAAATCTTAAAAAAAAAAAGAGAAGGCAGGGCTTCTGACCATACCCATGGTCAGAAGGTCATCCTAGCAACCCTAGGACCATTCTTTTCTAAGCAGGGTCCCGAGCACTGGCTTTGTACATGCATGAGGAGACTATACCACGAGGGCAGCCATGTATGGTGAAAAGCCCAGTAGACTGGGCCTCAAGAGACCTGGCCTACAACCCCATTTCTACCTGTCACCCATAACAAGCCTTCCTTTTGACCTGGTCCCACAGCTTCACTCCACCTGTCACTCGGGTCTCATGCAAAAAAGGAAGATATGATATGTGAAGTGCCATATTTGATTCTGAACTCCTCTGAAAAAAAAAGGTGAAAATGACTTTTTTTAAAAAAAGATTTTATTTATTTGAGAGTGAGAGAAAGAGCGGGGAGAGGAGCAGAGGGAAAGGGACAAGCAGACTCCCCACTGAGCATAGAGCCCCACTCTGGGCTTGATCCTATGACCCTGAGATCATGACCTGAGCTAAAATAAAGAGCCAATACTCAACCGACTGAGCCACCCAGGTGCCCCTGAAAATGACTTTTCAAGTAGAATATGTTACCAAAGATTTTGAAACCATGCAAAGCATTTGGTTTGAGGCAGTTCACACAGGCACCCCATAACTGACATGTCAAGAAATGCAGATACCCCATTGGTTAAAATATAACTATACTGATTCTCAGGCCCCATTTGCTGTTGGTTCTGGAAACTCTCAGGTGACCAAAAACTCAGACTTGATCTCTCCCTCTGAGTGACTGAGCAGAGAAAGTCTATGTTGTAAGTTTCTCAATAATACCAATACCTCGCATTTGTAACATAATAGCTGATTCCAGCCTCGTGCCTTACTAATAACTTCTCCATCCATTCTCCGTTCTTGATGATGAGTTCTACAACCCTCTGAGGCATACGGACCTGGTATTGTTGACCCCATTTTAGAGATAAGGAACCTGAGGCTCACAATGGCTAAGGAACTGAAGCAAAGTCATAATGGTAGTAGAGGGCAGAGCTAGGACTTGAACCCACATCCGCTTAACTCCAAAACCTAAGTTTATTTTTTAAAGATTTTATTTTTAAATAATCTCTACACACAACGTGGGGCTCTAACTTACAACCCTGAGATCAAGAGTCACCCGCTCCACGACCTGAGCCTGCCAGGTGCCCTGAGTTTTTGGTTTTGATTTTTCCCCCTATGCCATTGATTTCTTAACAGAAATCAAGACAACAGGCTCTGGGCTTCCCAGTATTGAGTGTGGCCCAGCTTTGTAGTCCTGTGGACACCCCGTCCATAACTGGAGGAGAGTAATTATTACGAAGGATTAAAAAACATACTTTAAAGGAGGGCTAGTTATTAAAGATAAGCCAAAAACGGACATCCAGTTTTAACCGAAGTTTCAGGCAGTGTTTCTAGTGGGGTGATTTAAACTCTTTGGCCTGCCAGGTCAGAGTGAATTAGTAATCATCCTGAAGCACTGGATGTCCAGGTCTGCTGCCGGCTGCCCCTGGACCTTGACTGACTGCTGAAGCCAGGTTCTTGAATTGGCTACAAAATCTGTAATTCCTACCATTTAACCCAGGTCTAGTCTGATGTCTGGCCCGACTATATTCTTTACAGTTTCCCCCAACTGGAAATTCCTGGTTGATCCTAGGGCTACAAAAAATACAACAGGTTTAAGCCTTTAGCTCCAACAGCCTAAAAGATGAGAAAATGGGGGAAGAGATGCAAATACATTAAAGAGTATCTCTGACTCTCTCCCACTCTTAACTAGCCCTACAGATCTATTTTTGTGCTTGGTTTTAAAAAAACAGGTTAAAAAAATAAAACCGGATGAAGGAAAGGCTTTACATTTTTTCTTTTTTTTTCAGGAAGTAAACTCTATGCCCAACGTGGGGCTTGAATTCACAACCCTAAGATGAAGAGTTGCAGGTTCTGCTGACTGAGCCAGCCAGGCACACCAATGTTTTCCTTCTCAAGAAATAAGTAAGAGGTGTGTGTGTGTGTGTGTGTGTGTGTGTGTGTGTGTGTGTGTGTGTGTGTGTGTGTATGTTTTAACTTACATGGCCCATAACAAGAGGAGGAAGGGGAGGGAGAAACAGAAACAGAAAGAGAGAAGTTCCCATTAGTGAGCCCGCAGAAGAGCCACAGACACCCCCTACTGCCTGGGGAACTCGACAGCCTTTGAGGAAGAAGACGGAGGTCTCACAGAATGGTACTCGGTGATCAGCACATCTCCTTCCCTCTCAAGAGCTGTTCCCGAGGTCGCCAAGACTTGAGGGGCTCTAGAGGATCTCTGCAGTTTTATTTAATTACGGAATAACTTTTCTGCTAGAATCCAGTTGATTACCGTGGCCCCAAAGAGTGCTTTTCTGAGAACGGTTGCTAAATAATTGGTGTAAATTTAGTTTGGGGTCATCAGTGGATTCATCAGAACCCCGAAGAATTAAACATGAAACTTCCTCTATGGTTATGCAATTTAAATACCAACTCTGATCCCGTGGTCTGCTCTGGAGGAGTATTACCTGTGGCATTTATTTTAGGATACCTTGGGGACTTGGAGATAGGGTGGGATGGGAATCCTGTAGGTTTCCAGCGGAAATAAAATAATGAACTTCAGTTCATTCTGTTGAATTGTCTATTACGCTGTTGTTCAGTTTCATTTAATTAAATCTTAAAAGTTTTAAAACAAAACATACATCGAAATTATGTGATCTACAACATAAACTTTTTAATAGTGGTAACCATGCTCATTTAACAATTCTACAGGTATAATAAAAATGCTAATATATGTTAATGTTTAGTCTGTGGTTAATGTTTTGTCTTGTTAATTTCCCCAGGGCTTTTATTACTGATTTAAATCTGCCACACTACTCAACTGATTGCACTGCTTCCACGAACTGCATGAAAGTAGCTCAAATGAATACTGATTAACAGAAATGAACAAACATTTGCCTGGGCAAACCATTCTTATTATATGCTTGTAATCATTACATACATTTTCTTACAATGAGATGGGCATGGCAGGCATTTTCCACTCATTTTTCCTACAAAAAATATGCATATGAGCATTAAATTAATTTATAACCTTGTACTTCAGGAAGCACATCATTATTAATTAACTATTGATTGATCTGGATATAGGGCACAGAGGATAATGAACAGACCTGGTGACAATGTGTTCTTTTTTTCCTGCCACAGACGTTTGGCTGTGACTCATCATTAATTGCTTGACCATTAAAATGAAAGTTGCTAATAAACTATAATGCATTATGAATCACGCTATTTTAGGAAATCAGGTGTCATTGTGTGAACCTTCCATTCAAGTCATCTCTTTATTTTTTTTTAAAGATTTTATTTATTTATTTATTTGTCAGAGAGAGAGAACACAAGCAGGGGGAGTAGCAGGCAGAGGGAGAAGCATGCTCCCCGCTGAGCAGGAGCCCGATGAGGGACTCGACCCCAGGACCCTGGGATCATGACCTGAGCCGGAGACAGACGCTTAACCGACTGAGCCACCCAGGCGTCCCTCAAGTCATCTCTTTAAATAAACTGGAATCCAAAAAAGGGGAACTTGTCCTGCAGATCAGTATGCTGTTCAGTGGAACTACAGCATTATACTATAGCGAAAAGAGCACACGATTTGGAGTCAGGAGACCTGGGTTCTAGTCCCATTCTCTTCCTGTTTCAGTGACTCTACACAAGTCCTTTAATTTCCTTCAGCTTTCTCGTCTGCAGAGTGGAAATAACAACACTGCCTGCCATGCCTAGCAGCTGTGTGAGGAGCAAAGAAACTAGGGGGTGAACGTGCAAAGTCGGCCACATCCAGACAGAAATCTGACTCACTCATTCTGTAAGTGGGGACTGCTCACCTTCTGCAGCCTGCCGTGCGTGTCAGCATCCTGGCTCCGCTGGTCACGTACATTGCTAGCTCTAAGTACTACTTGGAGGAGATCTTTAACTGGGGACTTTTGGAAGGCAGCAAAAGGGTTTGATGAGATTGGGTCCCAACTCTGAACGGGAAGCACAGTGAGTCTGCTGGTGTTGTTTGCGCATCCATCACAGTCTCTTGTCTTTGCTCTGGGATACCTAGAATATCCCCTTCTGTTCTTCAGGGCCCCAATTACTGACGGTGACAAATCATCTTTGCTGGTTACCCTCTGTCTCTAACCTGCATGGCGATGGATGCTATGGGGCTGGGAAACAGGTTTTCTTTTTTTTTTCTTTTTTTAAAGATTTTATTTATTTATTTGACAGAGAGAGACACAGCAAGAGAGGGAACACAAGCAGGGGGAGGGGGAGAGGGAGAGGGAGAAGCAGGCTTCCCACC
The DNA here is from genome assembly GCF_964656455.1 of Halichoerus grypus. NCBI lineage: Eukaryota > Metazoa > Chordata > Mammalia > Carnivora > Phocidae > Halichoerus > Halichoerus grypus. Next base: position 18,017,586 of record NC_135727.1, on the reverse strand, counting down.
GAGCAGGGAGCCCGACGCGGGGCTCGATCCTAGGACCCTGGGATCATGACCTGAGCTGAAGGCAGACGCTTAACGACGGAGCCACACAGGCACCCCGGGAGACAGGTTTTCAATACCCTTTTGTGGAAGGGACTTGGCATTTTACTGATTTATATTTGCCACAAGTGGATTCTGAGTTGAAAAATAGAATCCTGCACGTGTGCCTCACACTTCTTACACAATACCAATCCCTTCCCAGGACTGGGAGCCCAGGGCAGTATTGCTTAAACACATATGGCCAATATGACCAATATGGTGGGGGTTAAAAGAGAACTTCATGTAGCCAAAACATTCAATACCGAATTCAAATACCACTCCTCCAAATGCACTCCTCTGCTTGCGTCCCCTATCCCAGTGGAAAGGAATAATCACCTATTTACTCAGCTGAAACCAAAGCATATCTGATTTCACCCTCTCTCTTATTTCCCTATGTCCAGCCATTTAAGTTTGGGGCTTTTTCTGTTCTTATAAATAACTTTTAACCCTGTGCGCTTTTCTTCATCCTCAGGTCTAGGATACTATTAACTGTCTCTTAGAACAGTGCTTCTCAAACTTCAGTAAGTATACAAATCATCCGGGAGTCTTATTCATGTAGATTCACATACAGTAAGTCTAGGGTGAGTTCTGAGCCGCAAGGCCCCAGCATGGTGGTTCTCAAAGTGTGGCCCCCCCAAATGAACAGCATCAGTATCACCTGGGAACTTGTTATGTACAAATGCAAATTTTAAGGCCCAGCCTTAGACCTACTGAAGCAGAAAGATGGGGAGTAGGGTCCAGCCATTTGGTTTAACAAGCCCTCCAGGGGATTCTGATACACACGCAGATTGGAAAGCCAATGCCACATAGATCATCCCAACATCCTCTTAATTGGTCTCCCAAGCTCCAGTTTTGACCTCCCCCCGGATTCATCCCCTCTAACTGTAGTTCTCTGAGACCACCCCAGAAGTTCTAGAGGTCAAACCTATCTCCATAATAATACTAAGACTTTGTTTGCCCTTTCCACTCTTATTCCCTCAGAAATATATAAAGGGATTTTCCAGAGGCTACATAATGTGTAATGAAATCTTTGCCCTGGAATATGTGTTTGTGCATTCTAAAAGTTTCTAAAATAGCTGGTTTAGGGGACAAATACATGCACTTTTCAGAGGTTAATTTATTCTCAGTATTTAGTGCTCTTCCTGGCTACTTAGGTGATGCCTACTATAATCTTTGTTATCTCATTCTCATTTAATAGTTACTTTGAAATCTAGAAGTTTTGTGTCTATGTGAAAACACAAGAAGTAAATGCACTTTGGGGCGTGTGGGTGGCGCAGTCGGTTAAGCATCGGACTCTTGGTTTCCGCTCAGGTCGTGATCTCAGGGTCATGAGATCGAGCCCCGCCCCGATGTCCACTCTCGTCGCAGAGTCTGCTTGAGACTCTCTTCCTACGCTACCCCTCCTGCTTGTGCTCTCTCTCTCTCAAATAAATAAATAAATCTTTTTAAAAAAGAAGTAAATGCACTCTGTAGTCTTATCTGTAATATTTAGAAATACTTTTTGAAAAATCATGTAAGTTTTAAAGTTAACTAAAACTTATTACTGAAGAACTTATATGTCATTATATACTTTAATAAAATTTATTTACAACATATTTTTCTGATATTTAAAAATGGATGCTTGGCTTCAAACAGGGAGATTAGAAGACTCACTTGCTCAATCCCTAGTTGCAATGTCTAGGTCTAAAGATGCTAAAAGGTGTTAAACTGACCTATCAGAGTTCTCTGAATCATAGAAAGGTAGAACCTACACAGTAGATTGCAACCATAATTAAGAAACAAGAATATGACAAAAAGCTATCATTCCTTTGGATGTATAGACACTAATAATTTATCTTACTGTGTCTGATGCAACAGAACATTTCAGAATAGCACTGTAGTGTGACCTAAGGTGTAGTGTCATCTTGAAATCAATTATTCAGAGTTTAAAGAAAAAGGAATTAAATATTTAAAAGTAGATGTTATGAGCTATGTAAAAGTCAAAATTGTTTGTTATGGATTTTTCAGAATAGAAATGGAAAAGCCATTAAAGCATTGTGTGGGGCATGGTATTATAGTAGATGAAGAAGCACACACAACAGTGGAGAAATTAATGAACATTGCAGAGTTGGAAAGAATACCCAATGGGGATATTGTTGAAGGCAGTCTCTTAAACAAATGGTGCTGGGAAAACTGGACAGCTACATGCAAAAGAATGAAATTGGACCACTTTCCTACACCATACACAAAAATAAACTCAAAATGGATTAAAGACCTAAATGTGAGACCTCAAACCATAAAAATCCTAGAGGAGAACACAGTAACCTCTTTGACATTGGTGGTAGAAACTTCTTTCTAGATATGTCTCCTGAGGCAAGGGGAACAAAAGCAAAAATAAACTATTGGAACTACATCAAAATAAAAAGCTTCTGCACAGCAAAGGAAACAATCAAGGAATGGGAGAAGATAATTGCAAATGACATATCTGATAAAGGGTTAGTATCCAAAATAAATAAAGAACTTATCAAGCTCAACACCCAAAAACCAAATAATTGAATTTAAAAATGGGCAGAAGACATGAATAGATATTTTTCCAAAGAAGATATATAGCTGGCCAACAGACACATGAAGAGATGCTCAACATCATTCATCATCAGGGAAATACAAATCAAAACCACGATATCACCTCACACATGTCATAATGGCTAAAATCAACAACAAAAGAAACAACAGGTGTTGGTGAGGATGTGGAGAAAGGGGAACCCTTGTGCACTGTTGCTGGGAATGCAAACTGGTGTAGCCACTCTGGAAAGCAGTATGGAGGTTCCTCAAAAAATTAAAAATAGAACTACCCCATGATCCTTCTAGGTATTTACCCAAAGAATACAAAAATACTAATTCCAAGGGATACATGCACCCCGATATTTATAGCAGCATTATCTACAATAGCCAAATTATGGAAACAGCCTAGGTGTCCATCGACCGATGAATAGATAAAGACGATGTGGTATATATACACAATGAAAAATTAGCCAGCCATCAAAAAGAACAAAATCTTGCCATTTGCAACAACATGCATAGAGCTAGACAGTAAAATGCTAAGCGAAATAAGTCAGAGAAAGACAAATACCATATAATTTCACTCATACTTGGAATTTAAGAAACAAAACAAATGAACAAAGGGGAAAAGAGAGAGAGATACAAACCAAGAAATGACTCTTAACTACAGAGAACAAACTGATGGTCACCAGAGGGGAGGTGGGTAGGGGGATGGGTGAAACAGGTGATGGGGATAAAGGAGGGCACTTGTCGGGATGAGCACCGGGTGTTGTATGGAAGTGATGAATCGCTATATTGTACACCTGAAACTAATATTACACTGTATGTTAACTAACTGGAATTTAAATAAAAACTTTAAAAAAAGAATTGGTGGTATTGCTGAAAAAACAACAACATTGTAGAGTTGACATTGCCAAATGCCTACTGGATAAAGAGTCAGTAGAGGGAATTATGCCGCCTTCCAATGAAAGAAACTAAAGATTTAGCTGCAAACATAAAGATGGGGGCCTACTATCACCTCAGTGGAATTGTTTTTGCCTTTCAAATAGACAGATCTACAGACATGAACTGGATTTGCTGTTTTGCTTATGTTTATCCAGTATCAGCACCAACTAATCATTGAAGAAGATCTGTAAGTGAGAGCTTTGGGAGAGAAACATGAGTAGTGCTGAAACAGTCCCAGTGTTGAATGACATTGTTGAAATTCATGGTTTATCCTCAAGCAAACGTGAGGACATTTACACTGATGGTGCAAAAGCAATGGCACGAGTCAGGGGTGTGGCACCAAACTCTGAGATGGTAAGCATTTTATTTTTCACTGCTAAGAACTCCCACTTTTTTAAAAATCCTGTTTCAGGAGTGCCTGTGTGGTCCAGTCATTTGGGAGTCTGACTCTTGGTTTCAGCTCAGGTCATGATCTCGGAGTTGCACTTGGTGTGGAGTCTGCCTGTCCCTCTCCCTCTGCTCCTCCCCCCCCACTCTCTATCTCTCAAATAAATAAATAAAATCTTTTAAAAAATAAAATAAAAAAATTAAAAATCCAGTTTCACTTAAGAAGGAACTTGAAGAAGCAGTACAAAATAATTTTAGTAAATCTTGACCCTTGATGACATGTCTTTTTTAACATTATGTGTGATGAAATGAAAAGTATGCATAAAGTACTTCTGTTACATACTGAAGTATGATGATCATCTAGAGGAAAAGCCCATGCATGACTGAGTTGAGATGAAGCAGGCACTTTTTTCATGAAACATTATTTTTATACAAAAGACTGACAGACAAACTAATGTTATTCACACTTGAGTATTTGGCAGGCATTTTCTTTAAAAGGAACAAAATGAGTCTATTACTTCAAGGAAAACAACTGACACTGTAGCCAATGATAAAATTTGCACTATCAGCATTTCCAGTTTCACATATAAGGAACTTAGAAGTTGCCACTCCATCCTAACAAGAAGCTAAACAGACTGAAAAATCGACTCTTCTTGGATCCATAAGAGAAGGAAGGACAGAGAGACAGAGGGACAGAGGATAAACCCCTGTCACCAAGACTGGAGAGATAAGACAGGCAAATATAGGGAGTCAGAGCTCCGCAGAGCAGAGAATCAGAAGCAGAAACCACCTTGGGACCCAGTGCTGGGGTAGGAAAACTGGAATTGTAATTGACAAAGTGCTGGAAGCTTAGTGCAGAAAACTCTGAGAGCTAAAATCTTCAGGGAGACCTGGTCCTAAGGAGGCCTCCACAATATTATGAAATTTACCTGCAGGAGCCTGACCAGATTCCCATAGTAAATATCAGAGAAAAATTCCCTCAGGCTTCCAGCAAGGAGAGGAGAAAAGGAACCATTTTGAAATACACCAGGGCACTCCGTTCTTCTTAACAAGTCCTGCTCTAAGAAGAAACTAGTTAACCAAAGCCTAAGCTGCTGGGGTATTATCAGAGCCTAACTCACCTGGGGAAGGAAAATACCCAACTCTAGCCCACTCTAGCCATCCTGCACCACCTAATGGGGGATTAAAAAAAAAAAAAAAAACCAGAAACACCTGTGAAGTTCACGGTCCAGAGGCATAGGCTCATTAAAAGATTGAGACTTAATCATAGAATTATAGAATGCCTCTCCTCACCCTACACCTTACCACCACATTACTAAAAGCCTATTTATGGCAACTCTTTTTAACAAGTACATCATGTCCAGCTATCAAGAAAAAAATTACAAGGCATGCCAAAAGGCAAAAAACACAATTTGAAAAGACAGAGCAAACATCAAAACCAGACATGGCAAGGATGTTGGAATTATCAGACTGGGAATTTAAAACAACTATGATTTATTAATAATGGATAAAGAAAACAGCATGCAAGAAAAGACTGGCAATGTAAGCAAAGACATGGAAATCCTAAGAAGCAATCAAAAAGAATGCTAAAGAGAAAAAACAATAACAGAAATGAAGAATGGTTTTGACAGGATTATTAGTAGACTGGACACAGCTGATGAAAGAATCTCTAAGCTAGAGGATATAGCAATAGAATCCTCAAAGACCAAAAAGCAGGGGTGCCTGGGTGGCTCAGTCAGTCAAGAGTCCAACTCTTGGTTTCGGCTCAGGTCATGATCTCAGGGTTGTGAGATCGAGCCCCATGTTGGGATCTACACTGAGCATGGAGTCTGTTCAAGGTTTTTTCCCCTCCCTCCCCCTCCCACTCTTGCACACATGTGTGCATGCTCTCTCTCTCTAAAACAAATAAAACCTTTTTTTAAAAAACCCCAAAAGCAAAGAGAACAAAGACTGAACAAAACAGAATAGAATATCCAAGGACTGTAAGACAACCACAAAACGGGTAACATATGCATAATGGGAATACCAGAAGGAGAAGAAAGACAGAAAGGAATAGAAGTATTTGAAAAAATAACGACTGAGAATTTCCCCAAATTAATGTCAGACACCAAACCACAGATCCAAGAAGCTTAGAGAACACCAAGCAGGATAAATGTAAAACAAAGGAACAGAAGGGGCGCCTGGGTGGCTCAGTCTGTTAAGCAGTTGCCTTCGGCTCAGGTCATGATCCCACGGTTCTGGGATCAAGCCCCAGTTGGGCTCCCTGCTTGGTGGGGAGCCTGCTTCTTCCTCTTCTCCCCACTCATGCTCTCTCTCACTATCTCTGTTGCCTTCTCTGTCTCTCTGTCTCTCTCTCTCAAATAAATAAATAAAATCTTAAAAAAAAAACAAAAACAAAGGAACAGAAAACAAACAAACAAAAAGAAACCAAACTACACCTAGGCATGCCACCTTCAAATTATAGAAAATCAAAGATAAAGAAAAAATTGTGAAAGAAGTCAGGGGAGAAAAAAAAAAACACCTTCCCTATAGAGGAACAAAGATAAGAATTACATCTAGCTTTTCTTCAGAAACCTTGCCAGCAATACAGAGTGGAGTAAAATATTTAAAGTGTTGAGAGAAGGGGCGCCTGGGTGGCTCAGTCGGTTAAGCGACTGCCTTCGGCTCAGGTCATGATCTCAGGGTCCTGGGATCAAGCCCCGCATCGGGCTCCCTGCTCGGCGGGAAGCCTGCTTCTCCCTCTCCCACTCCCCCTGCTTGTGTTCCCTCTCTTGCTGTGTCTCTCTGTGTCAACATAAATAAATAAAATCTTTAAAAATAAATAAATAAATAAATAAATAAAGTGTTGAGAGAAAAAAGTCACCAACCTAGAATGAGATATTACCTCACACCTGTTAGAATGGCTAGTATCAAAAGACAAGAAATAACAAGTGTTGGCGAGGATGTGGAGAAAGGGGAACGCTTGTGCACTGTTGGTGGGAATGCAAACTGGTGCAACCACTATGGAAAACAGTATAGAGGTTCCTCAAAAAACAAAATAGAGAACTACCATATGATCCAGCAATTCCACTTCTGAATATTTACCTGAAGAAAATGAAACACCAATTGAAAGAAATATATACATCTCTATGTTCACTGTAGCATTATTTACAATAGCCAAGATATGGAAGCAGCCCAAGTGGCCATCAACAGCTAAACAAATAAAGAAGATGTGATATTATATATATATTATATATATTGGATATTATATATATGGATATTGGGTATTATATATATTCATATCCAATATATATATTCAATATATATCCAATATATATATATATTCATACATCCATTATATAACATTCATATATAATGGAATATTACTCAGCCATAAAAAGAATGAACTCTTTCCATTTGCAACAACATGGATGAACCTAGTGAAATAAGTCAGACAAAGACAAATATCATATGATTTCACTTCTATGTGGAATCTGAAAAACAAAACAAAACAAAACAGAAACAGACTCATTGACACAAACTGGTGATTGTCAGAAGGGAGGGGAGTGGAGAGATGAGCAAAATAAGGGATGGGAATTAAAAGGTGCTCACTTCTAGTAATAAAATAAATAAGACACAGGGATACAATGCATTAGGGAATATAGTTAATGATTTTATATAGGGAATATAGTTAAGGATATCATAACAATTTTGCATAGTGACAGATGGTAGCTAGATTTGTGATCACTTTGTAGTGTATATAAATGAATGACTATGTTGTACACTTGAAACTATTATAATATTGTATGTCATCTACACTTCAATTAAAAAATATGAAGGAAAAATACTTTCTCAGACAAACAAAAATTAAGGGAATTTGTGGCTAGTAGATCTGCCTTGTATGAAATGTTAAAAGAAGTTCTATAGAGGGATGGAAAATATTATAGGTCAGAAACTCAGATCTCCATAAAGAAAGAAAGAGCACTGAAGAAAGGATAAGTGAAGGTAAAACAAAAATAAAGACGTTTTCTTATTCTTAACTGATCTAACAGATAAAAGTTTGTTCAAAATACTAATAACAACAATGTGTTTGATTATGTATGCTATTATGTATATATCTTATGCATATATCATTATATATGCTTATATAAATGAAATGAATGTCAATAATATAAAGGATAGGAAGAAGGAATTGGGATTATTTTGCTATTATAAGGAACTTAACAAGACTCATGAAGTGGTATAGTGTTATTTGAAAGTGGACCTGGATTATTTGTAGATGTATATTGCAAACTCTAGGGCAATCACTAAAAAACATTTTAAAAAGAAAACTGATATACTAAGAAAGGAAAAAATGGAGTCACATAAAAAGCTAAATTAAAACCACAAAAGGCAGAAAAATAGTGAAAGACAAAAACAGGAACAAAGAACAAGGGCAACAAATAGAAAACACAGTAAAGAATATGGTAGATATTAATCCAAGTATATAAATAATCCTTTGAATATCAATAGTTTAAATGCATCAATTAAAAGACAGAGATTGTCAAAGTGGATCAAAAAACATGACTTGATAGTATATGTTTTCTACAAGAAACCCATTTTATTTATTTATTTTTTAAAGATTTTATTTATTTATTTGACAGAGAGAGACACAGCGAGAGAGGGAACACCAGCAGGGGGAGTGGGAGAGGAAGAAGCAGCTTCCCGCGGAGCAGGGAGCCCGATGCGGGGCTCAATCCCACGACCCTGGGATCATGACCTGAGCCGAAGGCAGACGCTTAACGACTGAGCCACCCAGGTGCCCCAAGAAACCCATTTTAAATATAAAGATGCATAAAGATTAAAAGTAAATGGATGGAGAAAAATATATCATGCTAACACTAATCAACACTAATATAGCAGGAGTGATTATATATAATTTCAGACACAGCAGACTTCAAAATAAGAAAAGTTATCAGGGATAAGGAAGGGCATTACATAATGATAAAGAAGACATAACAGTTCTTAATATGTATGTGCCTAACAACAGGGCATCAAATTATATGAGGCAAAACCTGATAGATCTGCCGGACAAATGGATGAATCTACTATCACACTTGAAGACTTCAACACCTCTCTTTCAGAAATGGACACATCCAGCAGGCAGAAAATCAGTAAGGACACAGTGGAACTTAACAACAGCATCAATCAGCAGGATATAATTGACATAGGCAGACTCCTTCATCCAACAACAGCAGACAACACATTCTTCTTAAGCTTATGTGGAACATTCACCAAAATAGACCATATTCTGGGCCATAAATACAACTTAACAAATTTAAAAGAAAAGAAATCATACAATGTCTGTTCTCATGCCACAGTGAAACGAAACTAGAAATCAATAACAGAAAGATAACTGGAAAATCCCCCAAATACTTGGAGATTAGACCACATGCTCTAACTCACACATGGGTCAAAGAAAATTAAATGAAAATAAAAATACAACTTAATAGAATCTGTGGGATGCAGTGAAAGTACTGCTTAGAGGGAAATTTAGAGCACTGAATGCATATATTAAAAAAGAAGAAAGTTCTAAAGTCAATAATCTAAATTTTTGCTTTAGGGAACTAGAAAAAGAAGAGCAAATTAAATCCCAAGTAAGCAGAAGAAAAGAAATAATACAAATTAGAGCAGAAATCAATGAAATTGAAAACAGGAAATCAATAGAGAAAATCAACAAAACCAAAAGCTAGTTCTTTGGAAGGATCAAAAACCTCTATAAGCCTCTAGCCAGGCTAAGAAAAAAAGAGAGAGGACACAAATTATTAACATCAGAAACGAAAGGGGACATCACTACAGATCCCATGGAAATTGAAATGAAACCCGCTTAGGAATGCCCATAGGAATACTATAGACAACCCTATGCCCACAGATTTGATAATCTAGGTAAACGGACCAATTCCTTGGAAGAAATAATCTGCCATAACTCACACACAAGAAAAAAACACATGATCTGAATAGGCCTGTATCTATTAAAGAAATTGAGTCAATAATTAACATCTTTCCAAAACAGAAAGAACCAGGCCCAGATGGGTTTGCTGGTGAATTCTATCAAACATTTAAGGAAGAAATTATACCAATTCTCTACAATCTCTTTCAAAAAACCTGGGGTGCCTGGGTGGCTCAGTCGATTGAACATCCAACTCTTGATTTAGGCTCAGGTCATGATCTCAGAGTTCTGAGATCAAGCCCTGTGTCAGGCTCTGTGCTGAGCAGGAAGTCTGCTTGAGATTCTCTTCCTCTCACTCTCCCTCTGCCCCTGCCCCCACTTCCTCTCCCTTTCTCTCTCTCAAAAAATAAATAAATTTTTAAAAAATAGTTAAATTTAAAACTTTTTCACCATCAAGCAAAAATTATAATTTGGGAAAACTTACATCTTTTACTGCAAGCCTGACAGCCTCCCAATACTTAAAGGCTTTTCTGATGAGAAGGTAGTGACATTAATATATATGATATTTTGATCTTGTACAATGAAGTGTTAACTTTTGGCAGATCTGCCTAACTGAGTGAACCAGTACTTTTCAAATGACCAATGCAGTATGATACAAAATCACACAATGGCTAAAGATCCACTCAAAGTACAAGAAAGATTTTATTGTAACACAAAATAAAAAGTTAATTGATATGGTTTCAGATTCCATATTGTGGCTAACCTTTAAGAAACTATCACTTGTCAAATTCTTGTGTAGTATCAGAGAAAAATAGCCTTAATTATGTAAAAAGCATATTAAAACACTTTTTTTTCCAATTGTATATCTGTGTGAGGCCAAATTTTTATCAGTCTAACCAGACTGAGTGCAGAAGCCTATATGAGAATCCAGCTGTCTGCTATTAAGTCAGACATTAAGGAGATTTGCAAAATGTAAAACAATGCCACTCATCCCACTAAAATACTTTGTTTTGGAAAACACATCTACTTTCTTAGAAAAAAATACATGTGAACACACGATGACTTTATTAGTAGTATCTTAAATGAAATAGTAAACAAATATTATTTAAAATCCTCAGTTTTAACTTCTGACATGATAAATAACAATAGATATAATTCACATAAACAAGTCTCATTGGGGCTTCTGTAATTTTTAATTTTAATTTTTATTTATTTTTATTTTTTTTAAAGGGGAAGGGTTATTTATTCTCTTTGGAGAGGGTAGGAGATGACAAAGAAGTTTTCATAGATGAGGGGTTTTTTTTAAATTTTTTTTATTATGTTATGTTAATCACTGTACATTACATAATAAGTTTTTGATGTAGTGTTCCATGATTCATTGTTTGCGTATAACACCCAGTGCTCCATTCACTACGTGCCCTCTTTAATGCCCATTACCAGGCTAACCCATCCCCCACACCCCTCCCCTCTAGAACCCTCAGTTTGTTTCTCAGAGTCCATAGTCTCTCATGGTTCGTCTCCCCCTCTGATCCCCCCTCCTTCATTCTTCCCCTCCTGCTATCTGCTTCTTTTTTTTTTTTTTTTTAACATATAATGTATTATTTGTTTCAGAGGTACATGTCTGTGATTCAACAGTCTTACACAATTCACAGCGTTCACCATAGCACATACCCTCCCCAATGTCTATCACCCAGCCACCCCATCCCTCCACCCCCCACCACTCCAGCAACCCTAGTTTGTTTCCTGAGATTAAGAATTCCTTATATCAATGAGATCATATGATACATGTCTTTCTCTGATTGACTTATTTTGCTCAGCATAACACCCTCCAGTTCCATCCACGTCGTTGCAAATGGCAAGATTTCATTCCTTTTGATGGCTGCATAATATTCCATTGTATGTATATACCACATCTTCTTTATCCATTCATCTGTTGATGGACATCTTGGCTTTTTCCATAGTTTGGCTATTGTGGACATTGCTGCTAAAAACATTGGGGTGCACGTACCCCTTCAGATCCCTACATTTGTATCTTTGGGGTAAATACCCAGTGGTGCAATTGCTGGGTCGTCTGGCAGCTAATTTTTATAATTTTAAAAGAGTCCTGACACCAAAACATCTGGTCTACACCAACACCCAGAATAATCTGAAAATAATAACTTATAAGAAAATTATAAACAAATTAAGTTAGTTATAATGTAAAATATTATTTATTAATAATAATTTGTTAATTCATCAGTTACTATGTGTTCTATGTGCTGGAGTCACAGCAAAGATAACGTTATTGCTCAGCTTAAAACTCCTTAGTGGCTTCCCATAGCCCTTAGGATCAAGTATATATCTTAATTTCACTTACAAGATCCTTGATGATCTTGTTCCTGCGAAACTCCTGGCTTCATACCACCCTCCTTCCATAACATTCTATGCTCTGTTCCTTCATAGCATCATGAGCCTTTACACATGCTCTGCCTTCTGCCTGGAAACCATCCCCTTGCTTTAACTTCCTTCCAGAAGCCTTTCCTTCTTCCCCAAGTCTGAAATGGATCCCGTTCTAGAATCTCCTACAGCCCTCTTCACTTCTGTCACCATGGCACTTATCACACTGAATTGTAATTGCGTCTTTTAACCTCTGTCCTCCTCCACAAGACTGTAAGCTTCGTGAGGGCACAGACAAAAGCATTTTTTTAAAAGATTTTATTTATTTATTTTGAGAGAGCGAGCGTGCGTGTGCATGTGAGCAGGGGTGGGGCAGAGGGAGAAAGAGAATCTCAAGCAGACTCCCTGCTGAGAGGGGAGCCTGACCCAGGGCTCGATCTCATGACCCTGAGATCATGACCTGAGCTGAAATCAAGAGTCGGATGCTTAACCAACTGAGCCTCCCAGGAGCCCCCAGACAAAAGCAGTCTTGTTCATCATTGTATTTCCAGTCTTTAGCAAAGCACTCCACTTGTTAGGTGATTAATAGATGTTTATTTGTTGAATGAATGATAAGCAATAAAATGCTACACAGCATATAATAGTAATATATTAATAATAGGACATTAGCAAAAATTTCAGAGTAAGAACTTGGGAAAATTCTCTGTTCCAGAAAAGCAGTGAGAAAAACTGGCAAAAAATGATCAGAATCAACTTTTCATAGCTCTGGAAATCAACAAAAGGATTGCAGCAATCTGAGGGGGCATATATTCAAGAAAATGATGGAATCTTGGTAAGAAAAGTGAGCATCCCATGAGGCTGGTATTAGCCTGATATGAGAATTAGACAAAGACATCATAAGGAAAGAAAATTACGTGCAGACAAATATCACTTATGAAGACAGACCCAAAAATCCTCAACAGAATACTAGCAACCTGGATCCAGGAACATACCCCTGAATTTGAACCCCCACTTCACACAACATACAAAAATTAACTGAAAATGGATCAAGACCTGAATTCAAGTGCCAAAACTATAAAACTCTCAGGAAAAAATAAAAACAGGCATAAAGTTTTGTGACCTTGGATTTATTTGGCAATGACACTGAAAGCACAAGCAATAAAAGAAAAAAGAGGTGAATTTGACTTCATAAAAATTAAAGTACTTCCATGCTTCGAAGGACACTCTTAAGAAAGTGGAAAGACAACCTCCTATGGGAGATAATATTTTCAATCTTATATCTGATGAGGGTTTAGTATTGTAAATACCTAAGGAACTCTTACAATTTAACAAGAAAATAATGGTAGTAGTGATCATAATCATAATCATAATCGCATATACGTGGATGTAGTCTGATGAACCCCTTTAGTTTGTCATTTATCTGATGCTGACTAATATGAACCTGTACTTCATTTCTCATAGCTTGTTGCTATTCATGTGTCTGCTTCCTATTCATTCTATACAATGAAGACTTGAGTCTGATTTAAGGTAGAGTTTCTGGGAATGCATGGTGTATGAAACCGGGGCTGACGACCATGCAACATTACATGGCACCCTATCACAGAATCCCAAATCACATACAACGATGTCCCTGGGGTCCCCATTTACAAGAAGACCCGGCCCGCGAGCTACCATCACACAGCACAGTATGTCAGGAGAGCCCAATCTGGGGGCTTATTTTATTTGCTGTTATTATTGCGTTTGTTCAATTCTGACAGGCTGAAGGAGTACTAGATGAGTTAAAAGGAAAAAAATGTTAGAGTGCAACATACATCATTTTCAGCCTCTATTTCTCAGGCAAACATGAAAAAAACACTGTATTTAACCACGTAGCATTCCTGTAATTGTCCAGGAAGCCGCGTACCTGCTAGGCAATGGCGCTGTTCGAGACTGTTCCAGATGAAACTTCACTCAAACCCATTAGCCTCGTCTGTCTAAATAAAGCCATAGTCTCTGACCGATACCTTGAGTCTCTGCTGATTGCCCTGCACTGCAGACAGACCTGTGCTGATTGGTTTTAGCAAAAGTTATGATCAGAATGGCTCAGAAACACTTTTTTTATTTTATTTTATTTTATTTTTTTTAAAGATTTTATTTATTTATTTGAGAGAGAGAATGAGATAGAGAGAGAGAGCATGAGAGGGGGGAGGGTCAGAGGGAGAAGCAGGCTCCCCGCTGAGCAGGGAGCCCGATGTGGGACTCGATCCCAGGACTCCAGGATCATGACCTGAGCCGAAGGCAGTTGCTTAACCAACTGAGCCACCCAGGCGCCCGGCTCAGAAACACTTTTGAGATGCATTTTGAAAAGGACATGATTGAAAGGAGAGAACAAATCAGGTGAATTGAGAAGAGTTGTGACCCTGGGCAGAAGTAGCACAGAGGCTTGTCTTCCGCATTTCCTCGGCGACAGCAGCACCGGACATTGCTTTCATTCCAACCCTTTGTACCGCTACGTGTTATTTTCACCCTCTTCTCCAATCTCATCTTTTGCCCGGTTCCTTAAACGTCAGCCATGCTTTTGTCCATCCTGGACTCGCTTCTCTCTCCGCCTATTCTGTTAATGAGGCAGTACCATTGGGCAGCTTGTGACTCCCTTCCCTAGTATTGGCACAGCTCCAGCCACAAAATCTTGGGCATCGTCTAAAACCAGCCCTACTCTGCTGCCATATGTTTAGACTCACAGACACACGGATATCAGAGCCGACAGGGACTGTGAGGTCAGTTAAGGCCCTTCTCCCTTTTGGAGGTATGGCGCGGAGGCCTGCAGAAGGGCAGGGACTCGCCCGTGGCCTGCTTCTGGAAGCGCTGGGTGTGCTCAGGTAATTCCACCTTAGCTGACTTTTGCTTTCAACGAGCATATTTCAGAAGCTTCCCCAAACAATATACATTCTAAACTCAAACAGAAATGGTATCTCGATGACTCGCTGTTTCGAATTATCTGTGTGATCCTCTGCCCCACCATTAGTGCAAATAATTGAGAGATGGCTATTCTAATGCTTGAGTAGATCATCCAAGAACTGAGGATACTCCAGACTAGTTTCATGAAATATGAATGGTAGGCACCCCCATAACTAACACTTTGGTTGGGTATAGCCCTTTTACTCTTTACAAAGTACCTGTCCCTGTTATATTATCACCTAGGAGCTTCGGAAACCAGCCCTGTGAAGGAAGATAGTATGCCTATTTTTTTTACAAAGTGAGGTTCCAAAAGGTGAGGGGACTGCCTAAGGCCACACCGTTAGTAAAAGACAAAATAGGGTCTTGAAACCACGGCCTACAACTCCAAACCCTAATGTGTTTGTTTATAACCTCTACTTGAGGAAGCCCCTTATGGAGTAACAGGATCAAAGGTTTAGCTAGTTGAAGGTTACTTAAGAAACTGTGGTCTTTAAGACGATGGAAAAATCAACAAACAGCAAGAGAAAGAGTCCTGGCCAACTGATATCTCTATTTCTCCCTTCACAAAGAATGGTCTCAAGTAATACCCAGAATGCGTGACTCTCCTGTTGCATTTGGGGGTTAAAAAGTGGGGGCTGTTTTTATTTATGCTGAAGTAGAAGGAGAACTTGAACTAGATCTTGGAAGCCCCAGATTTGAACTTTAAAAGCCATCTCTTATTCTTTCCGAGTCACTGAATCAGGGTTGGACACATCCAGCACTGTGGTCCTCGCCCGGCTACTGGGGTTTTGTGTCCTCGGTGAGGTCTCTTCTCTCCTCTGGGCCTCCATTTCCTTACCATGAAACAAACAGGGGAAGGGGAACTGGGTTAAATCATCACTCCCAACTCTGGCATCTTCAAGTCCTAGGACTCTAAGAGCAGGCCTGGAGAAGTCATTTCCACTTGAAAGTAGAGGACGTCTCCTTCTTTCCCTATCATTCTGCCATTTTGTCCCTGGAGGTTTTGCAGCCGCCATAAGAAAGTATGACTTTCTTGGACACGAACTTTGGTCCCTGTATCATGATCTTTTAACAGCCTTCATAATTTAGCATAACGATGTGACAAGTAACAGTGAAAAATAGTTGGAGGGGCGCCATACACGGGGCTCCTGCAAGGCACCATCAGATCAGACAGGCTGGAACCTGTCAGGAGAGCACAATCTGCAGGCAGCTGGGGCTCAGGGCAGATCTGAGGGTCAGGCCACAGAGAGTCTCCTACTGATTTCAAATGCCGTTTTCTGGTGCTCAGAATATCGTACATAGCCATAATCTCAGCTCTGCTATGGACTCACCTTGGACAAATCATTTAGCCTCTGTGAGGATTTGCAGAGCAAGTCTCTTCCAAGGAGGAAAGGGGCTGTCAGCAAAAATCTCCGTTGTCACATCGGATCCTTCCCACGTGGGGATTGCGTGCACAAAATTAGTGGCTTCTATGACAAACTCCTGGTCGAGGCAATTAGATTTAGATTGGGGACACCTGAAACATATTGTTCCACTTGAAGAAAAGTCAAATTACTTCATTTTGGAGTTGCTTTACGGGGAGTGAGAGTGGGGCCCCAAAGACAGAAGGCCAGAGGAGGGCAGGTGTGATAAAGAAATGAAGTACTGTGAATATGACCAAAGAAGAGAGGGAGGAAAAGCAACACTTGGCTATACATAGCTGGTGATAATAATTCTCCCAGCTCTTCCAAAGAGTCAGCCCCCAGCTTTCTATCAAGAGGGAGAGAAACAAAATGAGATTCTCGCCCTTTCCAACAAGGGCACAGGTACTGCCCTGAGTAACACTAACACAGAGAACAGGCAGCTCGGAGCCTGGAAGTCCCATAGAGTCACTGGAAAAAGACAGGCTGATGATTAGCTTCTTCTGTATTGACTTTCCTTTAGCAACTTTTGATTAACTGACAAATCAGCGGGCCTCTTGCTAGTGTCAAGAAATCATACGTATCAGGAGCCAGAGAGGGGGAGCAAGACTGGACATATGAGTGCTCTATCTGCTCAGTTTTATTAAAAACTCATTGCTTGGTGCTAAGATCTATCACGAAAGATTGCTTTTCTAATAAAGGCAATCTCTTCCTTCTCTGTTTGCTTATCTAGGTTTCTCTAATATACAAAACAGTATCTGACTCACGTCTTGTCATCCTGCCAGAGCTAATAACATACATGAATCAGAAATGGATTGCTTTGATCCAGACGTGGGCGGCTCGGCAACAAAAGAACATACTAGCATCCAGTTTCCAACTCTTCTGCAAAGGGCCTCCACGCAGGCCTCCCTCAGGACACTGCCTCAGGTAGCAACTCCAAGACAGGTGACCTGGATGAGTGAGTCAACAGAGGCGTTTAAAAAGCAAATAATCAAATAATTATAATAAAAACGCAGGAAGTAGAATGACGATGTGGAGTTAGCCTTCAGTTGTCCGGATCACTGCATGGAAATGTTCCTTACACTAATGGCCGAAGAACGAGCCAAGCTATGAGGTATTCTCTGGAGTCTTTTGGCTGTCACCTACTCATTCGCTCTCAGTCACCCGTCTATCTGATGTGTCAACTCTCCCATCCCCTTCGCATGGGGTCCCCCTCTCCGCAAGCAGTCACTCTCCTCTCTCTCTCTACCGTCCTAACTCTTGATCCTGTGTGCTCGAACATTCCTTCTCCCCACCTGCCTCCATGCTCACAAATCTCTGTTTACTCTGTATTGAGGACTTGACTTGAAATGCGTCCTCCACGGGAGTCACTTCCTATCTGGGTGGCCTTGTACGTTGTCTGCTGAAAAAGCGAGGGCACCCGTGTGCTCTTCCCACCAAGAACTCCCTCCAGATCTAGCTTCCCTCCCTCCAATTTGCTCCTTTCAGTGTACTGACCCCCCGACTGGCCTGCCAGTCTTTATTTGCTCTCAGGTTACAGACTTGGCAACATGGGCTGGGAGGCAAGGTCCCAGGTCTCCTACTGCTGCTTCTCAGAGGGAAAGAAAACGTAGGTTATGTGACTCCACTAAGCCCCAGCCTCCTCACCTGTAGAACGGGGACAATAAGTCCCACTTTGTGTGCTTCTGGTGAGGGTTAAATGAAGGAATCTACATGAAGTGCCTCACACAGCACTTGGTACATAAAAGGGCCTCAATACACAGCAGTTCCCTTCCCCCATCTCTACTGCACCCTCACTCTCTCACCCTACCCCCTTATAATCTTTCCAAAAATCCAAAAAAGCAATACAGGGTGCTTTTTACATACTTTATGCTCTTCCTCTTTTTTAAAAAAAATATTGTATTTATTTATTTGAGAGAGAGAGCATAAGAGAGCGAGCATGAGCAGGTGGGAAGGGAAGAGGGTGAGGGAGAAGCAGGCTCCCGGCCCACCGTGGGGCCCGATCCCAGGACCCCAGGATCATGACCTGAGCCGAAGACAGACGCTTAACCCACTGAGCCACCCGGGCACCCCACACTCTTCCTCTTGACTCTTTCTTACCACACTTATCTCCAGCCTCCTGTTCTCCTCTATACGCATCTCTCCTCCCTGATCTGGTTCTCTGCTTCCTTGCTGGCCCAAGAATGCAATCTGACTAAACAAGCTCTAAGGGTCTCGCACGCAGCACCCCTTCTGCTACAGCCTGGGGTCCAAAGCTTCTCGGGCAACCAAATGCTGTAACTTCTCCCTCGTAAACAGGTTAGATAATGAGAGCGCATCATACAGGAGGTTATCTTATAGGAGCTTCTTAAGGGCATTTTACTTTGTACTGGATTTTTCTCTGATCTGGCGGGGCAGGGGGAATGCATGAGAAATAGTGAAAGGAAAGACATTTTTCATTTCAATGAAAGTCTCTGGAAAGCAAATACTTATTACTACAATCTAGATGAAGCCTTGGCCTTTTGATTAAAAACATGAAACTGACATATGGTGCCTCCCCATCTCCAGGGAAACAAGCCTTCTAGGTTCTATTTATTTGCTTCTGAAAGTTTTATTGAGTTTCCACTTTGAGTCCTGCAACCTGTCCTGAAGGCGAGGGAAAGGCGTAAGGCTTGCTCCAACCCAGCTCCACCTGCAAACAGCCACACTCCTGGGCCAGTGGTAGATCTGCCTCCAGGGATAAAAAACCCTGTGGCAGGATTTCCCTCAAAAGGAAACTGCATCCTGTTCTCACCAGCACATTTTTCTTGAGGAAGAAGAAGGAAAAAGAAGAGGAGAGAGGCGAAGGGAAGCAGTGAAGCGGGGAGGAGGAGGAAGAGAAGAGAAGGAATAGGAGAATGTGTAGATAGGGAACATAGTTCCCTTCTAGGAGATATTCGTTTTAAATGAGAGCCCAAAGTCATTCCGTGAATCTCCACGGTTGCAGAGAGTGTACGATTCCCACTCCCTCGAAGTCCACCGAACCAGCCCAGTGGCCTCAGCAGCATGTCTGCCCTGGCCATCTGGTTGAGTACTGCCTTTAGCAATGTCCTCTAAAAACAAAGACTGGCTATTGCTTGACTTTGTAAGCTATGTGTCCAATCTGAGACAGTAAGTACATTTTACTCTGGAAGTGAGCAATTAGTTCTTTGTATGCAATTTATGAGTGAATACAGCCTGAGCCAAGAAGGGCAATATGCCCGAGAAGCTGTGCATTAGCTTTTCTACCAGTGACTTCAACGAAGGCTCTTTTTTTTTTTTTTAAATTACTACTCAAGTAAAAAAATGATTAATGATGTTCGAGTCTCTTAATTAGTTCTACATTCCCCTAAAAGGAGTCTAAAAGCAAGGTTACGATTTTATAGAAAGCGGTTTGTTAAGAAACAGGATCATTTCCCCTCCCCACCAAACCTTTCTGTTTTTTTTTTCTTTTCTGGAAATAATAAAAACAATAATCCAGGCCCTCCCAGACTTACAAGCTCCTGTTTCCAAACCTCCCATATCCACAGGTGGCTTGCTGGAGCCAGCTATGGGCTGGGGGGCTCAGGGAAAGGCAGTAGAACAGGGTCCTTTCTGCCAGGGTTAATGCAAGGTCTCAGGATCTGGGTGGTGTAGTATAGCCAAAGACCGGGGTCTGGGCCATAGGATGAGTTCTGGAAGTAAGAAAGACCCTTTTGCCTCCATTATCCTTTAGTCTCCACCTAAACCCCAAGCTTCTGTGGTTCTTGTCACCAGTCGTGTGTTTCCCACAAACCCTGCCCTCACCTCTTCAGTGGCCGGAAGAGCCTTCATTCAGTCAGAAGTCCTCTGGGACACTTTCCCTGATCTCCCCAGGCTAGGTTGGATACCCCCTTAATCTGTCTCCTCCAAATGTCTGTACACAGGTGGTCTTTCTGTGACTGTATCCTTCACTAGACCATGAACTCTTTTGAGGGCAGGTACTAGCTTTTCTATATCTTTTTTTTTTTAAGATTTTATTTGTTTACTTGAGAGAGAGAGTGGGGGGGGGTGGGGAAGGGCAGAGGGAGAGGGAGAAGCAGACTCCCCGCTGAGTAGGGAGCCCAACACGGGGCTTGATCGCAGGACCCCAAAATCATGACCTGAGCCGAAGGCAGACACTTAACCGACTGAGCCACCCGGGGAACCCCCTTTTTACATCTTTTCATTCGTATCACATGATCCAGCACAGAACATATCTAAAGTACTCAAGAAATACTCATTGAATATATAGAGGAAACTGTGACTATTGCCACTGAATCAGGCATGCATTTGCTCCTGGAAAGAAACTTTATCAAATGAAGTCAGTTCTCTGAAATTACCCAGGTAACGAAAGAAGCTTCATACACCCATTGTCAAACATTTAAGATATAATATTCAAATGTTCTTTTCTACCCATATTTTAAAGCATTAGTTTAATTAACACTGACACTTTGAAAGTCCTAGAAATAATCAGGATCATTAGTGTCAGCCTGACAAAGGTATGAGGAAAGTTTCTGCAATTTGGGCCAAACTGCTTTCACAAGATTGTCGGGAAATAAATAGCTCACTGTGAAATTTATGACTCGCTTTATATATTAATCAACAGTACAGTGGTGCTCTAACAAGGTTAAAAGTGTTCTCTGATTTCCATTATAAAGATAATTTCAATCAAGCAGCCTAACAGTCTCACGGTGTAGGTCATTCTATAATTCAATTGTACTAATGACTACGGCATGCATGCAACAAGAGAATAAAACAGGCTGAGACCAAACCGAGGGGGGGGGGGGAGAATGCTTTATAGAAAGAAAAAACAATGATTTGCATCTTGCATTTTCAATGACCTCTGTAGTACTCATCTGCAAATGAAATAGAACCATTCCTCATGGCCCAACAGATACCTTTTGTTCCTGCCCATCCATTTTATGTAAATTATATACGTTGACCTTTAATTGGCTATAACAGGGGCACATTCTGAGCAACACTTTCATATTGATTTGGTTGGACTTGTGCAAGAGTCTAAGCAAGGAGAGACAAAACTGGGGTTCTATTCGCTATTTCTATAGAGAGCCATACTTCAGAGGTTTTCCTGGCCTCGATTACACATTTATATTTGATTCTTTCTGCATAAAGAATTTCTCAGGTAACTTGTAAAAACACAGATTCAAAAATATGTTGGCAAGAAATTTCATCTTCTGCCTATTTTATTTCTCTTCTTCACATAAAAATGCTCATAATACTCTGTGCATCGAAATCCAAACTAATTATGCACCTATTGTGATTTCTAGGGATCCGACAATCAAAAAGCAAAGAAAATCAAGGAGCATCTTTGGTGCCAGTTTGAATCTTTCTGTAAAAGGTAGAAGAAGATAGAATAATCCTAAAAGCAAACCTTAGAAGCATAGTCACTATGTCACATCAAAGAAATGAATGGTACAGCAGAAAGAATACTGGCCTGTTTGTCAGAAGCCATAGGTTTTACCCTGGTTTGACATTAACCGGTTCATCTTCAGCAAATCCTTTGCCTCATGTCATATGCCTGAGTGCTCTTGGCTTCAAACTGAGGAGGCTAGACTAGGTCTTTGAGGGTCACTCCAAAGGTAGCATTCTCTAAACGTAAATCAAAAAACTGATTAAAAAAAAAAAAAACTTTACATGACCTACATGACAAGGTTAAGGAGAAGGAGAGACCAAGAAAAGGGAGAACATTTTCCAGAATCAGAGATGGAGAGGCTTTGATAACAGAAACAAAGGTCTAACCCAGGGTCGGTGTTTCCTTAAGATGTTTTTCAGAACAGACCATTAAGGGGAGCTTGTGATTTGGGAGGCTACTGGCCGGGGCGCTGCTGACAGGAGAAGCCCGTGTGACAAAAATGCCATGAGGCCGATCCCAAGAATGAAGTTCCAGGCTCTTATGGTCTTCTTTTATGGGCATGTGGGCATGTGCTAAGCCGGACTATTTGTCTACATTTCGACACTTAAGTGTTTCACTTTCCCCTATAAGTTGATGTTTCATTTGGCCAATTAGCTAAACAGTACAAAGCAAACATCTTGAAGTATTTATGGACTTTTCCTTTGATCCCAGAACTTGCAGATGTTACAACAGGCAGCCATATTGCTTTTGCTTAGTTGGCTATGCTTCTAACCCTCCCTTTTCTCCCTTGCTGCCTTGTCTGTCACATTCTACCAACTAAATCTCCCCATTCTGGCTTGAAACGATAAAACAAGGAAATGTCTGCCCTGTCTAGCTTAAGGCTTCCTAGCTGTCCAGCAGATAGATTTGTTTTCTTTTTTTATCCAGTAGCCTCTTCCATTCTGCAGAGGAAGTCTCCTCAAATAGATGTCTTCACTTGCTGCTTCTTGAACATTGGACATGGCCTTGAAAGTGGCATTCAATGAGTGTTTCCTTCTTCCTCTTCTACTGTCACTTTGAAATCCAAGGCCAGGGCCCAGGAGAGTCGGCTGGGGTGGGTGTAGGGTAGGGTTTCTGGCTAATACTCTCACCAGGGAAATCTAGATGCTGTATTAAGAGAAGGGAATCAGGCAGGTAATTTAGATCTGCCCACAGAATCAGGCCACAAGCTTTAGGGACCCAGATAAGGATCTAGAAACCATGAGCTCAGGGACCTGCTCCCAGAATCGGGGCAAGAAGAAAGGAGCATCCGGGCAAAGAGTTTGAATGGCAGGCTGTGGATTTTGCAAAAAAGAGAACTTAAATCCTAAGCCACTTACTGTCAAAGCCAGAGAGTAACAGGTGGAAAGCAACGTTGAGGAAATGGATGAGAGCAGAGAGCACGCATAACTTTACAAGAAGTCAGAGGCCTCGATTAGTCCAGCTGGACTGTCCCCAATCTTAAGCAAACAGGGTAGGCATGGAATTGAGTGGCTAAGAAAAATTAAGAATTGGATGAGCAAGTGGTGACTCTTCCTTAAAGAGCAAAGGTAAGGTGAGAATAAGCAATTTGCAAGTAACAAGAAACCTTTAATCATCCTTATGATGAGTCTAATCAGATAAAATGATCCAGGGAGAGATTGGGGCAGACATATAAATGGCTCCACTCATCTTACCACCGCCTAATCTCTAGCCAAAAAAAGAAAAAATACACTGTTCAGGAGGGAGAGGTTTCTGGAGGGCTCAAATTTCTCCAGTCTCTGTAGATTTCCCCTTCCTTGGGCCTCTGGTTCAGTCCTTTGGAAGTGATCCACCCCAGGCTGTTGGTATCAAGAGTTCCCATGGCAAATCTGAAAGAGCTTTTAAATTTCTACCCTGTATTCCCTACAGATATAAAAAACTACTACCATTAACTGAAATATTAACTAGTTCCCATAAATTAATTTTTGATTGCCTGAAAATGTGCTCTGGATGGGCAGTTGTGTATTAGACCACACACACTTTGCGTTATTTCCTTTTGCTTGTGGGCATTTCTCAGCAGGGCAGATAGAAGGGCAGTTAAGTTATATTTGTAGAAAGTGGCTTTTCTGGGGAGGGACTGGCATTGTCAGTACTGCAAGGAAATTCAGATACACTTTACAGCACAGCCCTATGAATTCCTTCCCAAAGGGGAGGTTGGAACTGCAGGGTCCAATCTATATCACGTGGCCATTGAGCACATGAAATGTGACTAGCCCAAGCTGTGATGAAAAAAATGAACGTAAAATATCCCATTAACAACTTAAAAAATATTGATCACATGCCAAAACTTTAATTTTTGAACATACTGGGTGAAATAAAAATATTAATCTCACCTATTTCTTCCTACTTTTTAAATGTGGGTTTTTGGGCACCTGGGTGGCTCAGTCATTAAGCGTCTGCCTTCCGCTCAGGTCATGATCCCAGGGTCCTGGGATCGAGCCCCGCATCGGGCTCCCTGCTCAGTGGGAAGTCTGCTTCCCCCTCTCCCATTCCCCTTGCTTGTGTTCCCTCTCTCGCTGTCTCTCTCTGTCAAATAAATAAATAAAACCTTAAAAAAAATAAAAATAAAAAATAAATGTGGGTTTTTAAAAAGGTTTATTTATTTATTTTAGAGAGAGAAGGAATGCAGGGAGGGGCAGAGGGAGAGAATTTTTAAGCAGACTAGCAGACTCCCCCCTGAGCACGGAGCCCGACGAGGGCCTCCAGCTCACGACCCTGAGATCAGGTCCTGAGCTGCTGAAACCAGGAGTCTGGACGCCTCACCAATTGGGTCACCCAGGCACCACTGAATGTGGCTTTAAAAAATTTTAGGGGCGCCTGTGTGGCTCAGTTGTTAAGCGTCTGCCTTCGGCTCAGGTCAGGATCCCAGAGTCCTGGGATCCGCCCCACAATCGGGCTCCCTGCTCAGCGGGAAGCCTGCTTCTCCCTCTCCCATTCCCCCTGCTTGTGTTCCCTCTCTCGCTTTCTCTCTGTCAAATAAATAAATAAAATCTTTAAAAATAAATAAATAAATAAAAATAAAAAATTTTAACTTACATATGTGGCTTGAATTATATTTCTATTGAACAGTACTAACCCGGATGTCACAGTGAGATACAATGTGGCCAAAAGAAAGCATAAAGTATGTTGAATTGTAGGGAGAGAGGCAAGTTAGAATTCCATGAAGACTAAGCAAAAGAAAAGCGGATAGCTGTGAAACGAGAGTCAGGATCGGTTGGCAGAACTGATGGTAAAGAACTACCCCAGGCCCCATTCCAACATAACAGATCATCTTCAAACTCTAGGAAAATAAGTAGACGGTTATTTGGCCACTGGAGTGGACAGGGCATTTGAGGAAAACCAAAGGACCATTATATCTGTACCTCGCTGAAATTAAATTAGTAAAACTCTGAAGTAGATTCTAGGTCATGCTGTGTCCTGTAACCCCTAGAACAACTACTAAGAAAATAACCAAAGAATAGTGGGAAAAAAATCTTTAAAGGGATTAAAACGATACACCAGAAAATAATCACTTAAGGGAAAAGAAAGCAGCAAAGGAGAAATAGAGGCACAAAAAGATATGCCCTCTAGAGAGAACAAAGCATAAATGGAAGGTGTAAATTTAACCGTATCAGTACACATCTTCTTCCACTTGTGATGGGGTTACATCCTGATAAACCTATCATAAGTTGAAAATAAATTAAGTCGAAAATGCACTGAATACAGCAAACCTACCCAACATCATAGCTTAGCCTAGACTCCCTTAAATGTGCTCAGAACACGTACGTGAGCCTACAGTTGGGCAAAATCATCTAACACAAAGCCTATTTTATAATCAAGTGGTAAATATCTCATGAATACAGCACTTAAAGTGAAAAATAGAATGGTTGTATGGGGGCAGAATGCTTGTCAGTGTTTTGGTTATTTGCCCTCATGATCGTGTGGCTGACTGGGAGCTCATTGCCACAGCCCAGCATCATAAGAGAGTATCACATATTGCTAGCCTAGGAAAAGAGCAAAATTCAAAATCTGAAGTAAGTTTTCTACTGACTGCGTACCACTGCCACACCATCATAAAGTTGAAAAATCGTAAGTCAAACCATCCTAAGTCAAACACCATCTGTAATTAGATATAAATGGATTAGACACCCCAGTTAAAAGAGAAATTGTCAGCTTGGATAAAAAAAAATATATGCAACTATATGCTATCTACAGGAGACATATTTTAGATTCAAAGATACAAATGGATTGAAAGTAAAATAATTGAAAAAGATATACTATGCAAATAGTAAACATAAGAAAGCAGAAGTGGCTATAGTAATATGAGAAAAAAATGAACATTAGATCAAAAATATTATGAGATAAAGAGGACCATTTTATACTGATAAAGAGGTCAATCCATCAGAATGATATAACATTTATAAACATATGCATCTAAATAGAGCCCCAAAATACATGAAGCAAAACTGACAAAACTGGAGGAAGAAATAAACAATTCAGCAATAATAGTTGGAGATTTCAATATCTCACTTTCAGTAGTGGATTAAAAAAAACTAGACAGAACATCAACAAGGAAACAGAAGACTTGAACAACACTATAAACCAAAAAGACCTAACAGACATCTATAGAATACTGCACCCTATGACAGCAAAATACACATTCTTCTCAACTGCACATGGAACATTCTCCAGGACAGATCATATGTTAGGCTATAAAACAAGCCTCAATAAGTGAATAAGGATTGAAATCATACCAAGTATGTTTTCCAACCACTATGGAATGAAATAAGAAATAACAGAAAGAAATATAGGAAATCTACGTATATATGGAAATTAAACCACACACTCTTAAGTAACCACATATGTGGAAATTAAACAATACACTGGTTAATATGTAGTGTCTAAGACCCTAAGTATGAAAGGGTCAAATAAGAAATCACAAGGAATATGATAAAATACTTTGATATTAATGAAAATGAAAATATACTAGCACATATGGGATGCAGCTAAAGCAACACATAGAGGGAAATTTATAGCTGTAGATAACTATTTTGAAAAAAAAAAATCTCAAATCAATAGCCTAAACTGTCATCTTATAACACCAGAAGAAGAGCACATTAAAAATAAACCAAGAAGGAAGGAAATAGTATATTACAACAGAAATTAGTGGAATCAAGAATAGAAGAAGAATTTTCTTTACATGAAAAGTCTACAAGATTAATAAACTTTTAGTTAGACCGACTGAGACAAAAAAAAAACTCAAATTACTATAATTAGGAATGAAAGAAGGGATATTACTACCAGCCTTATATAAATCAAAAGAGTTTTAAGGGAATACTAAAAAAAGTAAACGCCAACAAATTATATAACATAGATGAAACGGACAAATTCCTAAAATGACTACTTTGACTCAAAAAGAAATAGAAAATGTGAATGAACTTAAAACAAATAAAGAGATGGAATTAGCAATTTAAATCTTTCTACAAAGAAAAACCCAGGACCAGATGGCCTTACTGGCAAATTCTACTGAACACATAAAGAAGAATTAATGCCAATCCTTATCTAACTCTTCCAAAAAATAACAGAGGAGGGAACACATCTCAACTCATTCTATGAGGCTAGTATTAACCCTGATACCAAAACCAGACAAAGACTACAAGAAAACTACAGACCAGTATCTCTTATGAATATCAGTACAAAAATCCTCAACAAAATACTAGCAAACTAAATTCAGGAACATATAAAGAGGATCATACACCATGACCAAGTGAGCTTTATCCCAGGAATACAAGAGTAGTTTAACATCTGGTAATCAATATAATTATTATATTAATAGAATAAAGAACACATACAAAATTGGATTGGAAGGAGAAATAAACTAGATGTAGAAGAGGAATTTGATAAAATCCAGCATACTTTGATAATAAAAATATTCAACAAACCAGGAATACAAGGGAACTTCCTCAACTTAATAAAGGGCATTTAGGGAAAACCCACAGCTAACACTATATTTAATGGGGAAAGACAAAAGACTTTTCCTCCAATATTAGGAAAAGGACAGAGATGTCCATTCTTGCCATTTCTGTTCAACATTGTACTGGAGGTTCAAGCCAGAGTAATGAGGCAAGAAAGAAAGACAGCAAAAGGAAGAAAAATGAATGAATGAATGAATGAATGAATGAAATAAAGAAAGAAAGAGAATAAGAAAGAGAGAGAGAAAGGAGGAAGGGAGGGATGGATGGGAAAGGAAAAGAAATAATAGGCATCTAGATTGGAAAAGAAGAAATAAAACCATCTGTATTTACAGATGACATGATCTTGTATACAGAAAACATCAAGGACTAAACAAAACAAAATAAAACTATTAAAATCAATAAATGAGTTCAGCAGTGCTACCAGGTACAACATCAATATACAAAAACCAGTTGTATTTCTATACTCAAGTAATGAACTATGCAAAAATTAAATTAAGAAAACAATTCCAGGAGCACCTGGGTGGTTCAGTTAGTTAAGCATCTGCCTTCGGCTCAAGTCATGATCTCTGGGTCCTGGGATCAAGCCCTGGGTCGGGCTCTCTGCTCAGCAGGGAGCCTGCTTCTCCCTCTCTCTCTCCCTCTTCCCCTGCTTGTGCTCTCTCTCTCTCTCTCTCTCAAATAAATAAATAAAACCTTTTAAAAAAAGAAAACAATTCCATTTACAATAACAAAACTATGATATTAGGAATAAATTTAACAAAAGAAGTGCAAAACTTGTATACTGAAAACTACAAAACAACCACGAAAAAAATTAAAGAAGACCTAAATAAATGTAAAGACATTCCATGTTCATAGATCAGAAGACTTAATATTGTTAAGCTGGCAATATTCCCCCAAACGATCTACAGATTTAATGCAATCCTTATCAAAATCCCAGCTGAGTTCTTTGTAGAAATGGACAAGCTGCTTGTGAAATTGAAATGGAATTACAAGGGATTCCCAATAGCCAAAACAATCTGGAAGACGACAAAGTAAGAAGACTCACACTTCACAGTTTTGTAATTTACTACAAAGCAAGAGTAATCAAAACAGCATGGTACTGGCATAATGATAAACATACAGATCAATGGAATAGAATTGAGAGTCTGGAAATAAACCCATACATTTATGGTCTATTCACTTTGACAAAGGTGCCAAGACCATTCAATGGGGAAACAACACTACTGTTTTCAACAAATGGAGCTGGGACAACTGAGTATCCACAAGCAAAAGAATAAAGTTGCACCTAATTCAAAATTGATTATAGACCTGTGTATAAGAGCTAAATCTATAAAAATTCATAGAAGAAACCACAGGTGTAAATCTTCACGAGTTTGAATTAGACAATGGTTTCTTAGATATGCCATATACACAAAAACAGATAAATTGGACTTCATCAAAATCATAAACATTTATGTCTTAAAGAACATTATTAGGAAAGTGAAAAGTCACCCCACCATATGGAAGAAAATACTTGCAAATCACATATCTGATAAAGGTCTACTATTCAACATATATAAATAATGCTTACAATTCAACAATGAAGTGACAAATAACCTGATTAAAAATTTAGGAAAGAATCTCAATAGACCTTTCAGCGAAGAAGATATACATCTCTAGCCAAAAAGCACATGAAAATTACTCAACGTCATTTGTCATTAGAGAAACACAAACTGAAACTGCAATGAGATACCACTTCAAATCCACTAGGATGGCTATAATAAAAGAAAGAAATATAATAGCGATTGCTGGTGAAGATGTGTAGAAATCGGAACCCTCATATATTGCTGGTGGGAAAAGTAAAATGGTTCAGCTGCTTTGGGAAATGGTTTGGCAATTCCTCAAAAGGTTAAACCTAGAGTTACCATATGACCCACAATTCCATTCTTAGGTATATTTCCAAGAGAAATGAAAACATATATCCACACGAAGAGTTGTGCATGAATGATTTTAGCAGCACTATGAATGATAACCAAGAAATGGAAACAACTCAAATGTGCATCAGCTGATAATGGATAAACAAAATGTGGTCTATCCATACGATGGAATGTTATTCAGCCACAAAAAGGAATGAAATACTCATACATGTTACGACATGGATGGCCCTCGAAAACATTATGTTAAGTGAAAGAGGCTAGACACAAGAAGCCATATATTGTAGGATTTCATTTATATGAAATGTTCAGAATAGGCAAATCCAGAGAGAGAGAAAGTAAATTAGCAGTCGCCAGGGGCAGGGGAATGGGGAATGGGAAGTGGCAGCTATCTGGTATAGAGTTTCTTTTGGAATGCTAAAACTCTTCTAATATTGACTTTGGTGATGGATGCACAACTCCATGAATATACTAAAAACCACTGAACTGTACACTTTAAATGGGTAAGTTGGTGAATGTGTTCTATGTGAATTCTATCTCAACAAAGCTGTTTTTTAAAAAAGTAATGAGGGGGGATTTACCACTAACCCAATAGGAATAAAGATTTGGAGTTGAAATTAAATTGATTTAAAAATATGGGGCGCCTGGGTGGCTCAGTCATTAAGTGTCTGCCTTCGGCTCAGGTCATGATCCCAGGGTCCTGGGATCGAGCCCCGCATCGGGCTCCCAGCTCGCCAAGAAGCCTGCTTCTCCCTCTCCCACTCCCCCTGCTTGTGTTCCCTCTCTCACTGCTTCTCTCTCTGTCAAATAAATAAATAAAATCTTTAAAATAAATAAATAAATAAATAAATTGATTTAAATATAAAAGATGCTCCAGACAATGGGATATTATTCAGCATTAGAAAAAAAAAAAAATGAGCTGCAAAACCATGAAAAGGCATGGAGGAACCTTGAAATGAACAGTACTTAGTGAAAGAAGCCAATCTAAAAAGGCTTCATACCGTATGATTCCAACTATATGACATCCGGGAAAAGGCAAAAACAAAAGACAGTAAAAAGATCAGTGGTTGCTAGAGGTTAGAGGGGAGGGAGGGATGAATAGGCAGAACACAGGATTTTTAGGGCAGTGAAACTCGTCTGTATGATATTATAATGCCTCACTATACATTTGTCAAACTGATAAAATTTACAATACTAAGAGTGATCCCTAATGTAAACCATGGACTTTGGGTGATAATGATGTGTCAATGTAGGTTCACTGACTTTAACAAACGTATCACTCTGGTGCTGGATGCTGATACTAGGGGAGGCAGGAGGAGGGGGGATGTGGGGGCAGGAGGTCCATGGGAACTCGGTACTTTCTGCTCAGTTTTGCTGTGAACCTAAAAGTGCTCTAAAAGAGTCTATCATTTAAAAAGAGAAAGCAAGAAAATAATAATAATAAATGTACTTTTTCTTATACTTCTGATTTTGTGGGTGAAGATTCATGTTCTCTGTACTCTCAATGGCTCCTCATTATCCCAAGCAGAAACTCCATTCCCCTTTAGCTTGATTTAAGAGAAGAACGAAACACCTACTCCATGTAAGAAATTGTTTAGTAGAGATGAGGGGAGGAGAATGGTAGCCTCACACACTAAAACTGATGCTTGGTTTAAGAGAATGGCAAGTAAATCATAGTTGACATATATTGTATTCTTCTGTATTTTTTTTTATTTCCTTAAGTCATCTCTACACCCAACATGGGGCTTGAACTCACGACCCCTAAGTCAAGAGTCACATGCTCTACCAACTGAGCCAGCCAGATGCCCCTGTATTTTTCTGTATTTTTCAAATCTGAAATTTGTGACTTATCTGTATTGTGCTAGCTTGACTGGGTCAATGATTATATTAAGCAAAAAACTGCAGAGGACACATACCTAGAAAAAAAAAATTTCCAAATGGTCTGATTCACTTCCCATCTTCCTTTTACTTCCCCAAACTCCCTTTGCTTCCTCCTCTTTCCTTCCATCAAAAGAAATAGAATGATAACCCAATCCCAGGGATCAGAAAGGTGGCTGCCAATCATTATAAAGGGGGAAGAGACTCTGAGTGGGCAAGATGGATAAGAACAGACAAGGAAATTTAGGGATTTAATAAAAGGATATTATCTCAAACAAGGGGGTATCATTAAATTATCCCAAAGATATATAATAGATATCTGCTCATTTTTATGTCAACCTAAATTTAATCATCATTTAACAGTGGTACACAGTAAAAGCAATTTAGCATTATACTGCACCACACACACTCGAAAACAAAGGAGCCATAAACACAGCTTGAGTCCTCCCTCCCCTCCCAAGGATTTCAGCACTAAACCCGAGCAAAAGAAGATAAATGCTCAAAATCCCCATCGGGAATCTAGATATATCACATTGCCCTTTATTCATGAGTCTTCTATGAAGCCCACTGTGAGCAGCTAGCAAACTTGTGTGTTCAACTTGTCCTACCTGGCTGGGAATCAAGTCACCTGAACATCTGGCGGAACATGATTTTCAGTAGCAGAGTTGGGCCAATGGAAGCAGAGGCCTACAGCCACTCAGGCCAAACAAACCTGCTCAAGGCCACACCAAGCTGTGAGTGCAAAGACTAGTAGGAGCGTCACGTCTTTAGGATGAACGTGGAGTACCCCGATGAGCAGCCTCACCTCAAACAGCCACCCTAACATTAGGCAAAGAATCCAGAAATTCTGCTGCAACCCAACTGGTTTAGCTTCTTGACACGGCTTGTTGATAATTGTGCTGCCCGCCCCAGGCATAGGGTTTTTGCCACAGGAGCTCGGTAAATATTTATCGGTGCTGGTACAGCTAATGAGAGGACCACAGAGATGAACCGCCCCATGTTGAGGGAAGACCTAGAAAGAAAAGGCCCCTTGGTCTTACAGCATAGGAGGCAGATCATGTTACATGGCAGACTTGATGGTGCTACTGTGTACCAGGCATTATTGCCAATTTTCATAGTGGTTCTCAGAGGTTGCCTTTTTTAAAAAGATTTTATTTATTTATTTATTTTAGAGAGAGAGAGCGAGAGCGTGAGTGGTGGGGGGGGCAGAGGGAGAGGGAGGGAGAGAGTCTCAAGCAGATTCTGTTCATAACCCCGAGATCATGACCTGAGCCGAAATCAAGAGCCAGAGGCTTAACCCACTGAGCCACCCAGGCGTCCCCCCAGAGTTTGGCATTTGTATCCCCATTCTACAGATAAAGCAGCGAAGTTTCAGGGAGAAGATGATGCACTATGGCCAGGGTCACTAAGATAGGGAATGGCTGAGCAGAGATTTACATCTTAACCCCTGAAGCCCGTGTTCTTTCTACTACACAACCTTTTCTTACTCTGCTCCTTGCAACACCAAGCTGACCCATTCCTGTGCAGGGTATTGACTCTGCTTTCCATCTCAAGAGCTTAGCTCTTAAAAATCTCTTATGGTGCTATTAAAAATGGATGTTCATTGTAATTTATTATTCCTGGTATCTCGAAGACTCTTTGGTCAATGATAACCAGAACCAAGACAATTCTGAATGGGGCTTTTCACAGCAGAGCAGTTTGAGTTATGCATTAATTTTGTTTCAATCAATGGATTACAGATTCAGAAGAAATGGTCGGGGAGGAAACAGACTTTAAAACTTGATAAACACAGACGTGTGAGGGAAATGTTTCCACCAGTGTGTCTTCTTCCACCCTCTGTGATCTGGAGCTTGTTAACATCCTTTTCATACTGGAAGGAGATGTAACATGTCTTCTATACCTTCTTTCTGTCAATTTTGATTATGCCAATTTATCACAATTATTGTTTTATTTTAAATCAGAGTAAGGACACTAATTGAGTGTCTTCTTTTGTCTAGAGTACTTTATGTCTAGGGAACTTGTGAAGAGACTGTTCAAAGGTGATTTGAAGTGTTCATAATTGTAAAAAAAAAAAAAAATCTACTAGAAGGTTGCTACAGTGAAGAAGCCCATTCATTATACATGAAGAATTTAACGCGAATGCGACATTGGAGTAAATCAGAAACAGTTATCACAGAACTCCTTCCATGTTTGGAAAGAGATCATTGCAGGGTTTTAATGCAGAAGAAGAAAACCACAGCACTTGGTATTTTTCACTATTCTTTGGATTTCTGATCTGAAAGGGGGGAAATGGAGGCGCCATGTATTTTTTTAAGTATATTTTCAACCTAAGCTCTTCAAGAATGGATTTTTTTTTTTTTTTTAAGAAAAGGTAAAAAATGGAATAGCCCTTGATCCTGGGGGAAGTCTGAGCTCCAAGCAGATTTAGAAAAATCTAATTAGGATTAACACAAGTATGAGGAAGAGCAGAGAAGAAAAAGCTAAGCCCATTGGAAGTTTCCATGCTATTCTCAAGGCCACGTGGAGGAAACATGAAGAATTAGAACTGAGCGAGCAGGCAGGGATGTGAGCCCCTTAGCAACTTCCTAGCTCTCCCTCCTGCCACACTTCCACTGAGTCAGCCGGCGCCCCCCTGCAGCGGGAGCCAGGCTCTGTCTACACAGTCTGAGACCGGGTCTGGTCCCGGGCAAGAGATGAGCCTCGGGAGCCCCGGCAGTGGAGAGAACCGCTGAAGCAGCCTTGTGGCTGACACCCACTTTCAACTCTCCCTGCCTCCGTTCTTTAACCTGGAAAATGGCCCTAACTGAGAATTCCTTCCTAATCCAGATTGTCATATGCATCAAATGTGTCCGTTCATGTAAAGAGCTTAGAACTGTGTGTGGCACACGGCAAATGCTCTGTGACCACACTCATGGTCACGATCTTCTTCACTGCACAGATTAACTCACTTCTCCCAGGCCACTTCCTGGGGCCGCACAAGGCGGAGACCCCGCATCCCTATTCTGATTCCTGGGCTGATGTTATTTTGCACAGAGGGCAATTGCAGAAGCATGAAAAAGTCCCACGTACACTTAAATATATCCCCTCTATCTGCGCCACGGGGACTAAGATCTCCGCCCTTGATAACCTTTTTGAAGTGTTTTCTGACGATATATAATTTTGCTAAGTGAAGTGAGTTTACTTCTCAGGAGTGGGAACACATTAGAGAATCAGCAGAAGCAGAAATGTGCTTCCCAGGATGACAGAACCATGATTAAACATCATTTTCAACCAACTACAGGGCCTAAATGAACAAGACACCGAGCAAGGTACAATTGTGAAGGAGAGGGACAAGGGACGGGCTTAGAACAGACGCTGGTGTGGGCGGCCAGAAAAAAAGTACAAAAAGTCTTTCTAAAGAGTTTAGAGGAAGTCCTTCACAAATAACCATGCTCTTGGGTTTCATCCCATGAACCTGAACCTCAAACTTCGATCTGATTATTCATAATTTTCTAGAAGCATAAGAGAAACGCACACCCAGATCTCAGAAATATGTGTATGTTGATGAGTTGATTTCCATGCTGAATAAAAGTCCCCTTGAGCTCGAGTTTATGAGATTTCACGATAAAAATAATTCAGAGTGTGGGCTTGAGTTAGAAAAAGAGGAGTTCATCTATTAACTACATAAGAATACCAAGAACGACTTTCAAAAATCATACATATAATTTTTTTCTTTAAAAAAAAGACGGCACATTAACTTCAAGCAGTGCTTGGGCTGCATATTTTATGAGGTTTATTTGTACTGCATATCTTTGATGGGCTCTATTTGTGGCTGAAAGTACAAACATACTGATTACAATCACTCTTTCCTACATTTAGGAACAAAATTAATTATCTGCAAAAAGCAGCAAGGCTTAGATAGATTCTCAGTCAGTAAATGATAATAGACAGTGCCCAAATATAATGACTCCGTTTCCTACTTTATCGGCTTCAGGCATTCTGAGTGGAATGAAAAAAGGAAAAATTAATTCGCTTTCTGAATATTCTTCCGAAAGGATTTGAACTGGGTAATAAGAAGGCAGCATCAACCCTCCCGCACGCCCCCACCCCCGTATGAAATATGAAAGCACCCTTGCTGGGTTATACACTTCCCAAAGGGACATTTTTTTTTTTGTCTTCTAGCTTCCAGAATTTGCTTTTATTTGTTTCTGTTTTACTTTATATAGTAATTTATTTGAATGATATGGTTAATATTTATACAAGTATTGTTTTACTAGCTATTTTATAATGTGCTTATACATTGCTGTATTTGAAATGCTTTATATATTAATTCCACAGTGTTTTATTTTATGAAATCTTTTTCTTTTACAATGTTATTGAGGTGTATTTTTGGATTCGTACAATTCTCCCATGTCAAGTGTACGATTTAATGATTTTTATTAAATTGACTTAAGTTGTGCCACCATCACCACAGACCAGTTTTAGAACATTCCATCACCCCAATAAGATCCTTCATGCCCCTTCCAGCATTGCTTTGGAGAAGTCTGATGAATTCTGAGCCCCAGTCCCCAAAGGGACATTTTAAAAGGACATTAAGAAGTCTGTACTTTCACCAAAACAGAGGTTATTTGTCTTCCCCTATTAGCATTCCGCCACACACAAGGAAAGGAATGGTGAACTGTGAGCCCCAGTCCATGCCCAGTATCAGCACTCAGAAAATTGTGCCAGCTGTGGGTCATGCAGTTTTGTAGTTTATCTTCCAAGAGCGGCAATGTGCTAGAAGAAATCTGTCCCAAAGTCCCTCGTCTTTGCCCTTTTTGTGATGCACTTGATCACAGCAAAATTATAACCGCCCCCACCCGAGGAAATTGCTGTAATGCAGGGTAACTTCATTTCAACGTGCTTCTGTGGTGTTCAAACTAGGTTTTCATTTTTCCGGGTGGGGGCGGGGAGACTGACTGCTCCGAAACAGTCCCAGTAGAAAGCACTTGTCGCCGGAGACCTGAGCAAGGTAGCAGAATGCCCAGGCGCCAGGGGGGCAAGAGAGCCAAGGTCACTGGTGGTGCTACTGTGCCTGCTGTCGCGCTCCCCCTGCCGAGAGGAACCTCATTCCAGGTGCGGGGAGGGGAATCACGCCGTGTACACGACTCCAGGTTTCCTGGGGATGCTTCAGCGTGCGATGGAGACAGCAAGCATCTGGGGGCTTGCCTGCCCTCCCCAGGGTTAAGGCTGCTCTCACTGTGCTCCCATGCCCTGGCCACTCAACACAGAAAAGGCATTTTGGACTCCCCTCACGGCCAATGCTGGGGGCACAGAGATTCTTGGAAGATCAGGTCATGGGGTGATCTTTGTGGACTTTTGCCCAAGTTTGGGGGATCCTGTATTGTTGGCCAATTTTCCATGGGTCTCCTGGGTTTCTGCCTGTCGTAGACACATAGGCACTTTCTCCCCAGGCTCTTTTTCCAGTACCCTTGAAGAGTGGACAGCCTTGGAAGACAGAGATACACAGTGCCTACCTTCAGAGAGAAGAGCCTGCAGGCTCACTACCTGTTATCAAAGATTTGAGTTCCAGAAGCTCAAGGCTCTGCTCCTGTAATGCGGCTCACTGGGGGTGCGGGAGTCATCTGGTCCCCTTTGCCTTACCCCATGGGAATCAGGGCTCGGGGGTCTGGCACAGATGCAGATGCTCTGGCTACCACTGCTGTGAGAAATACACTGTCCCTCATCTCTGAGCCAGGGAGTCTGGTGTCTTTAACCAGCATCCATGAAACTGTGTGGCCAACGAACGTGTTAGCTTGTAATTAGGGTACAGATCTCTGATCTTTCACAGTTCCTGAGGACATGGTCTTGCGACATCAGTCCACAGACCACAGAAAGAAAAAACTTCTTTCTAAAGATTCAGAACATAGAGAAAACTGGTAATCACACTGCCACTTTTTGCCAAGGTAAAGGTGAGTAATTCTAGATTCGTGAAGGGCCCGCCTAATTTCCTAATATGAGCCATAATATATATAATTTCAGCATGAAGCATGTATAAAAGCTTCCCCTGTGTGACCACTGTTTGAAACGTGCCCCGAAATTAACATTTAGTGCCTAAAAGTGGTGCCAATTTTTTCCTTTGTATGTTTCTCTTCAATAAGTAGGTAATCTATGTTTAAAAACTATGTATTTCCCCCCATGGGACCCACCAAAGCTATTTTTATTGTGAGTGAAGAAAGAATGGCAGCCTATAAACATTTTTGTCTTTCCAGAAATGGACCTCATGCAAATAAAGCTGCTTACCACAGTTCTAGATGCTGACCAGCGGACACTAATTAGGTAGTGAGTCATTTACTTGTTTTTATCACTTTGAAACCACTTTGTACTGAAAACAGCTTGTATGAATTCAGACAAGGTATCTCTATCGGAGGCTAAAAAATGAAAGTCCAAAGTGATAGCACGAGGAGAGAAACACTGACATTCTGACATTCTAACCTCAGCCTTCAAAGCAGAGATGAAGGGAGGGCTCATCTTGGAAATTCTGATGAGTTACAGTCACTCACACAGACAGCAAAATATAAGAATTTGATAGAGTGAATTATTGTTGAGGATCAACAGAGAATCTTCCCCAGAGCTTCTTAGCACACATTTAATAAATACTGACTTTGCTGCAGGTATCTTCAGAAATTCTAGCAAAGGAAATGGATGTACTTGGATACCGGAGTAGGTTAGGTTCTCAGTACACAATGGTCCTGCTGAGGAAACTCCATAATGGAGACCCGGATGTACCATGAAGGGGCAGGATCAAAGGCAAATGCACTAAAAAAACATCTGTTGGTCTAATGGGCAGATTCCAAACATTGCCATGGAAAAATAAGCATTCCTCACCACTGGCACTGCTCACGTAGATTCTAGGCAAAGTCGTTTCAATGCGTGACTGGCTCTTTCATCACCTGCACAAACAGTCCTCCTTCCCCAAGAAACTTCTCTGTGCCTTTAAGTGTTATGAAGACTAAAAATCTCGTGCTTTTGGTCCTTCATTGGGAAAAACTATAGCAAGAGTCTCCAAGGAGGGAGAATGAATGCAAACCCTGATTGCGCAGCTGGAAAAACAGCGGAGAGTAAGACAGGATATTAAACAAGATGGTAAAAACCGAGTTAGCCTCCGTTCAGGGAATGGAGATTCTGGTGAAGACAGAGGTGAAGTATTTGAGAGAGCCATAGAGTGATGGTTAGAAGCATGAGCTTTGGAGTCCGACAGGTCTGGCTTTAGGTGTTAGCTTGGCTACCTGCTAGCAAAGTGACCCCTGAGCGTGGCAACAGGGTCACGGTCATCTCTCTACCACTCCTTGTGGCTCCTGGTGTCTATCGTGGTAGCTCTGCAGTTGAGCACTCATTAATGTTCCCTGAAATGAGTCCTATTTCAGATCATGCTAAAATAAATATCATAGCAAGGAAAGACTGGGAAAAGGAGTGGCGGTAGGAAAGGTTGCAATTTTGCCCAACATTCAGTGAAGCATATAGCAAGCCAAGGTAAGGAATTTGTGGGAGAGGAGGAACTAATGCCAAGAAACTCTGAGATGAATCAATAAAGAAAGTACATGAGTACAAATGGAAAACTGACAGGGCAAACAGCCGCATGAGGATATGTGAGCAACGACTGTGGGGGGTACAGGAAGTAAATGAAATCAGAGAGACTTTGGGGAAACTTTCTGGGAGAGCAGTGAGCATCCAAACTGTTGATTATTAATCATTTAATCAATGGGTAGGAAACGCACAACGGTTATGCCTCTAATCCGTACACTGGTATGTGGTGATGACAATGAAAATGGTTTCCAAATAAAAACCATTGCATTTTTAAAAGAAGGCTGTCGCATTTGACAACGGGGTTGTGGTGCGACAACAATGTTGAAAATACACGTACTGATGACTGTACATATTTGTATTTGCTTCAAGGTGTAAGACGTGGAATTCAATAATGTGCTGATAAATTTAACAGTGATGCTCTCACCCAAATCCTATTAAAAACCTGCTCAGTACTCACTTGGGGCCATGATATTTAACCTAGTTCACAAATGTAGATAAAGAGTCAAGATGGATCTATTTACAGTCCCATCATTTAAACCTTCTTGGACATCTCAGCACAAATTTTCTCTCCTTCCCTTTCTTTCCTCCCTCTTCTTTCTCAATCTCGCTCGGTCTCTGTGCTTCTCTGTCTCTCTCACACACACGCGTGCACACACACACACACATTTTCACACAATATTTTAAGTCACCTCTTTGGACAAACATGACATGAAATGTCCTGGCACTTAAAAAATAAGTTTAAGGGGCGCCTCGGTGGCTCAGTTGGTTAAGTGGCTGCCGTCGGCTCAGGTCATGATCCCAGGGTCCTGGGATTGAGCCCCACGTCGGGCTCCCTGCTCAGCAGGGAGCCTGCTTCTCTCTCTCCCTCTGCCTGCCTCTCTGCCTACTTGTGCTCTTTCTCTCTCTGTCAAAAAACTAAATAAAATCTAAAAAAAAAATAAGTTTAAGAAGAACTCATTGTCCATTTGGCACTTAGAAAAATGTAGTAGAAAACGTACTTAAGCGAGCACCTGCCATGTGCCTTGAACTCTGCCAGGTACTTTGCACCTATCATTTCAATTCATTTCCATATATCAACCCCATTTTATAGATGAGAAATCAGAGATCCTAGCATTGCCATTAACTGTCATTCACTCCCAATCTCTGGGCCTTACCTTATCTTCAAAACAAGGTGGCTGGATTTGCTCCCAAAGGAGTATCAGGATCAATTGAGGGCACTTTTAAACTGACAAATTCTATGACTAATTCTCCAGCTTCTCCACAGACCTGTGGTATCAGAAGCCCCAGGGGTAGACCTCAGGAGTCTGTTTAACATGTTCCACAGGGGATAGCGATGATGAGCCAAGTTTGGGAACCAGATGTTTACCACCTCCAGGGGAGCTGCCAGTGAGGAACACCCCCGACATTCACTGGCATGCCTCCACTGGGTAGGTGGAAGAAGTGAAAACTATCTTAGGGAAAACGAAAGTACTAACAGGCTGTACTTACAAAAATTTAATAGTGCCTGGTTCACTTAGAAGACCAAAATGTCCTTCATAATCTGGGGAAGATAGAAGCCACCAAAGCGAGGAGCAAAGTCCCAGTATGGCAGGACTTACGGCATGGCGTATAGCTGGCTAAAAAGGTGGTCTCATCAGAACTCAGAAAGAGCATATTTTCAAAGAGGTCTCTCACCACAGCTTAACCTCAAACAGGATGGACTGGCAGGATTTTACGTTTTATCACAACAGGAAGGTGAGGGTGCTACAACAGATCCTCATTAATGCTTTCGTTTTAAATCAGCTTTCGCTCTGGGGCATTCTGTGGCGTTGTTAACATGAATAGACTTCTGCAGTCTCCCCAACCCTCACTTCCCCTCACCCCCACCCCGTAAATGGCCCAGCCCCTTTCTGGCCTGCACAGAGTATGGGCTGGATCACACCTGGCCAATGATTCCCCCACCCCCACCATTTGGGATATATTACTTAGAGTTGGTTGTCATAAAACAGTAACAAGGCAGAGTTTACATATGCTTTCTGTTCTAGTTCAGGCATTCCCTGGGGAAGGCAGACTGCACGCTCTCATAACCAGCTGAGAGCTGGGAGCAATCAGGCCCTTAATGGCCAAAACAGAAAGGGACTGCATCACTGAGCACCTCTTGACAGCCAAGGCCTTTCTTCCTGAATGATAATGACATGAAATGTACGCCCTCTTGCATGAGCGTGCATGTGGGCACATGCGCACATGCGTGCACGCACACGCACACACACGCATGTATGCACCTAAAATACAGCAGGTCTGGCACCCTGAAATAGCTATCCAATTTAAGTTCATGATGTCTTTGCAAAATCCTAATGGAGCTTTTAGAATGAAAGTCTGGAGTCTAATGGGAGACAGACCGGCATGGTAGTAAGAGAAGCACCAGACTGAAGCCGCAGAAGACCTTGGATTCTAGTCCTTTGGGCTCTTCCATTAATTATATAACTTTGGGCAAGCCTCCCTGAACTGTATTTCTTCATTTGTAGATCAATGGGATTGGACTGGCTAATCTCTCATGGCCCTTCCAACATTTACATTATGGTGAAATGTCCACTACAGTGAAATTTATTCAGCTACACATCTGTCTGTCAACTAGACTGACCTTTGTAAGACACAAGAACTATGTCTTGGGTAACTATGAATACCCAGCACCTGGCAAAGTGCCATGAACAAAGCAGATGCTTAATGAATGTTTACTAAATAAGCCTTCACACCTAGAGCCCCATCAAAACAGTGCCCTTAACCCCTTACCAGTTCCCCACCCTATTTTTTGTGTCTTGAAGCACTAGAGGAGATCCCGTTTTCAAGATTCATTATGTTGCCGTGAAGCGACCAATATCAGAGGCAACATTTAAACATTCCCATACCCTGTCTTTAATATTGTCTCCTCATTTTTCTTCTTATTAAAGACACCTCCACACCCCTGGCACCCTTGTTTTGTGTCTGACACATAGCGGGCCCTCAAACACTATCAGGTGGGGGAACTTACAAACACATCGACTTCTCATTTTTCTAGTTCCGTGAGATTTACTTTTGTAGAAGTCCCCAGAATCTGGCCTCAAATTATAAAGCAGTCAAGGGAATAATTAGCCACTGAAGAACACTATTGTTAGATAGGACATTTCTGTTCATTTTACCATAAAATATTTTCTCAGTAAATGTGTTTTAAATGGCTAACATTGTGAATGGGGCAATTAGAGCAGCTCCGTGAGTAGCCATGCTGCCGCTTGCACCATTTCTATCCTCCTTCCTAGTTTAACTCACCG
The DNA here is from genome assembly GCF_964656455.1 of Halichoerus grypus. NCBI lineage: Eukaryota > Metazoa > Chordata > Mammalia > Carnivora > Phocidae > Halichoerus > Halichoerus grypus. The sequence goes on along the minus strand of NC_135727.1, from coordinate 17,975,039 downwards.
AAGAAACCAATTACCCCCATCGCTTTGTATTTCCCGAGTTTAAAGCCAGACTAAATGGCCCAATCTGCCCTCCACATTCTGGGTAAGCAATGGCTCCGAGTACACAGCAGTTGCACTGTGTAAACGCTGAGAGTCTGTGTCAACCAAGCCAGCCCAGCCTGGGTCTGAATCCCAGATCCCCCACCTCCATTTAACAGCTTTGAGACCTTGCACAAGGTATTGAACCTCTTTAAGCTTCATTTCCCCCTGTGTAAAATGGGGACATTATTAGGACCTATCTTGTGGACTGCTGTGAAATCATATGTGAACTGGCCAGCAGAGCACCTGGAATGTGGCTGCAGTTCAAGAAGGGTAGTGTAGTATATGATTTTGCCACCTCTGTCTACAAAGCTGGCGGCATTCAGGGATCAGTCACGACCACCTTCGTGGGATCTGCTGGTAGCTCTGGGCCGTGGGTTCTGCTCTGCGCTGGAAAGTGGGTGCCTCCTGTGGTTCTGAATGTGCACACTCTAGCTCGGCAGGTGCAGTGGGGCTGAAACCAAGCCAACTGCTGCCCCATTAACTGAACTGTCCTGCCCCCATCACAAAGCCCATCGGGGTACACTGGTATAACCAAGGCTGCAAAAACAACCGCTGGAGCACGCGGATGCTTTGCCTCACCTATGTTCTTGTGTAGGTTGAGTTAGTGGGTTCTGGCTGGGCCTCCTGTGTTTAAAGGCACTACCCAAAAGGGTAATGTGATATAGGTGATTAAGAGCATGAGCATGAAATCACAATCAGAAAAACTGGTGATAACATAATTAAAGGGAAACCTGATCCATTTCTGGATCATGGCTCTTCCGCTAACTAAAGCTGGGTGCCCTGGGGTGAGTTAGAGTTTCATTGAGCTTCAGTTTCCTCATTTATGAAATGGAGATAATTACACCCACCTCGCAGTATTGTCATGAGGATTACAATGACTAACAACAATGGGAATGATAGCTAATATTTACTGAAGACTTACCATGGACCACACACATGCCAAATGCTTTAACACAGGTTACTCCCTATGAAGAAAATAATCTTTTTAGCCTTATTTTATGAATCAGCAATATGAGGCTCATAAAGATAAGATGATTCACCCAAGGTCTCACAGCAGGTAAGTAGGTGGAGCTAAAATTCAAGCCAGGCATTATGACTCCATAGCCTGTGGTCTTTTTTTTTTTTTTTTTGAAGATTTATTTATTTATCTTAAAGAGAGGGGAGGAGACAGAGAGAGAGAGCTTGCACAAGCAGGGCGAGGGGCAGAGGGAGAGAATCTCAAGCAGACCCCCTGCTGAGATCAGATCCCAATGCAGGACTTGATCCCATGACCCATGAGATCATGACTTGAGCCGAAATCAGGAGTCAGACCCTTAACCGACTGAGCACCCAGGCACCCCATCCATAGTCTGTGGTCTTAATGTGCTGCCTAGCTCCATGAGATCATTCAGTCTCTCTACCATCCCTGCCTACCCCCTGACCTTACCCTCACTTCTCTCTCTCAGCACCTGATGCTGGCCAGGCTGCCCCACCCCAACAGGACCCAATTCCTTAGAAAACTGCAGACTGGTACTCACCGTGGTGGTCAGCTTTCCTCCGTTCTTCTGGACATACTGGATGGAGTCGTGAATCGTCGAAAAGAGACCAAGCAGGACATTCTCCATGTCATAGATCCTGTACATGCCATTCACCAGTTCTTCCAGAGACAGAATGTATTCTCTCCAGTACTTGTCAATCTCCACCACACCTGCCATACAGCCTTGCATGACCACGTTGCAGTAGCCACCGCAAGGCTTGACCATCATCAGTCCCTGGCAGTAGGAGCAGTACCACATTCTGGTGAGCATTCGGCCACAGTCTTTACTGAACTTCAGGTGATCAGTTGTGTTGATCACCTCAATTCCGAGATTCAGGGCCTGGAGGAAGATCCTAGTGACTTGCAGTGACTTGGAAACCTGGGTCATGATAAGCTTGGGGAAATTCCCAAATACTTTCAGGTCACGCCTTGCCCCTCGGAGGCACTCATTGATGTCTAAGGCCGACTCAGGCAGGCCGGGGTTCATGAGCTGGGTGTAGATGACCGGAAACAGGCTGTCAAACAATTCATTGACCATGTCATCCACGTTGATGTCAGAGCCCAGGATGTAGAGAGACACGTCGGTGAAAAATTCACCCACAAACTCAAAAGCTTGTGGGGTTAGGCTTGGATAGTTGTTCTTGAACATGGCATTGGTGTAGTTCTTGGCATGACGAACAACAATTTCAAAGGCCTCTGCAAAATAAGAGACACAGAAATGCCCAGAGATTAAAGCTTGAAAACCCAGGGTGCAACTGAATTTGAGATTTCTCTATTGCTGTGGTGATTAAAGTCCCATTTGCCTTAAATAATTGACTCATATTCATTTCCAGCATTGCCTGACTACTCCTACGGTTGTTTGCTCCGATAAATCAATTTTCCTTTCTGAACATGAAGTCCAAATCCTGATGTGCACATAAATTCTTAAACACACAAATTGTATTTCAAATGACAAAAGCCAGGATTCGGTTAATATTTCGGCCTCTCATGAGAATATTGATTAAAAATTGGATAAATGAGAAGTTATTTCTCTCTCTCTCATTGATTTATTCAGTTAAAAAGAAAATGTATTTCAAGACATTTCATTTTTAGACAGAGATAAATATTTGGCAACAAACCATATACCACCATTTAAACTCACATAACAGTTTAAGCCCGTTCAGCCCCTGAGGAGAGGCAAGTTCTTAGCCGAGAATAAAAACTATCACGAATTTAATCATTTTTGGTAGATTTTCTCAAGATAACTTTAAAGGGAGCTCTCTGACAGATTGTCAGACCTGAAAATGGAATGTATCCCCCAAATGGGTATCTGAATGGGAAAAAAAAACAATCCATGCACTTATCTATACATTTGATATTGCAAATAACACCTCTGGTATTTGCAAGCCGAACATCTGGAAGGATGACTGCTAAGCCTCCTTGGTAAAGTTTGGCTTCCGCATGGCTTGGAAGCCTTATCTATTCTACAGAGACTATGAATTCAAGATTACATCTGCTGCCCCTACCCCCTGGCATAAGGCCCAGTTAGTGTCATTGGTTTGAGAAAGAAAGTAGTAATGTCATCATCTCATTTTCTCCAAACTGCAACACTCCAGACACAAATTATCCCAAATAATCAGAGTTCCACATTTATATGAGGGAAAGGAAAACAACCATAATGATAGGCTTTTCAAGAAATAAGACAGTTTAACAACAAACAAAAATAACCAAGTATCCTGAGACATTTAAAATGAACTTAGTACTTCGTTTCCTTCCAAAGTGCAAAGGTCCATGACAGATGTAATCTAAATGATGCCAATTCATGAGCCTTGAAAAATCAAATTATTACTACTTTAAGACTACTAAAGAGACTGTACTCCACCAGCTCCTTGGGATCACTTAGTCCAATATCGCAGTCATCTGTGGCAGAAGTGAGCTCTAGGTTGTGCCACCACCATCTGCCCCAGATCCCTCACATGGTGGAACACGCTTGCTAGATTCTTCCCTTGGGCTTATGGCATGCCCAGCAATGGTGAGCAGATGCTGGTGTAATTCTACTGGGCTTCCAAGCCCACTCAAGAAAGTTAATCTTCACTTCCATCAACTGCTATATGGTCATTTGTTTGTTTTGTCCTATTTTGTTTAGAACATAAGGCAATTCCTGGAGAAGTTATCTATTTTATGGCAACTTCTTCCTAACCCCTCATGCTACTCTAGTCTCAATCCTTGCATCTAAAGGTTGAATGAGGCCATGAGGCCAAGAGATCATCCAGCCCAATACAAAGGATCAGTCAATGAATTCTTTAAAATCATCAGAAATTTGGAGATTTAAAACTATTCATTCATTTTAATTTCAGCTACCAATCATGTATTATATACTAGGCTCTGTGCTAAGTGCTAGGGGTATAGAAGTGCTGGGTAGATGGAAATAAATGATAGACCATCCCATCTTAAAATTACTCACGAGCTATATGGTTTGGTGTTTACAAAGCATTTCCAAGAATATTACGATATCTACATTTTACAACAATTTTCTGAATTTGATATTGTGATCCCCATTTTATGGTTGATGGAATTGATGCTCAGCACAGTTTAAGCACTTTCACAGGGTCACATAACTGCAAAGTAGAAGTAGTCAGCTTCAAACTAGTGTCTCCCAGCAATGGTTACACTCTAGCTGCCCTCAGCCCTAGAGCCAACACACATATCCTCAAAAATCTTTGTAGAAAGTTAAGTTCTTTTAAAAGTTCATTATTTTCCCATTGGCTTCACCTCTCCAGATAGAAATGTATTAGGAGAAATTACAGCCCAAAGACCGACAAAGCAGAGTCGTACTTTCACCTTTGCCTTGGGGCAGCATGAGGTAAGGGAAGGAGGACTGCTACCCTAAAATGAATTCTCTACAAGGCAAATTTCATCTCTAGCCCACAGTGCATGTGTTCTCTAACGTGCAAGATATACGACAGTGAAATTCCATAGACTGTACTGCCATAACCTTTTTTTTTAAGTTTCTGTTACTAGCACTGCTGGATCAATAGAAAAAGAAAATTACAAAAGATCATGAACTCTTCTGCAGGAAGAATAAAAACAATGCAGATGGCAGGGGGAAAGGGCTCCGGTTCACATCTAACCTCAAGCGCACATGTGCTCCCTGCTCTAACTTTCACAGCTCGGAATCCACTTAGCACATCTCTGGGTTTTGCCCAACCCCCTTATTTCTACATCCCAGGACAACAGACCAAACCATAACTGCTCAAGCGAAGGCTCCTTGGGGACTTATAGGAAACAACGCAAGGTGAAAAGTGATGCTCAGCTTGAGGTTGGCAACTGGAGGTTTCATGAAATGAAGCCAAGGGCTAGAATTACTACAAGGAAGTTCAGCCCATTGATTTTTGGGGGGCGGGGTCAGATAATAATGTACACTTAAGCTAGGGGAGGATTTCCTCTGTGTCTTTCCTGGAAAGGAGTCAAGAGTTATGTCCAAGAAAAATTGGAACAATGTAAAAATCAGAGCTATAAAGAAAAATTTGGCACTGAACAAAAAAATATATTTTATAATATATAAAAAGATAAATGACACAGATAAATAGAGCTAATAAACTGAGTTAATATACATCCCAATATAGCAAGGTTTCTCAATTTGTAGATGCCCCCATCACTATCCTGGGCACCACTATTTGGACACACTCTAGTGTTGTCAACATCCTCCTTAAATGATGGTGCTCAAAAGGGGACACAATTCTCCAGATGTGGTTTGATAGTGAATTTTGCAATCAGGCTATTTATTATCTCTCTCTTTAAGTGATTCAACAACTTCTACTAACCACCCTCCTAACCTCTGGACATATAGCCTACCACTGTAGCAAAATGACCGTCTTTAGTATTTGGTAATAATGCTTCTGTATTCAGACTCAGACAGAAAGAAATGTGTTTTCTGAAAAAGTGCTCAACATCGCTCAGCATCAGGGAAATCCAAATCAAAACCTCAATGAGATACCACCTCACACCAGTCAGAATGGCTAAAATTAACAAGTCAGGAAACGACAGATGTTGGCAGGGATGCGGAGAAAGGGGAACCCTCCTACACTGTTGGTGGGAATGCAAGCTGGTGCAACCACTCTGGAAAACAGTATGGAGGTTCCTCAAAAAGTTGAAAATAGAGCTACCATATGACCCAGCAATTGCACTACTGGGTATTTACCCCAAAGATACAAATGTAGGGATCCGAAGGGGTACGTGCACCCTGATGTTTATAGCAGCAATGTTCACAATAGCCAAACTGTGGAAAGAGCCAAGATGTCCATCAACAGATGAATGGATAAAGAAGATGTGGTGTATATATACAATGGAATATTATGCAGCCATCAAAAGGAATGAGATCTTGCCATTTGCAACGATGTGGATAGAACTGGAGAGTGTTATGCTGAGCGAAATAAGTCAATCAGAGAAAGACACGTATCATATGACCTCACTGATATGAGGAATTTTTAATCTCAGGAAACAAACTGAGGGTTGCTGGAGTGGGGGGTGGGGTGGGAGGGATGGGGTGGCTGGGTGATAGACACTGGGGAGGGTATGTGCTATGGTGAGCACTGTGAATTGTGCAAGACTGTTGAATCACAGATCTGTACCTCTGAAACAAATAATGCAATATATGTTAAGAAAGAAAAAAAAAGAAGAAGATAGCAGGAGGGGAAGAATGAAGGGGGGGGAATCGGAGGGGGAGATGAACCATGAGAGACGATGGACTCTGAAAAACAAACTGAGGGTTCTAGAGGGGAGGAGGGGGGAGGATGGGTTAGCCTGGTGATGGGTATTAAAGAGGGCACGTTCTGCATGGAGCACTGGGTGTTATGCACAAACAATGAATCATGGAACACTACATCTAAAACTAATGATGTAATGTATGGTGATTAACATAACAATAAAAATTTTTAAAAATATTAAATATTTATTTTTTTTTAAAGATTTTATTTATTTATTTGAGAGAGAGAGAATGAGAGAGAGCACATGAGAGGGGGGAGGGTCAGAGGGAGAAGCAGACTCCCTGCCGAGCAGGGAGCCCGATGCGGGACTCGATCCAGGGACTCCAGGATCATGACCTGAGCCGAAGGCAGTCGCTTAACCAACTGAGCCACCCAGGCGCCCAAAAAAATATTAAATATTTTTAAAAAAAAGAAAGAAATGTGTTTTCATGGGCTTTCTCAGTAGAAGGCTGCATACTTTCAAGAAGGAGATTATACTTGCAGTTGGAAGAGAGGAATGAATGAACAGCTGAATTCCCTTCAAGCCCTTAAGAATAGGGCAGTCCTTACAGAGGCAGGTTCTTTTTTCAAAGCACTTTTCCCCACATTGTAAGAATGGCAAATACTTTATAAAAACTTTAAATTCCTAGGATACATGCCATGTGATAAGCTGGACTCAAAATGGTCCTCGGTTTCAAGCACAGGTACTTTAATGGAAAAAGGAAAGTAACATTTGCGAGGTACCTGCAGTATACATGCCAGGATCTGTGATAAGCTTGCTCATATATGTCTTCTCATTTAACTTTAACGTAGCCATATGTACTTGGAATTCTTTTTATTTGACTGGTGAGGAAACTGAGGCCCAGACAGGTTAAATGACTTGTACAAGGTACTACCTCTAATTAAAGGTCCTGAATTTGAATGTAGGGCAGTCTCCCCCAAGCCCCTTACTAATCTTACAATATCCACCACCTTTGAAAACTGGACATTGGGAGACTTGTGGTTTTGGCTCCAACATGTAGAGCCTAGAATTCATTGTTCCCATCCTCCACAACAAGACAATAGCTGAACAAACTGAAAATCAACAATTCTTCTTAGACCCATCAAGGAACTGAGGTCACAGGGCAAACTGCCACTCAGAAATATGGGAAGATAGGCAAACACAGAGAATCACAGATATGATCAGCTTACCTGGAGCAGAAGCCACTAGAGCCATAAACTAGTAGGAACACTTCAAGGGCAACTTTGACAAATTGACAGAGGCTAAATGTGGACTAGCTTGAGACCTCAAAGCTCCTGGGCCCCCAGTATTATGAGCCCCCCATACCTCCATGAACTTACCTCCAGGAAACATACAGAGTTCTCCTGGTGAAGATCTAAGAAAAGTCTCCTTGTTTTTCAGGCAGGGGGAGGGGAAAAATAATAATTTAGGAATACACCATGAGCATTCTCCATAACAAATACCTGTTCTCCAAAGAACACAACTTTACCAAAGCCTAATATACCTGGTAGACGGGCAATTAGACAAGTCTAGCCCCCTCTAGCTCTCTAGTTCTATCTTAAGGGAGAAAACAAAAGCTGAGAAAACCTTCTGAAGGTCACAGCCCAAGAACTTAGACTCACTGAAAGCCTAAGATTAATCATAAGATTACAGACCACTACTACTCCTCTTACAATTTACCACCAGAAAGACAAAGACCCTATTTAAGAAGGAGTTATTAGGGAAACCCAAAAACAATTGATGAGAAAAAAAATAAAACAAGGGAACTATAGAAAACTAAAGCTTCTGGCATGTATAGCTACAGCAAACATTAAATAGCCCAGTTCCATAAAAATTCACACTAAAAGTGTAATTACCTTAGTTCCTATTACCCTATATCATGCCTTACTTTCAACAATCATAAGCCATGCTAAAAGGTAAGAAAAACAGTTTGAAGAGAAAAAGCAATTATCAGAACCATAATCAGATATGGCACAGATTTTGGAAATATCAGACAGGGAATTTAAAATAACTATTATCAACATGTTAAGAGCCATAATGAAATAAGTGAACAACATACAAGAACAGATTGGGTATTTACATAAATACAACGATGGAAAATAACAGAAATATAAAAAGGAAATGTTAGAAATCAAAAACACAAACAAATGAATCAGTGAGCTTAAAGAAATGTCAGTGGAAAGCTCCCAAACCAAAATGGGGCAAGAAAAAAAAAAAAAAACAGGAAAGAATACCTAAGAACCGTGAGACAAATTCAAAAGGTGTAGAATATGTGTCATTGCAATTCCAGAAAGAGAAGGAAGAGAGGACAGTGCAGAAGAGATATTTGAGGTAATAATGGCCAAAAATTTCACAAAATTCATGATAGACACCATCCAAAGGCCCAGGAAGCTTAGAGATTAATAAGCAGGTTGAATATCAAAATACCAACTGCTAGGTATATCATAGTCAAACTGCAGAAAACCAAAGAGAAAGAGAAAATCTTCTAAGAAGTCAGAGGACGAAAAAGTCATCTCACTTATAGAGGAACAAGCATAAGAATTATATCGAACATCTCATCAGAAACCATGCAAGCAAAGAGAGGGAAGTGGGATGCCTGGGTGGCTCAGTTGGTCAAGTGTCTGACTCTTGATTTCAGCTCAGATCATGATCTCAGGGTCATGAGATTGAGCCCCACATCAGGCTGTGCACTGGGCATGAAGCCTGCTTAAGATTCTCTCTCTCTCTCTCTCTCTCTCTCCTTCTGCCCTCCCCCACCTTGCTCGCTCTCTCACTCTCTCAAAAAAGAGAGGGAAGTGAAATATTTAGTGTTGAAAGAAAAAAACCTGACCAATGTAGAATTCTGTTTCCAGCAAAATTTTTATGGAAAAGGGAAGGAAAAATAAAGACCTTCTCAAACAAAAATAGAAAAAATTTGACATAGTAGACCTGCCTTGCATAAAATGTTAAAAGTAATTTCTCAGGAAAATCACATAGGTCAGAAAATTGGGTCTACATAAAGAAAGGAAGAGCATCAGAGAAGGAATAAATAAAAGTAAAATAAAATATTTTATTTTTCTTTTTAAAAAACTGATCTAATAGATAACTGTTCAAAGCAATAATAGCAACAATGTATTTGGTGATTATAGGACGTGGATGGAACAGGAGAGAGAAATTAGGAATAATCTGTTATAAGGTACCTGTACTACCAGTGAAACAATATAGTGTTATTTGAAAGTGGATTAAAATAGTTTTAGAATGTATATTGCAAACTTTATGGAAACCACTAAAATTTTTCAAAAAGACGTATAATTGATATGCTAAGAGAGGAGAAAAAAATGGAATCGTAAAGAATGTTCAGTTAAAACCAGAGAAGGCAGAGAGAAAAGTTAAAAGCATCCATAACAAAGAATAAGTGCAATGAATAGAAAGCAGTTACAAACATGGTGGATACTAATCCAATTACATCACTAATCACTTTATTATTTTTTTTAAAGATTTTATTTATTTATTTGACAGAGAGAGACACAGCGAGAGAGGGAACACAAGCAGGGGGAGTGGGAGAGGGAGAAGCAGGCTTCCCGCTGAGCAGGGAGCCCGATGCGGGGCTTGATCCCAGGACCCTGGGATCATGACCTGAGCCAAAGGCAGACGCTTAACGACTGAGGCACCCAGGCGTCCCTCTATGGCTATAATCTTGATAAAATTGATGAAATGCATCGATTCCTTGAAAGACAAAACTACCAAAACTTACACAATGAGAAATTGATAATCTAAATTGGCCTGTATTTATTAAAGAGAGTGAATAAGTAACAACCTTCCAAAAGGAAAGCACCAGGTCCAGATGGTTTCACAGGTGAACTCTACAAAACATATAAGGAAGAAAGGATACTAATTCTCTACAATGCCTTCCAGAAAACAGAAGCAGAGAGAACACTTCTTAACTCATTCTATGAGGCCATCATTACCCCAATACCAAAACCAGATAAAGACAGTTCAAGAAAGAAAAGCTATAGACCAATATCATTCATGAACATAAATGTAAAAATCTACAACAAAATATTAGCAAATCAAATTCAGCAATGTATAAAAAGAATCATACACCATGACCAAGTGGGATTTATTTCAGATATGCAAGTCTGGCTTAACATTAAAAAATCAATTAATGTAATCCATCATATCAACAGGCTAAAAAAGAAAAATCATAAGATCATATCAATAGGTCCAGAAAAAACATTTGCCAAAATCAAACACCATTTATGATAAAAGCCATCAGCAAATGAGAAAGAGACGGGGACTTTCTCCACTTGATAAAGTATACCCACAAAAAATTATAGCTAACATTGTACTTAATGGCGAGAAACTAGAGGCTTTGCCCGTAAGATCAGGAACAAGGCAAGGATGTCTCTCTCAGCACTCTTATTCAACATTGTACTTAAAGTCCTAGCTAATGCAACAAGACAAGGAAATAAAAGGCATACAGATTGGGAAGGAAGAAATAAACTGTTTTTGCTCACAAATGACATGACTGTCTATGTAGAAAAATCCCAAAGAATTGACAAAAAATTCTCTGTGAACCAATAAGTGATTAAAGTAAGGTTGTAGGATACAAAGTTAATATACAAAAGCCCTTTTTTTTTCTATATATCAACAATAATTAACTGGTATTTCAAATTGAAAACACTATACCATTTACATAAGCACCCAAAAAATGTAACACTGCTTCGGTATAATTCTAACAAAATATGTATAAGAACAAACGGAGAGATCCTCCATGTTTATAGACAGAAAGACTCAGTATTATGAAGGAGTCAATCCTTCCCAACATGATCAATGGAATCCCAATCAAAATCCCTGCAAGTTATATTGTGGATATCAATACTAAAGTTTATATGGAAAGGCAAAAGACCCAGAATAGCCACCATGACACTAAAGAATAACAAAATCGAAGGACTAGCACTATCTGACTTCAAGAACTCCTATAAAGTTACAGTAATAAAGACAGCATGGTATTGGCAAAAGAATAAAGAAACAGATCAATGGAACAGAATACAGAGCCCGAAAAAAGACTCACAGAAAGGACACAGGCAACTCAGTGGAAAAAGGACAGTCTTTTCAACAACTGGTTCTGAAACAATTGGATACCCATATGCAAAGAAATAAATCTAGATATAGACCTTATATCTTTCATAAAAATTAATTCAAAATGGATTGTAGACCTAAATGTAAAATGCAAAACTATAAAATTTCTAGAAAATAACATGCAAGAAGATCTTGATCACTTCAGGTTTAGCAATAAGGTTTTAGATACAACATCAAAAGTTCAATCCATGAAATAAAAAATTGGTAAGTTGGACTTTTTTAAAAGTAAAAACATGTGTTCTGTGCTGTTAAGAGAATGAAGAGAAAAATCTGTTAGGAGAAAAAGAAAACAAGCCTCAGACTGAGAAAACATTTGCAAAACATATCTGATAAAGGACTTGTATCCAAAATATAAAAAGAACTCTTAAAATTCAACAAGAAAACAAACAATCCAATTAAAAATGGCCCAAAGATCTGGGTAGATTGATATCTCACCAAAGATCTGCAGATGGCAAATAAGCCTGAGAAAATATGCTCAATGCCATGTGTCATTAGGGAATTACAAATGAAGACAGCAATGAGATACCACTACACAACTATTAGAATGGCTAAAGTTCATCACACTGATGATACCAAATGCTGACGAACCCGCGGAGCAACACAGCTGTTGTCAAATAGTACCGCCATTTTGGAAGATAGTTTGGCAGCTTATAAAACTAAGCATACTGTTACCACTTGATCCAGCATTTGTGCTTCTAGATAGTTACCAAGTTGAGTAGCTGAAAACTCACAATCACACCCAAACCTGCACATGAATGTGTAAAGCTGCTTTATTTATAATTGCCCCAAACTGGAAGCAAGCAAGATATCCTTCAACAGGATAAACGAAAAGTGGTATATCCATACAATGCAATACTATTTACTGATAAAAAGAAATGAGCAATCAAGCCATGAAGAGACAGGAAGGAGCCTCAGATGTCTGTTTCTAAGTGAAAGAAGCCAGTCTTAAAAGGCTATACACTCTGATTCCAACTATTTGCCATTCTGGAAAAGAGGAATCTATGGAGACCCTAAAAAAATCAGCGGTTGCCAGGGCCTTGGGGGTAGAGAAGGGGAGAGGGGTGAATAGGTGAAGCATGGGAATTTTTAGGGGAGTGAAATAGTTCTGTATGATATTCTAATGGAGGATACAAGACATAATACATTTGTTAAAACTCACAGAACTTTGCAACGCAAAGAGTGCATCTTACTGTAAATTATGGACTTTGGCTAATAATGTACTGGTACTGGTTCATTAATTATAACAAATGTACTCCACTAATGCCAGTAATGGTAATAACAGAAGAAACTGTGTGCAGGGGAGAGGGAGCAAACAAGAATTCTGTACTATCTGCCTGATTTTGGTTTAAATCTAAAACTGCTCTGAAATATAAATATTAATTTTTTAATGAGAAAAACTGGACCTTGGAAATTAGTCCTTGATGTAACTAGTGACTAGAAATCACTGGAAAGTGTTAACTCACTCTATCTTCTTCCTTGATCTGCTTTGACATTCCTTTCACGAGTTAGGAAGTTTTAGCATACAATAGATGCCATATGGCATCAATGTAATTTTAATCGGGAAAACCACCAGAAAAAGTTAATGGACCAAAACATCCAAATAGGCAACACGTTTCAATGTTATTTTCGACTACTGAATAATTTTTAAAAAATCAGCCACATAAAAATGGCAAGTTTAGGCTGTAAGAAAAGCCCCCATGTTTTCTAGAATAGCTCACAGAGAAGATACTCAAAGGGTTGCTCCAACTTCTGCTGGATTTACCTGGCATTTTATGTTCCACATTAACCAGAATTGACCAAGCTTAGAAATAAGTTGCTATTAAGTATAAGCCATCTATTTGTGCAGCCCCATGACCAGACTGTAAATGGATGGAGCCTTTCTTTTTAACTTTCACATGCGAGGCTTCTAAATACCAAGGTACATCAATTAGAAGGAAAGAAATGAGTGGGAAAACAATGAAAGTAATGTATTTTTCAAGGGCTATTACATACATCATTTCATAGATAGAAAATATATACATACATACATACGTACGTACGTATAGATTTTCCCCCAAAGGCTATCACAGACCAGGAAAGGCAATTAAAATGATTGATTGGAAGAATCCTCAGGAATTAATACCCTTAACTGCTAAAAAGTACATGGCTCTGCAGTTGGCCACACCTCTCCTCCATCAACCCAATTAGTTCTTATCATTTACCCGCCACTAGCTTGTCTGAAAAACGAGTTTGTTTTAACCTTTTGGACACTGTGATTCATGCATCAGATCATTTTTCCCTCCTCACATGTGTTGCTAGAACATACAGACGAAATTTATGGCCCGCCTCTACGAGGCATGATAAACTTCAGGTCATGCATCTGTCTCCTAACCTTAGTCCTGGTGCCACTTATCCCTATGTATTTTGGTTGCATTGTATCCTGCTCTTATTAATGTGCCCTTTTGTAGGGCACTTTAAATTCTTTTGGGGACAAGGTAGGTTGTAAATAAACAGGTAGATAGATAAATAAGGAGAAGGAGAGAAAGAGGAGCTATACCTACACCTCAAGCCAAAATATCACTTCAATGATGTATTCTCACGAGTTTGAGTAGCAACTATAGAAGCGTTTGTATTCCTGCATGGCCAGACCCTTGTCAGGGATGCATCAGTAGCCCAGCACTGTCTTCCCCACAGTTGTCAGGGCCCGAGGTTGGACGTGCATGCATGGTCCTTCCAAAATCTTTTCTCTTTTTACCCTTCAGCCATATCTTAAAAATTTTGGTCAAATGTATATAACAACTTTAAAATTAGGTAGGCACTAATAAGGCTGGCTTCATCACAGCTCAGAAGACATATGTCTGTCTTCACATTGGATTCAGGAACAAGCCACCCTTGGGAAATCAGGAAGGTGGCGAAACAGAAGAATGTAGGGGAACTCCAGATAGTTTGTCTTACAGAACTCACTGGGGATCAGGAATTCATTTTACTGGAAACATGCCCTGAATAACTCTGGTCCTTTTAAGAGAATAGTGTGGGCTGGCATTTTTCATGCTGGACCATACCCTGCCCTATCACCTTGATGAGTTCTGTTATAAGACATGATCCTTAGTCTTTTTTCATTCTTCGCTGTCTCCCAGGCTTTCACTTGAAATGAGCCAACTCTTGGTTGATTAGGAAATGTTCTTACTTCTCCAAGGTTCCCATGGTGAAGGAATAACACCTACCAAAAGAGGCATTGGGGTCGCATTCTTAGATCTTGCAGTTCACTCTTTCAAAAGAAAGCCCAGTAGTATCCAAGGAAGGGAAGTCCTACCGTCACTCTGAGAATCCACGACAAATAGCGAAAAAGCCCCCATGGTTCACCAAATCATTCCATGATTAAAATCTTTTCTTTTCTTTTCTTTTCTTTTTTTAAAAAAGGTCCTTCTCCAAAGAGTTTATGGGGACCGGACATGGATAACTCCAAACAGTCATGAGAAGAATGGCTTATGTCTTAGCTAGACCAAAAAATCACGGCGACGTTCTAGGTCTGGTTACTGTCTTCTCGACTTACGAAATTTTCTTTTTATAGTGTGTGACCATAATTCCATACATCAAGGCTAAAGAGTTTCTTCTCTGAACCACCTACTATTCCTAACCATGGCTTGGGAAAATAAAAATCGGCTTTTGAAGACATAGTGAATGCAAGATTCTGCTCCATAAAGAGGGAATGGCTTCATTTAAAGGTTCCAGTGCAAACATTCTGTTAGTGCTTTTATCTAATAAAATCCCGTATTTCTTTTCAGTATACCTTTAGATATTAAAAAGAAAGAGCACAAGAACTAGGGGGTCTTTTGTGTTGTCAGGACAATTAATGTGTTCCTTTGACCCAGTCTTGCTCTTGGTTGCTCTTCTTTCCTTCTTTAACCACTTAAGATACTAAATGAGTACCCTAAGAAAGGTCAACTGTCAGTAGTTTATGCAACCACTGTTAATGGAAAGAACTGCATCTGTAACCTGTTATTAAGGATTTCCATGGCACTTTGTGCTTCTGCAAGTGCTTCACAGCCAAAGCTTCGGCGATTACAAAAGCACCAGATTCCTCTTCCCCATGGTTACTGGAAGATGCCTTCCCATCCTTCCTCCTCTAACTAATGAGAATTCCCTGATCTGAGTCGACTTTGAATTTCTACACACTCCCCCCACCCTCCGCAAGGCCTTATTCGGTCATATACTCAACAAGTACTCACTGAGCACTCTTTCTAACAATTTTCTTTTCACTTTTTACACACAGAGCCATGCAACGACTGTCTGCTCTCTTGTGAAAGATAAGGTAAATCTTGGCTAAGAGATCCCAAGCCCCAAAGGGTTGAGGTATTGCTTCTCCCGCTGAACCATAACACAGTCTCTTAAGAAGTCTGTCCAAACCAAATTTCAATTTGTTTGGGACCTAAATTATTACAGACCCCTGATGTTATGGGAAGTCAATAATATTAACCACTTGCTAGAAACCTATTTAAAGACCACTTCTGAGGCATCTCAGCTGTATCATTAGATTGATTTCACTTGTATAAAACTAAGTTTTTTTTCCATTTAATATGTACTGAATGCACACTATCTGCCAGACTGCGAATAAAACATGCAAACAAAATGGTCCTCATGCCCTAGAGGCTTGCAATAACCAGCTATGATAAAGTACTGGATGGCCTATTTCCTTTGAAAAGCATAAAACACCTTGTTCTGAAAATCTGTTACAGCCTCAGTATATATACTGAGTTTAAAATGTATTCTCGGGGACGCCTGGGTGGCTCAGTCGGTTAAGCGTCTGCCTTCGGCTCAGGTCATGATCCCAGGGTCCCGGGATCGAGTCCCGCATCGGGCTCCCTGCTCCACGGGGAGCCTGCTTCTCCCTCTGCCTCTGCCTCTCTCTCTCTCAAGAATAAATAAATAAAATCTTTTTAAAAAAATAAAAAAATAAAATGTTGTATTCTCATTTAATTCTCCTCCTTATCTATCACTGGAAGTCAATGCAAGTGTATGTGGAGGGTGTGCACATGCATGCATGTGTGCAAACAGTAGTTCAGAGAATTATTATTATACCAACTTCACAGATAAAGTAGCTGAAGCTAAGACCCACTCTAAGGCATATAGCTACGCGGTAGTTGGTGGCAGCAACACAGGACTCCTATCTGTGCAATGTTTTCCCTATCATATCCATTTCCTTCTAGGGAAAATATTGCATAGCACATAAGATTGGCTTAAGGTATAGTAAGAACTAACATCCACAGAGCACTTATCCCTGCCAGGCAGTATTTCGAGTGTTTTGTGTGAATTAATTCATGTATGATCAGAACCATCCTATGAGGGGGGTATACTATTGTCTCCATTTTACAGATATGAAAACTGAGGCAGAGAGGTCAAGCAACTTGCCAAAGGTTATACTGTGGGTAGGTAGAAAAGCCAAGATTTGCATGCAAACAGTCTGACTCCAGAGCTTACCCATTAAAACACTCTGCAACCGGGGCGCCTGGGTGGCTCAGTTGGTTGGGCGACTGCCTTCGGCTCGGGTCATGATCCTGGAGTCCCGGGATCAAGTCCTGCATCGGGCTCCCTGCTCAGCGGGGAGCCTGCTTCTCCCTCTGACCCTCCCCCCTCTCATGTGCTCTCTCTCTCTCTCTTTCATTCTCGCTCTCTCAAATAAATAAATAAATAAATCTTTAAAAAAAAAAAAAAACCACTATGCAATAATGCCTCAAGGTATGGGTAGCTTTGCTTCCCCCCCCCTTTCTTTTCTTTTTGGCTCAACTCTAAAAACAAAAACAAAAACAAAAAAACCCTTAATATTTCAGTTGTTGGGCTGCACTGGGTTCACCGGACATTGCAGGAAAATAACTCCATAACCTGGGTAAGATGTGAGGAATACAGCAAAAGCCTGAACGATTCCAACTGCTTAGCAAGAACAGCAATTCCCTAGAAACACACCCCCTGCAGTGCCTTATAGCCATGGTGGAATGGAAATTATAAGAAAATAAGTGAAAAAAGTCAATACTGTGCATTTCCTAGGGATTATTGATATGGGTATCAAATCTCAGATTCTCAGCTCTATTCATAAAACTATGGTATTTAATTGAAAAGCTGGCCTTTTCGCAAAGGCCAGGCCCTCCCTTGAGCCATAGTTCCTTCAAAGTGCTACCGACAGACAAGACTCGGGGGCCAGGATCTTGGCCGTCTGTCAGGACTCAGTCTCCTGCAGGGGACATCGGCACAAGAAAACCCAGGGAAGGCCAAGGCCAGGGGACTCGATGAACTCAGGGGGAGAGAGCTGTGCGGGTGCACTTACCAGGCGTGGCAGCAGTGACTGCAGCCAAGGTCAGGGGCAGGTGGGCAAGGGGTAGACCACCAGCACGGGTCAACCACGCGGCTTGCCCCTGAGCTTGCCAAAGGAAGGAATGTCTTATTTTCGGCACGCTGCTCTTACATTCTAAAAACTTCATAAAATGACTTTTGCCTCCTCCTTAGGATGGAGTCGTGTGTGTTTGTGTCTGGTATGAGACTCTGGGAAAGAACTGGGTGGGAGCAGGGGCGAAGCTCTTGTTTTGAGACTGACGAAACAAGTCAGCTGGTAGGAAGATGGCAGTGTTATTGTGAAGATGTCCCAGGGGAAGCTGGGCGTGGTGGCCTCCGTTCCCCTCCCTGTTCTTACGGGGCCATCAAGGTAGTGGGGCAGCCGCTAGGATCTGCAGTTATGACTCGACGGCTGGAGAGTTTGAAAAATGCTGGATGCTTCTCAACAAGTCAAAAATGTTTCCATGCAGAAGAGGAAGTGTTTCACGATTTACTGAGCACCTAATAAAGAATTCTTCCTCCAGGAGAGGGGACTCCATGGACCGTCTCAGGAATCGCGCTTTTCTTTCTTCTTCCAGCAGGTGTTCAACAATCTCTTTCTGATATTGCCTTTCTTTGGTTTAAGAAGAAAATTATTATCATGTATCCAAAAAGACAGTATGTACATACTTGAGTACTGTCTGTGATCTCTCTCCTCCTTCATACCTCACATCACCTCCTTCTCCACCTTGATTTTTAAGATGTTATTTATTTATTTATTTATTTATTTATTTATTTATTTATTTATTTATTTTAGGGAGAGAGCACACGCACACAAGTCCGAGCAAGGGGAGGGGCGGAGGGGAAGGGAGAGAGGGAGAGAATCTCAAGCAGACTCCGCTCTGAGCGCGGAGCCCAGCGTAGGGCTTGATCCCACGACCCTGAGATCATGACCTGAGCCAAAACCAAGAGTCGGACACAACTGACCGAGCCACCCAGGTGCCCTACTCCACCTTGGTTTTTAGATGAAGAACCAATTCTACTGACATCTAGAATGGTGAGATGCAGTCGAAAAGATACCACAGTACCAGTGTAATCTCTGAGGCAAGCCATCTCATCTCTCTAGGCCTGGATGGACTATTACTTGGTAGCTATTTGCACCAAACCAGCTAAATTTTGAGGCTTGGCTACTGCCTGAATTCTGGTCTGTAGCAATGACTGGGGGCTTCAGCAGCTATCTGAAGAGCCTAAAACCCTAGTGCAAATTCCGAGAAGTGAGATAGAGAAACATCTGTTTTATTGAAAATTCATTGATTTACTTTTTTAAATGGGCATTTCTTAAGACATCACTACATAAAGCACATTTGCTCCTTGTAGCAAATGCCGAATGCCACACATTCAAGAGTGACAAAGGAGTGACACTGTGGGCCACAAGGGCGGTCTGTATTGTATTATAAAGCAATCACATGTGACGCTAATGACTAAGGACGAGGTGGCCTGATGGAATTTGACCTTCCAAACAATCGCGAACAGATGATTATTTTAACAAAATGTGGGCATGGGCTTAACAGGAAGTTATCCAAATGGAGAGCCGGTGATTGAAATAATCCTAAAATTACAACCTGGGAGAAAAGAGGGTGTGGGCAGAAGGACAAGCCAGCATTCCCACAGATATAAGTGCCTGATTCAGCTTCCCATTCTGTGTCGGCTGAATACCTCTAGCAGCCATCCTATTGCAATGTATGAAAGCCCCGCAGCATGAGCTAAAAGCAAGAAGCCCGCCACTCAGTGCTAGCTCAGTTACTCGCAGCATCAGAGACATGGACGCATTTTGCTGCCACTTGTCCCCAAGCTTCTAAGGAACCGCAAGCCCTTATATGCAGCAGTCCCAAGCCCATGATTGTAGAACTCTCTTTGGTAAACCTCCAGCAGCCCTGGCTACTCTGCTCCATTTCTATTCCTGATAAGGGGAGAAAACAGAGCACAGGATCCTCCTCACCTTCCTCATAGCTTCCAGGAGTTTTGCCCTGAGTAGGTCACAGTGGATTTCTTTCCTTTTAACTGTGCCATCTCTCACTCCCCCCAAATTCAATATTTAAATCTGGGAGGGAATGGGGTGGGAGAGCGGGGGGTGAATCAAGGGAAGATAGGACACGGGACCCAGATTAATGAACAAGGGACCGTGTAAATGCTCTAGGTTTGATCCGTATAAAGGCAACATCTGTGGGAAAGGAAAATCAGCTGTTGGCCTGGCCAGCCCCATTTCTGTCTGCTTTGAGTACGCTGACATTTTCTGGGTTCAAAGAAAACAGCACCTCAATTACTAAACGGCCT
Organism: Halichoerus grypus; assembly: GCF_964656455.1. Lineage (NCBI taxonomy): Eukaryota > Metazoa > Chordata > Mammalia > Carnivora > Phocidae > Halichoerus > Halichoerus grypus. Next base: position 17,954,980 of record NC_135727.1, on the reverse strand, counting down.
GGGCATTATTTTAAAATAATGCTTGGAGTGATGTGATGTCTAAAGTGGCCTTCTGCCAGGAGGACCTCTGCCACAGAGTTACATTCAAGAGAGCTTATTTTAAATGGGCATTTTTAAAATGGGCCATTGCTGTAATTCAGCAAAGTGCCTAGAAAAAGCTGATTTTGAGATTGGGCATTTTAAAGAAAATCGCTAAAATATAAGTAACAGTCACTTTCCCTAATGAGGCCTTCTTACCCTGTTGCTTAGCACTTTCTTTAAACATGCCTGGGGGCCCTGCGTACGGGCCTGGGGGCAGCCCCGATTTCTGGGCAAAGGGAGACAGCACAATCGACTGTGTCCTCGTCCACTGATCTAACCGGCCTCAGCCAAGCTATAAATTCCAGCTGGTGGAGTCTAGAACAGTGGAGTTGACATCACTGAAAATTCTATCCCTTTAAAGAAAGAGAGACAAAGGAGAAGCCCCTCAGAATGTCACTGTTCCAGTTTGAGACATGTGCCACCAAAAAAAAAAAAAAAAAGATGAATTAAAATTCAATTTTGTCATTTTCCCAAATCTGCCCATGGATGGAAGTCACTAAGGGTAATGCCGCTGGCCCAGAATGACTGAACCCAAATTAGAGAAGTGGATTCTTTTCTATTCTTCCTTTGGCTCTAAATTCTTTGGGCAGGAAGCAGGGAAGGAACTATGGATGTCAACGCTTCATTGGAATATTGATATAAACGATGTTCAAATCGTCCCTGTGATCGGCTCATAATTAGCTTGCCCCATTCCTGTGCTAGGTCTTTAAGCTTTTCAGAACCGTCAGGGTTGGAGTCTTTACTATAGAACAAGCCATAAATAACTCATATGCTGACCAATTATAACCCGCCTCTTTTCCCTGCGTCCCCCTCCTCTTCCTGTATTCAATTTTCAGTCTCCTTTCCATGTGCCTCTCAGAGAACACCAAGGGAGCTCAGTGAATGTTGCCGTCAAAAGAAAAAAAAACGAAAGAAAAGTTTGTCTGCCATTTCTCAATGCTCATTGGAGTCAAAGCACAAGGGTATACGGTCCGTTGTTTTTAACCGAAGGGGCTAGGGGAGTCAACTCACACCCGAGCTTGCCAACTGGTTTCCACAAAATGAGGTGGGCCAGATGACAATGTTAATTGAGCTGAGCAGACCTACATCAGTATTGGTCATAAAGATAGGTGCTGGTGTGTCCTGCCCGTGCATACCTACACCAAGAAAGGTCCGCGGCCCACAAGCGACCCAATGAACACACTCACTGTGATTGGTCCCAACCTAGCTGGAACCATGTCACCCAATTTGGCTGATCTTATCATCATAGCCCATCCCCCCCATAAAGCTATGTGCTCCCTTTTCTTTCAGTAAAGTTTAAGAATGCCACAGCATCCCAGGAACCAGTGCCAATATTGACAACCCAGGTGGAGTACCGTTGGTTAACGTGATGTCAGCAGCCTGGTTCTGTAATGACTCAGTTACAACTAATATCTGGACACACGGCACAGTCATTTGCACCAGGCACTATTCTATGCCCCTTACATTTATTACTTCATTTAACTCCCACAACCACCTTCTGAGATAGGGTATTCTTCTTCTTCTTCTTCTTCCCATTTCATAGATGAGAAAACTGAGGCTCAGAGAGCAGACGTAACTTGCCCTCGGCCACACAGCTAGAATTCAAAGTGAGGTCTATCTGGTTCCAAAGCCTGAACTCTTCAGCATCTCTCTCCAGTGCCCAACGTGGGAGCCTAGCGTGTTTCCTTGGAGAAGGAGGGGGAGGGTAGTTTGAAATGGCATATTCACCATTACTGATACTTCAAACAACATCAAAAGAGAGCATGAAATTTTTATTTTATTCTGTTGAATTTCTGATAGAAACAGAAGGAGCTAGTTTGGCTGGAGGATGCTGGAAGACTGGCTTCGAGGAAACCTCATGAGGTTCAGAGTCAAGTATATATTTCGCTCAGGGGTGGATTCACATCGGCCGAGATCACAGAGGCTAATCTCCAAAATAAATAAATAAATTAAAAAAAATGCCCAGGGTTTGGGGGAATCCAAACTCAATTTTGACAATGTCCCAGATTGATTGAATCCATACTTTCAAACCCTCCAAAGACTTCTGAATCAAAGCTGAATGCCAGTGTACCACTTTACAATGACAAACATAAGTCACGAAGGCACAGATCCTCACATAATCTCCCTACTGGTAGACAATGTGGGAAGCCAAATTACAATCCAAAACTTGCTTAATAAACATGGAATTGATGTCAACTCAAGTTATAAGATTTGAATGTTGAATCATGTTAAAATATATCTCTATAAAGAGGATACTACAATATCATATTAAAACAATAGCTAACACTTAAGGAGGGATTACTATGTGCCAGGCACTGTGCTAAGTACGTAAAATATCTCCTTGTATTCTCACAAAGGCCCTGTGGGGTAAGCACCGTCATGAAAATCCCCACGTTACAGACAGAGAGTGAGGTTTTGAAAGGTGTGGCCGCTTGCCCAAGGTTATAAAGCTGGGGAGTGGTAGGCAAGAGACAGGAACCCTCCTCAGTCCGGGTATGGGAACCCATTCATTAACCGCTTCGCTACATTGCCTCTGTGCCTAGTCCAGAGCTGTACAAGAGAGTCTCTCCCCCTGGGCAGAGGGGGGTTGATCAGTGCTACAATCTTTGTGACTGTCTCCTTTTCATCCCCTTTCATGACCAATGGCACCACCCCCGCCCCCACTCCCTGATTGACACATTCTTTCTTCAAGTGTGTTAATGCTGTCAATCAGGCTACTGTCTGGTCTTTTTTCCCTAAGAGCCCTTCAATCTGTCTGTCTCTGTCTCAGTCCTGCTCTCTCTCTTTTTGAAATTTAAAACAAAGTTCAAAGAAGTACAATAATAATCGCCCATATTCCTGCCAATTATTGCCAATAATAGTTAACCCTCGGCAACTTGCTTCCTGTCTTTTTCCTACATTTACGCTTTACAAAATTCTACAAAGAAATATGTGACTACGTTGCTCTTTTGTAATGAGAATTTGTGTAGCTCTGTACTCAGTCATGACTTACTGATATTCTAGCTTAACTCTTAGGGGGCAATTTCATTTCTAATATCTTCAGGTTCTTGGGGAGGCCCCGCTCAGTAGCTTCCATGCCCCAACTACATATTTCCAGGTATAAACAAACAGGCAGATAAGACTGACCATCTTGCTAGCATTGGAGCTCAAGAGAATGCACTTTGTCTAGCCTGCCCAGCTCTTAATTGTCAAAAGAAATCTATTTCCACATAAAAGACTGTAAAAATTGTTATTGTGCAGGGGTCAATGACTATACAATCTTTCCCCGACAAAGCAAAAGGATTTGTATATTGACAAGAAAATTACAAGAGCGGATATAAACGATTAACTACGTGGGTGACTTTGGCAAAATTGGGAGCACCGCTTTGAAAAAGAGATACCTTGGCAACAGAAAAGTAAGCTATTAAGTAGCCACCTCTGAACATTTCTGAAAATTGTAGACATTAACTCATGAGAGCTGATAACTATGACATTTAGTATATATTTACTTCAAAACAAAAAAAATTAAAAGGGGGTGTTGGCTTATGGGCTTAAAGAGAGACGTGCACCCAGAACTATTTTTAAAGGTTATCTGTGGAAAGGATAAGACCACAGAATTAATGGAAAATAAAAAGCCTCCCAGAAGGGAAAAAATGTGGTGTGCATGGCAAATATCAACAAGTGAGCACAGTGAACAGTGGTCAAAGGCATCTTTTCTGTCAAATCAAAGAAGCCCTTTCAATCCGTGATACATTCAACTTCCAGGGTTGTAATTATGGAGTTATTTTTATAGTTTATCTACTCTAAATATATCTTTCTAATAATATATATGGCAGAAAACTGAGGAGATATTATAAACTAAATTCATAGCTATTTCTGGTCAAAACACTGTCTCAAGCAATCTCATGATGAAGATTATAGGGCATCAACCAAATGATTGGCTCCCCCTACTGGTCTTCCCAGGGATGGCATAAAACATTTCTCAAGCCTCGGCCCTTTACAGACCCCTTCTCAGGCACCGTTTGGCCCACCTAGATCCACAGAGTGTCCTACTGCTATAGCACTGAAGACAATCAACTGAATGAGCCTATATTCTTCTAGGCTTTTAATGGAAGGAGCAAAACGTACCTATGCAGGTCATTGCTCTGTGTGGAAAACTATCAAGTGAAGAGCATCTCCTTTATGTTTAGCTACAGATATCAGAAGCCCTTCACTGTTGTTCATTATCGCACATTATCAGATCTCTCTGGGTCATTTGAGCCGGGTGTCCTGGGCTCCTTCAGATCCACCTCCATCTTCTGCTCACACTGTCTGGCTATTATCCCTTTCCAGTTAGAATCATTCCCCTCAGCCCTTGCACCGATGGTCCAAAGGTCAGGAGAATATTGGGCCAGCTGCATCTCTAATACCTTCCGACCTAAGAGACATTTCTGTTCCAATCACGGCCCATGCACCTGCTCTCCTCCTCTTATACCGATGAGTGTCCTCAAAAATCGCTGTAGAAACTTGACAGTCACAGTCTCTCTTTACTAATGCACGGACCATCAGTTCATTCCAAGATCTTATTTTTATTCTCAACTCACCTTTCTCCACTTCTCTGTTAGTCTCTACCCCTCCTTAGCCGCTTCTTACTTGAATTGCAAATCTCAGCCAATTCCTGTAAGGCAGCCTTTGGCTCCTGTCTATGCCTTACTGCCTGCCCCAGGCCTTTGGACCCAAATTCTTGCCCCAAACGGTGACCTCACAGTGCTCACTTTCCCTTCCCAGAGTAGGATTCTGAACCCTGACTCCAACATACTTGCTGGACCCACAACATTGCCGACATCTTCTGGCTGGGCCTGATGCCCAGAAGTCTGAGTTCAGAACACAAAAGCCTGGCATGAAAATATGAATATAAGCTTCCTCTTATCAATTCTGCTTATTTGCCTCTATTGCCTAGATTAGAAATCTTTGATATTAGAATTACACAGGTTTAAACCTGAAAGGGAGCTTAGAAATCCTGTATCTCAGTGACTTCTAGACATTGCTGGTCTGCAAACCTCTGATATCAAGATCTCCTGGGATGCCTGTTAAACATAGAGATGCCTAGGCCCTACCACAGACCTATAAATTCAGAGTTTCTAGGCACTGGTCCCAAGAATCTACATTTTAACAAGCTCCCCAGGCATGTCGGATTCAGAGTTAGACCTAGACATGCTGATTATCAAAGCCTGTCATTTCACAGATGAGGAAACTGAGAGAACAGGAGCTGAAAGCCAGGTCCCACGAGTCCCAGGTTTTTGTTCGTTCATCATAGCACTTTCCAGCACTTTCTCTCCTGCTGGGAGAAGTACTTTGGAACTATCTTGTGTAAGAGCTAGTTATAAAGTCCATTTGCAGTAAAAAGCTTGTTTTGTGAAGAACACAGTGGACTATCTGTTAAACTCTCTCAAAAACCCTCCTTTGAAAAGGTCTGCACACTCCCGAAGGCTGCCATCTCAGGGTGACACGTATTAACTGCTGCAGATTTATGATTTCTCCCCTCACCCCAAACTCACATGGGTCCAAAGCAGGAGGGCCTGCTGAGCTTCAGCAATGAGCTGGAGCATGAGAGAATTATACTGGGATGATTACTTGAGCTATCTGAACTACCTGGTACCCTTTGTTTATGAAGACTACACGAAGCAAGGCAAAGAGCCAAAAGCAAAATGGGAAAGACGCTGTCATGAAGAAAGAACGAATAGGTCCTAGCCCCTCAGATGGCCCCCCTCTTTAGTTGCTTATTGTTGAGCTACAAATTACATGCAACCACTGGCACAAATTCACACAAATAATGTTTTCCATTACGGATACATATTTTGGAAACAAAACAAGTAATGGACCCTTAGCCATTGACATTAATTGAAACAGCAGTATGATTTTTAGATAATACAAATGACAGAGAATTTAAGATAATAATCGAGTCCTTTTCAGCCAGAGCAAGATGGACATAAAACCTATGACAGCATTCTCATGATCTCTCACTTGGTAAAAGTATAAAAGGTCACTTCAAACTTGGTTAAATATAGCAACCAAAGACATGAAAGACACAGTCACCTGGGAATACTAGGTTGTTTTCTTGATGTGGGGTGGCTCGGCCCCCCCTGAGAGCTTGGTGTGAATATAATAACAAAATAGGGCCCGGGGATGAATCAAGAAATAGCAGGTGGGGCTCTGAAGAGTTATAATAACAACGTGAAAAAGGCGCTGCCCTTATTATATATGTGATCAGAGGGAACATGAAGACTATTTGGATATGAGTTTCGCTAGCTCTAAATGTAACGTAGATGGAAACACTTGCGTGGCAGTTGCCTACAAAACCATCAGAAAGGTTACTAGAAGTCTGTGCTGTGTGTGTAGTTGCTAAGGTTAAGAAATTTCAGTTGTTGTCTCTGCTTTTCAACCCATTCGTATTTTGTTCACCTGTAAAGAGAGAACAATGACACAAACTTCCAATTCGATGACAAAGAATCAACAGCCTTCCTAGCTTGGTCTCTCTCCTGGGCATTCCCATAGTACATTGTGTGTAAAGCCCATGCGGAATTGTACACATTGTGGTGTAGTGACGGTCTAGACTTACAAATTCACCTCCTCAGCATGAGTGTGCTCTGAGGCTAGCCTACACGTCTCAACCATCTTACTCCAACACCTAGATAGGCTCTGGGTACACAGGAGACTCTCCATGTACATTTGCTAAATGAATAGGTGTGGGTGAACGAATGAAAGAGAAATCAAAGGGCGCTGACTGGCCATCGTGGATGCTGAAAAATGAAAACTTTAGTCAATCCATCAATTGATTTGCCTGCATGGCACCAAACGAGCAACCTGCTTGCTTTTTTCTCCCTCCAAATACCCAGGCATTTCAGGTTATGTTGCCACTCAACCAGAATTGAAAGACATAAACTATCTTAGCCGGCTGCACAAGACTCGGAAAACGCACATATATTCTGCCTTTAGTTTTACCCCTTAGGAAATGGTCTGCAACTGTGCGTGGTATTTTGAAAAAAGTCTCTATTATCGAAGGAAACCACAAGGACTTTATTAATGTTATCTCATTAATCTTCAAAAGATAGCTGTAAGGCAACAGCAAATTTTACTGACAAGGAAACAATTACAAAGGAGGCTGAATGGCTTGCTTCAAGTTATTAAGTTAATTACTGACTCAGTTGACATTTGACACTGTGGATATCCTCCTTCCTAAATTGCTTTCCCTTGACCTCCATGACACTAAACTATTTTCACTCTTTCCTTTCTCTTAGGCATTTAAGCTTCTTTACGGAAGAATGAATTTAACGTTAAATCCATTCATTTGTATCACTGCAAATTGTCTTTATCAATGTACCTATACGTGCGTAGCTAGGTTTACAGACTTTCTGATGTTCTTTCTCATGTACTGAGACAACTGCAGCAGAGTAGTTGAAAGCATGAACTCTGGAGCCAGAATCCATCCTTTCAAATCCTGGCTAGATGTGTGACCTTGAGTCAGTCACTTAATCTTTCTGTACTTTGGATTCTCTACCTGTAAAATCAGGATAATGATAGTAGCTCACCTCAGAAGGTTGTTCTGAGGGTTACATGATAAAAAATATATATATATGAAATGCTTAGCACCGTGCCTGGCATATAATAAGCAATCAGTGTTAGCTATTACTAATAACACTATTTCATAGACACATTTCCATCTAACTAAGCAATGTTCCATGGTGTTAATACATCATGGCGTGCTTAGCCAACTTCATCTTGCATGACTTTAGGGGAGTTCATAGGAATTTGGAAAATTTTTGAAAATCAAAAACAGGAGGTGGATCACATCCATCATTTTTGTTATTCGCTGGGGTTTCTTCAAATTCATTCACTGGTCCATCTTCCTCCCTCTCCCACTCCATCCTAGTCCCCTCTTTATCCCCAGGCCTTTGCTACAACCCCAGCCCAAGCACTCAGCACCTCATAATTTTGTTTAATGGGGCCCACGTAGGATGCATGGTGAACTAATAAAGCCCCCACCAAAGTGAAGTAATATGGCGTTAGATCACAACGCACCTAGCAACATCTTGTGCATGGCGCCTTTCCATAAATGCCATGTGGATAGACAAAATGGGATGGTTACGGGGACCATATGAAAGAGGAGGGCTGGAAGCAGGCTGGGGCCAGACTGGGAAGGGACCTAGACACCATGCCACAGAGTTGAGGTTTGATCTTATAAGCTATGGAGAGGCACTACATTTTTCTGACTTAGGCAAAGTGGGAAAGAAAAGAAGAGAATGCTACTTGGAGGCCAGGAAAGCAGTTTATGGCTTCCTAACTATTCAATAGTAAAGTTCATTTCTCTTTAGCCTTAAGAAATAGTTTTAATTATATTAAACTTTGAAACTGCCCAACTATTTCAGAGCATCCCTCTTCTTACTTGTCCCTCCCCAAGGAGGCTTTTTTTTTTTTTTTAGTGGTCTAATATTTGCGTTTGTACAATTATTTTAATAACAGATTCTGCTTTTCTAGGAGAGAGTTCAGCCACACCTCAATTTAAGTGCCTTTGTGTCTTATAACATTTAAGAGAAACAATTTGTGTCCAAGATTACCCTGCCTGAAAGACAGGTAGTTGTTGGTGGCCTGGGAAGCCTGGACGTGAGCTAATTGTGAGTTCCAGCTAGTCAGTTTCACAATAATTACCCAGCTCTGAAAGCAATCTCTATGGGAACATATAATTACCTACCAACTTGCTTTGACAACACTGGAACTGCAGTCTGTGACAGCCACCCTCCAGAAATGTGGTCCTTAGCCTCAAAATGAAGCAGGTTCTACTGCTAATGGTCTAGAAGGAGATCAATGGGTAGCATCACCACTTCAATCAAACCCCTCACAGTATACTTGGGCCGTTGGCACCCCAGAAGAAAGGAAAACAATGAACTTGAGTACCTGGATGAAAATTTCCCATAAAGACTCCAAAGGATTTCTGTTTTAGTAGCATTATAGTAGTGAATAGCAACTCATCAGGGACCTTTCTCCATAATGGCTTATTCCAAATATTTATTTTTCTCATATCTCAAGCCCTGTGGAATTACAATGCTCCCACTGACTTACTGAATATTATTGCAGAAATGATGTTCTTGGTATGAAAGATATTGTATTTCCTCCCCCGATTACAGCCTTACATTTTGTTCCTTTTTAATTCCATATCTTTTATTATTTTTCTCTCTGAATCGATCCTCGGCATGTATAAAGGTAGCTCCCTATTCTTTTCCAACTGTCTCACTGATGGAAAGTTCTCTGGCAACGTGGGCTAGAAGGAAATCTCTCTCAGTCTCATTTCCTTCCCTTCAAAAGTAAACCCACTGGCCTGCCTCATCCACAAAAATGTAATGGGAATGTTTCCCTGTCACATTAGTCGGTCCTGCTGCAGGAAGAGCAAAAGGCCAGGCCAGATGGCGACTGTCACAGCTGGCTGGCTACACTGCCAGGATCACAGAGGCCAGGGCTGGGCCAGGTGTCACGGCTCAGAATGAGGCAACGGGGGACTCCATGAAATGACTTTAAGGCCAGGCTGACAGGAGACCAATAAAGCACTTTTTCGACAAACTGAGAAAATGACTTGCACCACCCTCTCTACTAGCTGACCTCTTCTGTTTGCAAAGGGGAGCTCCAGATCTTTGGCCACAGTGATATACTGAAGTAGACTCCTCTTCTGAAACCTTCGGACAAGGCTGATGAAGTAGCAACTGGGCGTAAATGTGCCCCAGGAAGGTGCAGAAGAGGCAAGGAGGAAGGAAGGGAACTGGACAAGGCTAAGAAAATGCGATAGCGCAAAGCTCCCCTTACCTGGTTAGCCTCCTTCCCTGAGCACAGTGAGCACATGCTCTGTGCCAGGCACCTGTACTAATGGTTCCGCGAGCCCAGAAGAGAATCAGGGATGATTCTCGCCCTAAAGGCATTTCCTGCCTGGTGTGAAATCCAACCTCTCCTATGCCTTTAACAGCTTATTTAGGGTTCCCGGGGGCTTTAATCTTCTCGGGACTTCCGAGAACAGAAATTCATAATTCCTTTTGGGTCAGAAGCACTGTCATTTGCAAAGACCTCCATGAATCATGCAAACCAGTGATTCATCAGTGAGCCCATTCCCAAAATAGCAATTGCTCTGAGAAGAGACAGCCCTAAATGCTACCAGTGGGATCCTACTTATGGATGACCCCAGATACTCCCTTCCATCTTCTCTGTGGGAGACAGAGTATTAGCCCTAAGCCCCTGGCCGGGCACCAGTGCCACATCATGGCTAATCAGGTACTCTGCGAGCTCACATGCTCTGCTAGAGGCTGGGACCTCCACCGTAATTTCTACCACTTGCTAAATTTCATCTCTATGGAAAGTATAATAAAAAGGTGGCTATCTATCTGAGGAGCACTTGTTAGAGTAATCAAGCTTGAAATGGTGATGGAAATGCAAATCTGACGTTCCATTTCATGAACAGAAGGGAAAGCAGAGCCCAGCAGAGCAGGTCAGCTACCTCTGGAAGGGCTCAGTGCTCGCCTTTTTTAATTCACGGAAACACTGCACCTCTCAGCATGTCTCTTTACATGTCCTATTCCATCTGCCCCTCCCTATCCCCTCTCTCTCTCCCTCTTATTCTTCTCCTTGTCCCCGTTTCCTCTTCTCGTCCCTCCCCTTGCACCTTACTACACAATGCAAGTCCTGACCAGACTTAAGGGCCATCTCTGCTCATCTGTGGCTGCCCGAGGGATGGTGCGTGCCCATTCCAACATCAAACACAAATGAATTTTGGGTCCTCGGCTCCATCAGGTTGCCTATGCTTCTGCTCCCTGACAACCAAGGAATGACCAGAGAGACCGAGACTGGATGCCTATCATATAGACTTTCTGCACCTCGTTGCCATGGTAACGGAGCTCTGTCACAAGAATAGGTGCCACATCTATGCACACAGGCTGCTAAAGCTTTCAACTCTGACAGCACGGAAGCAGATTAGCAGAGGCTAGCCCTGAGAGCTCAGGAGGCCGGTAGAGGCCGGCAGATGCCAAAGGGTCAGGTGGACAGAGAGGCTTGTGCATCCACAGCAGACATCCAGCCAAAACAACGTGCTCATGGAACAGGTATCCCAGAACTCAGTGTGGTCAGGAGAGCCTGAGCAGACAGAGCCCCGAGCCAGGGGCCATGGGCCTGGAGGTGCTGGGACCACAGGAAGCCTAGGTGCCCCCTCCCCTTCCTGATCCGCGCTTCCGGACTGTGTTCTTAGGAGCTGTTTGACAGCTGGCCCCACTCACAGGAACATAGGCTTGTTTCAGGCGGTGTGGAGCAATTCTAGACCATGGCGTAGATTTGCAAAGCTTTCTGGGGTCCCTAAGGTGAGCCGGAAAGCTGCACTTTACAGGGCCTGGAGCCATGGGCCAGTAAGGCTCAAGTATCCCGGGGTGGGTTACCTTGTTTTCAAGTTCTTATTAACGAAGTTGAACTTTCTTTTCACTTCTCTGTGCTGGCCTGCAACTGAGCGACGGGGCTTTTCACCATGGCAACACTTCGTTTGTTTGTTTTTTTAATTTTTTTTATTTTAAAGATTTTATTTATTTATTTGACAGAGAGAGGCACAGCGAGAGAGGGAACACAAGCAGGGGGAGTGGGAGAGGGAGAAGCAGGCTTCCCGCGGAGCAGGGAGCCCGATGCGGGGCTCGATCCCAGGACCCTGGGATCCTGACCTGGGATCCTGACCTGAGCTGAAGTCAGATGCTTAACGACTGAGCCACCCAGGCGCCCCGGCAACACTTCGTTATTGCACCTCGCTGGCAGAAGGCCTCTTCGGGCTCAGAGGCGATGCTATTGTTCTCCAGCACAGTGTAGAGTGGGACAGGTACCTGAAGAGGGCTTTGAGGAGATGCTGACCAGAGGAACCTCTTCGTTTTCCTCCTTCCTTCGTTCTGATGCATCCTCCAGAGTCAAGTGAATACCAAGACATACCCCAGAGGCAAAGAGATTATTTTCAGAAGGGCCACACCTCTGCGCACCTCCATTAACGTGGATAACTGAGAGCTGACTGTAAGTGTTTGGATCCTTGGAAAACAAAACTCAGTTTTATAAACAACTGGGCCTTGTTTTAAGGGGGGAAAAACCCCTGATATTGGTTTGTATGACACTTCCCAACATTAGGGTTTTTAGGACACATTAAACAGTATCGCAAGTCAGAGCAGATTGGATTCATTAATGGAATTGGACCGCCTCTCTAAACATCAGAGCAACGTTTTAGTAACAAGAAACCTTACTTCCTCCACTTAGTTGAGCTGGAAAATTAATGTAGTGTGCTTCTGAAGAAACACATAATGAACATGATGAATTTTCATCATCTTGCTGGAAAGTGATTCTTTATGTTCTTATTCCAAATTTACAGCAAGTGAATTTAACGTTCCAAAGCTGCTGAGCCTTTTTAAGACCTCACTATCAATTTGTGGGGCGCTGTAACTGATTCTGACCTGGAATTGATTAGTGCTTTCTGAAAAACGCACGTGTAGCAAATTGCTGCACTTCAAGATAAATCAAGTGATTTGGGGGAGTTACACTTTATTTACATTTCTTCTAAGGAGAAAACAGCCCTTACCTGAGTATCCTGCAGAGAGGCAGGGATCCAAACTGGTTCTGTGATTTTCATAGGAAATTTGTAATCAGGGAGTTAAAAAACTCCATCCGTAACCAGGAGCCCATGCTGACCAGCTCCCGGGCAAAGCTGATCTCAAAAACACCCACTGTTGCTTGGTCAAAAGTCATAGGCCACAAATGGCATCCCAGAGCACTGAGAACCCCCAAGGACATGGATGCTCTAGGCAGATGTTACAATATTTCTTTTTTTTTTTTTTAAACTGAGCTATAACTCACATACCATAAAATTCACCCCCTTTAAAGTGTATAATTTCGTGGTTTCTGGTGTATGCACGAAGATGCCCAACCATCAGCACGGTCTGGTTCCAGAGCATTTTGATCACCCCAAAAAAGAAACCCTATACACATTAGCAGTCACTCCCCATTCTCTGCTCCCCTCTCCCAGCCCGGGCAGCCGCTCCTCTACTTTCTGTCCCTATGGATTTGCCTATTCTGGACAATCATTCCTCATTGCATAAGGGCTTTGGTCTTTATACTGCTTTTAAAGTAACCACTGGGTCTTTCCCTGTCGGAAACAGTAAATCTGTAGGAAATGTTGAGGTGGTTCCCTCTGAAATTCAGGTTCCCATACCAGTATGCAACTTCCTTGAGAGCAACTTCCCTTGGGGACCTTTACTTGTAGATGGAGATGGCTGCTTCCAGCACTGCCTGAGCACAGATCTTCCCGCCAGGTGTGATTCTCTCTTCCTCCCTTGGGAAAGTGGAGCACGGTGGTGGTCTTTGCTGTTTGTCAGAGACAGGGTAGATTTAAATACCTCAAAGCCAGTTCCAGGCTGTTGGCCAGACGCAGGACAGCTAAGTAGACTCCAGAGTCAGGTGAACTAAGTCCAAACCACAGCTCTACCCACGTTTTACGGGTTACAGGCTGGGTGATGATGGGCAAGTTACATGACCTCTCTGAGCCTCAGTTTCTCACCTTCAAAAGGGAAATGGTAGGACCAACCTCACGGGATTGATTTATTTTGAGGACTAAATGAGATATAGATAGATAGATATAAATATAGACGGATAGCTTGGTACCACACCAGGCATTAGTAAGATTTCAATAAATGATATCTAAAATGAAATGCCTATTGTGGGCCAGGTACTGGTTTTTGCATTTGCTGGTTGCTTCCTTACTGTGAAGCACACACCAGCAAAAGGAGAGATGAGATTCTGAATATAAGAGCTGGCTATGCCTCTGAAAGATATCGATGTAATAAGATGACATGATGTCTGATCAAGTATGTGAAACTGATATCACATCAGTAAACACTAGTCCCAGATTAATTTCTTGACAGGCAAGGCGAGTTGACATTCTCAGGAAATTAAAATTCAACATGTTCTTTCTGCAAATACTATAGTCCATGAAAATCAATATGTTTTACCCTGACTATATGGCAGTTTCTCCAGTAATATAGCAACAGCCATTCATGCACAGTATAATATGAAATCTATAGATCAATAAGCCCTTTGATTTATAAAAAGTTACAGCAAGTCACCAGGGAGAAAAGATCTAGAAAAGATAAATGTCTCTCATCAAAAGGCTACTTTAAATATAATCCTGTCAAAATAAAGAATACGTATCTTATACAGTATGTCTGAAAACCCAATAGGATTTTTAAACACAGTCAGGCATCTATCTTCACTAATAAAAAGTTCAAAGTCAAATATTTTATAACTGCACGCACAGGCTATCCAGCAGGTGGACAAAAACAAAGGGACTACCATCGGACTCTATCTTTAAGTGGTTATTTAACTCCTTTCTCAGGTTGGATGGATAATAACTTGGTGCTTAATACTGTTTATAGCAATAGAAAATGATCACAAAGCAGTGGGATCCCAGCAGAATTCCATTTCTAGAGGATTTCCTATAATCTTAAAGAATTAGGGCCATTCAAATCCCTGGCCCAGGACACTATCCGAGCCTCATAAAATTCCAGATGGGAGCCGCTAACACTGACCAAAGGAAATCAGGAATCTGATACCGTCGTGTGTCATTAACCTGACATCGGAACACACACATTTTTCTCTCACTCATTAGCAATAGCCATGGAAAGGGAACACTCTGGGACTTCCCAAGGATCCCGTGGCTCTAAGAAACAACGATTCACTTTTTGGATCTTTTTCCCACCGTGTTGTGGATGCTCTTTACTCCTTCTGGCAGTCACGCTTTGGTTCTAGATAGGAGAAACATTGGACGAGGTGGTAAAGAATCTCTAGGAATCCAATTAACCATTTCCATTCCAGCACAAAGGAAATTTGAACAGGGTGGACTGAACAGAGAATAGTGGTAGGTGCCGAAAGGCCCCCACACTGCTGCCAAGTAGCAGTGAGGTTGGTCCTCTGCTTAACAACTCCTAGCCTAGCCTAGCCTAGTCAGCTGATCTGGCTTCCGGCCTACCTCTGTCACTAACTAACTGTATGATCTCTGGAAGTGGCTTTTTTTTTTTTTAAGATTTTATTAATTGAGAGAGAGAGAGAGCACAAGAGTGGGGTGGGGGCAGAGGGAGAAGCAGACTCCCCGCTGAGCAGGGAGCCCAATATGCGGCTCCATCCCAGGACCCCGGGATCATGACCTGAGCCGAAGGCAGACGCTTAACCCACTGAGCCACCCAGGTGCCCCTGGAAGTGGCTTTAATCTTCCAGGCCTCTGTGTCCACATATGTAAACTGTGGAGGTGGAGCTAGATGCTCTATCTTTCTCTGCATCCTATGATCCAGTTCCAAGACCCTTGGCCACTCTCTGTTTTACTCTTACCATCATGATTTGGAATGCAGAAGATCGGACACACCCACTCCCAAAGAGACCTTCATTTGGTAAGTCGGTGATTTAGGCTTTCATTACTAATTTCCCAGGCGCTGTGTTAGCTCCTGGGAGTTAAAGAGAACTATGTCTCTGCCCTCAAAGATTTTTGATGAGATATATACCTAAGATCCAGAAGCATCTGCAATAGTCCAAGGGAAACACTGCTAGCTTCCCAGGTAAAGAGATCTAGCAACCAAAGGGAGGGCATGACAAAAATTTAGGGGAAACAACTCTGCTCCTGGGCTCTAGGTCAAGACCCAGACAGTGGGCAGAAGTAAAACTTGAATTTAGGGGTCTGTTCAGATCCTTGGAGAGGGCACCAAGGGCCTCAGTTGCGGGGTTAGGCATTTCTCACTATTACCAATTCGCCAAAGCTCAGTGACAAATTCCTTCTTCTCAGGTAGGACTCAGCCTCCTTGTTTCACCTCTGAAACAAGAGCTACAGTGCCTTTGCCTGCTCAAGAGCTTTCTCCATTTTCGCCTTCCTACCCCCAGCTCACGTCACAGCCCCTTCTTGCCCTGCGCATGACCGCTGGTAGAGAAGAATACGGTAAGGGTCAAATGCTACTTTGGGCCGCCGTCAGCTAGGTTTATGATTTAGACAAATTACTTTTGATGCCAAACCTCAACCTGGTCTTTTTCTTCCTCCCCCACACTACCACCTGACATTTATTTGTATGGATTCCAGAGCACTCTAAAGAGGCAGACAGTGAGGCTCAGAGAGGAGAAATGACTTGCCCAAGGCTACACAGCCTACAAATACAAAAATCCTTAGATATTCCAAAGAATATGTGCATGACAATAAGGAAGGATGTCACCAGGGAAGGCAAACGGGACCAGGCGGCTACTATGAGGATTCACAGCAGAGGCTTCACTTTGACAAATTTACCATGGTCTGAAATTTGGTCAATTTTGCCCATCCAGAAATCTGATTTTGCCAGCATCGTAGGTGCTCATCTGACTCATGCTTAAAAAAAAAAGCCCCCAAGATGTGCACCTGGCCAGCTCATTCAGTAGAGCATGCGACTCTTGATCCTCATGATTTCGAGCCCCATGTTGGGCGTAGACTTTATTCAAAAAAAAAATTTTTTTAAAGCTCCCAAGAAAGTGGCATAAATAATTAGAATGCCTGGGTACTGACTTGCAATGTGAATTATTACTACTGGGGGACCAGATTCTCACATTCTCTGGCCACGCTCTCCACAGACAAGCTACATGAAAAGGATGAATTATAATCAGAAGGTTGATGGGTGAGTCTGGAATCATAACCAGGTGAGTTAGTGAAATCATGTAAAATTTCAGTGGCATCAGGTGTCCACAATGAAGATAAAGCTGCCATAGGAAGTGGCCCTTTGACACCCACAGACTTAGAGCTGGACAGGCTCTGCCCTAGTTACTCTCTCCAGCTTCTGTTCTCATTGACATATTACTTCTTTAACAACGTTAATACCTCCCGGTGACATCTCTCTGGTTTGATCTATTGCATCTTGTTTAAAGTTTAATTATCAGAGAACAACCTACTTCCAGAGTCTTCAGGGGACATCTGTCACCTCCATGGACTACCAATCAAGACCAGGTTTTCTGATTCTGAGTCTGCAATGCTTTCCACTATCTTGCTGCCTCACCATCAAATGGGGATGATCCCATATCCTTCACGGGAGAAAAATGAGACAGGCACAAACAGGCTTTGAAAGTACCATGCCGATACAAGCTATTATCGTTTTAAAATCAGCACACATGGATCTTTTGTCATCCTTCAACTTTACCAAAGACAGTGGTAAACGAGAGCAGAGAGCACTTACTGGAGAATTTCCAAGAGAGGAAATTTCTCAGTCAGCTGAAAACTTGGGGAAACTCCTGGTTAACTACTGTTTTTATTTAAGCTCCCCCAGGCTATCACTCCTTTCCCAAACAGTGCTGATGCAAGATATACGATGAAATGAGGTCAATGAGTGCCGCCCACCCCCCCCCCCCCAAGCCAGGGCCGGGAGAAGGTAGGGTCATCAGTGCGCAATTAGTTGCCAACTGATAAATGAGGAGTCAATTGGCTGAAAGACGTGGAAGAAGTGAAGATCCGCAAAAAAAAAAAAAAAAAAAAAAAGATATACCGGCTGATTTATGAGGGGGAAAGAGGAAGAGGAAGGGGGGAGAGAGGATGGGAATGAATCTGAAAGCCCCGAGAAAGAAGTACCTGTAGCAAAGAGGTCCTCGATAGCAGCAAGCACCAGAGGCAAAGAATTCCTTCCCCTCCCACCAGCCACATGGAACATTTCTCTCCCCGGGAAGAGGAGGCGATCATTTCCTCAGGAGATTGATTACACTCACACAGGCCATACTAAAAGTTGACCTCAGATTATACTCATCATATTTCACTTCAAACTCTCATTTTTTGATTGTCACATGTGTCATTCTCTGAGTCAGTGGTGGGGAGAGGAAAAGGTACATTATTGTCGAAGATGAAATATACTTATCTTTCAAAAGGACATGTTTTCTGCTAGAAATTTCTGTATTCTGAAAATGCTCATTAAAAAAGAAAACAAAACAAAACAAAAAACACATTTTCCTCTGGTAGTAAAAAACCCGAGGTAAATAAATGCCAGAGCAGTCACCTACTACACCCCTACAACGCACCTACTGGTGTGTTCGCACCCGTGTCCGTAATTACGCTGTCAGATATGACACCGTATCTACATATGATAATAGATTTGAGAGAGATGAGCGTCGGGCCTTAAAGGTCAACTAGAAAAATCCTCCCACCCAATCTTGGAACCATTATGTGAAAAGAAATGAGAAAGAGAGACTAATTCTTCTGAAGACAGAACCTAGGCCAAACCACACAGTACAGATAGTTCCATGAAAGGAACAGGAGTCGGGAGGTAAGAGCAGGGAGGGCAGAGGGCATGCCGGAAAGTGCGTGTGGGGCGGGCCCTCCACAAAGGCAACCATCTCCTCTGTCTCTCCTCAGGGGCTGCCCTGCCATGTGGATGAGGGTTCCAGCTCATTAGTACTTTGACCCTGTCTCTGAATCTGATGACCTTTGAGCATCACCCCTCCACTTTGTGAATAATAGAGACCTTCCCTCCACAGAGTCCCCCTGACTTGGCTCCTTTCAAAGCCAGCCAACACAGCCCTCCCCACCAACATGGAATCCAGGAGAATACATGGAGCAGCCATTGTGCTGGGCAGGGCTGGGGAGGTAGGGGGAGAAACAGCAAGTGACCCGATGCTGCAGCTACCCCGGAAACCCATCCTCTGAGGTACAAAGGCCACCCGATGCTCAACTGGCTAGTCCCAGGCAGCGCAGGACTGCAGCCGTTCACGTGGGGGACTGCCGACTCTCCCATGCAAAAGATACCTGTCAGGCACAAACATTTAGCCATTGGGCCTCTTCGCAGCAGGGCGGTCACCTTAATCCATGTTTGTGTGTCTCTTCCTGACCCAGGGTCTAGCTATCTACCTGCTATAGGGAAGAAGCTCAATAACCATTTTTTTTTTCCTGCTATTTCACGTAGCTAGAGCTCATAGAGAAGAACACTGGCTTTGGACTCCGGGAGCATGTACTCTAGTGGTCCCTCCACCACTGAAGAAGCTGTGAGTATTGAAGACGGTCTCTCCCCCTCTGGCACCTCAGCTCCTTCAGTGCGTTCCAAATGACTCGTTCCCTTACTTCGTTGGGCTCTCCTTCCAAACACTCCCTTCTTGGCCAGGCTTTCCTCACCACCCTATCTGTCACCACCACCCACAGCCCTCTTTACCTCTGCCCTGCTTTACTTTTTCTTCATAGCACCGACCATAAAACTGAAATTGCCTTGTTCGTTCTTTTCCTTCATCCCTCCATCTGTCTATTCATTCATTCATGATTTCCTTGTTGGCTGTCTCTTTGCCCTCCGTCCCCAGCCCCACCGATAGAATTTTAATTCTGTTAAGGCAGGGATTTTTTTTTCCTTGTCACTGCATCTTTCTTTTTTAAGATTTTATTGATTTATTTGAGAGAGAGAGAGTGAGCGAGAGAGAGAACATGAAGGGGGGATACAGAGGGAGAAGCAGACACCCTGCCAAGCAGGGAGCCCGACGTGGGGCTCCATCCTGGGACCCCAGGACCGTGACCTGAGCCGAAGGCAGACGCTTAACCGGCTGAGCCCCCCAGGCACCCCCTCGTCACTGCATCTTGTTCGCTGCTGTCTCCCTAGCTACAGAGAACAGGGCCTGGCACCTAGTAGGTGCTAATAAATATCTGTCGAATTAAAAACTGAAGGCACAGTAGATGCTCAATAAACATGTGTCGAGGAAGACAATGAAGGCGGTGGGCTGGAGGAGCTCAAGGCCCTTCCCAGAGCTGAAAGTCCACGGACCATGGCGGCACTCAAGGGCACTCCGCACTAGCATGTTCTGATGAGGATCTGCCATTCCAACAGGCGCCTCCCCAGCTGCCCCCAAGTGCTAAGTGAGGGCTCTCGTGCTGGTCTCCCCCTGGTTCCCCGAGTTCGGCGATCCTGCTCCTCCGCACCTCTCCGAGCCGGACACCGGAGGGCAGTATACCCACACTTACTGCTTCCCTCCAGCAGAGGGCCAGAGGTAGGGGGACTCCAAGTTCCAGATAAATGGCAGGACTCGGGTGTCAAATTGGCATGTCAGGACCGGCGCCGAGCTGCCCCCTGATGTGAGGAGCTGCAGACTGCAGGACAAAGGGTTCAGTAAAGACTTCATTCAAAATTTGTAACATGGAAATCAAATGTGAACAACAGACCCCAAAACCATCTGTTCTTGCCAAAGCCAGGACAGACTCCATGGCTAGCTGCCAGAAGTGTCCTGGGTTGTTCTCTACACACTAAGGGAGGGAGCCACGTTTCGCTGTGACAAAAGGCCCTGATGCAAAGGGCTGCCAAATGTAATCTTTTTTTTGATGGATTCTCTTTAACTAGAGTAATATAATAAAATGATAATGATAATCTTTTGGTTTATGATTATCCCGAGTTATCACCGCCCCCCAAAACAAAGCCAACTCCTGGCATCAAAGGAAGCTGACCTTACAAGCTGATTATTTGCGTCTCCGAGACATTTATCATTGGAACTTGGTGACAATGCATTTTAATTAAAACATGGTACCCATTATAATAAGTTGGGGAGTTTTAAAAAGGGGTATAATTAAATCCAAAAATTGAACACCCTGCTACAATATTAAATATGTGCGTCAAAGTATATATAAAGAAAAACTTATTACACTTAACAAGTATGGGCATACGCATGTAATTTCTATTAAGAAATTTAAGGGCTTAATGAGAACCCAAAACCCTTCAACATGTGAATTTCTATTGCGATCGCATATTCTAGTGCTTTTGAATTCTTCGCTGCTGACATATACAAATTTAATTTTAACCATACCTTCTTGTGAAATAAAAACCTTGATGCTCTTAATAAATATACTTGAAGTCTTATATCCGAGCAGACTTTCCTCATATTTTTTCCTAAGTCACCAAACTCAGAATATCCTCTCCGCACCCTGGGTACATCCTTTTATGGACTCCAGTCTTCCACACAACCCCTCAGGCTGCAACTGCAGACTGCTCACAATGCTACCAGCCTATATATTTGTGTGGAAAACCAGCAATCTCTAGCTTCAGAACTAGATCATTGCCTTGGACCTCTGAGAGGTTTTGTATGGTATTTCTTCTATAAACCTGTGTCGCCTCCCTGTAAGCTTTTGGTGAATTAAAGTGTTCACTTGGAACGAGATAAGCTGGGCAGGCTTGTCCCTGCAAGTTCCTGTTAATAAAGTTGAGAGGGTTTCGACCCTCAGGAGGTGAAGAAGAAAGAGCTGGTCCATCTTGGGCTGTCGGAGGTGATCATTTTCCGTCAGCCCCCTGATAAGTGCCAGCAAATGTATCCCTTTTAGCATCATTTAAACCAAGCTAATATGGGAGGCTTCTCCTCTATCTGTGCACGAGGCAGCAGAATGAAAGAAAAAAATAAACAAACAGCTCTAAACTTATTTAAATAACTCCACCGAAAAGGCAGAAAGGCAAAGCCTCTAAAGCAATGTGTGCGGAAAGCTGGTTCCGTTTGGGGCTTTGAATCCCGAGCGCCCTAGATTCGCTTCACCTGGACAGGGTGTGGACCCCGGGAAGCAATGCTTGGTGTCTGCTCCAGTGTTAGCTTCTTATCATTTCTACAGAGGCTTTAGTTTTTAATCAAGAGAACAGGAAGTAAGCTGAAGGCAATAAAACACAGAACAGAGCAGGGCCCGTGAATTCCAGGATAAAAACGTAAGTGCTTGAGAATGTCCCTAAGCACAAAGGAGGCCTCGTCGTTTGTGTGAAATTTGCTAAGAAGGAATGGAAGGAGTAGACGGCTAAATATAGCTTACTGAAAATATATGAAGTCTACACCGGGGTCAGTCACCTCTTTAGCCTTGAAGGCTGGCAGATGGGGGGCGGAGGGGAGAAAGAGTGGACCATATGCCTCTTCCTTTTCTCGACTCCTTCCTCCCAGTGCCTCTCTGGCTTTCTCCCATTCCCTTCCTCCTCCTGCTTCCACTCATTATCTGTTCCTCCCCACCCTGTGGAAGAGAAAGACCACAAACCTAAATCGGGGTTGTAGACCTGCCTCCACAGTGGCCTTGGGCACCCCAGAGCCTAAATGTACCCGATCTCCACAGCATCTCCACTGTCAATACTCTTCCCTATGATAAAACGTTGGCTACTGCATGGCTGAAGATGCTCATGGCTTCCCAGTCTAGTTTAGGGAAGATTTAAAAATCCATCTGGTGAGCAGTAAGTAGAAGAACAGATTCCAGGAGGCAGAAACGATGGCACCCATTGCATTCCTCCCCCTGAATCTGTCATGGCATATTGAAAATACCTATTTATCCATTTGTCTTCCCCACTGGACTGTGAACCCCTAGAGGCTAGGAACTGTATCTCTCGTCTTTATGTCGCAGTATTTACCTCAGAGTCTGACACAGAAAGGGGCCATTTAATAAGTGTGTGTTTAACCGAACCAAGCCCCTGTGTATCCACAGGCAACAAAATGGTGCCTTCAGCCTAAAATACGCCAACTGAGAAGAATGTCATGCGTGGATCCTAGGATGTTTCCAAAACTTAGTAGTTAAAACACATATGGCTAATCCAACCAGAAAGCAACTGGTATAATCAAAAGAAGCAAGGAACATTTAAAAAGCTGTTACATTCCTCAGGAACAATGTCCTTTGGAAAGACTATCCTTTATCTGCCTGTCAGGGACCATGTCCTTCCCTTGCGGTAATTCACATAAAGTGGTCATAGCCATGAAAAACTACAAAGGCAAAGAGTCTGCTTATGCTTTGCTAGGATTAGATATTAAATAAATGGATAAGGGTCACACGTGGTCCCAATTCCAAGTTCATGTTGCAATGCCCGGTCAAGGTTGGGTGAGGCAAGAGAAAATTTCCAGCTTCTATTCTGAACAACCTGGCTTAGGCCCGAGAAGATAGATTGTCATGAAAACTATCCAGGGAAGTGTAATTTTTCATTCAAATCTTCAAAAAGAAAAAAAAAAACAGTAAAACAAGTTTACTATCTTATGTATCTAAATACTTATGAACTGAAAATCTGTTTTTAAAAGGTTATATTACAAGTAATATAAATTATCTTAATGCTTTGAAATGCACATTATGTGCTAGAATACTATTCTATTTCCCTGAACAGCTACCATATGAAAAATGGTGGGCTAGCTCTCTCATAAGCATCTGGAATAAACAATCATCATCTATATAGCACATGGAGCAAGAGTCCTATGGGCAGTGCCTAGGGCCATTTTTCATAGTTTACTATTTCAGTAATTTTGATTTTTCTCTTTTAAACTCAGAAGGCAGTAAGAGCCATTTCCAACACACACCAACAAAATTCCATTTCTGTATGCTGAAGTGTAAGTACAAAATCAACCCTAAGCTGATAGTTTTTAAAGGACCCCAGTTTAAAAATATGACTCTCCATCATGTTATGACAAATCCTTAAATGTGCCTGAAGAGAAATGTACTGACAATTTAGACCTTAGCTATAGTAGTACTGAGAAATGTGTGAACTGAGAGAAGATAAATGGTTTTAAGTTAAAGCAAGGTAATTAGGGATTGGGTATACCTTATCTGAGACTTAAAACAGAAACTACTCAAAAAGGCAGCCTTCTCAAAGTCTGGAACATTCTCTATTCCTACAGATCAGTTCAGTGCTTATTTAGATGAGGTTTCTCTAACATCCCACTGCCTCAGTTACTTGGGGGGTCACCACTCAAATCAGGATTTCTGAGGACACATTTTTCCAAACTAACCAACAGTTTAAGTGGCACAATTTATAAACTGTCAGAGATAACTTCCTCTTTTTTCAGTCTTCTAGGAATCATTAACATTTTTTAGCTTTGCCCCCACAGTTAAACTCACTCGATTTCATCACCACTATTTTCTGAGTGACTATAGACAACCCCTCCTTAGAACTCCTCCTGGTAGGCCAGCCCTACCTAGCTTCAGGATAATCTCCAAAGCTAGGGAAGCTCCTAGGAGGCCCAGCGCTCAGGGTCAAGTCTCCCTGGGCCTCCAGTCCTCCTCTGACATTTTACCCTGGTTGCAGTAACTGGGCTTTTGGTAACTTCTTGTGATTCACACAGCTGGGTTACTTCCAGTCATCCTGGCCCATCCTGACACTATCTTGCCTGTGTTCCTGTCTTGGCTTCCCGGCCAGAATTTTAGTTCTGGATTGCCTTGCCACTGCTCCTCAGGGTCCTGCCCCTGAGCCTTGGATTAGAAATCTAAGTTCTTAACTAGAGTCAGATGAGCTCAGTTGCGATCAGATGTCCCAACTGGGCACATGTTGATCTCCCCACCTAGACTTTGCACTCAGAGCCAAGACCTAGACCTTATTATATTCACCTGTATTCCATAGACCAGAGCACAATGCCCAGCACATAGAAAGCCTAGAGGGGACGGAATGAGTAGACCTCTGTGATATTTATCACCTGCTGCCAGGTTTACTTGAACCTGGTATTGTGCCCACAAAAATAAATGTCTTCCGGGGCGCCTGGGTGGCTCAGTCATTAAGCGTCTGCCTTCGGCTCAGGTCGTGGTCCCAGGGTCCTGGGATCGAGCCCTACATTGGGCTCCCTGCTCCGTGGGAGGCCTGCTTCTCCCTCTCCCACTCCTCCTGCTTGTGTTCCCTCTCTCGCTGTGTCTCTCTCAGTCAAATAAATAAATCTTTTAAAAAAAAATAAACGTCTTCCTATTACTGGAATTTTCTCTGATCACCAGCCCCCCTTCCCCACGTCTCCTTGAAGGTGAGGGGAGAAGTGCTGTAGTTTTTGGGCTTAAAGTGCATACATGATTGCTAAATCTAATTTCTCCCATTCGTCTTAAGCCTTCTCTCAATCCTGCCAAAGCTATTAAGAAGAAATTCCTTTTACCTGAAGAAGTTTCCTGATGTCTCAAGGAGACAAATCTTTTCTCCGTATGGTAAGCTGGGTAAGACATCAAGAAATCCCTTTTTTTATAAGGCTTATTTAGCACAAGTGAAGAAAGGTCAATTTTAAATTCAACTGGAGCTCAGTAACACATTAAGATTTTATACTTCATTTTAGGTATATCTAGCTAAAATAATAGAGCGAACCAGCTTTCCTTCTCTGAAAGACTGGACTGTAGATAACGAGAAGAGGTGCTGGTCAGACAGCTGGTACGATGATGGTGTTCAGGAGGAGGAGAGTCTGGTCTATACGTCTTTGGGCGAGTTGGCTTGGATGCCCACAAGATGAATGGGGTCCCTCAGCCTGACACTAACTTCTCCTTTTGTATACCTCAGTATTCAAATTTTCCACTTTTATGTAATGTTATGTACAACTTTACCTCAATAAAAGAATATTTCCACCTTAATTCGATGCTGGCAAGAGAGGAAGGAGCGGGGCTGAGGCTCCTACAGCCACCACCTAAACTGTGGGATGCCGAGCCCGGGGACTTGGCCCCCACGGGGCAGAGGATGGGCATGCTTGTTTTAGGGAACTACGCAGATCCATCGAGCTTGTTTATTTACCTTTGATGAGCAGAACACAGAAATCATCAGCCTGCTTATGCCTCGTGCAGGGACTAATATGCAAGAATGAGTTCTGTAAACAGCACGGTTCAAACACCGCTTTTGTTGAGGCTATTGCAATAAACACCTTGCTTTAGAAACAGAACCCCCGGCACACAGTTCTTGCATCTTCTAAGCCCTCTAAACTTGGGGGGAATGAGTTTATCTGAGGCTTCCCACACTGGGGTGGAGCTGGGGGTGGGGCACGGTGAAGACAGAAGGATACACAAAGGGGCACTGGATATTTTTGCTTCACCTTGGGCTGAGACTTGTTAAAGTAATATGGGATACAAACGGGACTGTCCTCATAATCTGTGGGCCCGGCGCAAAATGAAAACACAGGATCCCTTGTTTAAAAATTACTAAGATTCTCAGGCGAACGCCAGCAGGGCATTAAAGCAAGGACTGGCCCTCCTCCATGCAGGGCGCCCTATGAGGGCAAGGTGGCATGTTCCTGAAGCCGGCCCGGGGCACAAGGCTTGAAGCTGAGTACATCACGACAAAGTCACCTTCGCTAGTGGGAAAGCAATGCAGAAGATGTATTCGACTGCCTGTGAGCCCCGTGAGGTCGGGTCTTGTATCATATGCATCCTTGTAAGTCGGTTCTATAGCGCCACCTGGGTTTTCGCGCATGCTGGTTACTCCCTAGGCCTGAAAGGCCTTCCTTTGAATTCCCTGTCCTTTACATCCCAAATCCTTATTGACCCTTAAAGCTTCAGTTGAAGCATTACCCCTTCCCAGAAGCCCTCCTGGATGCCTTTTCCCTCACCCCATTCAAGGCCCTCTATGAGAAGAATGTGACTCCCATCCTTCTTGTTTGGAAATGTATGTTAACTCCCGCAAGGGGCTGCAGATAGCCGTAACCTCTCTCTGGAGCCTGAAAGGGCAAAAGTCTGAGACTAAGAAGGAAAGGCAGAGTCTTCCAATAGCACTTTATCTAGCCCCCCGTCGGGAAGGATGGGCTCCAGTGCTTTCGAGGTGCCCCGATGATGAGTCCATGTGTCAACACAAAGGCACATGAATGACTTTGGAGAGAAGCCTCTGCTTTCTGACTGTGTTGTGTGAGCCATCTAGAATGGTAGCAGCCCCCTTCTGAACAGAGATGGCTTCACATTTTCTTTGACCCATGCCACCTTCAATCCCTTCGTTCTTTGGACTCCCAAAGATTGACTGCCTTGGAGAAAGTGCGGTGGTGAAGGAGAAAAAAAAAAAACAAAAAAAGAACCAAATTCGGTATTTGGAACAGACAAAAAAATACTGATGCTGTCATGGGACTGGAAGGCTCTTGGGCTTCATCTGACCTCCTCCACTATCTGAGCGCTCCTCAGAGCCAAAGAACTTTATTGAACATACTGCAGAAATGTACATTCCCCTGATGCAAAGAACAGGCAATGCTGTTAAAACACCAGACCAACCCAGATATTAGGGATGACAAATCAGGGCACTCAGATTTCCGTGAACTTGAGCAAAGAATTGCAAGTCCCACTCTTGGTCTGACTTCATTCCCTGCATCGTAACGACCAAGCAAGCACAACTCTTGAAATACGGTTATGATGGTATCTGGAGACAGGCAGTAAAGCGATGAGTACTGTCAATCTAGCCTTTGGGGGTTCATTTTGTTCTGAAATCTCTTTTGGTGGTCATGTATTTTTTAAAAAAGAAATGAAAGAAAAATCACATGCTAATGGCTTTGCAAATAGTAGAGTAGGCTGCAGATTCCGAATGCCGAAGCAGAAAATGTCCTAAGCATTCTGCATAGACCATAGAGAGAGCTCTCTAATGAGAACTGTGCACAGTGGGAAGGTCTGGCATGATAACAAAACAGGACCAGCAGTCCGCTTGGAATTCAATGGAATTAAAAAGCACCATCAAAGAAGACGACCCATGAATGAGAGGAGAGTTTCAGAGTCAGGCTGAAGGCCACCTCTTTTCCTAGGGGAAGTATCACATGGCAATTTCATGGGAGAGGTAAGCCTTTTGTTTAAGCATATTCATGGGTCCATTTCTAAGAAGCATCACTACTTTCATCTGAAGTGTACCCATGTAGGACATCTTCCTTTACCAGCAACAAGCTGAATAAACAAGCGTCTCCCCGGTAAATGAACTAGGAGATCTGAGCATTACGGATCAAGGTGAGTAGGAGAGGCAGAATGGATTGATGAACCCTGAAACTTTCTTGTAAGGAACACCTCACAAGAAAACAGGGGGGCAACAGAGTCACCGAGGGGGTTTCTTTTTTATTCAAAGAGAAATGTCTACCACCAAGAGCTTTTCATCTTAAGCAGACATAGGAATTAGATAGATAGATGGTCCCAGTCTTCGGCCCACACAAAGATGCTCTTTGAAATACATTCTTTGCTTTTTGTCAGGTTCCATCGAGAGGATTCTAAGCAAGGGAGCTGTGCTGCCACTGTATCCTTTCCTACTTTGGTCAATGGAGGTTCATTGGTCTAATGTTACATCAAGATGTGCTTGCTAACATGTGTTTTTACACACATCTTTCTGCTTAGGAATCCAGCAAATCCATATAAAGTCTAGTGCAACTGTATAAAATCTTGCAGGGGAAAAAAAAACATTTCTTTCCCTCCCTCTAGGGAAAGAAACAGCAAGTGTGGTTGTCAAAAACTGACAGCAAAACTGGCATTATCTTAGCAAACAATCATCTTTGGTAACTTCGACTACATCTAAGTCATCTCCGAAAGCTTTCATTTCAAGGGATTTTAATTAAAAGGTCAAGAACACTAAAATACAATACAGCGTGTATTAGCACATCTCGGTTAAACAAAGAACACTTAGAAATACATTTTGTCAAGGCTGTAAAGATTCTTTATACCTCAGGCACTCTGATGAACTTCACTAATAGGTCTCTTAAGCTTTTGTTTTTTATGTGTTGTCTCCATGAAGTCTGCATTCTAAGTTTAATTGCACATGAATGAATTAACCATCTAGGGGTGTGCGTGTGCGTGTGTGTGTGTGTGTGTGTGCGCTTCAAGACAGAGAACGCAACAAAGAAACAGAAAATGGGCCTAGAAAAAAAAAAAAAACCCAGCACCTGCTGACATCTCCATCTCTGTTGGCCATTCCCAACACAATTATAAATTCTAACACTCTTAATCATAAATCCCAAGCCCTATAACCCCTTCCCCGATGTGAGAGTCAGTACAAATAGAACACAGAGATGAATAATTAACTTGCTGAAGTTCTAGACACAAACAGCATTTCACAGGATCATGCATTCTATATCTTAAATATTATATATAAAAGGTGAGCACATTGCTAAGAACAAATGCCCTCTATCATTGAGAGAAAAGTCAAGAAACACTAGTTTGTACACACACACACACACACACACACACACACACACCCCTTCATCAGTTCATGAAAAGTTAATAACATTTTGCAAGGAGGCATTATAATCAAAACAACATACTATATATATTAAGAGCCAGCTACGTGACATGGTCCAGCCTCAACAGTCCTGTATGAGTTGTGTGATTCCTAACACTGTGCTTCCCTAATTTTCCCCCTATGGACAAACTAGGAATTATGATGATCCCATGCCTGCAGTTTGCAAAACTGGTTTCAAAGCCCATGCACAT
The DNA here is from genome assembly GCF_964656455.1 of Halichoerus grypus. Lineage (NCBI taxonomy): Eukaryota > Metazoa > Chordata > Mammalia > Carnivora > Phocidae > Halichoerus > Halichoerus grypus. Next base: position 17,925,786 of record NC_135727.1, on the reverse strand, counting down.
ATATTCTCTTATCCATCACTCTTCCTGATTCTATAGCAAGGCTGAATGGCAAGGACCCTTGGCTGAGATCATTCCAAAGCCTTGGTTTCCGGTTATTAATGGTGATGCTGAATCTACCCTACCCCCTCTATCTCACAGGACTCTTGTGAGAAGCAGATGACACATATAAAACAGTTCTGAAAACTTGCTCCCAAATAAACAACAATAACGCCTTATTGATATAAACGATCCATACGTCCCACACTAGTGACTTATCAATCATTCAGAAATCTTTCCAAGTTTCCCATCTAATGAGATTCCTGCCAGGGAATAGGGAATGTGTCCAGCTCCACGAGGAAACATCTGTCTAGATCAGCAGAGGGAGAGAATGAGCAGCATTGGAAAGATACAGAAGAAACTCACAAAATAGGACTCCAGCAGGGATTGGCCAAAACGAAATGCTGGACTAAGTTGATAACCAAAGTAGATATGATTTGTTTTAATTCCACAACCATGAATTTAGACCAGTTGACATTTCCAGGTACCGTGGTTCAAAATGGTCCCATTCTAGGTTTCTAGGTTGAGAAGACAAGTCTAGTCTGTGGATTCTTTCTAACCCTTTGGGGCTTATAATAGCCACTGCTTCCTCCAGCCTTCAATTTAATTAGACTGGCCCTAAGTGTACCCAAAAGCAATGGTACTCTCTTCTCCTACGATATAGTCAAATGGGAAAATCCTTGATGGTTCCATATGTCTCAAATGAGAAACATCTGTTTAGGAAGCGTGGAGTGCCCTGGGATTACACTTAGAGCTGGAGATAACCCTTAGAGGAAAATATCCAAAAGTCAACCTCAAATATGGCCCACCATCTGTACCTGTCCAAAGATAATTTTTTCTTGAAGTCCAGATATGATTTTCATATTTAGAGGGCTCTATTTTTAAAAAATAAAATAGTATTTTTAGTGTGGAAGCCACAAATAATTGCTAAGTATACTCTATTTATTTAACATAATAAAATTAGCCCACTATTCTAGTTTTGTTCTAAATTATTACTCCTTTTGAGACTTTGGAAAATATGCAAAAATTACCCATTCAAATTCTGGGTTAAGTTCAAAAAAATTATTTCCTTTCCTTTACAAAGTAAAACAAATCAAACCCAGGATTGCAAGGGATATGGCCCCACTGCCTCTGGAGTTTTCATAAATATTTCCTTAAAATATATTTCTAAAACTTGCTTTGCTTTGGAAACTACCCTCTTTTGAAAGGACAGGAGAAGAATCTTTCACATTTTATGATCCCCTTTGGAGCCAACAAAGCAACAGCCAAGTCCTGAATTGATGGATGAGCCAATGAACTAACCTGGCT